>NC_081824.1:363658328-364858328 GCF_030867095.1 Alligator mississippiensis
CACTATAGTGTTACATGTCGGACTACATGACCTCTGAGGTCTCTGCCAGCCTAATTAATCTATAAAAAAGGGTTAATTTGATTTTTTACAAGTATTTTAAATGTGGAATAACAAGCCTTGTTTATTTCACATTAGTGACATTTAAGTGACAAAGTCATTTATTTCTCATCCTCTCTCATCTTGTAGGTTGGGATGGGTTATCAGTACAGCTGGGTGAAAAATGAGAACACTTTCACCAAAGTGTTTTTGTTTAATAAGAAAATTTCACATTTTTCTTCAACCAGCTGCAGTTCTCCAGTTCACACCAGCACCATGACTGTATGCAGTGCAGAACAAACAACAGATGTCTGCCACCAAGGGCACACTTCACAGGAAGAAGCAGCAGTGATGGAAGACAAAACAAAAATATGAAGATGTAGTGCGAACCTTCTCTTAGCAGCATTTAATCTTAATATCAGTTCTGTTTTCTCCGAGATTGGAAATATATCATCAATATAATGCCAAGAAAGGAACAGTATATTGAAGATAAAAATACAATGCCACCCAGGTAGCCAGACTGTCTCCCTCCCCTATTTATGCAATTAGAAAGTAGCTGCAGCTAACGGCAATGATACCAGTTAGAGTTGGTCTTTAACACCTTGCAAAGGGAGAAAGTTTGGTTTCATTGTAGTGACTACTCTTCAACTCTGTCTGTAAGAGAAGACTTATGCAGGTGACTAAATAATGAAGGTGGCAGCGAACTGCACGCAGCCCAGAGGTGACTGCAAGTTATCTAACAAGTAAGTGTGTAAGCTGCTAAGGTAATTTGTTAGAATAAGTGGCACTTTCACAGCCATAAAAAGCAATTCCATTGACAATTAACTGTTCAAGGCTCACAAAGGGAACATGTGCATTTTAGTCTGACCAGAGGCCAGGGTGGCAAATTATGACTGTGACAAGTAACTTGAAGAAAAAGGAAAAATAATATATAGAACTTCAAAAGCCTTGTTCTCAATTATATAACAATGCCAACACCTGTTAAGGGAGCAGGTTACTTCCTATTTTTCAGCTTGAGCTGCTGTATTTAATTACAAATTTATAACCTATTTAGTAAATCAGTAAGAATGTACTTCTTCAAAAAGCACTATATAATTTGGGTTATGACATACCCCTCACTTGAAAAATCTGTAGAGTTGTATCACCTTACAGAAAGGCAAATGTTGTTTAAAAAGCACGCACAATGGACCCAATCCCGGTTCCCATGGATGTTAATGACAATATGTCTGTTGATTCACATGAGATTAGGCTCATTGTCAACAAATAGGCAGGCTTGATTAACACACACAGTTTTTCCAATTTTTGTCAAACTCCCCTCTCTTCCACATAATTTATCTTAAAATTACAAAAATAATGGTCTGAATCCTATTCCCTGAGGATAATGGAGATGTCTGATGACTCATAATATTTTTCTTTACTAATCAGGCATGTAACAAGGTGGAGCAATTATAGACGGATAAATATTGCATCATTTTTATTAACTTTATTTGATATAGAGGGAAGAATAGAGTACACTACATGATTTAAAAAGTTTAAACTAATTTGAAAAGTTTAACCATTTAAAAAATTTTCTGACTGTTGAACTGGTTGATAAGTGATTGTCCGATTCATTTTGCCACTTGCAGACACCTTAATTTAGTGTCGAGGATGACATTTTTGGCATTAAGGTATATTGGAAAATATAATCATAAAATAGCAAGCTAGAGAGAGATGCAGAGGGAGAGGGCCGAGTTATTTATGACATACTTGGCAGCAAAGAATATGGGTTTACCCATGGTCGTTTCTAACCCAGATGGGGTTTGGTGATTTGGATCATTAATGTATACTGGCCTTCCATGTTTGGAACCTCAATCTAAGTCAAACTTTATAAGCAATAGCAAAATATATTTTCTAAGTGATTTGGTCTCAAATAGAGAGTAAGAGAATTTAGAAATGCCTAGTAAAATCCTGACTGTAAATGTACCCTATCCGTTAACCTGGGTGACGTGATATCAGTTCACCACAGTGGGAACTGGTACATCAACGTTAAAAAAATACAACTGAAAACAACTGTATGGTAAAATGCTAAATCTTATGCTTTTATGCAGTGTCTAGCACAATGGGACCCATGACTGGAGTTCCTAAATGCCACAGTAAGACAAATAATAAGTAAAACAAGTAGGTGTGACATTTTGTTACAACCAGAAACCAGGGCACCATTACAAAACCAAGATTTAGATCAGTCAGTGAACCTGTTGGTGAAACTGGACTGAATTCTGGGGTTTAGGGAGAAAACAAAGGTAGTTTTAGAGTTTGGCAGGTACAGCTGAGTTGTAGGGTTTTTGCAAAGGGGTGTGTTTGCAGAGAGTGTAGCCATTCACAATGTGAAACAGAGTGGAAGGACAGGTCAATCCTATGTGAACTAAAACTAGCCAAGACAATGCAGCACTTCATAAGTTCTGTGATGACTACCTACTCACATGCCATTTCCTGGCTAAACCACCTTCTCACCCTTAACACTTACACAGACGGGCACTGGATTTAGGATCCCCAGTAGTATTACTCATGTTCGAGAAAAGGATTGAAATCCTGGTTCCACCTCAGTCAATGGCAAAAGTGCCAGTGACTTCCAAAGGGTCAAGAATTCACTCAAGATGCTCCAAATACTTCATGCTCTTTCTCCAGCAGCAGTAAGATGCCATATGAAGTATTAACAAGACAAAACAGACTGGAAAATATTATTTTATAGATTAGCCCCTTACAATTACTTTTTTCCCAGCAGCTATCATGACATTGCAGCTGATCAAGTGAAAACTACTAAATTAATACAAGACAAAAAAGCCCTAGTTCACTATTTCACTCTTCAATCAAGGAAATTCATTTAAATAACTTTGTACCAGGTGCCACAAAGTTAACAGAACAGACTTGGGGCCAGATGAGCCATTATATTCCTGCATAAAATTATGCCATTAATTTTTTGACAGATTAATATAAAATTAGTGTTCTTGTATGAATGGTTCATCTTAAACCCTGTGTGTGCTAAGAAATACTGATAGCCTCAACAATATCTACAGCTACTAGGTCTTGACCATATCTAAGTGTTACATTTCTTATGAGCATCTCAGGCTCTGGAACGGAGACCCGTATGAACAATCTGCACTCACTGGGCGCATCTACACAAGATGTTTACTGCGGAGTTGCCTAATCTGCAGTAGCCTCGGTGTCTATACATGAGGGCCTATTAAGGTGCAGTAAATTAATAAATGCCACTGTAGGATAATACTTGTGAACATAAGTACTATATCCTACAATGGTGTTACTTAGTGCGCTACAACATATGTGTATAGACACTGACAGGGCTGGCTGGGATACGAAGGTACTTCAGTGTGGGGGCTGCCTGCTGGCTAGCCCGCAAACTGATGCACTCTTATGCCCCAGCCAGCCCCTCCACAGCACGTTGAATCAGGTCAGAGCAGCCCTGGACTGGAAGGCCGACTCCCAGGGCCCCCTGTCAAGGTGGGGCTGCTCCACCCTGGCTCAACGTGCTGCAGTTCCAGGTGCATGTGCAAATGGTGCACCTGGGAGCAATAAACTCTGGCATGAACTGCACCAGAGTTTATTAATTCACATGAATTGCACATGTAGAAGCACCCATTGTTGCATAGTCTAATTCTCCTAGCACAGAATGGCATGCTGTTGCATCTAGGATTACTAGCAGCACTTCTGTTTGCCACAGCTTCCTCTACTCAATGCTGTTTGTAATTCAAGCATAAAACACCAGAACTTTTGCTAATGTGTTTGGGGCTAGATACAACAACGGCCATAGGTAGAACTGAGGTGCCTGAATCCAAAACTGCAATAAAAAAACCTAAAAAAATACTGGCACTTAACCAATGGAAGGGCCTTCCTGTTCAACTTTAAAGCTTACTAGGCATGGGCAGACCTAGGATTTTGAAAAGAGGGGTACAGATGGTGTGATACATCATCAAATATAACAGAACACATTTTCTCCAATTAAAAAGAAGCTAGAGGCATTACTAATATGCTAGGGGCCTAGAGCTATATTATTCAGTTTAACACCAAAGCAAAAATAAACACAACTTAATTGGAATGTGCATTCATTTGCCATATAATGTATTGTGTATTAAAAAAACCACAACAAACTACGCAAAAGTAATCAAATATGTTGTTTCATCAGTCCTGTAGTCATTAGAATAAAATGAATATTACTTTTCAGATTCATAAAACAAAATCTAGTTTCTTGAACACCTTGACGGTGTATCTAGTGCTTCACTGAAAAGTTATTTACACATCTGAGTAAATTTTCACCTGAATTAACATTTCCACACCTGAGTTAATGTTTCCAGCTAGAGTTAAAAACAGTCTCCAGAGTGGTGAAATTGAAGATAGATTGCCAGGAGCAGCTAACAGACAGCAGAATTGCAGAAGAAAGGATATCTTGATTAGTAGAATATCAAGATCTTAAGAAGGGAGAGATGGCCTTAAACACCTGTGGTATGAAGAGCTGAGAAGGAATCGCGTAGATTACAGTAAGCCACGAAGTCAGTTGACTCCCTCCCTGCTGCCTGCATTGAAATGCTGCTGCCCCTGCCAGGCAATTGGTCTTAAACTTTGGGTAGATCAGGAATTAAAGGGAGGTGCAACTGCATCACTGCACCCACGCTGGATTTGCCCTTGTTACTAGGTGTCTAGAGTTCTGCTTCTCCAATGTTTGGAATGAGCAGCTTAGCACCCATCTCCTGGCTAAGTCCAGTCAGGATCTAGAAATGAAGCAAAGGAGCACCCATGCCCTCTAAGCAGACTGATCCAATTGGTAAAACTGGCACTCACTTTTAATACAGTGGCTTAGTGGTAAGAGGAAATGTGATTCTTATGTTCAAGTCCCTCCTTTGTCTAAGGGGGTTTAAAACTAGGCCTGTGCAAATAGGGAAGTATTCAATTCAGATTCGGCTAATTTGGAGGACAGTAATTCGATTCGGAGATTCAGATCACCGTCCCGAATTGATTTGGCTGAATCAGCTTTGGAAGTTTCAGCACTGATTCAGAGACATTTGGCGATTCAGATCGGCCAGGGAGAGGCAGGCACAGCCGGGTGGCTGCAGGTTCTCCCGCAGCTCCTCCAGCTGTGCCTGCCTCTCCCTGGGTAGGGGGAGCCATGGGAGAAGCCCCCATGGCTGCCCTGCCTGGCCCTGACCCCCACATAGCCCAGCCTAGTCCCGGCACCTAAAAAAAAGCAAAAAAAAAGCCCTGCACTCACTGGCTGCAGCAATGGGGATCAAGGCCTCTGAGGGCTTGTGGCAGAGCCCCCACCACACAGTGCGGGGCAGTGGGGATCCAGCCCCTCTGCCTAGCACCTGCACAGCAGCTGCACCTGGCAGCTGTTGCATTGCACAGGTGCAGCCCACATCCGCACTGGGAGTGGGGTTTCTACCCTGCTGCCGCTTGCCAGCTGGCACAGGGCCCACGGGATGTGGACACGGCAGCACTGGGAGCAGCGGCTGTGCTCTGCTGCCACTTGCCCCTTTCCACCCAGAGCAAGCTGTGCCCGCATCCTGCCCCCTCCCCACCTCCCCACCCCCAGCTGGGCAAGCAGGAGCAGGGCAGAGCCCCTGCTCCCAGTGCTGCCGCACCTACATCTCATGCTCCACCCCCCCCATTCCCCTCCCTGGCTGGGTATCTTGTCCTAGTCCCAGCCCCAATCCCTCCCTCCCCCACACCCCTTCCCTCCCTCCTCCCCCAACCCCAAGACATTTATCAGCTACCTGTTTAGTCTATGGCCGAATCTCTGAAGCAGACGAATCTTTTCTGAAGCTTTTCCAAATCAATTTGGATGCTTTCAATTGATTTGGAGCTTTTAATTGGTCTCCCACTTTGATTCGGATTTGGAGATGCGGTCCCCGAATCGGACTGCATCTCCTCCGAATTGAATCTGCTACCAAAACTTCGCACAGCCCTATTTAAAACCATTTCCTCTTCCTCCCAGGAGAGTCCTCTAACCACCAAACCATAACGTATTCTGGGTAGAGAAAGCCCTCTATACTGCTCCATGATAACCTGTACTACAGTACAGTTAAGATTTCAAGATTCCTGAGTTAGAGAGACAAGGTTGTTTGGGCAGATCTGATATCTTTTATTAGACCAACTAAAATAGTTAGAAAAAAGAGCACATGGTTCTGCAGCCTAATCCACAGGCTAGTCACTTTAGGGACTATTTTACGTTAAACACATGCTAGATAAAATACACAACAAAAATATACAAAATGGGGGAGAAAGAAAATAAAAAACAGAATATAACATGAAAAATACAAAGTTAAAAACACAATAAAAGAAAGAGAATCACTCTCAATAGGACTCTTCAATAAGACTCATGCAATGCTTTTAAGTAAGCACACTCTGAAGTGCTGCACTGAATCAAGACCATTATTTACAAAATTAGTACTAGATTGCTAATGTTTGATATGGCAAAAAAAGAGAGAGAGACTAATAACTGTAGAATACTCATTCAGTCAGCTACAAGACAGAGCTGTCTTAATCCACCACTAAAATGCAGCCAGAAAAGAGTAGGGTCAAAGAAGTCATTTGCATGCAGATAGTAACATTATCCAATGGATTTAGGGTATGTGATGAAGATTACCATAACTGTTTATACTACGGGCAGCGATGGGCATCCAGCACTACTGTCCAGACTGGAGACATGACCCCTGAAGAAAACTCAAGAAAGGAGACTGAACATGACGACACATGAGAATGCTCTGATGGATGTGTAGAGTGACAAAGACGGATAAAGTGAGGAATACTTACATCAGAGGATCGGTGAAGGTAGTGGAGACATCTAAGAAACGACAAGAGAGAAGACTGGCATGGTATAGGTGTGCTCAAAGGAATACAGAAGAATACATGGGAAAAATAAGCTACCAGAATGGCACTACCAGGGAGAAGTGGAAGAGGACGACCAAAGACGAGACGGAGAGATATAGTGGAGAGGGACATGAGAGAGAAGGAGTTGAAAGAAGAAGATACGTATGACCGAACCCAGTGGAGAGCCAGGATCTGCAACCCCATTTAGACAGGACATGTGAGGGAAGCAGCAGCAGCAAATAGGCTGATGGGATGTAATCACTCAAATGAAAATCTGACTAGAAGACAAGGTTTAAGAACTAAGTTCGTTATGGGATCTTTAAGAAAAGAAGAGCAGCATCCTGGTCTTATAGCTTATCCAAAAGATGGATACCTGGTATTATCCTTCCAAATATTCTTTGTATCTCTGAATATCTCCCCTTGTACCTCTCAATGTACTTGTTAGAGCATGTCTCTATAACCCCCTAGACTTCCTGATGTAATGTAAAATGTGCCTGAATGTACTTTACATTAGAAATTGCTTGACTTGTAATTATTTACATTTTTGGAAGATTAGAAAAAGTTTCAAATGTAGATATACATATACAAGGGGCTTTTCAATTCTTACTACCCTGCTGATCCAGCCTCTAAACTGTAACTCTTTCTGCCAAGCATTTTACATTAAATTATGGAGTTTTGTGAAGGGGTAAAAAAAAAAAAGAAAAAGAAAAGAAAAGTTATTAAGAGTGTGAACTTTGGCCATTATTTCACAATTGAGTTAGCCTCTGTCCTCAGGGCAACGTTTTGCAGCTGTTGTTTGAAGTGAGTCAGTATTTTTTTTTTTTTTTTAGTTAGGCTGTTTTTGTGAATAAAGGAATTAAGAGCACTAGGTATCTGAATATAACTACTGCTTCTGTGAACTCTTGATTTTTCACATAGTAATTTACACAAGATCATACGGAACTGTTTCAGATGATCACAACAGGAAGGGGGAAAAGTAAAGAAAGTTTCTTCTATGCGTAATGAAGCTTAAACTCAAAGATATTTGTTTATGTACGAACAAACTGCATCTTGGACCCTTGTCCTCTCTTCAGTGAATGATTCTTTCTTGGTCCACACAAATATACTTCTAATTATTACTTTTATAATGCTATGATATTTCAGTGATGTATTGCTATGTGAATATTTTCAATGATCTTATATAAATGTACACTTGTATAGTCCACTCCCACAGATTTCCAAAAACAGCTGACTAGACCAAATATCCCTGCTACTGCAGATTTGCTCTCCTATGTTCCCAGTTGCTCAATAGTTTAGGCCCTAAAAATGATTTTACTGGGTTATAAAGCTAAATACTACTCTGATGAAAACAGCTGAAACTACTGAAGTGAATGGTGGGTACAGCAATTACACTGGTAGAAAACTTGGTTCTCCTTACCTAAAACAATGATTCTTTAATATTTTATTCTATGAGCAGAGCAGAGAGCAGAAAGTTCTTCTCATAACCCCACCTTCCTTGCTTACTGTTTTGTTTAGTTTTATTAGATACATTTTATTGAACCACTAGGAAACAGTTCTGTAAGAACCTGGTGATCCATATACCATAACTTGAAAACCACTGCCCTGAGGAGAAGGATTTTAGCACTGTATGATATTGAAGTTCTAGCGCACGTTTATTTACTTCCTCTTTTTTTTTTCAGATATTTTCAACAATCTAGTGAATTATAGTTAACACAGATTTTGTTAAATTGCACAAATCCTTATAATTGCAATATAACTGTACTACATTACTAGTACTACTATTGACATTTTATTAATATTCCAGTAAGCATCAACAAAAGGCTGCTTACAGATATAAATTTTTAACAACAGCTAGTTTGAGATGGTCCAACAGGTAGGGGAAGTGACAGGAAGGAAGTCATTTGTATTACATTTTAGAGCAATTTATTGTTAATTATTTTCTTTCATAATATTCCCTACACTAATTATCCACATTCAAATAAATCCACATTCAGCATTGAACAAAATATATATTTTACACTATTCTGCTGCTTTAGAAGGTTTGTCAAATCTGTCTCAAGCCTATGGATAAATGACCATGCAAATCACTCAAAAATGTAAGGATGATATTGAACTGGTTGTTTATACATTTCAGAGTAAATGTAATGGACAGGTATTATAGAAATTAAGATGTTTTACCTAAATCTATTTAAGGTAACTGGAACTTGGTTGACAAAGTAAAATTGGCTTTAAAAGAGCCATCATCAGTGGCTTACAAAAGCTCTAGCATGCAAGCTGTATGGTAGAATTTAAAGAATAATGGAACAGACTGGAATTTTAGAAAGTAGCCTAATTTGTAGATTTTATGAGGTCTCTTGCAGCCCACAGTATGTAGCCAAATGATTCTAGCAAACCTATACTTTCTGATTGATAGAGAGCTTTCCGATTGATCTTGTAGAAAAATATCAAGACTTGATATAAAGTCTTCAGGTCAGAAAGAATCCTCCACATCCCTAGGCAGGTTGCCCCTATCATTAATTACTATCACTTAAAAAAATTGTGACTTATTTATTATCGTGATCTGAATTTGTCCAGTTACAGCTTCCAACCACTAAATCTTTAACAATTATGTCTGCTGAAACACTACCATTAGAAATCATTTTAGTAGCACAGAATATTGGAAAGTACTTCAAGAGATGACCCAGTCCAAGTCCCTGCACCAAGGCAGGAAAAAGAATAGCTCCTGTGGTATATATATGGACGTACATACATACAGTCTGGCATACCCTCTCTTGAACAAATTAAAGAAGCTCAATTTCTCACCACAGGCAGATTTTCCAGCCTATGAATCATTCTTGCTATTTTTTTTCTGAGCCCTTTCCATTTTGTGTGCATTTTTTTGGTGGACAACTGGATGCCATTTAGTTGTCATCACTTATACTGAGAAGAAAATACCTTTCTATTTCTACTATATCTTTCCTGTACTTATACATCGAAGAATGAAGTTAATCACTGAATTTCCCTGAGAGCTTATGTTCAGTTAGTTATTCACCAAGATCCCCATGTCATTTTGTGTGACATTCCTGTGCAAACATGATCCACTATGTTGTAAGTATGGCCTGTATTTGATCTCAGGTGTATGACCATGGACATAAGTCCAGTTAACGCAAGCTTACCTAATGATCCTGATCACTTTGTAGGGTTTACCTATCTTCATTATTTCCCATCTCAGCAGTTGTCAACTGCAAATGTTAACAGAAATGATTTTATATTTTCTTTCAGATCACTGATAAAAAAAAATAAAGATATTTAATAGCTGTGGGATGAGAACAAATCTCTAGGGAAAATCAGTAGCAACACTGCTACTGGATAATAATTCCCTCATGTACAATTATTTTTAGCCAATGTGCTATGTTAAATTCAACATCACCACTGCAGTGGGGAAAGCAATAGTAAGGGGCAGGTGGTAGGGGAGGCAGTTGGGGACAGGTGGTAGGGAGCAGGCAGTGGGGGCAGGGGTTGGCAGGGAGGCGGTGTGGGTGCCAGGCAGCTTACTCCCTGCCACCTCCCAGCCCCCCATTGTGCCTGCCTCTCTCTACAGGTTCTGCCCCCACCTGTCTCTCCTCCTCTCCCCCACAACCTTGGGCCCCCTACCCCCAGCTGTTTACCTCTGCTCTAGCACCAGCCAGCTCCATCCCTGCTCCAGCCTGGGGCATGAAGCACAGCCCCAGCCCAGCCCTGTAGCAATGGCGCAAAGCCAGCACCACTGCTTTAGGGCTGGGTGCAGCACGCCAGACTGCAATGGGGACAGAACCTACCTGTGCCTGAACAAGGGTAAGCTGCCAGGGGGGAGGGGGACAGATGAGTGTAAGTGGGGTTGGGAGCCTGAGGCTGCAGGGGTGGCATGGGACAAGCAGCAGCTGCAGCAGCTGCTTGTCCCCCTGCTGCCTCAAACTCAATTCCAAGATGAGGGGATTTCCCCCTCCCCATGTTAAATGGGGGGGAAAACCCTCATCTTGGAATCAAGTAAATACGATAGTCACCCAACATTAATATTTGTTAATTGTCAACTTCAATGATTCAAACAGCCAATTCTTTGAAAACTCTTAAATAAATGCTATTCAGTCCAATGAATGTTATCCACTCTCAAACATCCTCACCAGTTACTCCAGGACTAGAAAGTAATTCAATGTATTCTTCAGGTAATAACTGTGATGAAAATGTCTTACATTTTGTGGCTTACATTTGTAATAAATGTGCCCACAGGACAATGGTTTGCAACCTTTTCAGTCAGGGCCCTCCACAACTTTTGTAAGTATGTGGCGTTTCCCCCAGATGAGAACCACTGTTGGTGCTGCCTCAACTTACCTCAGTGGTTCTCAACTGAGTGCCACTGCCATCAGGTAAAACTGCCCAATGCATCTCATGCACACCCAGGCCAGGAAGGACTGCTGCACATGCGCCGACTCCTCCTCTATTACACTTCTCTGCTAACCCTAAAGAGAGAGCTAGCTCATGCTGCAGCCCTTCCTGGTCCTACCTGGCACGGTGTCTCCCAGAAGAGGCACACAGGGCAAAGGGACTTGTCCCACACATCTGTATTTCTGGGAGGAGAATGGGGGGTGTGATCCAGGAAGGGCTACAGCATAGGCCAGCTACAAGTGGGGCAGCTTTATTTGGCCTTTGCAGTGACTCCCCTGATAGGATCTGTCAGCACCCAAGTTGAGAACTGCTGCTATAAAATCAGTCTGGTGCAACAACTCATGGCCAAAGGTTGGCAGATAATCAAACAATAGACTTAGCTTTGCCTTTTATTCTATTTCTGCTTCTCTGCTTATTTTGTAGGTTAAAGTTTTCTTTAGAAGTAGAAATAGCTGAAGCCTCAAAGTTTGTCCATAAAAAGGTAAAACTAAGTATAAATGAGGGTCTGGATTGTTGAAGTCAGCAATGAATTTGTGTGATGGATTTATGAAACAATTGGGACACTAGATTAAGATGGGCTATTCTCCATTATACTTTTTTCTTTAAAAAAAATGTTTACTACCCTTGTTAACGTGGTAACCTTGCTAATGTTTGTAGCTGCACCTTACCTCATAATATCATATTATTACATGACCTTCAGTGTTTAAATTGCCAATAGAGCATAATTAAATAACTTCATAGAACAAAATTAATTTCTCCTATGCTCTATTCATTTTTAAATGGAATCAATATGATTTACCCTACCTGACAATAATGTCCTATGCTTCACATAAGACTGATTCAATATCAGCAGGTAGTTATCAAAGAATGCACTTTTCTGTGGTAAATGAACACAATCAATACTCAGAGATGTTTGTTTTCTGGTATACAAGTGAATTGCAACTGATGTGAGTTTTGCTCAAAATATATTAACTCTTCTTCTAGATTTTACGTAACACATCCTAATACACTGTTCATACTGCATTGATAAGACCATCTAATGTATAGTCACCATCTGAAAAATTAAGAACTGGTCCAAATCCAAACAAAACCTTTCTGATAAAGCCTATATTGCAATATCAGTCTTGCTGAGCCCAGCGCTGTTTGCAGGGGATGGGCTGCACCAGCCAAGCACCAAGTCTGGCCCTGTCTGCTGCGTGCAGCACTCCCAAGTGCCAAGTCCAGCCCCAGCCCCCATGAGTGGTGCCAGGCTCAGTGCTTGGCAGCACCGCTCACAGCAGACAGGGCTGGGCTCGGCTGGCGTAGCCCAGGCAGTCCCACTTGCAAGGGATAGGGCCGTACCAGGTGAGCACTGAGCATGGCCCTGGCCCCGTCCCTGTCCCCTGCGAGCAGTGCTGAGCTCGGCATTTGGCTGGCACACCCCCATCCCTTGCAAGTGGCGTTGCCAAGCACCAAGCCTGGCCACACCAGGCAAGTGCCAAGCCCAGCACCGCTCACAAGGGATGGGGCTGAGTTCAGCTCTTGGCAGCGCCACTTGCAGCAGACAGGGCCAGGCTCTGTGCTCAGCTGGAGACCCCCCATCCTCTGGGAGTGGTGCTGCCTGAGCTGTGCCAGCCGAGAGCTAAGCCCAGCTGCTCAAGTAAAGCGCTGAGCCCGGCGACGTTTGTAGGGGACGGTAATGCAGTGTATAAGTTGAGGTTGAATTTTAAGAGTTAAAAATTGGGCTTCAAAACTTGACTGATACACCATGAAATACGGTAGTTTAAACTCTCATTTTCTAAAAAAAATAAGCATGCGTAGGAAATATCTACTACAAACCACAAATTTCTTCACAATAGAAATGATGGTAATTTGTAATGGTATTCATTAAAATTTCCAGGTTTCTTTTTTATAAAACCCAAAAGAACAGTATAATCAGTTGATCTGAAAAAGCAGTATTTTTAAAATTATGTGCACCAAAAAAAAAAAAAAAAAGAAAAAGAAAAAGAAAAACATGCCAGCATTATTGACATCGTTTTGCCATTAACTGCATAAGACAGACAGGTTCCATCTGTTATCTAAATAATTTCATTTTGGATGTTTATAAAGCTACAATTAAAAGAAAGAAAGAAAGAAGGAAAAGCTTAGGGCAGATTTTTCAAGTTACTACAGGACCTGTGTGTCTAATTCCCACTGATGTTCAGTGGGATTCAGGCACCTAGCTGTCCTTAGTGCCTTTGAAAATTTTCCCCCAAATTACAATAAGCCTACAGCAATGTCTTTAGGGCAGTCTGTTTTTCCACAGAAGCCTTTACCTAGTTTAGTATGCTGTTCTCTGAAGCTACATGTAATGTCACCTTGCATCTTGGACATTCCCTGCAGCAATCATTTTCCTAGCTATTGAAGTACTGATCCTTCTTCCTGGCAAGTTCATTGACTCTTACACTGAGCAAACCTAGTTTTCTTTTATGGAAAACCTAGAGAAGTATATATTGCTGAAATGCCTTTCTACAGCACAGCTTCTCAGAGATTTTAGAACTGCTTTACTATGAAAAGTATCCTTTGGTACAAACCAAGTTATACCGGAGAGCTGCAATTCATATTAGGTGCCTATACATCTTCAATTAATGCGACTGAAATTGAGCTGAAGTAAACTAATCCCGACCTCACCATCTACACATGCATTTAAGTACAGTATTTTACTGCCAGAAACCACTTGTATCTGATGGGACTATCCGGCAGAACAGTAAATTAGTCTACTGTGCCCTAATTGCCTCGCATGTGTAGATGGTGATGCTTTACTGTGCAGATTAGTCTGCTGTGCAGTAAAACATGTGCAGACACACCCATTTAGTGTAACTAAGAGGTTCCCAAACTTTCTTAATGCATACCCCTTTCCAAATTTACCAGTTGCTCACATACCCTTACCAGCATATGTTTTAAGCTCTTAAATGCCAATTATTACTACAATAAAAATTAAATCTGCCATTACACAATTTCAGGGTCTATTAGACTTTTCGGGTACATATACACATGCCGGACATCTGTTCCAATGCATGCCAATTAGCATGCTAAATTAGCACACGTTGGAGCGTGTTAATTAACTCACTTCAGCAGCCTCCATGTCATGTCTGTTCAGCATTCCCGCACTTCAAAATGACAAACGGAAGCTCATCAAATAAGCTTTAGTTCAAGCACTCCCATAGCCATTTTGAAGCACAGGACACAGAATACAAGTGACACTATGGGCAGCTCTCTTTTCTCTCTCTCTCTCTCCTTTTTTTGGTACTTGGGTTGGTCATCGTTGTTCCAAGAAATAACATGAAAACTGTACTTAAAGTAATTTAGAAATCTGAAAACAATTACAGTTAGCATACTACTTTAAAAATCCGCTTATTCTATCAGCATTTCAGAATGTAAGAGAAGCTTGCAAAATTTACATTCTGATCGCATGACAAACTGAAATCAATACTAACATATGTTCAGTTCAGAAAGCCACTATAACTGCTGGAGTCCACAAAACCTGGGATTTACCAATGGGGTGACAGAGTAATTTAAGGTGACACTAGCAACTCAACTACTACCACAAAGAAATATTTCCTTTTCTTAATTTAATATTTTTTCATTCCAACCACGCCTGATACACTTATATCTGATTATTTCATTTGAACAACTGCATAGTTGGATAACTATATTTCCATAAATGTATTTCATATCTAAATCAATTAAGTCACATGAAGAAAATCAATCTAAGCTTGTGTATCACTTGCATCATTTCAGTCTCCAAGTACTCAATGCAAGGCCACTTCCCAAAGTCAGTTAACCAACTAATTACTTTATCTTGTATAATCTAAAAGCAAGAAACTTTCATAGAGGTATCTTTTTTTTGCTGTGTTTAAGACGGCACGTTTTCCTGTCTAAGTTTCCAAGTTTTCTGTGAGAAGTTAACAATAGAAAAAAAAGTTTACATTCCATCACAGCATTAGAGAAAAGAGAATTAAAAGAGAGTATTAGTCAAATGAGCTACTCAGCACAGCTCACAAAGACACTCTCATGGACCCAGAGGGACAGCCTTCCATCTTCAGCTCCCTCTGCGGAAAAATGAAGTTTATTTCCCACCTATGGGGACTTTTTACCATCTTGTACCAGCTATACTTTTCCCAGAGCCTGATGAAGGGACTTTGATCCCGAAAGCTTGCAGAAAAGGACAATTTTCTTGTGATTTCCCAGTTGGTCTAATAAAAGATATCATTTTGGAACCAAGAGTTCTAGTTTTTTGTATGTCTTTTAGTCAAAAGATAAGTTTCAAATACTTTTGAAGAAAACTTTAACAAAAGGTTATGTTCCTTCTGCTAAGACAATCAGTAACAATGATCCACTTACTCTTGAAACACCATAAACAATTCTATATCCTGTCCTGCCAGCTAAGATTTACATTCAGCAATAGTGATAAAGTCAATCCAAGGAGATGAGAGAAGTTTTATGATTAAGGCTTTGGGTTCTATTCCAAAATCACTTAGGACAAGATCAGATTTAGGAGTCATAATATCTAAAAACTAGGAGCCTTGCCGCAGGATAGGCATCCCTATACAGTCCATGGAGAGACCTGGGCACATCTAAAAAACAATTCAGTTAGGCACTGAGATTTTCTATACAGAGAATTAAGAGAGGTGAGTCCCTCCAAAAGATGACTCAAGCATATAAAGGCACTTAGAGGAAGCAGTGGGAAATGATTTGTATTACAAGGTTTATTAACACCTGCACCTCTGTAGAGATGAAGCACCTTCCTTTGGCTGGACACCAAGGACCTCCATGAATTTGAGATCTAAATTCCCTAACCCCTCTTTGCAAGGTGACATGTTGTTATGGGAGCATCTACCATTTATATTGTAGCCTAGTGGTTAGAGCCCCTGCCAAGGAAGTTGAAGATCTGGGACAGCCCTCCTTTACCTGAGAAAGTTCAAGCCCAAACCTCCCACTTTCCAGAAGAGTGCCATGCAGGGGTATGCTCTACCCCCTACTGTTGAAGCTGGGCCACTGGGTGGCCAAGAATGCAAGGTTCAAGGACTCAGAGAGAGAACAAGCAAGGAAGAGTGCTGGAGGCCCAAGTGTTGAAGACACTCCGCCCCTGGGAGGGAGGGAGGGTGGGAAGTAGGAATTCCTAGATTCCTGTACCTGTTTCCAAGGTTATTTGTGCACTTACAGTGTTTGATAAAAAAATTAAAATCACACTGGCAGCAGAAGGCATGCAGCACCATCACCAGCACTACTTGTATGCTGTCAAGTCACTATGACTGTGGGTACAGTATTTGTACTGAACACAAGCTGTGAGTGAGTTATCTGCACTCCATATGCCTACCAAATAAGGCTCCTTTAAGGACCTAAGCGGAATTTAGATGTCTCCTAACTTTCCATATGGATTGCAGACTGTAGGCACAGACTGGATGCCTCACTGCTCAGCATGGATGCCTTCTAAGTATGTCCAGAAGCCCAGGTGGCCACAGAACTTCTTTGGTTAAAATGGAGGCACCTAATAAATGCAGATGCCTACAGATCTTTTGTGGCTTCTGGAGCAGGGTTACAATCAGGTTTGCTCACTGGAATTTAGGCACCTAAAGTCTGCTTAATCCTCTTTCAGTGTCTACAAAATAATCTGGATCTGACCTTTAATCCATCTGTGCTTCTGTCTGCCTTCTGGAGATAACATCACTTCCTTACATCTCAGTTCCTATAAGGATAGATTCATGAATCTTTGAATCATAGTGGTGAGTTATTTATGGTAATTATTTCTATTCTGGAATTAGGTTTATCTGACGCATTGGATTTGGGAGATGTTAGCAAGGAAAGAACATGATCCCCCTCCAAATGACAAAGGTATACTATTTTAGGACAACTGCTCAAAGCAGTTTCTTCCCAAAGGAACCTTCTGAAGAGAACTAAAGGTTGAGCATATAAGCCAAAAGTTTTATAAAGCTCTTGATGGATGAGCAGGTGGGACGTTCACAGATTTTCTCTGCGGTAGCTGAGTCCCTCTCTGCATCAGGCACTGGAGTATAATGTATTGAGCAGATTCTGATTTTTTCTAGAAGTAGTTTATTCAACAACGTGTACCAAATGATCCTCAGATACAAGGAAGATTTATTTCTAGAGATCAAAGGAAGCTCAGATGCAGTCCTGCTGTTATGTTATCTTGGACTAAAAAAAGGGCATTGGTCAATTTCCTGAACTCTTTCTCTTTTTCTGAGAATTTACATTCCTTTGTGGACCAGGACATGAGTGCTCCAGGTGGGCTTGTTGCCTCTGCTCTAGTTCCTTTTTACACCAGGTAAAGGACTAAATCAGCACAAAGGGGCTTAAACTCTCTGGATCATGTGGGCAGAGAGGCTGCACAAGAATTCCTCCTTCGAGAAGTCCATCGCAGGGTATATTCAATGACACCCTCAGAAGCCCTGATGTAAGAGGCACTCAGGGTTGAATATTCCAGGAATTTGGAGGAAGCCAGGGCAGTCTGGCAGGAATCTGACCAGTGGTGTGACCCCGATAGCCCTCCAGGACAGCCTTAAGGCAAAACACAGCAATTACCTTCCATCTTGTTCATGTTGTTAATCATCACATTCTTAAGCTTCTCCCTCTTCTGGAGGGCTCTGAACTGCAAAAAATTTATTTTAAGAGTTAGCCACTTCCCTGGGTTCAAATTAGTGGTGGTGCATAGACATTGAATTTGCTCTCATGGCTGGTACAGTCATTGTCATGGAATCCATGGATCCACTGACTACAAATATGATTGCCATTCTGGGGGTTGAATCTTTTCAGGTCATCACACATCATGATCCTGATTTCATAGACTTCAAAGACATTAGAGCAAGGGACAGACATTCAAAAAGCTTGAGCCTGAATTGATTCAACCTTTGCAGGTTAGTCTAACCTGGCTAGGCTGAACTGCTTTCCAACCATACAGACAATCCCTCTGGACTGAGGAAATTCAGGCACAGGCCTGCAGTGGCTCAGGCTGGAAGCTGGGGGGCGCTAGAGCAGCTCTCCCTCCCCTTGCAGAGCTGAACTGAGGCAGCTGTGGCCAGGTCCCAGCAAGAGGCTCTGATTATGGAGGGGTGTAAACCCAAAGCCTGCCTGCAGTCCAAGGCTTTTACCAGCTGGCTGCTCAAGGGGCGGGAGTGTTGCCAGCCCCCAGCTAGCACTGAAGCAAATGGGAGGGGGGTGCAGTGCATGCATCTGTTCCTGATACAGAGCTTTTCAATCTCCCTCCCTGCTTGCGTATACTGTCTGCAGCAAACTGAAAGGCAAGCAAGCTGGGAGTGGGGGGGCTGATAACAGTGTCACCCCTATCTGGGGTCTACTAGCTAATGCTGAGGTGTTTGTGAGGAATGGGGGGATGCCTGCTTAGCACAGTGTGTGGAGGGGAGAGGGAGCAGAAGTCAGGCAGATGCTTGCAGAGACTGCTGAGCTCCGGCCAGGCAGCAGAGTGGAAGGGCCAGCCCTACCCAGCCAGAGAGTGTGCTGGGATGCTGGGGGACTCCGATTTATCTTAAACCAGGAAAGGGTCTTGGACAGACATGGTGTAAACCAGTTTGAGCCAAATCAGTTAATTCTGATACTACATTCAACAAGGTTTATCTCAAACCGGTTTCAGCCATTTTCAAACTGGTTTATATGCACCGAACATCTGTTCTGTTACAGGTTTAAACCAGTTTCAGATCACTTAAACCGGGTTAAGTGTAATGTCTGTCCCTAGCCTAGGGCTGGAAGGGACCTCACAAGATCATCAGATCCAGCCCCCTACTGGAAGGGCAGGAAGTCAGCTGGAGTAAGGTCACCCCAGCAAGATAAGCATCCAAGCATTTCTTAAAGGTATCCAGAGTAGATGCCTGAACCTGAAGCACATATTGGAGATACTGAGGCTCACAGATTCACTCACAGTTTCACAGAAGTTTAGGGCTGGAAGGGACCTAGTGAGATCATCAAGTCCAGCTCCCCAGCTCTGTGGACCCCTGGCAAATATCTGAAGCCTTTTTTCACTTTTTTGGTGAAGTCCTTAAGAAAATAGCTCCCCTTCTGCCACTGTAAACTGGCATCATATAAATGAATGGTGGATGCCAGGGAGAGTATGACAGGGGATAGATCACTCTAGGTATGCCCTGTTTGTATGCTGTCCCTCTAAAGCATCTACTACTGCTACCATCAGAAACAGGCTACTGAGCTAGATGGACCATTGGTCTTAGATAGTATGGCACTGCTTATGTTCAGCGTACCAGTATCCTTCACCAAAGATCCATATGCAGAATCTTTTTCTCTAGCAGAGCATGGATGCAGGATTCTGGAAGAAATTCCTTTCTTTGGCCCCTATGCTCACAGATGGAGCACCTTCTCAATTTTGATTACTGTTTGCCAGATCTGCCAGCCAAGGAGGAAGGCAGAAACAAGTAGAATAAAGGATCTCAGCAGTAGGTCTAGTTCCATAAAAGAGCCCTGTTTTAGAAATTGGGTGTTTTTTATTCATTTTGTTTTAATCTCCAAATTGTGTTTCAAAGAAGAGAACAGGTGGTGATGGAAGGGGAAGGGAACAGAAAAGTACTGCTCTCTGGCTATCGCCCTGAGATTGACTTTAAAAGCCTGGAAATCAAAGAGAAAGAAAGATGAGAACTGTTACTGCTTTGCTCATCTGTCCAGAACCAGAGAATTGTAAGAACAATTATATGGGGCCTACACACCCAGAAGCCCTGATGTAAGAAGCTTCTTTGGGCTTCAAGCATCTTTTTAATTAATAGAATATTTATAATGAACACAATATTCAGTGGCTGGGAAATGTATAGTAGAGAAATTTCTGTGGGGGCTTCAAACTCTTTTCTTGGTATGTTTCTATTTTTAGGTGGTCTGATCCTTTGTCTTTAGAATCTGCCTTACAGCCTTATCAGAAGTAAAAAACCCAAGGCTTCACAAGAAGTTCAATTGGTTTTCAAGATATACTGTCAACTGGCTAATAATTTAAACTAGTAGCACAGCTCTTTTAGCTGAAGACAGCCTCACAAACAAAAGCTAGCCACCTGAGACCAGCAGAGGACAGGATATGAGCTACTTATAGTAACACTGAATCGGTGAACAAGAATAGCAGGAAAGCTGCTTATTTTTTTATTTTTTGCAGCCAAGGCCTTTGAAGTAAACTATTTATTAAACATTATAATACTCGAGACAAAAATCTTTGATGGCAGGTTATCCTTCTCTGCACCATGCCCCATTGTGAATGAATTGCTTCCTTTTCCTTTAGGAGTTTTTCACTTGCGAAACTGACACTCAGATTGTTCTGCTAAACTACTCGGGTGAGCCATTACCTTCAGCAAGAGGAATAATCTATCCATCAGCAGAGGGAACATTAAAAAAATATTTATAGTTCAGCTATTCCAATATCACTGTGCCATAAGCAGCCATGCTGTTTGTCAGGCAGTGTTATATAAATACAATAAATAAATTCTTCTTGCATGGAAAAAATAGCATTAATTAATAAGTAATGATGCCATGAGATCATTTTAAACAGGAGCAAGAATTCTATGAGACTTCATTTTTCACTTTTTAATTAAAAAAAGTAAAGTCCTATACCTACCCTTTAGTTGACTAGTATGCATGTTCTTTGTTCTCTTGATTAAAACATTTATCTCTCTCTCTCTTTTTCTCTGTTATATGAAGTCATCTTTCTGAACAGCATCACTATAATCAGTAGGGATTTAGAAAAGGAATCAGATTTTCAAATATAAGTGCTTGGGTTGGGTAGTATAAATAATGTGCATGTCCAATTTACAGAATGTATGTAATACCTGAAGGGCATACATTCACTGAGTAATTACAAATGCAAATACCAACTTTTATGCATACTGATCACAACTACATATAAATATACATGTTTATACATGAGATATTTGTGTACCCACCCGAGCCAATTGTATATCTACACCACCCAATGTGCACATCTTTCAAAACCTGGCACTTATGTATAGTAAAAGAGAACTCCTTTGAAACAATCACTGAAACTCATTTGAGCCTGAGAAATCTCTGTCCAAAGACTGGGAAAGAATCATAACAAGTTAACTGAGACTCCCATTGGGCCCAACATGCATGCCTGCATAGCAAAGATGTCACTGGTGAGCTACAGACAAATCCACAAAAAAGGTCTATAGGTCTCTGTTACTCAAGTTAGAGATAGTGAAACATCAGTGGCCTTACTCTGAAAAGTGCTAATTTCCATTGATTTTGATGGGTTTTATAGATGTTCAGTACTTCTTTTAATCTGGCCATAGAAACACAGATACATCTAGTGCATTTTCTTAATTAAGGTCCAGATTCTGACTTCACATGTAGAATTCTCACATTTCCTAGATTTATATCTTCAACTAGAGTCATGTACAAACATTTAGTTTTTACTAGAAGAGCTGCTGCTCTCCCAGTAGAAATCCTGAGTATACAGAAGTTCAGGATTTTTCTCCCAGAGCAAAAATGGCCACTGGGGAGAAAACTCAGGATCAACCAGGGTTAAACTGCTCCCAGGAGAGTTTCTACTCGGAAAGCAAATGTCTGTATACATTCTCTTTTGAAAGAAACCACAGCACATTCCTTCAGTATCCCAGAGTGCTCACCCCTGCCCCAATCCCAGAGAGCTGCGTGTTGCTCAGACTGGACTCTACTGTTACAGCCAAACAGAGAGTAAATTACTCCCTCTTTCAAAACCCCCACTGTGCTGCAGGGAGAGACAGGCTGACCATGAGCTGTCTGGGTTATGCAATCAGGGCTGCCCTGTGTACTGCTACCCTCCATCTCCAAGCAGGCTGAGGGAGCCTGCAGAGCGTGTGGAGATGTATGCACAGGGTTCCCCCTGGCTGTGCAGTGTCAGCACTGCAAGCTCTGTGTTCCTCATGGGTTCAGGATTCAAACGTCTGTTCAGGGGTCTCTGGGCAAGACTTTCTACCAGGAAAACAAACCTAGGAGATCTCTCCCAGATCATTTAAACATATGTACATGCCTAGACCAGTTTCTGAAATTAGAAACTACTCAGCATGAGTAAAGATAACTGGGTCTGAGCTTAAGCATTGTATGGCTGTTTCCTTCCTTTTCCCACCATTATTCTTTATATATAAAATATTTTCATTATGTAACAAATCACATTTTTGTACTTCACAGTAGTGAAGGTACACAAAAAGACAGTAATACTAACTTATTCCAATTCTGGTTTTGTTCAACATTCACAGCATTGAATTTTAATTCTTTTTCTATCTCTATTGATTTAACATACTTAATCTTTTTCGGCACTCTAAAAAGGTCATAATTTAATTAGCTCATGCAACATATTTTCCTGGCTACATTTTTTTTATCAGCCTATGTATATAAACAGACCTGGTATTTACATTGACATAAATACATTTATTGTCAATACTTCATATCAGCTATTGCTTCTGTTTTACACTTGTTTTCCAGAATTCTCCATCTATTTCCAAACCACAAAATGTACTGAACCTAAACCTATAGGGCTTCAATTCCAACTTAAATGTAAGCAAAATATCTTCCTGAATCCTGTAGGCCAGCATCTGCACAGTCCTCTGATGTCCTAAAAAGTAAGTGCTTTTGGTATTAATACCAACTGATCAGTTTTGTTTATGGACCAATTTTAAGAGCATATTCATTCATGTGTTGATGTCACGCATCTCAAAATACAGTAATATATGCCAAGAGTCCAGTGACAAATTCAAGAACACACTATCAACTAGTGTTTTCCTTCTTTCCAGGAAATAACGCCAGGTAAGGAGGGAGGTCAAAAATATGCCACTCCACAATACAGCAAAGTACAGATCCACCCAATGGCATCATGACCCAAAATCATAGCATCCCAGACCATGAACAATCCAGCAGGTTAATGTCATGATCACCAGAGTTACCAGGCCAATCACAAAGCCATAGAATGTTTAACAGTAGTGTGGATCCCTGGAGGAGCGGGGGCAGACACTCAATGAAAAATAAAAATGTTAATCAGGGATGCAACAAGGTAATTTACATTTACATTTAATAAAAGTTAATATAAGCAGTTATTTAATAAATTAGTTCATGGAATGAAGTTGCATTCATATTTGTGTTACTCTTCACAACAAGGGACTACTCTCTGAGTAAGGTGTTACTAACTATGAGTAAAGTAGGCAGAACCTAACAATTTTGACAAGATGGCTTCAGCTATATGGGAAAGAACAACTTTGAAATAAAACAAAAACTAGCTCATTAAATCATTTTAAAGTGATGTTTACCTCATCCATTACCATCTTCAAAACTGATAAGAGCATGATTTTATTAATTCTCATAAAGCCTGATTTTGCATTCAGCCAGTCAACTTGATTTTAAATGCCAATATCTCAACCTGAAAGTCAGCAAAATATAAAATAACATCAGAAGAATATTAAAATCTCCCACTGAGATAAATAGACATATGAGTGTTCAGACAGAGCCAAATAGATTAGTGCTAACTTCCTATTCATTATGTGCTTTCAACTATCACAGTGCAGTTTTATAATTTGATGGAAAAAATATGACACTTTTCAGCTCTGTTTCCAAGCTGATTTTCCTAGGCTGTGCCTCTCCCTCTCTAAAAAGACAACTCAATGTTGTTAGCCATACAATGAACATATGAGTCTAAGATAAAGCTTGCTTAAATAACCACAATGTTGTCAAGGATCCATCTTCTTATCTCACACTAACATAGGTTAAAAAAAGGCACTGTTTGACACACTTCTTACTTCAGAACTTATCTGTAGTTTAACAGAGTTAAATGTCACATTAGTAATTAAACACGGATTCCTGTTAGCAGCTGTGCTTATGTGGAGTTAGTCCCAAAGCAATGCTACCCAGTCCTGCTCTTGGGGTTAGATTCAAATGCTAAACAGCACATTTACTGACCAGCACAGGAAATTCCTCTCCTGTTCCTTGGGTTGAACCAAAGAGCTGGCATAAATGTCTGAAACGTTCAGAACAAAACCTGAACTGAAAAAACCATGGGTTTGGGCCAGATTTTTAAAGGTATTTAGGTCCTAATTCACATTAAATTTCAAGGGGAGTTAAGTGACTAAATCCCTTGAAAATTCTGACCCTTGTCTTTCCTTTTCTTAAGCCAAGTCCAAATGCTGTAGAAACATTTTTATATTTCACAGTTTTGAATCCAAAATTATAGGTTTGGTAAATCACTGAAAAATAAATACGATGCCTTCAACATTGTGTTTTCTTGTTCTGAAAATTCTACAGCTGGCACAGGATGCCCATATACTTGGTGCTTGGCACTGCAGGCCTTTTTGTATTTAGTATAAAGCAAAAATAGCTGGACAGATAATAAACCACCGATTAAGAAATAAATTATAATAGCCTTCTTTAAATATGAAAAATGCACAATGGATATCAGTAATTGGACAAATATAAGGGGTAGAATATAGTCTCAGCTTTGCTGAACTCTAGTGTAATTTCCATTCTTTAGAAATATTGGCTCAACATGTTAATCCCTGAAGGAATAAGGTAAGATTCGTAATACAGCAAAGTTTGTACATAAGGATTAGGGACAGAAATTACACATACACCTGTATAAACGATCAGAAACTGGTTCAAATCTGTAACACAACAGAAGTTCTGTGTGCATAAACTGCTTTCAAAATTACCAAAACTGGTTTAAAATAAGCCTGGATAGATGTCGTATCAGACTTAACTGGTTTAGGTTAAATTGGTTTATTGAACTTCTGTCCCAGATCCCTTACAGATTCAAGTTAACTCTCAGTCCCCCAGCATCCCAGGATGGACTAGCCTTGGCTCAAGCTGTTTTAGGTCAAGCTCTCTGTTCCAGCCAAGCAGGGAGGCATGGTCTAGTGCCCCCTGGCTTTTGGACTGGGCCACTGCAGGCACGTGGCTGCAATGTCTATTCACTTGCTTCTCGATTCAGATTCAATCTATGCAGCTTAAACTAACCTGTGAAGCCTGAATTGATTTACACTCGGGTTTTCAGATTGTCTGTACTTGGCCAAGGTGTCCATACCCATCTATCTCTGATGCTACCACATTTCAAACAAGTACCAGTTTAGCATTTAAAGAAATCCAACACAGACTGAAAACAAGAAAAACAAATCCTTGTGTTATTTCACAATGCAGATGCACACATGCTTAAAGTAACCCAATTAATTCAAGTAAATGCAGGTAGCTGTGATAATAACTGCTACTTCTAGGTCATTTCACAGTATGTACCCACAGTGTACCCATAGATCTCCCAATTGCATTTCTTGTGAATAGATACCACAATCTCTCCACACACATGATGACTATGAATTAGGCTCATACTGGTTTTACCTGCCTCAGGTGCTTTTGTTTTCTTGATCAAATTAGGCCTGTACTATTCAGCGGTATTACGTAAAAGACATACAAAAAACAGATTAGCTCGTCAAACACTCCTTTTCCCCAAACAGAAAAATTCTGTGAGCTGATACATTAAACATAGTCACAGTACAATGCACACTACCTCTCTTAGTCTCTTGCTACACGTTACATATACTACGCAGTTAACTGGTTAATCACACAATAAATTTAGACCAGCCACATGTGCAAAGTAAGACTGGCCACAAGTACAAAATAATTATCACAGTTAACTGGTTAATCGTGCAATAAATTTAGACTGGCCACACGTGCAAAGTAATTATCACACGATAAAAATGATTATTTAGCCATAAAAAGAGCAAACCAGTTATGAAGTTAGTGCCTGAAAATGTGTAACAACTCTATAGCTGGTTTCTATCCAGCTTTAATTTGAATGCGTAGCAGAATCCTTAAAGTTGCAGTTTCCTTCTCTGACCCTATAAGTCAGCATGCTATCTCTGCTTCGAAATGAAGTCTTAAGAAATTTGTTCATTCCTTAGGTTAATCTTTCCTGGGCAGTCGCTTTTCCTTTCCTTTCCCCACTTCCTAATGTCTCCTACCAACTGGATGTACCCTCTATGATCAAGAAATTAAGGACCCACATTCCTTCCCATGTAGATTAAAAAGGACTTCTTAAGACTAGTTGACCTTCAATTAGCTTCACATGCTTGACAGAATTTTTCGTACTTCAGACAGAAACCGTGTGGAAGTTTTCAGATTAGACAAGATGGAGTTACAATTTCTATATAATAAACTAAAAAAAATGAAAATCCATCCATATCAACTACTCGTGTAGGCACTGTGCAATTTTGTGTGTCTGAAATCTATTTTAGAAGGAAGCTGTCTAGAAATGAAAGGTAAGTTTCTATACAAATATGATCTTTGGCCTCTCTTCTGAAACTACAAACATGAAGACCAACCACTTCCCTCATATTTGTTAAGTGGACACATGCCCACTAGGAAAAGACATTTGCACCAGATACTGTGATGAATGACCAACAAGTAATACTGACTTGTATTCATTATGTAACTGGATTTGCACACGTACAAGTGTTTTAATATTTTTCTCAATATTTTCACAATACAGAATTGGAATAAATTAAATGTAATGTCAGTCAGATCCTTCAAAATGCAAGAACATAAGTAGGTGGTCTTTAGAACCAGTTTTGCTTTTCTTTATATGCCAGTAACACATAAAGGAAACATGCTAGATACTTTTATTGATATTTTTACAATCTGCACTTGAAAAATAAAGTACATCTTACTGGAGGAACCCATGAAGAAGTCATCCAGCATATTATAAAGAACAGTTCAAGCCATCAATTGGCTTGATTCTCAACACATTCCAGGAACCCCATAAACAAAGACAACATGTGCTATGTTAACTTTCTCTTTTATGCTGACAGCTTTTTTTTCTCTGTATAATGACCTTCCTGCACAGTATGTGTTGCCATAAAAAGAAACAGAGCCCAGTAAAATTAGAGGAACTGCTTAATATCAAAATGTTTTATCTGAGGAAGACACCACCGCCAATGTAAATATAAATAGAACAAGAATTAAAAAGTATTTGTTTTGCTGTTTCTTCTTTAAGCTTAAATTGTTCAAAAACTTAGCTAGAGCTTTTACTTATTCTGTTTTAGAGAGTCCTTTCAGGAACTGAAATGTTACTCCACCATGATCTTGCCTAGAAATTCAGACAGTTTTGACCTTCTTCATTTGAAAATAAAAAAAACTGTTAGAGAGCCCTTAGCCACGTCCAGACACATCTGTGGCACCACATACCTCATGTTCAGCTGTTCTCTGTGCTAAAAGGAAGCAGCACTGGGGGGAAGGGCAGGCGGGGGTGGGGGGTATATCCAGGGTTCAAAAAAACCTATGCAAAGAAATTGCAAAGCAGTGCACACAGGGGCAGCATGCGCCACTAGAAACCAGAGCCTGGCTGGCCAGAGCCGTACTGCCAACCAAGCTCTGAGCCACAGGATCGCCGCTGCTGCAGCCCCTTGAGGTCCCCAGGACCCCAGATAAGGCCTAACCTCCCCTAACCCACCTGGGATAACCTGCTGTGTGCCAGAGCGTGCGTGGCACAGGCTTTCTCCAGGGACAACTAGCAGCAGCACAAGGTATGCCGCTGCTAGTTGTCCCCAGGGAACCAAATGTCAGTGCTCATCTGGATGCAGCCCTTTTGTCTATAACCAAGAACCTGGGCAAAAAGATTAGTATAGCAAACAAACCCCAATAACTGGACAAGATGGTAGCTGTGGTTGCTTACAAGAAATCTGACCTAAAATGAAATGTTAAACATACAAAATACTAATGTGATTTTTTTTCAAAGATGATCTTTTATGCTCAGGTCAGGAAGATAATCTACCTTAAAAATACAGCTTATATTTTGTTTTTGAAAACAAAATTAAATGTATCAAAATAGAAACCACACATCTATTAAGCCTTGTAAAGTACCACAATAAACATAACAATTTTATCTAAGTTGTACATTTATTTGAAATAGAGTGATAACCCCCTAATCACAGTGTGAACAATTATATTAACACTCTCCGAAAGAAAACAAACTTTAAAAATACCACTCTGAGCTATAATAAATATGCTCCCTTGATTCCCCTATGGCATCTGGCCACACCACTCAGAAAGGAGGGCTAACCACAGTTCCCGAGGATCATTACCATTCTTTACATTATGAAAGCATGCAAAGGCCCAATAACTGTACTTGTTATACAAATGCAGAAGTAGACAAAGTCCTACCTAAAAGAGTTTTAAAATCAAATATAGTAAGAGCGCTGGAATTTTGTTTTCAGCAGTCACAGAATACCACATGAAGGGATTTAATGCTAGCAAACTCTAGCATGGAGCCTCTAGCTCCAAAGCGCAGCATATGTGGGAACAGAGCAATAGCTAAGTGATGCCATTGCAATCTCACTAAATATACTGGCGAAGTTTCCCAAAGCTGGCCAGAAACCCAAGGGAAGGAAATGAGAATGATTATGTACAGCTGAGCAAGCACACTACACAGACTACTAAATCAGTGGTACGGTGTTCACTGTTGGTGTTCTGTGGTAAAAATGTTTACCATCTGTGTTACTCCTTCACTGTTATGGACACTAATGGAGCCTTGAAACATAAAAGGATGGGGCTGCAGAGTGAAAACAGTATTAAGCCGAAGTATTTTAAAATCAGTTCTGATTATACAAGGAAACCCGCACGTTAAATAAAAGTAATTTACTCTATAGGTGTTTCTAGGCTCTGCGCTAGAGGGGTGTATGGAGTTTTAGGGGTTCATTTCAAGACTCCCAGGAAAATTTACACTAATAAAAAATGGATATAATGCAGCCCAGCCTAACCACACTCCATTCTTCTAAGCTCCCTCCCTTGCCTCAAACTGGGAGTTTTGGTTGCAGCAGGCATAGGAGATGGCTACCCCAATAGAAAATTTCATTCTGCACATGGGAATATTCTGCTAGTCATCATCAGAGGGCAAGAGGCCACAGATTACTGAATATTATGGCTCTTTACATGTAAAGCAATAATTGGCATATGCCATTCAGCTGCCATAATGTATACAAAACTACGGACCTGAGTTCCTCAAGATAAAGATCCCTTGCTACTTTCTTTAAAAAGATGTAGTCACTCCTGGATATCAATCCTCTTATATCAGTTTCTCAACCTTTTTTGTACCAGAACCCATTTGTAAACACTGACTGCCAGTCCCAACTCAGTAAATCGTTTAAATAAAAAACAGGCCCCTAGCCCTGCCCATGCCCCTCACTCGCAAGCCATAGCCCCTCAACTGCTAGCCCTGCTGGTTCCCCTTGCTCCTGACCCATGGCCTTCCACCCCTAGGCCCCAGCCCACCGTGTGTGGTAGAGAGGGGGTGTGTGGGGTGGGGGCATGTACCCCCCAGATTTTTGCACCCGCAGCAGGCGTGGGGCTGCAGCCTGGCTGGATCGGCAGAGGCAGGAACCACCTCCGCAGCCCAGCGTGTGAAACCTGGTGTGAGAGAGCATCGCTGGGCAGCAAGACTTGCTGCTGCTGCCACCACTGGGATCCTGCACCAGCAGCAGCGCAAGGACTAGCAGACAGTGGGGGATGCACTGGCCTCACCTTCTCCTGCCACCAGCCAGTTACACACTGGGCCATGACTCTACCCCACTGCCATGGCTCACCTCCTGCTGCCACTTCCTTCAGGCCACCCACACTGTCTGCCACTACTGGGATAGAGCCACAGTCTGAGGGGAGTGGCA
The DNA here is from genome assembly GCF_030867095.1 of Alligator mississippiensis. NCBI lineage: Eukaryota > Metazoa > Chordata > Crocodylia > Alligatoridae > Alligator > Alligator mississippiensis. The sequence continues at coordinate 363,688,283 of NC_081824.1, forward strand.
TTGGCAGCTGGGCCATGGTGGGTGGGTAGAGCTGCAGCCCACCATGCATGTGACTGGTGGTGGGAGGTGAGGGTGGCATAGGCCCCCCCGCCCCCCATCCATTACTACTTGTGCTTCTGGCAGGATGGCTGACACAGGGGACCTGGTGGCAGTAACAGCAGCAGTGTCTTGCTACCTGACTCTGCCCTCCCGTGCTAGGTCCTGCTCGCTGGGCCATGGATGCGGCTCCTGCCCATGCCAGTCTGGTCAGGCTGCAGCCCCCATACCTGCTTTGGGTGCACAAATCTGGAGGGGACACATGGCCCCCATACCCCTCCAATGCATCACCTGAGGCCGCCCCCCCCCACAAGCGTCTTCCATGCCCCCCTGCCCCCCACCATGGGGAGCTGCAGGAGTTGCCCTCCATGCTGCCTGGCTGCCATGTGCACATGCACATGGTGCCCCCTCTGCCTGATCGCCCTCCTTCTGTTCCCCTAGCCCAAGCAGCCCCTTGCAGGCTGGAACTCTGCCAGCCCACAAGGGGAAACCCACTGTTTCCCATGTTTTTCTCCTTTAAAGGAGAAAATCTACATTTTTCAGCAACAAACGGAAAACCCAGATCCCTGTTTGTTAGTATGTACAGCATTAACATATGGTGAAGCAAAAGAAACATCTATTTTTTTTTAATATATGTAAAATATGATCTATTTTTAAAGTTTGTTCACAACCCTTTTATATATTCTTGCAACCCACTTTTGGGCAGACACCCATGTGTTGAGAAATGCTGTCCTATATCACACCACCTACTAGTGTACTACTCTCATCATCAACAAGTGAATTCTATGCATTGTCATGCAAACAAAACTCCTTTTATAGTTACTCCAGACAATGTCACAAACCCACTTAATGCCAACAGCTTAAGCAATCTCTTCTGGGTAAATTTAGTGTTTAACATCACAATTATTGATGATGCTCCAAGATCAAATCAGACAGCAGACTTTTAAGGCAGAGCATAGGCAAAGATATACAACAGCAAAAAGTCATGTTTTCATAAGTGAAAGATACACTTGTCAGACACCTGTTCAGGGCCTTTGAATTTAAGATACTTCTAGAGCCTGAGTGCAGCTTGCCAGGACTTCAGTGCTAAACTGCAAAGGGTTACATGAGCTCTTACAGCCTGAAAAAAGACAAAATATTTTTTTAAAGGCTTAGAGTAGGGGAAGTGGACTAGAGTGGGGAGGAGACGAAGGTGTTCAAAGGACTGGAGCCCTCCATGCTTTTTTGTGCATTGATATAGTTTCTCCTCCTTTCAGTGAATTAGCATACCATTCTTAAAACAATATACTGTTATGCTTTTTAATTTATTTTTTCATTTTAGATTTGAAACACACATCATGACTGGAGATTATATAACCTCACAAAACTCACAAAGGAGTAGGGTATAAATCTGAGCCTCTCTAATTTAGAGCCAGGACACTGCCCTTCATGAAGTAGTTGGAACATAAATAGGTGCCACTTGGTATGAAACTCCAATCACTTTCAACTCCATCTAATAACATAAGCCACCAGGTGGCAACTTTTTTCCAGGGGTGGGCTGGAATAACTTGGTTTGGGTCTGAGATGGGCTAGCACTAAGACCCAGCTGCTGCTGATGCCACTGTCACTGCCACTTGTCCATGCTGCCCAGCCTCAGTAGGGATGAAGTTCCCCACTGCCTAGCTGTGATGCAGCACAGGCAAAGCGCCCCCACACTGCTAAAGTCCCATGGGTCCAAAGGCCAGATTTAATGGCTCTGTCGGCCATGGGTGGCCAAGCCCTGTTGAAGGCTTTTCTCAGTCCTGTGCGTGTGACATTATCAAGCGTTTGAGCATAAGTAGTAATTACAGCATCCAGTCTGAATTCCAACTCATAAATTTATAATCTGCTCACCTTGATTTCTCCTAGAGAAAAGTGCACAAAGAACCTCTCTACTTCTTCCCTATACCAGGAAGCTGGTGCTGTTACCAACTCCTTCTATACACACAGCAGCATACTAGGATAGCAAAACCTGTGGGAGATCATGTTACTTTTCTTCCATCTGAGTCAACTGCCCTATTGCCTGTTAGTCCAGCTAGCCAATCCACACCAGTACTCCAGGGCAATAACATCCACAAACTAATTCAACAAAGCAGAGTAGGAGACAACTACTATGGATGGCCACACGACCCAGGCAAACCAAAGCTGAAACTTTGAGATCTTACCTGAAAGCTCCAAGTGGTTTTAAAAACTGCCTTAAAAACAGTTAGATATTTGGGGAGTTTCCTAGAGTACAACAGGTGCCTTACAGAATCTTAACTAAAGCACTCTTTGGTGCACTGCTATAATTTTAATAACTGATTGTGACAAAAAAGGTTAAGTGGGCTGAGTTATTGCCTGCAGTTCCTGTGGGGAACATTTTAGGGGCTCAGCGTGAGCTCACTTTGCTGTAAATAGTTCCCATAAATAGTTTCATGAGCAGAACACCTATATGCCTTTTCACCCCAAGGGCAGATGGGAGTCAAGGCCTGACAGCAAACCACAGAGACTGTTCTCTAATTGGTTCCCCATGACTGTATTTTTCATTTAATTAGGTGAATGTTATTATGATGCACCCTCAACTCAGACGCAGCCTGGGTGTGCCCTTGATGCACACACTCCTACTGTGTTTCCACACCTTTGAGCACCCTTCGGTCCCAAAGCCCTCTATGCTGTCAGCTGCTTGACCACTGAGAAATACTGGAGGTGCACCTAAGTCCTACCAGTCTCAGTCAGGCCTTGCCAGCAGAGGGGATTTTGCCAGAAAGAAGGATCACACCTTTGTCTAGCCATGCGCTCAGAAAAAATGGATCCTCCTTTCAGCTACATAGGAAATAAGTATCACTGGCAGCAAGTGGTTTGAAAAAAGGTAACAAAAAGGATTTATCATAAAGAATAGGAGAAGCTTAAGAAATTATAAAGCATACGCTGAGATACAGACAGAAATATATAGAAGTAAACAAACAAAAGAAAGTATCAGGACAGTAGCCTGTCCTTACCCTGTATCTGAAATCCAAGGATGCAGTCCCTAGCCAAGTTAAACAGGTTAAAAAGCAGACCCAGCCTCTGACCTCTCTGTCAGGGATTCCTATAAGTTCTCCTGTCAGCTTGCTTTCCAGCTCAACTTAGGCTAAGGGAATCCAGTCTCCCCTCTACAGCTGCGCTTCTGCCTATTCACATATGTCACCCATCAGGTTTTAACGGGGTTCACACTATGTCAGTAACTTTCTGCCCCTCATAGGTACATGCTTAACAGACTACACGATATTCCTGATCATATTCAGACCAGGAGGATGTGCACATCTTTTCAGACATGCAGATTTGCTAATCCATTTCACTGTCTCTCTCCCCAGTAGTGTGATTAGCCAGGGGTCAAACTTCTTTTAAAATATAAATTCAAGGGAGCCAATAATCAACTCAAGTCAAATGCTAATTCTCAGTGTGCCTCAAAGTGTGAACAGGTGAGGACCACTTATGTTAATCACTACCTCACAAAACAGCCTGGGCTATAATATAAAGAAATAAAAAATATATTTATATCAAATACTATAATACATACAGATATAAAAAAAATGACAAAATTTAATCCAGCTTCATTCTAGCTACAAATAAAGACTAAACACCAACAGGACTAAATCTAATTTAGAAGAATATCCATGCATGCCACATAGCGAACCCCAAAGGCAACTTTGTTCTGGAGACAGCTGTCCCCAGGTTAATCATTACTGTTAGTCCATACAAGGACCACAGCTTCTTCCAGTAAATTAGGAAATCATCAGCAAGACCACAGATGACTAAGGAGGCCAATCTGACATTTCCATGTTCGACTGCAGATGAGGCTAATAGTTCTGGAAGGAAGGAGCAGATCCTGGTGATGTCAGGTCACAGCTCGTTCCCCTCGGCTCATGTCTATCTGCCTCCATAGTGAAGCAAGTTTGCTCAAAAAGTCAAATACCTTGTTGTATGTTACACTACCATCGGGGACGATTCAGAACTTTAGTGTCCCAGGTACTGATGTTAATATTGCTTTTCTTCAGATTGGCTTCAAGGTTTCCTCAAATCTCTTTTGTCCACCTCTAGAGTGGTGACCATAGGTGAGTTGGGAAAACCTGTTTTGGGATCCAGTTGACAGACACCCTTATGATGCATCCTGTCCAACAAAGCTAGTGCTGTATAAGCAGGGCTTCAATGCCGGTGGTGTTTGCTTGAGCCAGAAAAAGTGCCATTCATTTTTCTGTGCTTCCAAACAATAAAGAGAATGTTCTGAAGACATGGCTGATGGTAACATTCCAAAGCATTCAAGTTTTTCTGATGCATCGTCCATATTTCATACCTATATAACAGAGTAGAGGTGACAACAGCCTGGCAGACAAGAAGTTTGGTTTGGTTCCTGATGTCATGATCATCAAAGATAAAGTTTCAGAGACTTGCAAAGGCAGCACTGGCAGATTTTATCCAATGCTGATTGTATAGTTAATGCTATAGTTTTGTAACAGTTCTGCTGCACAAGTGGCTGACTGGCTAAGGAGAAACAGTGAGGCTCTGAGAGAGCTGAGGGGAAGAAAGATTAGTCCCAAGGAGGACAGAGTAGAGAGAAAGGAATAGTCCCAGGAGCAGAGTCTGAGGAAGGACAGAGAGAACAGCAGCGGCACAATGAAGAATGTTTGGCACTGAACAGTCTACTGTGCTGTTTGGGACATTGGCACTCTGACCAATTTGAAGAGGGAAATCCCCCCTCTTTGAGACTGGGGGTGCAACAGATCTCTCTGAGAATCTCCCTGGGAAACCATTCAGAGAACAGCCAGGGTCTCAAAGCCAGAGGTTTGCCTCTCAAGAAACCACATCAGGGCTGGCTTCAGGGAGCCCTTCAGGAGTGGGAGCCTGAATAAGGCTTCTTCTTGGGGAGCCCCAAGGCAGAGCATCCTTTTAAAAGCGACACGATCCATCACACTACTATAGAAATTCTTGGCAAATTGGCTGATGCTATCAAATTATCCAGCAGTGTTTTGTGAAAACTCGTTCCTGAATTCTAGGGAAATCACTGATGATTGATTCCTTATACCTCCCATTGAATTCTCCAAAATAAGGGTGGAAATCAGAAAAAATCTAAAGTAAATAAAGTATTTTCCAAACACTGAGCTTACCATCTGCTATACTACAAAAAAGTAGCGAATCTCTTGCTGAAATGAAAAAGGAGCCAATATATGGATTATAAGAATTTCAGAACCAAGAGCAAAGAACAAAACGACTGAACCTCCAACAACCGAAAAAGGATCAAATTATAATACCTAGATATTCTTTTTCTTCTGCTTACCCTCTCAATGAGTTCCCATGTTACTGCTTCATGCTTTTAAAAGATCCAGCATTCATGCAGTTTTTCTTCCTGCAGCAATTTGTCTATCACTTCCCAGAAGAAAAGTAGTGATCTAACAGATGACCACTGAAAGTAGTATTTTCCATTTTAATATTCAGCAAGAACATGACTGTTCACTAAAGAAAAACTGCTTTCTATTTGGGATACAATTTCCATTTGCTTCTGATAGCTTCACAGTTCTTTGAGCACCCTACAGATGTTTCTAGTAAGACCTTTATTTCTTAGGAGCACTAATGGTAGATTATGTTGAGAATCCCACTCATCTCTGGTGTTAATCTCTTCTTAACCTTTTCTACAGCTTTCATCACCACCTTCCAGCTGGATTTTGACATGTTAAGAGGCATCAACCTGTCAGATCTCTCAGTCTTTAAATACCTTACAATATCTTGCAGTTACATTCTGCTGCATGTATGCAGTTCTAACTAGTCTCCAGCACCTCTTGAACTTCTGATCTTTCCTAACTCAGGACATTTTCACTATACTCACATGAATACTTGTAAAAGTTGCTTTTGCCTATTTACATCTTCCTACCTACGTACCTCAATACTAGCACAAACTGAAAAACATTTACATTAATATTCTCCTTATGAGGTGCAGTTCTATACTGCCTCCATAGACACTTCTGTCACAATGTGAATTCCTATGTTTTTACATAGTAAATAAACATCTAAGACTATGCTCTGGCCTTTCCAAATTTCCAAGATATAATCAAATTAACATTTAGAGTTGCTACATTTGAGGCAGTCTGCTGAACAAGGACCCAAGAAACTTCCTAGTTCTAAACCATGTCTCTACCATGACTTCACTCAGACTTTGGATGAGTAAACTTCTGATGGTGGAGAGTGCAATGACTGTTAAGGAGAGAGGCCAGGCCATCTCTTGGTTTTCAGGAAACATCAGTGCTACCTCTGCTTCATATGGTTATCATTTGAGGCAGATAATCTTGCCAATTATATCCTGATTTAATGTGGTAAAATGTAGAAGAAAGTTGTTGGAAAAACAGGTCTTGTTTCTTTGATCCTTGCCAGTCTGGATACAGATTAGTCTTTGGCATGGAGACAGCACTGATCACACTGCTTGTTGATATTCTCCCTGCTATTAAGGGGGCAAAAAGGCATTACCAGAATCCTCATATTATCCATTATTTTTAAGTGGTATTTACAAAGATCTTAACTAAAAGACGAATCTAGAGAAAATAAAAAGCACATGTAACAGGATGTTAACTTAAATATTTTAAGAAACTAACACTCCTCTTGAGTTTGTGAGGGCCAATGTGCTGGTGCCATCTCTTGCAGGTGAAATAATCCATTAGAAGGAATTTGGAGGAGGTGGGAATGGGAGCCTGGTGCATCAGGACTTTGCAACCTTGATGGAATCCCACCGTGCTCCATTCAGCATTGCAATATCCCATCAAACCCAAGAGCACTGAAACACTCTGGAACTAGGCAGTTTGTTTTTGCTGTTAATACAATAGTACAGACCTTTTCCTTCCATCCACATTGCCCTGACCTCCCTCTTTTTTCCCTCCTCCCAAAACAAACAATTATCATCAGATGCAGGAAGAACCTTGTTGTGGTTCTGTTGCTCATAACATAATTTGATATGCTAATACTTCCTGTGCATACAGCCAGGATGGCATCTCTCCAAGACAAAGGACGAGCGCTTTGGAGATGGTCACACAAGTATGATACTTCCTCTGCTCTATAGGACCCACTACAACAGCTCTGCCCTTCACCTCCCCTGTCACTCTTCATGTGTGAGGGGCAACGGCTATAAATATTAAGTGGGATGAATGAACTGAAGCAATGGATTGTCTCTTTGTGCCAGTGTTTGCTTGCTGCAGAATGGATTGGCTGCTTTTCTGGTAAACAGAAGATTTATAAGAGGCCTCTTACAGCCATGTAAAAATAGTTTAGAATATATATTATTGCAAGCAACTAGAACTTCAGTTTCAGAAGCAGCAAAATTGTTCAGCATATGACTAGAGAAGGTTTAAAAGCCATTGAAAAGGAGAACAACTCCACTGTATATACTTAGCATAAAAATTCTAGAAAAATGTGTACCAAGGTGGTTGATATCAGAGTCCAAGAGCAACTGACAAACTGGACAGTGGGCTTGGGAAGAAATGCAACAGAAGGAAAGTAAAGAGTTTTAATTTCTGTTAGGAAGCAGAATTTTCCCTTTTCATGCTATTAGAAGGTAATAACAGAAAACAAACTGAGAGTCAGTATAATCACCATTCAGCAGTTATGTACTGTTGTACCTGGAAATGTGCTCCCATTGCCACATACTTAGGAACACTGAAGTGGGAAAAATAATTATGAAAGAATATGTTCATTTCTACAAAGCCCAGAACCAGAATATTCTTTAATTATGCAATCTGCAGGCAAGAAAAGCATCTTCATCAGGGCTTTCCAGGTACGAAAAATATAGAATAAAACACAGGCAGGATCAATTCATACCTTCCCATCTACACTAAGTAACTTTTATTACATTCCTTGATAAACAAGCTGCATTTAGCCAAGATAGAGAGAGAATTTAGAGCCGATAGGTTCACTCACCTGCATTCAATCTCCTATCACAAGGGGACACTGCCAATTTCAGTATCTAGCCCATTTATCTACCTGAGAACCTTAGTGCTCTCTTCTTCCCCTTCACATGTACACTGTCATTACATTCTGCCAAGTTTACCGTGCAACACACTTCCAAAAACCTGTCTCTTTCCTTTCCCACATGCTGATCATTTCTCTGACTATTACAAACTCCTTCTCTCTCGGCTCTCAGCTTGCTACTCTTACATTTTTTGTGAATTCTAATCCAGAAACCTACATTACCTGCCACTCAGACCATCTCAATTTTGTTCTTTCTTTCACCTTCTGCATCAAATTTATGTTCCTTGTCCTTGACTTTGGTGTCAAGCACAGTGTAGTTCCTGCCTATTTGTCTGCCCTCATTTCTTTTCATTCATTACCTTTACTCCACCCTGGATACTTCATTTTTCATCCTCTCATTTTATTGAATTTTTTCTCTCTGCTCTCATCCTCCTCCTTTCTTCACAGCTTCTCCCCAGTAGGGTATTGGACCAAATGAAACAGTAAGTACATAAAACATCAGGTGATGGGGCAAGCTCAGATCAATGGTGACAGTTCGAAGGGACAGTCAGAGAAAATCTTTGTGGGAAAGTGTGTTTTTAAAAGGAAAAAGAAAAAGAAAAAGAAAGAGGCTGACTGGCACATAGAAGACTGTCTGAGCAAAAGAGCACTGCAAATTTAGCTTCAGAGATAAGTGTGTCAGAAAGATGTTTAGAATAAGCAAATAAAATGAGAAAATCAAGAATGAGGAAAACACTAGTTAAGTAAGACAACATAGTACAGGGCTTGAAGATAAAGGACAAAAAAGTTCACAGATTCTTGAAATGCCTTTATGAGGTTTGGAAGTAGTATTTTTTGTGCATTTGTGATCATCTACCTCACTCCCTCTAGTGGTCCCCAAAAACTCAAGTCTACTGACCTTTAGAATATGCAGTTCAAGGTCAAGATTTTTATCAAATATTTTGTTTGATTTTTACAATGAAGAAGAGAAGTCCAGAGATTAAGTTATTTGTGCTATCTATTGTGACTAGTTTAATTTAGTGTCTGGCTTGTTATTCATTTATGTCATGCATCCAGATGTTATGTCAATGAAAATATAAAAAATCATTAAAGAAATGTACTGGAATCACACTGCCCACACCTGAAGTGCAGACACAGCATCTGTTAACAGTGCACAGCAGCAGCAATATCGCAACTGTTTAGGACAGGAAGTGAATAACCCCAAATACAGCTGAAACTGCAATGGGAATTTATGTAGACAGAAGGTAATTACAAAAAGTGGAATTTGGCCAAGACACTCAGACTATGAAGTGCTATCAGCCTTGTGCAAATTGCCATGGGATCTTTAATGATCGTAAGAGGACTGGATCTTCATTTAAATTGTCTCAAAAGATAGCTCTTCTAAAAGTACACTGCCTCTGCTCCGTAGTTACAGCACCAAAATGCCTCCAGATTAGATGGCATCTCCTGCACCACAATGTCCACATGTAAATGTATTTTAAAAACAGAAGCAAAGATAGGAACTTAAATATCCTGAGTACACAGAAGCATTTTGTTTCCCAATCTGATTTATTTTAGATTTATAAGAGACCCTCTATTTGAGGGCTGTATTATGACAATGGAAGTATGCCAAAGTAACCTTCATTTTCTTAATGAAGCTTGCACTGTTCTTAGAAATGTTTCCCTTTGTATAGGAAGAATAACCTTGAACAAGAGACAAGGCTAAGCAAATGGGAAAAGAAAACCTAACTGAAGCTAAAATACACTTATTTGCAGTTATAAAAATGTATTTAATTTTTCCGAAGCAAACACTGTACCTGTTCAAAATATACCCCAGGGAAAAGCAACCACAAAAAAAAAAAAAAAAATCTGTCTCTTCTCTCGCATGCTACCTACTGGACCATGTGTGGTTATGTAATTCATTCTTGTCCACAATGAGAAAAAATACCACTAAAAAGCAGTTAAGGCAGATGGCCACTTTCCCATATCTCACTTTATTTCTTCTAGACTAATTCAAGTGAATTGTCACTCACTATATGCCCGAAAATAATCCATTATTCCTACAAGTCTTAGATTTGCATAGGTTTGGCATTTCAAACCTAACTATCCAGGTTAAGAATCTCTCTCCTCTCCCTCTCCTAATACAATACTGCTTTGCTACAAACTCAACTCCAAAGATTTAAACAGTTCATAAAAAAAGACTCATTCAGGTTAAAAACCATAAGAGAAAGCTTTAAAACAATAAACAGAAAACATTCTTACTAAGTTTGCCTCGACAATTGAAGCGCATTTAGAATTTTTCATTTACTGTACTTAAACCTATATGTAAACTGTGACAAATGCAAAGATTCTTTCTGTAGCAGCCCCCATGATAACAGATGACAAGATGCAGCACAAGCTTCATCTCTTGCTAATTAAACGAATCAATTAAGAGACTATTGTTGCAACTGTGTAACTGCTGTTCTATAGTGGCAATAACAACCCCACGGGGAGATCTTTTACTACATTAAAATGCTGTCCTCCACAACTCCATTTGATATTATTAGAAACAGTTATTTGCGTCTTGCTGTCATATTAGTAGCAAAGGCAAATTATGGAAATATGCAGACCAGAATGGTCCCAGTATGAGATCAGGTTTGGTTTTCAGCCTCCAAGGGAACAATTGCTGAAATTCCAAAGTTCCCTAAAGTTCTTTAATGGAACTGATATATCTATCAGCACAGCATCCATTTAGATGCTAGGTAAGGGTCACACATTTGCATACTTTCCTGCTAAGCTGATACAATTCAACTAGATAAATTATCATATTAAGTTTACCCTCCTGAGTTAAACTGATGGAGTTCAAAATTGTTTTCGATGGTTGTCATTAATCGCTGTTACATCCTAAATGCTCACTTTGAAATCTAATTGTGCTGGTGTACCAAGGGTCATATTAATAGCATTCTTAAATGTTAAATCTTTGTAAAGCACATTTATTTTACTGATATTATCACTGAAGCTTTGAAGACTAATGAGAAACAAAGTATATTTATTATCAATAGAAACTTAATTTAAAATGTACATTCTGAGACTTAAATTAGCTTTACTAACTTCACCATGCCCTTGTTTCATTAAGATCCCTGGTTAAGCTTCAAAGCCATATAAATGAATACCTCCTAAACAATTCTTGGGTATATGCCAAAGCTGCAGCCATCAAAAAGCTATTTAAAAAAATGCAGGCTACACATATGTTTATTTTTTGGCAGCAGACATCTTCCTCAGAAAAGAAAGGCTCCATCGTTACTATGATGTAATATTCTTAATACGGCAAAATACAACAATACCAATTATTTTAAAAAATTAAATGACACAAACAGTCTTTCACATCCCCACTACTGGTAAATTTTTATCCATCATGGGTAAATATTTGAACTATACTTTTGTAACTTGTTAACCTACTCTTAAAACATCAATTAATTGCAACCCATGTCCTTCCTGAAGAACGAATGAACAAGCTAAATAAGAGGGAGTCCAGTTGTGCAAAATACAGGAGGAGTTTGAAAGTCCTCTTGATAGGGACAACGGGTATAATTTAATATATGCAAATATTGACATACTGCGGCAGGGAACAAAGATATTATGGACATTAGATGGAGTTCTTTCCTACTCATTACTGACATCACTGAAAATTTCAAGCTTTCATTTAAGAAGTGGACAAAAATTATCCTAAAGTTAAGTTCCCAAATACTTATTTAGACAGCTAGTTAAGTGGCCCAATTTCCAAAAATATTGGGCAGCCAGATGTTTCATGAAACTAAAACCAACAGAGGTTATATCATTCTCACACTTCTGCAAATTAGACATTTTATTTAGGAGCCTAAATAAGGATTTTGACTATAGTAGTCCATTTTAATTTTTTTTCCATAAGTGTCCTCCACAGAGGTGAAACAATGCAGCTGGGTGTCCGGGGCTACTGCAACACATTTCCTACTGCTGCCCAGTCACTGGCAGAGGCAATGGGTTTTTTTCCGTTTTCCTTTTTCCCCCAAGTTGGCACCTGAGGCAGCTGCCCTGGTCACCCTGACCTAGTTCCACTACTGCTTCTCCACTCAACAGGTACAGCCTTCACCACACAGAGACCTCAGAAAAATTCCCCTCAGATTTTCAATGCTCAATGATCTTTAGGATGTAGGTGCCAAACCAGTGAAAAAGGTATTTTGTGATAAGAAGAAATAAAAAAAAACTGTGGGAAACTAAAGCCCAGTTTAACTTGCAAAATGAAAATGAATGTGATATGATTTACTTCCTTGTTATGAATAGTTTCTACACACTCCATTACATATAGTTTCCATAACTCTCACAGGTTTCAAAGTTGTGTTTGAAAATCTATGCAAGCCTTCACATCTTAAGTCTCAGAAGTACTATATACTGAAAAACATTCAGGAAAAACTGCTCAAAATTGGAATGTTTTGGCAAAAGTTAAAAAAAGCAGGTTGTTAAACATTTTTAACTATGATTTGAGTTAGCGTCTCGAACAATGGAAACTTCCCTAATCAGACTGTACAAGAAGGGAGGAAGACATGAAAGAGAATGGAAACAGATTTGGAAATCGATGAGATCACACACACGTACACTGAAAAATTGCAAACAAATCTGTGAGCACCAGTAATAGTGCAGGAAAGGTGGGGATTTGCTTAGGAAGAAGAGAACACAGACTACAGTAAATGCATCACCAAAAAAAACAGAACTGAGAAGTTGTGAATAAAAAGACATGAACCTGCAAGAAATTTACAGATTTACTGTAGGGCCACAAAATTGCAAATATACAATAAATCAGATAAACAGGATGCGACAGCTTAGTGAATCTGTCTTGTGCATTCAAAAATGTAGGAGTTCCACCAGAGTTTATTAACTCAGTGTATAATTCCACCCAACCCTCAGAGTTTATTGAGTCATCAAGCTGTAGCAAAGAGTGGTCATTTATCTCCCAAGCCCTGTTTAACAATCTTGTTATTAGTGAATGATACTGCTTTTGTAGAATAGTAAATATGTTAGGAGGGCAGCCACACTAAAAGATGCCAGTTTTCCAAACTTGTTTGCAGTGGGTAGGATACTGGAGTAACTGGACCATAATGCAAAGAGGAATATTTAGATATGCTTCTATCTGGAAATGTGTGCCCAGCAGGCATAGCCAGAGAGAGAAAGGCTAAATATTTACTCCTGCAGCAAATCCAAAAGGGCTAGAAGTTGCTGTTAAAAAGGGCATGCTCTTCACATAGGTAAACTTTTGGCCACTGGAACTGAAACATTTGATTGTATCCTATACAGTTCTTATTCAATGTTTCTAAATGCATTTCTAAATCTTCCTGTAGTGTATTAAGCAATGTGAAGAACATCTATTTTCATCCTCTACCCAGGGCAACAAATATGTACCACTACGTGCACTTGTGTTTTGTTTTGGTAAGGGGTTTTGCCTTTTTTTTTTTTTTAATTAGCATTTGCATTCTTCTGAATTTATGCTAAAAAAGATAAAGTCAAAGATAAACTCAAATGTGCTCTGCAGTTTGAATGGAAGATGGTAAGGTTTGTGATGACCCTGGTTTTCTCCAATTCAAAAAAAATCCCCAATTTTTGGATTAAAAAAGTAACCCAAAATCCACATTTTCCACACACGCACGTATGTATGTATGTATATGTATATGTATATAGTAGCATTTCATTTTAATCACAGAAAATGTGGATTCTTGGTTATTTTTTTTAATCCAAAAATTGGGGATCTTTTTTTTTTAAATCAGAGAAAACAAGGATCCCATCCTTACATCTTGGGGAATAGGCCTTAGCACTGGTCACCAAGAAATTTCTGTCTCCCAGGCAAACTGTTACCCATTTTTAGATAGATCAATAGAGCAAACAGAGCATAGAGGTTGACAACAGGCTTCATCCTAGAGAGCTTTAGGAGATCATTTAGATACCATGGTTTCTGGCCATGTAGCACTTGAATATAGAGTCCTTGGATTTAATTAAAATCCTCTGGTTAGGGCACAGAGGACAGGTCTGAGGCACTCACAGTAGCCTGTGTCACCAAGGAGATGCACTGTAGCATCCTAGTACTGGAATTTTCTAAATGCTAAAGGTGTAGCACATTGATGAAGTCCAGCTGAAAGCATATAAATAAAAGGCCAGGATATCAGCTGCTATGATAGGACAGAGTCTCTTCGTGAGCCACAATCTCCTAGCTAATTTTTAATTGTGAAGTATGACTGCTGGAACGTGCTCTCCCCTGTACTTCAGCTAGTTACACAGGATACCAATGAGGTTTCTAATAAAGAAGCACTATTTGGTTTCTCCTCAGTGTCTGTCAGCTGGCTCAGTGAAGCTGAGTCTCATGTCTTATCAAAAACCAGCAGCAGAACTGCTTTTACTGTCTAAAGTCAAGAAATCAAGTGAACCATTTTATCTAAGCTGATGCCCTCATGACAAGCTGGATGCTACCAATCAGATGCTCTAAAAACATGTGCTAATAAAAAGGTCCATGGTGTGTGTGCTAAGTAACATCACACTGAAACTCGGTCTGAATTTTTTCTCCATGTGAAAACTGAGAATGTGCAAATCTATTCTTAATATTTTCTATGGAAGATAGAAAAATTAAATACATTTTTACAAACTACTTGTTAAAGCAACAGATAGCATATGCAATCAGAATATTGAGAAATTTGAAGATCATATCATTAAATATTCTTTTCCACCACTTAGTTTTAAGAAAAAAAAACCCCACTGGAACCTTGTAATTACACTGACTGCCCTTCTGCCTGTCTGTGACAGGCAGTAATACATGAATAATGGAGAACCCAAAAAGAAATTCTACAAATGGAAGATCAGGTGCACTTCTTTCATTTTAGAGTTATTTTTAGTAGCTACTGTCATTGATGACAGTGGTCAAAAGCCCCATTGAGAAATAGCCCCCTCCTACACACACACTACACTAGGTGCTATTCAAATAGACAGGAAGATGCTGTTTCTAGACCAAAGAGCTTGCAGTCTAAACAAAAGATACTGACACAGGGATGGGGGAAAGGGATATATATATAGTCTGCCTGCATGTGTTATTTTATATCTAAATATAGCTTAGCACTGTTGTTTAATAATTATTAATAATCATTAAGTGCCTAATATAGAATAAGACACTAATAATGGCATAATGCATGGACACTCAATGTTAGTGGCAGTTTAACTTTTCAAGACATTCTTATAGACCACTATAAAGTAATCACAGATAAGTAAGTAGAAATAAAGAATATTTAATTAAATGCAATATAGAAATAAAAGAAACCTTTTAAACTGTACTTTGGAGGTACACTAAATTAGATTGGGTGTGGGCAGACTGATCTAATCAAACTTCTGTACATAGTCCGACTGCAGCCTCAGGGCTGGGCAAGCCCAAGCATTGGCTCCGGTCCAAGGGCTATGCTTTTCCTACACCTCTCCCCACCCCTCAACCACTCACCCCACCCCTGGATGGACAGCTCCTCCCCGTCAATCCCTCAAGCCACTCCTGGTGCTGGTTTTATTAGCATTTGCTGGTGCCAGAAGCCAATGTAAGTAAGTCAAGGTGGTGGAGAGGGTCAGGCAGGATCAAGTGGGGAGGGTGTGGAGATGGGGGTGGGTTGGAGGCTAAAAACAGACTCTGGCTGGAGGAGACAGTCCCCCTGATCCCACCAACCCTTTCCACCTAGCAGAACCTGCTAAACTTCCTTCCACAAAGTCATTCCCCCACCCCCTAATTTACTTCAGTCAGGGCCCCAGTACTGGCGAACGCTGGTAAAACCAGCCCCAGGAGCGGATTGCAGGATCTGGGATGGTTCGACAGCATTGGGAAGGGTTAGGGGGCTCCAAGGGAGTTTAGTGAGATCAGAGAGTCTCTCTGATCCCACCAAACCCCCCAAACCCCTCCAACCCCCTAACAGACCCCACTATGCCTCCATCTGCCCAAGCCCCTCTGCTAGACACCTCCATCCTGCCCGCCCCTCCCTCTACCCCAATTTATTTTAAATTAGGCTTCCAATACCTAATTACTGAGTTAGACTGGGGGGCATTTTTAACCCAATCTAAACCCCCAAACTTCTAGCTGTAACGTCTATACAAAGCCTGGATGCATTCCAATAGGCTCTATACCAAGAATCTCTTTACAAGTGTATTTTAATTTATACCTAACCTTTTAGGAGCCAAAAGTTACAGGCTCAAATCAGGTGAAATGTGGAATGTAAACACTATGCAGTAGTCATCAGAGGATAGCTTTGGAGAGTTGCCTCTCACCAGTTTTAAATACATGAAATGTTTTAATGTAGTAAAAAAACCCACAAGCTTAGGCTCATGTGTGTGGTCAGTATCGACTGCCAATTTCCCCGCTGCATTATATTACAGTGTAGGCCCACTGCGTTAAAGTAATTCTTGAATACTCACCACTGTGCCTAGAAACTGAATGCTTATGTTTCCTGCTGCATCTCGAGAAAGGCACTGAAAGAGACAGATGTAAAAACTAATTAGGAACTTCTCGGTTAGTTGAAGCACTCCTATTTTCTTCTTGTAATGTGCAAAAAAATAACCTACATGAGCTTTAGGGTCTTTCTATAAGCAGAAAGAACAATGAAACTCTTAAATAAGATTTTTATACAATAAAAAAGCATACGATACATATTTAAACTCAAATTGTGGTTATCTTGACAGATGATCTAAATTTCTATTTAGACTCTATTCAAATTCTATTCTCCTCAAATTTATTTTTAAGATTAATGAAAACAAATTTTATCCTTGACAACAGAGAACAACCTTGTATTTTCAGGGAGATAGATTTTATGACTCTTTTCTAGCTCTACCATCTATACGTTTTCACTACATGTATTCTGGCATTATCTTAGCTCTCTTTAAACAGTAAGCATACCACTCCCATTTCCCTCTCTCAGACAGAGCACTGTCGATACAAATATTCAAATGAGTCTCCTTTGAAAAAAGAATAATTTTACATAACATTAGTGATCTACTAGAATTCAGACTACTGGCACAAGTCTCTAATCGTTCATGGAATACTGTATTGTTATCAAAACAGCACGCAGAGTGAAAGGAAGAATATTATTGGTTGCACATTGTGGGTATGTACAGACATTCAGGGAAGTTAGGGGTGGTTAGATCATGTTAAATATAGCCACCTGGTGTAACTTAGTTGACCCACATACATATGATTATATCCCTACTTAGGTCAATCTAAAGGGGCAAGCTGAAGTGCTCTGGGTCAAGATACAAGGGGGTCATGGGGAGAGGGATTTAATGGTGGGGGTCTACTACAGACCCCCCAACCAAGGGGAGGAGCTGGACCAGGAATTTTCAGGCCAGCTTGCAGAGGCACTTAAGGCAAGGGATGTAGTTGTCATGGGGGATCTAAATTACCCGGACATCTGCTGGGAGGAGTAGTCAGCCAGGTCGGACCGTTTCAGGAGGTTCCTGGCCGAGATACAGGACCTTCACTTAACCCAGGAGGTGCACAGACCCACCAGAGGAAATGCCCTGTTGGACCTGGTCCTGGCCACAGGCGATGATCTGGTAAGGGGGCTCCAGGTCCTTGACCACCTGGGTGATAGCGATCATCGATTGCTGCAATTCATCATCCAGCGCAGGGTGTCAAGGGCCTGCAGCAAGGCGGTAGCCCTAGACTTCAAGAGGGCCAACTTCAACAAGTTGAGGAGGTTGGTAGGAGAGGCGCTAGGGTTCTTGAGGGCAGGGGAACTCAGTGCCCAAAATGAGTGGTCATTCCTTAAGGAGACGATACTCAGGGCCCAAGGGATGATGATCCCAACAAGAAGCAAGGGGGGCAAGAGTGCCCAAAAGCCCCCCTGGCTCACCAAGGACGTCTGGGAATGCCTGGCTGCCAAAAAGGCAGCATACACCCGGTGGAAGGAGGGGGCTATCTCCAAAGAGGTGTAAACCTACACTGCTCGGGCCTGTAGTGGGGCTGTTAGGAAAGCTAAGGTGGACATAGAGCTAGGACTAGTGTCCAAGATCAAAAATAATAAAAAGTCCTTTTTCAAATATACAGGGAGGATGAAGAAGGCACCGGGAAACGTGGGGCCCCTGCAAGATACGCTGGGCAATCTGGTAGTTGTGCCAGAGGAGAAAGCAGACCTCTTTAACAAATTCTTCACCTCCGTTTTTTTGTGCAGGGACTGGGACTCCCCCACCGTGATTCAAGACGGACTCGAGGGGAATGCCTCCAGACCTAAGGTTGAGGAGGACTGGGTTAGAGAGCTTCTGGAGGGGCTGGACGTGTTTAAATCAGCAGGTCCAGATGCTCTCCACCCCAGGGTGTTGAGGGAGCTAGCAGGGGTTATTGCAGGGCCCTTGGCACGGCTTTATGAGCGCTCGTGGTGCTTGGGCCAGGTGCCAGATCATGGGAAGATAGCCAATGTGGTCCCCATCTTTAAAAAAGGGAGGAGGGAGGACCCGGGCAACTATAAGCCCGTCAGTCTTACCTCAATCCTGGGGAAACTCTTTGAGAAGATCATCAAGGAGCACATCTGTGATGGGCTGGCATCGGGGATGATGCTCAAAGGCAACCAGCACGGTTTTATTAGGGGCAGGTCATGTCAGACCAACCTGATTGCCTTTTACGATGAGGTCACAAAAACATTGGATGCAGGTGTCGCTGTGGATGTAGTCTTTCTGGACTTCAGCAAGGCCTTTGACACTGTTGACCACCCCATCCTCATTAAAAAACTAGGTGGCTGTGGCATTGATGCCTGCACAGTCAGATGGACTACAAACTGGCTGATGGGTCGTACTCAGAGGGTGGTGATGGACGGGTCATATTTGACCTGGGGGGAAGTGGGCAGCGGAGTCCTCCAGGGCTCGGTCCTTGGGCCAGCACTGTTCAATTTCTTTATCAGCAATTTGGATGACGGGGTGAAAAGCAACCTGTTTAAGTTTGCTGATGATACCAAAATTTGGGGTGAGGTGGGCATGCTAGTAGGGAGGGAAAGACTGCAGCAAGACCTGGATAGGTTGTGGGGGTAGGCTAACAAAAACAGGATGTGTTTCAATACTGACAAGTGCAGGGTGCTGCACTTGGGCAGTAGTAACCAGCAGCACACTTATAAGATGGGAAACTCCCTTCTTGAGAGCACGGAGGCAGAAAGGGATCTTGGTTTCATCACTGACGCCAAGATGAACATGGGCTGACAATGCAAGGTCACGGTCAGCAGGGCTAACTGGACCTTATCATGCATCCACAGGTGCATCTCAAGTAGGGCCAAGGAGGTGATCCTCCCCCTCTACGCGACACTGGTCAGGCCACAGCTGGAGTACTGTGTCCAGTTCTGGGCACCCCACTTCAAGAGGGATGTGGACAACATTGAAAGTGTCCAGAGGAGGGCCACCTGCATGATCCGGGGACAGCAGGGCAGACCCTACAATGAGAGTCTACAGGACCTGAACCTGTTCAGCCTTCACAAGAGAAGGCTGAGGGGGGACCTGGTGACCGTCTATAAACTCACTAGGGGGGACCAGAAGGGTTTGGGGGAGACTTTGTTTCCCCTAGCGCCCCCCGGGATAACAAGGAATAACGGCCACAAGTTGTTGGAGAGTAGGTTTAGATTAGACATCTGTAAGAACTACTTTACAGTTAGGGCGGCTAGGATCTGGAACCAACTTCCAAGGGAAGTGGTGCTGGCTCCTACCCTGGGGGTCTTTAAGAAGAGGCTTGATGCCTACCTGGCTGAAGTCATTTGAGCCCAGTTTTCTCCTGCCCAGGCAGGGGGTTGGACTTGAAGATCTACAAGGTCCCTCCAACCCTACTTCTATGATTCTATGGTAAAGGGGAAAACTGTAAAGAAGTGCCAGGGAGGTTAGATCAGTCAAAAAGGACCAACTGATTTTACTTAACTATATCTCGAAGATGTACTTGGTTAGATCGGGTATGGGTAGATTGATCTAAGTGAACTTCTGTACACTTTCAGAGTGTAGCCCTGGGGCTGGGAAAGCCTAGACAGTGGCCCCAGCTCCAGGGCTGAACTTTTTTTTGCTTCCTCCCTCCCTCCCCTACCCCCACAATCGTCTATTTTTTGCTCGCTAGCAGCTCCCCCAACCCCAGATGAACAACCCCATTGAGGACCAGCCAGCCCCCTCGAGCCTGCCAACCTCCCCAAATCCTACAAACTACTCCTAGTGCTGGCTTTACTGGTATTCACTAGAGCCAGGAACTAATGGAAATAAGCTGCTGTGGAAGAAGGTGTGGGCAGGATCAGCGGGTAGGTTTTGTCAAGGTTCTTATTCATCTGGGAGTGCAGGAGGGAGGTGTCAGGGGGCTAAAAATAGCCACTGCTTGTGGAGGAAAGAGCCCTTGATGCAGCTAATCCCCCCCACATACCACCAGCTGCCCCAATCCTGCTGAGGCCCCTATCACAAAGCTGCTAGCCCCCCGAATCTGCCCAACCCTCTCCCATCTTAACTTACTTCAACTGGGCTCCCAGGACTGGTTAACACCAGTAAAATTGACCCTGAAAGTGGTTTGCAGGATTGAGGCAGTTCTGTGGCACTGGAGAGGGGAGGAGGGGAAGCTGGAGAGTTTGGTGAGATTAGAAAGTCTCTCCGATTACACCACCCTGACAATCCAACCAGCCCCTCTACCCGCCCCCCCAAGACCCCGCTAGCCCTCCAATTTCCCCAATACGCCCCTGCGGATCCTAATAGTGGCCCCTGACTCCCCCAACCCCTTTGTGTACCTAACTAGTCCTCCAATCCCCCTAAAAACCCCCATCCCACGCACCCCTCCTTCTACACTGACTTATCTTAGAGCAAGCTGCCAGCACCTAGCTAATTACTGAGTTAGATTAGGGGGATATTTTCAACCTGATCTAACCCCCAAACTAGCTGTAATGTCTGTACAAAATTCATATTATCTATCATCTCAATTCAGGAAAGATACAAAGCATTATTGCTTCTTGGGAGTCTTTTCCTCCTTCAGTGCAAAAAAGATTACTGCACATGTAAAATATGTGTGGCACAGAGATGTTAGACAACAATTATATTTTACAATATACTTTTAAAACATTTCCATGAACAGTAACCCTTTCACTTAAGTTAATTTCAAAATTACTAAGGAAGTAAGCCCACCTATCTCTTGTTTATAATATGAGAAAAGTCCAGGTAACTACATTCAGCTTAAACAGAAATTGTACCGCTACTGACTCATCCTATTGTACCTTTCTTTCATAGCTATCCACTGAGTGTATGTCAAGACTTAATTTAAAGAGCTTTTTTATATATACATAAACAAATAATCTTTACATTTTAATAGAGATAAATACATATAGGATATGCCATTTCATGTGAGGCATATACAATATTTTACAAGGATTGGTATAAAACATTCGTAAGTTACATTCAGGACTTTTACATTTTAGAAGATAATAACTATGAAGTAACAAAATGCTCCCTGCAACCTGCTACATAAGAATAAGAAATCGTTGCAAACCATTTAGTAGCAGCAAGTTAAATCCCTTCCCTTTTTGGCTTAATGTGATATATTCTGCAGCTAGATTTCAATGTACTATTAGGTACCAGAGCCTAAACATGCTTATTTTTCAACTAACAGGTCATATACTGACACTGCAATCTGTACAATCGTATGAAAACAAAGGAGGATGTGCCAAGACCCGACATATTTCAACAATAATGATTAATGGAATGGAAAATATGGGAAATTATAAAAGTAAACGTCAGGTTTTGTATGAAATTTAAAGGAAACAGGAATATACACTTTTCCCACAGTCTAGGATAAACACAATCAAGTTTTGGAAACTGCAAAGAAGAACAAAGTGCCGGCTGCCTACAATGAATTAACTGTATGCCAAAACAAACAAGAACTGACCACTTGATAAGCTGTCAGAAAATGGCAAGCTGAAAAAGAATTAAAGGATTTAATTCCTTTTTTTCCTGGAATGCCCTGCAGCCTCATTAGAGTGCTGTCACTTATTGTACTACCCTTTTGTCCCCTTGCAAGGGACATTAGAGATCATTTCATATACTGATAACATTTCCATTTTTTGGCTAATTTCCCCCTCACATTCATTACAGATAAGAATATAATTTTTAAAAGAACAACAGCAATTCTGCCTCTATTCTTTTCTTTAAATACTTTCAAAGCCTAGCTGGGTACCTGGGATGAATTTGTGTGCTTTCATAGCTCATGACCAGATTTTTCAAATTGTACTCATTTGAGTAGTCCCTTTGATTTAAAAGAGGACTACTCATGTGTAAGGTCTGTTTATATGCTTTGGGATTTGCAAAGTTAGATTAAAAGAAAGCAAGTACTTCACCATAGTTCAAAGTAGTCAAACTCTAGTTAACTCAGAAACTATCAATTCGCACAGAAAATAAGTTCAGTGGCCTTTGGACTAGAATCTACAAGCTAAAATCAATTTCTATTTGTGCCCAAAAGTTGCCAACCATGGCACAGTAGCAAGATAAGATAAGAATGTAAATACCCTCTTCCCTAGCCTGACATTGTTGAAGGACACTAGAATCTTAGTGTGTGGTAAGTCTCCACTGCAACTGCTTATACTGTATCCAATATTCAACACTACATTCAGTTTTCAAGGGTATCAAGACTATACTGTAAGCACTAAAATCTGTCCCTTAAATTAAGACAGTGAGAAAGAAAAGTATGTGGGGGTGGGGGAAGAGAGAGGCAAAGAAGAACAAAAAATATAAAATGGGGAAAAAGAAATGTTCCTTCTAGGCAGACTAAAAAAATAGAGTGGACAGTTTCTCCAAATCATAAAGCATATGTTAGCAAGACCAAAAGGAAAACAAACAGCTAGGCTTTTGAGCACCATCTTACAAAAGGAGTCAGCATATTATCATAATTAATGTTTCAAATTACAACTGAAATTTATTTACAACTGTTAAATGTGATTAGATTTTTTGAAGCATACTGAAAGGAGTTATTTTTGATCTACTGGTAGGCTTGGCTTCTGAGATTTGTAAATGTAATTGATGTTTTCACAAAAATGAAAGGAGATGGTTAACAATTACTCTTTTATTTTCCACCTTTTTAAAAAAAATGCACCAGTCTCCAAGTCTCTACTTATTCTTGCTAACATATATATTTACATATACTATACATTGTAATAGAGGGTTTCATATTACATGTGATAAGAGGAAAGTAATAAAAGACATGAAACAAGAAAGAACAGCTAATTATGTGTAACAGAGAAAAACATTTTAAAAATAACTTGCAAAACATTTACTCAGGAGTTGGACACAGAAAAATACTCAGTACAAAGCACGTATCTACCATTTTCACAAAGACTAAACAAAACTATATTTTCCCTCACAAAACAGTAATATTATATTGTATGAATGAATTATATGGTTTTAAAAATAATTGACTTTTATTTGGTTGATTCATTTACTATATGTTGAGATTCTAAGCTAATTAACCAAATACCATTAAAAATGATAGCATTGTTTCCTTAGAAACTCAGAGTAGACAGCTAACCTAAAATAAGTTAAATATAAAATTACTTTAAAAATCTATGAAAAACACAGAAGATATCAAATTTATATGCAGTACAATTAATTTTGCATGTAATATATAATTACTGTGTTGTGTACACTGTATTCTGCGTGTATATAGTTACATACACACAAACAGTACGTGCATACATGACAATCTGTGTAATTAAATAACGTATATATAACTATGCATATATGTACATCGTTAGAGAGGTACATGCAACTGCATTCAGATGTCTTTGATTTTTCTTATGACCTTGAATATATGCAATACTGCAATTATTTAACAAATAATCAATTTAATATGGTGTTTCCCACTAAATTACAAGAGGTTCATGTGACATTATTCCAAATTGTTCTGCTTTGCCATAGAAAATTATTTCCACTTAGTTGGGTATCAATGACCTATTCAACATAAGATGCAGTAGGGTTACAATCAGCTTAGTACTAGAACCTGCAATGGATCAGTACCTTCAGATAAAAATGATAACAAGCTATAAAGGGAGAGAGGAAGGAATATAAAATATCAGGGAAAGAAAGAGACTAAACAGATAGAGACATTATTCGAACCTAACAAGATGCTGAGATATTTTACGAAAGTATTTAGATACTTCTGCATCTGCAAACTACCTGCTGTGAGCAGGAGAGAAGAAATGATACCAAACAAAGAAACTAAAACAGAACAAAAGCAAGTAGTTGGTCTTCTTTGCTAACAAATGAACAAATAGTTTGCCATGTTTCCTAACATGGGAAGTAGTATATTAAACCTAAACTGAAATATTGTATCTTGTAAAATTAAAAATGATTCTATTTGAATACAAATATATCATTATTGTCATTACTGTCATGCAGCCATTCCAGGATGTTTTAGGCAACCTATGGCACCAAGACAAAACTATGCAGAATATGACACATTAAAAAGTAGCTAAGATAGAATAATTACAGTATTATTAGAGCCCATGTGAAAGCAACAGGGACATTTTTTTAAAAGATTTGTTCACTAACATTGGGTGAACCTATGTTTCAAGTTCTAAAGTGGAGCAGATTTCCAGAAATGATGAAGCACATGTAGTTTTTGCTGGCTTCAGCTGTGCTTGTGGCTGGAAGTACAGCTGAATCTTGAAAATTGGTTTTTGGGAGTGGCAAGCTGAAAACCCAAACATCAATTCACTCCAAATTAATGAACACTTTTAAAAATTTAACCATGGAAAATAAGGTCTAGAACCATACTTATATGTGAATTATTCCTCCAATTAGAGAGTGGAAAAATAGTAATTTACCCTGCAAAGTTTCCCCATATTTCCTCCATCATGGTTTTCTTCCCTCTCCTCCTTCAACATAGATAAGGCCATGGGTATACTGCATAACCAGAAGCGCCCCCTCCCAAGATCCCCATGGACCTTGAGGAATCTGCTAGATGCCATGATAATGTGTGAGGAAGTACTCAGTCTTGGTGGATGCTTGATCTCACTTTCCTTCAGCTATAAATTTCTCTGAAAATTTGAAGATCAGCTTTGCTTTGGATCATCAGTTTCTCTCTGACCTTCCAGAGCCTTTGCTCAGAAATATTCTACATATTCTACTCTCTTTTCAAAAGAAACATAAACAGCCTTTCTGTGTTCTGACAATGGGAAGACACCCAAACTGTGTGCAAACCTTAAGTAATGGCTTCACAGAGAAAACTCCATGAAGCATCATGGGAATAAAACCTTCTCTTGGAATCATAGAGCACTGGCTGACTACTTGTACAGCCTCAGAAAGTTGATGCCTTATAATTTCTTCTATTGGTTTGGGTATAGACCATGGAGATGAATAACTGCAGGTAAACCAGTCATATCCCTAAGTTCTCTTATATGTTAGGGAGGCTGGAGAAGAACATTGCAACACGCAAGGAAGACAGGCTCTGTGAAGCCTGTTTAATCTTTCCTCCTCCCATCTCCACCCAGCAGAACCACAGCAATTTTGCCTCAAACTACTACTTGCACTTCCATTGGTGGTGATACTATTTAACTGTAAGTGCATTACACCACAGATGGAAACTCAGCTAGATGTTGTGTGCTATTCTACCCCCCACTACCAACAGTTTAAAACTGAGTGTTAAAATCAATGAAGCCTCAGTCTGGTTGTCTTCATATATAGGGATGCCGAATTTCCTAAATCCCAACAGGGAAGAAGTCATCCTGCTTATGGAGAGATGAACAGAACTTGTAGCGCACAAAACATTTTAACATGCTGAAATACTGCAAAGACTATACTAAATAGGAGGTTGGGAAAATATAATTTTCTTCCTCATAGTTGGCCCTAATAGAACCTTGGCCTTACACTGATACCTGTAGCAAAATATATAAATCCCCTTACATGGACTATACAAAGCATATTCTCTTTATGCAGCTCCAGGCATGCCATGTTTTCTTGCATAACACATGCCCAAATAAAACACAACCTTGTTTTTGGAAGGCAGAATGTAAAAGAAAAAGATTTTTTCAGGGTCACAACTGACTGTGTGACATAGAAGGTGCTGACAGACATGCAGCTCCCCACTGTAACTCATGGTGCTTCGCACAAAGCTCCAGGAGTTATGGCGATTTCCCCTGACCCAACAGACAATCGCTGTTTGGTCGGGGGCGGGGAATCCAAGTCCACTTTGGAGTCTATCCAGAGAAAAGCAACTGAGTGTTTTCAGCCTTTCATCCCCTAACCTCCCCTCCCCCCAGCTCTGCTGCTGTCGTCAGGATGGGAGGAGGGAGAAGACAGGGGAAGGAGCTCCATTCTGGGGTTTGCCCAACCGATGCTGGGGGGGGGGGGGAGCAGAGAGGGTATCAGGTGGATTGGAGCTCCAGTACACCCCCAACCCCAGCACAGGCTGCAGATCCCAGAACAGAGCTCCTTCCCCTGCCTTTGCCCCCCTCCCATCCTAATATCAACTCCAGGGGCAGGGCTAGGCCGCATGCACAGGGACAAACAGAAGTTAGTAAGGGCTCTCTACTTTAGAATGCCTTCACCTGAACCCTCATTGAATGAGGGTTAATTTGTCATGGGATCGGGCACTTTTAAAGCGCTCTGCAGGTGTGCACTTCTGTCAGGGTACTGTAGAGCACTTTCAAGGGGCCGACCACATGACAAATATCACCTGTCAGTGCCCAGAGTGTCCATGGAGTGTGGCATCCCAAGAGACAGTCTGAGTAAGGCAGCAGGAACTTCCTGCTGTGCCAGGACAGCAGCAAGGCTAAGTCCCAAACCCTTGCAAGGGCAGTAGCAAGACTCTTGCTCCTTTACTGTAAATAGTTCTTTATAGACTTTCCTGTAAATCAGGGTTGTCAAACTTCCCCTAGGCTGGATCCAGATCACACAAGCTCCTCCCAGGCCAGATCCATGGGGCTACATTTAGATGGCAGTGTGGGTCTTGGTTGGTCTGAAAGCATGCAGCAACATGGGGTTGCATTCATATAGTATGGAGTTTGTGGTATGTGTCTGCAAGGAGCCAGGGGTGTGCAGCAGCATGGAGCCCTGCCTGGTCAGCAGTGTCAGGGGTTGTAGCTGTGCAGAGGTGAGAGGCAGAACACTTCTGGTAGCCCACTGGACTACAGTGGATGGATGCAATGCATCTGCTGGCTGCATCCAGTCTGCAGGCCATATGCTTGACATCACAAGACTCATCAACATACTACAGATTGCATGCAGCAGCTCACTCACCCTCAGCCAGCTAAGTGGCTCTGCAGCCAAAAGCTGTTGCCTCACCAGCAGCGGTGAGTGGTTTAATACTAGACTGTGCCCCTGCTATGTGCAGCCCTAGGGAGAAGCAGCAGTCATCTTGGGAGCCACAAGTCATGAGGCATTTGTACACATGTATGTGCTGCAGCACTAGGCGCTTTTAAAAGTGCCCAGCACTGCAGCGTATGCATTTGTAAAAATGGCAAAATGTGCATCAGCGCTGAGAACATGGTGGTGGTGCATATGAAAGCTGTTTTAATTCAAAAGCCATCTATGGATGGCTTGCATCCATAGATGCTTCTCAAGCAAATCTCAGGATGTCATCCTCCCACTGTACTTGGCCTTGGTGAGGCCACAGCTGGAGTACTGCATCCAATTTTGGGCTCCACAATTCAAGAAGGAAGTAGAGAAGCTTGAGAGAGTCCAGAGGAGAGCCACATGTATGATCAGAGGGCAGGAAAACAGGCCTTATGAAGAGAGGCTAAGAACCATGGGATTCTTCAGCCTGGAAAAGCACAGGTTCAGGGGTGACCTGGTGGCAGCATATAAGTATATAAGAGGTGTGCATCAGGATCTGGGGGAAAGCCTGTTCACCAGAGCGCCCCGAGGGATGACAAGGTCCAACAGTCATAAACTCCTCCAAGACTGTTTTAGGCTGGACATAAGGAAAAACTTCTTTACTGTCTGAGACCCCAAGGCCTGAAATAGACTCCCTCCAGAGGTGGTGCAAGCACCTACTCTGGACTCATTCAAGAAACGTTTGGATGCCTATCTTGCTGGGATCCTTTGACCCTAGCTGACTTCCTGTCCCTGGGGCAGGGGGCTGGACCTGATGATCTTCCAAGGTCTCTTCCAGTCCTAACGTCTATGAAATCTATGAAAAGTGTGCCGCTGCCATTTTCTGGGCACTGACATGCATTTTGCCATTTATATAAACGCACGTGACACAGTGGCATGCCAGCTCGCATGCTCTGCAGACTCGATTAATTGAGTCTGCTCAGATGTGCTGGATTTCCGGTGCGTCAGAGCAGACAAAGGTACATGTATAAATGCCCACAGCGTTTGCTTGCTCTGTTCTATCCTGCCTCTATTCCAGCAAAGACCAATCAGGTTCCCTGCTTAACATATGCACCCCAATGTTAGAGGGCTTATTTTAGGGGGGAAAGGTGCATGTGTTATGTGGGAATGTATGGTATTCTGTTGCTGCACAGAAACAACATCTGTTCTTTTGTAAATGGTTAAGGTCTTGCTACTTTCAGACATAGGACTGCTCTTTCAATGTCCAAGTTCAATTACAGTAGGTGCAACAATAACCTCTGTTCTCACACAAACAGAAATAGGGAATAAGATCATCTTCATATTTCTTTTTATCTGTGATTTGTTACCTCTTTTCATTATCCCTTTCTATAAAGTCATCAAGTCCAACCCCTTGCTCAAGGCAGTAACATCCTTGACTAAATCATCCCAATCATGTGCTGTCTATCTAACCTGCTCTTAAAAACTTCTAAGGGTGAAGAGAACCTCTCCACCTCCTCTTTGGGGGAGCTTGTTCCACTGCTTAACCCTCTTCATAATCAGAAAGTTCTTCCTAATATCCAACCTAAATTTCCTCTGCTGCAATTTGAGAACATTGTTCCTTGCCCTGTTGCCCCCAGCCACAGAGAATAGTCTATCACAATCTTCCATATAACCACCCTTTAGGTATTTAAAGACTGGTATCAAACTTCCCCTTGGTCTTCTCTTATCCAGACTAAATAATCTAAGTTGCTTCAGGCTTTCCTCATAAACCATGTTTCCCAGGCATCTAATCATTCCTATCACTCTATGCTGGACTCTTTCTAATTTGTCCGTGTCCTTCTTGAAGTGAGGGACCCAACACTGGACACAATACTGCAGAGGAGGCCTCCCAGCTGCTGAACAGTGACAGAATCACTTTCCTTGATTTGCAAGTGAAGCCCCTATTAATACAGCCCAGTATGCTGTTATTGGCCCTTTTTAATAAGTGTTTATTACTAGCACTATTGTTGTATTGCTCGCATCTATAGCATCTTCCATCTGAGAATCTCTATATGCTTTACAACACCAGTATAATTCTCTCCATTATAAACCATAGCCCATAAAACACAGAAAAGATAGGTGAGGCTTGCCCTACAAATTCTACAATAGACGTGAAAGTAATTCAGAAACAATTACTCCAGTCCAGTGGTTCTACCCAGCTTTTAAGCTGTTTTGCAGGCTTTGCTGCTAAGGTTTAGCCCCTTTGTGACCTGTTTAAGTAGGTTCTCTCTGTATTATTATGCTAAATAACAAAAGGTTTAATGGATTTACAAGATTTAAAAAACTTACATGAATTTCAAGACGCTGAAATGCCTTGTATTTTGTGATGAAACAGCGCAGACAACGTATATCCATTCAGTCCTAGATTTCATGATAAAAACTAACATGGCCCCAGTTGATCTGAAAACAAATCCTTTCATCTGTTCTCTTCTCTTCCATTTTCCCCCACATTGGTACACTGAATTGTCTTTACTCATGGTATTTGTACTGCTACTCTCTTTTCAAGAGAATGCTTGTCCTAACTTCTATGGATGAACATGTCAAGGAGGAAAGCTCATGAACAATTTTGATGTCCATCAAATAACTCCCTAATATTTTGAGATTATATATGCTTCTGGTTTAAATATGCACATTCTCCTGGTCGGCTTTGATACCAGATATTTACAACCATTAGGATCAATGGTGTTGTGATGTTGTGTTTTTAAATTTACTCTGGATAGCTTAGTGTCATCAGTCTCATTAGGTTAAACTAAAATGAAATAGGTGGAGCTTTACAGCAGAAAGCCTATCTCATTATAAAGGTGGACAACAAATTCCAAAAGATCTGGGCAGGTGCAGCAGTTACCAACTCTTTTCCTTCCAGGATTAGAAGTATAGCTATTCTTCTTCATAACATACTGTGGGTGAAGGGTGATTGCTTCTTGGCTGAGATAGTAATTATTAAGGCAGTACTGTTCTGTAAGCTTCTGATATTTGATAATTTGAATTCCCTTGAGTTTAATCCCTTCCCTTTTATACTATGAACATGGATGCTGAGTTAACCATTAAGCAGAGTATTTTTAAACTTGCTGTTAGCCAATCATCAGATCAGTCATGACCTCTGGGGACTCCTCTGCCACTGCTTAACAGCCTGATAGCTGAAGATCTATGACATGAGGCCATTTACGGCTCTGTATCAAAGAATTACACATTTGTCTTTCCTTCTGACCACATGCCCATATTCAGAACCAATTTTTATAAAAAGAAATAATGATAGTTCTGGTAAACTACTTAATCAATGTCAGCAGAGACATAATAGCAAAATCTGACCATATCCCCACTCTTAATGGTTGTTGCAATAGTGATTACCATAAAAAATAAGCCACTGTTTGTTTAATATAATCTATTAAATGCCTTCTCTTTCCCTGTCTCCTCAACTCATAAAAACAAAAAAAGTTTCAGTCCCTTCTCAGATCATCCACTGGCAAGCAACAGGATCTTCATGCTAGAATTATCAATTTTATTGCACAGAAACAGTCTTTCACAAGCTCAGTTGGATGAATTATCTAATGAACTGAAGCATATAATTCAGATCTATGCAAGTGCACCTATCTAATATGCAGTGAACTATTTACATACAATCTCTAAACACAACCTGATAAAGGATTAGTAATTCCTTCTAAATGTGGATTCAATTTCTTTCCCTCCTCTGTTAGTGAGGTCTTTGGAATAGAAATTCCACTTGACAGAAACTATCACCATGTAATCTGTATGGATGTCATCACAGCATCAATTTTATGGAGTATAAGAGCATCAATGTTCTAAGATGCTGTAGAGTTTCAAAGTTTACTGATTGAACTTTTTTCCTTTGCCAAGGTTTTCCTCTTCAAAGGGTCATTAGGAAGAAATAGGGAAAAAAAAAAAAAGTGAGGACCCAAATTCTAGTTCTGATGAGAGATTTTCCCTCGCCTTTAGAGTTGTCTCTTTCCCATATCCATTCTTTTTCTTGTGGTAGGTCTCAATGGTGGCACTTTTGAAAGGATGTCAAACAGCTCTGCTATGTGGTAGATGGGCCTAGAGAATTTTGGCCTTACTTCTGTAGAGTCTCTGTTCATCAAAGGTGGTCTACTTTCCTGAGATTCAAGAGTTTAGAAAGACAAATAACTGTCTTTGTGACGCTGTCTCTAGGAAAAACTCTGTTGCTGTAAGAAGGTGATGGAAAGAAAATTTAAAAGCTCAATCAATGTATCCATCCGCTAGGTCAGAGGTGGGCAATTATTTTGGCTGGTGGGCCACTTAATGAGTTTTGGTGAGATATCAAGGGCTGCCTACACATAAAATCTTTCAGAAGATATAATTTTAACAAATATAGATAATAATATAGTACATGATATCATAGACTAAAAATAAAAAGTTCACTATAACAGGGTGGCAGTGTTTCTGACTGGAAAGCCAAAAACACCCCAACCTCCACCCATGACTTGGCTTGGCATGCCAGTGGTGGGGGAGCTGTGAGGGGCCCCATCCTTATTGCTGCAGTTGCACTTGTGCCTCTAGGCAGACAGTGGGGGAGAGGCCAGGGTTCTGCTGCCCCAGCCCCTTCCTCACCATGTGCTGAAAGGCACGCATGCACCTGCCACTGTCATGGAGCTGGTGCCAGGGCTGTGAAATCTAGCGCAGCTGTTTGCAGCCAGCCCACCACCTGCTGCAGCTGCCCAGAGCCTGGGCCAGCTGTGGCAGGTAGCCAGGAGGCTGCAAACAACTGCGCTGGGCTCTGGTACCAACTCCATGGTCGTGGCTGCGTGTATACCTTTGGGTGCACAACCCTGGTCCCTCTTTTGCTATCCATCCTAAGGTGCACGTGCAACTGCTCCCAGCATGAAGCTGGATTGGGGAACCCAGTGCAGCAGTTTGCAGCCTCCTGGCTGCCTGCCACAGCCAGCCCAGGATCTGGGCAGCTACAGCAGGTGGCAGGCAGGTTGCAAACAGCTGTGTTGGATTCTGCAGCACCCAGCACCAGCTCTGTGGCAGCAGCAGCTGCATGTGTGCTTCCAGGTGGACAGCAGGGGTGGGGCCAGATCAGGCTTGCACTACCCTCAGGCCCCTTCCCAACTGTCAGCTGGAGCCCTGTGCGCAGCCACCACAGTCACAGAGCCAGTGCCAGGGCTAGGGAGCATGGTGCAGCTGTTTGTAGCCTCCCACCTGGCAGCCACAGAGCTTGGGCTATTTGCAGCATCCCTGCTGTCTTCTGTGAGTAGCCTGGGCTCTGTGGCTGGTGGCTGCTGCTCAGAGTCCAAACAGCCTGTGGTGTGCCAAGGAAAACAGCCTCCCATGCCATGCTCTGGCACGCGTACTGAGGGTTGCTGATCTCTGCACTATAACATGTTTTAATTTTACCTGAAAAAATAATTTTTGTCCTGATTTATGGTTTGAGTAGTACATATAGAGGAGATTGTATAATAGCTCAAAATAAAGTCTTACTCTTGAATATTATCGGGGGGGGGGGGGGTGAGGGGATGGGTCTGTGTGGAGGGCTATCTATATGCTAGGTCCCAGGAGCCAGCTGAGGATGGGAGGAGGGAAAGAAGCAGGCGGCATGTGCAGCAGAACTCCCCTGGGTGGTGTGGAGGGAAGGGCTGCCCGCATGCTAGGTCACAAGGGCCGGCCAAAGGTGGGGGGGAAGGAGCAGGGGTAAGGTACATGTGCAGCAGAGCTCACCCAAGCAGTGCAGTGCAGGTGTGGTCTGTCCACCCCCTCTCTCCAAGTCTAGCCCACGGCTGCCTCGATGGCACTCCACAGGGTACTGAGCCCCATCTGCTCCTGCCTAAGGTAGCCCACATTGTGCTTCTGCTCACACCTGCCAGACAGCACTGCCCCGGTCCTAGCCAGCGTGCAAAGCTTTCTGGTGGGGATGTTGCCGCAGCTGCCCAAGTGCTCAGCTTCCCTTGCCTCCAGCAGCTTCTCCTCCTTCTGGCCCTGCTGCACTGCTCTGGGCAGCAGGTAATGTGGGGAAGCCACAGGGATGCATGGTAGGCAGCAGATGCCCAGCAACATGGGGGGAAGCTGCAGTCGGGCAGCTCCTGCCCCAGCACATGGGGCTCGAGCTCCAGCTCCTAGCTGCCCGCCATCCAGTCCACCCACCTGGCATAATGAGTGGCCGCCTGTGGGCTGCCAAGTGGGTGAAAGGCAGCTGGGAGCTGGAGTTGGAGTCCTGCACACTGGGGCAGGAGCCACCTGGCTGCATCTTTCCCCCCTACACCTGGCTGGGCATCTGCCCAGCATGCATCCCCATAACTTCCCCACATTACCTGCTGCCTGGAGCAGTGCAGCAGGGGCAGGATGAGAAGGAGGAGTTGCTAGAGGCAGGGGGAGCTGAGAACTTCCCTGGGCAGCTGCAGATGCACAGGCAACAGCCCTGCTGGGAAGCTGCGTACATTGGCTGGGGCTGGTGGCCAGTCAGGAGTGCAGAATGGGCTCCCCTGGGCACAAGTGGGCAGGGCTTGGCTTCATGCAAAGCACCACAGGGGGCAGCCTTGGGCCAGATCCAATCAATTGGCAAGTCCCCACCCACAGGCCAGATCCAATGAGTTGGTGGGCCGGATCTGGCCCATGGGCCACATTTTGCCCACCCCTGTTCCAGGCTCCTTTTGCACAGCGAATATCCACAAGCTAGAAACAGTCATGTCAGGTATCTTTTTCCATAGCTCTCAGAGGGACTCCTCACAGATGGACTAACCCTTTGGCTTGCTCATCTGGCTTGCACCACCACTAAGAAGTGCAGAAACAAGTGGAGGGAAAGTGCTTTACAGACAGCATGATTAAAGAGGAGCAACCTCTTGGCCTCTCATGGAGAAAGCAAGAAAAGGTTCTTTATTCTGCCATAAAATCAGCCTTCACAGCTAGGATAAGATGCTGACATGTTTTGAAATCTCCTTCCTCAAAGATTTTCAAAGGAAGACCTGGATAGATATCTCTCTGAGCCAGTTTAGGAAAAGGAAAACCTTCACTAGGTAGATCAG
This sequence comes from Alligator mississippiensis, assembly GCF_030867095.1. Lineage (NCBI taxonomy): Eukaryota > Metazoa > Chordata > Crocodylia > Alligatoridae > Alligator > Alligator mississippiensis. Next base: position 363,722,590 of record NC_081824.1, read on the forward strand.
TTAATCCTTCAGATTTCATCCAACTCTGTGAGTATATCATTCCACAACTGCAACAGATAAGGAGGAAACAGTGAGCTGCTACTCTATTTGTGAAATGGAAGATAGAGAAATAATGAGGGACAACTCAGGCAATGGATTGCAATAAAACAGAGATTGAGGGTTTTTTCATAAAAGCCTGAAATGCAACCCTGCACATGTATGCAACACCAAATGATATGTTAGAGGATTCTTTGTTTTTTTTTTAAAAGAGGAATTTCAGGGATCTCTTGTACTTGGCTGAAAATAGTTCTCAGTAGTGGCAGCTGCACTCTAATTGTTGTGATGGCTGAGGTTCGCAGAACAAAACACAAAAAGAGAGCAACTCCCAATCTCTGAGAGTAGCAAACTGGCTGCCCATATGGCAAAAAAAATTCTGACGATGACATGACTGTTTTGTGAGCAGTGAGGGTGATGTCCCAGTCCCTGATCAAGTGTCAGTGGGCCTACAAGCATGTCTTCTCAGTCTCTATCAACTGTGCCAAAAGTGACACATTTCTGCTGGGTACCTGGGCTGGCTCTCAGCCCCAAGACCTACCTGGAAGCCTAGAGGGCACAATGGCTTCAAATGCCTCGGCATTTTCCTAAGCCTGCCAGCTTATCTAGCTAAGAACAAGGAAGGCCTCAGTGAGGAGGCAGAGGCACGATTACAGCAGTGGCAATGGTGCCTACCCAAACCTCCCCTAGTACAACCAGGTCCTGGTCATCAACAGCCTAGTAGCTGTTACTCTGTGGCACAGATGTGCCATCCTGGACCTGCCAATGATTCTGCTTCAAACACTCTGGAAGCTCCTTGTTGACTTCTGGACCAAGCATCACTGGCTCCAGCAGACTTCCTGTACTTGCCACCAGCAAGGAAGCTCAGGGTCTAATTGGCCTGGTGAGTAGAGTGGCTGTAAGCCCTTTGGTTACTACTCTTTGGTGGGGAACACCTCTCTTGGAAATGGTTGGCCTTTGCTTTCCTGTGTCAGGTTGGGGACCTCAACCCTGATCAGACACTTTTTCTACTGGATCCCAATAGCCTCAGCTAGATCGCCCTGCCACCCTTCTAATGCAGCCTCGCCTGGCCCTGGCAGGTATAGCTCCAACTGAAACGAAATTGCAGGTGCCTGCCCTATGAAGAGCTGCTGCAGGAGTCCCTGGTCTATAACTTGGCCTTGCAGTAGTGAGCATTGAGCCTTGCCCCTCAAACCATCATTGCCACCTTGGTCTGGTCACACCCCATCAAGCTGACTCACCTCTTTGACTCGGATCAGTCTGACTGGCTCTTGGCCAAAGCCATGGCTGATTGGCTGGGCTGGAACTCTGTCTGTTTTGCTTCATGCCTAGTGGCTGAAGCAAAAGCTGTCCTCCCCATGGATGAACTTGCCTCACTAGAAGACCACCTTTGCCCATGACATGCCCTCCCCAATGGCAGCTCACTAGACAGATCCCCTCTATTACTGCCTGTTTCTCCAGCTGTGGACAGCAATGAGTGGTAGGCCTGGCACTCTCCTGTCCCTCCCCATGTCCAACAAGAAAAGAGGTGGGATTTGTCTTAAGATGCTGTCTGTAAAGGCACTGCACGCGTGGATAGTCAAAGTGTGTCATGCCCATGTCCTCACTACCTACCCTGACATGACTAGGAGGTGGTGCCTAACAGTAGCAACAACAAAGCAAGCCCACCAGGCCTGGCATACCCTGTACAAGCTACCCATCACCAAGAGAAACTGGTGACTTCCAGTGGCAACTGCTGCATGGGGCCCTGGCCATCGGACACTTGTCCTCCACTTAGAATTGGTGGTGTTGGTGGCCTGCCCTTTCTCTGAGGAGGCAACAGAGGATTCTCTTCCATGCCTTCCTGGTCTGCCCTGAGCTGCAGCCACTCTTTGATACCCTCATCAACCTCTTTGGTATGCTGGATTTGGACTTCTCCGAGATTCTGTACCTCTTCTCCATCTCACACCAAGCAGCCAAGGGGAACATGAGCTGCCTGGCCATTACCTGCTGTGTCAGCCCAAAATGGAGACACTGAAAAGCTACACAAACTGGCTTACAGGGGTTTCCTGGTCTGGGCACAAAAAAATCATAGAAAATTTGGGTTGGAAGGGACCTTAGGTTATGATCTAGTCCAACCCCCTGCTCAAAGCAGGACCATCCCCAACTACATCATCCCAGCCAAAGCTGTGTCAAGCCAGGTCTTAAAAACTTCCAAGGACAGAAATTCCACCACCTCTCTGGGTAACCTGTTCCAGTGTTTTATTACCCTCTGGGTGAGAAAATTCTTCCTAATATCCAACCTAAACTTCCCTTGCTGCATCTTAAAACAGTTGCTCCTTGTTCTGTCTGCCACCACTGAGAACAGTTTAATTCCATCCTCTTTTGAACCCTACTTCACATAGTTGAAAGCTACTATTAAATCCCCTCTCAGTCTCCTCTTCTCTAGACTAAATAAGCCCAGTTCCCTCAGCCTTTCCTCATAAGTCACGTCTCCAAGCCCCCTCACCATTTTTCTTACCCTCTGCTGGACTCCGTCCAGTATATCCACATCCTTTATGTAGTGGAGGGCCCAAAACTGAACTCAGTACTCCAGAAGAGGCCTCACCGGGGCTGAATAGAGGGGAATAATTACTTCCCATGACCTGCTGGCAACACTCCTACCAATGCAGCCCAGCTTGCCACTAGCCTGTTTTGCAACAAGGGTATACTCTTGGCTCATATTCAGCTTATTGTCCACTGGAACCCCCAGGTCCTTTTCTGCAGAACTGCTGCCCAGTCAGTCAGACCCCAGCTTGTACCAGTGCATGGGATTGTTCCGTCCTAAGTGCAGGACTTTGCACTTGTCCTTCTTGAACCTCATCAGATTTCTTTTGGCCCCATCCTCCAATTTGTCTAGGTCACTCTGAATCTTAGACCTACCCTGCACCATATCTACCTACCCCCCAGCTTGGTGTCATCTGCAAACTTACTGAGGGTGCACTTTATGCCATCTTCCAGGTCGTTGATAAAGACATTGAACAAAACTGGCCCCAGGACCAACCCCTGGGGCACTCCACTTGATACCTGCTGCCAACTAGATATCTAGCCATTGATTACTATCCTCTGAGCCTGATGCTCCAGCCAGTTTTCTATCTACCTTACAGTCCATTCACCCAGCCTTAGCTTTCCTGTGCTTCCTTAGCTTGCCTGTGAGAATGCTGTGGGAGACTGTATCAAAAGCCATGCTAAAATCAAGGTATAACCCATCCACTGGTCTCCCCACATCCACAGAGCCAGTCACCTCATCATAGAAGGCTTTAAACTAGGCTCGACAGGGGTCGGGGAACCAGTGGTCAAAGAAAGCCCAGGGTTGGTGAACCAGATCGCACCAGGTAAGTATTAAGGGGTTGGTAAGCTATAAACAAGGCACCAGACCACACCAGCCAAGTAACAAAGAGCACACACACCATCAAGGCACAGGGGCACCAAGAGCCCCCTTTGGGGGACTAAAATGTCTTTATACAAATGCCAGGAGTATGGCGAACAAGCAAGCAGGAGGAGGTCACACTCTTGCTTGCTAGCACCCAGTATGACTTAGTCGAACTAACCAAGACATGGTGGGATTCTACACGTGACTGGGTGGTAGGCATCGAGGGGTATAGGTTGTATAGGCATGACAGAGTGGGGAAAAAAGGTGGGGGGGGGTAGCACTGTTAAGGAGCAGTATATGTCTTCCACCATTAAGGCAGGGGTGGAGGAGGGGAACACCGAGGCATTGTGGGTCAGGATCCAGGGGGGGCCAGGGGAAAAGGTCTTGGTTGTGGGGGTCTACTACAGGCCTCCTCATCAGGATCAAGAGCTAGACGATGTATTCTCTGGGCAGCTAGCAGACGCCACACAGGCGAGGGAGGCAGTGGTCATGGGAGATCTAAACTATCCAGATATCTGCTGGGAGGAAAAGACAGCCAAAACAAGCCGCTCATGGAGGTTCTTACACTGTGTGCAGGACCTCCACCTAACCTAGGTGGTGTCTAGTCCCACCAGGGGTAGCGCCTTGCTTGACCTGCTCTTAGCAACAGGGGATGATCTCTTGGGGAACATGCGAGTTCATGGTAGCCTGGGAGATAGTGACCATCACTTGGTCGAGTTCACTATCCAGCGAAGGGTGGGTAAAGTAACTAGTGGGGCTAAGGTGTTGGGCTTCAGAAGGACCAACTTTAGCAAACTTAGAAGGCTAGTTAGTTAGGGGATGCAACTCAAGAACATAAAGCATATGGGGATCCAGGAGGGTTGGAGGTATCTCAAGGGAATGATCCTTGGGGCTCAAAAGGAGTCTATCCCATTACGTAGGAAGAGAGGTAAGGGGGCAAAAAAGCCCCCTTGGCTGAAAAGGGAACTTCAGGAGAGTCTGAGGGCAAAGAACAAGATGTATAGGCAATGGAAGCAAGGAGCAGCCACCAAGGAGGAATATATCTCCCTGGCACGCTATTGCAGGGAACCAGTTAGACAGGCCAAGGCAGGGCTTGAGCTCAGGCTGGCTTCAACAATCAAGGACAATAAAAAGTCCTTCTTCAGGTATACAGCGGGCAAAAGGAAAGCTCAGAGCAACATAGGGCCCCTGCAGGGCAAATCAGGACAGATGGTGGTTGATGCGGGGAAAAAAGCAGAGCTGTTCAATGAGTTCTTCGCTTTAGTATTTCTATGTACCGATCAAGCCAATTCCCCGACCTCGATCACTGACGGATGTCCACATGGCACCAGTTTGCCTACGGTTAGTTCTGAAATAGTTAAGGAGCTCCTGGAGGAGCTGGATGGGTACAAGTCAGCAGGCCCGGATGACCACCATCCACAGCTGCTGAAAGAATTGGCCAGTGTCATAGCTGAGTTGCTGGCACAGCTGTTCGAGCACTCATGGTGCTCGGGCCAGGTCCCTGAGGACTGGAGAATGGCCAATATGGTGCCCATTTTCAAGAAAGGGAGAAGGAATGAGCCGGGTAACTTTAGACCAGTCAGTCTTACCTCCATTCCTGGGAAAATGCTAGAGAAAATAATCAAAGAACACATTTGTGCAGGCCCAGCAGGGGAAACGATGCAGAGGGGAAACCAGCACGGGTTTGTTACAGGTAGATCCTGCCTGACAAACCTTGTAGCCTTCTATGACCAGGTCACACGCTGCTTGAATGCGGGAGCCGAGGCTGATGTCATCTTCCTGGACTTTAGGAAGGCCTTCGACACAGTTTAGCACTCCGTCCTCATTGGGAAGCTAGCAGACTGCGGAGTGGATGCCTACACGATCAGGTGGGTGGCCAACTGGCTTAGGGACAACACCCAGAGAGTGGCGGTGAATGGTTCCTTCTCAGCCTGGATGGAGGTGGACAGTGGGGTCCTGCAGGGTTCAGTCCTTGGACCAATATTATTCAATATCTTCATCAGAGATTTGGACAAGGGCATGAAGAGCACCCTCTCCAAGTTTGCTGATGATACCAAGTTATGGGGCGAAATTAGTACACCGGAGGGCAGGAAGCAGATTCAGGCTGACCTGGACAGGTTGGATCAATGGGCAAAAAGAAATAGGATGCAATTTAATAAAGATAAATGTAAGGTAGTCCACCTGGGAAGGAGGAACCCCCAGCACACCTATAGGTTGGGGAGTGTCCTTCTCAGCAGCTCAGAGGCAGAGAGGGATCTTGGAGTCATAACTGACTCCAAAATGAACATGAGCCGGCAGTGTAACGAGGCCATCAACAAGGCCAATCGCACCTTGTCGTGCATTAGCAGGTGCATGACTAATAGAACAAAGGAGGTGATGCTCCCCCTCTATCCCCACTGGTCAGGCCGCAGTTGGAGTACTGTGTCCAGTTTTGGATGCCGCACTTCAAGAGGGATGCGGGGGAATCTCGAGAAGGTTCAGAGGAGAGCCGCTCGCATGATTAGTGGCCTTCATGATAGACCCTACGGGGGGAGGTTGAGAGAGCTGAATCTCTTCAGCCTTCACAAAAGAAGGCTGAGGGGAGATCTTGTGGCCACCTATAAATTTATTAGGGGAGGACAACAGGGAATAGGCGAAGGGCTGTTTACTAAGGTGCCCCAGGGAGTGACTAGGAATAACGGGTGTAAACTAGTTGAGAGTGGATTTAGGTTAGATATTAGGAAGAAATAGGGTGGCCAAGATCTGGAATGGGCTTCCAAGAGAGGTGGTGCTATCACCTAGCTTGGAGGTCTTTAAGAGGAGGTTAGATAGTCACCTGGCTGGGGTCATCTGACCTCGGTCCTCTTTCCTGCCAGGGGCAGGGGGTCAGACATGATGATCCATTGTGGTCCCTTCCGACTCTACAAGCTATGAATCTATAAGGCAATCAGGTTGGTCAGGCAGGCATGATTTGCCCCTGGTGAATCCATGCTGACTGTTCCTAATCATCATCTCCTCCAGGTGCTTAAAAATGGATTCCTTGAGGATCTGCCCCATGATTGTTCCAGGGTGAGGCTGACTGGTCTATAGCTCCCTGGATCTTCCTTTTGCTCTTTTTTAAATATGGGCACTATGTTTACCCTTTTCCAATCATCTGGGACCTCTCTTGATTACCATGAGTTTTCAAAGATGATGGCCAATGGCCCTGCAATCTCATCAGCCAACTCCCTCAGCCCCCTCAGGTGCATCCCATCCGACCCCATGGACTTGTATATGTCCAGCTTTTCTCAGTAGTCCTTAACCTGTTCTTTTGCCACTGTTGGCTGCTCACCTCCCTGAAACTGTGCTGCTTGGTGCAGCCGTCTGGGAGCTGACCTTACCTGTGAAGACAGAGGCAAAGAAGGCATTGAGTACATCAGTCTTTTCTGCATCATCTGTCACAAGACTGCCTCCCCCATTCAGTAAGGGACCCACATTTTCCTTGATTCTCCTCTTGCTACAGACATACTGGTAGAAACCCTTCTTGTTATCTTTCATGTCCCTTGTTAGCTGCAACTCTAATTGAACTTTGGCCTTTCTGACTTCATCCCTGAATGCCTGAGCAATGCTCTTGTAACTTCTCCTTATTTATTTGTCCAAGTTTCCAATTCTTATAAGCTTCCTTTTCATGATATAGTTTAATAAAAAGTTCCCTGATAAGCCAACCTGGTCTTCTGCCACATTTGCTAGTTCTCCTGCACATTGGAAGGGTGAGCATTTGATGGTGAATGTTTGGAGCACATTTGGTGCACATGCCACATTTGAATTTTGACACTTCACTTTGCAACAAAATATGAATCAGTTTGTGTTGCACTGGGCCATTGAGGAGGACCTCTGCAAGGTGGGAGATGGACAGCTGTTTCTATAGCCCCCTCTACACATTACAGGTATTGCTCAATTAAGGTAAGGTACAGCAGAGGTTCCCAACCACTGGGCCGTGGCCCAGTGCCAGGCCATGAAGGGTTGGCTGCCAAGTTGTGGCTTCCGCTGCTAGCAGTCATATGCGGGGTTAAAGCTGGGTGGAGGGAGGCAGTCAGCTCTGTGCACCCCATTCCACCACCATGGCCATGTCCAGCAGGTGCTGCCTGCGCACCTTGCGATATTGGGGCCCACACTGGGCCAGAGGCAGGACCACCCCCCAGCCCCACTTGCAGCTGGGAGTGGGGGGGGATGTGGGGGGGGGGGGGAAAATGCTCGGGGTGGAGGGCAGGGAAGCGGCTCCACTGCTTCCTCCTAGGGAAGGCAGTGGAGCCCCTTCTTCCCAGGCAGTCCCAGCTGGGTCCCTCTGGGTCACCACCTGTGCAGCCCCCTCCCCTGCAGGGTAACCCAGTGTCCATGGCTGTGGTACCCCAACCCAATCTGATCCTCGCAACTCCCCCCAGTATAATTACATTTAAATATGTAAATTAGATTAAATTACGCAATTACCTTAAGGCCAGCTACATATGCAAAATATTTATCACGTGATAAAACGCTTCAACCAGCTATGAAGTCAGACCTCAAAAACATGTACTAACTTTATACCTGGTTGCTGTAGAGCTTTAATTTGCACATGTAGCAGGGTTTCCCCTGCAGTTGGGAGACCCATCAGCTAACAGAGCTCCCAGGCACAGGGGTTTCATGCTGGGCATGAAACCCCCAGACCCTGGGAATCATGGCCACCACCATTCCTAAGGCTCTGTGGTGCGTGAAACCTCTGGGCCCTGGCAATCACAGTTGCCATCATCCCTTGGGCTCAGGGAAGTGTGAAACCCCCAAGACCTGATGATCATGGTTGCTGCCATCTCTAGGGCTCAGGGGTGCATGAAAACCCCAGAATCCTAATTATCATGGCTACCACTGTCCGTATAGTTTAGGGGTACATGGAAACCCCGGACCCAAGGTATCACAGCAGCTGCAATCCCTAGGACTCAGGGATATGTGAAACCCCCAGGTCCTGGGGACTGCGGCTGCTGCCATCCCCGAGGGCCCAGGGGTACATGGAGCTCCCCCATGGCTAGGATCCCCTTAGTGGAGGAGGCTTCCACATGTATGAGCTTGCTTCACATCAGACCAGGCTCCCCCCGCACCAGCAATAAGGTGTGATGGGATCTAATACATGATCCCACAATCACGCATTAGTTCTTATCTCACCTTCACCCGCATGTGCAGAGGGGCATGGGTGAGGTGATTTCAATCTCTGGTGACATGGTGTTTTTTGTTGTTAATAAGCATTTCATGCTCAGCCTGAGAGGGCCATATACCTTTGTACTTTCACCATTTGTTTTTAATATTTGTACAGTAGAGGTTTAAAAAGTAAAAAAAAAAAAACCCCAAAAAACAAATAAAACAAATAAAACCAAAAAACCCCCGAATTCTAATCTCTCTCTTTCTCTGCAGGTTGTAGCTTTTTGAGACTTTACTAGCAACTCTGATACCTACTCAGCAGAACACTTAAAATACATGATTAACTTTAAGCATATAAAGCCCCTGACTTGAACCTTACAGGATTCAGGGGTTATTTATTCAGTAACAAAAATCTCTGTTAGTGCAGAGTTAAGGTTATCCAGTAGAATCCTCTGAAAACTCAGTCAAATAAAAGCCAGAACACCTAGGCCAGGAGTAGACGTTACACTTTTACCAGTATAAGTGATCAGAAACTGGTCTACACCCATAACAGAACACAAGTTTGGCGCACACAGACTGATTTAAAAATGGTGGAACCAAGTCTAAGGTTTGCCTCTCCCCACCCACCACCAAAGGGTAAATGTGTGTTCTCTTTGCTACTGACCTAAACTATGCCGCTTACAGAAAACTATATAACTTAGATGGATTCTACCTTGGGCTTTCTGAATGTCTGTACCTAGCCCTAGTGTCAGGTACCACCAATTCAATCTTAACTCTGATTTTCTGGAGCTGAAAAAAAACACTGACGTTTATTTGCATCAATGCAGCTATACTCATTCTGTCAGGTATAGCGGTCTTGAATTATGGAGGAATTACTTTGAACAGCTTGACAGAGTTGTAAATGTAATATGACAAGATTAGAGGAAGCATATGCCTACCCCCTTAACTGTCACCACGTGTAAGAAAGAGGAAAGCAGTGTGTATGTATTAGGGAGAGTCAGTATGCCTTGCTTCTACAATCAGTGAACATTTCAGTAACAATGCACAAGGTTATTAACCCCAAGACTGTCTGAAGCCAGACAGGATATGAGAATGGTCTATGAGCTGAATGATGGATACATTAAAGTTTAATGTAAACAGTGGGTACATTGGACATCACTCAGAGTTAGGATGTTAGGCCAGAGTTAAGGTTGCATAGGTATACACAACTGACTCTGAATTTTTTTATTTTCATGAGATTAAAGTTGTTTTACCTTTATGGTCCCTTCCCAAATCCTGAACATCCTGGGAGAGTAAGAAGAGTGGGTCAGATCCTAGCCCAGATGACTGGACAAGGAGAGGGACTCAGACCCCCACGTAGAAGCAGGACCGGGCCTCTTCCCCCTCCCTGCAGATCTAAGCTCAGATGGAACAGACACAAAGGGAGACCAAGACCCTTCTCCTGTAAGCAGAGTCCCCCCGGGCACTGACAATATGGATAGGGAGAAGGTTTCAGATTTCCTCCAGAGCAGCAGGACTCCAGACTCTGGGCTCCTACATTACAGGGGACAGGGACATGTGATCATACAACCGGTCAGTCTCACCTCCATCCTTGGTAAAGTATTTGAAAAAATTATCAAGGCTCACATTTGTGAGAGCCCGGCAGGACAAATTATGCTGAGGGGAAACCAGCATGGGTTTGTGGCGGGCAGATCGTGCCTGACCAACCTAGTCTCTTTCTATGACCAGGTTACGAAACGCCTGGACACAGGAGGAGGGGTGGATGTCGTATACTTGGACTTCAGGAAGGCCTTCGATACGGTATCCCACCCCATACTGGTGAACAAATTAAGAGGCTGTGATGTGGATGACTGCACAGTCCGGTGGGTGGCGAATTGGCTAGAGGGTCGCACCCAAAGAGTCGTGGTAGATGGGTCGGTCTCGACCTGGAAGGGTGTGGGCAGTGGGGTCCCGCAGGGTTCGGTCCTTGGACCGATACTCTTTAATGTCTTCATCAGCGACTTGGACGTGGGAGTGAAATGTACTCTGTCCAAGTTTGCAGATGACACAAAGCTATGGGGAGAAGTGGACACGCCGGAGGGCAGGGAACAGCTGCAGGCAGACCTGGATAGGCTGGACAAGTGGGCAGAAAACAACAGGATGCAGTTCAACAAGGAGAAATGCAAAGTGCTGCACCTAGGGAGGAAAAATGTCCAGCACACCTACAGCCTAGGGAATGACCTGCTGGGTGGCACAGAGGTGGAAAGTGGACTCCAAGTTGAACATGAGCCGGCAGTGTGACGAAGCCATCAGAAAAGCCAATGGCACTTTATCGTGCATCAGCAGATGCATGACAAATAGGTCCAGGGAGGTGATACTTCCCCTCTATAGGGCATTGGTCAGACCGCAGTTGGAGTACTGCATGCAATTCTGGGCGCCACACTTCAAGAAGGATGCGGATAACCTGGAGAGGGTACAGCGAAGGGCAACTCGTATGGTCAAGGGCCTGCAGACCAAGCCCTACGAGGAGAGACTAGAGAAACTGGACCTTTTCAGCCTCCGCAAGAGAAGGTTGAGAGGCGACCTTGTGGCTGCCTATAAGTTCATCACGGGGGCACAGAAGGGAATTGGTGAGGATTTATTCACCAAGGCGCCCCCGGGGGTTACAAAAAACAGTGGCCACAAGCTAGCAGAGAGCAGATTTAGATTGGACATCAGGAAGAACTTCTTCACAGTCGAGTGGCCAAGGTCTGGAACGGGCTCCCAAGGGAGCTCTCCCCTACCCTGGGGGTCTTCAAGAGGAGGTTAGACGAGTATCTAGCTGGGGTCATCTAGACCCAGCACTCTTTCCTGCTTATGCAGGGGGTCGGACTTGATGATCTATTGAGGTCCCTTCCGACCCTAACATCTATGAATCTATGAACCTCCTCCTGCCACACTTCTTGCCTCCTACCAGTATTTCACCTCTATACCCCCCTCTCATCCCTGCCTTCAGATCTGAGTCCTGACAATTCATTCCCAACTCTTCCCCCAAGGCATTCCCTCCTGCTCCCCAATCCTCCTCTATTCGCGTATTCCCCCCACCACTCTTCCCTCCAGTCTATTCCTAGCAAGTATTAGCACATGGAATTTATTTTTTCAAAAACATTACCCCAAATTATCCATTATGTTCAAATTACAGTTCCCACAAAAGAACACACCTCTTCTTGACAGAGGCAGACTATAACAACATGTCTATCATTCATTCTCAGATTTTTAACAAGCATAAGCATCAGTCTCATACTGACTGAATGTGACTCAGGTTTCATGGCCATAGCATGTCCCCTTGAGTCACCTACATCACATGGAGAAACTGGCTTTCAAAAAAAAAAATTATAGGATTGAACAGGACCCCTTCATGTTGTCTACTCCAACCCCATGCACAGACATAAAACTTACTGCTTCTAAACCCATCCAGACAGATGCCTACCCAGTCTCTTCTCCAATGAGGGTGAGGCTGCAGCTTACCTGGATGGCTTCTTCCATTGTCCAACTGCTCTTAAAATGAGATTTTTTTAAATTTGATTTGATTTAAATATGTTTTACTGTACTTTAAGCTAATATCCTGCCCGCCATGGCATGGGAGAACCATTTTTCTCCATCTTCTTTAAGGCAGCCTTTCAAATATTTTAGAAACAGTTGTCATGTCCTCTACCAATCTCCTTTTTTCCAAATTATACATACCTAGTCCCTTCTACCTTTGCTCACATGGTTTGCATTCTAACCCCTTTCATCATCTCTGTCACTCTCCTCTAATTTCTCTACATCAAGATGTTATCAATGCCCTTAATGAACCCTCTTGCTAGTCTTTCTGCACAGGCACAGTTACATTTTTGGGCCCATGAGCATTTAGCACATGTTAACTAACCGTACAACTCATTCTTTATTGAAATTTTCAGTATTGCTTTCCCCAAGGAGCTGTAGATGCCAGCACTAACTGAAATAATTGCTGAGCAACTGTAGACCATTGGGGAAAATCAGAACCATGGTGTGAACACCAAGTGTGTTAAAAGAAACACTTGTGGAAATTGTGAATTTTAGGAAATGCTGCTGTTTTTCCCCAGGGGCTGTCTCTCAGGAATCCCTTGATAAATTGACCATAAATATGGATCATAACCCTACCTCACATACTCATACACAGCAAATTTTACAACAACCAAAGAAAGCCGGCACATTTCAGAATACTTAGAAAAGCTGACCTTTAAACAGAAAGGGTTCCTCAACCTTAACTTTAGCAGAGCTGGCACACATTTTGAGCCTAGATCTTCTGGCAGAAAATTGAAAATAGACTTGCATGCCTAATTACTTATTTTTAAATGTGTGACAGATATGCAACAATTTGAATATCTAGACTATAATTTACATAAATACATTTTAAAACAAAACATTTGAAATGTATTCCCTTCTTTAGTGCTTATAAGCTCAAGTGCTTTCCTGGATTGGGGCCAGAATATCAGCACCTTGCAGGAGAGCTGAACATGCAGAAATCAAACCTTCAAAGAAATGTCACATTCATAAGGAATATATTTGGGTGAACAGATTTAGAAGAATAAAATCAACAATGAAGAGAAATTAGAGTGGCTGAAAATTAATAAAGCACAGCTGGAATTATTTGATTCATCCACATTAGTTGCTTAAATGGCTCTAGGGCTTAAACTTGTGGAAGGAAGATACTTGAAGACTCAGGGGTCAATTGCTTTTGGAGACCAATTGACCTACAAGAATGCACTACTTTAAATTGGTCCTTGAAGAAGAACTCTACTGCAATATATAACCAAAAAAGGGGGAAAAAAACCACAACAATTTAGACTCCCAAAAGCCGATACCAAGCCAAGTAAAATTTTACACACATGCAGACACATGCACAATCACAATATTAATAGCTTGCCAGGCTACAGATTTTTTTCCACAAAAGAAAGATTTACAGATTATTATTTTTGTCTTCAAACCAACTTTACTCTACTTTTTGTTACATGACACACACTAGAACCTATTTATTGTCAAGTTGCTGTTGTAACCTGGGCAGCACTTTGCATGATTCAGTTATGTTCGAAAGTCCAAGGACACCCAACTGCTGGCTTGGCCTTCTGGGTGTAATGTGCAGCTATGACAATCTATAATTCCATTAATTTGGAATTAAATGCAGCTGTAAATTCAAACATGAGTCATCTGTATTAGTCAGCTGCTGCAATACATTCATCTGTAACTTCCCACAGTTTGTGATAACACTCATTTGAAAACAAGCATGCTAAATACATTGGGTTTCTTCTAAACATCTCTTCAGTTCTTGTACACATAGTCTTCTTTTTCCTGAATAGTAGCAATTATGTTCTTTACAAAATACCTTAATAAAATAAGCGGGTACTACAATTAAATATTTTCTTTCAATAAATAATTTATTTGCATAAACTAAGAGCTCAAGATAATTTCTAACTACACCATGCTGCAAGAAATTCATAAAAGAATCCCTAAAAAAACCCCTTAGATATATTACAAACTCCTGTTTGAACATATTTGCTTAGGGATACAGTGGGAATTTCATTCCTGGATGTGGACAGATGAAATATTATGCTGCTTTTAAAAGGAGGAAGCCTTACCACAGTTCAATTGAATCCACTGCAACTATTTCATGTGTCTACTGCAATCCTCTGCTTAAGGAAGTTAAAAAGTGCATCATCTTAAAACAAATTTCAGTTACCAAAATCTATCTTCACTTACTGTGGGATTATGTAGACAGACAACACAGTTACAATGTATCAAACGATGGGCACCCAGGTTTCCTCACATCTCAAAAGTGGGCCAATGCTCCTGCCATTGTCATCCCTAGAACATGTCACATTTTTTGGATCCACAAACTTACAATAATTTAAATTCAGTCATCTGAAAAATATAATAGCTAAGAATATTCACTTCCATGAATAGAAAATATGTAAAAATATAGAAAAAATACTAACTTTTTAAAAGGTAGAATCATTTCTAGTTTTACATTTGAAAAGTAATTTTAGAGTTCCAGAATTTTCTTTTGCTTTCCACTATTGCTACGGTTAACCAACATCCTGGCCTCATAAGTAAGGTGGCTGTTTAATAAAGAAGTAAAAACTATTATCTTAAGCTGAATTTAAAAAGAGTTAATACAGAAGTGCCAATACAGTTTCTTGTTTTCCAGTGCTATCACAGGGGTTACTTTACAATCTGATCCAATTCTTGACCTATCTCTAACAGGAAGAGCATTCCAAGATGATATCTTTCAATGAAGGTTTACACATATTAAACACAGAGGGAGTACAGTACGTTATTGCTACTACTAAATATTTTCCTATTGCATGGGAAGCTTGAAATTCAGAGAGATGGGTGATGAATTTTGATCTACAAAGATCTAGGTATCTCAGTTCTACAAATAATGCCACACTGAATTTACCTGCATAGTCCTCAGAGTGCCATCAATAGTGACAGGCAATAAGGGTGAAGCCAGGTTCCATTCACTGGTCACGTTTAGTTTCGTCCCATCAACTTCCACCTGTTGTGACACAAAACAAGACTGTTACCGTGAAGACGGACAGAAAACTGATCTCAAGTTCATTGCTGCATACAAAGCAGCAACCATTTTAAAACAGATGGCTCCCAAACAACCTGTCATGTTTACTGCTTCTGCCATAAAAGACAGGGTCCAACAAAAGAGTCTTCTAGCCATCTCTGGGGAGAGGTGAAGGACCCGTGAACAGCTGCCTCTGAGTAGCAAGGTTTCAAGTGATTTCCAGCAAGTAACAAACAGTCATCCAACTTTTAAACCTATCTGGACATGCTACATTTACTGCAATTAGACAAGTAATGCATATAAATTTCAGTGACACTTTGCAACCCAGACAACAGGGCTTGCATATAATATTCTCTCCAAGGACCAAGGAAGAACTTTTCCTAAGCTTCTAATGAAGGGTTTTGCATTGTTATCTTAATTAACATGAGGCAGTAATTAATTCTTTGATGTTGAATCTCAAAGTCCAGTCAAACTTTGCAAGTTCTGTCATGTTTTTTCTCAAACTACCACTAATCAGGGGACTGTAATTTCATGCTTACATTCCACTATGGTTATGCAGAAATGCACTCAGAAAAACTGCCATCATCTGTCTCTTTATAAGGGAATATTTCTACACAAAGGACAAACAATTTGGGTTCTGAAACAAAGTTAATAAGAGATTGAATTCTGATCGTGCTCCCCTTCCATTTATTCAAATTTCTGTTAAATATCACCACAAACTTCTGCAGATTGTACCGTGCCATAAGGCGTATCAGTGAAATTTAAAAAAAATGGCAGCAAAAGAATTACTATATATAATTATAGTATTATTTATTAGTATCTGTACAGTGCTTTGAGCACCTACAAGATACCCATGGAAGAACAAAGGCAGGTAAATATGATTTCACTGGGGTTTTGTTTGTTACTTTGCATCTTCTTATACTCCTAAAATGCCTAAAATATTTTCAATCAATAATTTCAAGTTAACCAACAGCTCAAATGTTCCAGTAACCTGGAAGTAAATACCACTATAGCAAACTTGTATTCAGAATAAAAGATGCATCTTTTTTGAAAGATAGGCAAGGGCATACCAAAAACACCATACATATATTAAAAGTTAATAACAATTTCATTTCATTTACTTGGCAATAGGCTCAGGCAATAGAAACTGTACTGCATCTTAAGAAGCTCATTATAAAAAAACAGCAAAACTATCATGAAGAATTGCATTTTAGCTTGGAAAAACTTTAACTGAGAAAACTCTGACTTCAGACATATGTTTTAGAACATAAAGGCTATCTTCAGTGGGAATGATCTACTCAATTGCTAAACAGGTTTTGTCTAAAAATAAAGTTGTGTGTGAAGACTATGAATAAAACAAGCCATTTATAATGGTTTACCAACAGGCTAGATCAGTGGGCATGTTTCAGGTGCTTTGCACTGCTCCAGTTAGGCAAAGCAGCCATAAACCTTTCTTAACTTAAAACAGATTTTACAGCTGCTTTGCATTGCCAGAGCAGTGTGAAGCAGCTGGAGCATATCAATGGATCTGGCCCAAGGTCAATACAGCTACATTGGCAAATATTATCTCTGCTTAGAACAGTATATGCATGTTTGACTGGCAACTGCATTTTGGAATGGCAGCTAATAGAAAAGCCAGTCCTTCTCTGATGATATAATTTAAGCCCACCACTTAGAAACAATTGGTTGCATTTCCCAAGCACCCAAAACCATCTTGCAACATTTGTCAGTGAAAAACAGGTACCAGAACAGAATTGGAATACTGGTCAGCAAATAATTAAGTCTGTGCTTTAGGGCTGTACTAATACATGGACAGCCTTGTAGAAAGCAGAACTCATGACTAAAATCTGATCTTAGGGTATGAGCCTATGTCTCCACTTAGCAAACAAATTTACTGCAGTCTTTGAGCCTTCACAAGAGTTCATACAAATCTAGCCATCAGCAATTCCATGTTAAGTTAACTTTCTTAATTCTGGCAGAACCAAAAATGAGTGTGGCAATAATGCAAGGGCCCTAGATC
The DNA here is from genome assembly GCF_030867095.1 of Alligator mississippiensis. Lineage (NCBI taxonomy): Eukaryota > Metazoa > Chordata > Crocodylia > Alligatoridae > Alligator > Alligator mississippiensis. The sequence continues at coordinate 363,739,711 of NC_081824.1, forward strand.
AGGCTTGAACAAATAGTGAAGCAGAGCTCAATAAATGCTGCAGTTTTTATTGCAGGTAGCATGAAATAAGAGGAAAAAAAAGCAAACAATACATTGTCTTTATCATGTATTCCCATTCAAGTAGGCATGTTTGGCCAAACAAGGAGCTAAATGGCAGGGGGTCGGACTCAATGATCTGATTAAGTCCCTTCCGACCCTACCAACTATGAAATTATGAAACTAAAATGTGCAAGTTTTTACTAAACAGCTGCCAAACAATTTTATAAAGGTATTATGAGATTGCAGAGCCACTGGCCATCATCTTTGAAAACTCATGGCAATCAGGAGAGGTCCCGGTTGATTGGAAAAGGGCAAACATAGTGCCCATATTTAAGAAAGGGAAAAGAGAGGATCCAGGGAACTACAGACCAGTCAGTCTTACTTCAGTCCCTAGAACAAACATGGAGCAGATCCTCAATGAATCCATTTCAAAACACTGGATGAAGAAGGTAATTAGGAACAGTCAGCATGGATTAACCAAAGGCAAGTCATGACTGACCAACCTAATTGCCTTCTATGATGAAATGACTGGCTCTGTAGATGTGGGGAGACCAGAGGATGTGGTATACCTTGATTTAAGCAAGGCTTTTGATACAATCTCTGACAACATTCTCGCAGGCAAGCTAAGGAAGCACAGGCTGGATGAATGAACTATAAAATGAATAGAAAACTGGCCTCAGGCTCAGAGGATAGTAATCAATGGCTGGATGTCTAGTTGGCAGCTGGTATCAAGTGGATTGCCCCAGGAGTTAGTTCTGGGGCCGGTTTTGTTCAATGTCTTCATCAATGATCTGGAAGATGGCATAGCGTGCACCCTCAACAAATCTGCAGATGACACCAAGCTGGGAAGAGGAGTAGATATACTGGAGGGTAGGGCTAGGATTGGAGGATTGGGCCAAAAGGAATCTCACGAGGTTCAACAAGGACAAGTGCAAAGTCCTGCATTTAGAACAGTCCCATGCACCAGTACAGGCTGGGGGCTGATTGAGTGGGCAGCAGCTCTGCAGAAAAGGACCTCAGGGTTACAGTGGACAATAAGCTGAATATGAGCCAGCAGTGTACCTTTGTTGCCAAGAAGGCTAATGGTATACTGGGTTGCACTGGTAGGAGTGTTGCCAGCAGGTTAAGGGAAGTGATTATTCCCCTCTATTCAGCACTGGTGAGGCCACATCTGGAGTACTGTGTTCAGTTTTGGGCACCCCTCTACGGAAAAGATATGGACAAATTGGAGAGAATTCAGCAGAGTGCAGTGGAAATGGTGAGGGGACTGGGTGCATGACTTCTGAGGAGAGGCTGAGGGAACTGGGCTAATTTAGTCTAGAGAAGAAGAGACTGAGGGGATTTAATAGCAGCCTTCAACTACCTAAAGGGAGGTTCAAAAGAGGATGGAGCTAGAGTATTCTCAGTGGTGGCAAATGACAGAACAAGGAATGATGGTCTCAAGTTGCAGCAAGGGAAGTTTTAGGTTAGATATTAGAAAGAATTTTCTCACCCAGAGGGTAGTAAAACACTGGAACAGGTTACCCAGAGAGACGATGGAACCTCCATCCTTGGCGGTTTTTAAGACCAGGCTACAAAAAGCCTTGGTTGGAAGGATGTAGTTGGGGATGGTCCTGGTTTGAGCAGGGAGTTGGTCTAGATGACCTCCTGAGGTTCCTTCCAACCCTAATTTTCTACGATTCTTTGATTCTATATTGGATCCCATTCAAGGTGTGCATGTGTCACGTGCACAAGAATAAAATTTCCTGATTAGCAGAATCCACTGGGGCAGGACATAAGAATGGGTTAACTATGGTCTCTCCCCAGCCATCTCAGAATTTGAAGACCTTGGTACAGAGGACTCAGAATATGGGAAGGAAGAGCTAGTCATGTAATCCATACCGACTACAAATCACAGCTACCTAAAAGTAAACAACTTCTCTTTCTTCTTTGAGCAGACAGTAGTAGGGTGAATCATACTGTAAGTGACTGCTAAGTAGTATCCCATTCAGATAGCAGGGATGAGGAGTTTCACCTGCAGCAGTTGAACTGTGATTACTGTGTTGCTGTCCTGAACTTGACCCCTGACCTAGCAAATAAGTCCAAGGCACGGTTCTTGATAAAAGTCAGCAGAGTACTCCAGGTCAGTGCTTTCCAGAACTTTCATATCCGCATATGTCTGCAACAGGATGAATAAGTCACTTAAACTGTGGTGAAGTGAGGCTTCAAAATCACGGGCAGAGGTCACCATTCAGCTGCTAATCCATTTTGAGATTCTTGGTGAAAAGACAACTTGACATTTTGAATGCCATGTTATAATCAGAAAGAAACAATCTGAATGGCTTGGAGCTTGTAAGAGATTAAAACACCTGGATACATCTAGTATATGCAATTTTGTTTCTTTCCGCCACCAAGGATAGCTTGGGAAGAAGATGGGTGGGCTGATGCATGGTTCAGAGGAAATTCTAAAAGCACTTTGGGGATGAATTTGAGACGGGATCTCTGCATACCGATTATGGCTTAGGGAGATGCACAGAGCCAACGAAAGTTATGTGGGTTTTCCCTGTTGTAGCTGCTCTGTCACAGATGCAATAACCTTGTATTGAGAAGGCTTGAGATGGGCAGAATAGGAGGCTCCATGTGTTTCAAGAGTGCATTAATTGTTTGGATGATGGGATCAAGTGCGTGTTTAGTAAGTAAGTGGATGACATCAAGTTGGGTGGGGTTGCAGACACTATGCGGGGCTAGGATCCAGAGTTATCTGGATTAATTGGAGAAATTGTTCAAAAAAAATCAATTAGATGTAATTCAGCAAAAGGACTGCAGTCTTGCACTTGAGACTCAATAATTGCATGCACAAACACAGACTGGGAAATGATTGGCTAGGCTGCAGTACCGGAGAGAAGACCTGGGGGTGACAGGGGATCATAAAACGAATATGACCCAACAGTGATCTCTTGTAAAAAAAAAAACAAAAAAACCCAACAGCATACTTGGTTATATTAACAGGAGTGTCACTTGCAAATCAAAGGAAGTGATTTTTCCACTCTATTCATCACTGGTGAGGCCTCACCTGGAGTGCTGTGTCCAGTTTGGGGCCTCAGACTTCAAGATAGATGTGGATGGACTGGAAAGAGTCCAGCAGACTGTCACTAAAAGGATTAGAAGCCTGGAAGGCAAGATACACCCCAGGAAATTATGCACCAAAAAAACCCCCTAAATTATGCAAAATTACTATTATTATTATTATTATTATTATTATTACAAATTAAATTAACTATAACACTATTTGAACCTTCTTTAAAAATATATGCAGGTACTTTGTATGGTTGGGAGATGTGTGTAGGGAGGTATTTGTGAAGGTGGTGGAGGTGTGGGTATGTGTGTGGGGTTTGTGGACAGGTGTGGGGTTTGTGGAGCATTTGTGAGGGGGTATAGAGGGGTGTGGGGATTTGTGAAGGTGCGGAGGTATGGGTGTATGGGGTTTGTGGGCGGTGGGGTTGTGAAAGGATGTGATTGTGTGCGGGGGTATGTGGGTGGGTGGAGGGGGTGGGGTTTGCAGCAGGATTTGTGAAGGTGTGGGTAGGGGAGTATGTGGGGTTTGTGGGAGAGTGTGGGGGGATTGTGAAGAGGTATGGGTGTGTGCGGGTGGGTTTGTAGGTGGGTGTGGGCTCCCCGCCACACATCCATCCCCGCCCATGGTGCACAGCTTGCCACCAGTGCAACAGCAGCAGGTCCTCAGGGTGCTCATGGCTGCAGCAGGCAGAGCACCTGGTAGCGCACACCTTTGGCCGAGCTGCAGGGCCTGCACATGCTGGCATGGTGTTGGCTCAGCCCACTGGTGCATGCCTTCAAACCACACCAGGCTGGCTCCATGCCAGCATGTCGGGCTCTCAGCACTGCAGGTGTGCACGGCTTCCCGCTGGAAAGCTGGAAGTCCCACGTGGGGGCATGGAGCTGGCTGGCCGGCTCGATGGCATGTGGACTGGAAGCCACATGCCATCAAACTGGGCAGGCTCTGTGCCTTCACATGGGGCTTCCAGCACTCCAGTGGGAAGCCACATGTAAAGACAAGCAGAAACCCACCTGGCCCTATGGCGCATGACTCCATTCCTTCATGTACAGCTTCCTACTCAGCTCAATGGCATGCAACTCCCAATCCACACCCCATAGACCCAAGCTAGCCCTCTGTCACGGCGGGGTCCTATAGGAGGGCCGTGATCTCCTTAGGCCCTCTCTCCGTGCCAAGTCGGCCCAAGGGCACCCTCAAATTCTCGCCCGCCACGTCTTGCTGGTAAATATAATAGGGAGGCTGCCTTGCGTCTCCTTGGGCACGTACACTTCTGGACCCCTCGCGGGTCTTATCCTGCACCCCTGGGTGCCTTGGGGCACCCTAGCCTTATGGGCTATGCGTGGCTCCTACCACCCCTAATACCACGCCCCAAGCCTCGCTGATGGGATAGATGCTGGTATGTCTCTCTCTATGTACTCTCGCCCCGCTCTCTGGGGCCTCCTCTTCTATGTTGTCCTCTCTTGGGCTCTCTGAGCCCACTCTGGGCTTCCCTGGAATGTCGCCCCTCTCTGGGGGTCTTCTCTGTAATGTTGCCCCCTGTCTGGGGCCTTTGCAATAGTGCCCCCTCCTGGGGCTCTCCCTGCAATGTTGCCCGCACTCGGGCTTCTAAAATACAGCCCCCTGTCTGGAGCTCTCTGCGCCCACTCTGGGGACTTCCCGGCAACGCCCCCCGACTCTTGGGCCCACCGCGCTGCTCCCCCCTTCTCTCAGGGCTCCCCGCGCCACTACCCCCTCTCACAGGGGCAACTGCAGCACTCCACCCTGCTCCGGGGTCTATCACAGCACTAGCCCTCCTTCAGGGGCTCACCACGCCCACACTGGGCTTCCTAATAATATCGCCCCCTCTCTGGGGCTTGCTGTGCCCCTACTGGGCTTCCTAGTAATATGGCCCCCTCTCTGGGGCTCATCGTGCCCGCACTGGGGCGTCTCAAAGCTGCCCCTCTCTGGGGCTGGGGTCTATGTACCCCACACACAACCCGGAGTCTTTGTTCCCCGCCCGCAACCCACTGGTTGCACTCCTCGCCACCAGCTGCGCCTTCACTGGCACCAGGGTTCCCATACCACTGGGGTTCCCCCTTAAAGTACTGTGCCCTCACTCAGGCACTGGGGCCCCACCCCTCTGGGGTCCCTGAGGCCTCCTCCAACCCCTATAGCCTCACCCAGGCCACCGGTGTAATATCAAAGCCAAACAAACTCGAGCCTCCTGGCTATAACTCAAACATAACGCTCTCTGGCTGTAACAACTTAACTCCAAGCCACCAGGCTAAACCATAGTGCTCAATCCTCTCAGAGCTGTCCTCCTTCCCTCAGCTAGAGCGGTTCTTACATTGCTTGCCTCCTAGCTCCAGGAGCTCCTGCCTCTCTGGCTGCTGGCAGGGAACTGCCAGCCTGGCCTCAGCCCTGGGCTTTATGAGGGCCAGGCCCAGCCCCCTCCTGGCCAGCTGACTCAGATTAGTTGCCCTGGCAACCCACAGCTGTGGTTATGTTCTTCCAGGGCGCTCTCTCTCTCCCTGGCAGTTTCTACTCCCTAGGAGCAGGCATTCGGGTGCCCTGTGACACCCTCCATGTGGGACTTCCAGCACTCCAGCGGGAAGCTGAATATAGAGGCATGGAGTCATGCGCCATCAGGCCGGGCGGGCTCCATGCCTCCATGTGCAGCTTCCTGCTGCAAGTGCTGGAAGCTCTGCATGGAGGCACTAAGCCGCCCAGCCCGGCCCAATGGCTCACTGCCCATACTCACCCACAAGCCGCACACCCACCCACATGCACCCACCCCCCTGTCCTGCAGGCAGAAGCTCTCCTCCCTACTTATCCAGCTGTCCAGTTGTGTGGCTCTGTGCCTCCAAATCATGGAGGTGGAGATACAGAGCCTGCTGCGGTTAAATTATGCAAAATTATGTGATTAAGCGTGGGCATGCCTTTTATGCAGAAAAATGCGCAGGCATATAATTGCATAATCCCCCAGAGGATAGCAAGGTATATGAAGGAAAGGCTTAGAGAATACGGATTATTTAGCCTGGAGAAGAGAAGACAAAGGCGGGATTTGTTAGTAGTCTTCAAATACCTGATGGGTAATTATAAAGAATATGGAGATAGAAGCTTTTCTGTGGCTATAGGGCCAGGACTAGGATCAATAGCCCAAACTGGGGCAGAGAAAATTTAGATTTGGGATTAGAATAAACTTTCTGACTATGAGGTTGGTCAAGCACTGGAAGTTGTGCAATCTCCATCCTTGGAATTTTTCAAGGGCAGTTTAGACAGACACTCCACGTTACTGGGATGGTTTAGCCCAGGATGTTCCTGCCAAGTGCAGGGGGCTGAACTAGATGACCTCACGAGGTCCCTTCAAGTCCTACTTTCCTATGATCCCATGTTGCCCAGTAGGCAAACATTCTCTGATCATTGGGTAGTTAACAGAACTTTAAGAATTTTTGATGGGGCAGGAGGAGCAATAAACATGATTAAATGCAGGGTAATGAGGTGAAATCAGTGCAAGGTGACCTTTAGGCAGAGCTGAGCATGAGACACCTCTTTCAGTACATAGTCAAAGATAGAACAAAATAAGAACTGAGACAGGTCTAAGCTAATTCTCAGATAGAACATACTACCCTGGCAGATGTTCTCCTGATCTGTTACAGGATTTCTTTCCCTGTATGTGGTATTCAGCCAGCCAACCACAAGGCAGTCAGGTACAGTATTTTTTAATCTGGATGGAATATCTGGGCCTGTCGAGAAATCAACGCCACATGGTCTAGAAGGCAGAGTAAAAGGTGAGTGAACACTTTCAGCAGGCCTCTTTGCCAGATTTGCCCCAACCAGTGTGGACACATCAGAATAATTACAACTTTGTCTTTCTAAATCTTGAAGTTGCCCAAGCAAATCAGAGGAACTGGTGAAAAAAATATGCAGCAAGTCTTTGTTTTGAAAAAGAAAGACATCTGGTACCCAATCTCAGAACTCTTTTTAGATAAGCCTTAGACACCTTTTTAGCCAATGATTTTCCAATTTTCCATTGCCCTTGTGGGGCCTAATGAGTCTACTATGAGGTTCCTGAGCTAATGGAATATCATGGACCAGTCTGTCTCAGCCTGCTGGTGTCTCCATTATGGTCCCCTCTCATCAGCCATGACCGAGCAGGTTCAAATGGCACACCACTTCAGGGAAGCTGCTATCACTCTGGCACATTTTTTGAATACTCTCATCAGAGAGACAGAGAATAGTGGTAATTAGTAACTTTGTACTGGTAATGATTCCACCGCATTGTGAATCCCTGGCATTTAGTATGAGCTGAGTGGATGGGTGTGTGTGAGTGCACAACCTACAAATCAAGAACCAAGAACCGTTCTTGGGCCTGAAGAGGAGGAATGGTGGATGCAAATACTACCATCCTAAATCTGAAAGGTTTTCCCTTCTATTTCTTACTAATCCCAAGGTAGTCACTGATGATATCAGTGGGTTTTCTTGTCTCTTTTCTTCTTGCTGCCCAGAATGTGATGTCTGTTTGGAGAGGTGTTCACTTAAGAAGAACCAACAGGTTCCTTGGAAACAAAAGTCTCCTTTGGGTCTGAGGTGATGTGCTTTGACAGCTTAGGTAGGTGAAGTCTGAGCCATGCATTGCTTGACAGGCATGTTCCAATAAGAATGATCTGCAAACTGTTCACTTATCAGAGATGATGTGACTATCCAACAGAAAAGGCATCAGTTATGCCTGTTGACAACAGATGAGTCCATCTCACCTCAGGCAAGGGTAAAACCCTGAAGGCTTCCAGTCTGTCATGGCAGATGATTTAAAGTAAGGCAGGCCTTACTTCATTGTAAGAGGGTACTTTTGCCATTTCTTTTTTTGACCATGAAATTAAAAGAATCAACCTAAATGAATAATCAAGAAAGATGTATTCACAAAAATAACTTATAAGAAGCTCAAAGAAGTGCAGTCAGTTGAATATTTGCAATGTTCTATCTCACTGCCAAAGAATAATGTGGTAAAAAGGACTTCAGGGACAGCTTGGCCATTTTACCCCTGACACATCCTCTTGAGGCAGCCTGAAAAAGCATATGGCACATGTAGCCTACAAATCCAAACATCTAACCTCCCATCCTTAAGGCACATGTGCACTGCTGGTGTGACCCACACAAGCACATATTTAAAGAATAGCCTTTCTGTTTTAAAAAACCTTTAAAATTGGAAGACCACAGAAATCAGAAGCCTCTCTACAGTATTTCTGCAATATTCTTATTATGTTCAGCTCTGAGAATACATATGAGCAAACTGAATTACTGAATTTTGGCAGATAAACTAATAGCAGAAGACAACATACAGCTAAACAAAGACTAAGTACTGAGCATCACTTAATGCAAACAGCCTGGCTGGGGATGCAGCCCAGTCTACGGGGGGAAGGGGGAGGGAACTGTTCTTTGACCTGAAGAGGAGGAATGGTGGAGGCAAATACTACCATCCTGGGCAGCAGGAAGAAGATGTGAACACACAGCCTGCTCTAGCACTTCCTGACTTCTGGCCTGAACCACTGCAGGCATGTGGCTGCATTTCCTGAATCAAAGGTAAATGTCTGTTCACTTCTGTTTCAATTTATTCTGTGCAGCTTAGACTAACCTGCAAAGACTGAACTGATTCAGCCTCGGGCTTTTTGACTGTCTGTACTTAGCCGAAAGGAGGAGAACACTTTAAGCCAGTAACTAAGTACTCTCAAATAAAAGCAAAAGCAATAAAAGCTTGTGAGATGAGAACATCTTTCATACAAATTAACTCATCAGTGTTAAGGGGCATTATGTCCACTTACTGTTGACAAAATATATTCACATTGGTGTCTCAGAAAATGACTTTTTTTTTTTCTTCTTTTTCCTCCAAATGAAACTAAAGTCAGCTTCATACACCTTTAATGTGGTTGTCCATGTACTTTCAAAAGGAAACCAAAATAAGTAAGGTTACAATTTCAGTAAAGGCCCTCTTTTTACAAACTTACTTTTGTTCATATTTGTGCCTACTTTAAAAAAAAAAGCCCCCCGAGAGAGTTTCTGTCTATACATCACCCGCCCTTAAAAAAAGCTCAGTTAACTATTTATAGATCTTGCCCTTTTGTACCCAACTAGATCAAGCAATTCATACTGTGCATGACTGCAGGAGAGAAATTCATTTGCTCTAAGTGTCATCAAGGCAGCCTTTTACCTGCTATGAATAAGACCAGAAGACTTGAATTGCTGGGCTTTTACTTCAAATGCATGTTTCTACATTGTATGAGGTACCATCACTCCTTTCAAATTTTCAAAGTATTTAGAACATTTATAGAATAGGCAGCACATAACTGCAAGAATAGCTCCCTCCCCTCATCCAAGCACACACACACAGCTCCATATTAGATTTCTTTTCTGTAAGGTAATAGATGCATGCAAATCACCAGAGGATGTTTTGGGATGTCTCACACTGGAAAGAGCAGCACACCAATCCAGAGGCTCATGAGAATAAGACTATAATGAGGATTAGCTCAGTAGCAGTGGAATCGGAACAAAACAAAAAGAAAAGGAATGGCCTTTAACACCTCAGATCAACAAGACACTACTTTTGGGCTAAGTACAGACATTCAAAAAGCCTGAGGCAGAATTGATCAAATTTATGCAGGTTTCTGTAAGCAGTATATATAGGTTAACTGGGGAATGAACAGAACGCACGTTCACCCTTAGGTATGCGGGCACACAGGCTGCCTGAACTGGCCGAAGCAAGCAGGTTCGGACTCCCTGGGCTGCCAGAGACAGCTGAGCAGCCAGGCCACCCATGATTGCCTGCTGGGCATGGAGAAGCATGCCCCCTTCGTCCCACCACCCCTCAATCATAGTCATCCACAGGCACAGCACCCGCAACCAGGCAGTGGAGTCACCCATGCTCGCCGTCCCCTGCAGCGTGGTCATGCTCCCTGGGGCTACGCCCCCTCACAGGGAGGTATGGGGGTTCTGGGTGGACTCCTGAACACCCAACCCAGGGACTCACATGCCCCCCACAACACGCACAGCCCCAGTAAGCCCAACTAGGCTGCAGTGTACAGCTGAGCACCCCTTCCCCCTCCGCCCCTGTCACCATCAGCCATTGTGTTGACTCAGTTCTGTGAGAGCCCAGGGCAGGGCCAGCTGGGCACTCACCCAATACAACCGAGCACAGGGGCCTCAATGTGAGGGGAGGCTAGCAGTGGGGTGCAAAGGCACTTGAGATGCCAACAGACAGTGACCTAACATGAATCAATAGGGGACCTGGTACAGAAGTTCAATTCCCTGGTTTAACCTAAATTGTTGAAGTCTAACGGCACATCAATCTAGGTCCATCTTAAACCAGGTTCCACCATTTTAAAACCAGCCTATGTGCACCAAACTTCTGTACTGTTACAGGTTTAGACTGGTTTCCAAGCACTTATACTAGTAAAAATGTAATGTCTGTACCTGTCCCTGGTGTTTACCAGAGCAACAGTCCCCTTAGAAAAACTGGAGAGAATATATATATATACATATATACTCCAAAAGCACTCTACTCAGGCAAATGCCTTTGTTGTCTGGCTGCTTCAATTTTTCCTGTGGAGTCATTACTGAGAAGACAGATTATATTTGTAAGCTGACTGCATGCACTTATGTCAAAAAGCCACAATAATGTAGGCACTTAAAAAAAATTATAGCAGGTAAAGAAATCAGTTGCTAAGAATTTATTAAAGTTTGTCAGGTAGCGTTTTTGTAACAATCCTCATGGCTTCAGTCTACCAGTCTGCCAATAGCTGGGGGAATATGGCTCGCGTCCTTCCAATATCATGGGAGAACAGGGAGAGACAGACAGATCATCCTCCTCTCTGTTTTGTTTGCCCCACCACTGGCAGCACAAATAGGGCCCTATCCAGCTAAAGTCTGTTTTAGGATGAGTGCACACTGGGTGTAAAGCTAATTCTTAAATGATTGCCACTGACTGTGCATGCACAGTGCAGGTAATACAGTTTTTAGCAAAACCTAAGGGTGACTCTGTGTTTCTAGCACCAGATATAATGCAGGACTAAACACAAACCAGCAGAACAAATCCTTGAAGTCCTCTCTTCTCTGCAGACATGTGATGCAGCAACAATTCTGGCCCAAAATGAAATGCAAATTGGGCTTGTAAAGTAAACACAAAACATTTGGTTCAGTTCCCACAGCTGGTGGATGCTGCCATTTGAGAATATTACAAGTCACAATTCAGACTTATGTACTGCAAACACTAAGCAAATCTAATCTTTGCCTGCTTTCCAGATGCCAAGTTTCCATTTTTTCACGTTAGAGGCATACAATTGATCCCAAGACCTTTCACACTTGACTCTGCAAAATGATACCAAAATATAATGGCCTTATTGTAAAACAAAAAACAAACATCCCCCCCATTAAATAACATGTATGTATTTATTTAATCTTGTCTTAAAGAAGTACTTACAGTTTAGATAATAAGATTTTGAAACAGAACTGCATTAATCATGAATTTAACAGGCATCTCCACTAAACCTCTGTGGTAAATTTCATAAAAAGAAAGGATGAATAGGCAAAAACAAATAATTTTTAATAATAACATGCTTTACAGTTAGATCTCTGGCTAAGAGCCAAGAGCTCCTGAATTCCTAGCCTAGTTCTGCCACTGAGTTGCTATGTGGCACTAGGCAACGCCTAAGTTTCAAATTTTTGATGCTTTAATTATAGAGGAAGTCGGCTTTGGACATCTAGTAGCTGCTTGGCTGCTGCTAGGAGAGAGGCTAAGACAGAAATAAAATTTAAAACAACAAAAGAAAAGCAGGACAATTTTAACAGACACACAGAGACTTCTGGGGAGGCTTGGGGGCGGCAGGGAATGATTAGAATCTACAAAAGCTGAGAATTATGCATTGGTGGGCATCTGTGTCTGGCCTATATATAATGCATCTTATAGCAAGCAGCAGAGCACTACAACAGCAATTGCCATGTCTTGCCAATTGGGCAGAAATGTTTTATTTCACACATCATTTACAACTTGGTACCCAGATCCAAAAAAGTCAGCAGGCTTCAAAACAGGTAATGAGAAAGAAAGTGTTATTGCTTATACTTGAAAGTTGTATAGCTTCTTGGGTTAGATGCACAGGGTAAATGGTCATACTGGACATTGTGCGCCAAGGATTTCAATTATTTTCCCCATTCAACTGAATGCAGCAAAGCTATTTCTCTTTAAATTAGTAAATAATAAGGAAAAGGGAAAAAGATGGATCTGACATTTTGGATTGACAAAAGATAGTTATCCTAGGCACTGATTTCATTCAATATCTAATTCTCTTGGTCTCATTTGTCATGCCAGGACATAGAGCAGCAACAGGCCCTTAAACAGATGGGTCTGCAGTTATTTAAAACTCAAAAACACTAAAACCTTAAGTTTACAAACCCTGCTACCACCTTTCTCCTAGCTAAGATGGGGACGCTAGCCCTAGTTAAAGCAGGTTCTCTCAACTCGATCCTACTTTGTCTTTGCCCACTGCAGACTCAAGATATGTCCATTCTACAAAAAAAACACAAGGGAATGTATATGTACTACATATTCTGGGGAAAAAAAATGTACTATTGCCAGCTGTGCTAGTTACGTCATACCAACTATCACACACAGTGGCTGCAGGAGTCCTTGTCTAATTTATTTTCAGATGCAAAAAGCACCCTAAACAGTTTTACTTCAAAAGTACATGAGTAGAGGAGATTAGTTGAAGTGAAGTGTTACTGGAAGTCCATTTTTCTGTCTTCTTATAAACTGGTTAACATTTAAAATATTAAGCCTAAAACTGAAGCAGGGATTTCACCTCAGGACCTGCAAAGATCACCAAAATGGGATAGCAGAACATATAAAACAAATGGCAACACTTGTGGAGAATATGCCATACCAAAAAAAATACTCTGGGCTGCATAATTTATCCTAGGCACCATTAGCCTAGATCATGACAGTAATACACATTTTTCACCAAATGAATCAACATAAAACTTTTTTAAAACAATGACTGCATGAAAATCTTCTGAGTAAAAATACCATTTTTTTCCTTGTAGAAACAGCTTAAGATAGCCTTTAAAATAACCACAGGGAAAGGAAGAAGAATGTCAAAAATTAAAAGAACCCAGCTGCACATGCAAAGTTTAAGGGCAGGAGGAAAAGATTAAGCAACAACAGGATGGAAGGATGGTCAGGAGAGATTTAAGAGTCACCTTCCCAATACCAATGGAGCTAAGAAAATTTTGGAAATGACTGCAGTCTTAAGCAAGATGGATCCCATAGGACAATGGGAGCCAATCTTTCTGAAAAGTGTGCCTGAATGCAAGGTCTGCACCTTCCTCGAGTTCCACTCCAATTCCCCATCCAACCTACTGCTCTGTTTTCTGCTCCCTGGCCAATCTGTTGGTTCTACTATCTATTCTTTGCCCCATGCTCCCTGCCTAATCTGCTGCTTAGTTTTCTGCTCCCTCCTCAATCTGCTGTGTGCCACTGATTGGCTGTTCCACCATAGGAGATGGTGACTCAAAATTATATAGCCACGTGAATATCAGACTTTTTACACTCATCGCTATTAGTCTTACCAGTTACATTGATTACATTGGTAAAGTAATGTTCAAGCATTCATTAATAGAAACAGCAATTTCTTATGGCAAATAAATGCTGTATACTTTTTTTCTTAACCAAGGCTAAATTCAAATTTGCCATGCTGAGCAGCCAAGTTAAAAGCAAATCAATATTACTTTACAAGAAAATCTTTCCCACATTAATTAATTCTAGCTCTTTTTATATATTAGGCTGAACAAATGCAATTGCATTTTTGGTCCATAAGAGCTGATATGGAAACTTTTCCATTAGTTGTTTGGAACATTCAGTTTTCCGATCTACGTAAATGTACGGGAAAAGTAAAGTGCACACCCTGAAACAGTTTGGCAGTAGAAACAGATTACCTACATCCTCTATCATTAAACAAATTTCCTCCACATGCAAACTTCATGATATCACTATGATACTGTAACTACAAAATGCAGTCAGCACCTGCTAAACAACCTCTTTATTTTAATCACCTATAAATATTCAAAACTTTTTCACAAATCAATGATACACATCCTTTTAATAGCTGTCAACAAGGATGGAATGAGTCTTACAGTACACTAAATAAAACATGCAAAACATTATACATGAAGTTAGAAAGACATATTTGCTGCAACAATGAGGAATTCTGGAGGCATCAATTCAGCAGCAAAACTGCCAAATTCCAACTTACAGGATATTCACAGAACAAAAATGCGCTCTGCATCTTGGTCACCAGAATCTCACTAAAAACAGTGCATCTTGACACCTCAAATCTCAGTTCATCTATCCTGGTGAACTGCCAAACACCAGAAGAATTATATATATACGCTTATTTAATACAAACTCATCTTTTGTTCCTGAGTGTGTTTTCATCATAGCAAAACAAGAAGTTTGTTTTCTAAAGAATGATTTTTTAGAGAGCTACCTTAGTCCAGTGTCAAAACATGCCATGAGGTGTCTTACTATTTATACTCAAGCAGCTAACATACTAGATCTTATTTAAAACTTAGGGAAATAACAGAAATTCATTTCAGTCTACCATCATCAATAGTTTCAAATTCTTGATAGGAACCACAGGGTAAATTTTTCCTTCACTGAAACTTTAACTCTGAACATTTATATTGTTAAATATAAAGCTCTAACTGTCCACAGAGATGCTTACATTTCTTTCTGCTTTCAGCCAAATAAAGCATAAGTGTCCCAAGTCTACCCCAAGCATAGTGGCTAGACTTTAGCCACTTACAGAAAAACTACCCAACCTAGCAGACACAGATGCCAGTCACTCCACAAAGAGAAGCAGCTACCTTAGACCCAAGAGAAGTCAAAAGACTAAAGGATCTTCATAACAGCAGAGCCACTGGCTTCTCTCCCATGAAGGTGTTATCTCCTTCAGAATTCACTGCCAAAAAAGGGTTTATTTACTCCTGAATTTATCTTGCTCTTGTTTGTGTAATGACACCACATCACCTCCACTGCTAGGAACCCTGTGTAGACAAAAATAAACTATTTTCCCTAGAATGACATCCTATAGGAGAAAAAACGGTCTTCACCTTTAGTGATGGGGGGGGAGGGTGGATCTTTTAAGTAATCAGCTCTAATTTCCTTTCAATGAAGATGGTAATAATGACAAAAATATCATAAAGTAGAGGCAATATACTCAGAAATACCTGAAATACCACAATTACTTCCCCAAAACTGAATCTCAGATTGCACTATGCAGCATCTACAAGTAACCATATAGACCTGGGGTGGGCAAAATATGTCCCGCAAGCTGGATCCGACCCACCAACTGATTGCACCTGGCCTGCGGGTCGGCAGCTGCAAAGTCATAGGATCTGGCCTGTGGGGAGCCAGCAGCTTCAGCTGCTGTGTCAGGTTGGGTAAGCGGGCACATCCCAGCTCCAGCCCCAGCTTACACCAGCTCCTGCCGTGTGCTGGAAGCAGCATTGGGTGCACAGCAGCATCAACTGTGGCTCCTGCTGGGGATTGGGGCAACTGCCTGGGACTGCAGCTGATGGAATGATGCAGCAGTGTAACCTGTGGACCCAGGCGGACGCCCTGATCCCCAGCAGGAACCAGCTGGCTATGTCCACAGCTAATTCTAACATCCACCTGGTGCTGGACGCTGGGATATTAATCGCACTGGCAGTGGAACAGACAGCACTGAAAGAGGAAGGATGGATGCAAAAGGCAGGACTTAAAATGCAGGCCAGTATGATCCCTCCTCTCTTGATCCATCTAATATGTTTTTCCCAGGTCCAAGAGGAGAACAAGTTCCATGCAGCTGTTGCTCTCCCCTACAGCCATGTGGGCAAATGCTAAGCACTGACAAAATCAGGAGCAGAAAATGTGCTACATCCTGTGAGGGGCTGCAATAAGTAAGTTTCCCAAGGGACACAAAGTGGAACTGGGGAAAGAAACAATTCCATCCAAGAGTCACGGTTCCTTCTGGGGACTGTTCCTAAGATGTTGTGACCTACTACCAGCCCTTCCCTAGGGCTTGGGAGCAAAGGCTCAACCTGGCCCTAACCATTAATTTCTTTAAAAAAAAAAAAAGTTATTTGACTCAGGTGTATTCCATATTGCAATATTTTCTATGAAGTAAAATAAATACTAATCATTGTGAATTCCAGCAATACGAGTATATTATTTCTGTTAAAACACTTTAAAATACACTAGCTAAACTTAAACTTTGCAAGTATAGAGGGCTAAAAGTCGGTGGAACTACAATGATTTTTGCCAGCTCAAAAAAATTAAAATAAAACAGTTACCACTAACTAAATAATGCTGAATGGGGCATTCTTGATATTTTACTCTCTGGAAGGATTTGATAGCTTGAGCACCACAGTAAAGATGGTATACTTTACTGTGAGAGCTATTAAGGAGCTACGCCTAGGAAATGAATGATACTGCAAATTGTGGACAAGTTGGCTTTCATAGGGCCATTAAAGACGTGTCATTTTCAAGTTGATGCCACTACTTGCACCTCCTATAACAATTATTCTCAATTTCTTTTCATCTGTCCCATAAAAAATGATTGCTTGTGCTTTACTTAATCCTCCACTTACATCTACTCTATTGTTCGTCTCTTTCCCTTTCATCTTCTCCACATTAATTCCCCACATTGCTTTTGATCTAGCTTTTTTGTTTCCTTTTTCCCCCTACAGATTCTTCCTGATGAAGAATTTGCAGCCGTAATGTTGGATCTAATGTGCAGGGTGATATTTTATTGATTCACTACCCCACACCTATTAGTTTTGTACAATGAATAACATTATACAATCGTCACAAGATTGGTTGTCTATGTCTGAATCCTGGATTTAAAAAAAATGATTCCACTAAAGTTAAAAAAAAAAAAATGTTCCACTCTATAAGTAAATATTCATCTTTAAAATATAAATTTAAGGAGCACATGCAAACAACTACCAGGAAAAACAAACATTTATTCTTAACAACCTAGAAAACTGTTGTTTGCCATAGTAACACTTACTGGCAAGTTCAGTTAATAGAATAATTGTAATTTTCACTGCTACTAAATAAAAAACATAAAACTTGTCTGGAAACTGTAATAAATGCCCATAGAAATAAACTTGACTACATTATTTATGTCCTTGCAGGAAGGATGATATTGGTAGGATCAGAAAGTCTGATCTTTGCTGATAAAAATCTAACAGTTACAAAACCTGGTATTTGTGTCTACTTGAATAGGTTAAAACCTGTTCAGAAGTTCCAGAAAGAATAGTTTAAAAGGCCTTTTTTAAGCTTAGCTAATTTTAATATTATGATTGATCACTATTTTAAAGCATTCAATATTTCCACACAATTTTTAATAAAACATACACATCTTGAACAAGCAAATATAAAAGAAAAAGAGGCCAGAGGTTTTATGTTATGTGTCTTAAACTAACAACATTAAGTAAACCAATTATTTTAAATAGCAGTGGTTTTTGCCTAAAGAAATAAATAAACCCAACACAACACAACTGAATCAATCTTTAGTATTGATCTTGAACAAGAGTAAAACAAATATCCAAAGTCAACAACCCTGGAAATGATAGTTTTACTTACCGTAAGTCTACAATCCGAGTTGTATCAAACATTTAAAAATCTATAGCATATGCATTGTCAACTCACAAGCATAAGTAATATCCAATAGCTGTTTGCCTTTCCAGATGATATACAGACCATGAGGACTATGTCAGCAGAAAGCTACTTGTACAAATTATCAGGTTTAAAAATATAGTCTTGCAACTCCAGATATTGTTCATTTGGTACTGTACAAAACTGTGACAAGGTCTAAAAAAAAATATACTGACTGCTTTAATATATGCATGTGTTCTACAACCAACGTTGTTTACATAATAAAAAAGTTTCCACTAGTTTGAAACAGATTACTAATTTTAGCAGTGCTTTCTAAAATAAGTGCAAAACAAGAAAATCTGAAGTTAACTAAATATGTCTTTATGCATTAATATAGATACTTTTATCGTTCACTTGATTTTCAAAAGTGGAAATTTAAAAAAATCTAGTTTTCAAGAATAATCTGCATAAATTAATTACTACACACAATACTTTCACTGCAAACATGAGAAATATATGCTTTAATATAACAGTGGTTTCAACAGCTTCAATTTATTATAAACCTCCATAAATAACTAGACTGACAACAGAACAATTGCCAATACATCAAATAATTTTAAAAGGCCTTGGTTGTCTTTCACTGTATACAGTAATACACTGTGCTGTAACCAAGCATAAGAATGTCCAAAGTTAACACAGAAACTAGATTTAGTTTCACAATGGGACACAGAAACACAGCTCCCACACTAGAATCCTGGGTTAGGCATCTAAATTTACCACATCATTGATTGAGGAGATTTTGGGGCCAAAGGGATCCACAAAAGTCAACAGGCTGAGTGGAGAACTCCTATTTTACCTAGTAGGAAATGTTGGAAAGAGAGGTATATCCCAGTTCTTCTTCACAGACCTCTCCCTGCATCAAATCAAGCATTTTAGAAATGGAAGACCAACTTCTATTCCCGGAAAAGGTTCCTGCTCACCAGGCTATATGTTGGTCTGGATGGAGGTATTTCTACACCCTTCTGATGAAGCTGAGGCACTATACAGCAAAGGATTCTAAATTCATAGGACTACAGAGAGCACAAAAGGAAGCATGACTCTCTAGGCTAGTAATGAGAGTACTCACCTGGGAGAGGACAGTTTCAAGGCTGTGGTCCATGCTCGCAGGACTGCTTTTGGATTCTACAGTAAATAGTTATTGGATAAAATGCAGAAACAATTCTGGAGCATGGACCAAAGCTATTATCTCTGCTATCTCAAGTAAGGGACATAATTACTGAACTAGACATACAACTAGACAATTTCCTCTTGTGCTTCCTCTCCATCCAGCACTGTAACTGCACCTTTGTTCCTGCAAAATGGCAAGGCTATATCAGAGCAGCATAGAGTGCCCCCATCCCTGGCTAGCCTACGATTGGCAGGGAAATGGGAAGTAAAAGATGTGGGTGTGAATGCTCTCCTGCTAAAGAAGGCACTGAACTCACAGTTCCCAGTTCCTGGGTGTTTGCTATAACCACTATGTTTCTAAAGTGGGCAGCAGCACTACCAGTTCCTTCTCCCTCCATGTTTTTAATGGAATTCACTGCAGCTGCCAATAGGTTAGTCTTAATGCTGTCAGCATGTGTTACTCATGGTGTGAGCATGATTATTGGACCGCCACCCCTAAAAACTTAAGCATAAGATGGGTGTCCAGGTGTCAGATACCCAGACCTGCTAAAATGGTAACCAGAGGAGAAATCTCAGCTATTAGGGAACTTAAATGGTCAAAACTGGGCCCAAATACCAGCCTTTCAGGTGATTAGATATGGGGTGTGAGGATTATTGGTTATTCATTATTTGTATGATAGTCGTGTCTGGAGGGAAAGCCCCATAGTGGTTGGACAATGAATGAATACATAAACAAGAGACAGTCCATGTCCTAAAAAGAGCTTTAAATCTAAAAGATGAAAGTCAAATAACTGCAGACAAGGTAAGCAAAAGATATAATGAGAGGATATGGGTTACCGTATAACAAGCAGTGATCACAGCACATCTGCTGCCTAATCAGTGTTGAGTTTTTTTGCAGACATCATGATAGAAAATATTTTTATGAAGGAACTGAAGGAAGAGAAGCTGGCTTCGCAAAAATTGATAAAGTAAGTATGGATATGGTATCTTGCCAATCAGTGGACGTTATAGTGGAAACATTTGGAACTTCTGGGTTTAATAAGTTTTATATTTTAAATACAGCTGAAAGAAAAAAAGGGGGGGAGGGAACCCCCTTCACTATAAAGATTAGGAGATGACAGGAGACCCAAACAGCTTTTGTTCTCCTCTGTACAGAAAAAACTGTGCTTACCTAATTACATCTGCTTTCAAAGCAAACATGTTCACCACTCCACAGAGCTGAGATTTTCCATTTCCCCAGCAACTGGAGGGCACACCCAAACTTGTCTGTTTGCAGGCTAAAAGGTCTCATGTGTAGGAAGAAGCAACCAGAAAGGGTGCTAAAAAAGCTGTAACTACATACCAAACAAGCTAAAACTGTACAGTGCATTTTTATAACTATACTGAAATAAGAGCCATCTCTTAGAAGACTATTAAAAATATTTTCCTCTGCTCAGTGTTAAAAAAAAAAAAAAAAAAAAAAACCAATAAACTAATTTAAATCACTCAACCAGATTTTGTTTTGAAAACAAAAGTTACACACATATACTCTGAAAACAGATTGAGTTAGGTAAGCACATTTTTCTATTTTCACAGGAAGGAGCAAAAGTCATTTGTGTCTACTGTCAATTCCTACTGTCAACAGCAAAGAGCTTTTACTTTTTATATAGCAGTAGTTTAAAAATACCTATCTAAAAAAAATCTCAAATGAAGGAAGCCGTGAAGGTTTCCACTATAACATCTGTTGATTGGCAAAATAAAGATACGCACCTACTTTTTCAATATACATATCAAATCTGTTTACCTACCTTTCTCAAGTAGGTGAAACAGCCCTCATTTGAGGAGCTTCCTTGTTGTAAGTAATCTGAGGCTAGGTACAGACATTCGGGAAGGTGAGGGGGAGGTCAGATAGCATTAGAAATGGCCACCCAATATAACTTAGTTTGCCCAGGTGCTGCTCTTACACTTAGACAGATTCCCCCCCTTCCCCCTCCGACCCCACTTGCCCCCCAATCCCCTCCAACCCCTACTGCAAACCCCACTAGCCTCCCAATCTCCCCCAATCCAATTTTATCTTAGGCGGCCATTTTTAACCCAGTCTAACCCAATTCAGACATACGAATGGTGTATGGAGCTGTACATGACTGGGGAATAAATGGCCGTGTTCAGCATTACAAATGCAATTTTTCAAGGAGAAGGAACTGTAGGGTCATTTAAGCCGGAAGAACCCTTCCACCAAAGGAGCTATCAGTTCATAGAATCACAGAAAGTTAGGGTTGGAAGGGACCTCAGGAGGTTGTCTAGTCCAACCCCCTGCCCAAAGCAGGAATATCTCCAACTAGATCATCCCGGTCAAGGCCTTATCTAGCCAGGCCTTGAAAACCTCCAAGGATGGCAATTCTGCCACCTTTTTGGGTAACCTGTTCCAGTACTTTACTACCCTCCTCATGAGAAAACTCTTCCTAATATCTCATTTAAACTTCTCATGCTGTAACTTGAGACGGTTGCTCCTTGTTGTCTGTTCCCCGAACACTAAGTTTACTGGGTGTCACGGCGGGGTCCTCACGGAGGGCCGTGATCTCCTTGAGGTCCCTCGCTCCGTGTCAGGCCGGCCCAAGACACCCTCTAATTCTCGCCCGCCACGTCTTGTTCGTCAATATAATCTTGGGAGGCTGCCTTGTGTCTTCCCTGGGCACGGCTACTCAGGACCTCTGTCCCCGCAGTTCTTCCGGACCCCCTGGGGGTCTCCCGATACGGTGGGTGTTCCTCGGACACCCTAGCCTTATGGGCTATGCGTGGCTCCTACCAGCCACTAATACCACGCCCCAAGCCTCGCAGATGTAATAGACGTTGTCCGGTCTGTACGCCCGCTTCCCGGGTCTCCTCTCTAATGTGGCCCACTCTGGGCTCCCTCTCTCATGCCCAGCCTCTTGCTGGAACTCTCGTCTTGCCCACTCTGGGCCTCCCCTGCCGGTGTGGTTCCGCTCAGGGACTCTCTAGCGGGCCTCCGGTCCTATGGGCCAACCGCACGGGCATCCTCTCTGACCCTGGCTCACCGCGCTGCTACTCCCTGTCTTCTCGGGGCAACCGCAGCACCCTGCCTCAGTCTGAGGGGAGTTACCGCACTAGCCTGCGGCCGGGCTCGCTATGCCCGTCTCGGGCTTCTCAGTAATTGCCCCTCTCTCCAGGGCTCCTCAGTATGGCGCTCCCCCTCTTTGGGGCTCGCCGTGCCCCCACGGGGCTTCTCAATCATATACCCTGGCGCTCCCCCTCTTTGGGGCTCGCCGTGCCCCCACGGGGCTTCTCAATCATATACAATGGCACTCCCCCTCTTTGGGGCTCGCCGTGCCCCCACGGGGCTTCTCAATCAGATCGCCCCTCTCCCTGGGGCTGGGGTCTATGTACCCCGCACGCAATCCGGGGTCTCGGTCCCCAGTTTGCAACCTACCGGTTGTGCCCACGACCCGCTGGCCGCGCTCCTCGCCGCCAGTTGCTCACGCACTGGCGTGCGAGCGGCGCCTTCCCTGGCGCTATGAAAATAATGTGCCCTCTTGGCGCTAGGGCACCCCACACTCTCTGGGGTCCCTGTGATTGAGGTTAACCGTTCCTCTCTGAGCTCCACTGAGCCCACAACTCCGCCCTGTAAATCTCAGGGCCTAGCGCGCCCTCACTGGTGCCGGGGTCTCACACTCCCCTGTGAGTCCCCGCTGAGGCCTCCTCGAACCCCTACAGCCTCACCCAAACCTCCGGGTGTAATATACAGAGCCAAACATAAACTAGAGCCTCCTGGCTATAACACAAACATAAAGCCCCCCTGGCTAACCATAGTGCCCAATCCTCTCAGGGCTATCATGAGCTGTACTTGCCCGTCGGGCTTCTCCCCATATCTCAGCTGAGGGAGCTCCTGCCTCTCCAGCTGCTGCAGAGAACTGCCAGCCTGGCCTCAGCCCTCAGCTTTATAAGGGTCAGGCCCTGCCTCCTACAGGCAGCTGGCTCCCCTTGGTTGCTCCGGCAACCCACAGCTGCGCTCATTACCTGAGCAAGCCTCAGCTGGGCTCGTTATGTCAGGCCAGGGCGCGCTCACTCGCTCCCTGGCAGTTTCTCCTTTCCAGGAGCAGGGGCACCGAGGTGCCCTGCAACACTGGGTTTTATTGAAAATTTGGATATTTGACCATATTGTAGCTTAGCATATAGTAGGAAACAGAAAATGTTTCTGTCCATGTGGTGAATATTTTTCTGACAGACTGAGTTTTGACACTTCTAATATGAAGCCTTTGGCAGTGGTGACTTCTGAGAGAGAATTTCAGCTGACTCACTGGGGACGTTTGATGCCTTTTACACTTCTCAGCCTGAAGATATAAAACAGAGGAGGATGTATCTTTAAAAATGCAATAGTTCTTCTGAAACAGCACTCAATACCAGAAAAATCACAAAATAAGTAGTTTAATATTATACCTCTCATCACATTTCTGCCATTTTTCTTCTCAGAGAGAAGACCAAATTAAATTTGACTTCTTTTAAGGAATGAAGACACTAACTTTGAAGAATCGCCATATAACTTTACTAGATTTTTGGTTGTTCTGTTATTAAAGCTTATTAAAGCTTATCATTTCAAAATTCATCTTAAACAATTGGTATGTGGAAAGAAATGTAAATTTTAGGCAACAGAGTGAGACTGAATGAAGAAGTCGGAAACTGGATGGTAACGGAAGTTTCAAGAATTTAATTTAGATTGAATAATGGTGGCCTGTCTTTATCCGACTGATTTAAAAAGTAGGCCAACGGGTGTTATGCCTTACCTAATCTCTATTATTTTAGCTACCATCATGTATTCCATGGTTAGAAGGCTGGCTGTCTCTATTTAAATAAACCACTGTTTAAAACAATCACAAATTTTACACATGGAGTCACACCATGGCAAAAGCTAAAAATTAAAAGAAACTTGTGTTTTACTCAGTTTGGCTCACTACTCAGCCACATAGTCAGGTACGCTTTGGAGGAAGTACAACTGAGATATGTGCCTAAAACTGTTTCCCAGCCAGTGTGCCATGGCACAAAAGTGTGCCGTCAGAAATGAACAGGTGTGCCATGGAATTTTGCCATGGCAATGAGCTACAATAGGTATGAAGATGGGGAATGCCTTAACTGGTGTGCCACAGAAAAAATGTATTAATGTAAGCATGCCTTGGGCTGGAAAAGGTTGGGAAACACTGGCCTAAAAGTCTCTTCTTACAAGCAGAGGAGGTAGAAGTATTGAAAGCCTCAAATTCAGGAGGCTGGAAAGTCTTCCTGCTCAATGAGGGGAGAATCTTGTGTCAAATCTAAAAGAGGACATAAGCCCTTTAAGTCAAATCAAGTAATGCTCCCTTTATGATCCAGCACAAACTATGCCCCCTGTGCAAGACTGCCTCCTGGTGAGATCCCCAACATCAAAAGCTGGTGGCTGTTTTATATATTCTTTATGGTTCCAGTAGGAGATGACAAAGAGAATTCCACTAAACTTGTTAAGAAAATTAGAAGAAAACCTTTTTTTATTATTATTAAACATATCCCAACCTGGACAGAACCAATCTCTCCTCGCTCCTTGGATTCAAGCCAGATCAAATGGTCCAATGCAAGAGGTGCTGAGAATACACTGTTCACACCACGCACAACAAGTTCTTTACTATCACTTAACCTAGATGACGAGGAGTACTGACTCTGACACATTAGGCAGCCTAATATGGTTTCCACACAAGCTGTTCTTGCTGTCATGTTTTGATGTTTTTCCTGTATTTTAGGAGAAAGCTCATCTTTGAGAGTGTAGATGGAAAATCACTGCTTGTGTGTGTGACCAATTCCAAATATTTTGTTTGAGTTTCTTCTCTTCCACACATTATAGGGCTTAGGGATTGTGGGATAAGTACAATATATGGGGTCCAAGGGCATACACTCAACTCAGAAAGGCATTTTCAAGTATTTTGCATTATACAATTACGCAGATTTTACAAGATTATCTGTAGATTCTTTTTAAATGCTCTTCAGAAAAATATTAAAGTCTGGAATTGTTGCTACTACTAATGCAGACAGAAACTTCTGATGGGCTTTTCTTATGGGACAGGCCTTTGCCTGGTAATTTGCATTATTTCCCATGGAAGTGGAAAATCACCATAGTGAAGAGAGGTTGGCAAGGGTGTACTTAAACCCAAGTTTTCAAATGTTTTCAATAACATATATACATACTTTTTCATCTGATTATAAAAAGGAATTATTTCCCTACAATGCTTTCCAAGAAAATCACAATGGCTAAGTACAGACATTCGTGTGTGTTAGGGGAAAGTTAAATTGGTTCAAAATGGCTGTCCAATATCAGGTAAGTCAGGGTGGGAGAGACAGCAGGGGCCTGGGGATTCAACAGGTTGGAGGGGATCGGGGGTCTGCCATGAGCTAGGCGAGGCAGGCACAATCTGAGGGTGGGGCAGGGGGCAGGCATGACATGCAGGTGAGATGAGGGGGTACAGGTATAACCAGTAGGTAGGGTGTGAGGGCAGGTGGAACCCAGAGGCGAGGTAGGTGGGCAGCTACAACTCCCATGGGGTTTTGCTGGGGTCCAGGAGTGTCTGGCAGGGTCCATGGGAAGGTATGGGGGGTTTTGCCCCCTGTCCCCCACATAGAACCTACACTCCCATCCCTCCCACACCTCCCCATTCCACAACTGACTTGCTCAGCTCTGGCAGCAGCAAACACTGATAAAAGTGGCTGCACCTAGACTGACTTGTAGGATGGGGTTGAGTGGGCTAGCTGGGTTGAGGGCAGTGATGGCCTTAGGGTTGTTGGGGCCCTGGGCAAGAGTCATTCGGGGCCCCTTAAAGACTCAATTTTGATAACCTATAAGCAAGTCGGACATTTTCTATTTCACTTTGCCCCATCCATGAAACTGCCATGAAAATATCTTAATACAATATTGATAATACAAAGAAAGAGTTTTTAAATATTGAAGAGCGGATCCAAGCAAATACTAAGGAGGATCCAAGCAACTACAGGCCAGTCAGTCTCACCTCCACCCTTGGTAAAGTCTTTGAAAAGATTAAGGCTCATATATGTGAGAGCCCAGCAGGAAAAATTATGCTGAAGGGAAACCAGCATGGATTCATAGCAGGTAGATCATGCCTGACTAATCTAGTCTCTTTTTATGACCAGGTTACAAAACACCTGGATGCAGGAGTAGGGGTAGACATCGTTTACTTAGACTTCAGAAAGGCCTTCAATACAATATCCCACCCCGTACTGGTGAACAAATTAAGAGACTGTGACTTGGATGATTACACAGTCCAGTGGGTGGCAAATTGGCTAGAGGGTCGTACCCAGAGAGTGGTGGTGGATGGGTCGGTATCAACCTAGAAGGGCATGGGCAGTGGGGTCCCGCAGGGCTCGGTCCTTGGACTGATACTCTTCAATGTCTTCATCAGTGACTTGAATGAGGGAGTGAAGTGTACTCTGTCCAAGTTTGCAGATGATAGAAAACTGTGGGGAGAAGTGGACACACCAGACGGCAGGGAACAACTACGGGCAGACCTGGACAGGTTGGACAAATGGGCAGAAAACAATAGAATGCAATTTAATAAGGAGAAATGCAAAGTGCTGCACCTAGGGAGGAAAAATGTCCAGCACACCTACTGCCTAGGAAATTACCTGCTCGGCAGCACGGAAGTGGAAAGGGATCTCGGGGTCCTAGTAGACTCCAAGATGAACATGACTCATCAATGTGACGAAGTCATCAGCAAAGCTAACTGGACTTTATCATGCATCAGCAGATGCATGACAAACAGAACCAAGGAAGTGATACTTCCCCTCTATCGGGCACTAGTCAGACCGCAGTTGGAACACTGCATGCAGTTTTGGGTGCCACACTTCAAGAGGGATTTGGATAACCTGGAGAGGGTCCAGAGAAGGGCCACTCGTATGGTTAAGGGCTTGCAGGCCAAGCCCTACGAGGAGAAACTAGGGCACCTGGACTTCTTCAGCCTCCTCAAGAGAAGGTTGAGAGGTGATCTTGTGGCTGCCTATAAATTCATCATGGGGGCACAGAAGGGAATTGGTGAAGGTCTACTCACCAAGGCGCCCCTGGGGGTTACAAGAAATAATGGCCATAAGCTAGCAGACAGCAGATTTAGACTGGACATTAGTAAGAACCTCTTCACAGTTAGAGTGGCCAAAATCTGGAATGGGCTCCCAAGGGAGGTGATGCTCTCCCCAACCCCGGGGGTCTTCAAGAGGAGGTTAGATAGGCATCTGGCTGGGGTCATCTGAACCCAGCACTCTTTCCTGCCTATGCAGGGGGTCAGACTTGATGATCTATTGAGGTCCCTTCCAACCCAAACATCTATGAAAAAAATTGAGCTATTTTCTAGGTTCATTCTAGGTCCAAAATTTTGGGGCCCCAGGCAATTGCCCCGTTTGCCCTCCCCTAAAACCACTACTGGGGGGGGGGGGCAGAGTCCAAAAAATAGCCCAGTACAGTTGGGGGGTGGGGTGGAGAAGGGGATACAGCAGCTTTGGGTCTGGGGCAGTGGCTGGGTTTTCCCAGCCCCAGGGCTGCACAGGGGAAGTGGACAGAAGTTCCTTGCACCAGCTTGACCTAAATCAAGTAAGTCTGATACTACACAGATCCAGGTTCATCTTAAACTGGGTTCTGCAATGTTTAGGCTGGTTTGTGTACATGGAACTTCTGTATGATTACAGGTTTAGACTGACTGCTGGTTACTGAGACTGGGTCTGTAAGTGTAAGGTCGCCACCAAGAAAGGCTATGTTTAAAATGGGCAACCATTTTGATTTAATCTCCTCAATGTCTGTACTTAGCTAACGATCTTGGTAAGTGAGACTATAATAATAACTTTAGTGTAGAAATTACCCAAATTAAAGAACCCTCCAAATTCCTTCATAGGTTTGTTACATTATGCTGGACATTATATAAACTGTCAATCTATAGCTTAAAAAACTGAAAGACAGTCCCCCCTATCAGAGTACAGCACAGAAAGATCAGAAACCTTAAAATCACCTGACAAATGTATAGAGAACAAACAAATAAAAAATATCCCACCAATGATAAAACAATGCTTTATATTCTATTTCCAGTTGCAAAATTACTCCTAAAAATTAAGATCTATTCAAACTATTACAAAAGGATTCCTTGGTTCTGGAAGCCTGCAGGTAAAATTAAGATTCCCTTTGTTATTTTTTTAATTTATATTTTGAATTTTAACATGGGGGAATTCATGTCTACATAGTCCTTATGGTTCTCCACAGCTGGCTGTGCAAATGACGTGGTGTACGTATCTGTTAAAGGGCAGCAGACAAGTGAGGCAAAATTCCTACTGCATGGAGCTCAAGGTTATCTAAACCTGATAGTTTGTTTATAGAGCAGATATTTTCTCATAAAGCCCAAGAGGTGTAACTAGAGAATGGAAGATAGAAAAAAATTGTAAGAAATTATGATTTCCATTGATTGAAGCCACATTTAAAAATATTAAGGCTGGCATTAAGCTACACTATCAGGCACCATCAGGCTCATATTTAAGAGCAAATAAGTGCATCACCATGGACCAGATGTATTAATATAAAATTATCATGAACTTGAGGTAGTAAGATGCTTATAAAAATGCAGTCTGTCATAACAGAGTCAGATTTTAGCCATATAAAATAACTACTTAACTGCTGTAATTTTATTCAAAGACTGTAGAAATATACCCCTCCATTTCTCTCTCTACACATATACACACAGAGCATAGGTTTGTGTATTCTTATACAGACAAATAGATATTTGCTTAAAGCCATACAAGAATAATGAGTCTATATTACAGACTTGTATCCAACACTTCTCTTTTCTTTCCAATCAAATGGTTCCTAGAATACCAGTGTTAATTCAAATTACTTGGCATTTAAAACAAGATACAGAGCTCCACAAACTGGTCAGTCACTGATGGATGTCACGCAATGAAAACTGGCCCAATTCTGAAAACTTTATTTATGCAAGGAGTACTTACCCATATAAGCCTTCTCATTCATTCATACCCTACAATAATTGAAGCCAATGTGACTATCATGTGAATTAAGAGCTATTCACATAAGGGTGTAGTATCAAGTCATACAGTAGTACACACAAATATACTAAACACATATATACAAAGTCATGTAATATAATTATGAGGTAAATGCTGAATACTGTCTTCCTCAGCTATACTTTCAGAAAAAAAGTCTAAAGCTTTTCTTTACTTAAATCCATTTATTAAAGTGTCCCTAAACTCAAGTCTTAAATTTTCCATCAAGGTTGACTCATATAAAAAAATTCTTAAAAGGAGCTGCAAATCAAAGGAACATGAGGAAAGGAAGTTCACAGATTTATTTATTTCATTACTAAGTCTTTGTCACCCACAATTCAGCTAAACTTCTGGTGAGAAGGAAGAGAGGATAAAAGACTTACAGAAGAGTAGTGGCTTTATGGGAAGTCATAATCCCATGTACAAAGGGCAGCATGGAAGAAAGCATGCAAATATTTGTTGGAGAAGCAGGCATCAAGTCTGGCACCCCAACTGGAAGGGCAAGCTAAAAGTGAAAGGACAAAGGATAGCTTTCTTCTCCAATGGTAATTATTTTTTCTACAAAAGTGAGAAAATCTTTACAAAGCATAATCTCAGTGATTGGGGGGGGGAGGTGGGGGAGGGGAAGACCTAACATGGTAAGCAGCATTCAGACTAGGTACCCAACTTGCAAAGTTTGGATTCAGATTTCCTTAAAGCTGATACTCATGTTAGGCATCCTGGAAGCCTGGATGCCAAGTTCCAGTTCCAGTCCTGGACTATTTCAAGTCTAAATATTCAGTTTTAGTATTAATTTGTCTAATTTAAGAAAACCCAGAAAAATGCTATTGTTTAATATTCGTAATCAGGAGGCTTCTTCAATATTTTGCATTAAGTTTTTTTTTTTGGATTAGTGTTCTTGGTAAGAAATAATCACCAAAAAATTAGAAAAGAACTAGATTTTGAAAAAAAAAATTGGAAATGTTGCTGTCCATCTCTCTCATAAGAAAAATGACAAATCTTTAAAAAATTCTGAATTATTTCTGAAAACCTGGCTGCCTAGGAAGGCAGTCCAGATGCAGAGCCATCCCAGCTCTGCTGCATGTCCAGGGAGTGGCAGGATGCGCCACAGCCTGGTGGTGCAGAGCAGGAGCAGGGCAGGCCAGGCTGAGACTGCCCAGATTCCAGCTGATCTGTTCCAGGGTGGGTAAGTCCATAGCAGGCACAGGGATGTGCTGGAGCTGTGCTCTGTTGGTGGCAGTAGGGATGCATCATGGAGTGTGTGGGCTCCAGGCTGTTGTGGGGTGGGGACAGGTGCTGACCAGCTCAGAGGGGTGTGCACAGGGGCTCACATGCACACCCCATCATACCCACAAACCCTCCCTGGCAAATGCAACAACTACACCCTTCCCACACACAATCACACACCCCACAAACACCACACCCACACACACCCTCCACAAACCCCACACCCCTACAAACACACACCCTTGCCTCTTGAGATAGCCACACTCACTGCGAGGTGCATCCCCCCACACACACACCCCACACACCCCCAGCCATCCTCCCCTTCCATACATCCCACAGCCCCCCACAAACCCCATACCCACCCACACAGCTCCACAATCACACCCCCCACATACCCACCCACCAACATGCACACAAACCCCGACACCCCATACACGTACACACAGCCCCCAACAAACCCCATACCCACCCACCTATGCCCCCCATCCCTCCACTCCCCCACAATATACAAGAGTAAGACTTCATTTTAAACTATTATGCAATCACCTCTATGTACACTACACCAACACACAAATCAGGACAAAAGTATTTTTAATATAAAATCAAAATACGTTATAGTCAATGTTTGATTTTTAATACATAATTTGTCTTTTTTTTCTGGTTCCAAGATGGCAAACCCTATTCCCAAAAGGAGTACTTTTGGGGGCAAATGTCAGGGATTAGGGGGTAGGACTTCCAGTCCCAAAATGGCCACCAGGCGGCAGGACACTTGTCAAAGGGCAGGGCTACCCTTGCAGCCCTAGACACCTCACCAAAACTCATCAAGTGACCCTCCACTCGAAATAATTGCCCGCCCTGGATCTACACCATGGCAGCATTAAATGTGTATTTCTCAGAGTGGTATAACACTCTCCAGGGAGGCAAATAAAATATGACAGATACTGGACTTAGTGGACAGAATAGTGGGATGAAGCAATAGCGCTGCTCCGACAGTGAAAAAGAGGTCACTTTGTGAAAACAGAATTATTACAGAAATGAAGGTAGCAGATAAAAGGGAACAGTTAAGGAGATACCAAACAAGGCTAGGTGTTTCAAGTGAATGCCAAACGTAGGCCCTTGCAGGTGTTTTCCCAGCCATTTTCCTTTCTTACACCACACCACACCTGATCAGATGTCACTCATTTCTTCTTCCGCCTTTTAACTGCTTTCTTCATTCCCAACCAGCTGTAGTCATACAACTAATTTCCCATTATGTTTCGTTCCCCCCTCAACCAATACTTCCAAGTCCACTTTCCACTATTTGCTCCTTGTCTTTCAGTACCAGTCGTCTTGTGCAGTCAGTCTCTGTTTGCATCTTACCAGCCTTCTATCTCAGTCTCCCCCATCCCTGGTTCCTTATCTCAATTTCCTTTCCTTTTCTTTCCCCCCAAGTCCTGCCTTTGCCTAGCTGTTGTCTCCTCAGCACTGAAGGGCAAGCAACTTCAGCCTCAATGACTGTAGGCCCAGCAGAGGCGAGCATTGAGGAGTATGGGAAGAAAGACTCCCTGCTCTCCAGTTCTGATTCCTGGACCTGACTAAGCCTGAAGAAGTCCAGAACTATCACTAGAGAGAAAGTCTTGCTCAATCCCAGCATGGACAGAACATTTAGAAAATGCAGATGTGATGTACCAGTAAGTCTTCACTGTCAATGTAGAAAAAAAGGGGGTGCTTTCTTTTGTTGTGCTGCTTTGTTTTTGAAAAGCTTGCAACTTGGCCAAATTGGACAAATTTTCCTGAATATCTTAAAATGTACATCCCTGACAAAGGTCACCTCTCCCAGATTTCAAGTGACTGTTCTGAACTAAAAAGGCTGAGAAGCAGAGACTGGACCTGCTACGTGAAAAGAATGGGACTGGAACAGACAGGTTGGAGTTGATGGGCAGCAGAATCTTTGTTCAGTAGGACACACACCCATTCAGAGCTCCAAACTTCCTGAGCCTCACTATTCCTCTGTTATTGGCAAATATCTGTGAAACCTACTGGTAGACATCTGAGAATGATCAAAGTGATCTGCCTAATGCTAGATTGAAACTCTGGGAAAGAAGTGAGGATATGCTCTCCATAACAGCAGTCAACTGCCTTAATCATGAAATCATCCTTTCTGTCTCCATCTTTTCCTGCCTCATTTGCTACACACATCCTAACTTCTGTAAAAAAAGTCCAAAAAATAATAATCTCCTTCACTACACAACTCTAATATTACCCTCTAGAGCCAGTTGACCTTGTATATATAATGAGTAAGGGGTTCAATGGAAAAAAATAGCATGTGCTCATGCAATTAAAAGATTACTTCTTAATGCATGGATACAGAAGGGTCAAATATAGCAGGGCTTGGCAATGTTTTGGGGAAACAAGAAAATGCAGTGCCTATTTGTAAGATGTTGGTGTGCCAGTGGTGGATGGTGAGGGAGCTGCAAGGGCTCCAATTCTTTGTGTAGCAGTGTAGCCCCGGGCCCTTCCCTGCTGTCTGCCTCAAGGCAAGAGTGCCCTCACCATCAGCTACAAACCAGGCAGGGCTTTGTAGACCCCATGCAGCTGCTTCCGGCCTCCCAGCTCCCTGCCACAGCTGACCTGGGCTCTGGGCAGGCCCCTGCCACCTGCCATGGAGCCTGGGGGTATTCACAGAAAAGGACTTGACCCCTCATGACTCCCCCACCATTTACCCCAAGGGCTGCCATGCCAAGCAAAATGTCTTCATGTGCCACACTATGGCATGCATGCCAGGAGATACCTACCCCTGAAATATAGGATTGCAGAGATACCTTAAACCTGATATTTCCTAACTTTAAAGTGCTTGGTAGCATTCTTTTAATACAGGTTTATGTATATACTATTGTAACCATTATATTCTGCATGTTTGACAATGCTTATGTTCCATAATGGGAACTTCATGTATTCTTCATCTGCATACCATCATTAGCATGGAGATTTGAGGGGCTACTTGCACCTTTTTTCACTGTGGGCTGGTTTGAGGTTGAAATGTGCAATTGTAATCTCTCTTCCTTTCCCCTAACAAATGTGCAATTACAATGGACAGGTGGATCAGATTGTGTCCACCAGCCCTCCCTTCCAGTTTTGTGATGCTGTAAGCACATTAATGTTATCAATGCAGAGTCATACAATGGTCACTAAAAGGTCAGTCCTCACTGCAAGCTGTGGAGAGCTCTTTTGTGGGGTGGCCCTCAACTTTATTGCAATCAAAAAGAAAGAAGTGGAGAGATTCCAGACATGAAGCATTCCCTAGATGGTTTCAAACAACTCCTTGAAGTAACTTTTGAATACAGGACTTTCTAGGGGCTAAATCCCAGAACCTACTACTAACATACAGTAGAGTTTAAAGACCTGGGGCTCTAGAGCAACCCAAACAGGATCAGAAGAGGACAGCAACAATGCAGCACAGACCCCCAGCAATGTAGAAGAGTAGTGCAATCCCTGGAAGTAGCACCCAGAGCAGCCCTCCCTAGCACTGCACCCTAGCAGCACTTTAGTGGCTAGAACAATGGTGCCCAGCATTGGAATGACAGCAGCTCCAATGCAAGTTTCCCTACACAGCACGTGCTACTTCAGCTGGCACAGATGGTTGAGCCCCCAGAGTAAAATGGCAGATCCTGGCAGTGAGGAACAACAGGGCCTCCAGACGGGCATGGTTAGGTGGTAGCTCCACAGATTGGTTTGCCAGTGGCCATGCCTGTCATTTGTTTTGAGTTATAGTTTAATCCTTAAAGTATATTTTCCCTTGTAACAAATCCTGTTTTATTTGAACATTTGCCTGCAAATGGTGAAGTTTGTTCACATTAGAACACTCAGTTAAAAATTATTTTCCCAGGTTTCTGGGTGAGGGCTCAAGCTAAATTTGAGAAGCTGGTGTAAAACTCTTAAATTTGAACCAAGTCGTTGTTACTGGCAGAAAGGGCACACTATTACACAGAACAACATATAGTTAAATATAGAATTATGGAGCTGGAATTCCAGGTCAGCTTTCTGATGACTATGCAAGACTTTGTGATTGTCCTTGAGATATGTATGCTTTCTCCAGAACCCTGACATTCTTTAATCATTGTTTTTACCTCTATGTATACAACATACAGAGATCCAGCTAAGTTTTAATATTTTAGAAATATTTCTTTCCTCCTTTCCTAACAAATTTGTTCTCCTCCTTCAACCTTTTCCATAAAAATCACTTCTTTATGCACTTACTGCTATGTTCAAGCACCTCCTATTGCTATTCACCCAACTAGGGAAGCATTATGGTTTTTAGAAACAACTTAACACTAAAAATGAATCAAAACTACTCTCTCAGCTTTACCCTCTCACATACCACCTTCCTATGTACAGCTACTTTCTGCCCTCCAACCATTCAAATTCTTATTCACTCTGCAATGCAACTATTCTAGAATGTCATTGCTCTAGAATAACTGCTCTTTTTACTATGCTGTGCCTTGGCTTCCTGTGATCAGAGACCTGATGAAGAATGGCTTGCATCTGAAAGCTTGTCTAACTTTATGCACATAGTTGGTCCACTAAAAGAAGTCACCTTAAGAAATCCTTGCCCTTCACAATTTCTGAACTATCGTGGCTACAACATCACTCTTACAACTACTGCTCTAGAACACTGATTTTGTACTCTTGTTTGAGAGAGATGCTGTCACACCATAGTGCCACAGATGCAATCACTTGAACTAGATTCACTTTGATTTACTTCAGGAAAAGTGGGCACAGGCGGGAGCAGGTTTTTTTAAAACCTATTTCCTTCCCTCTCTCAGACAAAACTGTTAAACCTTGGACACACTGGAAGAGTTGCCATAGTTGTACATTTTAAATAAAAGTATGCATGCCATGAAAGCAAGTGTCATTATAGTAATCATTAAAAAGTGCACTTTTTCTACCAGTTAACACAGGATGCTTTTTAAGGGGTTCTGCACTTTTGTTACAAAATAAATACGGTTTCTCAAACAGCTTCATATGGTAACTGTTGACAAGTAGTAACTTTAAATGACAACCATCCTGAAAATGTCAGACATAATTCTGGATGAGAGCTCCAGCAAAACCAGGTGGTGGAGAGAAGATAAAAGTGTCATAATGCTTTTGTGGTCCATGCTCCTGAATGAGTTAGCTAGCAACTGCCATTGTGACCCTATATTACATTTCAGAGCAGCCTTAGGTCTGCTTTACGTTTTTCAACAACTCCCCAAATGGCCATTCTGATGACTGAGGAACATCCAAGTCAGCAGTCTCTCTGTCTAAAGCAAGCTCCACTGAGAGCTTGGGGTACAAGCCAACATAATCAGCTTTATGCCATATGGTGACTGTCCTTCCTTTATGGAAATGTATAAGTAGCTGGTTATATCTTTGGCATAAAGCTACCAGAAAGGGTTGGTATAGGCTGAGACTCTGACCCTTTTTCATAGGTATCAACCATCATAGCATCTAACTACCATTTATTAAATATTTATAGATAGATTAGTTTGACATTTGACCATCCGCAGTGTTTGCAGCATTGTTTTTTCTAAGATATAATGCAGTAAAGGTAAATATAGCCATATGGAAAATGCCCTTTTTGGCACCTATAAATGATTGCTATTTATCAGTGAGTCCCATAAGTGGCATCCCTTAAATCTTTATTTTCATGCTGCTACAGCATGGGCTTCCTGTTTTACTAGAACATTCTGCCTCCATTCAAATCTTTCTACAATGAGCTTAATAGCCAGACAGCTGTCCCACTAGTCTAGTAAGGCAAGATCTATTCCACAGATCTCTGACTTCTACCAATAGTCAACATTGATACAGAATGAACTCTCATGAACAAAGCTATGTTTTCTTAATAATAACAGTTGTATAAACATAAGGTCTTCTCAGTTAAAGGGAAACCAACATCAAAAAGCAGTAAAACATGGAACCCTAAACCCTTCTTTCTTTGAAGAAACACTTTTGAAGCGAGGTGTTTCTAGTTATGGGTGAATGAAATGAGAATTCAGCTGCAACAAACGGACATCCAGTCCCTATGAAAGACTAATTAGATCCATCTGAGAAGCTGTGTCTAAAACTGCTTCACATATTTCAAAGGAAAGCTCTAGTCTGTCTTTTAAGAAGACTACATCAAAACATTTAGTCACAGCTGACGCATATCTATCCACTACAACCGCATTATTTTTATAAACCATAAAAGCTACATTAAAGTAATGTTAATTTTGGCCTTACATGCAAAACAGCAAAGAAATCTGGAGCTGAGAAAGCTACTCAAGCTTGACACTGACTGTGCTTCCCCAAACCATACCTAGGAGTCAGAGATCCCAGAGCAGAGCACAAGGCTGCATATCAAATGCGCTGAAATATACGAAGACAACAAAATTAAAGATGAAGCACCATCCAGGACCTGTAGAGTTAACTTCTGCTTTGTGGTAATAAACCAGGCTCTTAACATTATGTTAACATGCTTTCCTATGTAACTACTACTGCTGTAGAACCAGCAGGAGGAGCTCACAACATTTTTTTTCCCTTTATTCTATGAAGTTGGCTGGTAGGTTTGTAATTTTGGTACCTGTTGGGTTTTTCTTTCTATGTCATAAATCTGAAGTTGATGATAAAACAGAAAACAAAAGAATACGAAAATATTTACTCAGGATTATTTCAAATCATATTAAAATACTGAAATAAGTTCATTGTACCACAGACCAACATGGCACATAAATGAAAGAGATAGTGCCCTTGCCCCAAGAAGTTGGCATCTGATAAGGGACTGTTCAGGGAAAGGAAGAGGATAAAGGCACAATCAATACTGTTCTACAAAAAGACAAGATTTTTGAAGAAAAGAGTATGATATTTCACATTGCTACAGGTACTTCATTTATATCTACTTAATCCTTGAATTCCTGTCATTGGTGGGCTGAGAAACAGACAAAATATGCTTACCAGTATCTGTAGTCATATCACATCATAGACACTCACCATAAAAAGCCATAGAGATGTAGCTCAGGGGTGTAGGTTGTAGCGGTGTTGGTCTAAGGACATAGGCAGACAAGGTTCTTTGGGTGAATCTGATATCTTTTATTAGACTAACTTAAATAGTTGGAAAACAGAGATAACTCTGCATATATGCAGCTCCCAGTATTCATTAGTTAACAACTTAGAAACTGACCATTGAAAAAATGAAGAGGTATTATTTTACCATACAGGCTATTTGGCTTCAAAAATTCCATTTAACAAGTTGCTTCAAGATTTTTTCTTGTTTTTGTTTCTTAAATTGCTCACAGTTTGAGAGCTTGTGAACCAAACCTGAACTCACAGTAAGTAGTATAACAGAGTTACAGATCCCTGAGAAGGGGGGAGGTTATGCTAGAACTACAGTACATACTACTACAACTTAGACTAAAATGGAGATCAAAATCCACTACTAAAATCATCACATATATTCTACATTTTGTTTTATCATCGATAATAATGGATTTTTTATCCATGTACAAATTGCTATGTGTTTAACAAGTAGAGAAAATGGATATAAATTGGCATGAGCAAACACCATCCTTTACATAGTAAAAATGTATGGCTTCTACCATTCTTACAAATTAGCATGCTATTAATAAACCCATGTTGATCAAGAATGTAAGAAGTAAAATAGCACATGAAAATTCAGGATATAGCATGTAATATACATAACATATAAATTCATATATTCCAGCATATTAAGGAATTTTTTAAATATAAAATAAGGGCCATGAATTTCAGATGTTTTAACACCTCACTAGTACAAGAGTTGCTGCTTCAGGAAAGGAAAGGAGTAATTTGACATCTATATTTCATATTTTTTATTTTCCTATTGAGAAAAACCCAGAAGCCACAGCTTGAAGACAAACCACAGGTTTTTCTAAAACTAGACAGGGACAGATTGGTCCAGTACAGTGAGAGGAGACTGATTGAATGGAAATGTTTAAAAGGCCTTAATTATATTAGGGTGACGATGAGATCTGATGAAAGTGAATTTCTAAGAATCTTCTGGTAAAATTAAATATTTAATTCTGATATAATGTTAAAATTCAAAGTTCATTTAGCAACCAAATACAGAGCAGAAAACTGCACCAAGATCAGTATATGCTCAGTTTAATTTATACTACAGATCAATGACCAGAAGGAAGAAAAATTTTAAAAGATGTAATATGGCTCAAAAGTATTGGCAAAACATATTGGAATGCTCTGCCAGTATGTAAAGGAGACAGACTCATCATGTATGAGAAGAAAAGTGAAGGAAAAATTAGCCAGCCTTTCAAAATGTCTCCCCATACAAACAAAAAGGTGGAAGAGCAGAAGTGGATCATACCTGCTTAAAATGACTACACTGAACCCAGGATTCTATCTTCTTTAAGTCTCTTTTTCCCCATTAAGAGAGTGATCCCCAGCTCTTTTGAACCAATGGACCATTGTCAACCCTCAACATTTCGTAAGAACCCTTGTAAAATGGAGGGTGGAAGGGATGATACAATTCATAGATCACTTACTACTGGCTTTGTGAACTATAGTCACTCAGGGATCATCAGGTTCGAGAACCACTTCCCTAAGCCATGCCATAATGGCTCTACTTTGTAGGGGGAAAAGTCAAAGAAATTGTCATAAAAAGGCATAAAGCAAAAGATCACTTTAACAGTTATAGGGAAGACTACTCTATACTGTAAACCTATAACTAAGACACTGTGCTACTATATAGGACTGCTGTCCTGCCAAGATGAACTACAGTGCATAATTTTGGATGCAATATGTAACAAGAATGTTACTGGGGAAATTAAGGGGTAACTTTCCCCTCCCGCCACCTACCAAACTCACACCTATTGTCTCCCATTCCCTCTGATCCCCATTGCCACGCATTTGCATTTTCACAGACCTGCATTTTGCATATTGACTTCTATTCTATCCAGGAGAGCACATAAAACACCAGCAAGCTCTAACTACTTAGTTGGTCTAATAAAAGTTATCACACCTGCCCTATGCTTGAAGAAGAGTGTCTGTGCCCAAAAGCTTGCAAAGAACAATTTTTCCAACTATTATTTGGTCTAATAAAGATATCACATCTATCCAAAAAACCTTGTCTGCATATGAAAGCAATGCATTTGATACCGGACAGTATGCTTTATGAAAGGGTGAAAAGAAAAGTTATCTTTGTACACAGAAGAGAAAAAGGAACTAAAGATATAATCAGGATGCATACAATTCAGGGAGGCAAAAATCACAGCACTTTGCCATTTTGAGTGCATTAAATAAAGCAGATAGATATTTTAAAGCACAAAATCTCCTTCAACCTACAGGCATTAGGTAGGTAGAAACGAGAACCCTGTTCATCAGCTTCTTCACCATAAGAAGCTATTCCACAGTATATATTTTCATTACCCAGTTTCTTTTATTTTAAATATATTGCTGGACTGCTCTCATTCAATTAAAAATACCAACTGCAGCCTTCAGCACTCAAGATACAAACTGATACCCAGTGCCAAGGGAAGTATGAAACTAACTGTGGCAGGACAGCACTTTGGGGTGCAAAGTATTTTAAGTGCACAGCAAGACGTAACTACATACATTAGTAACTAGAAATGCTTTTATAAGAACAATTTAAGCATCTACAGAAATTGTTAAAAGGGAGTTTTGTTCATACAATTGTGCACCTACTGTGACTAAGCACTCTAGTGCACTTTCTTTCAAATAAAATATCAACAGTTTGTAAAATGCAGAGAAAGTTTTTCTACTTATAACTAAATTTTCCCTTGTGTAACATACCTTTCCCATTCTACTTGTGCCCTCATATGTGTAGTTTCCCTTCATTCAAACTAACGAAGGACTCTGTAATCAAAAACAAAAATAAAGAAAGAACAGTAATGACAGGCAAAAGCCTCTTTTACTTATGCTGAGAACTTACATTACTTATCTTCAGTAAGTGATCCTCAGCCAGGGTTCCCTAGGGTACTTTGAGATCCTTTCAAGGGTGTTACAGGGTGCTGTGCAATGTTAGCACTTTTAGGTGTGCAAAATAAACCCAGAGATTTCAAATAGGAATCCACAGTGTTAAAAACATTCTGAGCTGTTGTGGTCTCTCTGATTTCTTTATAATGGAAGAACTGCTCTATTATTTTTCTGTAGTGAAAAAATTAGGGATAAGTAATTACCCAAGAGGCACCTCAAGTCTAACTATGGGTATATCTTGAGTTTAAAAATGTTGAGAATCACTGTCTTGAGTCATTAACATTTTTTCCTCAAAATTCCCTTTAATCCTTAAAGATATTTGCTCTTCCTGTATAGTCGTTTCCCCTAAGATTATGCTATTGTTCCCAATCCATTGTTCATTACTACATGACTAAAGCATATGTAAGACACAGGCTTTCCAATTAAAACAGTGTTTCCATATTTTCTTTTTATTATCTTAAATTATATAATTGATTTTTATAAATTAGTTCTGGGAAACTTGTTATATATTTGCATGGGCCACAAGATGGAAACACACTAAACTAATGATTACTTAAATACCTTATTACTTATACCTGTGTTTAATAGGTTTAATATGCATTATGTAGGTTTATGTATGATTTACATTCGTTTATATTGTGCTCTGTGTTAATTTCATAATAAATATTTTACATACTTTAATAATAGTTGTTTTGATATTTGGTGACGGTCTTTTCAAGTATTTTCTTTTCAGAAGGAAATTTTAAACAGCAAAGCAAACATTTTTTAAATAATTTCAAAATTAATTAAATCTCCTGTAATTGGATTTACAGCAAATAATTAAAGTTTAATGCTGTACTAAATATTTATTACATTTTACATTGTCATGTGAAATGTAATCATAATTGGTTACACTTAAATACATCAGCTAAATTCAAGCACACAGTTAACTACCTAATGACTGCAAGTTAACAGCATAAGATATTTTCAGATAATGGTGGGGTCAGGTACTCATCATTCTTCTGGCCCTGGATCAGACTAGCCCTGCACCACCCATCTGGCCCATGAGGCCAGATGAGTGTGATACTTCTGATTTAAATGATAAACATGTTTTCAGTTCTCCAGACCATCCCATTTATTCTTGTGCTCTTATTCAAGTACAGAGAAATAGCCTTGCTCTTGAAAACATGAATACACTTGCAAATGCAGCCGTCTACCTAACTAGTCATCTAGCTGGCTCTTTTGCAAGTGCAATGCAAGGAAAATGTAAGCCTTTCTTCCCAAAACCACCTCTCTAAAGTATTCAGTAACATACCTTTTATTCTGCTGAACAAGTTGCATACACTTTCAAAAGATCAAATTTTGTGTCAAATTTGCCATTTTTTCTAATAACATTTAGGAAATGATCCAACATTATAGAAAGAAGGAAGCCCATTTTAACAGTGATCTGAAAAAGTAGTCTGGGCTGGTTTAACTATCTTATTTCATATTTTGATCTGTTCTCCACTAAGAACAGATCAAATTTCCATTTGCCTGATAGCAACTCCCAAACTATTTCACCTTGTTTATGCCACTTTCTTTTACAACTTTCATTGAGCAGAAGTTCAGCCATGAGAAGCTACTCTGTAACTGAAAACATCTGGAAATTCTTTGTCAACCAGTAAGAGGAAAAGATGAAATTGAGTGGTCTAGTAAGGTATGTATCCTGCCACAACAATGAAGAACTGTAAAGGAAAGGACTAAATGTTCAGACATGATAAAAGAGAAAAAAATACAACTAAGTGCAGAGAAAAGCTGCAGACCAGCTCTCAAATGCAATTTGAACGCAGAGGATTCACAAAATGCAAACAGATAATCAGACAAATTCTACATAAAACTACTGCACCAAAAATATTTCAAAACTACAGATTACACCAAACAGCAGAGTTGCAAATGCTTTGTTGCAATAACATAAAAATCTCAAGTAACATGCTGAGCACTGAACTTTAAGCAACAGGAAACATTGATTGCAAACTCTATTGGGCAGAACCATATATTTTAATCTATTCTCTGAAGCATTTGGCACACTTAGGCCACTGTAAAATAGTAACAAAAATCTAAAAGTAATGTGCTTTCTAAATGGTAATTGTTTTCTGCTGATGTCCATAATTCAAGTTGTTGAATTCATTTTTTATTTTTGTGGAAAGAGAGAAGCGTACCCAAAAATCAAAGAGAACCAACTTTCCCCCAACATCTTCACCATCAGAAAGATTCTAATCAAATTTACACTCTAGTTTTCTAGTTCAACAGGGAGACATTTATAAGAGGGAGAAATACAACTAAAGAATATTGAAGTAAAGAGGGAGGGTTACTGCAGTAGAAGAAAGCACTACAATCATGTAATTATTTATCTTTCACTCTTTTGTTCATCACCAAACCCTTTCCTTTGTGACAGGAAAATTATAGAGCAGTGAATTCAACAAATTGAACCTTATAAGCTCTTGGGCCATTGTATTTATATTCTCCCTTGTTTATACCTCTTAATTTCTCTGTCCTTCTGCTAGTACTTTTTATTATAACTTTAAAGTGTATTAATTCACTGAACAAAGCTCTCGGAGATGAAGATTTTCACACTGAAATTCATGCATGGTGCAGAGGCTTGGACTCTTCCCATCACTTAAAAGACCTCTGTAGCACTAATAGGTCCATTAGCTGAGTATGATCATTCCTATTTCCCACTTCAAAACAAATGGCTTTCACAGTGGCTTTGCATAGTTCACAGTGGAAGACCAAACTAAAAGTAATCCAGAGGCAATGGTAGATCCATCAGCTGGGTGGAGCGGTCGGTAGGAAAAGAACAGTCCCAAGGTTGGGGTGATCAGTTTGGCTTTCCAAGCCCCAGGGCTGCCCTCTGAACGTGTACACACATGTGGTTAGATTGGTCATGGATTAACCCAATCTACATAGTGCACCTCCTTAGGTGAACTAAATTAGATTGGGCCAGCCATTTTTTGTCCAATCTAAACTCCCCAATTTATGTACAGTTCGGTACCTAGATTGACTTAAGCCTAGTTAGGTCATTCTAAATGTAAAGTCTGCATTCTGCAACCTAAATCTAGGTTTAGAATTAATTTAATTTGTTCAGCCACTTCTGGCTCCATCAAGTACCCGGGCTTTATGTAGGGAGAATAGACTTCTTTTCTCAAAAATAATAACATAAATGCTATTTCTGTTAAGTAAGTTATGATATAAGGTTTTTGAATGTTGCACGTTTTATACCTAGATTCCTCCATGGTCTCAAAGAATTATCTTAACATTTCTAATCTTGATATTAGAATAATTTCTTGATTGATAAGAAAACAATTATGACTGATAGGAAAACCAAGGTCTGAAATATAAAATTTTCTCTTTCAAATATAAAAGTATAGGTATGACAAGTAGTCAGTCAGATTCTTCTGGCAGTCAGTACAAAGGATAAAGCAATTAAGTGAAAAAGTATAAAGACTGGTGCTTTTCATGACTTAAGTTATGAGGTTTTTGGTGTACATGAAGGCAGTCCTTACCAAAGTAATCTTTTAAACATAATGGCAGTGTACCACTTTTACTCTAATATAAGATGACCCTAAATATAAGATAACTCCCCAATAATTAGATTATATATATATGGAAAATATCTGTTATAATTTTCCAGGTATAGAAACTAATTATTGGAGGTGATAAAGAGGCTTATTATTATTGGAGGCTTGAATTTTTTCCCCTCCCACTGCTACAGCAAGGAAAATAAATACAGAGGGGGAGGGGCCAGGTAGTCCCCTTGCCCTCTACCATCCCAACTACTCCTCTCCATAGCTCCTTCTGCTGTTCTTACTGTCAAAACACAAGAAAGAAAGAAGCAAAATGTGAAAATACTGACTTTGAAATAAACATACCTACAGTGATTTAAAGATAGACAAATTACTATGAGTATCCATAGACTTAGTTAATCCCAAATTAATTAACATTACTTTTTTTTAAAAACTGCTGCAAGTTTTAACACAGGATCATAAAAATGCTTTTAAGCAGCACTTTTATACCTATTTGCATATAGTACAAAATTTGTATGATATTAGTACAAAGCCAAAAGGCTCATGATTTACCATGGAGTTTATTGGGCTAGGCCCCAGCAGAGCCAACAGCATGTCAAGATATGGTGACTGCACAGTTCAGCACTGCTCAGGTTGTGTGTGTACTCCAGATACATCCCCACAAAAGGATCCATGTGCTCCTCCACTTATGACTGGAAATGGGTGTTCTTATCACAAGTCCTGGGATCCCCAAAAATTTACATGCAGATGAGGTACAGGGCAACCTGGTACATCTTCAATTCATGGAGGGTGGGGCCATGTTAATCATATGCAACAGGCTGAGAGGGGGCAACAGACAGATTCTGGGTGAACTGTTTCAGGTCCT
Organism: Alligator mississippiensis; assembly: GCF_030867095.1. NCBI lineage: Eukaryota > Metazoa > Chordata > Crocodylia > Alligatoridae > Alligator > Alligator mississippiensis. Next base: position 363,784,299 of record NC_081824.1, read on the forward strand.
GTTTGGTGATGTTTGCCAGACATTTAAGGCTGGTGAAGAAAAAGAACTCACTGAAAATGGGAAAGAAAGGTGCAGCTCAGCTGTGGGAATGAAGAGGAAGTTGAAGTGTATTCAATGTAGTAGCTCACCATGACTTTAGAGTCAGTGCTGAAGAGGCCAGAGTGCAATGGGCACAACAGTGTTTCTTATTCAGGTGGGCTGCACTAACCTATCTTTGTGATAGGTTTGCATTAGTATGTTTGCCCAGTACAGGCTATGTATTTTATAGTAATTCTCTGTGTTGGTTGCATTTAATCAGCTTCATAACTAGTTTTCATTACTGAGCACATGCTGCAGTTTAATGACAGACAATGTATTTAATGAGGTTTCCTTGTATGCACATACAAGATGAGGAATCTTTCCCCCCATGCTAACTGGGGGGAACCCTCATCTTATATTCAAGTAAATACAGTATTGTCAGAGACTGTTGTCCAACATTAGAAACATTCTATAAATGCCGAAAGATTATAGAATCACAGAATCATAAAGAAGTAGGGCTAGAAGGGACCTCCAGAAGTCATCTACTCCAACACCCTGCCTGAGGCAGGAACATCCCTAATCCAAACCATAATCTAAACTCTACATAAAACTACCATCAACTCTGGCATAACACAGACCTAAAACCCTAACCTGCCACAGGTAGAGCCAGGGAACCACAGCAGCTAGCATCCTACTTCTATAAAATGAGTTGTCAATATATGCTCAAGAGACCCTGGGTAGAGGACTCCACCCCCACTACAGAGAAAGGCAAAAACCCCCACAGTCTATACCAGTCTGACCATGGGGTAAAATGCCTTCCTGACTCCAAATATAGCAATCTGTCTGACCCTGAGTGGAGGGGCAAGACCCTCTACCCAGGAACCTCTGATTATGGTCTCATTAGGAACACTGGCATCCTCCAGTCAAAGTTCCTAGCCTTGGCTGTAGCAAAAACTCAATGCCTCTGGGAAGGCTTAAAAACATTCTGACACATGTAGCAGAAAAGGGGCAGGGGCAACCAACAAGCCCAGAAGCATTGGAAATAACCATGGTAGAACCCAGACATTGCTATACCTAGATCATCCCTGGCCTGTGGCTGTCTAACCTCTTTTTGAACACCTCCAGTGATGGAGAATCCACAATCTCCTTAGGGACCCACTGTCCTAACAGTGAATAAGTTTTTCTGGATATCCAATCTAAACTTATTTTTCTGCAACTTCAAGCTATTGGTCTGTGTCTTCTTCTCTGCAGCAAGAGAAAAAGAGGTGCTTTCCCTCTTCTTTATGGCAGCCCTTCAAGTATTTGAAGACTGATATCACGTCTTCTCTTAAGCACCTTTTCCAGAAGCTGAACATGCCTAGCTGCTTCAGCCTCTCCTCATATGATTTACCTTCCAAGCCCTTGATCATCTTTGTTGCCCACCTCTGGACCCTAACTTCTCCAAATCCTTTGTAAAATGTGGAGCCCAGAACTGCACAGAATACTCAAGATAAATCCTAACTAGTGCCAAGTAGAGAGGCACTGTCACTTCCCATCTTGCACCTAATGCTTCTATTGATGCATGCCAAAACTGCATTTCTCTTTTGTGGGCCTTCTTCACATAGCAGACTCATACTGAGTCTGTCATCGACCAAGATTCCCATATCCTTTTCCATAGAGCTACCTTCCAGCCAGGCGTCACCCATTATAGATTTATGCTTTTTATTATTTCTCCTGAGGTGTAATACCCTGCATCTGTCCACAATGAACTTCATGCTGTCAGCTCTTGTCCAAGTTTCCAATCTGTTGAGATCTTTCCGAATTGTGCTTCCATCTCCAACACATATACAATCCTTCCCAGTCCCATTTCATCTGCAAACTTGGTCTAGAAGCTTTCTATGCCAGCCTCCAAATCATTAATAAAGGTGTTGAACAATACTGAGTCCAGGACAGACCCCTGTGGGACTCCACTTGAAAACTCCTGCCATTCTGACAAGGAGCCAAAATTAATTAACCCTTGCTTGCAATGGAACTAGTTAGCTATCCACATTATAGTAGTTTTATCTAACCCACATTTCTCCAATTTGTTTACGAGAAGATCATGAGGGACCTTGTCAAAAGTCTTTCTGAAGTCCAAATACACTGTACCACAGCATTCCCTTCATCCACCCAAGGAGTCACTTTGTCAAAGCAGGGTGTTAAGGGCCTACAGCAAGGCAGTAGCCTTAGACTTTAAGGGGGCCAACTTCAATAAGCTGAGGAGATTAGTGGGAGAGGCACTAGGGTCCTGGAGAGTAGGGGAATTGGGTGCCCAAGATGAGTGGTCATTCCTTAAGGAGACGATACTCAGAGCCCAAGGGGTGACAATCCCAACAAGAAGCAAAGAGAGCAAGAGTGCCCAAAAGCCCCCCTGGCTCACCAAGGGCATTCGAGAATGCCTGATTGCCAAAAAGGAGGCGTACACACAATGGAAGGGAGGGGCAATCACCAAAGAGGAGGATACCTCCACCACTCGGGTCTGTAGGGGGGCTGTTAGGAAAGCTAAGGCAGATACGGAACTAGGGCTAGCATCAAGGATCAAGGATAACAAAAAGTCCTTTTTTAAATACATAGGGAGAATGGAGAGGGTCCCGGGTAATGTGGGGCCCTTGCAGGATATGCTTGGCAATCTGGCGGTTGCACCAGAGGAGAAAGCAGACCTCTTTAACAATTTCTTCGCCTCTATTTTCTTGTGCAGGAACCAGGACTCCCTTACTGAGATTCAGAATGGACTTGGGAGAAATTCCGCCAACCCTAGGGTTAGGGAGGACCAGGTTAGAGAACTTCTGGAGGGGCTGGACATGTTCAGATCAGCAGGTCCACATGCTCTCCACCCCAGGGTGTTGAGGGAATTGACAGGGGTTATCGTGGGGCCCCTGGCACAGTTTTACGAGCACTTGTGGTGCTCTGGCCAGGTGCTGGACTGGAAGAGGGCCAATGTGGTCCCCATCTTTAAAAGAGGGATGACCAGGGAAACTATAGGCCTGTTAGTCTTACTTCAATCCTGGGGAAGCTCTTTGAGAAGTTTATCAAGGAGCACATCTGTGATGGGCCAGCAGTGGGGATGATGCTCAAGGGCAACAAGCATGGTTTCATTAGGGGCAGGGCCTGTCAGACCGACCTGATTGCCTTCTACAATCAGGTCACAAAATCATTGGACAGGTGTCGCGGTGGATGTAGTCTTTCTGGACTTCAGGAATACCTTTGATACTGTCTCCCACCCCATTCTTATTAAATAGCTAGGTGACTGTGGCATTGATGCCTACATAGTCAGATGGATTGCAAATTGGCTGAGGGGTCATACTCAGAGTGGTGGTGGACAGGTCATTTTCGACCTGGAGGGAAGTGGGCAGTGGGGTCCCCCAGGGCTCGGTCCTTGGGCCCGCACTGTTCCATTTCTTTGTTAGCGACTTGGACGATGGAGTGAAGAGCAGCCTGTTTAAATTCACAGACGACACCAAGATTTGGGGTGAGGTGGGCACGCTAGAAGGGAAGGACAGATTACAGCAGGACAGGTTACAGGGGTGGGCAAATGAGAATAGGATGGGATTCAATACTGACAAGTGCAGGGTGCTGCACTTGGGCAGTAGGAACCAGCAGCATACCTATAGGCTGGGGAACTCCCTTCTCGAAAGCACAGTGGCAGAAAACATGGGCCAACAATGCAAGAACATGGTCAGTAGGGCTAACTGTACCTTGTCCTGCATCCACAGATGTATCACCAGCAGGGCCAAGGAGGTGATCCTCCCCATCTATATGACACTGGTCAGGCCGCAGCTGGAGTACTGCGTCTAGTTCTGGGCGCCGCACTTCAGGAGGGATGTGGACAGCACTGAGAGGGTCCAAAGGAGGGCAACTCGCATGATCTGGGGACAGCCGGGCAGACCCTATGAGGAGAGGCTATGGGACCTTAACCTGTTCAGCCTTCGCAAGAGAAGGCTGAAGGGGGACCTGGTAGCCATCTATTCCCACCTGCCTATGGCCAGATGGGACTGGCTGTATGCAATCTGGGAAGCTAAGCAGCCCCGGGCCCAGTTCATACCTGGATGGGAGACTGCCTTTACTGCGTCCAGTTCTGGGCACCCCCACTTCAAGAGGGATGTGGACAACATTGAGAGGGTCCAGAGGAGGACCACCTACACGATCCGGGGACAGCAGGGCAGACCCTACAATGAGAGGCTACGGGACCTGAACCTGTTCAGCCTTCACAAGAGAAGGCTGAGGGGGGACCTGGTGACTGTCTATAAACTCACTAGGGGGGACCAGAAGGGTTTGGGGGAGACCTTGTTTCCCCTAGTGTGCCCCAGGATAACAAGGAATAATAGCCCCAAGTTGTTGGAGAGTAGGTTTAGTTTAGACATCTGTAAGAACTACTTCACAGTAAGGGTGGTTAGGATCTGGAACCAACTTTCAAGGGAAGTGGTGCTGGCTCCTACCCTGGGGGTCTTTAAGAAGTGGCTTGATGCCTACCTGACTGGGGTCAATTGAGCCCAGTTTTCCTCCTGCCCAGCCAGGGGGTTGGACTTGAAGATCTACAAGGTCCCTTCCAACCCTACTTCTATGAAACTTACTAAGGGGGACCAGCAGGGTTTGGAAGAGACCTTGTTCCCCCGAGCGCCTCCCAGAGTAACAAGGAATAATGGCCATAAGTTGCTAGAGAGTAGGTTTAGACTAGACATTAGAAGGCACTACTTCACAGTCAGGGTGGCTAGGATCTGGAACCAACTTCCAAGGGAACTGGTAATGGCTCCTACCCTGGGGGTCTTTAAGAGGAGGCTTGACATTTACCTTGCTGGGGTCATTTGAGCCCAGTTTTCTCTCCTGCCCAGGGCAGGGGTTGGACTAGAAGATCTACAAGGTCCCTTCGACCTTAGATCTATGAATCTATGAGATCAGGTTTGTCTGACGCAATTTGTTTTTCATATATCCATGCTGGCTCCCTGAAATCAGCCTTTCCTCCTCCAGATGTTTGCAAATGGCCTTCCTTAGAATATGCTCCAGTAACTTCCCAGGTATTGAGGTAAGGCTAACCAACCTTTAGTTCCCCAAGTCCTCCTTTTTGCCTTTTTTAAAGAGGGGCACTATACTGGCCCTTTTCCAGTCTTCTGGTACCTGGCCTGTCTACCATGACTTCATGACGATCATTGCCAAGGGCTCTGAGATCTCCTCTACCAGTTCTTTTAGGATCCTAGGATGAAGTGCATCCAACCCTGCTGTCTTGAATTCATTCAGACCCAACAAAAGCTCACTGATCATCTCTTTTATCATCTCCTCCCTCAGTGTACCCCCTTCCTTATCCAGATAATCCTTATTAGGTGTCTGACTTCAGCTTAATTTTTTGTGAAAACTGAGGTAAAGTAGCTGTTGAGTAGCTCCACGTTCTTTGTATCTTTGGTGAGGCGTTCCCCCTGATTTGTTAACAGAGGACTCACAGCTTTCTTGGTCCTTCTTTTCTGACCAACGTACTTATAGAATCCCTTCTTATTGTCCTTAACCTCCCTTGCCACATGCAGCACATTCTTTATCTTTGCCTTCCTGATTTTGCCTGGCAGGTTCTTGATGTTTCCTAGTATTCTTCCTTGGTGACCTGCCCATTCTTCCATTGCCGGTATGCTTTGCTTTTGCAGTTGAGGCATTTTAGATGCTCCTTGTTCAGCTACATTGGTCTCTTGCCATTTTTGTACTTCCATTGTTTTGGTACAGTTTCTTGTTCGGCTTTCAATGCTGTGCCCTTTAGAAGGTTCCAGCCCTCCTTGGAGCCTTTATCCTTCAATCTGTCCTCCCATGACACCATGCCTATTAGCTCCCTCAGTCGGATAAAATCCACTTTTTTTAAATCTAGCATCCTAATTTTGCTGACATCATGCTTTCCCCATCTCAGGATCTGGAATACTATATCATGATCACTTCCTCCCAAGTTACCCATCACATTCACAACCTCTACCACTTCTCCCCTGATTGTCAAGACAAGATCCAAGATAGAGGACCCCCTAGTTGTATCCTCCACTTTCTAGAAAGAAAGTTGTCTTCCACACAAGCTAGGATCCAGTTGGACATTTTATGTTTGGCTTCATTGTTCTTTCAGCAGATGTATAGAAAATTGAAATCCCTCATCAGTACCATCCCATAGCTTTTGGAGTGATTTGTTACCTGCTTGAAAAGTGTTTCATTCACCTCCTCTTCCTTATTAAGTGACCTATAATAAATCCCCACCATTATATCAGTGCCACATCTTTCACCTTTCATCTTCACCCAAATGCACTCTGCTTTGCTGTCTTCTCCTGAACCAAAGAACAAGCATATGTGTTTCAGACATACAAGGCAATACCACTACCTTTTCTCCCAACCTTGTCCTCCATATTGACATTGCAATCATAAGAGCCGTCTCAACAAATCTTAGTGATATTAAACATATTTTAGGTATTAGAGCGCGTGAGGATAACGAGCAGGCAAGGTTCTTTGGGTAGATGCAATATCTTTTATTAGACCAACTAAATAGTTGGAAAAAAATTTTTGCAAGCTTTCGGGCACAAAAACCCTTCCTCAGGCATAGGAAGACTCTGCTGGTGTTATGTGTTATCCAAGGTAGAAAATAAGCTAATTTACAGCAAGCAGGTCTGTGAAAATGCAAATGAGTAGATGTTTGGAAGCAATAGGAGGGGAGGGGAGGGGAGGAAGGGAGGGAAATGTGTAAAGGGATGTGAGTGGTCAGCTGGAGGCAGGTTATCTGGGGTATCAGATGTCAGGCAAGTTGTAATGTGTCATTAATCCAATGTCTATATTAAGCCCATGATTATTTGTATCCAGTAGATTAATGAAGTGAAGTTTGTAGGCTTATCTACAAAAGGTGTTTTGTAAATTCCCTTTGAGGATTAGAACTGAGAGACTGGAGAGTGAGTGATTGTCTTGTGAAAAGTGGGCACCCACAGGTAATTGAATATTTCTGTATTTGGTGAATTTTCAGTGTGTATTCATTCTGGTACAGAGTTGTTTGGTTTCTCCTACATATTTTCCATCAGGGCATTTGGTGCACTGGATGAAATATTTTACATTTCTGGAGGTGCAGGTGTAAGATCCAGGAATGGTAATAGTTCTGTTGTGGGGTATAGTTATTGTGGGACTGGTGGATGTATTGGCAGTTTTTATATTTCTTGTCCTGACATAGTCTGGATCCATTTGGTGTGGTTTGGGTCACAGGAAGTTTGCTTCTGGTGATGAGGTTAGTGAAGTTCAGTGCTTGTTTACAGGCTAGCATGGGTGGTTCTGGAAAGATATCATTAAGAATTGGGTCTTCTTCTATTATGGGTTGCAATTGTCTGAGGATTTTCTGTATAGGTTCCAGGAAAGGATGGTACATCATAACAAATGCTATGCATTTTGTGGGTATTTTCTTTTGTGTACTGCAACAATTCTTCACATCATACCCAGGTGGTTCTTTCAAAAGTGCGATCTAGCTCTCTGGAGGAATGTCCTTGTTGGGTGAAAGCCTTTTTGAGATTTGTGAGGTGATGATCTGTGACAATTTGTAAAGATAATGAGGGAGTGTTTTAGGTTTCCAGAACCCATGTTTTTCAGATCCTTTTGTATCCAAGAGAAGCAAATATTGTATTTACTCAATTAAAATATGATTGTTTTTCATTCCATTAAAAAACTGGAGAAAAAGCCCCTCGTGTCAGAATCAAGTATGAGACAAGGGGGCAGGCAGCTGCTATGGCTCACGCTCCAGCTCTAGCCCTGACCCCAGGCCAGGGCTAGAGTCACAGCTGCTACCTTCCCCCTGCTGCTCCTCTGCTCTAGCCTTGGGCCCCCGCTGCACCCAGTGTCCCCACTGTGTTGCTTCCCCCTCTCCTCCTCACTTCCCTGGCTGTTCTCTGACTTACCTTTGCTTCATTACCAGCAGGCTACATCCTCACTGCAGCCTGGAACGTGGAACATGGCCCGGCACTGTAGCAGCAGTACTAGCTCTGTGCTGCTGCTATAGGGCTAGGCTGAAGCTGAGCTCAGTGCCCTCCCTAGGCTGCAGCCGGGACAGAGCCTGCTGGTGCTGTAGCAAATGTAAGAGTGGATGGAAGTGCAGGTGGCAGAGACTTGTCAGGGGGGGCACAATGTGGGTAAGGGGAGCAGGGACCCCAAGATGCAGGGGGCAGAAACAGTGTGAAGAGGGGAAGGCAAGGGGGGGGAGGGGGATAGGGGCCGGAGGCTGTAGGGAGTAGGTGCAAGGAGGGACAAGTGAGGGGGACAGGAGGCAGGGGACAAATGTTATGCCTCCCCCACTGCCTGCTCCATTACTGGCCCCCACCACCTGCCTTACCACATGCCCTTCCCACTGCCTCACTCAGTCTGTCCCCACATTGCCTAACCCACTTCTGCCCCCCTCACCTCCTGCAGCAGTAGTGGGGATGATATTTTAAGTGATCCTCCAATTATTTAATTCTATATATGGAAGATTATAATGAATGCATATATTTTTCATGTACAGAATTATGGGGGGGTGTTCATTTTAAATTCAACATCATGCTAGGTTTGGGTAAATACAGTTTGCTTTAATTTTGAACTTTTTCAGATGTTGGAAGTAATCATACAGGCCCTTGACGTGTTATGTTTTGGAAAGCTGTACATCTCACTTTTTCATCAGGCTGCATTAAGAACTAGGCATGGCATGGTGTTGTGAGTTAGACAGTCAGGCAAACAAGTTTAAAACCTCAATTAATTGGAAAAGCAAAAGCAATAACTATTATTTTTGGATGCACTGCTTGACGAATCACAATATTTTTTGTGACTCTTGTGAAAATAGTGAAGAAGAAAACTACAAAGATGACCCATGGACCAAAAGGTGTTAGAAAAGTGATCCATTTACTAACAGCAGGAGTACGAGTTCTGGAGTTGCTGGTTCCTCATACTCCTCAGGTAGTAGTAGTACTTTACACCATGGGAAAGAGCTGAAAGCAGAAGAGTCAGGAAAAAGAACGGATTTGTTATTAGAAGAATCAGAATGTCAGCACTGCAGTTGCAGCTGCAGCAGACACAGAACTTCTAACGGGGAATCTGCAGGTGAGACCCCCACTGGATTCCCTAACTACATGCAGAATCAGCTGCCATTGTCACAACCCATGAAGGGACACAATACACAAAGTCAGGATCCTTAGTCATGTCAATTAAATAGTAAATGTTGAAGTCCAAAATGCATGGCTCACACTTGCTTCTTCATCTATCACAGAGGCCAGCAATGTATGTCCCACGAGCTACATGCAGCCTACAGAACCACTGGATCCAAACCAGGGACGTGGGGCTTCGCTGGCTGCACGAGCTGTCTCCATGCCACCGCAAGGACAATATTGGTTGCAGGCACTCTTCCCCACTTGGTGGGTCATTCCAGCCCACAGCTGGAAAATAGTTGCTTACCCTGATCAATGACATGAAAAATCTTACTGGAATGTCAATACAGTGACCTTAGAATATTCCCATTATTTTCCATATTACATTACAACTACTTGTCAAGAACTGGACCTCCTCTCCCAGCTCTTTGATTTTGCAAATTTGAAATTTGAAGAGGATTTTTTCATTGCACTTAATAATAATATATCAGAAGGTTTTGACTGAACTGTTTTTATTGTATTGTATCATGCCCCCCAAATAACCAAGCAGATAAAGAAAAGAACAAAAGCCATAAACAAGTATTAACAAAAAATAATACTCTTCAATTCTCTAGTAAATTAATTATTTTAATTTAATTTTTTCCAATCATGTAATAAAGACAACAAGCAAAACTGACTTTAGCATAGTCCTGGCAGGTTTAATAACCTTTTTTGCTTTATGGTAGAAGTCTGTACTTTATTTTGTAATATATTTAAACCCAGAAAAGTTAAATGACAAGTAGCCTCTGATCATCAGTAAAATGCACTCATTTCAAGCAATTTTCCAGTCAGGTTGATGGAGGCACAAAGAAATAAAAAATCTTATCCTATATACACAGTATGTTACCAGCAAGCCTCAAACCAGAACACAGAAAGTTCCTGGCTACCAATCATTTTGGTCAAATCTTTATATTACACAGGCTGTAGTTATATTGTCTCTGTCTCTCTCCCCTCCTGCATTCATTTTGATTACAGAGCCACCTGTGACACTGTTAAAGTATGCCCAGCATGGCACCTGCCTCATAACCCAGGGGGGGAAACAGCAGTGTACTACCTTGAACAACAAGAAAGATGCCAGGAAAAACCCTCAAGGGCTGTCTAGCTTCTCCCAGTTGGTACACCAGAAGAAAAGTGCTTTTTTTTTTTTTTTTTTATTACCCGCTCCCTATTGAGGGAAAGCAGAAGCAGATGCTTGGTCTGTGAAATGATAAACATTAATTAAAACTCATGATACTAAGTACCCAAAATAAGTTTATGTTTAAGTGATCCTGATTTAATCAAAGTCTATGCCATTTGATTACAATGAAGAAGCTCTTGCAGAAAAATAGGTAAAACCAAAGACTTCATATACCCTATGGTAGGGGTTTTCAACCTTTTTGGATTGGTGTACCCTCGGCAGCCAGATGCAAAGCAGTATAGCCTGGTGGCCAGACACAGAGTGAGGAGGGTGGGAGGTGGGGGTGGCTCATGACCAAACACGGAGTGACAGCAGCTGCTGCATGTGCGCTTCCCCCCACTCCCCCACATCCAGCCGGGCAGGTGGCACTCTCTAAGTACCTCCAGGGGTATGCATACCCCCAGTTGACAACCCCTGTTCTATGGCAAGCTTAACCCAACTGCTGCAGCCGAGTTCACTCTGGAGCAACAGATTATGCCCAAATGCAGTTCAGCCTTATTTAAGAATTAAAGTATCAAGGTTTTTATTGTTTTATTTTTTTCATAGTTAGTTCAATCTCTGCAAGTCCTGTTATTTATTTTATACCAATTTTGATTAACAGGACATTTCTAGAAGTTAATACTATACAATTTTGCAAATTCAAAGTTATCTACAGAGCCAATAGGCGCAGAAACACGATTCTTGCCTTAAATGCATGCTTAGCTTTCCTGACAAACTTTTCCCAGTTCAACTAAAAGTAGATTTTAAACCAGTTTAGTTAAACCAGTGCAAGACACCCAAACTAAATGAGTGTCTTTACACAGATTTGCAGCATCTTATTAAATGAGGTTAAAACTGATTCTTAATTAATCCAGTGAAAGTTTGGGTGTAGACAAAGTATTAAAATCTTTCTCATTGTTCCACATAGAGGGTGAACAACACAGCTAGACAACAGTGAAATAAATAAGACTGATGATTAAAATTGCTAAAGATGTTACTAATTTTTTTATAAAAGTGAAGCGCATTAACTGGGAGTACCAATGACCTCTATTTAAAGTAACTTCCATGCTCACATAAAAATATGGCAAGGAGATTTGCAAAATGAAAGAAGGCGGCATTGGCCACTCTGTTGGCTCAAGTCTATCTTGTGCAGGCACTAGGGGTGTGAGAAATGGGCCATATTTGATACTGATTCGGCCCAAATCGGGGAACAGCGATTCAGTACAGATCACTGTCCCAATTTGATTAATCCAAATCTGAATCTGAAGATTTGATGCTGATTCAAAGAATCAGCAATTCGGCCATAGACACAGCTGTAACTGTTTTTTTTCTACATACCTCAACATACCAGGCACGGCTCATGAATGCTGAGATGGTGGGGCAGATGGAGCGTTCCATGGGAGCATGGGGGAGTCCCCCTGCAAGTTCAGCGGTGGACCTGAAGTGGAACAGAAGTGCTTCTGGTCCACTTTTGGGTCCCCTGCCAAGCACACTGGGAACCCCCCGCGCTCCAGTGGGACACTCCACCTGCCCCACCATCTCAGCATTCACAAGCCACCTAGTACCTTGAGACATGTAGAAAAAACATTTAAAGCTGTGTCTATGTCCGAATCATCGAATCTCTCCAAATCTCTCTGAATCGATTTGGAGGGTTCCGATTCGATTCGGAGAGATTAAAAGGTCTTCTGATTCAATTCAAATTTTGAGATTTGGCTGCTGAATCGGTCCAAATCTATAACGAACCGAATCAGCGATTCTTGTAAATCTTCCCATTTTTCAAAATTCTCAAGAAACCTTGAAATCAGCATTATAGACTTACAAGAATGTTTCCCTGACACATCTTTCCATCACAGCAATTCAAGCTATACAGCTTTTATATTCACTTAATTTCATTTCCCCACATGAACCACTGTTCCACCATAATTACCTGATACAATGCTCTTGATTTTCACTTTAATGCTCATATCACAAGCAAGATTTGGGTTTACTTTGCAAATCTTGTAAGAACTTCATGTATTTTGTGCACCTGAAACTTATGAAGCTCCAGACACATCATGAAATACTAGCAGTTTTTAAACCCCCCCCCCCCCCCCCCGTTTTTATGATAGCTTGTTAAAGTAATTCCTGCCAAGAATTTTATGCATGTTTTCTGGTTGGCTTCTTTGATTTCTTAACAATATCCTAAATTGTAATTTCATTTCTTGCTCTCAGACATTTACAGATACATCCTAATGAGTAACTTCCAAATAAATCATTAAAGAAACTTTGGGAATTAGAAAACAAAATTTAAGAAAGTGAAATAAAAATTATAGACATTAAAATGCGACTAAATCTCATATATATTTGTTGAAAATGTACCACTTAATTAACATAATAAGACCTAATGTACAGTTAGGCCTTTTGCAGAAGATGAAAGGAATATCAAATTATGTAATAGAACTATAAACAAATAAGAAATCTGTATTTAAAACAAAAATCAATAATAACTCCAACTATTTTCTAGAAATTGAGCAAAACTTACAGAGAAGGTTGAACCAGTCTTTGAAACTGTAGCAGAGTGAGTTGCATCTCCCAGATGTACAAACAGCTCCCAGCTACTCGCATTTGATTTATCAATAGAAATTCTAAAGCAAGAAAAACAAAGAAAAAATATTTTACCATGTTCAAGTTTCCCCTAGTTTTAGTTGCATTGGTTGTCTCTACAGGGTGCCTATGAAGGATCTAAAATACCATTAGGCCTATAGACACAGTCAAAGAACAGAGATTCATTAAGTCATAGATTGTAAAGCTAGAAGAGACCTCAGAAGATCATTGGGTCCAGCCCCCTGCTTTAGGCATGTTTGAGAAAACCAGCAGAGATAATATTCTTTTTGTCAGATTAAATGAAAAGGCACTTTTTAGGGAAGTTTGCTTCTGAGATTTTTTTTTTTTGTTTGCTTTGCCTTGACGCCTTGAGTAAAACTTCCAGTGAAGAAGTATTAGAAGTCCAGGCCCCTGCACTCAGATACTTGTTAACTGAAGGAATAGGTGCAGGGAGGAAGAGGAGGAGCATGTGCACCTAAAACAATTCACCATCATCTTAATTTTTCTCAACACTAATAAGTTAAAGGCCAGATTAGACATGAAAGATCTAGGAAAATAAATATGTATTAATTACTCTTAGAACCAATACACTTCATACCAGCAGCTCTCAACCTTTTTAGACTTGAGGAACCCCTCCATAACTTTTCTGAATGGAGTGGCAATCCATTGCAAAAACTAACATTATAGTGCTTACCTTCTTGAAGAGGGGCCAGGAAGGAAGAGGAGCAACTACAGGGAACAGTCTACACTGTAGTGAGTGGGGATTTGGAAGGGAAGTGCCTGTACTTTAGCTCTTCACTAGAGCCTATGTTTATCTCCTCTCTCCTGACAACACCCTGGTGGAGAACTGCTGCCTTATATGTAACATTACTGAAGCCCCTCCACAGACAGAATAAAATGAAGCCGTTTATATGCTGTGACCCACATACAAGGTTCTGACCTTCCACTGCAATAGTCTATGACCTCCCCAAATCTTAATACAGGGCACTAGACCAGGTAACTCCCAGCACACGTGCCAGGATCTGGCATGCGAAGCCATTTTATTTGGCACACCACAGCCAACCCAGGCTCTGGGCTGGCCATGGAGCCTGGGTTGCTCACAACAGGTGGTGCAGTGGCTGCAAGCAGATGCACCAGGGTCCGTGGAGGCCCAGCCCAGCTCATTGCCAGAGGTGTGTGCACATGTGACTCTGGGCAGACAGTGGGAAAAGGGCCAGGGCTGCACTGCCACAACAAGGATCGGGTCCCTCATGGCTCCCCTGCCATCCATCTCTGACACATTAACATCTTAGAAGTTGAGGTTGCAAGGTTTTTTGGTACTCTGCCCAGAAACATTGCCAACCCCTACACCAGGACCTTTGTGTTACCACTGAGCTGATGTCAGAGAGGTAGCCATGGAACTCAACAGAAAAGCAAGAAATGACTTTCAGCATTTTTGTTTTAAATTCTACTTATTTGTAACTTGCAAGTCTTCATATATATTACGTTTCAAATTTCCTGCCCTTGTTATGACTGGCAGCTTGTTATATCACTTTCTGGCATCTTTTAGATTGTAAACCTTTGAGGAAAGAGGCTCTCTCTGATGATTTATCTAAGCATGGGAAAGCACAATAGGTTCCCAATTTCATTGAGGCTTCAAGGTACAATTATAGTATAAATAAATTAATTGATCATACATTTACAGATACATCCTAGGGACTCTTGGTGCATGCTCTTGGTCTCCCATGCCACCTTTTGCACATGGCACAAGCTCCCTGTAAAAATCCATAAAGCACCACATTTTAGACGCTAAATTTTCTCCTTGAAGGCTGTGAGGCTTCTTATTCATGATCTGAATACACACTGAACTATTATTTATTTCAATAATGTCTAATATTTTAAAGGAAAGCTATCTTAGGAATGCCACAGAGTTTTAAAAAAATTGTACTAAAACATTTTTTACATTGCACAACCTGTGAAACCACATTCATTTTGATACCAGTCTAATACAAAACTTCAAGAAAGAGAAACAGTGAAGTAATTATTTTACTTTTACCAATGTTTCTGTTAGAGCACAAGCAAGTCATGAACACTGCAAGAGCTCCTCCAGCGCCACCTAGAGTCATGTCACCTCCCAGCTGGAACAGTAGTGGCTTGTTCTAATAAATCACCTGCCATGCCTTCAATGTTATGGAAGATGATGCTTAGCCACTACTGGGAGGCAACAGAGAATGGTTAGAGACTCAGAATTTCTGCGGCTCTTCGCAGGGCTTCACCATCCCCATACTCTGCCCTCACCACACCTGATGTTCTGGTCGATGTTGACTGCCGCTAAGGTTCATTATTATCTTGACCTGAAGGATCGTATCTACAGCCCGGGTCTAAGTGGCTGCTTGCCCCATTCTTCCCTGCACAGGTCCCAAGACAGCTACCTCTTGCTCAGGTTCCCCCTTGTCACCCTCTTGTGGCTGGCATCCTCTTCCTCTTCTTCTCTTTCCTCTGGGAGAGTAGAAGTCCCCTTCGCTTCCCTCTTCTTCTAGGTCCCCAGAGTACTTCCCTTTACCCCCCAAATTTAGACTCACTGGTTGCTCAGACTTTTTTGCTGACTCTTGCTCCCTCCTGGACCTCATCTAGTAAGTAGCAAGGTCAGAGCTTACCCTTGGGTCTTCTACCAGCTCTCCTTCACTTGCTTGCTCTCTCTTCTTCTTCCTTCTGCTCCCTTTCTTCTTCTGTCCTCCTCCAGGTGCTCCCTCAGGGTCCTTTAAATCTCCCTCCCTTCAGCTGAGTTCCACATGGCAGTTCCCTATTGGTTGCCTGCCTGACCCAGCTCTTCCTTCTATGCTTGCCGGCATGGTAATTCTTTCTTTCTCTTTGTTCTTTTCCCACACTGGTCTCTTTTCTCCACGTTTGATTTCCGGTGGCTGGGTCTGTCACGGCCCCAGCCAGCACCTCCATTCATCCGAATTGCATCAGGGCTTGCCGCCGGTCCTCTGGTTCCCCAAGGTAAGTTTCCCTCTCCTAATTCTTCCTGATTCTGCTCGTGGCAGGGTGCTTCATACACCCTGTCACAAATGTATTTAAAGGATTTATGGCCATTATCCCCTTGTTTATATTTAGATGAGGGAGGAGGTCCTAATTTTTATCCTCCATTGTCACAGGGGACATGGAAATGGTTGAGAATGAGGGCTGTCAATTAATCGTGATTAACATGCGTGATTAACACATTCATCGTTGTTCACATTAATTTTCTTAACACATTAATCGCACACATGGTTTTGGAGCCCGTGCCCAGGCTCCGTTTCACTGCTGCCTCCAAGCCACCCCATGGGGCAGCAGTGGCAACACAGAGGACTGCAGGGCAGCCCAGGCGCAGGCTCCAGGTGGCTGCAGGGGGCCGGAGGGGAGTGAACAGACACATAGCTGCAGTCTGCAGGCTGCCAAGAATGCAGCCCGGCAGTGTGTGGAGCAGTGCCCAGCAAGTAAGTCTGTGAAGGGGAACGGGTATGGGGGAAGGAAGGGGTGGTGGGGGGCAGATCAAGGCCCCCAAAGTGTGGGAGGGAATGGGGCAGAGACAAGGGCTGGAGTGAAAGGGGCAGGTCATGGGACAGAGCCATGGCTTGTCCAGGGATGCAGGTGGGGGGGGGAGGTCCCACCACTGCACACATCCCAGAGGAGGCACAAGGGGTACATAACCCCCAGATTTGTGTGTGGGGTGGAGGCAGGCTGCTGCTGGCAGATTCGGCTCTGTGCCCAGCTGGCTTTGCATTGGGAGCCATGAGCTGGCTGCGCCAGCAGTGGGAGGCACAGCACTGCACGGCTCCTGAGGCAAAGGCAGGAGGGTGCAGAGCCCAGTATGCAGCAGCAGCCCGCCTCCATCCCACACTCAAATCTGGGGGGCACATGCCCCCCCGAGGGTGCACACAGCAATGAGAGGAGCCCCCTCCTGCACCCCTGGATGACCCGCAGCTCTGTCCCACAACCCACCCCAGCCCCAGGGCCCCATTCACCTCAGCCCATGCCCCACTCCCTCCCTCAATCTGCCCCCTTGCCCCTTCCCTCCCCCACACACCTCACCCTCCACAGACTTACCTGCTGGGAGGTGTCTGTCTGCCCCTCACTCCCAAGCCACAGCCCCAGCCAGCCTTGCTGCTGCCCCTCAATCCTGATCCACAGTACATCACATCCTGCCAGGGTATGTGGGAACCCCATTCCCCAGGCTCCAAGTGCCCCCCCACACACACAGCCCACACACCTGCATAAAATTCCTCCCCACACCCACTCCCCAACCATACAAAGTACTTGCATAATTTTGCATACCTTTGAATTTTTCTGCACATAATTTCAAGTGTTTAGCTGTGTGATTAAAATTATAATTAATTGTGACTAATTTTTTTTAATCGCACAACTAATTGCGATCAAATCATTTAATCATTTGACAGCCACATTAAGAACTATTGTGAGCGCTTCTCTCACCCTAAATGGCTTGGCTCCTTGGACCCTTCCAACAGGAGTTGTTCACTGCTAGAACTTGGCCAAAATTTTCAA
This sequence comes from Alligator mississippiensis, assembly GCF_030867095.1. Lineage (NCBI taxonomy): Eukaryota > Metazoa > Chordata > Crocodylia > Alligatoridae > Alligator > Alligator mississippiensis. Next base: position 363,801,732 of record NC_081824.1, read on the forward strand.
AGAGATTAGTTATTTTGGGTGCTCAATTTAAAACAAATGAAAGGAATGTGAATTCTCAGGGAACAGGTGGCCCAGCACTTCCTGGAAATTCAGCCCCTTAAAGATATGTCAAAGTAAGAAACTGCAAAAAGAAGCAGAATTGCTAGTCATTTCTTAAAAGTTTGACCTTGGTTTCATAACCATCTCCTTTCAAGTATGGCCAACCCCAGCTTCCCAGTCTCCTTACATAAAGTAATATCCCTATCCACAAAGCCTGCAAATAACAAACTTATTAAACATGATTTCTTCCCACTCTGAGGTCAGTATTCTAGGAAGTATAAATAAATGCCAATAAAAAACAATGCGAGGAAATAACCCTGGTTCATGGGGGCAAATGGCATTTCTCGTGGTCTCCATCTTGAAGTCCCTATATATCACACAATTCTTTAGACAACCACAGCTATTCAGACAATGATTTAGACAACCACAGCTATGATCATTCAAATATTTTGGTAGATACTGAAGAACTGAAACAGAAAATTCATGGCTAGCTAACAGGTGGTTAACAGTGTAATAATCTCCCTGCATTTCCTGGAATTTAAGTAGGTTTTTGTTTGGGTCAAGCCAAATTCTACAAGACTGACAACAGCTGGCAGTGAAATTTCCCTACCTATTGTAAAAGACGTGAAGTCTTCATCTCACATGCATCAGAAGACTGGTTTCATTGTTAGTATCAGATTCTTAATCACGCTGTTGGCTTGGTCCTGCTCATATTAAATTTGATTGGAAATGAGCTCACAAATCTGACAGCCAAAGAAGAGAGTCTTGCTGTCCGGCAGAGATTATTTTTATTCTCTTCTGTCTTGCTGAGCTTTGTCAACAGCATCCCCAAACAGAATATAAACCTCCTGAAAAGCATGCCTATATATCAGTGCTTGCCTGGACTTCAAGCTGCCATGAATACAACCATGGTTCCTCTTTCTATTACATTGCTGGAGAGGAGAGCAGTTCATAGACATCTTTTATACAAGAAATGCCTGTTGCAATTTTCCTGGTTCCTGGAACTGCAGAAACCAGGAAAATTGCAACAGGCATTTCTTGTATAAAAGATGTCTATGAACTGCCCTCCTCTCCAGAAATGCAATAGAAAGAGGAACCATGCTTGTATTCCAGCAATGGAATAGCAAGAGGAACCATGGTTGAAAGAGGTTTTTCCAGATCAGCTAATCAAGATGCCTTTCACTTTGGAACAGTAAGCTGCAGTTGTATTTACTAAGAGGGATTTGGAAATTAGCTCATGTGAAACCTAAACATTTTTTTTTAATTAATTTAATTTCCTTCAAATGAGTCATTTAGTGCTATGGGACATGTCTATATAGTGTAAGGTATTGCCATGCTGAGATGCTCCATGTAACTTCTGCATGTTTTAGCTCCTGAACCAGAATTTGAAAAAAGTAAGTTTTATTTATCCACAGGCAGCATGGCACTAAAACTGTTAGACAGATTCCAGTTCAGGAGCTAGAGTGCAGAGAGTTGTGTTGACATATCTCAACGTAGTGATGTCTTGCATCATACAGATAAACCTGCCGTGTCCTCCAACTAGGATTTCTTTCTATGCATATGCCCATAATGTCCAACCTAAGGATAGCCGCTTAGTCTCAAAAGGGAAGTTAATGAAGTTTGTGAACTGCACTGAAAATAGAAAGTCACAATAAAAAGGATTTTTGGATGATATCTGGGATTCAGGTGGTATAAGGAAAAAATGTCTATATTCACCCAAAACCAAGACAACCCTGAATTTAAGATGACCTGCACCCCTAATTAGATACCACACATGGAAAATGTATAAATTGTTATAATTTTCCATGTACAGAATCTAATTATTGGAGGATCATCTTAAATTCATCCCCCACATTGCTGAAGCAGGAAAAACAGTGGCAGAGGGGCAGAAAGTAGAAGGAGGCTGTGGGAGGTGGGCAGGCGGTGGGGGGGGGAGGTCAAACAGCTTGACCCCTTCCTCTCCACACCTTGTCCCCTACCTCTGTCCCTTTCACCACTTGCCTGTCTGTGCCTGACCCCGCCTATGCCTGCTCCCCCACCACAGCCTCAGGTCTCCCTTCTTCCCATCTTCCCCCACTTCAGCCTCTTCCCCCTCCCCCAGCCACTTACTCTTGCTCTGGGTCCAGCAGGCTCTGTTCCCGCTCCATTCTAGGATGCAGAGCATACGTGTTCTGGCCCTTGCCCAGCTCTGTAGCAGTCAGTGGCAGTGATGTGGCAGCTCTAGCCCCAGCTCCAGGGCTTGGCCCAAACTGGTGCCACTATTGTTACTGGGCCGGGCTGGGGCTGGAGCAAAAAGACGTTCCAGGTCCCCAGGCAGGGGGGCAGAGGCAGCAGGGGGACAGGCCACAGCTGCAGTTCCAGCCACAACCCCTGGAGCCAGAGCCATAGCAGCTGCCTGCCCCACTACTGCCTCAAATTGAAGATAAGCCCTCCTCCCCCACTCTCCCCTCCCCCCATGTTAAATGGGGAGAAAAAACCTTGTCTTATATTCAAGTACAGTATTCTCTCTACCCTGGGCAAGTCTCTCTTCCCCACCTTCTGACCCAGATTTTGGGGCCCCTTCTCAATTAAGAACTACAGGCCATTGGGCATTCACTGGTAGGCATAGCTAGCTGCAACACCCTGAAAAATTATCTTCATTGCTAAACAACTCAGGACGTGGTTTCTTTTCAACAAGCTAATTTCAGATCTACTCAGAAAACAGAATGTGCGAGGATGGTCCAGCTCCAACACAGATGTTCTACCATGATCATCATGAATTGCTTCTCCTTGGCTACTCATGAAAGGAATGGGAGGGACTATTCTGAACCTTGAAGGTTCAAGGAAACTGGGCAATCAACTGCATCTATTACATGCCTCTGTAACTTGTAATATGGAAGTTACTAATATGTACTTGAGTTTTTACATATTTTATGCAGCACATACAGCATTGCTGATAGTTAAGGTATACAAGGTATTTCTATTCTTGAGGAACACTTCCTACAGTTTATAACACTGTCAAACTATTCTGTGCTGAAATCTGACACATTTGTACCAAGGGAAAAGTTTTTTAGAAAGACATACAAAAAAGGAGTTAAACTTTCTTCCATTTTACATTTTAGTTTATAAAAATGCATACAGCATCATTTACAAGTTGTAGGGCTTAACTTTTTTTTCATCTCTAACTCAAAATCTACACAAAGTTCCTTTGACAGGGTTCAAGCAAATTATGCAATCCTTTCTGACAACTAAAATAGCAGAAAAGAATTGGTTGGCTTTGGACTGAGGTTACTGGAAGCAGATGGAAACACGTGTGCTGAGAGTAGGCAAGCACTGGTGGAAGCTAGGCTGAAGTATGCAGGGAGGAGTTAGCATTGTTCTCCCTGGAGATGGGTATTTCAGGAGGATGCAGAGGAGAAGGAAATGAGGAGCAGCAGTAGAGAGGATCAGAGGCACTATGAATAGGTATGTCTCCTTCAACCATGCAATTATTATTCAAGTAAGGTAATTTTGAGCCTTCATATTTTGAATATCTTTCTAAGAGCTACAGAAGCTAAATAAATAATCATTAGAACTAAAGGGATGAATTAAATTGACACCAATTCCTAAAGTCAGTTCTATTCATATTTTTCTAGCTCAATATTATTTTAAACAGTATAATGGGCAAAGTTATCCATAATTTGATTTACATCTTGTAGATTTCTGACATTAGCCTAAATTTAACAAATATTCTTGTCCATTATATATGCTCGTATAATATAGCATGGGGCCTCTCCAGCCAGTCCCCACAGAAAAAAAACTTTTACTCTACATTATACATAACAGCAGCAATTATACTACTTGTTTTCTTGGCTAGGTTTTCAGTGTGAGAAACTGTCAACTGATAAAATTTTAGATCGACACACACTTACTGTGTGCCTGGAAAACAAGATATTAGTTAAAACTAGTATCTATTCTAGTCAAAACAAACAACCAGGGAAAGCAGATATTCACAAAAGTAAATCAAGTAATAGTTCTGCCCCAGGCCTGTCCAGTTTGATTGTCACCAACCAATCAGAAAGGAGGAACTCAATAAAACTACAATTTTCTGTAGTTCATGGCAAATAAATTCATCTCTCCTGATTGCTGCTGATGATGTAATGGGCTATCATAAATGTCACCAGCTTCTAAAGGGTCACAAAATTGAGTATAGATTTCTTTGCATACAATTCAAAATGTGAACTGTATGTTCTAAAAAAAAGTCTTGCAAATACTCTTTACTTTTTATATTTTTGCTATATAATCCTTTAGGTAAATACAAAATGTCCAAACTATCATAACAAATTCTCCAATTATCAAGGATTATAAGCATTTGAAAACCACATTACATGACACACAGTAAGGCTGTTTTTCAATTGTGCAATTACCTATTCAGCAGTTAAATAAAAGTGAAATATTGACTTAAAACAATGTTAATGGTCAAAGAATCATTAAGAAATCCTTCATCATAACTTTCACAGCAGGTGGCCTGTAAAATGATCAAGAATAATGTGCTGGATTCTGTAGCCACTGAGGTCAGTTTCTGCATACAAATCTTTGCAGGGGGAAAAAAAAAGACCTTCAGAAAGTGGGCCATTCATCTGAACCAAGTTCAGAGAATTTTCAGCACTGTGAAAAGATATGTTATGCAAGCACATAGATGTATTCAGTGGGGGTAGACTGAACCAGCTACATGGAGACTACAAAGGAGCCCTCCCATGGCTCATGAATAAGTCGAGGAAATGATCAGAAAAAAAGAGAGAGATGTTTAGACAGATGGCCCACTTAAAATGCCTGGGACAGGGCATAAGCAATTTTAATGTAACTTTAGATCTACCATATAAATTATTTTTTATTTTCCAAAAAGTCTCAAGACAGGCAAATAGAAATTTAACAGCTCATTCAAGAGTCCATCTTGCAAAGTAAAAAAAGAAAAGAAAAGAAAAAAAAGAAAGAAAAAGAAAAAAGGAAAAGAAAGGAATAGAAAAACCTCAGACTTTTGAGCATTATTAGTTTAATAAGTTCATATATAAAGAAAAATCCTTCACAAAACCTTCAGCTATCAAGATGAATATAAAAGCATGGAATAGATAGATTAAAGGAATTCTAAACAGAAGTGTACTGCCAAACAAAACAAAAATCTAAGCTTTACTATCAGGGTACTTCCAACACTCTCCAACATAAAAGTTCATCACTGCACAGAAAAGATAAAAGCAGCACTTTCACAAGATTATTTTAAGAACTTAAAATTATGTGTAAGGAGTCTAAGATTCCAGAAATACATTATTGAATCACTTCAAATATCTTATATATTCACACATAAGCCTATCATATATTATGTATGCCTGCACTGTACATTGCACAACCCTATATAAAAACGCATTCTTTCTCTATACTATATGTAAGTGTGAGTTTGTGTGTATATTTAGTTATCTTAACCAGAGTACTAAAGTACACCACCATTAAACTATATTATAATACTGAGTATTTAGAAACAAATAAAAACCTATCTTAACCAATAGCATGCCAGCATATCAAAGAAACCTTGAAAGAAGTACTCACTGTTTCTGGTAAAGTGATTTTCTATTACATTTTCTTTTGTATTAAATTTATATCAATAACAAATATACACATTTACAGACATGCAACAGCCTTTGCCAACAAGAGTTAAAAGGGACATATTTGAATAACAATTATTACAATGATTAAGTAATACTGAAAGTGATGTCATGAATACAAAACATTGGTTCAAGATACTAAATTAAATTTCTACTTTCCACTCATTCTAGTGTATATGTGGAATACCTCAACTATAACAGTTTTTCTAGATTTGTATCAGTATAAGGACTGAAAATCCAGTATCTAGTGAAATCTAGGGAAAGCCTTCAGCTGCCTTCCTCACTGGATTTTGGTTCCAGGCTTAAATGAAGAATGGCTAAAGGTAATCTTTGATCCAATAAGACACTGTGAGCATGTCTACACATGCGCCCGACTGCACAGTTGTTACTGCTGGTACTGCACAGTCCCAGTGCCACACAGGTTGTTTCCAACCCTATTGCGCAGTAGTAGCAGCATTAAGATTTGTGTTCGCCAACACTATGTCACTACAGTGACATAGCACCTCATGTAGGTGCCAAAAGCAAGACTTGGGCAGAATTTAGGCCCTAAATTTGCAGACTTTAGGCTTCAATCCAAAATTATTATAATAAAAAGCCTCTGTTCTGCTACTACTTCCATATCTAATCTCATAAGCTGTCTCCCTCTTTCATGCTACAATTCTCTAGATGCTTAGATTTCTGTTTCTGCACATGCCCAGAACTGATCTAGTGTGAGAAGCCTGGCTCTTTCCTCTCACAAAGACCCACTTGGAATCCAGGAAAAAGGTATTCTTTTGCCTATGCCCCCTAAGGTGTAGGCTCCTGATCTGTTAGGTATGCTTTGAAGATGTCTAACATATGCTGACAAGATTTAGACCCTCATAAAAAGGCAATTGTGATTGGTTTATTTTTAAAACCATGGTGATGATACTGGCCTCACCCACCCTGTTACACAACTCAACAGTGAGAGAACTCACAAGTAGGATTCCCAAGTTCAATGCTGCCCTTGATGTAAGAGGGTTCAAACCCACATTTTCAACCTCCAAAAAGAATGCCTGCCCTCCATCCTATGCAACTGTTCAAGAAAGAATGCAAAATGAATGGGGCTAGAATGAAACAGCACAGTATGAGGTACAGTTCTGCAGCCCAGTAGTTAAAGAACAGATTCAGAAGAAGGGAAAACATTCTGGATTATGGCCCTTCATCACAGGACTTTTATATATTTTTTCCAATGGCTTTTTCATTTAAGATGCAAAAACAGGCTTTGGTGGAAGGACTGGAAGTCAACATTCTACCTCCCCCTCACCTCTTGCCTCTCATTAAGCAGCAAGCAAGTCATGCTTACTCTTGCTTGCTGTTCTTTGATCCCATGAATCTTGTGTTCCTTGTTATACAGTTGCACAATGTCAACAGGAGATGCTTTAAACCCAGTCTTGCCTATAGTCTGGTGGGTAAGACACTCTTCTGGAAGGTGGGAGGAGGATTCTGGGCTTGGGAACTTGAGCAAGAAGCACTACCTACAGCCCAGAGTTGGCTACCTAATATCTGGAGAAGACAAATTTCAGACACAACCCCCTCTACTCAGCATTTTCTATTGCTTGGCTTATTGACTTGTACCTCAGGCTCTCAGTAGAGCCTGCTTTAGACAGGGACACTGCTAAGCAAACAATAGTGAGGCCAGTGAGTCTTTCCTGCCCAGAGCAGGTTCTGTGAACCTGTGAGAATCCAAAGAACTACAGACAAGTGAGCCTCAGTCCCTGGAAAAACCTTAGTCTTTGGAAAAATCATGGAGCAGGTTGTCAAGGAATAAATTTCTAAGCACTTAGAGGAAAAGAAGGTGATTAGGAACAACAGCATGGATTCAGAAAGGGCAAGTCATGCCCTATCAATCTGATTGCCTTCTATGATGAGAAGACTGGTTCTGTGAATGTAGAAGAGAGTGGTGGACATGATATACCTTGACTTTAGTAAGGCTTTTGATATGGTCTCCCACACCATTCTCACAAGCAAGCTAAGGAAGTATGACTGTAAGGTGGATAGAAAGCCAGACCATCAGGCTCAAAGGGTAGTATAACAATGGCTTGATTTCTAGTTGGCAGCCGGTATCAACTGGAGTGCCCCAGGGGTTAGTCCTGGGGCTGGTTTTGTTGGGATAATTTTGAAACCAAGAGTTCTAGTTTTTTGTAAGTGCAAAGTCCTGCACTTGCAACAGAACAATCCTATATACCAGTGCAGACTGAAGACCAACTAGCTAAGCAGCAGCTCTGCAGAAAAGGACCTGGGGGTTACAGTGGAATAAGCTGAATTTGAGCCAACAGTATGCCTTGTTGAGAAGAAGGCTAGCAGCGTACTGGGCTGCATTTGTAGCAGTGTTCCCAGCAGATCAAGGGAAGTAATTACTCCCCCCTCTATTCAGCCCTGGTGAGGCCACATTTGGCGTTCTGTGTTCGGTTTTGGGCCCCCACTACAGACAGGATGTGAAGAAATTGGAGAGAGTCCAGCAGAGGGCAACAAAAATGTTTTGGGGGCTGGGGCACATGACTTAGGAGGAAAGGAGAGGACTTATGAGGAAATTTAATGCCTTTTCTATTGCACATTAAATTTAGTATCTCCAATGTGAGGTACTAAATTAATTAGTATTAGGCTACACTAAGCACATCTGACTGCTTTTTTGGTGACATTTAATGTGCAGTATTAACTATTTTACTGTGCAGTATTAGCTATTTTACTGTGTGTTAGCGTAATGTCAGATTTTTTAAGTGACGCTTTATCACGCAGTAAAATAGTCTACCGTGCATTAACACACACATGTAGATGCACCCAGTGAAGTCTTAGTGTAAATAAATGTATTTTAAAGTGCGTGTATGAGAGACAGACAGAGAGAGAGAGATTTTTCTTCTCTTACTTGTTAGGGCCTAATTTCAGTGTTCTGTTTCTTAGAGTTAGCAAACACCTTAAGCTGGATAAGATATCCTATTTTTTGTCTAATCATCGGCATTTGTGAGGTTGTCATGGATGAAATGCATAACCCAGAATTAAATGTTTTCACAATTAAGTAGAGAAGGAATTTATTTTCAGAGTAATCTACACTTATTTTCATATCTCACTACCTAAGACCTAATGGGACTATCTGTGGAAACAGTTATTATTCACTTAAGATGTATTTATCATATCAGTCATTAATATTGATTTATCTTCCTAACGATATGAAAGTTGATAGAATGAAAAGAAAAACTATACCATATCAACCATCAAAATGGTGGGTTTTTAGCCATATTTTGGAATTAATGTATTTTAGTTTTACAAGAATTGCATAACACTACATACTTATTGGATGTTATGCCTTTTCCTGCTACCTTTTACCATATGAATTTTTAAATGGTTTGGGGGGAAAAACAGTAGGGGTAAATTTTATAATGCTCATGTACACGAGGTGAAGGACTAATTTTGACTTGAGCCAGAGATTGCTGGAATAGACAATGCCAATTGGCCTAATTTATCTTAAGATAATAACATTCATTTTTTCTTGTGTTGTAAAGGCTAGAGGTATTTTTCACTCTTCTGGTTTAAGATTATTATAAGTCTTTTCCCCATATTGAAACTCTGTCTCCAAGCCATTTTTGAACTGGGTTTTACAACACTGATTCTCAAACAGATTGCCATGGCACCCTGTGGGCTGTGAGATCCTTTTAAGGGCCCCACAGGGTGCTGTCCAATATTAGCATATTTGATGTGCAAGCATCTACACATGATCCACAAGATAAATCCAGAGATCTCAAATAGAAATCCATACAGTTAAAAACATGCTGACCTGTTGTTGTCTTTCTAAGTTCTTTGCAACAGAAGAACTGCTCTATTATTTCTCTACAGTCAAGAAATGAATGAAAGCTAGCTGCTAGGATTTTTCAAGGGGTGCCTTGAGAACCACCATTTTACAGATTAGACATGAAGTTCTCTTGATATAAGAGCAGAGAGGAGTAGAGTAGCAGATGCTGCTCCCCACCCATTTCTCAGACCTCTAATTCTGGGGAAGGTATGTGGGGGAGGGAGGTCTTTCCCCATTGTCTCACTCTTCCTGGAGACTGGAAGGAGTGGAGCACACACTGCTTCCCACACCCGTCCCAGATTGGGATCACCTTAATCCAGGGAAGGCGGGGAAAGCAGGGGACAGGGGGCAGCTGCAAACTGAACATCTATATGCTGTCTCTCCCAAAAAGATTTCTACCAGTGGAAATGAATGTCTATTCATTGCTACTAACTGCTGTAAAACCTCTCTCAATTTATAATCACGATTTCAGTATTCCATTATTTTTGTTACTTTGCTTCTGCCTGGTAACTCGCTTCTTGATCAGAAGTCCATGAGATTGTGACTCCAGCTTACACCCAGTCAAGGTAGATGTAATGGGGCGCCTACCCCATAAACCCATAACTAAAGGAGAGAGGGAGCCAAGGATCAGCTGGCTGGCTCCAGACTCTTGGACAAAGTGGCAGAAGGCCTTTGAAAAAAATGGCCAACTGCCCCAAGCGCAGCTAATGATTGACAGGCCTGGGGCAGAAGTAGTGAGTCAGGTAACCTGGAGAGAGACATAAGGCCAGGACCTGAAGCGAGTGGGACAGTCTGCCCCTGCAGGCTACAGGAAGCAGAGCTCCAGGGAGGAGCAGGGCCTAAATGGACAAGAAGGAAGGACTCCAAGCTCCTGCACTACCAGGCAGCCAAAAAAAGTATTTTGGGGCCTTGCATGGTAGTTTTGCCACCGTGTGGTGTTAACCCAAGCTGGGCAGACTTTTGTGGAGAACAGTTGCTCATATCTTTTCATTTGTGTTTAAATACTGGAGGACTGGGTTGTGGATGTAGGAGCAGAGGCGACCACTGAGAAGGGTGCCAAGGACACCCTAGGTCCTAGACCCTTCGAAGGATCTAGGCTGCTAGTGGAAGGACTATAGTGTTGGACAGCAAAGACTGGGGGAGCAAGCCCAGAGCCTGCAAGGACAAAACAAGGGGCCGAGGGGCCCAGAGCCTGAGACAGCTGAGCTGGAGCTGGGGCCCAGGACCCTACGGTCCTAAGACAGTGGACCTCAGGCGGAGGGACCAAGCCACAGTAAAGTGGGCCAAGGCCAGGGGGCCTCAGCTCAGACAAGGGCCTAACACCCAAAACTCCCTTGCCCTCTAGGGGAAGCCTCTCTGTCCAATCATAAGATCAATGTGTAGCAAGCGAGACAACAGGGTGGTTGGGATCTTGAGAGGCTAGAGGGAGCAAACAAAGCAGGGTCCAGGCAGTCACCAGGGGGTGACTTTGCCACCGCAGCACAAGACTAACTACAGTAGTACACAGAGACATATAGATTAAATATTATAGCTCTTGGGAGCAAAGTGAAATCTCTCCTTCAGAGAAGCAGCAGACTAGATGGAAATTACTGTAATGATCAATGGTCTTTCTTCAAAACTATAACCTCAATAGGACTAATGGTAGGCCAAAGTTGTCAAAGATGGGTTTGGAAAGTTAAGCTCACTTGGCCAGACTGAAAAGATGCATCTAAATTCTACCTAGGTTGAAAACTATTAAAAAAACTGTTACCAAGGGACTGTCTGAACTTACAAGGTCCCTAGGAATTTCTGGTTTCATGTCTAGAGCTGCCTCAGTCTGTGTAGCAAGTCCATAACCCCTGCCTAAGCCATACTGAAATACAGAAACTCAGAGCCAGCTTTTGGGGTGAGCAACATGGGTGACCACCCAGGGTTCCATGGGGGCCACACACACACACACACACACACTTGAGCAGCCCACAGTTACAGCTGTGCTCTACCCCCAACCCTGGCTGATCCATATGCCAGGAAGGAGGAGCAGTGCTCAGCCCAGCCCACACCCCCCGCCTCCAGCCACTGCTCAGCACAACACCTAAAGGTGCAAAAATACAGGTTTACCCAGGGTGCCACAGGCACACACGAACGCACCATACATGCATGCACACACACAACCAAACATGCAGCTTATGCTCATGCTCCGCCTGCCCACCGGACTGTGCCCTGCACCCCTGCTTGCCTGCCTCTGATGGAGGGAGGGGAGGGAAGAGATGACACCAAAATACAAGTTGGGATGCCACTTTCCCTAAGGCTGGCTCTGCAGAAACTAGACATAGGTGCCTAAGTTCTATGAAGGGTTTATAAACATGCTCCAGACACACCAAACACATGCCAGCAGCATTGAGTTCAGCACAAAACACAGCTGTCATGTCTACTTTCAGTCAGAGTACTTGCCCACCTTTTATCTAACAGTCATTAGAGCATTTCTTTAAGAACTAGGAGATTTTGGTTCTCTTCATCCTAAGGGGATTCAAACCCACATGTTCTACGCCCCCAGAGGAATGTCCGCCTCCATACCAGACTATGGGGAAGGCTGGAATGGGAACAAACTACCCTTCCTGTTGAAGCTATGGCATTATGCAGTCAAGAATGCAAGACTAATAAACCAGAAGAAAGGCCATAGGGAGCAAATCTACTCTGTGGCTAGTGGTTAGGGCACTAAGTCCTGGGTTCCAGTTTCTCCTTCTCAGTTTTTTTCTGCTGTTTTCCTCCCAATGACTGTTTAACGTAAAAAGCATAAATAGTATTTGCAGCAGGAACCAGGAATGGTCATAATATAATATCTAATAGCAATCAGGACCACTGTTTTACAGTTAATCTGAAAAATGGCACCTGCAGCATCAACAGTCTTTCCCACCATCATTTTGAGGAAATGGGTCAATACCATATTTCTAATAATTAACTTTTCCGGAAGCCTGCTATCCAAGTACTGGCTTACTACAGTCCAAATCTGCTTAGTTTGTGAAACAGAACAGCCTTCTAGGAAAAGATAAATATAACCATAAGCTAGAACAGTAAACATAAAACTACAACTATCTAATTTCTACTTTTTTCTGAAATCTTTTGAAGTACCACAACTATGAAAGACACTATTTCAAATCTTTTTTCATTTTTATTGGGCATCTTTCTCCAGAACATAAAACTGACTTATATAGGATTTTATGTGAACCCAAGCCAATGGACGTAACTGAAGGATTGGGATCTAAATAGTTACTTTACCGGTATAAAGCATAGTTTAACTTGAATTTCCTATTTTTGCATGAGCTGTTTGAATCAGAAAAATTAAGTAAAGAACTTAACTATTTCAGACCAAACATACTCTTTCATATTTCAGTTGCATATTCTGAGCTATAGATACAAGGGCAAGGGCAAACTCAGGCAAATCATTTTACATTGAACAAGTATCTTCTGCCTTGTGAAATGATTTGCTATTGTATATGGCACACTTGTATGAGCGAAAAATACACCATGCATGTGTTTGATTTGCATTGATGACTGCTTTGGATAAAGACTACATTTTCAAAAATATGCTCCTGTACTCTACACATAGCAATTGGTGCTAAACAATAGCACAAAAAATCTCTGAAGTGTGCGCCAGGCCTAGAAAAGTTTGAAGGGGGTGTTCAATTAGAAGTACTCTTGCCAGTTTTAGATACAGTGGGCACATCTAGACGAGTGCATGTGTGTTTCCGCAGGGACAAATAACAGCGGTACATACTTGTGCACACAGCAAGTTGCCCTAAGTAGGGTAGGGGAGGTTGGGGCCAGCACCTGGACTGGCCCCAGCAGCCTTACCTGGGGTCCTGGGGGCCTCCTGGGGGCTCCAACAGCAGTGATCCAGAGCACAAAGCCTGGCCTGCAGCCAGAGCATGGCCCTGGCCAGCTCAGCTCCAGTTTCAGGTGACACATGCTGCCATCACGTGCACCACCCTGCTTTTTTCAGTCAGTTTTTTTTTTTTACACCAGGACCTCTCAGTGTCAAAAAACCCACTGCACTGCAAATTAGCAGCATAGCGAATGCCTGCATGTGAGGTGCATGCTGTTTGTGGCACTGCAAACAGGTCTGTGGCACTGCATACCGCATGTGCATGCTTGTCTGGATGTGCCCAGAGTGACATTTTTTCTTTCCCTTAGTCTGTAAATAAATGTGATTCATCTAACTAATAAGAAATAGAGCAAAGCATTGGAATCTATCAGATTACTGCAGGATAAATTTAAGATTGGAAAGAGTCTGAACTATTTTTCTACTTTCTTTACTTTTGTTAAAGTTTTACGAAATTAAAGAGAGCCTGCAAAGGCCAAATATACAAAGCGAAAAAGAGTACAGAAAATGAAACTATATTTAACAATGTACACTTGCATAATGCATGGTTACGATAAGCATCCCATGCCCACATCTGATCTACTTGAAAAGACTTATTCAGAGTGTAAGTAATGACTTCAATGACTTGCACACAGTTCAGCAAACTTTGGAACTGGTCCTTAGAGAGATATAGACTTACTTCACAAGCCAAGTCATTATTAAAAAAAAGCTAATTCTACATCACTGTGACATAATGTGCTTTCATCACACACATTACAAAATAAAAGGATTTTGTTTTCATCTTATAAGGGGTTTTCTGTTTGGTATTTAATCTTTTTCAGCAGAGCAAACAGGAACAGATTAGTCACACTGTGATTAATATCTGCGAGGAGTAAAACCACAATCAGGAAAAAATGTTACTTATTTCATAGATTTCATAGATTTCATAGACATTAGGGCTGGAAGGGACCTCGGAAGATCATCGAGTCCAGCCCCCCGCCCAAAGGGCAGGACGTCAGCTGGGGTCATAGGATCCCAGCAAGATAAGCATCCAGTTTCATCTTGAAGGTGTTCAATGAAGGCGCTTGAACAACCTCCGGCGGCAGGCTGTTCCAGACCTTGGGGGCTCGGACAGTAAAGAAATTCTTCCTTATGTCCAGCCTGAAACGATCTTGTAGTAGTTTGTGACCATTCTCCTCGTCATCCCTTGGGGCGCTCTGGTGAACAAACGTTCCCCTAGATACTGGTGATCACCCCTGATAAACTTGTAGGTGGCCATCAGATCACCCCTGAGCCTGCGCTTTTCCAGGCTAAAGAGCCCCAGGGCTCTCAGCCTGTCGTCGTAGGGTCTGCTTCCCTGACCCCTGATCATGCGCGTGGCTCTTCTCTGGACTCTCTCAAGCTTCTCCACATCCTTTTTGAATTGTGGAGCCCAAAACTGGACGCAGTACTCCAGCTGCGGCCTCACCAAGGCCGAGTACAGGGGGAGAATGACGTCCCGGGATTTGCTCGAGAAGCATCTATGGATGCAAGCCAGCGTTTTGGTCGCTTTACTAGCCGCAGCATCGCATTGCAGGCTCATGTTCATCTTGTGGTCAATGATGACCCCCAAGTCTCTTTCTTCCATAGTGCTAACCAACATAGCACTGCCGAGCCTATAAGGATGCTGCGGGTTTTTTTTCCCCAAGGTGGAGAACCTTGCATTTATCGGCGTTGAACACCATCAGATTCTCATCCGCCCACTTGCTGAGCCTGTCCAGGTCAGCCTGTATAATAATCCACACTTTTTCCTCGACATTGGTAAAGCAAGCAAGCTTGCTTCTAATTTTTTTGGATCATATCCACACTAACTAAACCAGAAGCACACATACAGAGACAGCAATCTTTCTTCTGACTCCTTCCTCACACAAATACTCGAATAGTCAATATATGCCATCACCTGCTTACAGTGTCTCTCTCCTGTCTACATCGGACAGATTCCTATATGTAAGACTAAATGAATACTGATCTGACATTGATTTCAGAAAGACATACAAGCCTGTGGCAGTACACTTTAAACTTCCAGACACCCCATCGCTGACCTCAGAGTGGCTTTTTTAGACAACAAAACTTTCAAAACAAAGTATGGTAGGAACCAAGACTACAAATTCTCATCCCATTACCTGGATTTTATAACTCCTATGTCCCTCAAAGGGTTAACCGCTTTCTTCTCTCTCCTACCCCCCTTGCCTCTCAGCAGTGCCCCCACCTTCTTCCTCCCCCTCTTCCCTATCCTTTGTATTCTAATCATTGCTTTCTATTTAGAAGCTCTGCTTCCTGCAGTCCCTTCTTGGCATTTGATAAAGTAAGCCCTCTGCTTGCGAAAGCTTATGCTATACAATTCTGATTTAGTTGGTCTGTAACAGTGGTTCTCAACCATTTTAGATTCAAGGCACCCCTGGTAGGACTCCAGATACCCTCAGAAAATGCAAGCTCTTAGTTTTCACTTGTTTTTTCACTACAGAAAAATAAGACGACAATTCTTTTGTTGCAAAAAAACTCAGAAAAAACACAGCAGGTCAAAATGTTTTTGGCAGTATGGATTCCTATTTGAAATCTCTGGGTTTCTCATGTGAATCATGTTTCCGCATCTAACAGTGCTAACACTGTGTAGCACCCCACAGCACCCTTGGAAGGATCTCAGGGAACCTGAGGATGCCACAGCACCCTGGTTAAGAATAACTGGTCTATAAAGTGCATATCTACTTTGTCTTCTAGAAAAGTCAAAATAATCTTGATCAAGAGCTGGGCCTTTCTCCAGCCATGTGGGGCTGGCATGTAGGACGGTCCCTGCTCCAACCAAGCCCTCCATCACAATGAGACAACTGTGATTCCACTACACAGGAGTTTTCTAGAGTCAAAGAGAGGACTAATTTGCCCATGACAATAGTTAGAGAGATCATCTTCTGAAGGAGCAAGAGAATTTAGAAGGAATAAAGGAAAACACATACTTTACATTCTGTCAAAAAACAACAGCTACATTTATCAAGGAGAAACTGTAAAAACTTTTTCTTGAAATTTTCAAAAACCTGGTATTTTGCACATACATTTGTATATAGGATTACCAGTTTGAAAGCATAGACACTTGTTTTTAATTTCAACAGGTGCTTTTAAATTGATATTATAAAAAAAGTTCTATTTATCTTCAGCTGCCCCCCCTTTCTGTATACAATCATTCTGCAAAAAATTAGTTCTAAATTTGTCATAATAGCAGAATAATAAGAATTAATTATCAATAATCTACAAATCAGTTTAAAGTTACTCCTTGAATACAAGCATCAGTTAAATAAATCACACATTGTTTCTATAGCATGATTTCTTACCCCGCCTAATTATTAATTGAAATGAACAAACGGGAAAATCTAAACATTTTGTGTCATCTTAGAAATAATGCTGCTTATTTTTCTTTTTAAACAAGTAAAGCCATTCCTATTTCCTACAACACTTTGTTCCCAATTCTGCTGATCCTCCCACACATGCACAGTGACACAGAAGAGGAAAATGCTCCTACATTTTTAAAAGTAAATGTAAAACACTTGACCAGGATAATTAGCCAGGGATGCTTCTGCCTTGAGCAGGGGATTCGACTAGATCTGTAGGGGCCAACATTTTTGGCAGGCATGCCACAAATTAGTTCTGCACCCTCCCCGAGTGCCACTCTCATCCCTCTCTCTTACCCAGCCTCCTCCACAGCTTTCCGCCCCAGCCCTGTGCTCCCTGATCAAGTCTGCTTTCTGTTTCTTGCTCATGCTCCAAGATCTGATGTGCTGCTTTTTGCTCCCTATCTTATGTGACACTCTGCTACCTGTCACCTCCCCAATCTACTACATGCCACAAAGAGAGGCTACCTATACCACTTGCAGCACCCATGTAACAGGCTAGCCAACGTGGACTAAATGATTTTCTGAGGTTCTTTCCAACTTTACCATTCTGTGATTCTATGCAGCTAAAAGGCATCGAGTGGAAACTGCATAAAATAAGGTATGCATTATTCTGATAAAAGAACACTGGATTAGAAAATGTAAGACAACACAGGTATTCTGCAAGATGAAAGAAACAGAAATCAAACTATTTTCAGAAGTAATGGGAGAAAATTTAAAACCAACAGCAGATATGACCAAACTGATTTCACAGTTACGTGACTTAAGAATGTCGGCCCTGAGTTTGTACAGTTCCAGGTAGTCCCTCTTGGAAAGTCAGATGGAAACTATGAGTAGCTGACAAAGAAGCAGAAGTGAATGTAAAAAAGAACTATTTTTTCAAAACCCAGGCTGCTACTCTTGCAGATGTGCAGGCATGAGGGGAAGGAGATACATAAAGGAAAGAGGTTTTGAGGCTCAGGGAGCTGGGCAAAAAGGATGCTCACACTTAAGTAGCAACCCTCTCCTCCTGCTCTCTTGCTTTATTAAGCACTGCATCGCTACAGGCAGGGTCTCATTATGCCCAATATTTCCTTTCCCATACTTGCTGAGATTTTCTCAGAAACTTCCCTTTACCTTAGCTCACCTGATATCAATGAGGTCATGACTTTACACCATGGTTTTTGAATGCCAGTTGGACTTTTAGCTTATAAAAGGAAATAGTATCCCCATGTCATACACATTTTTGACTAATAGATGAATAAATATTGCCAAAACAAACAGATTACTATTATGAATTATTTGCATTACTGTAGCATGTAGGAGCCTTGGTCACACATAAACCTTGGCCCATTTCATTAGGCATTTGTACAAACAGAACAAGAAACAAAGCCCATCCCAGCTCCTTCTTAAGTCAGTGAGAAATCACCTAAGTCCAACAGAGCCAAGATCTTGCCCTGCTCTCTCTGAGATTAGACACTTTGTTAAAAACATATTTAATGTAAAATAAGCTATAAACACTACATCTACATATGCAGAGAAGTAAATCATTGAACAATATGAAATATAATAAAAATAATTAATAATCAAAGAAGGAACTGTCGTTTTCAGTCTCAAAACTGCAAAAAGATTACAAAAGGAAATTTAGATCTTTCTTCTCTCAATAAAAAAACATTTTAAAAACTGTAGTCTGGTTTAAGGTTTAGTCTACTTTAAATAACCAGTTAGCTATATGAGGTTTTGAGTCATTGCATTTTATCGCTTAGATTAACGATGCCAGTAGTGACAGAGAAAATATACATTACTGGGAAACAAAGGAGCTTATATTTAACAAACATTATTAATCAGTTATGGGCGGGTGGTGGTTCAAGTAAAGATACCTACTATAGGCATAATTTAATGAAGCATTTTCTTATACACAATCTTCCTGAAGCTAGGAAAAATGCACCTTACTGCAACACTACTTATTAGAATTAGAAGCAATTATCAAGCGTCCTCTTGGGGATTATCCTCCTCTAATGCACATACCTGAAAGCATCATGCCCCACAAGTAAGGAAAGGATTTTAAGAACTCCTTGAAAACAGAGGGAATTCAGTCTCGTCTGGAAAATGTTTCTTTAACATTTTCAATTACGCAAACATATTAAAGTTATGCAGAGATGATCTGACACTTTAAAAAAAAGTCCTAGTTCAATCTTATACATTTGCACTCTTACTCTTAGCCTTAAACGAGTCTGAATTGAATGTAAAGGTATTGAGGGTCAGCTTCTATATTGACATATCAAATGTCAAGCCAATAGCTCCTTTATTTAAAATATGTTAGAATAAAAGGTAATATGTTCTCTATAAAAGTTCCCTTGAGGTTAAAAGAACCAATAAATTAACTGCTACCATATGTTTCACTCCTGTTGGCAAAATTCTGTTATAAACCCTGCCAAACCACATTTTGGCAGGTACTATTATTTGGTAGTTTAAACAGTTACTTGGAAAAAATGGAAACTGTAAAGAGATTTTGAAAATTAACAACATTTAAATGCTGTTAAAAACAATTTTCACATAGCCAAACTATATGGGTCTAAACCATAGTAAGTCTGAACTCTGTCTGCCTCATCAAGACAGAGATGCTAGATCAAATAAAAACTCAAATATGTATGAGAATTAGAAAGATAAGGAATTTTCCCATAATATTAGTGCTACAGTAAAATTAGTCAGTGTTCCAATTTTAGTGGATGTAAATTCATAATAAAGGAATTTAAATCAGGTGGAGTTGCTCTATAATTACACGCATGTAAGTGAGAACAGAATTTGACAAACAAAATGGCTTTCAACAGTAATGTTAAAGTTCCGAATTATCAAAGCAGCAGACTACAATATTGTGGTCACTTGGAAAGTACTGATTATAGCTGAAATAAAAAGTTGTTAATATACCAGACAAGGGAGGGGAAAGGAGTGGGGAGGGAACTACTGGCTTTATTAATGTAAGCTAAACAAACTGGATTTCATTGATAGGGTCACATGTAAGTAAAAAAAAGCCTTTTAATATATGATCACAACATGATTTTTGTTTTAGTATACTTTTCAATGATTTATGAGATATTTTGTTTATGTATTTATTTATTCTTTAGATGTATATATTTTTCTATTCAATTCCTTTTATTCACATGTTGTATTATCCATGAAAAGCACAGAGACAATATACATTTGTAGTGTTGTGATGTTCTGGTGAAAGGGAGAGTATCAAGGTTTTTATTCTGTTTCTTTAGACAGCTCCATCATCATATTTAACTCTAATTTTCCTTTACTGAAATCACCTGCAATTCAGAGTATAATTTTATACACAATACCAGGTACATAACTTTCAAGCTGACAGGTATAGCCAGTCATTTTTCAAACCATAAAGTGATGTTATTGCAATGTTCATATTTCTTATGCATTAATATAATTAGGAGCACTTACAGGTAAATGTAATTCTAATGTGCAGGTCTAGCGATTACAATATAAGCATCTGAAAGCATTTTCCAGTGGAAAAATTGTGTTCTTATTCTTCAGATGCTTGTCCTGTTCAGCCATTCAGGATTTTACTAATAACCTTCTCATTACTGGATTCATCTTCTGACACTGTATTTTAAATAAGGCAATTTTTTATGAAGATTTGACACTGAAATCAGAGACTTCATTACCCTACAAAATATATCCGCAGTTCAAAGTATTTAAGGGGGTTAAACAAAATGCAAACATTTAATGCAACATTAAGCATGTGAAATAAAAACTTGATTGCCTAAAGAAAGCATGCTATGCTGTTACCCTGGTGACAGGTTAAAAAGGATTGTGAGCTGAATAGCTGTATGATATGAAATTAAAATGTTTCACATTGAACAATCCAAAATGAATTGGGAAAGGTTAGAGCAGAGGAGAGAGAAATCAATTCTCCAATGGCAATGGTGAATGGAAGAGAAGTATGAATAGGATTTGCCAGTGGGGTGCAACAGCTGCCAAATGTCCTGCAGCCAAAGAATTACAATAATACTGATGAAGTGTGCAAGAGCTTTTGGAATCATTGCAGGGAACAGAGAAATACTCCTACAATAATGAGGCTATTCTGTGTCCCATCCCACTCCTGCAGCAGACTCAAAGACAAGTGAAATGCTTAAAAAAATGGAATGCTCAGTAATAAATGTATAAATATGCGATCTATTCCCTTAGTCAATGTTTTACACCTAACTACAATTTTTGTGAACCACAGATGAAATAAGCATGCTAAACAAATGGAAAAAGATCAGCACACACACATGAAGTAGTACACGGAATTCCACAGAGCGCATTTCACAGAACAACACTTTTTCTTTCCCATTTTCATAGCATTTTGTCTTGTTACTAATATTTCAAGTGTTACTGTAATATAAAATATGCGAGGCATGATATAAGCACACAAGAAGACCACAGTCTATGCCCCAAACAGCTTACAATTTAAGGTGTGATCCTAAGAATTCTTATGTTCATGCTTATCTTCATTGATGTGATTAACCAGCAGAGAGAGATCAATAAGATGTTTTACATCAATAAAGTTAAGCAAAAGTATTTGCAGTTGTGAGCACTAAAGAACCAAAACAGAAGAGGACAAAACCTATATGTAAAATGATCAGGATGATGATTAGCACAAATCTTGCTTTTCCATGTCTTTATATTTATTTTGCTCACACTCTTTATATTGCAGGAAGCTATTTAAGGAAGTGTTGAATTGGGTTAGCAGAAATGATTGTTGACCTCACAGAGAGAAATAGATAAAGGACGAGAGAAACTAAAGGAGCTACAGGTACTCTGGAAAGAGAAAAGAAGAGGGTATGAGAGAGCAGTAGGAGAGAGAAGAGAAGTGAGAAGCACGTGGATGGACTCAGAGAGATCTGGGCTGTGGCTGGTGGAAGAGCCGAAGTAGTAGGACAAGCACAGGATTAAGGTGGGCCAGCAACCAATGACGCTACAGTAAAAATGTCATAGACCAGGGATGGTCAATATGGGGTATATGTGCTACAATACGTGCTACAATATGGTGGCCAATATGTGCTACAAATAGCATATGCAGCCACTGGGTGTGGCACATGGGTGCTGGGGGCAGGGCTGCAAGTGAAGAGGGGAGGGTCTGGCCAGGGTCTGGGACTGAAGGGGCTCACTGCAGCTCACTGGGTCTGCACTGCTCTAGCTGGGAGACCAGCAGAAGCAATTCTGCCCCCTGTGCTTTGCTCAGTTGCTCCATGGCAAAATCAGCCTAGCTGGTGGGGCTGGGCAGAAACAGCCCTGCAGCACTGGGCTGGTATGCGAGGGAAAGAAGGGAGAAGAATCCTGTGTCCAGCCAGAGGAAGGAAGAGAACAGCCCACAATACCCAGCTGTAGGGAGGAGGGAAGGGGAACAGCCCCCATCACCCAGCCAGGAAGTAGAGATGGGGAAAACCGGCCGCAGTGCCTCACCAGAGGGAAGGGGGAGGGAGAACAGTCCACATAGCCAAGAGGGAAGGAGGGGGAAAACAGCCCCAGTGCCTGGCTGTAGGGAGAGAATAGTTTCCACCATCTAGCTACTCAGTGCAGGACACAGAAACTTGGGTCTTTGCCTCCTTGGTACAGGTAAAACTGATAACCCTCTTTGCATCTCTCCACTCTTCAAGCACTCATCAGCTCTGTGCACACAATGCAGAGTGCAGAGGGCTTCTGATCAGGACACAAAACTTGTTAGTTATATCTCTGCTCAGGCCCACTCCAGCCTGACAGTCCTGGCCTGGGACCTGCATGCCTGTAGCAAGCTCTGAGTAGAGAGAGCCCAGAATGAAAATGCTGTTGTGGCACTAGGATACCATGGGGTGGCACTGCTCCCAAGCCAGGCTTTGGGGACACCTCATTCCTTTAGGGCACCCCATGGAATCACCCACACCCTGAAGATGACACCCAGCTGGCCTCAAAGTGCAACTGGGGGTGACCTCATTAAGAGAGTTACCACTGTAGCGGCTGCAAAGTGAAGGGTGAGCAGAGTGCTCTGGGAGACCCCAGCAACCTCTCAGGCAGCCTCTGGCATACAACTGCCCAAGGGTGCAAGCCCCCTATTAATGTCATGGGCTCTGAAGGTGCCATCTCATTAGGTCATGCAGATGCCAGTGCTGACACATCCCTGGCCATGGAGGCACCAGCTGGTACAGAGTAGATAGCTCTAAAGGCACCCTGTCAAAAGGGCAGGATGCTACTTCTTGTCCCATGGAGCCCTGAAGCTACTGCTGGGCACATGGCAAATTGAAAGTATCTTTAGGTACAGCCTCAAAAGTTCCTCAACTGAGGCTCTCACAGGATGAAGAAACCTGTTACAGCTGTGGTCACAGAATAACAAAGCTATCACAACTGATAAGGCACATGGAACGCCCTGGCCTTGAGATTCACAGGCCAAACACCCCCCGCACATGACTAGTACAGAGCAGTTTCAACATCTCTTTAAAATGCTTACAAAAATGTTTTTATTTTTCTTTGTAATTTGTAGTCCAAGAGATGCAAAGCAAACAAACAGGTAGCCAGCCTGCAGTTTATGTGCTGCAGGCAGCCACTGTGTGGAACATTTGAGCCCAGGCACTCAGTGGAATGGAGGCAGGGAGGTTCACGCCTCCAGCTGCAGAGTGGAAAGGTGACAGGATGCTTCTGCAAGAGGAGGTATCACTGCCAAGAGCCAGATTCAGATTTGCAGCAAGGGAAGTTTAGGTTAGATATTAAGAAAAACTCTCTCACTAGGAGGGTAGTAAAGCATTGGAACAGGTTACCCAAGAGAGGCTGTGGAATCTACATCCTTGGAAGTTTTTAAGACCCAGCTAGACAAAGTCTTGGCCGGAATGATGTATCTGGCGATGGTCCTGCTTTGAGAGCAAGGGGGTAGACTAGATGACCTCCTGAGATCCCCTTTAACCCTAGTTTTCTATGATTCTATAGTTCTCAGACTTCACCAGCCCTGCAGCTGCTTAGGATCCTTATTCACCGTATGAAGCTGCAATGGTTGCAGCTCAAAGAAGGGTTAACCAGGCTTTTGATGGTGACAACTCCTTTCTCAACAGCACCCTGACTGCAGCTGTGCTCTGCATGTCTGGAGATTCATCCTCCCCTGCTGCTATTTTGGCACCTCAGGGCACAAGCTATCAGCTATGCCTCTGTGGGGGGGCAGGGATCAAAGCAACACTCCAAGGCCACATCCACACGAGCATGGACGTTTGGTTCCTTGGGGACAACTAGCAGTGGGACAACTTGTGCCACCACTAGTTGCCCCAGGGAACACCTGTGCTCCAGCAGCCTTACCTGAGGTCCTGGGGGCCTCCTAGGGCTGCAGCAGCAGCAGCAGCAATCCTGCCTCAGAGCCTGACTGGCAGCCAAAGCATGGCTCCAACCAGCCAGGTTCCAGTTTTGAGCAACACGTGCTGTCCCCATGTGCCCCGCTCCACTTTTTTTTTTTTTAGCAGGTTTTTTGGACCTCTGGATATCCAGGGGTCAACCCCAACCCCCACCCTCAAGCTGCTCTCTTGCAGCACAAAGAACAGCTGAATATGCTATATGATGTCTGTGGCAGCACATACTGCACAGCTGCACTTATCTGGACGTGGCCAAGGAGAGGTAGGACTTAACTTGCAGCATGCCTGCCAAAAAGTTTGGCCATCACTGTCATACACCATCATGCTTTAGGAATATGCCTTCATATAAACTATGGAGCTACTTTCCTTACCTTGCATTGTACAATACTGTTCCTCCTACCAACTCAAACTCCCATCAAGAAGCTGTCTCACAGTGTTTACTTTTCATAAAAAGCTATGCCGTGATACCCACTTTAAGATGTTTTACTTCTATTTTGACTGAACTGTAGTTGGGTTTCAACACTTATAAAAATAGTAGATTTGTATCTAACCACATGTATATATGTACACATACACACAATCTTTCTTTAATAACTAACTGAACAGCAAACATGGAGAAGGACAACATATCACCACATATTAAGATGACTAGAAAATTACATCAGTCTATTGGTTTAACTCTGGTTAAGGAAGAGGAAGAAAAAGGACAAGAAGTTTGAGAAGAAATTATTAGAAGTCAAAATAACTCAAATATTGTCCAAAGAGACAAAAGAGGGAAAATGTGATAAGTATCTACAAGTGTATTACAGAGAGTGGGAGAAAAATATCTTAATAGCTCAGTAGTCCACAGGGGAAAAAAAAAGAAATAATGGAATAATGGTCTGAAGCTGCAAGGATTATGTAAATAAATAGAGGTTTTGGTAGCATCATAATACATCATGAATGGAATGCATGACTCGTTGACAATGAGATCAGAATGCTGAGAATGAGACAGTCTTATTTTCATACGTTAAGGATGACTGCATAACTCGAAAGAGGTGGAACAAAGGAAAGCCACGAGTGGGTTGTATTCAATCATCCTTAGCAAATGAAAATAAAGTGTTTTACCTTTATATTACACTAGGGGGGTATCTGTAGATTAATGTAAAGTATAAACATTTATCTGTGCTTACAATAACTGCTCAAGTTACTCCTGTAGTTCAAGGGAAAAATGGTGTTATATAATTGATACAGTTTACTTATGAGTGAAGATGTGCTGCAAATGAGAAGCTTCCATCCATGTTAAGTGACTAGTTTAGACGAGCCTAGTAACCTGAAATCTATTTTTTCTGTCAACATATTCTGTTTTTTCAAAAGTAGCAGGTTAAAGGTATTTGGTCTCTTTGTTCAGCTCAAGGGCTGTGTCCAGCTAAGCACGGACATGTCTGTGGCACTATATACCGCACATTTCAGCTGTTCTCTGCAAGGCAATAGCACTGGGGAAGGGGGAGATCGACCCCAGAACATCCCAAGGTCAAAAAAATCTGCGTAAAAAAAAGCAGAGTGGCACACACAGGGGGAACACACACTGCTCAAAACTAGATCCAGGCCAGCCAGAGCCACGCTCCAGCTGCCAGCCAGGCTCTGAGAAGCAGGATCACCACAGCTGCAGCCCCAGAAGGCCCCCGGGATCCCAGGTAAGGCTGCTGGGGCCAGCCCAGTGCTACTCCCAGCCATCCTTGCCTCAGCTGAGGTAACCTGAGGCACCAGAGGATGTATGGCTCAGGTGTTCCCCGGGGACCTCTAGCAGCAGCACAAGGTACACACTAGCAACTAGCAGCTGCTGCTTCTTGTCCCTGGGGAAACAAACGTTCATACTCATGTGGAAACAGCCAAGTGGGACATACAGGTCAGGAGGCTTCTTTAGCAGGGCAGCTAAGCATTCTCCTAGTGTAAGGGAATCCTTGACTGGCAAACAACTGGGGCTATGCACTCCCTCCTAGACTCACCAGCATAGTGGGTATACTGGGTGATAGCAAGCGTGTCTAAAAGTTGCTTCCTTCCAGCAATTTCTGGACAGCTAAAGGCTTGCTCTAAATTACATATGCCTCACATATGCAGCTTACTGACTGGCATAGCTGACAGCTTTTACCAGTGTTTCATTTAGCATTTACATCCACAATCAGCTTGGAAATAAAAATCTAGATACATCCACAAAATAAAAATATATATACAACTACCGCAGTGCTCCCAGTTCATCAATTTCACTCTGAGTCCAGAACCCTGGCTTTGGATGGGTCAGCATTCACTAAAGACAATATTAGTCAATTTTTCCAGGAAATTGGTCAACTGATTGGTAGGCTTTTGACCAACAGTTAAATCAAGTTCTACAGGTAAGAATGGATGTTTTTATTGTCTGAATGTTGTAGTCAATGACAGAAAGCTTCATTCATTTAGAGACAATTATTTCTAATACATAATAAAACTAACACTATACTTAGTTATATGAAAATGTTATTTTACTTTTAACAATAGTTTACACTCCTATGGTGCCTTCTGTCAAGACCATCAGAAGACACTCAGCACACATGAATCTTCACAATAGCCCTAGCAGCTTGGAGTCTTAAGCGCATTTTACAGATGGGTAAAATTAAGCATAATCTGGTGACTTGACTGGCTCCAGATAGTACAAGGAAGAGCTATGAATATAACCCAATCTTCCCATCTCAAGTCTTCTGCTGTAACCAGGTGGCCAAGGAAAACATTTAGGTTGTTTGCCAACCATGTAAAAATATTTTAAATACATTACTATTCTTTTAACATGCAGTATCAGGTAATATGGGCATGTAGCCTCACTTTTTTTTCCAAGTCATAAATGATGAAAGGGTAAAACTCATACAAAAATTAGGAAAATATGCTTAGTGGCCAACACAAGCAACACATAGGAAGTGCTGTAGGCAATTGGGTTTAGAAGCATAAACATTACATTAGTAGACCCAGGAGATAGCATGATGTAGCCACACCTGGAGAGTCACTCTCCTATTCCCCTCCCAAGCCACTAATGAAAACAAGACTGAAGCCAAAACGCGAAGATTCAACTATACAACATCAGTTTTTGGTCTCAGAGGCTCAGCAACATCAAAAAGGCATAAAATAAGATGGATTCACTTCAGCCAAAATATGTTTTCACTTGAAATAAGATCAAATTCTGTCTAGGAGACCTCAGGATTTTACTAGATGCTGTAAATCTGTTTAGCAGCTGTGGGTGGCACCACTTTCACAATAAACTACCCTACTGAAAAGTTCTATATATGCAGGGAAAGTTCTATGTAAAATAAGTGAAGTCTGAACAATGAAACAATCATTAATCATTCATAGCTGTTTCCTATACAAAATATGTGCTCCTATTATCTGAATATCACAGTAAAATAGTCACAAAACTGGCTGACCTTCATGGTGCCAAATACGTCATTAGTTAATTAGCTTTTAACAACTCTAAAGTGTTTCAGTTTCCCAAGAAAGCAAGCTAAAGAATATTCAATCAAAGATCTAAAACAAGGAAAATACAGAAAACGCATACTGCAGAAAATACAAATACCTGTACATCTATTGCTATAAGAATTGATGCGTCATTAGTGGCTGGTACGTTGCTCCAAAGCGATTGGTTACGGGAATCTGTAACTCTGTTCATACAGCCAGAGGAAACTTACCTGGGCGCATCTACATTACAATCTCATTTACAAGAGCTATTCTTTTTAACATAATGAAGGCGTGTACTGAGGTGTTCAGTCTGTCAACCCAGAGATTTCTCAAAGAACTCCTAGCAAGAGTACAGCCCATTTGAGAACTGTTCGGTAAACTGCAGGTTTGATCTTAACAGTACAATAACTCACTGGACAGCACAGTGGATGCTGGCCAGCACCCTGTAGTTAGTGATACATACAATCAAGCATGGGATTTGGGTTCAACTGCAGGATCTAGGTTTCCACTCAAAAGACTGGCAAGGGCAGAAACAAATGTTTACGGCCAGGGCTAACAGGGCTTAGCCACCCCAAACTGGGCCGATGACAGTGGCTCCAGTGCCACCACTGCCACAGTGCTGTGCCTAGCACCCCCGTCACATACTCCTCCGCTGCCATGCACACAGCACCAGCACGGCCCTGAGGGAGGGAGGAGTGGGATGAGGCGGGTGCAATCCACACTGCCCAGCCCCCCAAAATAGTATTTTCTAGTGCTGCTTATGGGGAAAAGAGCCTCTCCACCAAAAGGGCCTCCACACAGCTTCCTGGCTAGAGTCTCAGTGGGGGCTGGGCAGTTTCTGGGGGGGCTGAGCAGCAAGGGGGCTCCCTTCCCCTCTGCCCCCAGTTCCCAGCATGATGAAAAGCTGAGCCAGGCAGCCCCATGCTGCAGCTCCTGGCTACAGCTATCAAGAGGCTGAGGAGGAGAATCAAGGGCACCCTCCTGCTGTGTGGACCTGGCTGAGTCGCCACCGAGACCCACAAACTTGGGTGGGGGAGGGGATCCACATGGCAGAGAGGCCATTTCCCTACCACCCTGTCTGGCTTCACAGGGAGACAGAGACAAGCAACTGCTGAGGCTAGCAAGCTGCCCAGCAAGGAGCCCCTGGGATGGTGGCAGAATACGACCTACACTGAAGCATGATGGATGTGTGTTCAAAAAAGCGTTCTAATCTACAGCTCTTTAGTCAAATACTACATGCATCAAGGGTTAACTTAGAGTGGGATCCACCATTTTTAAAGTGCTTTAAGTGCTGTGAATATTTGTTCTGTTACAGCTTTGAAGCACACTAAGTGTACTGTTTGTACCTAGGCCAGATGTCCATTTCTCCCTGTATTAATTATTTGCCTTGTCCAAGGCCATGAAATAGACAATGTTGTTCTTCGTTGCAGATACCATGGGTCCCTACTCTACTCCCCCCCCTTATTTCCATGTGCCCAGCAGTTTGCAATGGTTCTCCCAAAAGAAGCAATGTGCACTCTCTGTCCCCGCAGTTCTACTCCCTAATTATTCATGTGGGATACTGAGCACTTTCGAAGGCAACAGAGATTGTATGAACAAGAAAGAAGATTATGCTGTACCATTTAATAGGCTACAGCATTTTGTACATCCCAGTGCTCCCCAAGATAGTTCAACATCCCACACCACCTAATGCAGGAGGCTATGCCAAAGTAACACCAGAGAGCTCTTCCTGGCTTCATTGTCTAAGGTGGGTAAAGCAAACATTAAAGTTATTTTTAACAGTTCCTTTATGCACATAAGAGCTGGTCTAGTGTTTTCCTTTTTGTGATCACAAAATCTTTTTTTCTAATTCAGAAAAAACGAATCAGTTAAACCAGTATGGACACATTTCACAGCAGACTTGAAGTGAAAACAGTAAAAACATTGTTTGTAAATAAAGTTGTTAGAGAGAAATTACAGAGCAAAGTATTGTGGTTACTGACAAAAACAGTGAGGCAAGAAATATCTAACAATGTCAGGCTAGGAACTTCAACATATAGTCTACTACAGATCCATTTAGAAATCAACAAATAAACAGAATAATATGGCATAAGCATAAAAAAAGAGTAAGTGTAGTCAGTATTTCCCCCACAGACATTTTCTGAAAGGGCTTCATGACTGAAAAGTCACTGGCAGTTGTATTTATTTATGTATCTACTAAATTAAAAATAAATATCGGCGAACCCTTTTATTCATTTGGTTCCTGCCTGTTCTCAGCAGGCAGTCTTACTATTGTTACCAAGGGGATAAGCTTCAAAACACACATGGACATTTGACATGGGAACTGTTCAACAGTACATAAATACTAGCTTCTAAACTACCACTTTGTGAAAACTAAAGAGAGAACCTCCAAGGAGTTGGGTCTGATTCTGTGTTTGCTGGGCAAAGGCAGAAAGAACCAACACCTGAAGACTAAGCTGAAAGCACCAAACCCTAGTCATGTCTACACCATGTGCAATAATGCAAGGGAGTACTACCCATCCTTGCTGGACCATAGTGGACACAGCCACTTCCTGGTTCACACCCATGGCTACTTTAGCAGCAATAGAAAATAACATTTTTTCAGCATGAATTGTGTACAGAGCAGAAGTGAGCAAGCCAGCCATGTTTTCCTGGCAGCATTCCTTAACACAGTCCAAAATGGTGTAAACATGGCCCACAGCCCTACCAAGAAAAGAAGCCTCACCTCTCCTCACACTGGCAATTCATCATCTCCACCTATCAAGCTATGGTTTTAAGGATGTCAGATATTAATCTGGCCTTCTAAAAAGATATCACAGCTGCACTGGCCCAAAAATCAGGTCACAGAACAAAATTAGACATTAAGAGCCATGATGCATTTCGTAATTCCCCTTCTTGTTTAAAGAGTGAAATAATCTGTTACCTGACTATATCAGCAACTGATTATTTAGTTCTCGATGCTGGTCAGTACAGAGTACAATCAAAGTTCTGCTCTATCTTCCTCATTCATGCTTTTCATCCATCCCTAAAGGTTTGGGAGCAGTGATCTTGAGAGGGCTATAATATGTACAATTCACTGAGGGAATAATGGGCTGCTTTACATTACTTTACTCTTCCCTGGGTGCAAAAGGCAAGTTGTGATTTTGCTCTGTGTGCATCATATATTGCAAAGCCTTACTGTGCTTGCTGTAAAGTCTTCTTTTTTTTGTTGAAAAAAACATATGGTACTAGTTATCATTGTGAATACAAATAAAAATAAAGACTTCTAGAAACCACCATTTGATTTATTCCTGACCACTGTAAAACCGGTAACAGAATATCCTGTCAAACCACTGTTACGGAATTTGAATAAAAATGTCTACCCTGCATTCTGGCTTAGAACAAAAAAGTTACTATCTAGGATACTTATCAAAACAAAACACAACACGGAAGAGCAACTACGCTAAAGAAAAGAAAGAATTCAGTTGAAGTTTTCATGAATTGCATATAACTGTTACTAATGTCAACTTTCCTAACACAGGTTTTATAATTAATTAAATTAGATCAGTGTCATACTATATAAGAGTGAACAGAAGCCACCAAGGAGCTGTGATTTACCAAGCAGGGCTGCAGTTTAAAATCTCAGGCCAAAGACCAATAAAAGCCAGGAGCAGCATGGAAATAAAACTCACTGTCTTCCAGAAAGCCAAAGAAATGAATTAGTCTTTTGGCACTAGTTATGCTCAAATGCATGGCCAAAGTTAAAGTATGTTACCAACAGCTGCTATCTGAAAGAATGGGAAAGCAACCAAATTCCTACTGCATCCTAGCAATAGACTCCACACTTAAAAATTAAGGTGCTGATTCTACAAACATTTACAGAATTGGACTCCAAACTATTAAGTCCCTTCATTAACATAATAAATTACTCATGAATCTACAATTTTTTTAAAAATTTATTTTGCAGCTGAATATTCATATTATCCCAAAGTGCTGAGATAGCTTCAAACAGGCACATGGGAAATTTGTGATGCTCAATTTGTGGTTAGTTACTAATGTAGCAACATTCTGCATTAATGAAACTCCTGATGTGCATTAATTACAATTCTGGCTTGTAACACGTTTTTGTGCCTATTAGTTTGTTAATATGTAGGACAAAAATAATCATGTATGACTTATATGGATAAGGGAATGCAAGCTGAAGGCTCATTTGAATTTAGAAAAAACAGACTATATTAAAAAATCATGCAGTTTCTCACTAGTGCCCCTCTTGTGCATGGAAAGACATCATTAACAACAGCATATTTGAACTCCTCAAAATGAACTTACCTTGGAGTCCCTAGAAATTGCTGTGATCTCCGTTGTTCAGCCACATACAAAGATGCTGCTGTTGCTAGTAGCTCCCTTTTTTCAAGATCTGTCAATTTGTGTCCTAGTTTAAAAAAAACAGGTTTTAAAACTGGTTAAACACCATGGGCCAATTTACTCCCTCCACACAAAACACACATGTGGAAAATAAACCATAAAGCACTAAAGTCAAATTCTAAATATTTTTTATCCTAAATTAAAAAACAGCATGGCAGACTCTCACAGTTTCAGGGTTTAAATAGTATGTTTTCATACAGATCAGCCCTAGTGTTAACACTGGTATCTCTGTTAAAACAATCTGACAAGTGAAAGAAAAAAAAATGATGCCACAGCATCTTGTTTTCATTAATAAAATGTCACTGGTTGACATATTGTGGCTCATGCTGGTAAAGAATCCATCTGTACATTAGAACTTACTCAAAATATGCTGCATTCTTTTCAATACTTTACCTTCTCAAGACTACATTTTCTCTACTTTGTGAGTGATAAATACACCAGTCTATCCTGCTGAAAAGACTGAGAACTGAAACTACTTGTCGGCCCAATTACCAGGAGTGTCTGTCAGACCATTATTAATTTGTTACTCATAGCCAAGCTATGCTGAACATTTTCTAAACAAAGTAGTGGTATGAACTCCACTCCCCAAAGCATGTCTTACAACATAAAGGCAGAAAGACAGAGTAGGCAGAAGAGGTACAACGTAAGTAGAGAAGTCAAGGTCTTGGTCCAAAAAATAAAAGTCAACTAGCTTCCTCACAGGTAGTGTGGCAAAAATGAGTTTTCAAGTGGGTTTAAATATGGAGAGATACAGGCTCTATAAACTAGTTCAGAAACAGCTCAGCAGAAAGCAGGAAAGAAGACAAAGACATTCATGAAAAAATATGGTGAATGGGTGGATGAGGATGAAATGTCAAAAAGGGGAAGATGATCTGAAATGAGGCAAGAGTGCTTAAAGTAAGAAGATGAAGAATTATGCTTTCTTTTAAAAGCAGCAACAAGAAGTTAAAATATATGGGGTAGCAGAGTTTGGGGGTTTCAAAGCAAAGACAACAGTGAAAACAACAGGTAAGAGAATTTTTAGCAGAGGCTTTATACTGCTCAGAAGGAAGGAATACAGGACAAGAAAAGTGTTTGGGAGGCAGAGACTCAGAAGGTAGGAAAACAGGACAAGAAAAGTGTTTGGGAGGCAGAGACTAAAAAGGAGTAGTTGTGATAGGAAATAATGAAGAAATAAAAGCTTTAGTTGGAAGGTTAGAAAGAAAAAAGATGACTAGTAGAGGTAGCAGACAGGAATGACAATATATAGTGCTAGGTCAAAAGAAACACTTTGTTTTAATGACAAGAAAAATGGTCCCCACTAAATTCCTCAACAGTAAATGCATTCTGAATCTCTGAAGATTACTATCATGTCCAATTAAATAAAAAAGAACATTACATCATTTCATTTGGATTACATCCTACTTACATAAGGACCAGTAAACAAAGAGACTTCACAGTAATATTAAATAAGCCAAAATAAAGAGTTTAATCCTTCAAACCCTCCTGTGAAGTCCTATCAATTACTTTGGTACATACATTTCTAGCACTGACAATTTCTCATGTGACTAAAGATTTGCAAGATGAGTTCAATGTCAGCATTTAAGGCCAAATCCTATTTCATTTAAGCATCTAAGTGCAACCCTTTCCACTCTGCTATAGGCCTGGGGAGGTCAGGGGGGAAGAGAAGTGTGAAGGGGAGAGGAAGGAGTTATCCCATATATTTTTGTAATGTGCCATCCAACCTTAAGACTAAGTCACACAAAGGAGCTAGGTGGACAAGAACCCACCCAACTTTTGTGTTAATGGCTTTTCATGGACTTGAACAGAACAGAATAGGATCATGCTTTGGTGTCTAAATCTAGGTGCCTAATAAATGGACTAGGAAGTGGACCCTAGTATCCTAGAACAGCAAGCAACCCTGCTGCACTCCATCAAGGAGAAGCATCTAAGCAGAGGTTCTACAC
This sequence comes from Alligator mississippiensis, assembly GCF_030867095.1. NCBI lineage: Eukaryota > Metazoa > Chordata > Crocodylia > Alligatoridae > Alligator > Alligator mississippiensis. Next base: position 363,835,600 of record NC_081824.1, read on the forward strand.
TGCTGCCTATCTTAGCAGTTATCAGCTAGAGGGGTTACTGGAGAGCTGTACAGAAGGATAGCGAATAACATCATGGGACCACAAAATGACTGGTGTACTTGGTCAAAGAACCCTCAAACTTTTATTCACGTTTCACCTGTGATCACTATTGCTGAATGCCAGTGTCCACTACTGCTACTACCTGTAAGTTAATTTAGTGCTATCCATGGGGAAATCTTTAACAGAAGTTCTCAAAAGCATCAGAGCTTATTATAAATAGTGCAGCACCAGAGTTTCAAAATACGGATGACCTCTGCATAAGACCCAGTTCAAGGAGAGCATCCTTGAATGTTTTGTAATCACTACAGTTGGCATATTCTGTAAAAAGAAGTGAATGGTATCACCTGGAAGCCACAGAGCAGCAATGGTATTATAGTGGGGTAATTATGAGTGCCCTCACATGGTACAATGCGATAGCTGCCACAAGTCAAAAAATGTAAATTTAAAAATAACAAAGATTCACAAAAGGCAAAAGATCTATATCAATTTATTTTAATTTAGCCATTATTAACTCAATGTTTATTATTCCTTCATCTGCCTTGAAATGGAAATTTATCAAATACATGCACAATGCAACTTCTGAAAGGCTGACTCAGAAAATAATCTTGATCTTTCTCTTGCCAATAGTGGAAAAACTGATGGCAAAATGAAAATCAGCAGTTCTTAACTTCTATGTATATTGGGTATACATATGATACTCTAAGCAGCTTCATGAGCAAACTAGTTTGGCTCTTAGGCTTAAGATTAAGTGAGCTGTCAGATATTTATAACCCAACAGTGTACATTCTATTATTAGGTTGTTTTAAATTAGATAGTATTCGAATTTAAATATTTGCTTCCATGCCTCCACCAATAACAAGAAAAGTCCCTTACATACAGGAAAATGTATGTTAAACTCTGCCACACACCACTCCCTCCCCCACCAAAAAAAGCCTATGACATGTTGGTGAGACCAAGTCCATGTACGTCTACATGCTCCCACAAACATGAACAGCATCAACTCATATAAGGACAAGGAAAACTATAAAGATCCCAATTTGGAGGTTTTATTGCACGACCTTCATCACAAGTGAAATCAATAACTGTTTTCGCACTTCTCTACGCTGCAAAAACTATTTTCTCCTTCAATCTTCAATAAAAATCAAACTCCAAACAGTGAATAAAAGTCAGCAACCTGAAACAGGTTAACAAGAGAACAAGAGTTATGTACACCTCTTCATTATAAAAAAACCCAAGGGGGAAACGGAGGGGGGGGGGCGGGGGCTCTAACTTCCCTTGTTTGTCACTGCTTGCATTTGCTGTGACAATTTCAACAAACTATAACACAGGGATGGCTGTGATGCCCACTGTGAATGGTTAAATCTGAAAGATAATAGAAGGAAACTATTAACAATTTACCGAAGCTAGCTGTCTGTATATAGCTACTACAAATGTGCCAGCTTGCTGAGAATGCCCTTAGTGCAGCTTTGGTGGTATACACTTATGAAAATCTACTGTAGGCTGCTTACTAGCAATGGTCAGTGATTATTTTATTACATAAGAAAAAACGCTTTATACAAATGCCAAAGCTTGAGATGTTAACTACTGAAAAAACAAGAAATTTGAAATTGTAGTTGAAGGTTGTCTGTGTGCAGCTACGACCCTGTGCCCATTCACAGACCAGACAGTTGGGCCCCTGGTGAGCTGAAGTTCAGATAAGGTTCTCCCCACTGGCAGGGAAAGGGGTGCAGAGGGAAGAGGGTCAGGATCTTCAGGTTATCCAGGCCCTGCTGAGCCAGGGCAGGGCCTGGTAGGGGTACAGGCGCTACTACCGTAGTGCTGCACTGTGTTCTCATGTGCTGCTTGAGGCTGCACACAGCTGGAGTGGCTGGCACAGCTCCTGCCCAACCTCAAGTTTCCACCATGCAGCTGGGTCAGGCAGGAACCAAGCCAGCTGCACCCATGTGGCCCAAAGTGGTTCGCGGGAACACAGAGAAACATTGGTCCAGCCTGACCACATGCCAGGGACTCAGGATACAGAAGGAGATGCAGGGAGAAGTGGGGAACAGGCTGGCCCAGCGGAGCCCTTTCCAGCTTTCTGGGGCTCCATGACAGTCCCGCCCAGCTCAGGCATGGGGAGCTGGGAGCAATCTGGCCATGCAGACCCCACAGTCCCAGCCTGGGCTGCCCCTATGCCTCTGCCTTCAGCAGCACCCACAGGCTAGCTCAACTCAGCCCTGCAGCCCCAGCACAGGACGGATAGCAAGGCCATGCCAGCTGGCTCTGGCCAGGCCCCACGCCACCCAAGCAAGAGCAGGGGGGAAAGCTGGGCAGACCCAGACTGGTGTCCCATGCCCACCCAGAGACAGCGATTTTAATCCTCGCTCCCCTGACCCCGCTTTGCTAAGGTGCTGCCCAAGCCGGTGTCTGGCCTCAGGGATAAGCATGGGAAGGGCTTGTTTCAGAGACTACAAGGCTTGAAGAGACCATTATGATCATCCAGTCACATATCCTGCATATGAACCTGGATTAAAGTATGTCTTTTAGAAAGAAATTTGATCTCATTTTAAAGACTCCAGGCAATAGTGAGTCCACCATTTTCCTTAATAAGCTATTCCAGATTTCACGTACCCTTACTGCTAGGACACTGTATCTTATTTCAAGGTTGAGTTATCTAACTTCAACTTCCAGCAACAGGTTCCTGTTCCTTGTTTTGTCTGCATGACTGCCTTCCCCCTCATCCCCATTATCAAGTATCTCTTCATGTGCAAGTATCTAAGCTAGTAATTAAGTCACCTCCACCCTCTCTTCAGCAAGATGAACAGACTGAACTCCTTATGCTTCTCATCAGAAGATGAGTTTTTCAGCTTCTGAATTATTTTTATGGGTCTACTCAGAACTCCAAGATATCTACATCTTCAGGTATGGACATATTCTAAATTCGGTCTCATCAACAGTATGTATAGAAGCAAGGGTCACGTTCATTCTTTTCTTTTTACTTCATATTCCCTTTCTTACACATCTGAGGATCACATAAACTTGTTATAGCCCTTCACTGATAAGTCATGGTGAGATCATTATTTATAATCAGAAGGGATCCCGGTTTTCTCTCATAAAAAAAATTCCCAATTTTTGGGTTAAAAAAAGTAACCCAAAATCCACATATTTCCATGATTAAAATGAAATGTCACTACTATATATAACACCACTACTATCTATCTATCTAGTGGCATTTCATTTTAATTCACATTTTTCTGTGATTAAAATGAAATGCCATTACTATATCTATATGTATATAGTACACACGTACACACACACACACACACACACACACATACACAGAGTAAAATCTGTTATCCAGCACAAGTGGCGGAGGCTTGCGGGGGGGGAGGTTTGCGGCGGCCGCATGCAGAGCGGCTAAAGCGCAGGGTGACGGGCAGCGGTGGTCAATGTGTACAAGCTTCCTGCCAACCGGCTGGAAATTCCAGTTAATAGAGTTCTGGTTACTCAAATGCCAGATAACAGGGATTTCACTGTATATAGTAGTGACATTTCACTTTAATCATGGAAAAATTTGAATTCAAATGAATGTGGATTTCAAGTTACTGTTTTAGCCCAGAAATTGGGGATTTTTTTTAATCAGAGAAAACCAGGATCCCTGATAATCACCCAGTCCAAGTCATTTTAGAGGCCAATACTTTTCCACAGAGCCTCTTCTTCTATAGGCATGGTCTGCTTTCTTTGTTTTCAGCTGTCCTACTTGCATTTGGCCACATAGCAGTGCATTGTGTAAACTTTGATCATTTAACCAGTGATTCAGATGACTGCAACAGTAATGTGCCTCAACAGTGTTACTATCCAATAAATGTTTGTATCATTAACTTTACTACCAATAATTTTTCATATCATCACCACCTAGAGCAGGGGTCGGTAATGTTTGTAGGCACAGTGCCAAAAACACCTGCAACCTCGACTTGTAAGATGTTGGTGTGTCAGGGGCAAACAGCTGAGGAGCCACAAAGGGCCTGATCGTTGTTGTGGCAGCACAGTCCAAACCCCTTCACCACCATCTGCCCTGACGCATGTACGCCAAGCAAAATGCTTCCGTGTGCCACACTCTGGCACTCAGGCCGGGGCTTGCCTATTCCTGACCTAGGATTCTAGATGGTTGATAAAACAATTGAAAAATGCTGGAGCAAGAAATGACCCCAAGGGCTATATATAGCCCTTCATATCTCCCCTTTGTTGGCACTGGATTTATGAGCCAGATGCCTTGCTCCAGGGTGGACCCAAACCCTCAGATTAACCACGACCTTTACATTCAATAATAGGCAAATTTACTGGTACACAATAATAACAGAAAAGAATAATACAAACAATTCTATAGCTACCAATCCTAGGGCTGACATCAGAGTCAAGATGCATCTGGCCAGGACGTGAGCTTCACTCTTAAGATGTTAGACATCAGCAGCCTGGAGGTTGGAGGCTGAGCCCCTCTTCCCCTCCCCCTTTCCCCCACACCCCATAGGGTGGATGAGACAGGGTGGTGGTATGCCCTCTGTCCATGGTGCCTCAGGTTCCTCTTTTAGGGACCCTTTTCAAGGACCCTTTGTTAGGGAACCCTTTGTTGCCTAAAGTTTCTGCTTTTGTATTCTTTTTCCCTTCTGATGACTCGTTATCCATGGCTATTGCTGATTGGACTGTCTGTGGTTGTCATACTGTCCACATTCTCTCCTGTTAGCATATTCCTTTGTTTCACAAGCCCATCACATGTACACATCCTAATTTGGGCTTTCTGGGTCTTCTCCTAATTTGATCTACTCCCCCAAAACCAGAACTCCCAGGCCCCCGACTCTTGGGCCTTGTGGGGTGGGGCCACCTTATCTCATGTTACTGAGCAGTGTGGAATATGCCCACAATTTCCCAAGCTATGTGAATATCCATTGGCCTTGCTGTGTTAGACACCCTGCCTGCCTTAGAGGCTGTGAGAACTGTGCGACTGTGTGACCAAGCCTTTAGAAATAAATTAACCCTGGCTGCCACCCTGGACTATTGTGCTAATGCATATATTTTTTATCTACAAACCAATTCCCAAAAGCAAACCTCTAAATATCATTTTCTAGCCATCACCCTTTACCAACCACCTGTCAGCAAGATGCCTCTGAGTCAGTTTTAATCCACCTATTTTCTGCCCTATTAATTCCATATAAAGAAAGTGTTTTAATCAAAATGTAATGTAGTGTTACCAGCTGAAATGTCTTGGAGAAATCCAAATATACTATATCAGCACAGATAAACCATCTTATCCAATAGGCCAGGGATGCTCAACTGCCTGCCCACAGGCCAAATGAGGCCCACAGAGCCATTGTATCTGGCCCATGGGGCTCCTCATGGATCAGGAAATTTGGCAGCAGGGGAACAGTGGACATTATTATGACCACCTTTGCCTTAGCCAAACTACCAAACCCCAAAGCCTCACACAGATGGTTGGAGCCAAGCTGTGCTCCCTTCCTCCTGCAAGGCTGAGCTATGCCCCCTCACCACACATCTGGATAAGGGGCAAGCTATGCCCCTCCCCCTCCACCCAATGGGGCCAAGCCACATCCTCTTCCCCTGCAGGGCTGGGCCATGCTCCTTTTCTCCCCATGGGGCCAAGGCACAAGCTGCCCCATATCTGCCTCTGTACAGCCAGATGGTGCTCACTACACGTGCCACAGGTGCTAGATCAGGACCACCAGCCAGGTCTGGCCTGTGGACAGATTTGGCACAGTGCATCTGGCCTGCTGGGGAAAAAGGCTGAGTACCACTACTATAGGGATAGCCTGCCTGCCAATATCAAACAAACCTGTAATCTTGTAAAATAAATAAATAAACTAACTCTGACAAGCCCTTTCTTCTATGAAATCATGATGGTAAAAACACCTTCCTTCCACTTTCTCCTAGCAAAATTTTATAGATTTTTCTTGTGCTATTGCATTTATGGGGTTATCGTACTGACTGTCCAGGCTGCTGACACAGAATAGCAAAACAACAAAAAGAACAACAAAACAAAGTCTTTTTATTTTTACATAACAAAAGTGATGGAAGTTCTATTGCTTAGGTTATTTAAAACTAAACTGTATATATCTATTACAATTAAAAGGCAGATCCTGCTTTGGGAGGAACACAGAGAAGAAGTATTTCTCTCTAATTTCCTTGATGTTATGACTGCTTAAATCAATATTATCCCAGCATCCCCCAAGCTGAGTCAAAAAGGTTCACGCAATTACTTTACATAACCAACGTCAAATTAAATTACATAAAAGGTCATTTTCCCATAGCAATCTAATTTGCATTTTGTCCTAGAAAAATGTTTAAATAAAAAAACAAACCACGACCCTGGTTTAGTATCTAATAATTGTATAGCATATGCTTTTTGTTTACATGAACAAAAATTAAAATGAAATATAAAAGTAATGAGATGTAAGGGACAAAGTATCATTTGAGTTCAGATTAATATGTAGTATGTCAGATTAATATGTGAGCGGAGGGGCTGCACCTGATGATCTGCGAGGTCCCTTCCAGCCCCTAGCAATCTATGAATCTAAGTTACCTTCACATCTGTTTTTAAAAACTTTTGAACTTGGGGTTGCTGCCATTTAGACACTGACTTGGTTGTATTATGAAGCAGGACATTATTGTAGCCTCTCCAACTGAGGGAATTATTGGCAGGACAGTGTGCTGTGGAGGGACACAACAGCCCAGCGGCCACCTCTGTTCCCTATAGAGTCAGGCCCAGCCAATCAATCACTTAACTATATACAAATGTATTATTACAACAAAACCATTAAAGAGTAAGGACATACACACACACACACACACACACACACACGTATACGTATACATACACCCAATTATTTTTTTAAAATCCAGATGAACAACAGAACAACCCAAAACAAAGGATATTGATCAGACAACCTTATAACTATTAATATACAAACTATTATGTCAACTTATTTACATAAACTATAAGGCACAGTCTGCTACTATAACCAGCAACCCTAGACTACCTGGGTGCCCTCCAGGGCAGGGGCCCCACTCCTAAGGTACCGCTACAGGAAAGGAGGTGGGGGGAAAGAAAAGGAGAGGGAGACCCCAAAGACTCCTAAGCCCCCACTGCTATCACTCAGGTGCAGCCCACATGGTGCCCCTTCACAACCCTGGGAGTCCCTCCCCTGTGAGGACCCTCTCTCCAGGGTAACTTGCTACTCCACAGTCCCGGAGGGTTGTCTCCCGTTCTCTAGGTCGAGCTCCATTCTCCACTGGGCTTTCCCGCTACCTGACTCTGCTGCTGCCGGCCCCGCTTAGGGCCACATGCACCACTGTGTGTAGTGGGAGCTTCACCTTGTACTAGCGGTAGGAGGCGGGGACAGCCTTGTGCAACACTAGGGCTCGGTCTGCTCCCAGACCCTCCATGCAGCATCGTCTACACTGAGCTGCTGTCCTGGGTCAGCAGCTGTAGACCCAAGCGACCTCAAGTGGCTCCCAGGGCATCTCACCCTCTGTGCAGTGCCTCCTGCACCGAGCTCCTGGCCTTGTGTGGAGGTTGGGGACCTGAGCCACCCAAATGGCTCCAAAAATCCTGCTTCGTGCACCAGCCTGTGCACCATGTCTCTGGCCGCACACCAAAGGTTGCAGATCTGAGCCACCTCACGCAGCTCCCAGGGTCCAGACGCTGTGCACCGTGCTATGCACCAAGAGCCTAACCACTGGAGCCGTCTGCAGCTCCCCGCAGATAGAAGTCTTCAGGGGCTCTTCCTAGGCTTCTGCTTTGCCCTGCTGAGCAGCAATCCTCAGTTCTTGTAAGCCCCGCTCTTCTGTCTTCTCTGTGCCCGATGCATCTCCCTCATGTTGGGCATGTAGCTCCTTTTATACTCTCCAGGGCTCTGCCCCTGAAGTCTTCTGCACCTGACAGCTTGCAGTCTTCAATCAAGTCCAGGGGAGCTCCTCTCCCCCTCCCCTCAGGAAAGGAGTGTGACTTCTTTTCTCTTGCTGCCTTCTGATTGGTGGATGGGCTCCATCAATCGGAACAACAGAATCTCAAGCCTGGGACTCAACCCAAGCTCTGAAAGGTAAGCCTGCTACATTATAGGGAACATTAATTTTGTGAAGGGCTCCAATTTGATGTCAAAAGGTGCGTCTAAGCTGTGTTCTTCTCTTATGATAATGAAGCATGAACCAATATCGACCCTGTGCAAGGAGTTCTGAGCTAGCTGGATTACAGATGGGAGGAGCAAAGCAGGTCCTAGGGACCTGCTGAAACTGATGCTGTGCTGGAAAGAAAAGACAACCTTGTCACTGAAGCATTAGGAGGCTGCTGAAAAAGCAAAGAAGCATAGGTGCCGACTCCATGGATGCTCCGAGACTTAAGCACCCATCAAAAAAAAAAACAAAAAACCAGGTGCTCAGCACCCATGGAGCTGCTTGCAGATGTTACAAAAAAACAAACAAACAAAACAACAACAACTGAGTTTCACCAGAAGCAACTGTGATTTCAACCCGGCCCTGCAGCATCTGTAAAGATCAGGTGCTTCAGCTGGGCTTTTTGGCACTTTTAGCCAAAGCAGATTCAATCACCTATTAGATAAAAGTGCCAAAAAAATCCAACTAAAGCACCCAATCTTTACAGACACTGCAGAGCCAGGTAGAAGTAACGCACTGCCTCTTCTCACCATGTGTGAGGCTCGGCACAGAAACGCACCAAGTTAAAAGTAAAGTGCCAGTTTTGTTTTTTACACCTTTTAAGTGCCTACTGACAAAAAATATATATATAAATATATAAAAATAACCTTCTAAACTACATCAGGAGGGGGAAAGCAAAAAAAATAGAACATCTGGAGCATGAAAAAGAAGTCTGCATGACCTAGCTAAATTGAGAGAAGAGTGAACCTAATGGCTAGGAAAGGGAGTAGAACCTCTGTTGCAGTCAATCACACCTCTCCTCCCTACTCATCATAAACAGTTTCCAGTACTGCAGTATTCCTCACCTTTAGGTACTAAAAACAATTTCCAGGCTTCATTTAAGTCTTTTTGTCTTTAAAACCATTTTAGGAACCCCCTAAATCCTTCCCTCACCAGACCTTTAAATGCATTAAAGATTGACAAAGTTCAGAAGCCATGAGACACATAAGTACTTCCCAATAGCATCATGCCATCACCAAAGCCTCATGAGCAGGGAACCTGGTTTTCCCCGTTTAAAAATCCCAAATTCTCTGTTAAAAACCCCAAACATTTTCTGATAAAAGACCCCAAAATCTGCACTTTTCCATGATTAAAATGAAATGCCACTACAGGTTTCCCTCGCCTTATGTGGGTTCTGTATGTGCAAATATGTTCTTATAAGATCACCCTTTTTATACCAAAAATTCATTAAATGCAAGGTAAATTCATGCTTACATGATCGGTGTGGTAGAAGCTGACAGTCAGCTGCTTTGTGCAGTGTATTGTGGGAGTGACATGCACCAAAATATAGTCTCCTGTGTGGATCTGTGCTCCTCGCTCATCAGTGACATGTTTCTGTAGTTACTGTCCCCATTATGATAGTGTCCTGTGCTTGTGTGTACTGCTTGCTGTTGGTGAGTACCAAAATTGACTTGTAAAAAAGGTAGAAATGAGTCAGGGAATCAGTGCAGTTGAGGTCTTAGAACATATCCCTATTTGTTACTTTGTAAAGTGTGTTCCCTTTATGCGAATTTGAGTTACGCGCCCTTTTCCAGGAACGTATGTGCAACATAAAGCGAGAAAAACCTGTATATATAGAGGTATCAGTTGAACACAATGTTTTATTGATATACTTACAATTTTAAAGCAATTTGGAAGCCTACCAGTGCCTCAATCATTACAATAAAATAAATTCTAAATTATAATATAATAAAAGCCATAGCCCTTCCTGCTATGCGTCTGTCTGTCCATAACGCTCTGGGCCAACTGTGCATGCACCACTTGGAGCCTTACTGACAAATAGACACATGGGGGGAGGCAGCCAGGCCGTGCTCTGCCACGCTGGGGTGAGGGAAGGCAATGGGCAGGGGAGGGTGTGGCGCACGGCCCCGCAGAGGGGCATGGTGCATGGCCATGTTGGGGCGTGGCACATGGTGCAGGGGGGTGCCGTTTAGGGAGTGGGCACGGGGTACACAGGCAAAGCCCTCCGGCTGCAGCACGTGGCTGCACAGTGGGGCATGGCCACTGACTGCGCAGCACCATGCGGCTGTGTGCCATGCACCCCCCTGTGTGGCCATATGCTGAGCCCCCCCCCCCATGTGGGGGGGCATGACACGGGGAACCAGTGCAGTGCTGTGAGCAACGCCTGAAGGCTGCAGCACGGGGCCATGGGGTGCAGCACGCTCCCCATGCCTGATCCCCAAACAGCGCAATGCCCCCTGCAAGGGGAGCACCTGCTTGCTGTGGCCACGAAGAGCACAGGGCGTGATGGGGAGAGGGCGTGGTATGCAGGTGTGTGGGGAGCTGGCATGGGGGCATGCAGGCAGCGCCCACAGGCTGCAGCACGTGACCACGAGGCGGGGTATGGCCCCCATGCCTGCTAACCGCGTGAAACTCTGCAACCATTCCCTACCCTCCCCCATTGGGAGTGACTGCCAGCTGCAGCCGCAGGACATGCTAGGCATTGTGGGGTGTGGTGTGGGGGGGGGGGCATGACTGCAGCCACAGGTTTCTGCATGGGAAGCCGGCACAGGGCGGTACAGGAGCCCCTGAAGCACGTGGCCGCAGCACGCCCCCCCACACCACTCCTTGTGCAGCACCCTGCAGCTGTGTGCCATGCCCCCCACACCTGCAACTGGCAGTCACTCCCTGCAGGGGAGGGGGAGGGCATGGCCACAGGGTGCCACACAGGGAGTGGGCATGGAGGGCGTGCCCCACCCCGTAGCCATGTGCTGCAGCTGGCAAGTGTGCAGGCCGGGAGTGGTCTGAGGCCTTCGGGGGCGCGCGGTGCAGGCTGTGGCCAGCAGCCCTGGCACGCGGGTCGGGGAATGCAGGCTGGCGGGCTAGAATTAGGCACGGACGCTTAGCGGTTGATTAAACATTATTTTACTTGCACCGAAGATGGTCGCAGTGCAGGCAGGAAAACTTGCTTGAGTTGCGGTTACAGACAGAAAAGAAGAGAGGCGGACAAGAGTTCCTTCCACGCGAACCTCTAGCCCAATCCGGTTGAAGGCTCTAAACACACAAGCCCATCGCATCAACCGAAGAAAACAACTTGAAGCAGAGAGCTCTGGATACACTCACACAAAGTTTCCTAGGCTCCGTGGAACTTGAGCGCAGGGAAAAGGGGTTCGTCGAAGGATTGCGCTCGGCGACGGGGAGAGGCCAGAGGTTGATCAGACCCCTATAGCCTTCTCAAGGTATACGCTGGGTCCGATAGGCTCTGCAGCGCTTAGAGATCTTCACGAGACATGAAGTTCTCCTCATCCAGATGGTTGTGGAATCCTCCAACTTGGGCGGAAACCGCTCAAGCCTCTTATAAGGCTAGCAAGCCAATCACTAGCCGCCACATGGGAATAATTTAGAACTGGCCAATAGTGGGACACAAATTTGCATGCGAATGGCGGGAACTCCTCTGCACCGTGCATTTCTCTTTGCAACTAAGAAATGCACCCTGCAAAGAAAGCTCCTAGTGGCGGGAAATAATTTAGCAGTGCCGAAGCGCACACAAACAAAAATCACACCCTTGGGTTGTGACAGCAAGTACTGCCCATGTGTCCCCATGCCGGCTCCCCACACACCCTGCACAGCCTGCAGGCATCCCTCACATGCCCATGTGGCACATCCCTCCCATGCAACCACATGTCCGCGTGGCATGCCCCTCCCACCATGGTCGCTCTCTGCGCTATGCCACAAGGTCACGTGCCACACACCAGGACTGCTTCCCCAAGCCATGTGGCCACAGCCAGCGGGTGCTCCCTCTGCCATGGCCACCCCCTGCACCATACCCTGGGCTGCTCTCCGCACCATGCAGCTGCCAAGCACTCCCCATGCCATGCCACGCGGCTGCGCACCACCCCTCCCCTTGCACACAGAGCAGCAGGGAGGGAGAGTGAAGCAGGGCTGGACCCAGAATGGCAGGGGGAGCAAGACAAAACCCAGAACAGTGGAGGGGGGGGGGTGGGCAGGGCTGGACCTGGAGCAGCAAAAGGAGGGGGGGGGTGGAGCTGGACCTGGAGCGGCAGGGGGAGGGCGCCGGCATTTTGCTAGCAACTATATATTTTAGCATTTGATTTGGGGTTATTTATCATGGAAAACCAGAACTCCCACTGCGCCCTTCACTCACCAGGACTTGGGTCGAGCTGCAGCTGTCCCCATGGCTGCTTTGTGGTGCTGAGCAGCCCTGATATGCCAGTGCCCTGCCCCTGCCATTGCCCCTCACTACCCACAGCCCCCTGTCCCTCCCCAACCCTAGAGGAGGGGGCCCCCAGATGCCAGGGCTACAAGACCTGGCAGCTGTTGTGGCCAGAGCAGAGTACAGATGGTCCTCCCCATCCCCCCTGCTGGTGGCACAACCGAAGTAGAGCCTAGTAGGGCATGTGGGCAGTGTGCAGGCGGGGTCAGACCCCGGGCCCTTTTCGTCGCTCTGCACGCGGGCTGTGGCCGGCAGCCCGGGCAGGCCGGGTCGGAGAGGGCGGGCGCCAAGCTAGAATTAGGCACAGACACGTAACGGTTGATTTTAAGATTGTTTACTTACACCGAGATGGTCGCGGTGCAGGCTGAGAACTTGCTTGAGTTGCGGTTACAACAGAAAACACGAACACACGTGGAGTTTGCTAGGCTCCACGCAGACAGAACTCGAACAATCACGTGGAGTTTGCTAGGCTCCACGCAGACAGAACTCCGGATGTCCAGGACAAGCGCACATAAAACTCGTCGATACGTCTTATAGAAGGCTCCGTTCAAAGACGGGAAGAGGTGGGCGGTGGATCAGGCCATCAAACTCCTCTGAGCAACACACAGGGTTTCTATTACCCTGCCGCGCACACCCAGAGTCCCCACGAGATGGATGCGGAGTCCTCTTCGGCTTGGGCGGAAACTGCTCAAGCCTCTTATACGGCTAGCAGGCCAATCGCTAGCCACCACGTGTGAATAATTTAGAACTAGCCAATTGCAGGGCACGAATTTGCATACGACAAGCAGGAACTCTTTGCACCGTGCATTTCTGTGTTGCAAAGAAAAGGCACCCTGCAAAGACCGCTGCAAAGTAGCGGGAAAACTCCTTTGCACGCGGGTTCTCTGCGCAGCAGAACTCCTCCGTGCAATGAAGCTGTAAACCCATGGGCATAATTCTTAGTGCCGAAGCACACACAAAAAATCAGACCTTTGGGTCATGACAGGCAGGACCTGGTGTTGGAGGGCAGAGCTGGGTGGGGAGGTTTGGTGCTGCTACCAGCACCTCTGGGAGTCCTATGACAGCCACATTACCATGGCAAGGTGCCTCCTGCCTGCCCGGTGCGGATAGCAGCAGTGGAAGCAGCAGCACAGAGTTGTGCTCCCTGCTGCTGCTGGTAGGCAGAGGGTAAATCATCGTGGCGGCATGGCTGGCACTAAGCCGTCTCGCCCCAACCTGCCCTCCCACACCAGGTCCTGCCTGCTGGGCTGAGGAGGCCACTGGGGGAAGGTCAGCGGGCTAGGAAACCCTAAACCTGCAGCAGGCAGCCCACATCTGGCCCCACTCCATGCACAAATCTGGTGAGACATGTGCCCCCCGCATGCCCCTCTCCCTGTAAATGCGTACTGTGGTAGAGAGTCAGCTCCCCCACCAGTCCCCAGATGAGGCACCCATGCCTCCATCCTACTCCCCCCAGCTGGGCTCCATGGCTGCATATTCCTACCCTGACTGGGCAGTGCTCCCAGGCCCAGCCCTGCCCTACTCCCTCCTTTACTGTGGCTGCCTCAATCTGCTCCTCCCCTCTCCCTCCCCATCGCCTATGCCCCCCATGTGTCACCCATGTCACTTCACCATAGACTTACTTGCAGGCAACTAAGGGAGCTGCTCTCCACTGCTGCCTGACTGTATTGCTGGTCAAGTGCACATGGCACCCCCTGCATCCCACTCCCCCAAGCAGCCTCTTGCAGGCTAGAACTCTGCTAGCCTGTAAGGGGAATCCTGTAGTTTCCCATGTTTTTCTCCCTTAAAGGAGAAAATTAACTTTTTTGCAATGTTTTTCCATGAAAAACAAAAAACGAGGATCCCAGGATCCCTGCTAATGAGACTGAGGGGTGGCCAACCTGTGGCTCCGAAGCCACATGCAGCTCTTCAGAAGTTAATATGCATCTCCTTGAATCTTTGCACAAGCACACGGTAACCAGCTTCCAAATAAACTGGTCACCATGTGCTTGTGCAAAGATTCAAGGAGACGCATATTAACTTCTGGAGAGCTGCATGTGGCTTCGGAACCACAGGTTGGCCACTCCTGCTCTAGACCAAGGGCATCGTACTCACCTGGGGCTCCAGGCCACATCTGAACTGGGACTCTTCATGAGCCAGACTGAGCCCAGGACAGTGCAGTGGCAGCCTTGGCAGTGGCAGGTTTGAAAGTGGCTAGGGGTTCAGAGGCAGCAGCAGGTATGACAGGATTCTGGCAGGTACGGGAGGGCTCCAGGTGCCACAGTGGGTGGTGTGGGGGCAGGGCTCTGGGTGAAGTGGCAGTGAACCAAGCTCATCACCGACAGCTGTAGCCAGTGGGGCTAAAGGGCCCCAAATTTCAGAGCAGGCCAGGCCCCCCAACTTCTGATGACCCTCCAGCAGCCCAGCAGGCCAAAAAGACTGCTGTGGGGCCTGGATCCAACCCATAAGCAAAATGTTTGATATCTCTGGTCTAGATTCCAAATTATAATAGGAAGAGAGAAGAAGAAACACACTTCCCAGTTTCAGAATGCCTGACAAAGTTTAGATTAGCACAAGATCACTTTTTAAATAACCTGAAATTAACAAAGCAAGCATTTTTGCTGATGAAAATTAATTTAGATCACGGCAACAGACAGATTTAAGAATAGCTATCAAAACTGTCAGATACTCTAGTCAAAGATTTAATTTAAAGTGGGCATCACAGGTTAATAGAAAAGCTGTCAAGATATTTCTCATAATTAAAAAACGTTAACTTAAGTTTTTAATATATAACATGGAATCCTGAGACTGAGATCAGCTCTTATTTAGATTATTTTATGTTTTACAAATAAACAAAAGCTAATATTTGCTTTGGAGAGAAAAAGCATGATATTTCATGTATGTCTCCTTAAAGTTTTTTTAACGTAGCACATGTGAAAAACTGGGGGTTTTGCTTTTTTTTTTTTTTTTTTTAATGCATTCCCTCCCCTTCCCCAACCATTTCTGACTTTGTCTCTCTCTCTCTATTCCCTATAGATAAGTATAAGTGAGCTAAGACATAGGATAAGCTTCAGCATTTTATTTTGGTACAAGTTGTATTTGTTTTGTTTTTTCTCCTTCTTTATATTATATAATTATTACGTTTAAATTGATTTTTACTGTTCTTTGTTACTGTTTTACTGGTACTATATGATTTAGGCCTACATATGTAAGTTAGCATAAGTCATGTCAAGTTTCCATTTTGTTTGTCAAGTCTCCATCCTGTCCCCAGGCCCATTTGTGTAACCTATGATTCACACCTACCCGTCCTATGTACCACCTTGGTTACTGAATGAATGAGAATGAATGAGGGTGCTTGAGAGACAATGGCAGTAGGTCTAAAAATAGCTCCCTATGAATGACCAAACCATCAACACTAATACCTGGACCAATGACCCAGCCCTTGGAACCACCCTCAGCACTGCCACTGTCTTATCCCCACTGTCTTTTCCTCTTCCCCTGAGCAACCAGGTTTCTGCCTCAGTTTCTTTCTTGGCTATTTCCTCCTTGCCACCACTTATCTGCCCCTCCCCTCCCCAATACCTCAGCTGTCTGCCTCAGTTTCTAGCTCCAGTCTACCTTAAGGAAACCCAAGCCTCAGTTCCTCAGCCAGTTTCTCTGTAGTCCACCAGTTCTAATCCTGGTCCTGGCAACTTTCACTCCCTACACTTTAACTAACTCTCTCACACCTTAACCTTCCCCCAAATATCCCAGGTACCCCAAGCACACACATACACACTGTATCATCCAAGTCAGGAGCTTACCTGTGCGTATGTGTAGGTGGGTTGTGTGTGTGTGTCTCATTGTGTGCATGATATACGAATCAGTGATCTGTGTCCAACTTTTGGGGTTATAGTGTATGTGCTTGAATTGGCGATAGGTATGCATGTGACTAGGCTGGTTTGGATGTGTATGTGCCTGAGCTGGTAGTGTGTGTGCGCGCATGCACCTAATTGATTTGTGTGTTTGTATATGTGCAATTGTGTCACACCCTCCTATCTAACAGTGCAATATTGAGATCCTGAGAGTTGGGCTGACCCCACAGGGCAACACACAAATGGGGAGCAAATCGATGTGGATACCCTTTGTTGAGCCATGACAGAAAAACCATTGGTGCAAAAAAAAAAAAAAAAAAAAGGTAGTAGTAGACTCTGCCACTTTATTGGCTCAGATGTCTAGTACCTTGTTGCACTTTCCATGCTCAGCCAGCCCATGGGGCTGGCTCGGTGAAGAACATGCCACTTTCCCTCCTGCACTACATCCACACTTCAGGTTTGGGGCAGCAGGGAAAGGTTTTCCCCAATGCTCCACACTCACGCTGCTGAGCCAGGTTTCCCCACTGCTCCATACTCACACCATAGGTCTGGGGGAGCAGGGCAAAGTGTTTCTCTGTTCCACCAGCCCTGCAAGTCTGGCAGGGCGTGGGAACACCTAGCATTTTCCGCAGCCCTGGACTCGTACTGGGCAAGGGAGCATCCGGCATTCCCCCGCTGCTCCAGACTCACCATGTGGTTGGCTGAGCGCGGAAGCACTTTTCCTTGCTGCCCCAGACCCACAGTGCAGGCCTGGGACTGCAAGGAAAGTGAAGAGATCACATTGCTGCTTGTCCTGCACCAGCAAAAGTGGGACAAAGAGCAACGTGTATTTTGCCCAGTGAAGCGAATCAGTTGTGCCGCCATGCATCACAGCAGTCTGCTTCTAGCCTTAGACACACTGGGTATGTCTAAGGAATACAGTATCTTTGCCATTCATTTTCCAATGCAATTTTTAGTGTAATCCATATCTCCCTACATTGTCATATGCACATAATTAAAACAGATGCAAACAACATGACTGTATTTACTCAAATACAAAACAAGGTTTTTTTCCCCTTAATCAACATAAGGGAAAAGGCCCTTTGTCTTAGTAATGGAAACCAGCTGTGGTGTGAATTAAATGCAGCCAATACTGAGCATGAATATAAAACGCATGGGAACCTACCATACGGACAGATTAATACAGTTGAATAAGACATATGGTAGTGGCCATTGAGTGCATTCCTTCTCAGTGCTGACCCTTTTTCAGGTCATGGTGAGCTACTACATTTACTATAATTTCAAATTCCTCTTCATTCCCATAGCTGAGCTGTGCCTTTCTTTCCCATTTCCAATCATTCATTTATCTTCACCAGCCTTAAACGTCTTGCAAACATTACCAAACAGGCCCCCAAACAGTTGACTTAAACTGCCTCTGTCAGTCCTTCTCTCAGCCTGTCGCATATGATTAGTCTGGCCCCAACCCTTCATAAGGTGAAGCCAAACCAGGCTGCCCTGTGCCTCATCTGCATATACATTTTTGGAGAATCCTAGGATTCATGATAAGTACACCTGGTTCCAGTCATGAGTAGGGGCTGATTAGCACATTGATCCTTTGTGGGATGTATCTGAAGCACACACACACACACACACACACACACACACACACACAGAGTACTGCTGAGCATGGCTTGAAATGATATCAACTCTGCTAGGGCCCAGCCCAATGAATTAAATGGTAAATTATGAGCCTTTTAGCTTTGGACTAATATGCATAGTTTGTTCTATATACAAGTAAGTGCCAAAGTGCTAGTTAAAAGTGTGTTTATGGAGTACCTGTGCTAATTTTCAAGGTCAGTCTTTTCAAATTCGTCCTTCACTTCCACGTGTTCAGGGACAGCAGCAGGGCCATCCTCTTCCTGGTGGAGGGGCTGAGGCAGACTAGACAGAAAATTGGGGGAAGGGAGTTTCCTATACATCATCTAAACATGGGCCCCACAGGCCAGGCCAGGAACACCACGCTTCTGCAGCAGGAGTGGGGCAAGCAGCAGCAGCCTACTAGGGAAGCAATGGCCTTGGACAGAGGTGGCTGTGGAGGGGCTATGTTGAATTTTGGGGTGGCTATAGGCTCCCCCAGACTCCACCCTAGCGCTGTCCCTGGACAACAGGGTCTGACAGTAGGGAAGTGGATGAAGGAACTGCAGGAGAAAGAAGTTGGGGGGGACAGAGGGCAAGGAGGTTGCTTGACCCCAAGATGTATTTTCCCTACTGTAGCAATGGGAGGGGGTAAAATTCAAGACAACCCTCCAATAATTAGATTCTATACATGGAAACTTATATCAAATTTATAAATTTTCCATATATACCATCTAATTATGGGGGGGTGGGGGGGACAGACTAACTATCTCATAATCAGTGCCCTCTTATATACGAGTAAATACAGTACTTTAATTAAAATTATTTGTTGTTTATATTATAATAGTATGTAGAGCTCAGGGTTTCATGGTGAAAGACACTGTACAAATATATAATAAAAGATAGTGCCAGTTTTAAACAGCGTAAATTCAATATGGACAAGACAGAGAATCATAGAAAGGGAGCACCATTATCTCTTACAAAGGGGAAACTGAGGCACACAGTGATGATGTACTTGCCCAGGTGATCAAGGGAGTCTGTGGCAGAGCCAAGAACTCAGATCAAATCTTCTGGAACCAGTGTAGTGCCTCACTCAATTCCATCTTCATTGTCAATGTTAAAATACTGACCCCACTAAATGACCAGCAGTTTAATTTTAGCCTGTTTGATCTCAGTTTCATGTTAGGCATTCTATTTGTCTGGTAGCTATATAGAGAAGATGAAAGCACCTATGAATAGCAGTAATTTAAATGGGTCTTCTAAGCTGACATTTCATGCAGTTTTATTTCTTTAAAGAAAATATGATTGTGCTCTCTTCCTAAAACAAAAAGCTTACAATACACATTTCCAGCACATCCACCACTGTGTTCTTTAGACACACTATCAACTCAAGGTACAACAAATTCTATCAACAGCTATAACAATCTACTCCTATCCCTTTCAACCAATTTCTTTAAAGGGATAAATCTAGGTTGGCCTTCATGTGTAAACACAACCATACTCAATTACTGCACAAAAAGAGGATGTTGGATAACAACCCATAAAAAAAGTAGTTAGGCTAATGAGTCTGGAGTGCCTTGGTACCTTTCGTTGTATGGAGTTCTTTTTGTCTTTTTCTAAAAATTGGCAATTTTAAGGGCTTTTTTCTAATTTTATCTGCATTTATCTGCATTTTCTTTCTTTTATTTGAGAATAAAGTTCTGAGGTTTCATTACCTCATAATAAATATCAGACAATTTCACAGATGTCAAGGCTATAAGGCATAGCTTGAGCTCCTGTGTATCACAGACCATAGAAATTCACCAAAATATCTGTGCATAGAGCCTGATCATTTGTGTTTAACTACTGCATATCTTACAGAAAGACTTCTAGTCCTGAGCCAGATTTGGAAGATGGAGAGTCCACCAGTTCCAAAGGTTAATCATACCTCACTATTAAACATCAGTGCTCTATTTCTAATAGAAACCTGTGTATTTAACTTCATAGATTCACTGGTCTGGTTTAGAAAAGAGAATCAGCAATAAAATTCAAAACAGAGAAACATGATAACATTTAATAATATAAAATTAAGAGGTAGAAATTGCATAAAATTGATTAGAAAAACAAAAGGAGACAAGGAGAGAGCAATGGCTAATACACTTAAGAACAGTAAGGAGGAGGATCTTTTAAATGTATTGGGAATAAAAGGAGTCCTAATGGAAAAGATAAAATGGTCAATAATGTTGAAATGATATTGAAGTGCTTCTTAAAAGAGCTGGCCAAACCCTTTCCCCCTCCCCCCCAAAAATAAAACAAAACAAAAAACCAAAACATACTGATCCATCACAAGGCTGATTTTCAAGTTTTGGAATACCAGAAAACACTGGAAAAAGTTAACATCTACCACGGCAAAGTGATATGACCGAAGAATTTTAGGATTGCCAACCTGATGGCAGTCTCAGGCAAAATAATACTGGACTCGCTTAACAAAGAATTAAAGGAGAATAACAATTAATGTCAGTCAACCTGAATTTAAGGAATAAAGGTCATGTCAAATGCTTGGTTGCTAAAGGTAATGGTGCTGATGTAACGTACCATTTAAACCACTTGATGTGGTCCTCCATGACATTTTGACAGAGAAACAATGGTTTAAACACTGGCTAACAAGTCTCACCATGTAGCTGTAAATAACAATACATCATTTTTCAAGCAAGATCCCAAGGGTTTGGTCCTTGGCCTTATCACTGATGTGGAGTGATCTGGTTCACTCAATAAAATTGAGCATAACAAAACAATATACGTTTCAATTAAGCTAAATGTAAAGATATGCACTGAGAAATAAAAGCATATAAGCCAATCTTACAGGACCAGGGATTATCCTGGGAAACATCATCTCCAAAGATGACTTATGGGCCAGAGAAGTTAACCAGCTAAAGATGAGTTCACAGTGCAACTCTGTGACCAAAAGGGCTAGTCAAATACTTAAAAATGGGAACAGTGAGTAAGACTTAATATTACCTGTCTATTTAGAACACGTGGAACTGTCACTGGCATGCTGCGTCCAGCTGTGATGCCACAATTCAAGAAGGATATTGATAAACTGAAGATATGTCAGAGAAAAGTTACAGGAAAAAATGAAAGGACTAGAAAATGTATCTTCAAAGGTGATGCAAAGAGCTCAAATCAGTTTGGCTGCCTATGATTGTCCTGTACTTGCTCACTAATTTTTTACATCAACAACAGATTTGTTTTCCAAAAATAAAATAAAATAATACCCCAGTTCAACAAGAATTAATTCAGGGGAGCCTTATCATGTTTTATTCAGCCAGTCAGGCAGTAGATAATCGCTTCTGCCCTCAAAATTTGTGAATAAATAAAGGCCAGATTTTTAAAGGCCCCAACATTTTGAAGAGTGCTCAGCATGCTTTTCAAAAGCATTCGGGCATGGAAATCAAAAGGGAGTTAGGCTTCCAGGGACAGTTCCACAAGATCCCAGGTACCTATTTACATCTTTAGACACCTTGCCTTTAAAAATCTGTCCTTTGACTTTTTTTTGATAAATTACATACAGAAACTTTGTCTTGTTAAAATGTATTAGTTCAACAGCATTTTAGCAGGTGTGCTCAGCCCTTGGCCCACATGGCAGATCTAGCATACAGAGCCATGTGATTCAGCCTGTAGGGATCCCCAAGGCTCTGGAAATTTGAAAGGTGGTGAGAAGTGATCATTCATGCCACCAGCACTCCCCTACCTCCAAATTTCCAAGCACCACAGACCAGATCCATGACATGTCTGGGGCTGGGGTGACAGCCCCAATCTAGCACATGCAGGGTCAGGGCTGGGGCAAGAGGTCCAATCCAGTACACACAGGGCAAGGGCCTTGGCTAGAGTGGTGGGCCCTATCCAGCATTCATAGGACTGGGGCAGTAGGCCCAATCCAGTGATAGGTCTGCGGCAATGGGGCCTGATTTGAGCTAGGGCTGAGGCAGCGCACCTAATCTAGCATGTACAGGCCTGGGGCGGCAACACCCTATTCAGTGCACGTGTGGCCAAGGCTGGAGATGGAGGCCCAATACATCACAGGAGCTAAGGCCCTGGCCACAATATAACTGTACAACCTTATGCACACTGGGTCAGGCCCACATGCCAGATTCAGCCCACCAAGCCACCCACCATCTTAATCTTAAAAAAAAAAAATTATTATTGTTTCAGAGATGTTCTAAGAATGCAACACTCCCAGATATTTTCCAATTCTAATGTAGCTGCATAATTCAACAGGCCACTTTAGCAAAGAAATTTTTAAAGCTGTGGTTCTATCCCTAAGTTAGTATAACATTAACATTTATTTTTTTAAATACTTCTCCTAGCAAAATTTTACCCAGGATCATATATAAAAGTTTAATAAAGAAGATAGAGGATTTAGGCAGAACAGTCCAATCCTAATTTACTTTTGCAACATTTCCTGTGCTGCCACCCACAAGCCACTGTGGTTTTCAACAGTTCCCATCAGAGATGCTTATGTATTAATAGAACTATTTTTACAGATGCGTAAACAACCATCCCCTGAATCAACAGACTCATCATTCACTTTCAAGCTGCAAGGGCCCAATCCAAAACCCACTTAATCCTTAAAGAGGCTCTCGTTGACATCGACAGGCTTTGGCACAGGCACCACTGCCCACAGGTGGGAGACAACCAGGAATTCTATCCTGGCCCTTGGCTGTCTTATTTTTTGAATGAGTCGCAAATGACTGTTATGTAAAATTTGGAGACTTCACATAAAAGGAAAAATTAACAATTGAGCTATGCTACTCTTTCTTAAAATACAGAAACATAACTAAAAACAGGCCTGACCTTACATCCAGCAACTACAAATTGATGAATGTCACGTAGAGGAGAGTTCAACAGAAGCAACCTAAAAACTTCTTCTAAGGCTGAAAGTTTCTGTGAGGTGCACTGGAAACAGGGCCTAAGTATTCTTGACCTGAATGATGCAATCCTTGTTATAACACTACCTATATTTCATTTACCTCTAAAAGTTAATGTGTGTTTGTTTGATGGTGTGGGGAGCACAGCCTTTTATATTGTGGGAACAAAGTCTAATCATCTCATCTGTATCTTTCATTAGCTTCTATTGTGAACTATCACAATGTCTCTTTTGATCGGTGTCTAGAGCAAAATCCTCCTATTCTTAAAAATTTGCTAATACAGTAATATATTTTTACTTCAGATTGTGGTACTATAACAGAATTAGCCATTTATGTGTGGGAAGTGGGGGAGGGGATCAAATAATTTAGCCATAAACAGGCATTTTTCCTCAGAATTTTAAATGAAAAAAAAAAAAGCAGTTAAGCTAATATATAGTCTTAAATATATACAACACACAATATGTTAAATACACACAAAAATACAAACAAATAAAATTCAGTATCTCCTTTCTTTGAGATATGTCCATCTGTTCTTGTAAAAACATTGGCTTTTATCTTCAACAGTCCCTTTCACAGCCTGGGATTTACAATCCTCTTTCACTCTTCATTCTGCTAGGCTAAAACAAGCCAACCTCCTCTAGATAGGTCTATAAGACTCAAGACATCTTATTGGCCCAGCACCAAATTATCACATCTATTCTACCTTCAGTCCTGGATCTAGTGCACACAAAGCTAGTGTTCTACATCTCTGTACAGTACTTCCTCATGTAGTACAGTGATACACATGGTCCCTACACTCTAATCCCCCATATATCCTGCCTAACCTTCTCTGCACCTGTCCCAGTGGGAGTTCATCTTTCTTCCAACAGACGTGATCAGAACTGCATTCCATCTGGAAACATCCTTCCCAGTTCATCCCAGGCTTGCAGTTGCCTTTTTCCATAGCAATAAATTGCTACCACCTGTATTTACAGTTGATGTCAATTGCTATATTACTCCATAACAAATTTTACTGGTCCCTTAGGGTGCCTATACACGAGCAGCAAGGCTGCTTCAACACAGTGAGCAGACTCAATTAATTGAGTCTGCTGGAGCATGGTAATTACCACACTGCAGCAGACTCCAGCATCTCCTGTATCAACATCCCTGCTCTGAGAAATAGTGGCGGGGATGTTTTAACCAAAGCTCATCAAATGAGCTGTAGTTAAAACACCCTCGCTGCCATTTTTCAGCACAGGGGCACTGATACAAGAGACACTCCAGGTACTTTAATTTAGAGTGGCTCTCAGAACCAGTCTAATTAAAGCACTTTCCCCCCTCCCCCACTCCCAGAGCATGTGTATAAACCCCCTTAGGTTCAAAATCCTGCTAACTGCTAAACACTTTTAGTTTTAAATGTGTTATTGGTCATTTATATTTACAGAGCTTAACAGAGCCATTTTTCAAACTCAGTGCTGCCCCGCCATACATCTGGGGAACTCCCACATTTATTGGCAACTCTGGTTTTCTAATCTTCCAGAACTAATCAACTGCTTGGCAGGAGTTTGCCACGTTCTGTCTTTCCTGAATCCTCCATCTTACAGGGTGCATCTACACATGCAATTAACGAGATGCAATAAAGTTATGAAGTTTCATTACCTCCTCATAAAAAGATCTGATAATTTCACAGATGTCAAGGCTACAAGGCATCATCACTACATCATCTATAGCTTGAGCTCCTGTGTATCACACAACATAGAAATTCACCAAAGTATTTCTGCATAGAACCTGATAATTAGTGTTTAACTACTGCATATCTTACAGAAAGACTTCTAGTCGTAAACCAGAGTTAGAAGATGGAGAGTCCACCAGTTTTAAATGTATTGCTCCCAGACACCACATCTTCATGGGCACCCAGGACCACAGCCCATTGAATTGGGTCAGAGCAGCCCCAGCTGGCAGCAGGCCCCAGGAGTCAGCCTGCCAGCTCAGGCTGCTCTGACCTGGCTCAAGGTGCTGCAGAGGAGATGGCCAGGGCACAAGGGTGCTCCAGTGCAGGGTTGGCTGGCAGGCAGTCCCTCCACTGAAGCGCCCTTGTGCCCCAGCCATCCCTGTCAGTGTCTACATGTGCATTGCTGTGCACTAAAGAATGCCACCACAGGTTAGTATTTGTATGTACATGTACTAACCTGCAGCAGAGTTAATTAGTCTCCCACAGTCTAATAGGGTTGCATGTGTAGACACTGAGATTTTTCTGCACAGCTAATTAGGCAGCTCTGGTCAGTAAACATCTCATGTAGATGTAATCAGTGATTCTTATTTTAATCTCTTTCACTACATTGGTCATTGTGTGAATTTAGTATAATGGCTTTTATCTTTTGTATATGTTTGTTTTTTATCATTTAGCTTATTCATCACACCTAACATCTAAGACAACCATAAAAATAAGATCATAGGAAAACAGGACTGGAAAGGACCTCATTGGGTCATCTAAGTCCATCCCCCAGCTCCAAAACAGTGACTAAATGATCCCAGGCAATTGTCTAACATGCTCTTGAGAACTAACAGGGATGGAGATGCCACATCTCTCTAGGTAGTTTATTCCAGTACTTAACACCCTCATAGTGAAAAAGTTCTTCCTAATCTGCAACCTTCCTAAATTTCCTCTCCTACAGTTTGAAGCCACTGCTCCTAGTCCTGTCCCCTACAACCACAGAGAATCCTCCATCTTCATCCCCTTTAGAATCCATTTGTAGCTAGAAGTGTAGGATTTTAGTCTTCTTGAAGTTCAAAGAAAACAACTATTTCAATTCAACAACCTGTTATTAAAAACTTCAAACAGTCTGCAAATAAATACATAATCTAAAATATGAAAGATATATTAGAGAACAATTCACCCCAGAAGACAAGAAATTAGTCATGAAAATCATCTTCCAAAATTAAAAAAATATTTCAAGGGAAGACAAACCTTTAAAGCCATCAGGATAGACTTCTGGAAGAAATTTAGTGCTGATATCGCCCTGAACAAAGCGTGGATGGATTATCACTTCTCGCAGCAAAGCAATATTATGAGTCACACCTAAAAATAAAACAATGAGTCAAATCAGATGAATGTCATTCCCAAACAACACTGGGAAAGCCATAAAACAAAATGAAATAAGCAGCCCTACAGCCCCCAAAACACACACACACCCACCCACCTCCCTCTAAATTCCAGTCAACAAATTTGGTGTCCACAGACCTAGAGAGACACCTTAAGTGACGTTCCTAGTCCACTCATGACATAATCATATGTCATTTTCTAATTAAATCTACATCCACTTTAAATATATTTTTGTGAAGGTTGTATAATTAAAAGAAAAAAAAAGTCATATGTGTCTCTATATCACTTTGTCAATTGTAATTCATAAAAAAAAAAATGATCGAGCTTAACAAAAAAAATTTAAACATATTTATATTTCATACATTTTTACACAACTCTGCCTGGCAAAATCTCTAATCAAGTTTTAATGTTTATATTTTGCATTATGTGGCATTGTGGGTATAAAAACAAGCAATTGGTGCATGGTGCTGGTATGACCCATAAAGTATAGCTATATAGCAGAATGGTACACAATGGCAAAGCTGCAAACCGGGTGGTTGATATGCCACCCAGACTGGGTGCGAGCTGCAAAAAAAATAGACCTGAGCAAAAGAATTATCCACATAAAGGACTACTAAATAGGACTTTATAGGTTAAGTATAGCTGAAAGCCCTATCATCATGCTGTAAATCCCAATGCAACCAAAGGAATCAACCACCAAGAAAAGGAAGGAAGAGCTACTGGATTTGTTCAAATCTAAGACAATCCCATGGGAAATTCATAAATTTGTTATAATTTTGCAGGTATAGAATCTAATTATTGGAGTCTTTAATTCATCCGCCCCCCCACCCCCCAACCACTGCAGGGAGGGAAGGCAGTTGGACGGTGGGATAAGTAATGTGAGGAAGTCAGGTAGCCCCCTGCCACCTCTTCTCCCTGCTGGCCTGCCTGCAGCCTCAAGACCCCCTTCCCCCTCCATATCTGCTCCCACTCTTGCTCCTCCCCCTGCCTCTGCTCCCTGCCTTCCCTCTGCCTCCATCTGCTGCTCCCTCCTCTCCCCCCCCCCGCCATAGCCTCCGCTTCTCAATTCTTCCCCCTTACACTTCCTCTGCACCCACAGGCTCCATTCCCTTCATAGCCTGGGGCAGTGAGCATTGCCCAATCCCAACTCATGTAGCAGCCATGCAGGCTGCCTGATGTGGGGCCATGCTCAGTGCCTGAGCTGCAGCATGGACATAGCCTGCCTGCAAGTAGCAAAAGCAAGGGGGGAGGGAGGGGAGGGAGAGAGGCAGGTCTGGGAGCAGAGGCTGTGTCGTGGGGAGATAGGGGAAGAGGGCAGAGTCCAGAGGTTGCAGGGGCAAGCAGCAGCTATAGCTATGGCCCCAACGCCGGGTAGGGGCTGAAGCCCAAGCCACAGCAGCCACCTCCCCCCCCACTTATTTCTAAAACAAGGGGTTTTTCCCATATGTTAAATGAGGGAGACCTTGTCTTAGAATCAAGTGAATACAGTAAGCAACCTAATTAATTTGTTTTTCTGCATTTAAATCAAAATGCCTTCTCATAACCATAACTTATGATGGAGTCAATACCTCTGAGCAAACTTGCACTAAACAATGCTGGCTAGAAATCTTTATAATTAAAAGGGTTATAATTAGATAACCATTGATTTACATAAACAGTATGACAATGTTCAGTCTCTGCAGTTTGACTGCAAGATTGAGTATAATAAAGGAACACAGAAAAAGAAAGGGGAAATGAGGTAGCAAAGAATATAATGCCTTCATCTCTGAATTTGAATACAACTGCTACTTGGTATAAAGATTTTTTTTAAATCACCTTAAGGGTATCACAGATATATCATCTCCAAAAAGGATAATTTAAGAGTGTCTGGTAAGGAGCTTACTTCTATCAGAAATATACATCTCAATTCTTCAATTTGGAGAAAACTTTAACAAGAGATTTGAAGAGGTACTGCCAGCACAATATAGAAATGGCTAGAAAACAACGCACCACATTAAACTAAGGTATTTCATAGAAGAAATTGCTTAATTGATCCTACTCATAAACATAATTTTAAATAATGAAAAAAAAAACTTGCTATATCACCTGCATTCTACTAGCTTGCATAGTCAAACTGCAACTGTAAATCTAACTATTTACATTTTCTTTCTGAAATGGAGATATAGCCACAAGGAAACCAATGGTACAGTAAATATGAGGGAGACTTTTTAAGTGTACTATTTCTTTTCCCTTTGTATTTCTCCTGTTTAGAAGCATGAGTAACATTCTTGTTATCTTATGCATGACCCAGTTCAAACAGCTTTAAAACCCTTTTCCTCTTACAGCCTGCTGCTGGTGTGAATTTTCTTGCTCTCTGTGTGGCCGATACTGAAACCACTTTCAAAACATGGAATCAGACTTTGACGTCATTGAAACATGTTGCTGTAGCTTTATAAAATAGTTCATGAGCCATTAACCAGCACACTGAACTCAACTAGTTCAGTAATGACACATTGACCATTTGATTAAAAGATCAGCCTCTATACCACCTGTTGACTAAGACATCTAAGCTCCTTGGATATTTACATTCATAAAACATTCATTTTGTTTCACATATCTCCACTGAACAAATTTAGTAAAAAAAAAAAAGGAACATTATGATAGCTAAAAGAAAGCAGCTTGCAGACAAGTATGATCTGTATCCTGGATATTACAGAGCAGGGACCCAAGTCTAAATGTACCAACTTCCCTGCTCCCCCCACCAATTTTCCCATTTGAATAGAAAATACAATAAGTTAAAGTATGACAGATTTTCATCTTTTTAAGTGCAGCTTCAGGATTGTAATTAGAACACAAAGGAGTAGCTCTTCAGTGTTCTCTAGCTTTGACTGAATGCGTAATGTAATACATTACAATGTGAAACCAGATCATCTCACATTTTTTCTTTCCAAAGCTGCTATAAGATCCCTGGTGAGATGATGGCTGATGACAGATGACAGAGATCTTGGTATCTCAACTGACTACCCCAAAAGACTTGAAATCAAAAATGATTATGAATATCTTAATTCATTCCAAACCATGTGCATCTCAAAAATCAGAGGTTTCTGCAGTGCTTTCAGATTTTAAAATCCTTTTATAAGCTCAATAGAAGCAAACAAACAGGTGTTTGGGCAGCAATCTAACAAGTGTGATCTACATATGTAAATCAATGTTTTAATATGCAATAGTTTCAATTTAAAGTATTATGAAAGATTGCCTTCATCTCTCCCCAAGATAACTTGTTTAAACAGTGAATGCATGGCTAATCATCTACTAAAAATGAGTTTATAACTTCAACGATGTTCTAACTGCACACGTAAAAAAATAATAACGTGTCACCCTAAGCTTTCAGAAGTCTAGAAGTTTTAGATTTGCAATTTAGCATGACCTCTGCCAAAGTTCATAAGGTCCCCATCTGTGTGTGAATAACTGCCAGGCTACAGAAATGTGGACCCCTAGAGCAGCTTGCTCCTGACTACCTGCTGCTTCCAAAACACTGGCCAGACATTAGCCCCACACTCTCATAGGATCAAACAGAGGCCAACAGGCATTACTTATTTCAGGCAAAGTTAGAATCTAAACTGTACTATATTATATCTGGGCTTCAGTAGGGTTTTGTGGGGGTGGGGGGATTGTTTTTGTTTTCAACTAGCTTTGCAATCAACCCAGGACAAAATCATCACATTTTATAATCCAAAAAAAAAAAAAAAAAAAAAAAAGATTATGAGAGAAAAAGTCACTAAATGAGGTGTCATTTTGTATCCTTCATAAACACCTTTTTAAATTTCTACCTCTTTCACACTGTTAACAATTGCCAGTACAAGCAAGAACTGCAATTTCAACGTTGTTCCTCCCTCTGAATCATAAAATACATTAGTGGAATAAGTGTAAAAAAGATCATTTCTTCCCATTCCTTATTCCTTTTTTTCCAATCAGATTATCCACACAATATTAATGAAAACTAAAGTTCTGCCTTACAATGGACACTGAGGTCTTTATTCAACAAAGATTTCAATTTTAATACAATATTCTTCAAGAAAAGACTCATAAAAAGTCAGAAATTCTAGCTTTTAACTTACAATGAGCTAAGAAAACGTATCACTTGGGTCCAATTAATTTTGTGGTCTGAACCTATTGAACCTACTCCCCACTGAACATTTGTGCACATTGCGTAACTACAACAGCATTCAGCACAGTTTGATTAGTAATCTCTGTTTTGAGGAGGCCCCGGCATGAGAAAAGAAGATCCAATATCCACTGCTGATTCCATCATGCAGTTTTCATACAGCCTACTTGTCTGCATTGTGCTTGGTCCTATTTCAGGCTCTACGGATTCCGTTCACGGACCCAAATTAAAAATATTGCTAACTTCATCACGGTTTTTTTTACAACTGATTAAAAAACTGCAATGTAGCTTATATTTCTCCTTCTCCAAAACACCAGGAAGATCAAGCTAATATTTAATTTTATATAAAATAAAAATTTACAGAAGGTCTATGGATAGGGCGATACGCAAATCACAGTACTTAATCACTAAAAATCAGGGAAAAAAAATGGGTTTTGTGCCTTAGCATTCCACAAGCAAGATTTTCACTATAAATATTTACTGACACTAAACATATTCAGTGTTGATTAGCCCTTTTGCAGTAGTAAGCTTCTGTCAGCTTGACATTCGCAAACACAAATCTGCATTTATCCATGTAAACTTAATTGGAGTCCTACATGCCTCTCCACAGATAAACAATTCAATATATTTAACTTGCTGCGAATTTTAATTGTGTTAAGTGGAATGGAAAGAATGTTATTTGCGTAGTTATTGATTGCTAAAACCTAACATTCATTTTTATTCAGAATTTAAATTGACAGAAAATAATTTAGCATTGCTATTTTGAACAAATTCTCTAGTACTGTACTTTACATGTAATGAAGTTTAATATGTAATCCATTTCATTTCAACATGAGGAAAAAAAATTGAAGCACTGAATTCAGCACTGAGTTGCTATTCCTGATAATATCATCATTTAAAGATTTAGCTATAATACGCCAAATTCTGTTCAGTCACACCCAACATAAAACTACAGTAACTCCCAAGACTTCATAGCTGTTGAAAACACCGCCTTAAAAAAATTCCCAAAACAGATATTGAGAATATAATAGCCTAGTGCCAAATTCTGTCACTGGAAGCTCATATGTAGATTCCACACACTTCAGAATGAGCTATCTATGCAAAGTTGAAAGAGCAGCAAAGGAAAAGGAAAAAATCTTTTTTTTTTAAATGTATCATGGGTGCACAAGGATTCACATAAAATCTTCACTCAGGAGCACTACTCCACTGATGCCAGTAGGGGTTGCACAAAATATAGCAACAAAACTACAAAGCCTATAAGTATCACATTTGTGCTTACCCTCTTAATACATTAGCACACGGAAAAGAAAATGACTATATAGTAACATAAGAAAACATTATTTCAACTTAAAACCAAATATTTTAATAAATGTACATATGAACTTCTTGGCTAGGGACAGAAGTTGCACATAAACCGGTTTAGGTGATCAGAAACTGGTTCAAACCTGTAACAGAACAGAAGCCCAGTGCACATAAACCAGCTTCAAAATAGCTGAAATTGGTTTAAGATAAACCTGATTGAATGTAGTATCAGACTTAACTGATTTGGGTCAAACCAGTTTATGAAACTTCTGTCCCAGACCCCTTCCTGGTTCAAGTTAAATCACAGTCCCTCAGCATGCTTTTCAGCCCTGGGCTGGACTGGGCTGTCTGCTCCAGAGGGCAGGGTTGGCCTCACCTTTTTGCTCCCTAGCTGGAGCAGTGAGGGCTGACAATGAGGTTGGGGGGCTGGGGATGCCACCCAGTCTACAAAGGGGAGGGAGGCTGTCCCCCTCCAGTAAACCCCAGTTGGGGGCTGGGGTCAGGGAGGGGGGCTGAGCACCCCTTCCCCCCATTCAAAATTACTGCTGGCTGCAACTGTGGACTACAAAACCCAGAGGCACCAGGAAGCAGGAAGAAGAAATGATGAGCAACCCTGCAGAGTCCTGCTGTTGTAACTCTGGACTGCAAATCCCAGAGACCTCAGGGGCAGCAGGAAGAGGAAGTGAACACACAGCTAGAGAGCTGTACTCTAACACCCCTGGCTTCTGGTTTGAGCCACTGCAGGCATGTAGCTGCATTTCCTGAATCAAAGGTAAATGTCTGTTCACTTCTGTTTCAATTTATTCTGTGCAGTTTAACCTGCAAAGACTGAATCAATTCAGCCTCGGGCTTTTTGACTGTCTGTACTTTGCCCTTAATATTATGAATTTCTTTATTTCTGGCATTGGCTAACTAACATTTGCAAATGTTCAAAGTTGAAAAGTAATTGAGAGTAGAAGATTAAGATGTCTCAACTACAGAAGAAGGAAAAAGAATAGCCCTACTTCTCTCTCCCTCTCATCAGCCGCCCCATCTTTCATCATTCTTTTATTCTTTCCCATGTAAAACAAACAACTAAGAATAAAGAGGCATGCTGAGAAAAAACAATATTTGTGTTCCCATTAATGCAATGCAGTGTACTGCAGTTCCTACACTGTTCCCACTGGTACAGTTCTGATTTCTTTTTTATCCTTTCATCTCTCCTGCAACAGGTTGTTCTCCTCTTTCTCCCATCACCTTCCTTCTTTCCCTCTTCCAAAGGCTTTCTATTCTTTGAATTTTCTGTGCTTCTATCATCCCTGCTTCTGTTCTTTACTGTACCCACTCACAACCCCTTCTGAACTGCATACCATAATGCTGTCACAGTCCTTTGCAGCTCATGCTGTCCTCTCACCTGATCCGAGGACAAGAGAATAAAAGAAACAAAGAATCCTTAAGTGCCTGAACTTGTAGCCAGCACTAATGAAGGCCATTGCCTTCTACCTTCTCGGCAATGACAAACGGCTGATATTTTAGTTATTTTCTATCCCTACTTTCAAACTGCATCTGTGGAACGAACTGTATCTCTTGGGAGTAAGTAGGGAATTCAGTGCTTCCTACAGACGGCAGGGCTTATTCCCAAGCATTACAGCAGTAATTCTCATCCACGGTGCCTTGAGATCCTTCAAGGGTGTCCTGGCATGCTATGCAAGATGGGAAGTGAGAGGGTTTTGGTACCCACTTTTAAAAAGGTCGCAGGCATGTTGCAGCCTGAGAAGGATTAAGCATGAGAACTGAGAAGAAATTCTCCAAGACAGTCAAATACATTTCAGCTCTGGACCATGCAAGGCAGTATCCCGCAGGGATCCTGTGCACAGATGGAGCCAGACTGTTCTGTACCACCTGCAATGTGACTCTGGATGTGTCAAGGAAAACCTGTATAGATAGACTTTGAGTCTGAGGCACACATGAAGCAGAAGGCTGCAGCAGAAGCTGAAGGTCAGAGCAAGAAACAAGAGACCATGTCCTTGCTCTTTAAGAGGACCACAGAAAGCAGTCTGGCAAGGTAAGAGGTGGCATTTTTCCTTGTGGAGGTTTTTGTAGCAGCCAACATCTTGCTGGAGAAATTTACTTACTGTAAGTTAAGAGACTACCCAAACGAAAATGTACCAATACTGGCAGTTTTCTACGTGCAAACAAGCTTTTCCAAGACTATCTCTCTGCAGTGATTGCTTCACATGTATAGTCCACAAAGTCTGCATTGGCAGAGTATGAATCCTCCATTGTGGGTGATGAAGCCATTGACCTTCAAGATAACTACCTGCTGCATATTTTATTTGTGTCTGGGAGCTGAACAGACCAGGACCTGCCTGTGTTTTAAACAGAACCTCATATATGTCAGTTTTTCTACCATCTCAGGCCATAGTAAAGGCAATTGTCAAATATGGCATAGATTTTAACAAGATTTCAGCATTCTTGTCCAATAATGCCATGTACATGTGCAAGGCTTTCTCTGATGCTCTCCGAGGAATGCTGCCCAACACAGTTCATGTCACCTGCAGTGCACATATTCTGTCTTTAGTAAGCGACATCTGGTACACACAGTTCCTCAATGTGGATAGCCTAGTATCCTACTTCAAAAAAATTCTTTAAGCACTGTCTAGGCAGCAAAGTCTGGTACAAAGAGTCCGTTGCAAGTCAAAGTGAGCACTCATATGCCACTGTGTCACTGCCACCAGAGCCTGCGCTCACAAGGTGGAATTCATGGTTCAAAGTGGTCTGTTATCACGCTGAGCATATACAATACTACCAACAGTTCATGAGTGAGAAGCTGAAAATCACACCCAGCACATATGCATGCTTAAGCTTCACGATCTCTTAAGACAGGACAACATTCAAGATCAAGTGGCATTTGTGGCTGAAAATGCCATCCAGCTGATGGAGCTTCTAATGTGGTTTGAAGACCTGCAGGCTGTGATCCACTATACACACAACAAGATGATGAATTTGATAAACTGGGCTGAAGACAGGACATCACAAGAACTGTTAAGCTGTCCTCATGAAAACCAATAGAGAAGGGATCTGTTCCAGGTAACAGCTGTGAAGCTGAACCAGTACTACAGGTATGACCCACCATTGCCACAGCAGTTCAGACAACTGGCTCCCTCCTTCCTTAGCTCTGTTCGCATTTTGGACCCTAACCAGGTGCCTGGTGAGTTGTGACCCTCAACTACTGAAATCAATCAATGGGTGGCAGAAATAGCATGACAACAAATGTGCTGCTTATGTAAACTTTGCCAAAGAGTGCCAGATGCCTATGCCTGTGTTTTGGGACTCTGTCTGTGACCAGTTTCCACATCTCTACACTCTGGCAAGACACTGCCTTACCATTCCAACGAACTCAGAGGACGCTGAGTGTGCCATCTCAGTGTACAGACAAGTGTTCATCCCACAGAGACAAAAAATGCCTGCAGCTACTTCTACTGGATGCAGAATGCTATTATTTAATAGCATGAATTGCCTGTTTCAAGGTTAGCATTGAGTAAACTCCTTTTTACAATGTCCTTTAATAAAGTGAGTGATGGTATTAAGTTACAATTCATGTTATGTACAGCTTTAATTTCATAAAATATTTCAGTTTGGAGTTTGATTAAATGCTTACATTGCTTAATAAAGTGTCAATTAATGGATTCTGTGGGCTGAATCCTCTGACTAAGCCCGCACAAGCCTTTAAGAGAAATATTATAAAGCAATTAAGCCACAGTTTTGGACCATCTGTCAATTTGCAGAGAGGGGCAGAACTTCCTGGGCCCCTTGGCCATAGGCATAGGGGGGCCCCGCTACAATCAGCCTGTGAAAATGGCAATCAGCCCTGTGACCTGCCTATGAAATCAGCTGGCCACCTCCTCTAGTTGGGTAGCCCCTATTCATCTCACTTCTCTGTGCAGAAAATACCATTTTAATTCCATAATCAAATTTCAAACACAGTTCATGGATTCTAAATAGAAATACCCATAACATTTTCCAGAACATTAATGCTAAGTTTTAAATATTTCTTTCAATGTTTTTAAAAATCACAAAACAAGCTAAAAAGGCTCATTAGCATGGGGGGAGAAAATCATACCAAATGTAAGCTTCCTTAAATCTTTTAAAATTCATAGACTAGAGAGGCATTCTGATCAAAATCCAAATGGTCTGCAAAACAAAAAGAGCTTGTAAAGATAAACTATTAACAATGAAATATTTGGTGCCTCCTGTGGAATGACCACCTCTAAACCCAACTACTGTTTTTAATCCAACATTCCTAATATTTCAACAATACTAATAGTAAAATTGTGCAAAGTAAAGACAAATCTATGTCTGAGTTCAAAGCAAGATTTTTATCACTCTACTGAACAGAATGGCCAGTGGATAAAAAAAGAAGTTGATATTAGAACCCATTCTTCATTTACACAGTGCTCAGTTAAGTCTCTGAGCTCAGATTAGTTCTCAATAGAAGAGCAGAGACCTATCATCTGCTCCTAAAAATAACAGTCTAAAAATTGGACAAAAAATAGAATACAAGTTGTGTTCTAGTGATTGAACTGATCATTAGTTCACTGAACCCCACTTATAGTCTCTGCTCAGCTAACAGATTCTAGGATTTCTTATTTCAGTAGAAGGTACTTGTCATCTCCCATACAAACTCCAATAACACTGTAAGCTGAGTGGCACTTCACGGATATAATACTGTTACAAATATCACAATTGATTTTTTTTCCCCAACATTCTTCCCACAAGGCATGTCAGGCATTATTCCTTGTAGCCCACTTGGCTGAAAGTTTGCAAAATTTCAATGAAAGAAAATAAAACTTGCTTTTAAAAAATGTTTTAAAAGCAGTTTGCTTTCAAGTTAAAATAGTATTAAGATGCAAAAGAAAGAAGCCTTAAGCAATCAAGAAAAAAAAATAGGGTGTCTCAAATTTCTCCACTTACTTTATTGACAAAGTACAGAACATATACCCAGGCCTGGCTTGAACAGAGATAAAGAGGGCCCTTACATGAAGAGACTGTAATGTAAGGACTCTGTTACAGTTTCTAAAAAGCTAAATCCAAGTGGTTCAGAGGAAAAGGTGCCAAGCCATATTAGCAAGATACACTACATCCAAAAGGTTCAAAGCAATGAACACTCCCATTTTTACGTGCCATATTTACTTGAATACAGGATGACCCCCAATAATTAGATTATACATGGAAAATTTATCAAATTATTAGAATTTTCCAGGTATAGAATCTAATTATTGGAGGTTTGCCTTGAATCTGTCCCCCTCCCACTGAACTAAAATGTAATGCTCACGGAAAGTGCTAGACTGACTAAGCTTGGAAAATAAGGTATTCTCTCTATTCACAAAACAGCTACACAAGTGACAGTCAGCTTCCTCAGCATCAATTTGCCTCAAACCTGACCTGGAGAGTTCACCTATAGAGGGACAATGTAGCCCAGTCATTCTGTCATTTCTGTCCCTAGCTACTGAGACTACCAAGAATGACACTGAACTTGGCTTTTGTTTGTAGTAGGCAACTGTCCACCAGGAAACAATGTAAGATTAGTAATTTGACACAGGTCACTAGGTAGCCATCAAGATTAATAGTCCTTGCCAACCTCTGCCTACTCAGACTTAGTAAGATGGGGATGACAAAAAAGCTCCATATTCCATTAGCAGTCTCTGAGCCATATTCCATTGCCAGTCACCCCACCCCATTCGTATCCCCAAATGAGCAAGTGAACTTTTTTGTTGGAAAATAATGCAGTGCTGGGACATTTAGATGCGTATTTTCAAAAACTTTGGTGAATTGTATGTGTGCGCCTCCCACTAACTGTAGCTACAGAAGATCAGCTAAAACACTATGTAATGCTGAAAAGATTAATCACATAAAGAGTAGGGGTGCACCAATAGAGATTTTTGGGGCCAATACTGATAGCCAATTTTTAAGGAGGCATATCGGCTGATACTGATCCAATTTCCAATACACAGCCTAGCAGCATAGAGAGCTGCATCCAGCTGGTAAGTCTGTAGTGGTGGAAGGGGAGGGGGGAGGGAAGGGGCATGGGAGGGGCAGATCAAGGCCCCCATGGTAAGGGAAGGAGTGGGGCTGGGGCAGAGGCAGATGATGCCCAGCCAGGGTGGGGCGGGGCATGGGACAGAGCCTTGGCTCATCCAAGGGGTGCAGGGAGCAGCTCCCACTGCTGAGTGCACCCTGGGAAAGCATGGGGGACGTGTGCCCCCAGATCTGCGCAGGATGAGGCAGGCTGATGATATGGGTCAGAGGTGGGGCTGTGCTGGGCTCTTCCTGGCAGGGGAGTTGGGGCAGGCTGCGCTATGGGCAGGTGGCGATGGCACTGGGAGAAGAGTATGGGGGGGAAGGGCTGCAGCCACCCCAAAATTCACCACAGCCCCCCATAACCTCCACTCAGAGCCGCCACCAGCCCCAAGCATAGCCCAGCCCAGCCCAGCCCCTGCCCCCTGGAAGAGCTTGGCACAGCCCTGGCTCCAAGCCTGCAGCAGCAGCCCATCCCATCCCATACAGATCCTGGAGCACACGCCCCCCCCCATGCCCTCCCAGGGTGTGTGCAGTGCTGGGAGCCGTCCCCCCTCCCCGCACCCCCCAGATGAGCTGCAGCTCTGCCCCACACCCTGTCCTGCCCTAGCTGGGCAGCGCCTGCCCTAGCCCTTGCCCCACTCCCTCCCTCATCGTGGGGGCCTTGATCTGCCCCACCCCACGCCCACTACCTCCCCACTCCCCTTCTACCACACCAGACTTACCTGCTGGATGCAGCTCTCTAAGCTGCCAGGCTGTGCTCCACGCTGCCTACATGCAATGCTGCAGCTGCACACATGCACAAGGCATTGATTGGCCACATCAAGCAAAAAAAAAAAAAGGCCAATTTCTGATATACTCTATTTTCTTTATATCGGTGCTGATCTGATATCAGACCAATGTACCAGTGCACCTGTAGTAAAGAGAAATAAAGTTAAGGCACAAAATATGAATACAAAACATACAAAATTCTAAGCAGGCTGGTTTTTATAAAGAAGGAGCATAAAATACATTATTTGGTGGGATTCTGTGGAAACTTGAGCAGAGAATCAAGTATTCAACATACATAGCATTAAATTAATTTCTAATAAAATACTAGTTATCCCAAGATGGTGGCAGTAATCTGCAACTTACTGAAGACTTATATGATGTCAAAGCAGTTAACATATATCATTATGACTGTATGGTGAGATTTCTACCTCACTCCAGACTTGTGCCAAGGGTTACTCTTGCTTGACTTACCTATGAATCACTACCTGAGCATTTGAGTTGGCCACCTTACTCCCTTGTGTGTTGATGGCTACAGAAACTGGTCTGTCTCAGCCACTTCAGGCTAGGCATAGATTTTTTTGACTGGTTTAATCTACTGGAACAAAATTATATGTTTAACAAAGAATGTATACAGGCTGTTTTAAGGGGGAAAAATCAAATTAAATTATTTACTTTTTAATGTGCTGAACAGTTGGTAGGCTTGAACTTTATGCTTCCTCTTCACATTCTTTTAGATTCCTTTACCCCCTCTACATTAAAGGACCAACAGGGCTGGAAACTGTTATTCTATGAGTATCAATGTAGTTCAAATTATTGCAGCATAAATAACCTTCTTCAAATTATCCCATCAGGTGTCACTCTCTCTAGAGATAACAGACAGTTTAATATCCATGACCACTCAGTCTTATATAAATCCTGAGCAGAGAGTTCCCACTGTGAAAAACTGTACCAAAATCTGTGTTGGTTTTCAAGTATACACCACTAGCTACTAAAGATTAAGATGAAATCTACAAGCAGATTTTATCATAGAGTCCATACAAAGTTAAAACTAGTGCCATCTGATATTTGTTAATATTTGTCCTAATATTTGTGCCAATTACTTTCTTGCTAACATTTTTTCTTTTACTTTCCTGTCTAGTTTTTTTTTTATTTCAGTATGCCACCTTTTTCACTTTTTTCATCATGGCAAGATTATAGACATGAATCAGTATCAATTTTTTATGTAAAAATGAATGCAACAGTACTGTTTTAGTGTAACAGTAAGACTACAAAAAATAGAATCAAACAAAGTCAGGAATTTTCAATTTTAAAGTACAAATCATGTCGACATGTGAGACGTTTCTACCAACACAGTTCATCTTAATGCCACCTGGCTAGATACCATCCCATAACTTTAGGTATAAGGCCATGCTCCATAAGTGAAATAGACATAATTCCCATTTTCCATTTTGGCAGGAAAATAACCCTAAGCATTTTGGTTTTTGCCTGCACCCATGTTAAAAAACAATCCAGAAAAAGACCCTATACCTTCTACCTAAATTGCATTGTGATCCATGTGAGACTGGAGAGGTGCTTGACATCCATCTCAGTCCTTTATCTGTGAGGGTTTGCAAAGTATGCCTAACAGCTGGCTGGCCCCAGCAGCACTGAGCTCAATATAAAGCCCATCACCTAATATTCATTCACTTCTGGATTATTTTAACCCTGATAAATTTTTTATAGAATTCTGAAGGCTGTATCTTTAGAACAGCATTCACTTCTGTGCTACAACAATGTATTAAATAAAAACTGTCTGATTCCTGCCATATGCTTACCAGCCAGATGAGGCAGAGCTGTAGTGTTGTTGTAGTTGTGATGATCCAGGAAATATACAACTGGTAAGGGTTTTTTGGTGATGGTAGTGTTATAATGATGCTGTAGCCATAATGGTCCTGAACAATGTCGGGACCTCACCTTTCACATTTGTGGTGATATTTTTATTGGACCAGCTATATAGTTGGGAGCGATGCCAGACTAGTTTTCAGACACGCAGTGCCCTTCCTCAGCTCTCTCTCCTAAACATACATCCAGCTGAGATTTATGTTTACATTTTTAAAAATGCCTACATAATAATTAAAAACAAACAAACAGGTGTTTATTTTCCCATGTATCTGAGAAAGAATGTATGCCTACTAGTTTAAAAAGTACAGGCATATTGGACATTTATACATGTACTCAGGGAGTGGGGGGAAGGGAAGGGGCACTTTAATTACAGCAGCTCCGAGAGCCGCTTTAATTAAAGCACATGGAGCATTATGTGTATCAGTGTCCCCACGGTGAAAAATGGTGGCAGGGACACTTTAAATAAAGCTCATTGAATGACTTTTATTTAAAGTGTTCCCACTGCCACTTTTCCAGTTGGGGATGCTGATACATGTGACGCTGGACTCTGCTAGAGCATGGTAATTACCATGCCCCCAAACAGACTCAATTAATCAAGTCTGCTCCAATGTGCTGTAATTACAGTGCATCAGAGCAGCCTCACTGCACATGTATAGGCACTCATTAATTCCACCCATGAAAAGACCAGTAAAATTTTATGGTACTGTATTTTATTAAAGAAAATACTGATTTTCTCACATTCCTTGCATTTAATAATACCACCTCACTTTTTATTGTGTTTTTCACAAGTGATCTGAAAGCTTTAGGTGTCCTTATTGTGTTTTGTGGGGGGGAGGGGGCAGGGTAAAGACAGGACAGGAGGAGAGAGTGAAGGCGGCGCCAGAGTTACTGGCGACTTCCTTCAGAGAAAGGAATGAGATGAAAAGGAGAAGGAAATATTTCTAACAGAGAAAATGTTTATCTAGAAAGCTGCCATTCCAATGGAGCTCCTACATCAGTAGAATTGCCACAAAGGGAAACTAGGATTTACATACAATGAAACTGAGGAAAATGAGGTCTTCTGGAGAATAAAACTGTTCCACTGTAATTTGTTTCTTCTCCCAAATCAGAGATAAAACAAAAAAGACAAACACAATACTAGGGTGAACCCTTCAATATTGAAACCTTCCGTAAGAGAAGGTTTTGAATCTGTTATTCATTTAAATACCTCAAGTTCTGATGTAATACGATTTTTTTGGCTTTTCTTCCCTCAAAGAATTGGGGCTGTTCATTACTTCAGCCCTGTGCAATGGAAGCGATAGACTCGCACACAATCAGACTGTGCAATATTGAAGGGTTTCTGAATATACTGGTGATGAACATCTAGTCAAATGATATCCCAAACTTTAAACTATTTTTGCTTCTATTAGAGGATAACAAAAGCTTCAGTGTGTTAGGGCATGCCTATCTGCCTATTTTGAAATCACAGAGGCATAAGCAACAAAAGGAGGAAAGGATTTGAAAGAAGCCTTCTACTGAGTGTAATTTACTGGTCATTACCATTTTTTTCTTTCTAATATGTAACGCTGATAAACATAACCATGGTATTTCTCTTAGTTTTGCTTTTGCTATGTCTCATTCTCTTGGGATCTGAATAATCCTCTTAATGAGCTCTAACCTTGAGCTCAAGAACACTTAACTAAAATGTCCAGAGCTAACTTAGTAGATCTGATCCCTGATTTATGGCGTCACAAATTTATGGACAGTGTCTAATGTTGCCTGACACTTGAACTGAGCCCTCTCCGAGGATCATCACTTTGTCATGGTGGAGAGGCTTGCGTGTTCCAATGACCCCGAGAGCAATGCCATCTAGATCTCACGCTCCTGGTAGGGCCACCCATGACAGCAAGGTCAAGGGGGAGGTTCCAGACAAAGAATGATCCAAGAAGTCTTCAACAGTGGAGCAGAGGAAGGCTGTGGCCCCAACAGCTGTGAAGGCAAAAGAAGGCTGCAATGGAGAAGTGGCCCCAATTATCATGGGTTACCATGCCACTGAACTCGGCCACCAACCGCCAAGACCGTGTGGACCCAACTGCACGCTGGAGTCCCCACGCTAAACATGACAAGTGCAAGCTTCCATCAGGTCCAAAAGCCCTGTGGCGATGGAGGATTGGTA
This sequence comes from Alligator mississippiensis, assembly GCF_030867095.1. NCBI lineage: Eukaryota > Metazoa > Chordata > Crocodylia > Alligatoridae > Alligator > Alligator mississippiensis. The sequence continues at coordinate 363,877,758 of NC_081824.1, forward strand.
GTGGGGGCAGGGCTGTGATACCTGGAGGCCCCCAGCCAAGAATCTGCACACAGGCAGCAGATGCGTGATTATGGTCAGACACTTGTGTTGGGATAGGGGTGTCCTTCAGCAGCTGCATCCATGACCAAGCAGTCCTTTTTAAGATACCCTCTGCTCACCCTGATGGTGAGGGGGCTAGAAAATGTGCCGCAAAAATTGTCTGTCCCATCTCTCCTGGCTGGGAAACCGCACCCAGCGGGATCACCATTCCTGCGGTCGAAATAAGAAAAAACTAAAAACTTGAGAATCTGGAATGTGAGAATGCTCATCAACAATCCAAAGAGCAATTGCCCAGAAAGATGAATGGCCATTGTGGCTCAGGAGCTAGCGAGACACAACATCGACATCGCTGCTCTCAGCGAAACCCAGTTCGCCAGGGAGGGACAGCTGAGGGAGGTCAGCAGAGGGTACACTTTCTTCTGGAAAGTGAAACCAGACCACAGCTCCCATATCCACGGAGTCAGTTTTGCCATCAGGAACAAGATCACTAATATGCTCCCTGAACTCCCTTCAGGTGTCAATGAAAGGCTGATGACCCTTTGCCTGCACCTCAGCCAAAACCAAAGCGTCACTGTCATCAGCACATACGCTCCTACTCTAGATTCCGATGAGGAAGTCAAGGAAAGGTTCTGCTCTGATCTTGACAACACCTCCATCCCCAGGGATGACAAGGGCACTCTCCTGGGTGACTTCAATGCCCAGGTTGGACATGACCACAAAATCTGTAGCAGAACTATAAGCAAGAATGGTGTAGGGAAGGCCAATGCCAACGGTATCCTCCTCCTGATCAAATGCGCCCAACATGGCCTGATCATGATGAACACCATCTTCCACCAGAAAGACCAGCTCAAGACCACGTGGAGGCATTCAAGGTTGGAGGACAGGCACCTCTTGGACTACATCATTGTCTGAAGTAGAGACCTGAGGGATGTGCTTGTCATGAGGGCCATGAAGGGATCTGAAGACTACTGGACAGACCACCGACTTGTGTACTCAGTGATGAACATCCACCTGGCGCCAAGACACCAGAAGACCCAGAAGGCCGCCTGAAGATGGCTGAACATCATAGCTCTGAAGGACCCTGGACAGCGGGAGGAGTTCTAGGCCCAGCTGTATAGCGCACGGCAGCAAGTCCCTACTGCTGATGACATCTCCATCCAAGCACACTGGGAGCAACTCAAGTCCACTGTCCAAGATGCCTGCACCCAGACTATTGGGTTCACATAGCAATGAAACCAAGACTGGTTCAATGTCAGTGACGCTTAGATCTGTAATCTCTTCAAATGGAAGTATGCAGCCTTCATCGGCTGACAAAGCCATCCAAGAACTCGGCAAAAGAAGGCAGTGTACCATCAGCTAAAGGCTGAGGTCCAGCGACGCATCTGTGACATGAAGAACTACCGGTGGGTGGAGAAGACGCATGCGATCTAGGGCTACACCAACTAGCATGACGTGTAACTTCTTCCAGGCTACCAAGACAACCTACAGACCCCACTCCATTAGACAAAACCCCGTCTGATCACAGGATGGCTCCCAGCTGCTCAAAGACGATGACACCATCCATCTGCACTGAAAGGAGCATTTTGAACTCCTCCTTAACCAGGCATCCACTGTATCAGAGAAGACCCTCCAATCTGACCCGCAACATCCTGTGGTGGATTCCCTTAGTGATCCACCAACCATCGGAGAGCTGAAGCAGGCCCATCCAACAGATGAAAACCAACAAAGCCTATGGGCCAGATAGTATACCCGCAGAGGTCTACCATGCTGGCAGCTTCTGGCTCACATCCCACATCCACCAGCTTATCCTCTGCCTTTGGGATGACAAGGACATCCCCGGGGTTCTCCATCACGACCATCATGACCATCTACAAGAAGGGGGACAAATCTGATTGTAGGAACTACAGGGGGATTTCCCTCCTGTCCACTGCAGGTAAGGTCCTGACCTGCATCCTCCTGAACCACCTTCGTCCTGTTGAGGAGGAGATCCTTCCAGGAACCCAGCACAGCTTCTGACCATCCCAGGGCACTGCAGACATGGTTTTCGTTGCCAGGTAGATCCAAGAAAAACGTCGGAAGCAAAATCAAGAACGGTTCCTCAGCTTCACTGACCTGACCAAGGCATTCGATTCCTTAAATCGTGAAGCTCTGTGGACCATCCTCCAATGCCTTGGCTGCCCGCTGAAGTTTGCCACCATGCTAAGGCTTCTGCATGATAATATGACCGCCACTGTCCTGAGTGGAAGATCTGAAACAAACACCTTCTGCATCCAGACCAGGGTCAAACAAGGTTGTGTGATCGCCCCGACCCTGTTCACCATCTACCTGACCATCATCATCCACCTCATCCAAGATGATCTACCATCTGGCATCAGTATCCAGTATCGACTGGATGGGAAGCTTTTCAATCTTGGGTGCTGCTGGGCAAAAATGAAACTCACCACCAAGGACATCCACGACCTTCAGATTGGGGATGATTGCTGTGTGACGGCTCACTCTGCAAAGGATGTGCAAGCAACCTTAGATGTCTTCAACGCTTCGTATAAAAGAGACTTGGCCTGTCCTTGAATGTCACCAAGATGAAGGTTCTCCACCAACCCTCCCCCCAGGCCAGCTGAACATCCCTCATGTTATCTACGTAGACAGGGAGACTCTGGTGTACATAGAGCACTTTCTGTATCTTGGCAGCCACCTCTCTCAATGGGCTACTATCAGTGAAGAAGTCCAGCACTGGGTCAACTGCGCCAGTGCTGCCTTCTTCAAGCTGCAACAACGTGTCTTTGAAAATAGAGACCTTCAGCAGTCAACAAAGGTCCAGGTTTACAAGACTGTCATGCTGACCAACCTTCTCTACTGCAGTGAAACCTGGACTGCCTACCAATGCCACATTAAGACCCTCGAAAGCTTTTGCCAGTGGTGCTTGCATCAAATCCTGGGGATCAAATGGGAGGACCGCCAGACCAGCATGAGCATCCTCCATGAAGCTGCATCCACCAGCATCAAAGCCTTACTCTTGAGAAATCAACTCTGATGGATAGGCCACTGTGTCAGGATGTCTGAGAACCATCTACCTCATCAGATTCTCTTTTCCCAGCTCTCCATTGGCCAATACTCAAAGGGTGGCCAAAGAAAACGGTACAAAGACACACTCAAGGTTGCCCTCAAGCATGGAAGTATTGACACCAACAGCTGGGAGGAGCAAGCTGCTGACTATTTGGTGTGGCGCCACCTGGTCCACCAAGTCATGCACCATTTCAAGGTCCAATGACTAGATACTAAAGTGGAATGGCAGCAGCAGAGGAAGGAGAAGGAGACCAACCTGGGGCTCCAAATCCCACTCCCCCACACAACAACATGCCCCCATTGCTGAAGAATGCATGTATCCAGAATCAGGCTCCTCAGTCACCTGAGGACACATCAAGCCTGACAGACGTCATCCTCGACTCTGAGGGACTGCTGACAACAACTGAACTGAGAGTTTGGTTATGACCATTTCCACAGTGTAAGAGGGAAATTTAAATTTCCTGGCTTTTGTTGGGTTATGCATGTACGTGTTAAAACAAAACTAAAATACAACGTGTGTATATTTAAGAATTATTGAAAGTAACCTAGAAGACCTCAAATCTAAGGGTGCCTATACATGTGCTCTGATGTGTTCTAATCAGAATGCAGCATGCTGCAGCATCTAGTGTATTCAGAATGATGGCAGGAGCACTTTAATTAAAACTCACTGAACAAGCTTTAGTTAAAGCACGCCTGTCATCATTTTGAAATGTGGGATGCTAAATACACAAGATACTGCAGTTGTTTTAATTCTAGTGGCTCCCAAGAGCTGCTCTAATTAAAATGCCCCCCACCCCTGTAGCACATATATAGGCACCTTATAGTTTTCACCAATGTACAAAACCACTTATTTTATATCATATCTTTTATTGTGCACCAAGCGAATAAAAGAATCGAATGCCAAAAATGTTGGCAGTTCCTGCTTAACCTTTAGTTATGAAATACACCACTGTTCAATATGACATGACACTGTTATGTTTTATTGATTTATGTTAAAAACTGACCTGAAGGGATGTTACATGATCTGTTATGTTATCTGTGTCAGGATGCATTATTAAACTGATATAAATCAAATGCTATTGAAACTGCTTACACCATCTAAAACCAAAGCCTGAGATCTGCGTTGCTGTATTTTTAACAATTTGCTAAACACAGTATGAAAGCATTAACAAATAATGTGCTATATTTGGCCAAATTTTTGGTTCCACATCCAAAACTTTTCCTACTAACTTCAAGAGTCCCAAGATTTGCATTCAGAGTGTATGCATATGAATGCACTGTCTAACCCAAATGCAAAACTCTAGACCTCCTGGTTCAGAGATGATACCTTTCATAAGACCAACTAAGAAATCACAAAAAAATTATATTTTTCTGCAAGCTTTCAGAGAATACACACCCTTCCTCAGGCTCAGAAGGAAAAAAAGTCCCTATAGGTAGAAAATAAACTTTTTACCATCTTTAATTTTCCCTGAGCCTGAGGAAGGGCATGTATGCCTGAAAGTTTGCAGAAAAAGATAACTTTTTTTGTGATTTCTTAGTTGGTCTAACAATAAGTATCATCTCTGAACCAAGAGTTCTAGAGTTTTGCATTTCTTTTTGTCTGAAACCAACTTGGCTACCAAATATATCCCTGTCAAACCCAGTGATTCTCAACCTGACTGTCACGAGACCCTTTGAAAGGTGGGATGGGGAGCAAGGAGGTAAGTGCAGGCTCATCTCTGCCCCACTGCTCTTCTTCCCTCCCCCATACACTGACCAGCCCCTCTGCAAAAGGATAAGCATACGCTGGTCCCTACCCAGATATTCCTCCCCCCATTCCCTCACCCAGCCCCTGAGCAAGAAGATAATAAAGCTGGTTTTTGAAATGGGGAGATGCTCAATTCATAAAAGTTCCAGAGGGGTGTGTGGCATCTAAAAAGGGTAAGAACTTCCAGTCTCACCAAAATAGCATAAAAACAGAACTCCCAAATATTTGTAAAATGAGTGTCCTTGAGAGCTAGTTAATTCAAATGCTGTAAAATTGATTACTTCTCCAAATTGGCATAATAGACAGTTTGTTGAATTTTGGTTTATATTTCCTTACTCCTGCAAAAAGAAATGTGTTGCTGTCTCTCTTAACATGTAAAGGTAACAAGACTACATTTACTCTGATTGCTAAATTTGTATATTTAGAGAGACATGGCACATATAGATTTTATTTTGATGAGTTTACAGAAATCTACAGAAATATTCCTTTCTACAAAAAATTGTGCAGAAAGTTAGAAGAGACTATGATATCATGAATAACAAAACTGTTCTATTAACTAATGCAGGTGGAGAACATAGAGATTACAGAAACCCCCTTGTTTGTATCCACATTTCTGAGTTAACTGGCAATTATTGCAAGGAAAACTAAGAAAGATCCATATTCAGTTGGCCCTAGTGAGGGACCACAAATCACAGCCCAGCCCCTGTAGTAGCCCCACAGGCTGCGCACTGCTGCTTTGGGTTGGGCTGGGGGTGTGCTCAATACCTGAGGCTGCGGCATGCATGGAGCCTGCTGGTGCAGAGCAATGGTACAGGGGAGGGGGAGAGGGGCAGGCAGGGAGCAGAGGCTGATGCATAGGCGATGCATAGGGGGCATGGGGAGACATGTACCCCCCCTGAGAGCACTGGTGCCCCCCCTGACAGCAAGCACTCTGGCTGGCAGGGGGGCACGGAGAATATTCGTGCCCCCCCTGAATTTGGCTCTGCCACTGGCTGGCTGCTGGGTGACTCCCTCACAGTCATGCCCTCCTGATGCCCCCCCAAAGTCAGGAGGCACCAGTCCCCCATGGGCTGTTACCCAGTTTACAGGTAACCTTGTAGGTTGACTACTGATAAAAGAAGTAAAAAAGGTCTACAGTCTGACCTTTTTATTTGTTTGCACTTCAAAGCACAAAAACAAACATTTATTTGTAAGTCTGTCTGACTACCTGTGACATCACAACATAACAACCTGGCTGGGGAGACTCAGGAGGTGAGAGAAGAGTGGAACACAGGTTGGCAGTAGGTCTTCTTTGAATTTGCTGAGTTCTCTAATAGTCCCCCCAGCCTATAGTCCATATTTATAGATGTCTGATTCTAATATTCTAATAAATGATCTCCGATTAGGTTTATTTAAATTTCTTTGTTTGACTCAAACTTTTGGAACTGGACTGAACCAGATCTCTTGTGGACTTGGAAGATGTCAGTTAGCTGGGATTTATATCCTTAGGAAAGTAAAAGGGAGAGTTTTTTATCTTTTTTCCTTTACCATCATAGAATTCTGTACAACACTATCCTGTTTCCTCTTTACCTTATTTTATGGTATTCTCTGACAATGCCATTTTGTTTTTACACATTATCTAAGCACCTTAACATCTGTTATAGCAAAATAACATCTAATACTTTCAGCTACATCACTACCACTATTATTTATTAGTGCTATTAATATTTTAAGATAAAGCTACAATATAGTATATTTGTATTACTTTATGTATGGCCTTCCCTGATAATGTCGCTTCCCAGGCCTTGTGCTTTGTTTAACAACTGTATATCATTACTGGTTTAGTTAGACATGTGGATGGCTTCCTTTACTTTGTTGACCAAACTAGTTGTCACATCTGCAAAGGTTCACATTAGAGTCAGTCAGAAACAGGCTTGGGGCCTTCTGCTAAGCCATAATACTGCACCTTGGCCGAGGCCCCTTGAAAATGGCCAAGGCTGGCAACACTGTATAGGGTGAGATGGGGAGAAGAGGCTGCAGTGGGGAGATGGTGGGGAGCAGAGGCAGTGGGTGTGGGGTTTGGAGGGGGTAGGGGGGGAACAGGTAGCAGCTGCAGCTACAACCCCAACGCCAGATCAAAGCTAGAGCCCAAGCCGCAGCAGCTTCCTGCCTTCCCCCCATACTCAATTATAAGATGAGGGTTCCCCACCTATGTAAAACAGGGGGAACCTGGTCTTAGAATCAAGTAAATATGGTATGATATATGTCCACCCAAGGCAAAGAACCCTTAACCAGCACACTACAAAATAGACTAGGAGACAACACTCTCCAGCCTGCCTTTTGAAAAAGCTGGGCCACTGGGCAGAATGGAATGCAAGAGCTTTGAAGCCACATGAGGAAGCAAGCAGGCAAGAGCATTGCTCTGTAGCCTGTAAAGATAGTATGATGCTAGGAAGAATGAATGCTGGGCTTCTGCCCTCAACCCTTACTAGGACTGTATTGTATGCATAAAATATTAGATAATCATTTGTAACATGGTCATTTAGGAAATTGTTTCATTTAAGGGTAAACTGCCCAAGTTTAGCTTTCTTTTATCAGATGACAGACCAGACATAATTTCTAGTTGTTAGGGGGCTGGAAGGGACCTTACAAATCATCAGGTCCAGCCCCCCTGCACTTGGGCAGGAAAAACTCCTGGGATCTGATGACCCCAGCAAGATGGGCATCAAGATGCTTTTTGAAGATCAGCAGGGTCCATGACTGTAACACCTCCGGGGGGAGCCTCTTCCAAATGCTCGGCATTCAACTTGTAAAGAAGTTTGTCTTATGTCTAGCCTGAAGAAATCTTCAATCAGTTTGTACCCATTATTTCTTGTCCTCCCCTGGAAGGCCTTGGTGAACAGAAGCCCTGATGTACACCCCTAATATACTTATAGGCTACCATCAAGTCCCCTCTGAGTCTTCTCTTCTCCAGGCTGAACAGTCTCAAGTCTTTCAGCCTCTCCCCAAATGACCTGGTCTCAAAGCCTCTAGTCATGCATGTGGCCCTCCTTTGGACTCTCTCGAACTTCTCCACATCCTTCCTGAAGTGCGGTGCCCAGAACTGGACGCAGTACTCCAGCTGCAGTCTCACCAAAGCTGAGTAGAGTGGGAGGATGACACCCTTAGCCCTACTCAAGATGCCTCACTAGATGCATGCCAGCATTTGATTAGCTCTGGCAGATACAGCATCACATTGGTGGCTCATGTTCATTTTGTTGTCTATCACAACACCCAGGTCTCAGTCAGTTGTGGTGCTGGCAAGCATAGCACCACCGAGCCTGTGTTGTGGATTATTTCTCCCCGGATGGAGCACTTTACATTTCTCCATATCAGGTTGAGTTCTGTCCACCTCGCAAGCCTGCCCATGAAACAGTATAGATTACATGATTTGAGGTAAGGTCTCCCTCTCCCCATTAACTGTATAATTTGTTCACGTGAGCACACCCCTAGACAATCTGTTCTACAGTTCCAGCTCTTTTCTCTATCACTCCTGGTACTCCACTGTCCAGCCCTCAGGAGAGCTGGGATCAAAAATAAAAACAAAACCCGAAAGAAACACCTTCAGCCATTACTCTCCCATTCCTGTACCTCAAGTGGGAAGAAGAATCTCCTCTGCCAGCCACACTCTTAGCTAAAGAGGAAACTAGAGATCATATCAGAATGGCGCCCTCACATAGTCTTCTTTTCTGAAAGTATTCAGGGTTGAGAGACAAAAAGAAAGTCCTGCACCCATGTCAAGATTGTGTTTCAAGAACAAACAAAAAAAACAGGGAGTGAGAAGCAAAGATCTTCTCATCCCAGTGGATTCAATCTCCAGATCTTAGAGAGGAAAGTGGCCAAGAGTCATGGCAAACTCCTCCTTGTCCCACAAAGAAGCTGAAAGAGCATTAACTTCTTATAGTCAGTGTGGTAGAAGCAATATCTTTTATTAGACCAACTAAATAGTTGCAAAAAAAATATCTTTATTTATAAGCTTTCGAGCTCACGTGCCCTTCCCCAGGTAAGGAGAGTGCAAAGATTGTAAAATTTATCCCAGGTAGAAATGACACTTCATATTGCACAGGAGAGCTGGAGGATGGTATAAGTTCTCTGGTGTGGAAAGTTTATTTTATGCAAATTAGGCTCATTTTGCAAATTAGGCTCATTTTGCAATGAAAACTTCATAATTTTACAAGAAGCAAAATTCAACACCCTGAAACCTGGAAGCTAACACCCCTGCTCCAGCCCTTTGTTTCAAGCCAAATTTGCATACTTGCAGAGCTGCCTCACAACAACAGAACATCCTTGCCCAGGAGAAGCTTTCCATCACCAGTCCTCCTGTGAAATATGAAGCATCTTAACAAGAAAGAAGCAAAATTCAACATACTGCTTGCGATCAGACACCTTTGAGGTAAATAGAGTGCTCCAAGTTTTATATGAGCCTAATTTGCATAAAATGAACTTTTCCACCCCAAAGAACTTATACCATCCTCCAGCTCTTCTGTGCAATATGAAGTTTCATTTCTACCTGGGAGAAATTTTACAATCTTTGAATTCCCCTTTGCCTGGGGAAGGGCGCATGAGCCCAAAAGCTTGCAAATAAGGACTTTTTTTCACAACTGTGTAGTTGGTCTAATAAAAGATATCACCTCTACCACACTGACTGCTTTTGCTTTTAGACCAACATGGCTACAACCTTTATCCCTTAACTTCTCACAGGCAGACCCAGAAATAAAAGAGCTAAAATGGATGTTAACTCTTAGCTGGGGTTCTAAATATTGGATAACCTTGTATATAGCTGTATTCAACACCATCTTTAAATGAAAAATATACAAGATACATGCCTGTGGTACTACCTGAATCCAGCAGATTTATTAATGCAGCCAAGGTTCTTTGGGTAGACATGGTATCTTTTATTACACCAAATAAGTAGTTGGAAAAAGGTTCCTTGCCAGCTTTTGGGCGCAATCACCAAGGAGAAGATCACAGAACAGCAGACTCCCTATGCCTGAAGAAGGGTGACTGTGCCCGAAAGCTGGCAAAGAACCTTTTTCCAACTACTCAGCTTGTCTAATAAGAGATATCACATCTACCCAAAGAACCTTGCCTGCCTAGGTTCTTAGACCAACACAGTTGCAACTGAAAACCCAGATTTATTAAAATATGTGAGCCTGTTATTACATTTCTTATAAATACTTGTCTTTTTATTTCACAAGATGATAAATGCCTGATCTATCATCAGTTTGAGAGAGCTCTTATCAGTTTAAGGAAGTAAGGTAATTATTTAATTAATTAAATTCAACGAAAAATGCTGCAGAAAAAATTAAGTCTTTTTAGATTTGATGCATCTTCTCAGCTTAATTAACACAAGCTTTTCCTATTTTAATTTGCACTTAATAAGCAGGAACTTTACTCAATTTGCTAATTACTACATTTTCAAGCTGTTTTCTTGAAATAGATGCCATCCTATCACACTAGGAACCCAAATTTCTATAGTTACCTCGAATTACGTAATTGTCCAGAGCCTCTTCCATTCTTTGCAATGCTTCAGCTCTATTAGAGCCATAAGTAACTAGCTAAAAACAAAAGTATTTAAGTTAACTACAAGAATTAGATTGTTTTTCTTTTCCTCCCCACTTATTCTGATAAATTTCTTGAGGGGAAAAAAAATCACCAGTCTTGCATACAGGTTTTTCATTTACAGAAATCACACCTATTACTATGCCTTTCCTTTAAACCCTTCCCCAAAATAATACCAGGAAAAGACCTCTTGGATTCAGAGGAGGAGACAAGGGGGGTTTGTTTGTCTGGGGGGGGGGGGGTGTTTTTCTTGTCCAACTCAGAAGTACCTAGACCCACATTTCTGTTCTTTTTAGAGAAACACAAGTTCAAGTAGTAACAAGAACTCTGGCTGTAATTTTCATTCTTATAAATGTTTGGTTCTCTCATAAATTGATTTCCATCCCATAATTAATTTTCATCCTTACAAATGTTTGGTTTTTACATAAGTTTTTACTGTCCAACACACTAAATATAATTTCCTAATAGCACTAAATTAATGATAGGTACTCTCAACCTTAACTCCTAATTAACACAGATACTTTGTTGGGATTACAGACCTGAAAGTGCACCAGAAGATGAAACAGAAAAAAACCTACTAAAAACACGTAAGTCTAAGACTGCAGGCCCTTGTTTAAATTAAAATGCTTTTGGTAATCAGAAAACATAGCAAGAATAATCATGGAAAACATGTCAAAGGGTAAATGAATTTCTATTTAGATCTGATGTATTAAGTTTCCTCTTTCACCCACCTGCTTCTAAACTCTTTCATGTTCCCTCTAGGCATATCATTTCCAGCAGCTTTGAAATACTGGCTCATCATGAAACATAAAAATTTGTTTCATTTTTAAAAAGTATATCTAAAATAAGTATTGTATAGTTTTTGAACATAATAAAAACAATCAACTTACTTTTGAGATCATGGGATCATAATAAATGCTAATATCACTTCCTTGCTGTATGCCGCTGTCAACACGTACCTTCAAAAAAGGTACAAAAATAATTTAATAATTTTACACTGAAGAACACCGCATTCTGTATTTTGGCCTCAGACAGAAAATATATCTGGCACTTTTAAACATGAGAAATCTCACAAGATAAATTAAAACATTCTTTTTCACAGAAAGCTGAAATACCATCTCTCTTGTATGTAAAATGTTTTTGTACTCCTTCAAAGAAAATACAAATGCAACTTTAAACTTAGTAATTTATATTGTGCTATACAACTCTAAATTTGAACTCCTACTACTTCCAACTCTGACTTAATCATTGTAATAAAATACAGTTGTAATTAGTCCTCCAACTGACACCCTGCATGAAAGATACCCCTTGTAATCACATCCTTTCTAAGTATGTATGCAATCACATTCCTTGTAGTCCCTTGTCACCCTTTTGAGGGTCCCAGGGGGGACATAACTAAGTTGCAGGAACTTTGGAACTCTGCTTATCAGCTCTATAGGAATACTGGTCTTGTGGCTTTCATGTCGGTAACACTTTCCATTTCTGCCTCACCCTCTCCACTGTAAAACATTTTTTTTCTGTTGCTTCTGTTCCCCTGAGGCTTTAATGTTTACACAGCTTTTCCCATGGCTTTGCTTTGTAAGGACACTGTCCCAATTAAAGATCTGATTCTGCAAATTCCATGGACGAAAACAGCACAAGTTCAAAAAATTATTTTGAAGAAACTGATTGCTGTTAACCAACCAACAAGTTACTATATTGCTGATTCGTGTTTTCATCTCTCAGTTTGATTTCATCAGTATGGCATTGAGGTTAGCCATCTAAAACTTTTTAAATGAGCAATATCTGGGAAATAAATATTTATTAAATTGTTGCTGTTGAGCTTTGGAATTTGAAGCATTTAAAAAAAAAACCCTAATCCAAATAATTCAAGAGTGATAAATGCATCCCACATCTTCAGGATAGAAGAATCTGATCAAAACTATTGAAACAGTAGGACTTTGATATACTACAATCTAAAAAAGGTGGGAGAGAAGCAGCCTAGAAACTCACTTAAATCTTCACCTGTGGGAAGCAACCTTTCTAATAAACAGCAGCTCATCTGTCTGCAGCAAGGCAGAAAAAGGTCAACACAACGGCTGTTAGGCCTTTAATATTTTAATTTAGGCAATTATCAAGGGACCATATGTAGAACCTCTTGTCTACAGAATCCACATGAGGGCATGATGATGACTTTATTATCCAAATGACATAAAAGATACTCTAAATAGGTTTATTCTGTTTCTTCACTGCAAACTGCATTCTGGCAGGGTTTTATTACATAATAATATACTTCTTAAATATTCTAATTATATAAACATTCCTATATGTCTAAAACATTTGCTGCTGCAATTCTATAGAACCTTTATTACAACAAACTTCAAGGTGTTTTAGATGCAATGAATTAGACCTCTTAGCACAACTCTGAGGGAGGAAGGACATTATTATCCCCATTTTACAGATGAGAAAGTAATTTAGGCAAAGCAAGGTAACACAGAAACAAGCAAATTACTTCCTGATTCCCATGCTTGGAGCTTCCACTCTATCCCCCCTCCTTTAACACACACACACACACACACACACACACACACACACACACACACACACACACACACAGATATAGATCTATATATAGATATCTATATATAAATATCTAAGCGAATTTATTCACACATTCAAATAAAAGTGAGTTAAGTTCCTCTTACTTATAGTACACATTTGTTGCACATGGTACATTGCTTTTCTGTACAGTATATATAGACATGTAAACAATAGAAATGTATACACCTTCATTTATACTCTAACACCACATGGGATTTATCTATGACTTGTCATTTCCAAAACACCATAGAGATATCAAGTAATTAATACTTACAGTAGTCTTGTGAGATATATACACACACACACACACACACACACACAAGACATATATATCACAAGACTACTGTAAGTATTATTTGATATCTCTATGGTGTTTTGGAAATGACAAGTGATATATAAATGCCATGTGGTGTTAGAGTATAAATGAAGGTGTGTATATATATTAGGTATGATCAATACACATGCCATGTGTACACACACAATATGTATACACATACTCTATACTACATTTAAAAGGGCAGTATACTGAAGGAATACTAAGTGCAAAAATAATAAGTTCTTTAAAAATTACTGTATAATTTCATAAAATTATGCAAATTATCTGAGGTCCCATTATAAATAATAAAAGTTACTATTCCTTCCAAAATGTAATCTTCATAAAACAAACGCAGGCAAATTAAATTAAAACAACAAACCTACTTTAGAAAAGAAATATATTTACAATTTTAGTTACCCTTGTTGCACGTAGGTTTTTCAGAAGTACAATAACAGTGGCTAACTGACCAAATAAAGGGTAACCAAACTTAGTGAAAATTAGATAAAAAAGTCATCTTAATTCAAAAGATCTTTCCTGTAATGCATTTAAGATTGACAGATAATAATAGCTCTTATTAGAGCATCTGCATTACTTTTACTTAATGTTTCCCTGTCTCAGCAAAAACGAAAACTAAACAGAATATACAGTTCAAGATCTTTTACTAGCCCCAAAATCAATGGTGTTATAAACCAAAACAGCTATAATAGTGCTGTACTCTGGTGCCATTGTGCATTATTATGCTACGGTGTTAGGTGCTCTGAAAAAAACCTATCATTTCCAATCCTACAATAAGCTGCAGGTCCATGAGCTCCCACTGCTTTATGAACATAGGCTTCTGATCAAGCACAATTTTTTTTTTTTTGGGGGGGGGGGGGGGGAGGTGTTGTTTGTTTGTTTTAAACAGTATCAGGACTTAAGGGACCAATCTTGGGGAGCATAAGAGAATAGATTGTTGATCCTATTAGCCAAGAATGGTGCTGACTCTTCAGGTGTATGCCAGGTGCAAAGGAACATATTTCCTACACTGAACATGAACAGTAAATTTGTATACTTGCTATCTTGATACTTGCTTTTTTGCAACTACCTCTTTTTAGCATCACTATAATTTTTAAGCCTACATATACACTAATAATCAATTCTAAACTAACAGCTGCAAATTCTTAAAAATATATTAAAGCCAATAGATTAATTTTTAGTGTACAACATCAAATAAATGTTGGTGCCTCCATGGCCCCTGTTTTTCTAATCTCCTTAAGTTCTCATCCCGAAACACACATTTATGTCACTGAAAAACTTAACTCCTCTAACCTGAAAACAAAAATAGACAAACCAATTTAAATCTTATTTGGAAAGCTCTACTCCTAGGCTGAGACTGTTATGCCAAATTTCAGCTTGGGGCCAATTTTTACAGACAACTTATTACATTCTGAAAACAAGTGTTTATTAAAGAAATGAAAAGAGACCAACAGCTTCAATGAAATATTAAATTTTTTCAATAAAATCAATTTTTGCTCTTAAATCAGTTGCATTCTCAGAAGGCAAATTAATTTTGGGTATTGAAGATTATCTGTTCTTATAAAAGAAGAAATAGCCAAAATATGGTTTTCCAATGAAAATAGCTGTTGTAATTTTAATAAGACAATAGGAGTAAACAGAAAGAAAACAGCACAGCCACTCTGTATGAGCTTCTCAAACCATTGCTCTGAAGCCTCCAGCATAATTAAAATTTCTTTCTTCAGTACCATGATGGGCCACGTGAAGCTATCAGGCATCTCCCACCCTTCATTTTCAATTCACCTCTCCCCCTAAGCACAACTCCCAGCCCGCCCTGTCTACCTGACAAGTGACAGCCCAATCTGATTAAATGCTTGCAAGGGAGGGGACTCGTGGGCCTCCATGACAGGCCAAAAGTGATCACCATGGAGATACATAATTACAGCTGTCAACGCGTCTACTGTCCTGCTGGCATCAATTTGATTGCTCCCAGCAATAATGATAGACAAAGCTTAGTGTGCACTCTCTTGCACCCAATCACTTTATCTATTCCGTGGTCCATTTAGCTGACATGCAACATTCACACAAGCAAATAACAGCAGTAAGCAGAACATTTAAGGCATTTTAATTGTTTTTTCTTTGTATGGATGGCTCACAAGCGCAAATGTTATTACATAAAACTCCTGCTGCAGCATTAATTGAAGAAAGATTTGGTGGGACAAAGACTGTAGGGGGTAGAGTTTGTCCATTATCACTTGTACTTTCAACAGGTCTCACGTTTGGAAAATTGCAAATTGCAAAAACTTGCAAGGGCAAAATGTTTGACATCCTGTTAGCTATTACAACATGGTGAAAACTTCTAACAACCACTAGAGTAATCATTATAAATTCTTATTTAATACACTCTTTGTTTCATTAAAAAAGTTTGGATACATCCTATGATACTCATTTTTCTTATCTTCTACTTAATGTCACGTAATGCCTGTTAAGCCTTTACAATTTTTTCTGCTTTCAGGCTTTGAACACAGCATGAAGCCTTGGCAACCAGAAAGGGTCAGGTCCCTTTAGAAAGCATATGAGCAAAAACAATTTAAGAAGTGAAATAAATCATATATCCAATAACATCACCAAATTTAGGATTCCTCCTGTAATCCTCCACTGTTTTCCATGCAAGTAATCAGAATAAGTCATATTCACAGATGGTACAGCCTTGTCATTCCACTAGCCGACAGTGTCATATATATATGCACTTATTACGTTGACTACCTTGATTATACAGAAAGACAATGTCCTTGTTCTTTTCATGCAGCACAAAACTGTTTGTTAAACAGCCATTCTGCATAGTTAGACTACATAGTGCAATGTATAATAATCACTTTTCTTCAACTGTAGCAAATAGCATTTGCTCTTTAAAGGCTATGAAGCAGAACAAGTAGTAGAGTTTCTCTGTCTGTCTTCTCCAGTATAGTCTACTGTTCTTTGCAGTTAAAGAGTTCATTCAACATTTGATTATCCTATTTGCTCTACAGGATATTTAAGTCTAAGCCTTGTTTGAAAGGATTACACTTCAAGAAATAAAATCCAAGAATACTTCAACAGAACAACATTTTGTTGTTTAGTTTGATGCGCATTTGGGATAAAATGTTCATATCAAATTTAGCACTGTATTTTTTGTACCTTAATCTAAATGAGCAGAAATGAATAGCATGAGCTCCTTAAAAGTGACAGCAATAAAAAATAAAAGCTAGGGGCCCAATTTTGAAAGCTGCCAAGCAGCTGCAACTCCCAACAAAGTAAATGAGATCCATAGTGCTGTGTATGTATGAAAACTCAGACCCTATTACTTACATTGGGCACATGCAATGGTTCTTGGTACTGCGACAGTTTACCAATAGATGGGAGGCCAAAAGATTTATAGGGATCCTGAAATAAAGTTCAAATATAAGAAAAAATTAATTTACAGCAATAAGCACACAAGGAGAGATAAACACACAGAAAAAAATTAAAAAGTTGGAAAATTAATAGCTTTTACCATTTCTGCTTAAGACTGATGCTTTTTATTTTCAAAATCCCTTATTTTGGGCTATGCTTTTCCTTTTTCCAACAACAAATTGGAAATTTTCTTTTAAATCTCATCTCCTGTAGTACAGTTATTAAAGCAGGGAAAAAGTAGTCCTACCTCATAAATAAACTATTTCATTAAGATATAAAAGATATTGAATCTTCATTCTCCATCCCCATTACCCATTTTTTTGGTTTGGGAGGGGATACAGAGGAATAAGAGTGGAATCAGAGGGAGGGCAGAACATAGATATTTAAAGACATGAAGGGCAGCTCTCACAGGCACCCAATTCCCCATGGAAGTCAAATTACTTTAGTTTCTTTCCAAATCTCTCTATAATATAATATCACTGCAGACTTATCAAGATATTGAATTCTGTTGCAAATGGACAATATACTTGTGGCAAAACAGTTTCTGTGTTTAGATACCATATCTTAGCCATGCTCAAGAATATTTATTACTATTATAGGGAGTCATAACACAAATGTAAACAACCACTTTAAATTCTGGATTCTGTTTCAAAGTTTAACCTATGAAACAAATGTAGCTGGAAAAGACCTAACGTTCTTCATGAACTCTTTACCAAGTATCAAATGGATCAGTACCATAAAAAGTTTGGTGGCTTACAATATTTTAGCCAAATATCTTTTCACGCTAAAAAGAAACAAGTGAAATATTGAGGTAAGCAAAAATGATATACTAGTTAATAGTCTAACAGTAAGCAAAATACAGCCAAAACATCATATGTGACTGAAAATTCAGAGTAAACTTCCTTTGAAATTACAACCATTTGTTTGTCTTACTACAAGAGTTCTAGTTTCCTCTAAAAATGTATATGGAAATAATTTGGGGTTTATTTCTCCTTTTAAAATATGGAATAAAAATTCTACACAACACTTCTTTTCACTGTATTACATACAATCAATCAAGCTCAGGTTATAAACCTTGATCTCACCTTGGTGTCCATCTACACCTGAGTATTATGTGTTCTACAAACAACCACCCAGTCTTCCATCCATTACCACTGATTTTACCTCAGCATAAACTCGACATTCAACTGCCCAGCCATTGATGAGAATATCAGCTTGTTTGTGCCTGAGAGGGTAACCCTTAGCAACACGGATCATTTCTTGGACTAGGTCCAGCCCGGTAATGCATTCTGTGACGGGATGTTCAACCTGCAAGGTCAAGAACTGTCAATCAGTAGGTAACAAAAACAACCAAAAAACACCATAAACAAGTAACAGACAAATGAAAATAATACAAGCCAAAATGGGGCAGAGAATAATTGTCAACTTTAAGGTTTTTTCCCCTGATGCAAGAGAAGAAAAGAGAAGACTGTACCCATGCACAACAATAACCATCTTGCTAAATAAATTAGCAAAACATGATAACAAAATACAAAACGTAAAAGCAAAACTGTAGAGAACACAGAAACGGTTTTTTCTTTTAACAACATTTAAGTTGTTGCAAAATGTGTTAGTTTTTGTTTGTTAACAAGATTTTTTAGGGGGGGTTGTTTTTGTTTTTTTAAGAAGGCTCATATTTTTAACCTACCAATATATCACATTTTAATTGAAATCTTCAAAGTAGCTGATGATCAACCTATTCTGCTACACTTAACATGGCATGTACAGGAGCAGCTTATGATTTTCCATAGAACTAGTCTACCCTAAATCTCACCCATTCGCCTGCTTTCACTAACCTGTCCTGACAAGTAACCAGATTAGCGTAATCTTACATCAGCGCAGTGTAGCAGAAATGAGCAGATGGATCCTTCAGTTTTTTTTCCCTCCAGACTTATCTGTGTAATGCTTAGCATGCACAATAGCTGGGCTGGACCAGTAGAGTCACTCTGCTCTCTCAGCAAATTGCAGCTAACGGCTTTGGATGATGCTGTCATGGGAATACCCATTGTTCACACTAAAGCATGTATTTGTGGACAAGCACACACATAGACCCACGTACAATATGCAGACATGTACTAAAGAGGCTTATTGGTTTTTATAGCAAACTTTAACTAGTCATTTTGAAGCAAGTTGTGAAATAAAAGCAACATAAGACTGGTTATGTCCCTACCAAATGCACACAACTTAAGATACACAATTTATTACCATGTAGTACACACATTGAGAATGTTAAAACTTCTCAGGCAAAAATGATGACAGAACTGTCATTCTTATTATAAAATGGTTTTGTTGTAGGAGTCAAATATCTTAAGAAATCCACTTCCCAATGGTTTCTCTATCATAAGATGTCATATTACATAAATTTTATGACACAGGAAAAGGTCAGTGAACAAACCAGTTGTCTTCCTTACTTCAAGTACACTAATTGAATGAAAACATTTAGTCATTATAATAATCTTATGTCTTATCAGAATGAGAAGATGTAGTGGTCTTTAAAAAAATAGCTTTGTAAAAATAAACAGATGGCATCCATAATTAGCCCTGTGTGTGCTGTGAGTTTGTTTATAGTTTCAACAACATTTTAAGACGTTTTGACATAATTTTAATGACAAATCATCACTGAAATAAGCACCTATTCTTTGAAGGATAAGTGTGACATTGAAATGGGAATCTGATTATGCAGTTTAAGGATGTACCTTTGGGATTCAATCTTGATTTTACCTAACATATGATAGTCTCCAGTATGTCAAACTTAATAACAGTATTTGGAGAATCTATGTAACAATTCAGTATCTAACCTGCAGTGTTAAATTGAAGCAATTCAATTTCTATTAAAACTTGATTTTATTAAAAAAGTTAGTTATCACGTCTCAATTATTTAGGCAACATTTGTTCCCTCAGTTAAAAATTTTAATATTAAAAATATACCTTCCACTTTTGAACACGTTTAGAATTATAATACTCAAAAATAACTACAATCTGACATTTCCTTTGTACAAAAGGGATTTTTGCTACTTAACTATATCATTATTTTTCTTGGATTACAATCGGCATTCCAGATACACTAGCTTCATTGTGAATTTCTGCTTTAATGTTGATGATCAAAATAGGATGGAATGTTTCTGGAAATAAAAAATATTTTTGTTGTTTGGTTCTTAAGACTCACAAACATTTATTCAGTCTACCCTTCAATAAAGATCTTTGACTTGGTCAATATTATCATATGTTGTTTCAAAATACTCCCTTTGTGTTTGTACAGAAAATGGTATTTCTTAACACAATATGGCAAGCAAACTCTCATTATACATACATACATACATACATATTGGGCATTATTTAGATACTTTATGTTATTAGTAATGTATCATTAAATATTCTTTTATCAAATTAAAAGCCCCTGTAAGATCTCCAAAATATAAATCACTAAGGTAAGATGGGAAATTGAGATGCATCTTCTACATTTTAAGTTAATTAAATGTCTCAGTTTAAAATAGTTAACGAACCTTTTGTTTCAGCATTTAGCATTTCTGTTTATTGGAAAAAATAGCATTATACAGATTTTGATGCACACAGTCCAAAAGTACATTACAAATAAAATGGAACTACTCTATTCTGTCCAACAAATTATGATCCTGACCCTGCAGATTCTGAGAGGCTGCAAGGATCCACTGCAGTATCTGAACTTAAGTCTCCTATCTTTGTTGGGGAGAGATCCATACTATGCAACTGGCCAGCAAATAGAAAGCTGATATATCTTTTTTTTTCTAGCACTGGAAGGGCCTCGTACAGGTGTATGGTTATTCACTAAATGACAATTAGTTTTGTACTGAAGAGTTTTTATTGTTTGGTAGCTTGTTTTTAAAGAGAATTTCTCCTTTAATGTAATATTTTCTCTTTTTTGTTTTTGTCCCTTAAATTATTTAACTTTTATTCTCTCCTTTTCAGAATTCTATTCTGATTTCCTGCTTGTAATATGCTTACCTTTTTTTTAAATTTTCCCCTACCAAATTTTACTCCTTTCTCTCCTCACTTCCTCCTCATATTAAGGCTGCTAAATCAAAGCTTTATTTTTTTTTTGTAATAAAGCTTATTTAAATAGACTCATGAAAGGAGTTATATCACATTTCACAGTGATCAGCTGTTTTAGCCCAAGGCTGCACTTGGATATCTCCAGTGAAACTTCAGTCAATGAGGCAAGAGGTACTGGTGTGAATTTTCCCACTCTCACATAAATATTATTTACCACATCATCTCTGCCCTTAACACAAACAGTAAAATTAGATATGGCCTCAGTAATCTACAGGTGATAGGTATAACAAGGCAAATGACCTCATTATCGGCAGGACAAGAAAATATATTTGTCAACAATGAACATTCAACATATATACCCACCCAAGACACTGCATTTACTGTCAATACAGCAAATTTCACCATAAGCTATTCGCAGTGAGAAATAAGCTCTCACTTCCACCTAGTGAAGTATGAAATGCATCTGCTTAAGAAGTTTCACTTATTTCCCAATTCCAGGACCTATATATATCTGAGGTTGTTACTTAGTCTTTCTATTTGTATGTCTCTCTCCACAAAAGGTTGCATATTGTACCCACCAGTGGCAATAAAGGAGAAGTAGTTTTCAGGTAGCTGAAGAGGAGGAATCGCAGCAATCTGTCCCTCAGAGACAACAAGTGCACTGACATACTTCACAACTGCTATGGGGAGAAAAGGGGGGGGCAACACAGTGCCAGTTTGCAGATGGGAAAGCAGACACAAAGAGATAAAGTGTCCTGGCCAAAATTACAAACCAACAAGCAGCAGACCATGGATTCTCATGGCAAAATTAGTTTCTGGTCAACTGCTCTGGCACCCAAACTGCACCTACCTCAATCCCCTTAGGACCCAATTAAACAGAACCTAGACAGCAGTCAGAAACAATCAGTAACTTTTATGAACAATTCCAGTGAAGAGCTGGAATACTAATGGTAGCTCCCCTTACCCATAATGGCATATTTTCAGGGCATACACTTTTTCATTTTTCTAAGAAGATGCTTGCCCCATCACTAAACATTCTCTAGTACACCACACCCATGCTGTGTGTTCAAATATATGAAGTTCCAAGCAAGTTAAATGAACTGTTTGAACAGAACACCAGCAGCCACAAAAGCCTGAAGTTCAGTGGGCTAAGAAAAATAGCACATACCATTCTTCCTACCATGTCATATGTCCTTTTACAATCAAACTTTAAACATAAGGTACAGTTTAAAAAAATCATATGATTTACCCCTTACCCTCTAGAGTCTCCTTGATACCATAACATTTTCACTAGCCAAAAACACAATTTTACAGAATATATCATGGACTAATAATTACCAAATCTACTGGTGCTTTTATTTCAGTAACTTATGCCTTCTATTTTGGAGAAATAGAGATCCTTCTGCATTTCTACAGTTATGTATATAAGTGTCCTGACTGTTCATGCTACTTTTATGCAGTTGCTTTTGAGACTTGGTCTCATCTATAGCGTTACACTTCTTGAAATGCAGCTTTTTTTTTTTGCTTTTTTTTTTTTTTTTTTTAAACACATGGCACCTTTCATACAAAATGTATCTCAAAATGCCTTATTAAGTTAAAGGGTAGTAGTGTGAGGATCAGCTCATCAGATGGTTTAAACCAATATGGGTTCAACAGAACTATGCCCATCTACAGCAGCTGATGAGCTAGGTCACATACTGAAAATAGCTATGTGAGGTCATAACTTCGTTGCCAGAGCTGAGATAACCCAAGACACTTCAGCTAGACCTCCCCTCAGTATTAAAAGAGCAGTTAACTAATAAAGCACCTCCAGTGAAAGAGTTCTTTCTTTTAGAATATGCTTCCATGATTCACAGAAAACCAAATCTGGGCCTTCACAACACATGGCAAAAAAACAGTCTTTCAGGAAGTATCTGAAGAAGAACATATTATTTGGTGTGATGTACACAGTAAATGAGAATGCAAGCAATTCTTTGTATTGCCAGGCTACACAGTATTATCATAAGATAAAGGTTGCTGTTTCTTTCAGATTTTATTTTAGTATTTGTCAGAGGAACTTAGGGTTAGAGCCTCTATTTCTATTATCTGAATTCAATGGATCATTGAATCACGGATCATTTGAATTTATGGATCTATTACTATCATTTGAATTCAATTACATAGGTAACAGGAGGAAAATCAGTGAAAACATAGCACCACTGCTCAGTGCATCTGGACATCTGATCACCGACACCAAATAGAAAACTGAACTCCTGAATGAGTACTTCACATCTGTATTCCACCAGTCTAAGAGTGATAGTTCGCCGAATGCATATATGACACAGAATAGTCACAATAGGGATGATCACCTACCAACAGTCAATGTAGAGCTGGTGAAAGAACAGCTAGAGAGGCTGGATATCTATAAGTCAGCAGAACCAGATGGACTTCATCCGAGAGTCCTGAATGAACTAGCCAAAGTCACTGGATGACTGCTGGCAAACCTCTTTGAGAATTCGTGGCACTCAGGAGAGGTCCCACATGACTGGAAGAAGGCCAATGCTATGCCCTTCTTCAAGAAGAGGAGGAGAGAGGGCCCAGGGAACCACAGGCCAATCAGCCTGACCTTAATCCCAGGAAAAATCCCAAAAAAATTTCTCAAGGAGTCTACATGTGATAAGCTAGAAGAAGGCAACATTCTGAACAACAACCAGCATGATATCACGGGTAGGTCATGTCTGACTAACCTTATCTCCTTCTACAACCAAGTTACTCACCACCTGGATAAGGGAGATGAGGTTAATGTCATTTATTTGGACTTTAGGAAGGTCTTTTACTTGGTTTCCCAAAAGGCTCAAGGTAAAAGTAGAGGACTATGGGCTCAACAATTCCACAGTTAAACGGGTGGGAAATTGGATGCAGGGTCAGACCCAGAGAGTACTAACAGCCAGATCTGTGTCAACCTGGCGGAAGGTAGCCAGTGGGGTTCCCCACGGTTCAGTACTTGGACCAGTGCTTTTCCACATCTTCATCAATAATCTGGATGTAGAGGTGAAAAGCACACTGGCAAAGTTCACCGATGACACCAAGCTGTGGGGAAGTATGGCCATGCATCGGGGTAGGCTGACAATCCAGGCAGACCTAGACAAATTAGTTAGATGGGTGGACCAGAACCAGATGCTGTTCAACAATGAGAAATGTAAAGTGCTCCATCAGAGGAGGAAAAAAATCTGCAACAAACTTACAAGCTCAATGGTGCTACATTAGCTAGCAGCACACCCAAAAAGGACGTGGGGGTCATTATTGACCACAAAATGAATATGAGCCACCAGTGTGATATACGGTTAGCTGAGCAAACAATACGCTGGCATGTATCAACCAATGCAGCTCAAGCAAAACTAAAGAAGTTATTCTCCTGCTCTACTAGTCATTGGTGAGGCTGAAGCTAGAGTACTGTGTCCAGTTCTGGATGCCACACTTCAAGAAGGCTGTGGAGAAGGTTGAGAGAGTCCAGAGAAGAGCCACTCGTATGATTAGAGGCCTGAAGAGCAAGCCATATGAGAAAAGGGCTATCAAGCCTGGAAAGGAGAAGACTTCAGGGGATTTGGTGGCAGCTTATAAATATATCAGGGGAGAATATCAAGGGCTAGGCGAACAACTATTCACCAAAGCACCCCAGGGGAAAACCACGTGCAGTGGTCATAAACTCCTAAAAGAAGGTTTCAAACTGGATATATGGAAAAATGTCTTCATGGTTCATGTGACCAGACTCTGGAATAGACTCCCAGCAGGGGTGGTGCAAGCACCTATCATGGAGATCTTCAAAAGGAGACTGCACACACACCTTGCTGGGGTTATTTAACCCCAGTAGTCTTTCCCACCCAAAGCAGGGGGAGCCTGGACCCGATGATCTCACAAGGTCCCTTCCAGCCTAAACTGTGAATCGGTGATCTTCTCCTAATATAAATGATTTCAATTAAGCTATGGCAATTTAGAACAGCTGAAGTCTTCAGATGGGTTCCTCTTGTTTTATAAATCAAAAATATAATGTAGCAAGGAACCAGCAAAGAGGGGCTGCAAATAGGGTAAGCAGTTTACAGGCAGTTTGCTGGGAGCAAGAGGAGGAAAGGGGAAAAAAAAGGCAAGCACCAGATCCTGCCCAGGGAAGGTAAGTGATCCAAAGTTGCCTGTGCCTTGGAGTTCCTGAGTGTTTGTTTAGTGGGCTGTGTGTGCTTGGGGTGTGTGCTCTGAGAAGCTTGGAGTATTGCTGGCTTAGTAATTGCCTAGTGATTGTTGCCTGGGCCTGACAGAAGCCCTAAAGAGGGGGTGGAGCCAGTCCAGGACCAGCAGGGTATAAAAGGAGACTCCCTGAGTGACCAGGGAGCCAGCAAACAGGGTAATCAGTTTGCAGGCAGTTCACAGGTTTCAAGTTATTGGTTTTCAAGTTCACAAGTTATTTTGCTTCCCCCCAACCTTTTGAGGGGGAGTCTTTCAGCATGGTGTGGGGAAACAGGAAAAAAAGGATCATTTTGGGGCCAATGAGCAGTGAACAGGCCAGCTTCCAGACTAGTTCATTACAGAAGGTGTACTTGGAAGAAGGACAGGAAGTGAGACAAGGCAGATTAAGAGACCCAGGAAAATGGCTGGAGGACATTGCAATGCCAGAGCCACTGCTACTTCCTCTGCTTGCACCTGTGAGGTTTCTGTCCAGGCAGGACCTCTCACCATCGATGCTTCTACCCATGTCCAGGTTTGGCAGTGGGGGCTTGCAGCTTCCTTCCAGGTTAGGGGGTGCCTACAGTGTGAGCAGCGCCTCCTGGTGGTGTCTCTCAGGGAACAGGCAAGAGATCTACAGGAGGAGATGGTGAGACTCCGAAGCATCCTCCGCCACAAGGAATTCATCAATTCAATACTGGAGGAAACCTTCAAGACTGTGGAGAAAGAACTGCCAGAGGCAACGCTAGAGAAGAGAGAGGACATGGATTCCTAGGAGGGTGGAAGTTTGAAGCTTGTAACCACTGGCAGCAAGCAGAAATCTTCACCTCCACCTGTACAAGTTTGCCTGGAGAACAGATATGCAGCCCTAGCAACAGAGAGGGAAGAGTACATTCCATTGGTGAAGGAGGACAGGCCAGACCTCACCAAAATGGGAAGGATCATGACAACCACAACCAAGATGAAATAACGGGTGGTGGTGGTTGGAGACTCCCTTCTGCATGGGACAGAGGGAACCATTTGCCAACCTAACCTGTTGTCTTGGGAAGTCTGCTGCATGCCTGGAGCCCAGATCCAAGATGTCATGGAGGAATTACTGAGACTCATCTGACTATCTGACTACTACCCCACACTGCTCATCCATGTGCACACAGATGATACTACAGGGCTCTGGGTACAAGGGTAAAAGGGTCTGGGGCTCAGGTCATGTTCTCTTTGATCCCTCAAGTCAAGGGAAAGGGCCTGAACAGGAATGGGTGCATCTTGAAGATCAATACCTGGCCGCACAGGTGGTGGCATCAGCAGGGTTTGGCTTCTTCAACCATGGGATGTTGTTCCAAGGAGACAGATTACTGGTAAGAGATGGGATCCACCTGATGAAGAGAGGGAAAAGTATCTTTGCAGACAGGCTCACTAACCTAATGAGGAGGACTTTAAACTAGGTTTGTCAGGGTATGGAGACCAAAGCCCTGAGGTAAGTGGGGAAGCGAGAGACGCAGAGGAAGAGCAAGCAGGAGGGAGGCAACAGGGGAAGTATTCTCATACCTCCGGAAAAGTCAGGGCAAGCAACTAGCTACCTTAGGTCCCTATACATGAATGCACAGAGCCTGGGAAACAAGCAAGAAGATTTGCAAGTCCTTGTACAGTCACAGAACTATGACATGATTAGAATAACAGAGACTTGGTGGGATAGCTCGCATGACTGGACCACTATCATGGATAGGTAACAAACTGTTCAGGAAGGACAGGCAGGGAAGAAGAGGAGGAAGAGATGCACTTTATGTAAAATAGTCATATGATTGCTCAGAGCTCCAGTATGATACTGGAGATAGGCCTGCTGAAAGTCTCTGAGTTAAGGTTAGAGGTGAGTGCAACAAGGGTGATGTTATAGTGGGTGTCTGCTATAGACTAGCAAACCAGGAAGAAGTGGTAGATGAGGCTTTCTTCAAACAGCTAGCAAACTTTCCTGATCACAAGCCCCGGTTCTCATGGGGGAATTCAATCGCCCTGACATTTGCTGGGAGGACAATACAGCAGTGTGCAGGCAATCCAGGAAGTTTTTGGACAGCGTTGGGGACAAATTCCTGGTGCAAGTGCTGGAGCAGCCAACTAGGGGCCATGCTCTTCTTGACCTGCTGCTCACAAGCAGGGATGAATTGGTGGGTATGTACTAGTAGATGGCAACTTGGACAGCAGTGATCACAAGACTGAGTTCAGGATCTTGAGGAAAAGAAGGATGGAGAGCAGCAGAGTAAGGACCCTGGACTTCAGAAAAGCAGACTTCAACTCGCTCAGGAAACTCATTGGAAGTATCCCCGGGGAAGACAGTCTGATGGGGAGAGGAGTCCAGGACAGCTGGCTGTACTTTAAAGAAGCCTTACTGAGAGTGCAGGAACAAACCATGCCAATGTGCAGAAAACTAGCAAGTGTGGCAGAAGACCAGCTTGGCTTATCAGGAGACTCTTCAGTAAACTGAATCACAAAAAGGAAGCTTATAAGAAGTGGAAACTTGGACAAATAACTAGGGAGGAGTATAAAAGCCTTGCTTGGGCACACAGGGATGAAGACAGGAAGGCCAAACTGCAATTGGAGTTGTAGCTATCAAGGGACATGAAGGGTAAATGAGAAGGGTTTCTACAAGTATGTCGGTAGCAAGAAAAGGATCAAGAAAAGTGTAGGTCCTTACTGAATGGAGGAGGAAACCTTGTAACAGAGGATGCAGAAAAGGCTAAAGTGCTCAATGCCTTTTTCAACTCAGTCTTCACGGGCAAGGTCACCTCCCAGACTAGTGCACCTAACAGCACAGTTTGGGGAGGAGGTGAGCAGCCAACAGTGGCAAAAAAAAGCAGGTTAAGGACTATTTAGAAAAGCTGGACATATACAAGTCCATGGGCCCAGATGGGATGCAACCAAGGGTTGAGGGAGATGGCTGATGAGATTGCAGTCACTGGCCATCATCTTTGAAAACTCATGGCAATCAGGATAGGTCCCAGGTGATTAGAAGAGGGCAAACATAGTGCCCATATTTAAGAAAGGGAAAAAAGTGGATCCAGGGAACTACAAAACTAGTAAGCCTCACCTCAGTCCCTGGAAAAATCATAGAGTACATTCTCAAGTAATCCATTTCAAAACACTTGGAGGAGATGATGATGATTAAAAACAGTCAGCATGGATTCACCAAGGGCAAGTCATGCCTGACCACCCCGATTGCCTTCTATGATGGCATGACTAGCTCTGTGGATGCAGGTAGACCAGTGGATGTGGTATACCTTGATTTTAGCAAGGCTTTTTTAATACAAAGATAGTTTTAATTAAAGATATGTTAAAGTTCAAAGATATCATCATGGATTTATAACTTTGAGAAAATATATTCATGTAACCTTTTTAAAAAAGTTTTATAAATAGGTCACAACTGGCCATGGACTATATTAGGGGCCCAATCTTATGGGGTTCCCAGAGGCTCCTCTATAAATCAGTAAAGATTAAAGAAAACCATTCTACCCAAAGGGACTCAGTGCTCAGTCTAAAAAGAGCCCATTAAGCATCTCTGTGATACTTAGTTTCAGTTCTCAAACTGTGGATTTGTGTCTCCAGAGATTATAGGCAGACAAGGTTCTTTGGGTAGATGTGATATCTTTTATTAGACCAAGTAAATATCTGGAAAAATTGTTCTTTGCAAGCTTTCAGGCACAAATGCCCTTCTTCAGGCATAGGGAGAGTTTGTCATCTCCAGAGATAACATCCTTCTTAACAGCTGTATATGGAGATGAGAGATAAAAGACCTGATTACCCACCCATCAGCAGTATTGTCCCTCTGCAAGTTTGTGTACACACAGTCAAGCCCTTACCTTTCTTTAAAAAGTGCACAGTTTCAAGATATTAAATGAATAAAGGATATCTGACAACAAGAATGCACTTTCTGTAGAAAACAATGATTAAATCAAGGCTTCCTGACCAGTGATTTAAATCATGATTAAATCTATCCGATTTAAATCAAATCCACCCTGAAAATTGCAGCCATTATGTTTTGCATTTATTGTTGCTAGTAGCACGCCTTACCATATTTCTACAACGTAACATTTTTCAGAAGTTGTTCATACTAGTAAGGAGTCTTTAAAGAGGATGAACAAGAATTTTGCTGCTGGTCAATGTTTTAAGCATGTTACAGACGCTTAGTGCACAATAATCCCAGGGTTTGCACATTACATTCTCTTTTAAATTTGAAAACATGTGCTGACACATATAGTGGTTAAGGAGCATGTTATAATAAATGTGGACACCCTAATACAAACACGCACAGGCATGTAATTTTCTTCCAGCAAATGAGCTTTTTAAAAACCTGCTACACTAATGATCTATAATCTCTTTTTTCCTAAAGAGAAAATTAAAAGTGGATGTTATAAAAATATTAATGAGAACTGTTGCAAGAGATCATGACAAGCACTTTTCATGAGCTATGAAATATATTCTGAGTCCAGTTTATACAAATTAATTCAGACAACAAACAAATTTGGTAGACTCCATGCAGCTTGTACTAAATTCCCCAATTAAACATACAAATGTGTTTGAAATAACTCATTATCAGGGCTCCTGGTTTTCTCTGATAAAAAAAATTCCCAAGTTTTGGATTTAAAAAAAGTAACTCAAAATCCACATTCTTCCGTGATTAAAATGAAATGCCAGCCATATATATATATATGGTGTTTCATTTTAAATCACAGAAAAATGTGGATTTCAGGATACTTTTTTAAATCCAAAAAAATAAAAAAAATAAAAAAATCAGGGATTTATTTTTTTTTAAACAGAGAAAATCAGGATCCCTGCTCATTATACAATGGATAGTCCCATAATATAGTTTTGATAAATCAAAGTTATGCTTCTAAATCTGAAATACTATGACCGATTACTTCTAAAGCATTTTGATACCTACATTTGCCCTCCTCAACTGATTGGCATTTAAAAGAATCTCACTCATACTGCACACCTTTATATTACATTCTTTATTTGCAAACTTTACTATCTCTGTATCTAAAGCCAAAAAGAAACATACCAGCTGAAATGTTCGTAAAGCAAGAAAGCAATCATTATGAATACGCTGCCAGGATAAGCGGGTTTTGATACAGCTCTCAAGCTAGGAAGGTTATTGATCTGTGAGATTTTGCTTTTCATTTATTTCAAAGTAGGTTCTAAGCTACTTTTGTTTATGACTACCTTTTATTAAGGCGATGACAACTAAGCAACACAAACCAACTCACTCTTCAAGTGGCTATAAAGGATCAAATATGTGACATCTGGTCTGCCTCAACAATTCTAACAGTGGTAACTGCCTGAAAACTATTCCAAATGCGCATTAAATGAAAACACACCGGAAGCTCTCTCAGACGGTATGGCAAGCATCTAAGCCTGTACGTTTTTTCTGACTGGTAGCAAAAATTACTTATTTGGTAACGCGATTAGCTGATCTCAGTTCCTTTCAAAGTGTTCTGCTACTAAGCAGCCTTATGAAAGATGGCAGAAAAGTTAGATGGAAAGAAAACTTTACTGAGAGCATAGAATAAATCACTTTCCCTGAATCTTTGAAGAAGGACGAGTAAAATATCTATAACAACCAAATCTTGTACAATATAATAGAAATCATAGACTTAATTCACCTGCATTTGGCTTTCTAACTTCATACTGTATTTGCAGCAGTTGGCACAGAAGTGAGCATCCTTTAACTTTTTCTGCTTGTTTATGATTTGCAAGGTAAAAGGAAATCTTCCTGAAGATCCGAAAGGCAACAAAAAAAATTACAAGCAGCAAACAACATGACTGGGGTAAATTCCATTCAGCAAACTTCAAGTTTCTCAGCATGAAAAAACAGGATGAATGGGGAACAGAGGTGGTCAGAATGGCATCAGGATCAGGCACAATATTGTTAGCTTGTGCAAAGTTTACTGAAGGCTAGGACTGATTCTGAGGTAAATGTGTTCTGATATGATTCCCAAGTTCACAATTACTATATGAAATGAAGAGGAAACAGCACATCCTTTTAGTAAGGATGCATTTGGATGATTCTAAAAGGCAAAAAGATGCGTCGGATGTGTGCCCAGTCCCCAAGAGCACTTCCTATTGGTAACCTGCAACCACATGAAACTCTACACAAGTTCACAAAGAGAGCAGAGCCACTTGCAAGCCTTCACCAGTACATCCAAGATAAAGGGGCAGGATCCTGAAGCATATATCAGTTAGAGTGAATACACATATAGAGACATCTGGAGGCTCTCCTGAATCTAAAGTTAAATCTGGAGAAGCTTCATTAGAGTGTCTATGTTTGGATCTTAATAGAAGGGAGTAAAAACTAGATGCTAGTTACATATCTGTTAGTGGAACAGAAACTAAAGTTTGAGAGTTAGGAAAAGTGACAGAGCAATTGGGAAAGCTTAGAGAAAAAGCAAGAAAATTACTACTCTCCAGCTTCAAACTGAAATGCTAATTAGAGGCAATACACAGTGAAGATGGATAGAGGAATTAAAGAATGTACATAAGTATTATAATTTAAGGTTAGTAAATTTCCTAAGAGTTGGAAGGAGTGAGGCTACTATTAGAGAGGACCTCTCAAACTGCTTAAACAATATTTGATGAGAAGTATTTGACATTTCTAAAGATGGTATTTCTTCCATTGTATAAGTTTTCTTACTGCACATGTGGCTTGTTCTACAACTGAATAACTTTGATGATGAGGAACTGGACAGGTTTTACCATTGCATATTACTGAAAACTACAGAAAGAGACAATGTTTAAAAAAAATTAGGGGAGAATTGATCCCAGAGGTGTTGGGCTGATCACATTTACCCAAACACTTATTTGGGATCCACTAGTGTAGCAAAGGAGGGAATTTAGGCATGTGGCCAACTGCTGGAATCAGATAAAGTATGGATCATTTTATAAATTTTCTTAGGACATAAACAAAATTATAGCAACCTGTCAGAAGCTTTACTTGAAATGTCTGAAAAATTATGAGACTGCAGAAACTGGGTATAAATGTAAAGACTGTGTACTGAGGCAACAGGAATTTTACTAACATTTTAACACACACATGTTAAATGGTTTAGCTGTTAATTTTTATAATTTTTTTACTAAATCAGATATAGGAGAAACTGTGACTGGAATTCAAAGCCTATAGTACAGACACTGGAAAGGTAAAACCCTAACAGAGCTTACCCCATACTTGGATACAGGAATAAGGGAAGCAACTGTATTGGATGAAGTCACCCACTGAAGGGAGGGAAAAGGGGTTGTGATCCAAGCTTCTCTGCACTTATCTTCCCCCTAAGGGAGCAGATAATTGAGCATATAAACTACATGTCTCCCCAGCCTTTATGAAGGTCAAAAATGGAAGGATGGGGAGTTCCTTTCACCATCACTGCAGACCTGCACAAGCAGCGGTCAGAACTTGGCCCTAAGTAAAAAGCAGCCGAAAATGAATTAATGGCTATTATATCTGTCACTTCACATTTTGGTCCCTTTAAGATACAGAAAATAAACTGCAAAGCCCTGACCCCTTGATATCATTATATGACGTAAGGGAAAGAAGGGAAAGCTACTTTATTAGTTAAATTACTTTAACTAATACAAAGATTGTGAGAAAAAATCATATCATGATAAAATTCGATCATTTACAAAAATATGAAGCAACATAATTTGTGAGATTTGACAAGTTATGTTTTTTCATATCTTTGAAAATGATACCCAACTTGGATTACCATTCTGTTGTGTTATCACAGCTAGAGGGGAAGCCTGACCAATGAAAGGTTGGATTGAGTTTTTTTTAAAATGCAATGCTATAACATCTTGATAGTTCAGCTACTAAACAATCATTTCCAATCCAACGTTATGCTTTGTTGTTGACCAGCTTTTTTTCTCCGTGACTTGAAACAGTATTCAAATTGCCAGTGTTGCTATTTCTGACATGCATGTGTAGTTTAATCACCTTACTAGTGCAATTTAACAAACTGTCACCAAAGCATGAAAAATAAGAGGAAATTTCGGTGGCCAAAAGGGAAAAATATCAAAGCACAGTGACTAGTCACTTACTGTGAAGTGGCATTTAACTGTGACCTCTTGCAAGGTCTTTAGGTCAAGTGTAACGAAGAGCAAAGCATTGAAAGCTCACTTCTGAGTGCTGTGAAAGAGCTCATTCCTGCAAAGACTGTGTACATAGGCTAACTCAGGTGTTTAGACCTATTAACTTCAGCAGGGAATACTCCAACATGTAAAGTTACTCCTGTGTACAAGTCTTTTCAGAACCAGGCCATTACTTTAGAGGGAGGTTTACATTTTGTTTTTTCAAATAACACTCCTCTAAATCTGAACAGTTGTTTTTCTTACCTGAAGTCTAGTGTTCATTTCCAAGAAGTAAAAATTCTTCTTGCAATCCACAAGGAATTCTACTGTTCCAGCAGAGGAATATTTTACTGCTTTGGCAAGAGCTACTGCTTGTTCTCCCATTGCTCTTCGAGTTTCAGGATCCAGAAAAGTGCTGCAAGTGCAAAAAGAGTAACCTTTCTTTAGTTAAAAAACATAATTGAACAGTTTTATCCTTTGCTTAAGCAACCTATAAAATAAAGCTAAAAAGATGATGATATCGCACAATCCAGTCAACTCTGCCATATAATAGCTGTATCAGTGAATAAACAAGAGTACACCAGAACTACTTCAGAAGCATTGGGTGCTGGCTACAGCCAAGGTTGGGGGTTTTCACTGGGGTGTACCAGTGCTCCTGCTGAGCCTGAAAGCTGGAGATTCCTGCTTAGGTCTTGTCTCTCTGGTCAGAGTCAGATGGATCATCACATTTGGGATTAAGAAGGAATTTTACCCAGTAATCAGCTTAGTATGGACTTTCCTCTGCAGCAGAGGACTTTCCTCTGAGCCCTCTTCCTTAGATGTCACTGACGCACTTTAACAAGCCTTGCAGCAACACAACACCAGTCATCAATGTCTCCCTGCTTTACCTATGGCAGGTTAGGGTGCTATCCCTTGTAGTTGTGTAACAGGGTTGATTGTGTACTTTTAGTAATATGTTAGACAAGGATTTGTATGGGATGGTTTGAACAGAGATAATCCTACCTCCAGCAGGGGTTCATACTAGATGACTTTCAGTGGTGCCCTCCAGTCCTACTTTCCTATGATTCCATTATTCTAACCTTAGATTAACCTTATTTCATCCTAGGTTCCTTTTAAGAAATAAAGCTTAAGTGCAGCATGCAGTACTCTTGGTAATCGCTGCTACTGTGCTCTAAAATATGTTTTAAAGATATAAAAGAAAACAATGCACATCTGTACAACATTAAGATCCATAAAATGTGACCTAAAATATTTAATGATTATTTTAAAGGCACATTTAATTAATAAAATCCATCATCAAAAAAATTCTGGGCAATGCTGAAGTTTGTAGACAACAAGCATACTATGGAAAAATGAATGCCTAGATCAGTTGTTCTCCACCTTTTTTGAATGAGGCGCCCCTCCATAACTTTTGTGAATTGAATGGCACCCAGTTTTAAAAACTAATGTATATACTGCAGTGCTTGCTTCCTTGTAGAGGGGCTGGGCAGTGGGGGTGGAAGATCAGCCAAGCAGGGACACGCCTGAGCCTGACCTTTTCTGATCATCTCCTCAAACGTCATGGAACCCTTTAAAGGATCTGGTGGCATCCCAGGGCGCCACAGCCCCCTGGTTGAGTCTAGATCAAGGAAAAAATACACCACCCTTAGCTTGTGGTTGCCTTGTTTTCTGCATCTGTTTAAAATATGATGTGGCTGTTATAGAGCAATGTGCTCCATAAGGCAAGTAATGATAAACTAGGAAAGTTCATAAGGTCTGAATGAGATATTCTGACCTGTGGTTTGTTTTTCTTTTAATTTGGGTTTCTTACACAGGTAAGATTCTTATGAAAGAAAACTAGGACATTCATAAGACTGAACCCAATAATCAAAAACACTAACAGTTTGCAGATTAAACCTCCAAATTTCCCATCACAAGTTTACCCAGTAGTTGCAATTTTAAGTTGTGAGTTTTTCTGATTGTGATTCAGTCCATTTCGCACAGTACTGCTACCATTCAGTGGTGTTCCTCTGCCCCAGTGTGCAGCTCAGCTATTCCCTCAGTAACCACTGCAGTGACTGCTCCCAATCACCAAGCTTCCTCACCCCCAAAGAAAAAATGCATGACTTTCAATTGGCCAGTAAATTACAAACTCAAGAAAAATATACATACTGATGGTTCCTTCTCACTAGGATACATGTTCAGAATTAGATTAACCTATACAGGTAGTTAACTGAGTGGTAGGGAAACTTTTGGCTTTTATCACAGTTAGAGAAAGTTTTTTACTAAGAGATTCTAAACCTGGAACATGGATTTATAATGAAAAAAAAAACTATATATGTCAAACTGTTCCCTATTAGAAACACAGTTACACTAAGCAAAAGTACTTACTGCATCTGTATTGCAACTTAGGTTGCCTATACATGTGGAAGAATCCTCCCAGGTTTGTTTTCCTGGTAGAAAAATGTATTTGGAGGCCCCTAGATAGACATTCAAATGCTGATCCCTTAAGCAGCACAGAGTTTGAAGTGCTGACACTGCACAGACAGAGGGCCCCTGTACACACTTCTCAGTTTACTCTGTAGGCTCCCTCAGTCAGCCTGGAGACAGATGGCAGTGGTGCATAGGACAGCCCTAATTGGCCTGCAGACACTCAGGGGAAAAAAATGAAGTCTGATTCAGGAAAGGTGGCAATGGATTCCATGCCAGTCTCTGATCTCACACATCTGAAGAGATCACTAAGATCAAAAGGAATGGGAAAAGCAGAAAAATCTGACATAGGCATTGTAATGTAAAAAGATGGGCTTGTTACTCTGATTCAGTAAGGCAAGGCTTTCTAACTTCTGGGCAGCTGGGGACCACATGCAGCACAGGCCACAGACCTGGGGAACACATCCTCCGGGGGCTGCCCCCCTGCCACATGGGCAACCCAGCCCCTACACCAGCTCCCTCCACATGCAGACCAGATCTCTCTCCATGTGCACACAGCCCAGCTTCAACCTCCCTGCATGCGTTGCCCAGCTCCCTCCACCACATGCACAACCCAGATCCCCACCACACATGAAGCCCATAGCCTAGCTCCCCACCCCCAACACAGGCAGCCTGGGGCCCCCACAGCTGCACCACAAGCGGAGACAGGAACCAGAAGACAAACAAGAAAGGTGGAGCCTGGAGATCCCAGCCACTGCCACCAAAAAAGCAATGGGAGAAGTGGCAGTTGAACAGGAACTCTTAACCCTTTGAATGCTGCATGTGGCGCACATGCTGCCAGTTGGACAGTCTTGCAGTAAGAGAATAATGCAGAGGAAAAAGTTAAAAGCCTGTAATTTAATCAAGGAACATCAGTTTATATCACCTGTTATGCAAACACATTTTGAGCAATTACAGACTAGCTGATTTCCCATACTGAATGATAGCCTTGGTCTCTATTTAAAAAATAAGCATTATTATTTCTCATACAGACAAAAAGACAGCTACTACCCTTCTACTACTAAGAAATCTACTACAGTGATTTCTTCCTATATTTGTTAATGTATATGTAGGGTCTCTATTCACCTCCTGCAGTAGCTGAAGAATGGAAAAGAAGTGTCATACTGTTAAACTTGATCTCTGCAATGTGGTTAAGCTTTATACTCTAAAATGACTATATTATCTCTGCAATCAACTAGGCTAATTAACTAAGGTTTACCTACTCCTTTCTGCTTCTTTACCTTTCATATACATTCTCTTCCCCTTAAACCACTCACCATTTCCTTCCCTATTGCTCCCTGAACAACCCCTTCCCCAACCTAATTACACACCACCTGAAAACAACATTTTAAACCTGACTTCAACTCCCTCCCTACCTTGTATACCTGTTACACTCCCAACCAAACAGTTCCTCTGGCAGCAAAAGCTGCAAAATAAAAGGGTTTCCCACGATAAAAGCATCAAGAGGAGAAAAAAAAAGATCAGACGTGACATTTCAGTCAGAAGACTTTCTTGAAGCTACTGTAAACCTGATCAAAGACAATACAACTGACTTTTTCTACTGTTTCTACAGCCTGAGAGACGTCTTCATGGGCAATATGTTACCTCCCACTTAAGGATGGGTTTTTGACCAGTAAAAAAAAAAATGCTGGTGAAATGACCAGACAAATATTGCCAAATAATGGTCAATTATATTAAGCAACAATTTATTAGAATGGTAAAGAGAGAATTTATTTGTCAATAGGTTAGATTTAAAATAAAAAAAAACAAGTTAGTTAACTATTACTGTGAAGCAATTAAATTCAATTAAAAAAATGTAATGAATTCTCATAACTAATAACATTAGGTACAGGAATGATATTCAATATGAAACAGTTTGTTTTCTTCTCTTTCGCTAGGGTTGCCAAACCAAGAAAAACATTTTTACTAACAATCTGCAAGCTTTTTACTGGCAACCAAATTTTTACAGACATATTTATACTGATATATGTTTTACATAATGTAAATGGAACTCTTTTGCCAGAGCCTACCCTGCTGCTAGGCCCCTATTAGAAACACTCGGTTCAAATTTAGCAGTTTAATAGTGATCATAGTCAAAAAGTTTTTTAAAAAAGTGTGGCTGTCAAGTAAAAAGTTTGCAGTAAATTCGTGGGTTTGCAACCTGTTTGACTGTAGCAATGATTTTACACCATACTGCCTCACCCAGGGGCCCATACTTACCCCCATACCCTGAAACCCTCAACTGCACTCTGAACCATGCTGCCCACCCCCCAGCCTTACTTACCCAGCAAGCCCTGCTCCCCCTGTCCCAGCACAGACCCTCCCTCTCCCCCCAAAGAAGCCTACCTACAAACCAGCAGTGTTATAGGCGGTGAACAAGATGCAGCAGTAGCAGCACATGGTTGGGAGGGATGGGGTCTGAAGCCCTAAGAGCTCCCTGCAGTGCTGCACTCCCACTTGGACACCAGGTGATGCTACTGTGCTCTGTATGTGCTTCAGCACTGCATCCAGCTACTTTCCCACCATGCAGCTTCAATCAGCTCCAGCTGCTTAGAGCTTTTACTGACAATTCAAGTATTTTATGGATTTTACAGACAGGCATTTTTACTCTGGTTTGGTTTGGTTGGTTTTAACAGACTGTCCATTCATTTATGGACAGTTGGCAACCCTGTCCTTGGCTTTTATCCTGGAACCTCAGGGTCAGCCCGAGCAGTTAAAAATGGAAATTAAACAGGAATAAAATACATACAGCTATAAAACTATAACAATAACTAAAAAAGACAAATATCAGTTTTTAAATGTTCCTAAATGGAACGTGTGCAAGTAACTCTGATTTGCACAAGCCAGGCACACAAGAAGCCCTGCACTTGCTACCAGACGACACCATAATCCAATAAAAAAGGTAGGTCATCTACACAAGGGTATTCTTGGCTTCAAGGAATATTTGACAATATTTAACTATGGTCAAATAATAGATGGTCAGTTGACTAGCTTGCCAACTTTACCCATCTTCTCCTTATTAGTACCATTTTGAAAGAAAACTCCTAAAATACCTTTGACCCAGTTCACCCAGGCTGAATATTTTTTCAAAGTAAATAACACTTTTCCATTTTTTTAATATATATTTACTCCTCAACTTAGAATAAAATATAATTGGAAATTCACCCACAACACTGGATTTCACCTCCTATTGGATGATACCATGTAATATGAAAATTACAGAAGTCCCACTTTTTTTCAAATTTCAAGTACAGTTTACTTAAATTTATAAAATCAGCTTCCTGGTATGATAGGGAGCCATCTCAAGGTCAGTCCAATTGTTGGCCCACCCACTTGTCTAGGGCAGTCCGCCCACCTGACTCTCCTGCCACGCCTTTGTTGGAACAAAAAAGTTGTTCATAGGCAAAAGGCTGCCCATTTATTACCCGGTGCCAAATAAAAAAACCCACCCTCGAGTTATAAGTACCACTTCTAACTATAACCAGCATTAACCTTCTAAAAATCAAATTTTAACTCTGATAACTTGCAATCTCTCCAAATGCATGCCAAATGTTAGGGCATTTATATATGCCCTAAATGTTCAGGCTATGTTCTTCTGCACTAATAAGCAACTATACATTAAACACTAAACATAACTGCATTTCGGCAAACAGTAATAAGCAATGAATAATTAAAAGCAGTTTGAATTTATACCATCCAAGTTTGTCAACCATATAGATTTTCTGAAGCAAACACTGGAAAGTAGTGTATACTGCTTTTAGAATAAATGCTTCAAAATGCAGATATGCCTCAGCTCCGGGTGTAATCAGTGGTGTTAAGGATATATTGGACACGTATTATACAAGGTCCTACTTCACACAAGCAAGGACAGTAGAATCTGGCCTCCAATTAGCTAACATAACATCATCAAATATTTTTAGGAACAGTAAGCATAAATCTTTAAGATTTCATTTAGCTTCTGAACTCAATGGTAGAAACCTACAACAAAGATGAAAACAACATGTACCTGTATATTAAATGAATCAGCTGTGTTTAAAATACTATCAGTATCCATATTATATATTTTATACAAGATTATGAATTTAAATTAAAATGGCCTGATCATCAGTTTTCTTGATACGGAATAAACATGGTTCAATTAAAATAGAATAATCTCAAGTACTACAATCACAGGTGCATTACAGGAACTTAAACAAAGGGCTGTGGAGATGGAGACAGAAGCCCAGCAGGGACTCTGTTGATGGAACCATCTCCACATGGGTGAGCTAGAACCTCCCCCTACAGGAACTGCTTCTGTCCTTGGTGGCAGCCCACAGGTGGTGGCCAAGAGGTACTGGACACTTCATAAACCTGAACAATTTTAACTCTTGGATTTGATCGGTCTTTTATTATGTAGCTTATTTATGTACCCTTCACTTACAGCATTGTTTATTTTATTGTGCAGTAACTGATCCTTTCAAAAATACCTGTGTCACGGCGTGGGGTCCTGCAGGAGGGTCGTGATCTCCTCAAGGCCCCCTTCCCATGCCAAGTTGGCCCAAGGGCACCCTCACTTCTTGCCCACCACATCTTTGATGGAGCATAAATATATGGGAGGCTGCCTTACATCCTCTTGGACACGGTCTGTTGCAATATCTGACCCTGTGGACTCCCGACCCCTTGTGGGTCCTGCTCTGCAATGGGTGCTTCAGGGGCACCCTAGCTTTATGGGCTATGCGTGGCTCCAACCACTCCTGTACCGCACCCCAAGCTTCACAGATGGAATAGACGTTGTTCAGTCTGGGCCTTGTTTATGATCTGGCCCCCTTGTCTTCTCTGGGCCCTGCCTCTTTCGATCTGCGCCCTCTCTGGTACTAGGGCTCTCCCCAGTCCTGTCTCACTCAGTGCCCCCTCTCCGGGCCTCTCAAAGCGCTGCCCCCCCTCTCCGGGGCTTCTCAATAATGCTGCCCCCCTCTCCGGGGCTTCATTCACGCCCCTCTCTCTGGGGCTCCTCCACAATGCGCCACCCCCTTCTCTGGGGCTCCTCCACAATGCGCCACCCCCTTCTCTGGGGCTCCTCCACAATGCGCCGCCCCCTTCTCTGGGGCTTATCAATGCCCCTCTCTGGGGCCTCTCAACTGCCCCCTTTCTGGGGCTGGTGTCAGTGCACCCCGACTGCTGCGCCCTCACTGGTGCTGAGGTCCCCTCACTGCTGTGGGTCCCCTATGAGGCCTCCTCCAACCCCTAATAGCCTCACCCAAGCCACCGGTATTAAACAGTAAACAAAACGCAAGCCCTTCAGCTATAACTTAAACAGAAGCCGCCCGGCCATAACAACATTCCAGCCTACCAGGGAATACTCCATCCCTCAGCCGTGCCAGACACTGCTCCTTCAGTCAGGCTGCTCCCCTCTTCCATGAGAGAGAGCTCCTTCCTCCTTGGCTACTGGCAGGGAACTGCTCTGGCCTCAGCCCCTAGGGTTTATAAGGAAGGGAGCCAGGCCCTGTCTCTTTCAGTCAGCTGACCGCTGGCAGGTGTGATCACTTGCTAGCTCCAGTTGCCCTGGGAACCAATAGCTGGGCTCGTTATTCACTGCTAGGGCTCTTTCCCTAGCAGTTTCCCCTCTTTTGGAGCAGGGCACCTCAGTGCTCTGCGACAACCTGTTCATTAGTTGGTCTGTTAAGATCCAGTGTACTTAAGTCTGGGTCTGGATAACAGGTTTAATAACTGATACTGATTTGGGAAATAGGCCTATCCACTGTAAATATGATCCTTTGTCCACCCATAATGGAAGTATCCCTTGTTTCTACATGCTTGTTGTCAGTAAATAGAGATCCTTCCACACAGTTAAAAATTTTAAAAGTTGTCAAGAAAGGCCTAAAAATAACCTCTTCCTTCCAACCCACTACCTACCTCATTACTAGTCCAATGGTGCAATTTAGATCATTTGAGACAGAGGAAAAAACAATCAATGGGAAAAAAAACTTATTTTTCTACCACATCATCAACAATAGGTACTGTAAGAAAAGGAAATTTTAACACAGACTTATCAAATCCACTACTTTCCCTTACCCTTGATTCTAATTTAAATAGGGGTTTTAATTCACTGCCTGGCTCTATCCTCCCAGGAGAAGACCTGGATGCATAAAACAACCCTACAACGGAAAAACAAAAGTGATCAA
The DNA here is from genome assembly GCF_030867095.1 of Alligator mississippiensis. Lineage (NCBI taxonomy): Eukaryota > Metazoa > Chordata > Crocodylia > Alligatoridae > Alligator > Alligator mississippiensis. The sequence goes on from NC_081824.1 coordinate 363,919,486, forward strand.
ATCCCCAAAGACTATAAAACATAAATGTATTCTTTTATTTGCTTTAGGTTGTTCTTAATGGAAAGCTGTTCACATATGTACAATATGCAAAACTAGAAGCTTTCTAAAATCCTCACCAAAATATATAATGAGAGATATTTACTTGCCTTGGTGCCTCTTCCACAACCTTTTGATTTCTTCTTTGAATGGAACACTCTCTCTCATTCAGCCACAATGCACTGCCATGCTTATCTCCCAAAACCTAGAAAAAATGTTGTTATTAACAAACAAGAGCAAACATCTGGCCTTTGACATTCTGCAATAGGAGTACTAGGGACAAGCAACCTACCTACTTTGAAGACACAGTTTGATGAGTTCATGAAAGGAGTTGTATGATGGGACTGCCTGAGACAGAAGGGAACTGGACATGGTGACCAAGAGGTTCCCTTGAGTCATTTGTTCTTAAATGCCCATATTTGCCTCAATGTTTCCCCAGTCTTCTCCTCCCACATCCAACTTTGTACCTTCTTGCATCCTGCTTCCTATCCTTAGGGCATTTTCATTTACAATATCTGCTTCCTCATCTTATGAGTCTCTCCATATAACCTCTTTTGTCTATGCCAATTCTAATGTCTTATCCTTTAAAAATGAAGTACTCCAATGAAAAATGAGTAGATAAAAATAGAATCACTATACTCATACACCTGTACCTGATGTGAATGCAGTTGGTACACCATATTCAGTGATAAGAAGTTTTATTATTTTTGTGCTTTTCAGCACCACAAAATAAGTACAGCTCTGAGTGCACTTTGCTCATATGCCAACAAAATAATTATAAAGAAAAGTGGGAATAATCCAGGTAGATGAAACAAAACTCTCTGAGTTTTGACTTCAGTAAGACTTCTTATGTGCAAAAAAGTTAATCACAGGCTAAACTGTGATAATGGCTAAGAATCAGGATACCCAGCACCTTCCAGGAACTCCAGTGAGAGTTCCCACTCCTACTCGCAGCTTATCCAGTTCAGGACAGCAGCACCTGAACTCTAGAAATTCCCATGGAGACTTCTTTAACAGAAGAATAGAGTTGGCATTACAAATGTTTACATTATTATACAGGACTCAAAAGTACAGTAGTTTTGCTCTGGTGGTATCTCTCTTCTGAAATCAGTGGATACTGCTTTTTCTTTCCTTTTGTGACCAGCCCCATCTCAGACCCTCTCATCAAGGCTGGCCAAAAATAATCCACTCGAGCTTTTTTGGCAGAAACTGTTTTCAATTAACCAAACTTTTTTTTTCTGAAAAGTGTGGACTCACAGTGGAATTTCAACTTTTCATTTGACAAAAAAGAAAGCAGAAATTGCCAATGGAAAATTACAACAAAGAAGCGGTAGAGGGTTGTTCCCACCCATTTATCAAAACTTTCCATGAGGAAAAACAAAAATTTTTAATTGTTTTCAACTGTATGTTCTTCTTATAGCAAAATCACTACATTCTTGCCTTTCTTCTCCCCAGTTTTGAAACACACGCAACCTCTAGGGAAGTTGTTTATAATACTTCTCATGTTTGCAGTCTGTATCTTATAACTGCCATTGTGCTTTTATCCACAACTGCAGATATTAATGTTTAATACCTGCATTCAAGAGACAGCTCTTAAACATCAGGCTTAATAGTGTAAGCAAGGAACATCCAAAGCTGGCCCTTTAATTCTATCCAGAAGCCGAACAAAACTGAAAAAAGTAATTGTTTTCAGAATGCATTTACCAAAAGAATAATGATCTTTCATTTCTAGTGGGATGAATCAAAACGCACCTCTTTAATTAAAAAATGTGTGTTCCACCAATAGCATTTTTTCCTCAGTGGTAATAAAAGGAAGATATTTATCAAACTATTACCAAAGAATAGTCTTTTTTGTGAGACTACAAGATTTGTTTCTTACTGGTATTTGAATTTGCAGACTCCCTTTTACACTAAATAATAAAATATCATTTATTGTGCTTTCTTCCCCTTTTTTTTGGATTTAGCCAAATACAATTTCCAGTGACAGTATTTGGTATTTGGCCAAATACTTTTACAATTAGACATTCAGTTTAACCTTACTTTAAACTCAGGTCCTTCATGTCAGGTATTCTGGGAGAACAAGATGCCCAGATCAATGCAAGCTATAAAGTCTATTTGGACTCTTTTTTCCTGTTAATTGTTTTAGCCTTTTCTTATGTTTTACAAAGTGATTGTTTTATAGGTAGACACAGGAAACTCCTTACTTACATTTTTAAGTAACCAGAGTCTTGGAGCTGTGAGAGAATGTTAAAAAAAAAGTTCTGTTTAAAACTTACTGTTAAATTAACAAATATTTGGCATTTGGTCCCAAATTGTTTATACATTAAATAGTTTGAAAATAAATCAAAGTCAATGTCCCACACTGGTTTAGAACATTAAGTTTAAATTGTGTATATATCTTTAATATACCTTTACAAGATCAAAATACATGCAACAAAAACAAGATTAATCATTACCTGTGTTATAAATAAAATTATCAAGTATTAAAATCAATGGTGTTTGTTTAATATTTGTATAATTATTCTATTTATGGAAGCACATTGTCCTTAAAAGTGATACTGCCAATGTTTTTGAAAGATAAAAGTACTTTAATAAGATATAAATAAAGATGGATAGCAACATTGGCTCTAATTCACTAAAAAACTGAAGCATTTAATTCAGTCAATCTCTATTTTGGAAGATTTCTTTAATTGCAAGCTTTTGGGCACAAACACCCTTCATCAGGCATTGGAGAAAAGATTGTAAAAGTTCTCCTGGGTAGAAATTCATTTGTTCCCAGGAGAACTTTTACCATCTTTTCTCCAATGCCTGATGAAGGGTGTTTGCGCCTGAAAGCTTGCAATTAAAGAATTTTTTTTTGCAAAAATCTTGTTGGTCTAATAAAAGATATCATTTCTACTACAAGTCCTGATTGTTTTTTCCACTGGGCCAATATGACTACAACCTGGATACCTATTTAGGAAAGCACTTACACACACATTTAAAGTTACGCATGTGCATGTCCTATTGACACCAAGAGCATTCTAGAATTGGGTTCTCAAAAATATCAACTGAATTTCTTATTCCATTTTCAGTCTTCTTAAAACTGCCTTGTTTCCCCACTTGTGGTGGTAGTTTCTGGGTTTTATGGACATAATGAAACTGACTACATATGTTCATATGCACAAGTTTTGCATCTATTCCCCTGGGAGCAGAATCGAGCCTTAAATTGCTTCTATAAGCATACAAAGGGGAAAAATAAGGATGAATAGTTAAACTCTTTGCGTGCTTTTTGTTCATTTGGGGAAAGAAGATGTATGTAAATTGGGGGTGTGGAGGTATTTTTTTTAAACAACATATAAAATCTGACAGTCACTATTACTCTGTTAAGAAACTGCTTACTTTAAGACCCTGATCTTTCCAATATTCATGTATGTGCCTAATTTTAAGCATCTGAAGAATCCCACTAATGCCAATGGGACTTCTCACATGTTTAAAATAAAGCAACATGCATGAGAATCTGTAGGATCTGAATCTAGAATGAAACATTACTACATAAAGAGCATTTACCTTCATCTAGACTCTTTTATAGTTTTTTAATCTTTAAAAACCTAGCAAGATACCCAATAGCTGAAGTTTTACTATTTTTTTCCTTTTTTTAATCATTTTGGAAACAGAAGAGATGGTATATGATATCAAAGAGAAGAAACAGTGGTTTACAGTTTCAAAAAAGTGCTCACTTAAAGACATATTAAAAGGACCATATTTCCAGAGGCCTGATAACAGCACTTTAGGAAAAATCAAGCCACTTTCAAGTCCATCAAGCTGAGCACCACAAAAAAGACGGTCAAAATGACTGGTTACTTTTGAAAACTAAGGTATGAATTCCTAGTTGTTTGACCTCTGTGGTGAATTAAGATATAGACTGAAACTTACTGGTTTAGTACACACCTATCCCCAGTCAGTCAAAAGTTAAGGTTTAACATTCACCCCTAGCAAAATGATGGACTTTTCAGAGCCCTGGGCTGGAACAACCCAACTCAGGTATCAGGCAGGCTGGTGTTCCAATGAAGCCACTGCCACAACAGCACCAGTGGCTTTTCCCCATCACTACTTCTCCCTGTCCCCTAGCTGCAGGATGGGCACAGCTCTTTGCAGGCTGGCCCCAGGTTCTCTCCTCAGTGTTTGGCTCCAGCCTAGGTGCAGGCAAAGCTTCCAACAGCCAAAATGCCACCAAAACCCCCAGCTCTGTGGACCGGATATTCAGCAGATAAGTTGTTGCCACCGACCCCTGCCCTAGCAAATTTATTTGCCCACTTCCCTGATACTACAGTAAATCTGTGGTTAGGCAGAAGTTTTAAATGAAAAAAAGATCATAATCAGGTCACATCATGCATGTGACTGGACATATTCAGCTGTGTCAAAGGGGCTGAATATTGTTCTCTTACCAAGCACTCCACATAATCAGCAGGATCTTTTGGTTTTTTATATTAAGTATTGAGCTGCTGTCAGAGTATCTCAATCTCTCCCTAAAAAAAAATCATGTGGCAAATTATAAAGAATTCGTATTTTGGACTGGAAAAATAAGTGAAACTTCTGTTAAGGAGATTGACATGCTCATTATAGATTTCTTGTCAGAAAAGATTAAGTCAGGGTTACTTGTACCCACAGTTAATTCCTTCAAGTATGACATGAAAAAAATACTCAAAATATTAAAACGGCAAGCCTCTCTAACAAAACCTTTTTCTTTGTGAAACAGATGTTGTTTGGCATCAGTAGTTTTATTTTGGTTTATAGGATGTCTAGTGATACAACACATTGGAAAAACATGTCAAGTAAATGATTTCCTAGGTCTAAAAGCACTTGCTTGGGCCCTTAGAGGGTTAGAACTTTGATTTTTCAAAATTCTAACATAAAAAGTCTCAATTAAAAATTAGTAATAGTGAAACATCTTTATATTCTTTTGCTTAGAGTATTAAGCAACCTAACAGAAACTTATTCAGTTTTGGTTTGGGTTGTGCACAAAACTCTGATTTGATTCTGTAAACCATGTATTCTGTGCCCAGTATTTTGTAAGCTGAAATAATAAATCCACATACAAATTATTTAATTCCAGGAACATTTTATAAATTAATCCAAAAAGAGGCATTATGTGATACCTACTCTTCCCCTGTACATAGTTAGAGAAATATTCTAGGGCATTATTTTACATGAATATGATTTTGTTCCCATATCAAATTGGTTGCAATATAAACAAACCCTGTGAGAACAATCACTTTACTTTCCTTTATAGAAATAAATACATAAGACTACATTAAAATGTAAAGAAATTCCCTGAAGAAAATCTAAAGGTCATTGTTTTTTAAAAAGAACTTTACTATGAAAATGTAAATAAATGTAGAAGTTTCTCAAACTGTGTAAGATCTGTACCTTATCTTTTTAGTTTTAATTCATTCTACATATGTATCTGATACTACTAACATAATATAAATCAAGGACTGGGAAGTTTACACAGTGAAGGCCAATAAAATTCTTTAATATACATAAAACTATACTTTTTAGTACAATATTCAAGCATCATAAAAGTGCCGATATAGTTGTGACTGGGCCTCCAGTCTTAAAAGCTCTGTTCTTAATCATCCAAAACTTTTTTTATATATTTTTTTTGTTCTTGTATAAGTGCCAAAGGAAACTGTTTTGGAAAAAGTTGTAATGCTGTTATTCTGGAGGAGAGAGAGACAGGGGATTTTTTTGTTTTATTTTTTATTTGAACACTAAAATTGTTTTCTCGTAGTTAAGACATAATTCCTTGTTTGTGCATTACATCTAAATCACAGATTTTGTTTTAAAGTTTCAGATTCAGTGAAGTGCTTTAAGAAGATTCGTAATTCTCATATGAATAAAACTTGTATTCAACTTTGTAAGGAACTGCTTATAATACTCATAGCATTCATCCAAGTATCTCCATTTGCTTCAAGGGAGCTATACCAATTTATACCAGCTGGGGAACTGGCCCAAGATCAGAATTAATCTTCTTTAACAACTAAGCTACCCAAGTAAAACGATACTTCTGTACACTGTGAGTAATGAGCCTACACATAACTCATATCTTAAATGGTGCAACTGATCTCAAAGCGAAGATAAGCGCATTGTTTAATTATACACCTCAGACATTACAACACAAGCGAGACCCTCATTTAGTTTTTCTATGTTGGTTTCTTCCTAATGTATCTAAAGGAAGCAAGCAACCCCTCTCTAGCCAAACAAGGAAAGGTTAACTGAGCTCTGAAAGAAGTCTGGTCTAACCCACCTTAGCATGAAAAATGCTCCAACAGTGTGATGTGAACAGGAAAACGGAGAAAAATTAGAGGCAAACAGGTTTTTAAGGTTCAGACAGATAACAGGAACACAGATTTTTCCTGACCTCCTTGAAGGCAATGGGTGACAAACAAATGAATAATTTGAGAAAATGCAAACAGCTTTCTTAAGTATGGTAAATAACCATATTGGGGTAGATAACCCCAAGCTACTATATAGACGAGTAAACGATAGATAAATATATGGATGGATAGATGCCCAAGTCTGGCCCTCTCTATCAGAAGAGGGGCTAGGCTTACGTGCCTCTTTTAACCAAATTTTCACTCAGCCAGGTGGAAGATTATGGTATGAGGGATATACTATTGTAATATTGCCAGAAGAGGCAGCTAAAAAGATGCAGTTGAATAGCACATATCACAGCCACCTTAGACACAAACTCCCTCCAGCATCTGGACTCTCCAATTTTAGGTTTAGAATAGACTCCCACAGATTTCTTACCACCCACCAACAGGCTGCCTATCACAAGGGGCATCTATCTATTACCTGGGGCATCCACCAGAATCTATTCTAACATGTTGCTTGAGAAAACAACTAAAATCTAAGCCACAGTCTCCGAGTCCCCTGGCAGATATTAATTTAAACACACAATGGGATCTGTGGAATTTTATCCAGATCCCAAAAACTGTGTTCTGTGCCATACCAGACATTCAAGATCCAGGACCTTTAAAGCCACACCATGAGGCCCAATGTCAGGGATGGGTCACAGCCAGCTTTAAACTTGCCAATGCTGAACCCAGCTTTAAATGTTACCAGAGCTCCTCCCTGCAATGGAAAATTAAAACCAACTGTTCAGCCCAGCACTGGGTCTGTCTGATCTCGCTTTAAATGTCCTCCTGTAGGAGGTGGGGGAGGAACGTGAGAGGGGCTGATGGGCTCCTTCCATACCAGCAAGCTTAAAGCCTCTCTTGTCAGTCATGGATCGGGTTTTAATATGCCACATTATCACATTAAAGCACCATCCAAACCAGCCACAAAGAGCATCTAGGTAGAACATGTGGCATGTTACAGCTCATCATGTGATTAACATGTTAAACCATCCAATAAATATAATGTCTGCCAGGCACCTTAGAAATAGAACAGAGTTTGATATCCCTAACATCCTTACAGTCATAACAAATATGAACGTGCTTATAGTCATAATGCATGTTTAGTCACACTGGAACCCCAAAAGGTTCAATCATTTCAGGTCTTACCCACGAAAGCGGAACAAACCTGGATTTCTATGTGGCGAGGGTTATCAATGAACTTTTCTATCAACAGTCGATCATCACCAAAACTTGAAGCTGCTTCTTGAGAAGAAAACCTAAAACCTTCCCTTGAAAAAAGAAACAAAGAAAAAATAGGTTGGCAAAAAAGAAAATTAAGTCTGCTAGGACCTGAATCACTGGGAGTTTTGCTATTCACTTATATTATACTATCAGTGTAAGCATTTTCAACATAAATGCTATTTTCACAAAGCATGAATTAATTCCTGTAACAAACAGATATTACTTTTGTGTTTTTTCTTGAAAAGGCAGATGAAAAGTAAAAAAAAAAAAGAATCAATAAAGGGAACTCCAGACGCATTTAATACATTTCAGAATTTTTCAGACAATTAGACAACGTTGAATAATGACTATTTACTTTATTATTCAGTTAAAATAATTCAATAAATTTAAAAAATAACAGTTACAGAACTTTACATTTGGTAACAGTAAAGCCCACCACTAATTGTTGTGATTCATAGTATCTCAATAACAGCCAAGGTTAGTTATATATAAAGTAGATTAAAGGACCAATTTCAGATGCTTTGCTCTGTACCTTGTAAACTCAACAGCTACATACAGCTATACATACATACAACAGCTTCCAACACAGTACTGTGTTTCTCAAAATATACAACTACACCCATTGCTCTTACATTCATTCCCTCCCTGCCAATCTACACGAGAGCTGGGCCATACCTTGCACACTCCTTTATCAGATTTTCCCTCTTGCCTCCACATACTCTTTCATAAACAACCATTTGAATTTCATTTTTTTGGTTAATCAGATACCATAAACACTGGTTTTGCTTTCACTGAAAGAACATTTACCACTGTGGGTCATAACTTCAGTCTGTATGGGAAACTTACCACCTCTAGGTTATGGACAGAAATTACACATAAACCAGTATACATGATCAGAAACTGGTTCAAATCTGTGACACAATGGAAGTTCAGTACATATAAACCTCAGGGTAGCAGGCTAGCCTTGACCCAAACTGTCTGCTCCAGCTGAGCAGGGAAGTGTGCTTTAGCACCCCCCTGGCTTCTGGCCTAAGCCACCGCAGGCATGTGGCTGCATTTCAAGAATCAGAAGTGAATGTCTGTTCACTTGCTTATCAGTTCAATCTGCACTGCAAATTTAAATAGCTTAGACTAAACTGCGAAGATTGAATTGATTCAACCTCAAGCTTTTTGACTGTCTGAACTTAGCCCTAGTGACAGCACCTTGAAGTGCACAGCACTGCTCTGGGCAGGCATCTTTCTAAATAGGAAGCAGGGGTAGCTGTCTGTGTAGAGTGCCTTCAGCAGGCAAATTAGCACAGCTGAGTGACAATGTGCCAACACTCACACAGCCAAGGCTTTTCTGCTTCCATTTAAGAAGAAATTGCCCAAGGAGTACTTAGGAACACCTCAACTAGGGATGCTAACTAAGTACTGGTGCAAATGTAGCCAGGAAGTGGCACCTAAGTTTAAATCAAATTTTCATAGGGAAGATTGCCTATGATGCAGAGGGCCCAACAGGCAGCATAAAGCTTTCTACTATCCCTTCACCTGGCAGAAAATGGTTCTCTACTAGCCCCAAATAAATCAGTAAAGGGGAAAGGTTTGGATAGAACCACAGTATTGTTACCTATGGAAATATGGTAGTTCTACCAAATGCAGGGGTGCGACATGGCAGCAACTCCTGGTATAGTGAAATCTGGAACACCAGCCATGGAAGGACTATGCTTCAGTATACCCTCGGTTCCTCTCTGTTAAGGCTTCTTGGAAATCTTGTGTCCTCCACACCAGTGCCCTGAACAAAACCCACACATCCTTTTTTGTGAGTTTGGGATAAATGAATCTGGCCTTGCACTGTGCACAAAAATGAGAATATTTAATATCCTCCTCCTAGATTTCTGGATTTAGCTAATGCTTGCTTTGTAATTTAAGTAGATGTGAATTTGTTTAATGTGCATTTGGTGGTTTCCTTCAGCCAGCCTTTTTATTTGTTTAAGTTAAAACATTAAATTACTTATTCAAGAGAAGGATGGACTTTAGGTGTAGGGTAACCATTCTCCATAAAGAGTTATGTTCCACCATTCTCCATAAAGAGTTATGTATGACCCAACTAAGGAATTAAAAACATAGATACATACACACATAAACAGATATACCTGCAGTTATTAGAACAAGTTCAGAGTTATTTTAACTCTTAAATCAAAGGTTTTGTTTCTTTTAGTAAACATTCTATCAGAAAACATTATACACAATTGATTGACTACTATATTTTTCCTTCACTGAAGCATGTGCTAATTAAAAAAATCCAGACTGCAATGCTTGTTAAAAAAAAAAAAATCAATATGCCTAATTACCTAATCTATACATCTGTAAAACCTAAAAATATGTGATTTTCTAAATTAAGTATTCTGATCTTACTGACACAGTTGTATTTGTGTTTGCACCCATGGTGTGATAATATGATAATAAATAAATTTCACTCATTTTAAAAAGTGACTAAAAGACTTTTTCAGATCACATCCACATAAACTAAGCTAGAGTTTGGATGAAAGCCCTTCAAAGAAAAATTGAAGCACACCAGAAAGCATTTGTATTTTAATCATCCCTTTTCTTTGATTCTGTCCTAAACCAGTGATACAGCAAAGCATTGGGAGGTATGGTCTCAGAACCACATCAGAGCGGAGGTTGGCTTGAGATGGCAGAACCTGAAGGTTGCCTTTGCAAACAGAACTGTCCTAGGCTATGAAAAAGGTGCTTCAGTGTGCCCTTTTCACCTACAAAAATTGCCAAGAAATATAACTTTAAATAAATGCACATGGGAATCCTCCAATTCACTGTCGGCTGACTTGTAATGGAATGATACAGGATCACTGTACGCCTTCAGTACGGAGCTGAGCCTCACTACTATTACTCTAGTAAACTGACTAAAAGGAACTGGAAACAAATGTGACATTATATTATTCAATACTAAAATCTAAACTACATGCCAATTAATGAGAAAAAAATTAAAATAATAGCCCTGACATTGTACAGACACTACAAAGAGATTTTCTGTCCAGTTCTGTTTTTTTTTGAAAACCTAATCCAAAATCTTAAAAGGAGGTCTAGATAAAAATAAAAGCCTGGTAATCATTAATACAATGGAATATTTCTAAAATGGTGACTGCTTAATACAGTGCTCTAATAAATTTCTAATGAATATTAAAATGTTTTAAAAAATCTATATTACAATGAAACAGACACCAAAAATGATGTCTGCTATTTCAGCCTGCTAGCAAATTTATTTTAAATACTTCCATAATTTTTCATGATAGTCATGGCATGTATACTATATCAATCACTTGCTTCATATTTCTATCATTTCCATCAAAGTAATCAAATTATAAAAAGAAAAATAGCTGCATTTATTTTTCACCTTATAAAAATGGAATTTCATAAATTTTGTTGGCTTTCTCTATTCACTTCTAGGATTTTTTTCCAAATAACTAATATCCAATATAATTTATGATTATGCCTTATTTCAAGGCATTGATTGATCCCTAATTAGTATCTACCCAAATTGAGGAGGCAAGCAGCCAGTTTCATGGGCAGATCATGGGGCCGGCTGCCACTTTCATAGGCTTACTACGGCAGAAGTCCCCCATGTTTTTGATTGGCCGAGGACCCCTGGTGGCCTTACCCCCCACCGATGGTTGGCCGAGAGGTCTGTGCATCATGTGGTCCCTCCCCCTCACCACTGATTGGTGAAGGGACAGGTCCACACAGCAAGCAGCACCCTCAGCCAATCAGGGGTAGGGGCGGCAGCCACCTTGCCTGGTCCCCTTCATGTCAGCAGCTCCTTTCCACTTTACTCCTTCCCATTCAGCGGCCACACGGCTGGGCTGCAGTGGTCATGAAGACTCCCAATCCCACTGGGGACCCAGCATTTTATTTTTAATATTTTTTTTGTCCACAGATTTTGTGAACATTCCCCAATTTCGTAATTTCCATGAAATCACGATTTGAGTAGGTCCCTATTAATTAGATGCAATTTGATATTTTTGGCCAGAATTACAAAATTACAGGATGCAGGGACTGAATAAAAGAAAGCTCCCAATAATACTGTTCATCATAGTCCTTTCTTCACTGCTATAAAAGGCCCCACTTACAGTTAAGGCATGATTAATTGGTTCTTTATGTCTTAAGTGGTTACCTAGCCACATGTTCAATCAATCAATGGCATGATAAAGAGGAATAAGCTACAAAGTTATTCCACAAAATACATTAAATAACTTTGTACCTACTTCCTATCACACCATTGATTTAACATGTGGCCAAAGGACCCTTGTGGCTGGGAGCCCCATCACCTGATCAGAGCTTCCAGCTAAGGGTGGGGGAGGGAGCATGTGAACTTGAGCCTGGGAGCTCCCAGCTGATGCTGGCTCCCAGGCATAGAAGCACATGCCCCTGCAGCAGGGAGCCCCATCAATTGACATGGCTCCCAGCAGCAGTTAACTCAGCGGCCCAGCCATGGAGGCACTCAAGGTACCCTGCAGCCATGAGATCACAACTGACATGGTGTCCCAGCCACAGGGGTGCTCCAGGTAGGAGGCGACAGACTCTGTGGATGGGGAAGAGAGTTATGATGTACCCTGACTTTAGCAAGGCTTTTGACACTGTCTCTGATGACATTCTCATTAACAGACTATGGAAATACAGACTAGATGAAAGTACTGCAAGATGAATACAGAATTGGTTGGATCGTTGTGCTCAACAAGTAGTCATAAATGGCTCAGTCTAGCTGGGAGGAGGTATCAAGTGGAGTTTGAGGTCTCTCCTGGGTCTGGCATTGTTTAACACAGGGGTTTTCAACCTTTCTGAGTCAGTGTACCCCCGACGGCCAGTTGAGAAGGAAGGAATCCCCCGGCGGCCAGTCAACAAGCAGGGAGGGGGGTCCCCCAGCACCCAATCAGCAACCAGGATGGAGGGGTCCCCCAGCAGCCAGTTGACAAGCAGGGGGGTGGGTTTCCCAGCAGCCGATCAGTGACTGGGAGGTGGGGGTGGTCTCCCACAGCCAGTCGGCAAGCATGCCAGCGGCATGGTGATGGAAGAAGTGCTGGCAGCATGGTGGTGGCAGAAGTATCAGCAGTGGAAATGCCAGTGGTGCAGCAGCAGTGAAAGTGCCAGCGGTGGCACCCACTGCTGAGTACCCCCTGAGGCCACCCCAAGTCCCCCCAGGGATACATATGCCCCCCAGTTGAAAACCCCTGGTTTAACGTATTCATTAATGATTTGGATGATGAGATTACATTCAAGCTTAGCAAATCTGCAGATAACATCAAGTTGGATGGACCTGCAGATGCACTGAAGGGTAGGGCTAGGATCAAGAATGACTTGGATAAACTGAGGAAATGGTCTGAAATCAATCAGATGACAGAGTCATCAAAGAGAAGTGCAAAGTCCTGCATTTGGAATGGAGTAACCGCATGCACAAATACAGACTAGGGAACAAATAGCTTAGGTTGCAGTACTACAGAGAAGGACCTGAGGGTTACAGTGGACCATAGGCTGAATATGAGCCATCAGCATATTCTTGTTTAAAAAAAAGAAAAGGCAACAGCATACTAGATTTTATTAACAGAAGAGTCTCTTACAAATCAAGGGAATTGATTATTCTGCTCTGTTCAGCACTAATAAGCCCTTACCTGGAGTACTATGTTCACCAAACTAATGGTAATTTTTTGTCCCTTACAACTTGGGCTGCATTGAAAACAGAATGCTAAAGAAGAAAAATAAAAAAAACCCTCATTTCTTGCCTATGCTACTTGCTTTGAAAAATCGGAGCCAATGTATATCAGTGATGTTTATATGAACAAGAAAATCAAATGAAAATACAGCAAAAGCTCTGTTATCCAGCACCCATGGGGAATTGGGGGGGAGGGAGGGTGCTGGATAACCAAACAGGCCTGTTACCTCAGAGGCATCTTTGTTTGGACGGGTTGCCACCCCTCCCACCGCATCCAGTACACCAGACTTTCATTCCCTAGTGTCAATGTGGCAGGGGACAGGGAGCGGGCCCCCACATAGGTTGCTTTGCCCCAGGCCATGGCCCAAAGTCAGCAAAGTGGAATTCGAAGTCGACCAGTATGCCAGTTAATAGAGCATGCTGGTTAATAAAGTGTCAGATAACATGGCTTTTACTGTACTTTACCATATTTCTTAGACAAGGCAAGCAAACTATATAAAAAATTTTCACAATCTAGTTGTCATTTATACTTAATTAATGTTCACTACAAAAATAAACTGAAATGTCCCTCTTCATATTTCTAATTCTCAAATTAAATCTTCCTAATATAAAATTTTCCCCCAACCCTTAATCTCAATTTACCTCTCTGTGACCGTTCAAAACACTTAGCCAACTTAAGTAAAGCTCACCTTCACTGCTTCCTAGTTGCAAATTTTGTGAATTAATATTTTCTCAATTAGATCAATAATGCAAATGCAGTTTTTCTGTAAATTATACTTTTTTCCCCCTCAGTAACTAGGTGTTTTTGATCCTCTCACTTTCTACACTTTCTTTAATGTAAGGAAACTTTGCAAAGACAAGGGAAATGTAACACTAGCAACAACAAAAAAGGCATATTTCATAAACAAGGCAGATATTACTAATTTTTGGTACTATTACAACTTCATCATTAAGATAAACTAGAATATCCCAGACTAGATTCTGTTAACATCATCAAGAGAGGCCCTCTCACAAGCACAAAACTTGCCTTAATTTCTTTTAAACAATTTAGAAATCATCATTCTATATTAGTTTTCATTTTTAAATAACTTAACTTTTTATGATTGCTGAACCAAATCAACAGTTTAGCTGATTTAGTACAACAGCAGGTACAGACATTTGCTCTCCCAGGAGAAACTATCCTGGGACAATTTAACCCTGGTTGTTCCCAGGTCATTTTTCTTCTGGAGTGATCAATTTTATTTTGAGAGGAAAAGCCACAACATCTGGATTTTCGTGAACATTGCCCAATTTCGCAATTTTCATGAAATCGCGATTTAAGTAGGTCTCTATTAATTAGATACAATTTGATATTTTGTTGAAATATGTTGGTCGAAATCATGGTTTCTTCTGAGAGAAACCCAGGAGAAAATGAATGTCTGTATGAGGCCTGTCCAAGATCAAGATGGTAATTCTGGTTTCCAAAGCAATGGGAACAAAGCATCTTTAGAAGTAAGATATACGTTATCTTAAGTACTAATTCTAAATGTGGGCATTATTTTAGAATTAGATTAGAGCAGAAACAAGCTAGAGGAAGAAGGACACAGATAAAACTGGTTTCTAAAACTTGTTGAAGCACTAGATATTGATTTTGGATACTTTCTCCCACGTGTGCTGGCTCTCCTAACATGGAAAGCAATGAACTTAAACAAAAATGACAAAAATGTACCTAAACTTGAATCTTTTTTGTGACACAAAATTATCTAACAGTTCACTGAAGACATATCAGAATAAATCATTCTGTGACACTGCTAATGCAATGAATTGCAACTGGACTCCTGATTGATGTCACAGAAAAATGCATTCTGAAATGTTTTCAATCATCTAGAAAGTACTGAGAAGAGTTCAGGGGGCCAGAAGACAACTTTTACTAAAAAAAAAAAAAAAGAAAATTACTTTTGCACTGAATAAATCATCTCTGTGTTGCATGTGCTCACTCTCTCTCATACACACATACACTAACTGACTGTGACTTTAACAAAAATCAGGCCTGCACGAATAGGGAAGTATTAAATTCAGATCCAGATTTGGCCAATTCAGAGGACAATGGTTCAATTTGGAGATTCAGATCACTGTCCCGAATTGATTCGGCCGAATCAGCTTCAGAAGATTCAGCGAGATTTGGTGATTTGCCATAGACTATAATGGGGAATCACTGAAATACCTATAACTTTGTCATTTGTTGGTAGATTTGGATGAAAACAGCAGAGATGGTAGCCCCTTCTGAGGGCATGAAGCCTGCCAAGTTTTAAGGAGATAAGTGCATGTGTTTCTGGGAAACTGCACCTCAAACTGCTGAAAGCAACATTCATGTCACTTGTGTATGCTAAGGCAGATTTGGATGAAAACAGCAGAGATGGTAGCCTGTAGCAGGGGGCCTTCCCAGTGCTGGTTAGATCTCTGTCCACTCACCTGTTTCTGGCCCAGCTGTCCGCCCCTCTTTCCTCAGGCAGAAACAGCTCACAGAAGGGACAGAAAGGCTACAGACAGAGGCTTATATACTGCTTCTACGTCCCTTCCCCGGATCACTGTGATTGAAAGGGGACTCCGGGAAAGATCAGTCACTGGCCAGCTACAGATGTCAGTCTTACCCTTCCTGCTCCCCCTCTCTCTTCTCAGTTTCTGTTCCCCTGAAAGACTGCCTTATGAATCGCTGAACCTTTTTCCAAATCTTTTCCAATTCAATTCAGAGGCTCTAAATCGATTCAGGTTTCTTTTTAGTCTCCGGATTCGATTCGGATTTGGTGATTCAGCCTCTGAATTGGGTCAAATCTTCCCCAAATCAAATCGGTGACTAAAGGTTAGTACACCCCTACAAATCATGTAATTCATTACTGCCCTGACACGGCAAATACTCACTTGATGTTTTTCCACATGCAACTCATCAGTCATGTAAGGCCCTTGCCACATTATTCTGAATGTGGCAAGGGCCACATTACACTTAAGAAATGACCAGGGATCCTGGTTTTCTCCAATTAAAAAAAATCCCCAACATTCGGTTAAAAAAGTAACCCCAAATCCACATTTTTTCCATGATTAAAATGAAACACCACTATGTACATATCGATATAGTATATCAGTGGTGTTTCATTTAAAACATGGAAAAATATGGATTGGGGTTACTTTTTTTTAAAACCAAAAATTGGGGGGGGGGGGTTTGGGGGGGGGTTAAATCAGAGAAAACTGGGATCCCTGGAGATGATTAACGAGGTAATCACATCTGAAGTTGTGACAGCCACATGTTCAACCAACTAACAACATAATAAAACAAGAAATAAGCAACACAGTTATTCCACAAAAAATGTGTAATAACTTTGTGGCTGGTTCCTATCATGCCATTAACTGAATATGTGATCTGGGTTCCCAGCCATGGGCAGACCATGCACCTCCAAGGCAGGGAGCCTGCAGCTGAACCAGGCCGCCAGCCATAAGAGTCCATAGCATGCCCCCTCCAGCTGGGTTCTCTGTCAGCTGACCCAAACCATTACCTTTATTAAACTGTATTGTAAGGCTTACAGAATGTGTCTACATTCTTTGTTCTGTGAACAGCTAATAGTGTGGCTAATTCAGTACAAATCTATTTAATAATCTGCTGAGGAGGCTCCCAGACATGGGAGCTCACTACTTGGTGGTACAAGACACTAGCAATTGGGTATCATAGGATTTGACATGCAATCCCACAATCATACTTCCTGCCCTGCTTGTGTGTGGATTGTGTGGATAGTACATCAGATCCCATTGCAACTTTATCTGTATATCTGGCAAGGGCTTCAGATGCACACATGCACACTCCCCCCAGCTGACTGGAAATTAATATTTTAAAACAAATTATGTAACCCATTACTGCCATGGTAATGCAAGTACTCATTCAATGTTTTTCCACACACAAGTAAAATCAGTGGTGTTGAATTTAATAGAAATATCATATTTTCTCACAGATACCTTTTCCTAAAACTCAGCCCCCCAGAATTGACATGTGTTTTAAGTGAAGAAGCTGTTTTCCTTGCTGCAAAAGAAGCACACCTGAAGACACCATGCATGTCATGCAGCTGCCAAGATGGCAGAGTCCTGTTTTACCCCACTCATAACAATTGCTATCAGCTGAGCACCATAACATCTACCTGAAGCAGCGAGCTACTAGTATTGTCGTGATGAGGCTTCTGATACGGAATCAACACTCTAGTAATAGGAAATTATAAGAAGAACTACTTATAGTAAAGAACTAAGTTTTGCTACTACTATCCTTGCAAGAGTCCAGGGCCTAACCTTGTGTGACACAGTTCTCCTGGAAACAATATTCAGAAAATGTGGCATCCCAGGAGACAGTCTGGGTGAGACAACTGGCACCAGGAATTTCCTGGTGCCATGCTTTCTGAATACTATCTTTCCAGGAGGACTTACTCTATGTCACAGATTCATCTAAGTAGTTTTCTGCATTCTGCCTTCCAAAAACAAGGCGTGTGTTCTATGGGGAAGGGGTGTTACATACACAAAAATACGGTAATTATGTATGTTTGTGTCAGCAGGATTGAAGCCCATCTGTTTATTTTAGTTAGAACATGGACCAGCATGCATCATATACTAAAAGACGTGCAATAAACATATTTTTTACAGCACAAATTTACATCATGTCATATTAGAGAAATAATTTTAAAACCTTTTTTTTATTTTCCAGCAATAAACTGACTGTAATGACTGTGCAAGTATGAGATTGTTCTTTATGTTTTACAGCAACACTAGCACACAAATAAGAAACAAAGTAGATGGTACAATACAAAAGGAATAAAAGCAGATATTATCCTATTTCTCCATTTATCATTTAATATCTGTTTGACTGTCAGTTCTCAGTAGTTTAATGGGACTTTGAAAACTGTGGCATTCATCAAGGCTATTTTTTGGATGGTATCTCACCTGGTCTCTTCATCATCCCAAGCGATTCTCATGCCTTTCCCGCCACCACCTGCTGAGGCCTTGATCATGACAGGGTAGCCTAACAGCAGGGAAGAATTAGACAGAAGTTCAAACTTTGATCAGTTGGTAATATGAACATGACAACTGACCACATGTCCAATAATGAAGTAGACAATAACTGGTTTATTAGAAAGCAGATGATTTGGAGAGATTCTTTTTTATGGTACAACTAGGCTATCAGTACAATGATTTTTGATGCCATGAAAATGCTGCCTTCCCCATTTCATTTAGAACAAAAAAAAAAATTAAAAAGAATGTGTGAACAGTTCCCAAATAGCAAAGAAAATGTTACATAAATGGATGTATTTGACCTCCAAAATAGCTTTCCTGAACAAACAAGCTCTGTTACTCTCCTACTGTTAAAATAAATATTTATTCTGGTAAAATTAAAAGATATATACTTTATCAACGGGAATAGACAGTAGTGTCAAAAGTGTCAATAGGTAATTGCGGTAAACTTTAAATACCTAGCGACATCTCAAAAGATCTATGCTGCATGCACATTAAGCAGGTGAATAAACATAATTAAACATGGATAATCATTATATGCTGAACTTGCTATAATCTTTCCAACAGAATGTAACAAAACTGTTTCCTCTAAGCTGATAAGGAACCAAAACTAAAGGAGGGGCAGAAATCTGACCACTCTT
Source organism: Alligator mississippiensis (assembly GCF_030867095.1). NCBI lineage: Eukaryota > Metazoa > Chordata > Crocodylia > Alligatoridae > Alligator > Alligator mississippiensis. Next base: position 363,938,511 of record NC_081824.1, read on the forward strand.
CCCGTACTGAATAATAATTTATTCCAGAGTAAGGTAACTTAATACTAGTGTTTGAGTCTGGTTCAAGAAGCTCCTTGAACATAAAAAATTGTAGCAGAAAAAGGTCATAACTATAAATTGTATTTAATTACAATAAACACTTCTGTTTAAATTTAAAATTATCTTCCAAAAGTTATTTCTTGTGTGTGTTGATGAATCTACCCTTCTCTTAGACTAATCTATAGAAATTAAGTAGTGAAAAAAGATTTGGGGGCTGTAGTGGATTCCCAAATCAATATCTTTATTAAATTGCACTGTAAGGCTTACAGGATGAGTCTACGTTCTTTGTTCTGTGAACAGCTAGTGGTTTGGTCATTCCAGTGCAAATCTATTTAATCTTCACTCACTCCACTTGTTGTTTAACAAAACTGCTTCTGGACAGAATAAAGTTATTTTATTTTGACCTTGTCTGCATGATGGTGTCCATGGGGAGAAATGATAAAGAGCATATAAAATAATCATACAGAGAGAGTAATTTTTCCTACTTCATAAAACAAGATAAGGGAAAACTGTACAAAATTAAATTCAAAACTAATATGAGAAAATACTTTCACACATGATATGCAATTAGACTGTGGAACTCCTTGCCTCTGAATGCAGAGGAGGCCAATATCTTCCAACAGTGATTAGATAACCATCTAGAACATCCAGGATGCTCACAGTTAATGATAATCAAAAGACTACTGAAAGGATGCAAAACCTCATGCTTAAGTCTTAGATTACTTTCTAAACTACTGAATTTTGGGATGAGATCAAAAATCAGGGAAGAGGGACTTATCCCATATCTGCCTCTGTATAAATCAGTTTCTTGCATCTTCCTCTGAAGCACTTGTTATTGGATATTAGACTAGATCAATAACCAATCTGATTCACTACAGCAATTCCTATGTTCCAACTGAATATTATAAATTAAAATGACTGTTTTGTGCTCCACAGGAATATCATGGGAGCATGGAAAAAAGTTTACCTTATTATCAATATTACCAATTATTTCAGCCTGGTATAGTTAATCATATTATTGTCTTGACTGGCTTATATAAGTAGACCCTACTGCTACTTCACTGACCACATTTTTGCAGAAAGGAGGTATATCAGAAGCAAGCACAGTGTGTGTGTGGTCAGTCTGAGGGGAAAAGGAGTCCAGGAGAGCTGGTTGTATTTTACAGAAATCTTACTGAGGGCACAGGAACAAGCCAACCCGATGTGCAGGAAGAATACTAAATTTGGCAGGCGAGCAGCCTGGCTTAGCAGAGAACTCTTCAGTCAGCTTAAACACAAAAAGGAAGCTTACAAGCAGTGGAAACTTGAACAGATGATTAGGGAGAAGTATAAGAACATTGCTTGAGCATGGAGGGATGAAATCAGGAAGGCCAAAGCGCAGCTGGAGTTGCAGCTAGCACGGGACGAGAAGAGTAACAAGAAGGGTTTCTACAACTATGTTAGTAACACGAGGAAGATCAGGGAAAGTGTGCGTCCCTTATTGAATGGGGGAGGCAACCTGGTGACAGATGAGGAGTAAAAGGCTGAAATACTCTATGCCTTTTTTAACTCAGTATTCACAGGCAAGGTCAGCTCCCAGACTACTGCACTGGGCAACACAGTCTGGGGAGAAGGTGAGCAGCCCTCAGTGGTGAAAGTACAGGTTAGGGACTATTTAGAAAACCTTGATGTGTACAAATCCATGGGCTGAATGGGATGCATCTGAGGATGCTGAGGGAGTTGGCTGATGTGACTGCAGACTTGTGATGATCTGGGGAGGTCCTGGATGATTGGAAAAGGGCAAATATAATGTCCATCTTTAAGAAAGGGAAGAAGGAGGATCCAGGGAACTAAAGACCAATCAGCCTCACCTCAGTGCCTGGAAAAATCATGGAGCAGGTCCTCAAGGAATCTATTTCTAAGCACTTGTGCGAGAAGAAAGTCATCAGGAAGACAGCACGGATTCACCAAAAGCAAGTCACGCCTAACCAACCCAACTGCCTTCTCAAGTGAGATAACTGGCTCTGTGGATGTGAGGAAAGAAGTGGATGTGATATACCTTGACTTAAGCCTGGCTTTTGATACGATCTCCCACAGCATTCCTGCAAGCAAGCTGATGAAGTACGAGTTGGATGAAAGGACTGTAAGGTGGATAGAAAGCTGGCTGGACCATCAGACTCAACAGGTAGTGATCATCAATGGCTCGAGGTCTAGTTGGCAACTATATCAAATGGAGTGCCCCAGTGGTCAGGCCTCAGGCCAGTTTTGGTCAATATCTTTATTAAAAATCTGAAAGGTGAGATAAATGTCACCCTCAGCAAGTCTGCGGATGACACCAAGCTGGAAGGTGTAGTAGATATGCTAGAGGGTAGGGCTAGGATTCAGAGTAAAAGAGACAAATTGGAGGACGGGACCAAAAGAAACTTCATGAGGTTCAACAAGAACAAGTGGAAAGTCCTACACTTAGGACAAAAGAAACACACGCACTGCTACAGTCTTGGGACCAAGGGGCTAAGCAACAGGTCTGCAGAAAAGAACCTGGGGGTTACAGCGGACAATACGCTGAATATGAGTCAACAGGGTGCCCTTGTTGCCAAGAGGCTAACAGCATGCTAGGCTGCATCAATAGGAGCACTGCCAGCAGATCAAAGGAAGTAATTCTTCTCCTCTACTTTGCACTGGTATGGCCACATCTGGAGCATTGTGTCCAGATTTGAGGCCACCTCTCCAGAAAGGATGTGGACAAATTGGAGAGCCTCCAGCAGAGGGCAATGAAAATGGTTAGGGAGCTGGGGCACATGACTTATGAGGAGAGGCTGAGGGAACTGGGCTTATTTAGTCTGCAGCAAAGAAGACAGAGCAGATTTGATAGAAGCCTTTATCTACCTGAAGGGTAATTCCAAAGAGGATGGAACTAGACTGTTCTCAGTGGTGGCAGATGACAGAACAAGGAACAATGGTCTCAAGTTGCAGCAAGGGAAGTTTAGGTTGGATATAAGGAAAAACTCTCACTAGGAGGGTGGTGAAGAACTGAAACAGGTTACCTAGAGAGGTGGTGGAATCCCCATCTTCAGAGGTTTTTAAGGCCCAGCTTGACAAAGCCTTGGCTGGAATGATCTAGTTGGGGATGGTCCTGCTTGAGCAGGGGGTTGGAATAGATGACCTGAGTTCCCTTCTAACCCTTGTTTTCTATGATTCTCTTATAATATCAAGAAGAAAGTTTGTGAATTTTGGACAAAAATTGACTTCCATTTTTTTCTGGATGGGCAAACAACTCTTTGGACATATAGACTCTGAAACTACATTAGGGCTTAAACCTTTAGCTTCCTTTGACTTTAACAGGAATTACATGTGTATAACACCTCAGAAAAATCAGGAAACTTGTATTTAGGTGGCCCAGTTAGGACTCTGAAACTATCATTGTGATACTAGCCTTAGTTGACAGATAGAGATGAAGTACAACAGTGTATTTTTGCTATCTGTCAAACATGAAAAACCTGTCAATCCTAATATAAGAAAACCTTGGCATGGTCAAAACAGCTTTGTAAATCTAGGGGTGCGAAATATTCATGCTAGAGGGTATTTATCAGCCATGTCCTAATGATTTTTTGAGATATTCAGGAACTTTATACCTGCACTTCTTAAGTACTAGTTCCAATATTTCACATCAACTGAAAATTGGTTGAATTACATTAAGGAATGATATACAAGTTAAACTCAAATGTAAAGCTAATATTATTTGCTATGATGCATGCATGCAGCAATAATTAACCACCATCCCCTCCTTGGCATGATTTTTTCATTTGGTTTTCAATTCTGATAAAGTAGGTACCTCCCCATGAATAGCACCAGATTCAGGAGTATACCAAACTCTCAGTACAAGAAGAGGTGGTTTTCCATGTGCATGTATAAGAATGCATGGGATTATATATCTGAACAGACCTTGGAATACTACAACTGTATTTGCCTAATTTGAAAGGTACTTTTCAGACTTTTCATCCTGTGTACATAATATTGTTATCAGTAAGTTGGCTTCTTTAGTTTTTGGACAGTTAGTATGCTCTGTATTCGAGTGCCAAGAGAAATCAACAAGGAATTGTGAGGGTTCCATGTTACTCTTTGTCGCGGCGCACCTCGCTGCCTCGCTCCTAGAGGGGAGAACTGCTGGGGAAAAGCCTTAGCAGAGATAATGAGCACAGCTGCAGGTTGCCAGGGCAACTAATGAGTCAGCTGATCCTGAGGGGGCAGGGCCTGGCTCCTATAAAGCCTAGAGCCAAGGCCAGGCTAGTGGGTCCTTGTCAGCAGCTCCTGCAGTTAGGATGCGAGGGAAAGCCTAACAGCAACTATGGTTCGCGAGAGCTCCAGAGGTTGGAGCAATGATGTTAAATTACAGCCAGAAGGCTTATGTTGTTATGGCCCAGGGCCTTGGGTTTTGGTTATAGCCAGGAGGCTGGTGTTTGCTTTAGTGTTTGTATTCCACCAGTGGTTTGGGTGAGGCTATTAGGGGTTGGAGGAGGCCTCATAGGGACCCCAGAGGGGTGGGGCCCTAGCGCCAAGAGGGCGTGTTATCCTCATAAAGGGACCCACAGTGGTGTGGGGGCCCTAGTGCCAGTGAGGGCGCAGTACTCATAGGGGGGGCTCACAGGAGTGTGAGGACCCTGACGCCAGTAAGGGCGCAACTTGTGGGGTGTGTAGACCCCAGCCCAGAGAGGGGCATTTAAAGAGCCCAGTGTGGGCACAGCAGGTCCCAGAGAGAGGGGTGATTTTATTAGGAAGCCCAGGGTGGGTATAGATAGCCCCAAACAGGGGGTGGTATTATTAAGGAGCCCAGCGGGGGCCTGGAAGGTCCCAGAGAAGGGGGACCAGTGCAAGGCCCAAGAGGGGCAATGTTTGAGAGGCCCCAGGGGGCAATATGAGAGAGGCCCAAGGGGGGGCAAGATTGAGAAGCCCAGGACGGACATAGCGAGCCCGGTAACAGGCTAGCACTACGGAAAACCCAGGACAGGGGCAGGGTGCTGCGGTTGCCCCGGAGGAAAAGGGGTTAGCAGTACAGCACCCCAGGAGAAGGGCGGTGCTGCGGTGGTCCCCAGGAAAAGGGGATAGCAGCACAGTGCGCCCGGCAAACGAGAGGTTAGCAGTGCGGTGGGCCTAAAAGACCGGTGGCTCGAGAGGATGTCCCAAAGTGGACTAGATTATTTTAGAGAAAGCCCAGAGTGGGCCTCAAGAGTCCGAAGAGAGGGGCGGTGTTACTAAGAGTCCCAGTGAGGGGCACTGTATTAGAGAGAGCCTGGAGTGGGCACAGTGAGAGCCCAGGAAGGGGCACTAGCATAGAGACATACGGAGAAGGCCCTAGAGCAGGCTAGATTAGAGGAGGACCCGAGAAAGCGGGTGTGTATTTTGACCGGACAACGTCTGTCCCATCTGCGAGGCTTGGGGCGTGGTATTAGGGGCTGAAAGGAGCCACGCATAGCCCATAAGGCTAGGGTGCCTGAGAAGCACCCAGAGTACAGGGAGACCCCCGGTGGGTCCGGGAGACCATGGGGACAGAGGTCCCAGCTAACCGTGCCGAGGAGACGTAAGGCAGCCTCCCAACTTAACTTAAGATCGAAAACGTGGCAGGCGAGAATAGAGGGTGCCCTTGGGCCGAATTGGCATGGAGAGAGGGCCTTAAGGAGATCACGGCCCTCCTATAGGACCCCGCCGTGACACTCTTACTTCTGTTTTTACCAGTGCCAGCATGCCTCCTTGGCCTTCAGGTATTTTCTCATTATATTTATAAAGTTGCAGGTCAGAACCATTATGGCGGAGCACTTCTGGGGTGCAGAGCCCATCAGGGAAAGCAGCCAAGCGAAGCTCCCCTAGATCTCATTCTAAGGGAGGAGATGTGTGGCGGAACACCTTTGGGGGTACTCGCCACCTGAGCGCTCTCACAGTTCTCCAAGGGGAGCCTGCTTTGGAGGAGCTGCAGGGGAAACCTCCCCCAGGTGTAATTTTAAGGGGGAAGGTGTGTGGCAAGGCACTGTTGGTGCCTGCCACTTTAAGACCTAAGCCAAGCAGCCAGCAGGTGCCTGATTGCAGCCGCCATTTTAGATTCAAGGCTGCCTATATAAGTGGAGCATTTTGCTGCTGGCAGAGCAGGCAGCGACATCGCCTGGCTGCAAGGCTTCATGTATCATCCTGGAGGTAAGGGCAAGAGCTGTAGGGGATGGTTTAGAGGCTCCTGGTCCTAGGCATAATCTAAAACTGCACCCTGCTGGGAGTGGGTGGCCTGGTGGGGGCTCTCAGTGGCACAGAAGCCCACAGGAAATGCCAGGCTCGTGATCAGCCCAGTGAAAGGCAAGAAAGGGCATCTTAACCCCAGCCCCCACCTTCGGGTGGGTCCAGTAACATGAGAGGTAGTTGGGTAGTTGGGGCTGCGGCCACCTGAGCCCTGGGGGGTGCAAGACCCCGAGAGACCCTGAGGAGTGAGAGTGGAGGCCAGGCACGGCTGCAGCCACCTGAGCCCTGTGGCGGGTAGAACCCTGAGGAAAGATACTTGGTGCCAGGCACGGCTATGGCCACCTGAGCCCACTGGGGAGGGAAGCCCCATGGCCCCAAGTGAATGGACTGTGTGGAGCTCCAGTGAGTTGGCGGAGGTGAGGAACCCCAGTGAAGGGGGGGAAAACCAGAGGGCTGAGAGCCCAGTATGCTTATATAGATAGAGCATAATGACCTGCTGCTCGGGGGTGGGGGAGGAGTGAGAGTCCCCTTGAGACCCTGGAACACCAGTCGTGGTGTGAGTTACCCCAGCTCCCACAACTGGGTTGGTTAACCCCTAGTAGGGCCGGAAGGTGGATCCAGGAGCAAGAGTGGGGCTAGAGGCTCAGAGGCCTGATGTAGAGTACCCTTGACTGGTCAATGCTGGGGCCAGGACCAGAGTGATCAAAAGGGCCAGGGGCCCACTGCGACGGACTCCCAAAGCTGAGGGCCTGAGGTCCTGACTGGCCTTGGAGGTGAGGCCAGGGCCTGTGTGGCCAAAGGTCCTGCGGGGACCATGCCTGAGATGGGAAATAGTTGCAGGGAGCTAGGCAGCCTGAATGAAGGGAGGGTATGCCGCCGGAATGGAGGGATCTTAAAGGGGTCTGACCTGGAGGATTCTGGGGCCCAGTGTGGGGCTGGTGAGATTAACATCAGTGGATGCCATCTGCAAGGCATGGCTGCAGTGTAGGGGAGGTACAGAGCCGCAGATAGTGCCCCCTGACATTGGGGCACGAATGGGCAGCCTCCCGCCTGAATTAACATTGTAATTAATTAAGAACAAGGCATGGCAGGAAAGTCAGGCGGGTGGAGTGCCCAAAGGCAAGTGGGGAACCTAGCACTGTGGCTAGGTGGAGAGCCCAACTTTGCCACAACCATAAAATGTGTCCATCCAGCAAAATCCAATTCTCTTTTCTATATTTATTTAGAACAACACTTAACATGAACTAGTGTTATAAATGGACTAAAACCTGATAAAAGTATGGTTTCCATCTACTTGGTTTCTCTGCAGGCTTCACAAAGAACATAACTCTTCCAGCAAACAACAAGAGAAAAAACAAGGAAAGAGACTGCAACAACAAGGCCAAAAAAGGGGCAGAGAGGAAGAATGAATGACCACACAATAAAAAAAGTGTTTAAAAAAAAAAAAAAGTAGAAATGGTAGGAGACAAGTGCCAGTGAAATCAAATACTGAAGAGGGAACTATACAAAAAGAAAAGCTGATACATGCAAGTAGAGAGAGAGAACATGCAAGACAGAGTGAGAAGATAAATGTAACAAATGAAAGCTCATATGTAACCAGTCTAGAATTTTTTTTTAAATGTAGTGCTTCTGGGGCGTGAAGACACACACCAACTGGCTGCAGGCTGAGCATCAGCCTGAAGTGCTACTGTGCCATGGATAAGAGGCCGAAGAAAGCACACATCTCAGCATATCCTGTAGGGGTTCAGTTTCCAAAGGTGGCCAAGAACTGCTGAGCACAGAGAAAAAAGACAATTTTCTGGCTGCTAAAGCAACTGCCAACGCATCCTTGCTTACCCACAACCACCAACCTTTATGTTGGAGTCCCCAGTCAATTTGATTCTGAGCCCAAGGAGTATAGGAGGAAACTTTATCAAATCGTCAGCATGCATATCCCTTGCAAAGTGATGGGGGCTACAAACTGAGTGCCACAAGGGGCCCAGACTTTGGGGCCAAAAGCTTGGCATGGCACTGAGGGTAGAGTCAGCCTGCATGATGTAGGTCTTGTTCTCATCACCTATATCTATTGTGGGAGGGATATAGGGCTCCATTTCTTTACCCAAAAGAGAGTCCTCCTAGGCTTCTCTGGGTCCTAGATTGTCCTTTCCTTCCTCTCCCTCTACCGGTTCACCATGAAATAAACTCGGTAGAGACATACCCTGTAGGATCTTTGAAGGCTCCTAATAATACAGGGTGGTCACCCAGCAGGCACCAGAGGCATGATTAGCATCTCATGGCCTTCTGTAAGTTAACTTGAGGATCTCAATCTTGATACTGCTTTGCTGCCAGCCTCTGTGGTGTCCTCATCCTGATGTCTCCACGGCTGGGTACTTGTAGATGGCATAGTTATAGTAGCTTTTCTAGAGTGCCCACTGGTTTTCCCCAACAAGCCATATTGCAAATAGCACCTCTTTCTAGCTCCAATTACTTGTTTACCTGGCAAACATGTCTGATGAGGATGGAGTAGATATACTGGCAGGTCCAAATGGATGTCCCTCAAACAAGTGTTGGCCTCAAATGCACCATCAGGTGGCATGCCATGAAAAGGAGTGTGCCTTCATGATTAGCAATGCACTGCTGCCACTGATGGCCCCAGCTGCTCACCAGATAGCACTGCAAGGAATGGGTGCATGCCTTTGTAATCAGTGGTACACTGGCAGCAGTGATGACCCAAACTCAACACCAGGTACTGTGATATAAAATAGATGGTGCATCTTCGTGAATAGCTGTAAGCAGGAGTACAAGGCTGCGTATGACCAGAGCAGTAGAGTTCAGCCTGAGTCACAGAATAACTGCTTGCAAACAGGAGGAGGTATAGACCACTGCATTGTGGGATACCTAAAGGACTGATCAAACAGGCCCATGTCATGTTATACTTAGAATGCATATATAATGTGAGACATTACAAATATGCAACAGAATAAAATAGCACTCAATTCATCCAAGTACAGTTCTGAAATGCTTTGGCTAGTTTTACACTGGTTTAATGGGCATGTAAATCTTTACACTACTAATTTTAAACTACATTTGGAATAATCTAACTTACGTGTGTCCATACAGAGAGAGAGAGAAAGCACAAGCATGAACACAAAAACAACATTGAAGGGAGAACATAGAAATAACATTAAAGAAAACCTAGAACACATCCTATTTTCTCTGAGGCAAGACTTGGAGTATCAGTGAATGAAGCCAAAAGAATACACTACACCAATCCAAAAAAAAAGAAACAAATTCAACTCCCTTATGAATGGGCTTTCATTTCCTTTAAGTTAATCCATTTTATTCGTAATGATAGCCTTGTCCTGAACAGTTATAGACAGTGCCACATGGGGCTGCACCTTCCAGAGACAGTACTGATGCTGGATAGTCATTCAGATCATACCAGGCGAATGAGGAAAGGTGGAATCAGCAGGGGATGTTATTTGTTTGGAATATTATGCTGCTTTAAACACTGACATATGCATTCAAACTGACATCATCAGAACATCTGTGTCTGTGGGAAGGGGAAGGTGGTTTGTTCGTTTTAAGGTGAGCATTTCAAAAGGCACTCCTGGGAAAGTAAGCTTGCTTGGATGAACGTAGTAAAAGGTTTCTTGCAAATATTCTGAATGTGTGTCAAATGCAAAGGGATAAAGGTACATTATACATATATAAGATTTCAATTTTATTCCATTCTCTCACTGTCTGACGTGATGTACCCTACTTTGAACAGTGCTGATAACTACATATCATGTTAGAAACCTCCATGGAGTTGAGCTATTTACAGTAGTAAGGGGAAAAGGTCAGAAGTGATCATTTTCTTTCAGCATTCAGCAAGGTTCTCCAGATTTTTTTTAGAAGTTCTTTTTTTTTTTCTAATGTTGCTATATAAAGCAGTAGTTCTCAACCTTTTTATGCTCTAGGCATCCCTCATTAGACTCAAGACACCCCTTAGAAAATACTAGATTTTTACTTTTTCCTCGCTCATTTTTTGGACAAAAAATAGTACAGCAATTTTTCTGCTGCAAGGACCTCAGAAAAAACACAAGTCAGAATGTTTTTAATCCTATGGGTTCCTATTTGAAATTTCTGGATTTATTCTGTGAATCATGTTTATACAACTAACAGTACTAATAATGCCTGGTACCCTTGAAAGAATCTCTGGGCACCCAACAGTACTGTAGCACCGTTGTTGAGACTCACTGTGTCGCAGGGCACCTCAGTGCCTGCTCCTAGAGAGGAGAAACTGCCAGGGAGAGAGCCCTGGCAGAACCTAATGAGCACAGCTGTGAGTTGCCAGGGCAACTAACCTGAGTCAGCTGGCCAGAAGGGGGCAGGGCCTGGCCCTTATAAAACCCAGGGCTGAGGCCAGGCTGGCAGTTCCCTGCCAGCAGCCGGAGAGGCAGGAGCTCCCTCAGTCAAGTTATGGGTAGAAGCCTGATCGCAAGTATAGCTCACGATAGCTCTGGAGGCTTGAGCCATGATGCTAAGTTATAGCCAGGCAGCTTATGTTAAGTTATAGCCTAGGGGCTTGTTTTGCTTTGGTGTTGTGTATTACACCGGTGGTTTGGGAGAGGCTATTAGGGGTTGGAGAACTCACAGGGACCCCAGAGGGGTGGGGCCCCAGCGCCTGAGGAGGGCGCAGTGTCCTCACAGGGACCCCATAGGAGTGGGGGACCCTAGCGCCTGGGAAGGGCGCACTAGCCTTGAAGGGGCCTCACGTCGGAGTGTGAGGACCCTGATGCCAGTAAAGGCGTCACTTGCGGGGTGCATAGACCCCAGCCCCAGGGTGGGGCACTTTTAAGAGCCCAGCGTGGGCATAGAGAGCCCCAAAAGGGGGCAGTATTATTAAGGAGCCCAGCGGGGCCCAGAAGGTCCCAGAGAGGGGACCATTGCAAGGCCCAAGTCGGGCAATGATTGAGAGGCTCAAAGGGGGCCATATGTGAGAAGCCCTGGAGCGGAGCAGTATTTAAGAAACCCGAAAAGGGCAGTATTTAAGAAGCCCAGGACGGGCGTGGCGGACCCGGTGACAGGCCTGCACTGCAGGAGAACCCAGAAGAAGGGCGGTGCTGCGGTGACCCCAGGAAAAAGGGGGTAGTAGTGCGATAAGCCCGAGGGACAGGGTGCTGCGGTGACCCCCGGAAAAAGGGGATAGCGGCACAGCGTCTAGGAAAGGGGAAGCAGCGCGGTGGGCCTAAGAGACCGGTGACCCGATAAGAAGTCCTAGAGTGGACAAGAGTCCCGAGGAGGGACGTATTTTAGGGAAAGCCCGGAGGGGGCATATCGAGAGCCCCAAAGGAAGTAGACTAGAGAGAGAGAGCCCAGAAAAGGGGTACACCAGGAGCCCCGAGCAGGGTGACATTAGGGAAGGCCCGAGAGGGAGAGGGCACGTATACAGAGAAGGCCCGAGAGAGCAGGCAAGCGTTTATGTTGACAGTCCAACGTCTGGTACATCAGCGAGGCTTGGGGCGTGGTATTAGGGGTTGGTAGGAGCCACGCATAGCCCATAAGGCTAGGGTGTCTGGGGAACACCCATCATCCCGGGAGACCCCAGGGGGTCCCGGAACACACGGGGACAGAGGTCCCGGCTAACCGTGCCCAGGGAGTCGTAGGCAGCCTCCCAACTTTATTTTAAACAGCAAAGACGTGGCGGGCGAGAATCGAGGAAGCCTTGGGCCAACTTGGCACGGTAAAGGGGGCCACAAGGAGATCACGGCCCTCCTGAAGGACCGCCGCTGCTACACACTGATATGGAGAAGGGAAAAGTATGCCGCACAGCTCCCTACAACTGGCTCCAACACCCAAGGTCAACAAACTGAACATCATACTAAGGTCACCAGATCAGAGAAAGGAACTCATCAGCAGTACATCAGAGAACCTAAAATGTAAAATGAGCATGACTAAGTTTTAAAAAGACTTGTCAGAAACCCCTCTGTCCCTTGTTACTGTGTCACTCACAACAACCAGTTTAGAAAAAATATTTCCAGGCAACCCTGAAGATCAGTAGTAATAGACTCCATACAAACAAAACTGCAAAGTGAAATATACCAATGAAATGGAGAACACTGTGTTTGATAGGGTTTTTGTTAGGAGTCCTAAAAGGTGCATGATAAAAATACAGCAATTTTACTTAACAGCTTCCCCTACTTCATATCTAACTTGACAGGTAATCTTGTTTTTCTTCCATTTCTACTCATTGGCTGTCATTTGAACAGCCATCACCAGGTCACACAACAATGACACGAAAGAAATGCTGAACTCAATGTTTTAACCCTTCCACACCAGAGTTTTTGGGAAAAGTTACCCTTTGCTATATAGCTGCACTGATATAAGAAGTGAGTTGCAGTATTGTAAATGAACTCAGTTTCAAAATTTATGTATGGTGAAACATCACAAGAAATATTCTATAGTATAACAGGACTTCCAGAGTAGGAATCTTGCTGGTGGGGGGAAACCTTTAAATGCTAACCAGTCTTTAAGTTTCTATAACCACAGGGCATTTTTGTGTGTGCTCCGAGGGCCAGGGGGACACCTTAATTAGTGCAGCTCCAACAGCCTCTGTAATTAAAGCACAAGCAGCATCTCGTGTATCAATATCCCCACGCTTCAAAATGGTGGTGGGGCACTTTAACTAAACAAGCTTTAATTAAAGTGCCTCCTCCCCCGTTTTGAAGTACGGGGACACTGATACACGAGACAAGGAGACTGCTGGAGGCATGCTAACTAGCACACTCCAGCAGACTTGACTGAGACTGCTCTGAAACGCTGTAATTACAGAGCGTCGAAGCAGTCTCCCCACACATCTACAGGCACCCACAGTGACTGGAAAGCCTCTAAAGGTTACTGTCCTCTTAAAAGTTTCTGATTCAAAAAACACTTATGCACATGCTCAACATTAATCGTTCATTTAAGAATCTTCCCGAATACAAAGTTTTCCTAGTTAGAACCAAGAGTATAAACCACAGATCACGTTAGATCTTACCAAAAAGGAGTCCCGGCTAGATTTTTTGTTTTCTTTTTTCCCTCCCCATTTCATTAGGTGTTTAGAAGCAGAATGGTTATTTCATTTTAAGAAGCGTAGAACAGCAGAAAAAATGGTGGTTGGATTATATTCATGTCAAGTGTGGTCTGAATAATGAAGAAGAATGAAGAGCATAAGCATCATTCTGTCAGCTTCCATATAAAAAGAAATGTACCGTGCCTAACACCTCTGCAAAAAGAACACCATATCCAATTTCATGAATACTTTGAAATAATTCCTTCTTTAACTCGCCAGTGATTACAGCATCTTGTATCCTGTCTGCAATTTAGGGCTGTATTCACTCTCTAAAGCCCAGTTTGCAATGCTAAAGATGTGATGATTTAAGATACAGGGCACTAATGCTTAGATTCTTCCAACCCTATAGGCAATGCGAAACTTAAAAACTATTAAAACATTATTTGTTCTATAGGGATTACTTATTACACATTCAATTTAGTCAACCATGTCTGCTGAGAGGCACACAAATCCCACCATAGCTAATTTAAGAACTTACCAATTTCCCTTGCAATTCTGACAGCTTCATCTGCATCCTGTAAAAGCAGGAAATGAGACCTAACGTTAATCCCATCAGCCATTGCACTATGTCCTTAGGGCAGTCATATATTGCACTACTGTCTCCTCTGATTCATTTAATGTTTGATTTTACAACCTTCTGACCCTTTTCAGTCACAGGAATGTAAAATTAATACCATAAGTGGAATGTAAATTCTACCTCATCATTATTATACCAAGAAACTCAAAGCAATAAGGAATCAGCTGACAGGAAGCACTATCAAGATCACAAAATGATTTTCTGCATTTGCAGGAATTTAATGCTAAAATTTTGAAGTTTACAACATATCCTGGATCATAAATCAGATCATTAAAGCTTGTCCATTATCAGCTTGTTCTGTCTTCTTAGGTACGTGTGTGCCTTGTTTTCCTGAATACTGTCAGCAGGGGGAGTTGATTCTCTATTGTTTGGGTAAGATTCCGATTCAGAAAAAGTCTTACAAAATTTCTTCGACTACATCTGCCAGTCTTTACTCAAGCAAAACAGACAATTCCAGTGTTGGAGTTTTAGGTTATAAGATGGACAGGAACTTTAATGTATCTATTTAAATATTTTAACTGTGGTCTGAAATGGGCAGATTCAGACAACAGTTTTCTTTAACTACAACTAATGTTTAGATTTCAGTGCATAGCTATTAATTAGCAAAATTCTTCTGTGGTCACCACCTATTGTGTCAGCTGACTCATATCATTAGAATCACTGAGCAGCAAACGTAATGAGAGAAAAAAAATGATCTAGGAAGTTCAGAAGAGAAAAGCCAAAGGTCTTTCAACTCTGGTTCACTTTTTACCAAACAACCAAAGCTCACTCTCATACAGTAGTTAATTCTACTTCCTTTCACCCAGAACAATATATTTCTATTATGCAACTGTAAAAAGAAAAAAGGTTAAATAATAGTGGCATGGGTTAAGTCTGAGAATTCCATCCAAATTTGCTAATATTTATATTATTCTGTAACTTACATTATAAGATTTGTATAGAAGGCAGTAATGTCTGGAAACCACCAGCTGCTAAGTGTGTCTGAAGCTATGGGGGCTGACTTATGAACATTAAAATGAAACCTGATATTTTTAAAGCTTTCAAGGCAATTCATTTTAAAAGCACCCAGGTCAGTACTTTAAAAAAAAAAATATGTAAGAAATGTTCGTACCTGATTCATTTATGTCCAATAATAAAACAAAATCCTCTTTAAAAGTCTTCAGTACCTAGTAACAGCCCCATGAAGAATAAGGAGGCTGGCAGGGGAAGTTGTCAGAAAATTTAATTTCCTTTCATTAGCTAGTCTGCTCCACAAATCGGTGCTTGTTAAGTTCAAAGCAGTCCTGAAAGCAACATCAGCTTTAAGTCTTTTTATTCTAAGCAGTCACATCTGTTAATGAGATTTTCCAAATAACAATTGTTTTTAAGTCAGAGATAAATCTACCAAAAAAAAGGAAAAAAAATAATCAAGGTTTACTGTTTTATTACACCTTGCTGCTTTCCATGACCCTGCACCCTCCAAATTTTAGCTTAAAGGGATAAAAATGCATGAAAAGGGTCATTTAAGAATGTTAGTGGTTTCCACACATTGAGTTTGAAGGTTCTTTGTTCCTGCCTGTGACAGTTATGCGAGAATACTTCCCCTTAATAGCCTCTCTGTCAGGAAGTGTTAAACCTGCCAAATGCAGACAATTAGAGCCTCTTGAACAAAATGCAGGAAGAGTGATGACTGATGAAGAGCTACGATTATAGTCAAGAAGGAAACTTTTACATTTCTTTTCTCTTGGAAATTCCGTCATATATTTGCAAAACAGAATTAACAGAAGGGGGGCAGGGAGCAAATAGGGTAATTTTTTTCACTTAGTTACCTGCAAACAAGTAGCTAGCTGATACATTGGAAGTTCATTTGAACAAAAGCTACAGATCATTTAGAAGAACTTTTTAGTCATAATTGTTTTATACACACAAGCAACAACTTTAAAGAATAAACAGCATGATATGAGAAGTACTCGTACCTTCCTACTCTAAAAAAATAGCGAGAAAAACAGATTATTCAAAACAAAGTGTCCTGCAAGGATATTGCTTATTTATACTATTTGAACACCACATACTTTGGCAATTTTAACATATTCAAACAATTCTGCAACAAGAAAAATTCAATGCATATTCAAATTCTCTAACTCACAAAGCCTGCTTTGGAAATAGCAGATACTGTTTATTGGAATTAAAACCACATTAAGAAGAAAAGGAGAGAGGAACAATTTGGAAAAATGTATAAACAACTGGCATACTCAACTCTCTGGCAACCGGCTTTCGTTCTCTTTCCCTGAAATAGTAACTTTAATATAGAGCTTTTAATTTACAGAGTGCATAAATATGTGGCAAGTGTCCAAATTCCAATAAAAATTTAAGGCAGTTATTTTTAGACTTTGATGCTAGGAAGCTATGACAGACATACTATACACTTCCTATGAAGAAAAGAAACTCAGATTCATGTACACTGTGCTGCAAAAACATATAAATTCATATCTGGAATACAGACAAAAAAAACATGAAAGGGTTAGAGTATTTTGAAATAATTTAATCTCTCTTTTTTTCCAAGGTTCCATTGACTTACTACTATTTCCTATAAAATCAAATTAGCTATGCTCTTATTTTCCTAAAATAAGCAGAGATTAGAAAAAATATAACTCTGGGAAATTATTTTAATAAAGTGTTAAGGAAAAAATAACTATTTTATTAAATAGCCTTATAAAACTACAACCTTTTATAAAAATGATGGTCACAATAATATTTTTTTAATGGCTGATTATACCATCTTTGAATTCAAACAACATAAAATAGTTATTTCTGTTCATTTAAGTAGTAGTAGTTTCTTACCTGTTCTTTTTTTTTTTACCTCTCTGGCCAGATTAAAAAAAAGAAAATGCAAAACTGCTTTGATGTTTGGATGGTTAGCTCAATTTGTTTGCTGACTCTTAGAGCAGGGTAGGCAAACCCTAGCACTTGTGCCAGAATGTGGCACGCGAAGGCATTTTGCTTGGCACTCGCACCTTGGGGCTGCACAGCCACAACAAGGATCAAGCCCCTCGCAGCTCCCCTGCCGTTCGCCCCTGGCATGCCAACATCTTACAAGTTGAGGTTGCGAGAGTTTTTGGCATCTGCCCAAAAACCTTGCCGACCCCTGTCCTAGAGCTATAAATATTTTATTAGTTAGAAAGAAAATGTTTCTGGAAAGAAGACATTTGCCTGGTATATAGCAACTAGGCAAAACCAAACTAACAAGCCATTAGTTATTAATCTCCAACTTCCAGTTTGTCTTTCAACCCAGCTCATGAACATATCTAAAACGGGTGCCTAAAAAAAAACATGCAAAGTCTTGGTACCGCTGAATTTAGTTTAAAAAATTCCCACAAACTCCAATGAGTCCAAGATTTCACCTGCAGATATAAACTTCTTGGATCCCCACTGAGCACTGCTAAATTTAGAATATGTCTACACTACATCAAACCATAAGGAGCCCAAGTGAGAAACACTTGTTCTGCCTTGCTCCCACTTTATGCATGCCAAATACCAAAAAAATACCCTTTTTGGCATATGCCAGCACTGCTCTCATGCTTGGGTATGTCTTGTTCAAGCAGCTACATGACATTTTCTTTAACATTTGGCATGCAGAGCAGAAGCAAGTTTGTAGTGTTTTTTATTGTGGCACTCCCTAGCACAATTTGACATGGTGTAAGAAGGCAGGGTATATATGCACCTTTATAGCCTAACTAAATAAGATACAGATATAGATATAGATCTATATTTATATATAGAACACAAGCTTTCATGAGCCCAAGTTCACTTTATAAGATGCTGACATGGTATAGATATGCCATAGTTATACAAACAAAACTATATACTATCTAGCAATAAAATCTTTCCTTGTCTCTTCACCACCCCCACATTCTCTCCTCCTCCCCACCACCCATGTTCTCCCTTTTGATTGCTTTATCCAGCATGGCCTTCATTTATACACTGTAGAAAAATCGTAGTACACCTCTTAATCAACACTCAAGTTTAGTCATTGTTCAGCTTGATTACTACTCTTTTACTTTTGGTCTCCTACTTTTCACTTCCCCATTCCAATCTAACCACACTAATGGATGCTAAAGGCCACATGTTCTCAAACCATCATGCCATCTTTATTGGTTCTCTTAAATCTCACTGTATGAGATTTAAGATCCTCATTCTCATTTCCAAGGTCCAGCATGCCACCCTTGCTTGCATCTCAGTTCTCATTTCCCCTTAATCTCCAATTCACTTTCACTATACTCCCAATACTGTTTCCTCCAAGGACCCTTCATCTCTTCTTCATTTCATGCTTTCATTTATGCTGCCCACTCATCTGGGAATAGTCTCTCATTTCTTGTATGTCAAGCACCCTCTTCTTCTATCTTCAAACCCTGCTTAAAACCAAACCCTTGAAAAAATCCTTTCAGCTAAACAGTACTTCATCTCAGCTATAACACCTTCACAGCCCCTTTTCCCTAAACTACTGTTGTCCGTGTTTAGACCTTTGTCTGTTTCTTGTACCTTAAATGATACGCTGTTTGAAGAAGGGAACACATTTCTTAGTCTTTATTTGTGAAGCACTCAAAAAAAGCATTCACAGCACTGATTAAATGATGCCTAATAAAAAGAAACTGCTCTTCACTTCAGCCAAAGTAAGCTTCTTTTAATACAGTTTTGAACTGAGTTAAGAAAATGACATACTGGAAGCAGTTAATCACTCTTATGCCTATCTTCCCCACTCAACCACCAAAAAATTTTAGCTGCCTAACTTCTATAGTCAAATCCTCTTCACATATAAGTGTGAAAGCACTTTTCTGTCCAGTTTATTGGGGCCAGTACAGACTGAAATACTTCCTAGACCAAATGGAAAGAAGCCATCTTGATAAGGTAAAAATGAACAAGAGGGAGTTAGGCATTAAACTCCCTAAAACTTTCAGAGGAAACAGGTACAAAACTGTCCTTTGGACTTTTAGAAGTCCCATCCCATAAATAGGGGTGAAGAGTCAGGTAGAGATTCAAACCACAGAAGAGTATGGAAGCTTGCCAATTATCTGATCAGGCAGCTGTCCACTTAAAAGAGAGAATGTAAAGGTTTTTAAGTCTCTGAGATTTAACTACCATGTCCTAGGCATGTTGTTCCTATAGTTATACCTGCTTAGAACCTCACTACCTCTTCTTTATATCCTGGGCTAGGTAGAAAATGGCAAACCACACTGTGCACTAGGGAACACCAGCCCTATCGCATTATGTGACCCAGGTAGTCATTCCACTCATCAGGTTCAGAAGATGCTCTCCTCTTTCGCTTCTGGCAATGAGGGTTCTCCCCTTGGGTCTAACTATCACATGCCATGGGCGACTGGTACCTCCTGAGTTGGGGGGGCACTTGCTCCCCTAGCGGACAGTCAGCGACTGGGTGGGGGTCCCCCAAGGCCAATTCTGCCGACCCACAACTGGCAGTGGCACGCCGCTGGCACTTCCAGGTAGGACCACTTCTCCTGACGCATTCCTCGGCTGGCACTCTCAGGAGGGGCACCAGTGCTCTCACCTGCCCCACCTGCCCAGAAACACTGCTGTCAGGGGGTACACCAGCGTTCTCAGGGGGTGTACGTGCACCCCCTATGCATCACCATTGTCACATACTGTCTCCAGACAATTCAACCTCACTTCTTTTCAAAGCTTCAACTCTCTGTGTAGGAATAACATTGGTTCACACACTTCTTATAAGAGAACCTTGCAACATTTAAAATGAAATAATCTTCCTCTTTCTTCCCAACAATTCAAAATAGTAACCCCATTAGTGCCCTTTGTTTTTAAAAGTTATTCTGATTTGTTCAGTTTTCTAATCTTATTTAATTTGGTGGGGGGAGTTTTGGAGGAGGACCAGATTTCATTCAAGTTAAGTGCTGATCATCCAGATACTGAAGGCTGGGAGGTAGGGCTATTCACATTTTGATGTAAAGGTCAAGTGCAAGTGGCTACCATCCACATTGCTAGCAGTTCTCATTTCTTTTTTGGGCACCTTGAACCTTTTGAGATAACTCAAGAAGCATAGCAACCCACTTGAGTACCTGTAGTTAGGTAATCTTCTCTATTAGTTTTACTGGTTGTGGTATTAAATATTATTAAACATTTATCCAATTTTGTGGATATTTTTGGACTAGACTAACCATAAACAAACAACCCATGAAATGGTTATTACTATTAAAGGTTTATGCAAAATTTGAATGTTAAATATTCCTGTAACATTAGGTGATTTTGTGTGAAAAATAAAAACTTTGATGGCTGTTTAATTCAACATGGCCTACTCATTTGATATTGATTAAGCAGAACATACACCATGTGCAGGCCACAATTCCTAGAACTGCAGAATGAAAGACAGGGCATCAGGAATAATAGAGATCAGCTAAGGCACAACTTAACTGTTACTAAGTTTTTTTAGTGAAGCTTCTATACATGGTTCAGTGGCACAATTAGCTTAGAAGAGGTCTGAGATACAGTCCAATTGTTACTGCTGCAAGACATCAGGGTTCCCATTAATCCTAGCGCTACACCACAGCAGAACAGAACAGTATAGAAAGAGGATTTGTAAAGCTTTGATCAAAGGCAGCATACTCTTAATTATAAACTGCTTGGACAAATATGTATCTCTTAACACAAGAGTCCTTCAGACACCACAGACACCAGGCACTTGCATTATTAGCAACATCAACAGTTTTTGCCTAGTGCATGTAGAAATGTGGTGATTGAGCATCCAAACATGCTGTCATTATCTACATCCTTCCTGGGCCAACCCACAGAGGCATGGCCATAGGAATGAATGGATTTGTAGAGACACGTCTCATGGCACTTGTGGTAGCACGAGTACTTTCATCAAAGTCATACTAGCCTCTCCTGCTCTAGGAAAAGACAGAATAGGTTAAAATAAAAAGGCTGCTTCCCCTTCTTTGCATTTCTACACCCTGTTTCTTTTCTTCCCTCTTTTCTATTAAATTTTTCACTCTTACTCATTCCTTACCAAGATTAAATCACACTGAGGTTTCTTGCTGCAAGAAACAATAGCATGATTTAATCTTGGTTAGATGACACAATACTAAACGTTATTTCCCCTGATATATACTGATCATTAAGGCATGGTCAAAATTCCATCAAGAAAATAATTCAAAATCATCTTCAAAAACACATTTCATCATACAAGTCAGCTTTGATCAATGCCAAGTACCAAGATTCAAACGTCAGCAATTTTTTCTGCAGCTAAGTTTAAAATTATTCATATTCTTTTTCAACGGAAAATGTTTTCCCTTTTTATTTCATAACTCAAAAATTATTTGAAATGACTTCTCATTAATTTTTCCAAAAAAAAAAAAAAAAAAAATCAACTTCAGGTTAAAGATTAAGCATTAGAAATTTCATCCCAAATGGAGCGGCTTATTTAAAAAAATTAAAAAACCCCAACCAAAAAAACCCCCTTCAAAATCCATCCTATAAACAGACACATACAGAATGGCAGGAGCTGGGGGAGAAAGGGGGATAAAGACAGATTAGAAAAAAAATCAAGGAAGGATGACCACCCGTGTATATAGAATCAGTATGGAAAGTAATGCAATATGGATAAGTTTTATCAAACTTCATCATCACTGTGAAACGACTGCTAGACATACATACTTGATGTATAATCTTTAGCCATACTTTTTCACAATAACGTTAGTATAGTTATTGAAAGTGAAAAAAATAAGAAAAAAATTCATGCATGAAGGCATATATATGCATGCACACATAAACCCATACCTGATGTATTAACCTCATTTATCTGTCTTACATTGCAACATATAATGTACGATATTATCTTTCTTATAAAAAAAAGGTAAGAGTGCTTTGAGATGCTACCCTTTTTGTTTGCAGCCCTTAGTATACTGTCCAATATCTGATAATTTACTCCATTACTCTAATGGCTTCCCCCCCATCGACAGCTTTCTAACCAATAAAAGCCAGCGCATGACACTTTTCTATCACATTTTTCACTAACACTGAATTTGTAATTACATTACTTTTATTTAAGCAATTTGATTGTAGAGTAAACAGTTTCTCACCTTGACTACCCCATCAAAACCAGGGATTGTGTTGACCTTTGCATTCTTGGCTAACAATTTGCTTTCAATCTTGTCTCCCATAGCTTGAATAGCATGCGTGTCAGGTCCAATGAAGGTGATACCATCCAATTCCTGTGGAAACAATAAAGATTTAAGTTTAGGTAAAGAATTCTTAAAATGGCTTTAGCTATGCATCCACAAGAGAAAAAAAATTATGAAAAATACTTACTGGAATTTCATTTGGAAAATATTGTATTTATGTACCAACATCACAAATAGAACGGCACTGGAGCCAGTACTTTAAAAATGTGTATGACCATGTGAAACATGTACACCTACAGATTCAGAACTGTATCATTAGCATTTGTATAAATCAAAGCCAGGCCAAAAAAAAGCAGCTGAATGTCAAAGTATTTCAGCTTGAAAATTAGAAATGTCCCTTGAGTGAGGGGAGGCCAGTTAACTCGTGACTGAAACAGCCACAAGTGACTTACAAACATATGCTTGTTAAAATGTAAAGTGTTCAGGATTTCATTGTGCATTCTTTAAACCAAAGCTTATGAAACATCAAAAATGGAAGTAAAGTCTCTCATTTGACAAATTTAAAGAGTTTGAAGACTAGATTTAAAAAAAAAAAACCCTAGAATAAATACAGCATGTAAAATATAAATTTTGCAT
Source organism: Alligator mississippiensis (assembly GCF_030867095.1). Lineage (NCBI taxonomy): Eukaryota > Metazoa > Chordata > Crocodylia > Alligatoridae > Alligator > Alligator mississippiensis. The sequence goes on from NC_081824.1 coordinate 363,961,162, forward strand.
GCATCTTACAAACACAGCAACTCTTACGTTTTTCATATTCACTTGAAAATAGGGCATTATAAGAATTATTTTAATAGGTATAAACATGACTTATAATTTCTCCCTATTTCCCTATGCTAGCCAACAGACTCGAGTTTAAATGACAAAGTACATCTCATAACAGTCTTTTAACATCTTCTACTAACAGACCTTATGCAGGGCCAAGGACGATTCCAATATAAGTGCATGTAATGGACATTATTATTTCAATTTTCTGTAACTGAGATGGTATGTGCACATGTGTTTGAAGGAGTTGTCATATCTTCTGTATTCAAAAATTAGAAATAGAACAATTAAATTAAACTCAAAAAAATTGTAAACTGATTTAAAAAATGTTAAGAGTAACTAGAAAAAAAGTAGGCAAAACAGTGCACAGGGTTGTCCTCCCATGTTCTTATGTTCTTCAGTGTGGCTTAATAGTTTCCCACACAACTAAAAGACAACTAACTTATTGGACACCAACATTCCTACGGCTGCCACTTAACACTAATACCATTTTCAAGTTTAGAATCTGTACATTAAAGTTAATTTTGTGAGCAAGGTGTGCATGTTAGCTACTATATATAATCCCAATAAGACAATCATTTATGATGCTTCACTGTAGCTATAACTACACATTGTGCTGGAGCATCAGTATAAAACATCTGACTGATCTCAGGCTGATCTCACAATAGCATGTGGAAATGCTCACTCTGATGAGGCAAAATTCATGGCCTACTGCCAATCCTATGGTGTAAAGCAGGGAAGTCAAAGATATGGCTGTGGACCAGATCCAGCCTGCAAAGCCCTATCACCCAGCCCACAGTGTCACCTGTGGGTCTTCAATGAGCCCAACACACTGGCCCTGATCCCAAGTACTACGTGCAGCATGCGCTGGCCACAGCCCCAGCTTGGAAAGAGCATCCTCAAGCATGTTCCCAGTCCCCCTGGCTTTTAAACTGCCACCACTGTCATAGTCCTCAGTCTGGTAAATCGGTGGGGATGGCATTGCCTGCTTCTCACCTTCCCAAAGCAGTCACCAATGCTTCTTGCCTCTTCCCAACACCAGGTACCACCTAGCTTGAGGAAGGAGCTGAGGGCTTTCCTCCAGTGCTCCCTTTGCTCTGCTCCCAAACACTGGAAGCAGTAGAGCAGGCTGCTCTCCACCTGTTCCCAGGATCCCAGTCTGGGGAAGGTATGGGAAGTCTTCTCCCAGTCCCAAGGAGCAGGCAGGGAGAGTAGAGCAGCTGCTGCCTTCCACGCCTTTCCCAGACTGGGATTAGCCCAGTCTGGGGAAAGCAGGGTACAGGCAACAAGGTGGTGCATCCTGTGGCCTGTTAGTAGTTTTGAGAAGAAGTTAAGTAGTCAACATAGTGCCACACATGTTCTGTGAGTTCAAGGATCAGAAGTTTGCAGAGAAGATGAATTTCTCACCTATGGGTGAAGTAATGACCTAGTTTTAAAGTCTAAGCATGCCCAGTACATTCCATGTTATTTAACTTTTTGATGCCAAATGCCAAGTTGGTAACTGTCACCTTCTTGGAGGTAAGCAGTGATGTGATTGGTATTTGGATGAATGAATCTATGAGGATGAATGGTCCAAAGTATGACTGACAGAGGTGGTATGTTGAAAGTTGCAAAAGAGACCAGACCAAGGGATCTTGGTCTCTTGCAGAATGAATGGGTTCCTTACATGTGGGTGCTGGTGAGTGCATGTCTGGAACGCTGTGGTTGAGGGGCCTGGGAGGCCAAAGGCCAGCATGGTCCAGCATGTGACTGCACTTCCTATGGTTGGTGAGAGAGTGGCAGAGTGGCAGGAGAGACTGTAACCCAACAGGAGCGTAAGGGCCTGGGAGGCCAAACTCTTCTCGCTTGTGGGTAAGGATAGGCAACATGTAGTGGGGCACAGGGGGGCACCCCCTGACAGCAAGCGCTCTGACTGGTAGGAGTGCTTGTGTCCTCCCTAAAACTGATTCTGCCAGTAGCACATCAGTGACGGAAGTGCCGGCACTTCTGCCGCCACTGTGCCATAAGTGGAAGTGCTGGCACTTCTGCCATCACTGCCATGCTGCCTGTGTGCTCAGCAACCAGCTGCTGGGGCTCCCCACCCCCAGTCACACCCTGCTGGTGGCCCCCCAAACTCAGAGGGCACCAGTCGCCCATGTGGGTATGCATGCAGGGTGAGGGTCCAAGAGACCAATACCTCTGTAGTGTTGATTCAGTGCTTGCAGTGTGCCTGGTGATCACCTGAAGAGTGCCTAGTTATTGATGCTGTGACTCCAGGTGAGTCTGTGTGAGAAGTCCTGCTATAGAGATCACTGGCAGCAACCATATGAGAAGCTGTACATGTTCTCTAGTGCCCTCTCTGGGATAGCATTGCATTGCTTTGGCTTATATTACTGTCGATATCCGATATTGCTATTGATATGTTATTGATAATGGGGTTTAATGGGGTTTATTGGCTGGTTGTTGTTTACATTGTTGCTGTTTAGCTACTATAGTTACTATTACCCCTTTATACTGTGTCTGTCGTTTACTGCTAGTTAATTATATTTCGCTAATTAGAGCTGGGCTGCAGGATTACAGTTAGTGAAGGTTGAGGTTCCATCCCTTTCAGATGGATCCTTAATTAGGATTAACAACCCCATTTGCATTATTAAGGATATTTCCCTGTTCAACAAGGGAAACCAGAGGAGAGGGGACAGTTGCAGGCTGAACACCTGTATGCTCCCTCTCCTGGGAAGAGTTCTACTGGTGGATATTTCTCAGAGAATTTCCACCAGTAAAAATGAATGTCTGCTCAGCACCTAAGATAACAATGAAGGCAGTACAGTGCATCAGTTTAAAGATTAACTGATCCAGAGAGGCCTATACTTTCATAAACTATGCAGCCCACTTGCTTACTACTTCTTACTAGACTGCAGAATACAAAAGCTCATGCCTCTCTGAATGAGATGGTCTATAAGGTGCCAGCCTACCCTGCCTTCTGTCTTAACTTCAAACTAACACAGGTAACTCTCTCTAAGATAATAAAGTCTGGCAATTTAGGGCACGGGATCCACAGCTATGCAAATCCACCTGCTCTCATAGTCTGACAAAATAGTTCAGTCCTGAGGCTTACTAAGAGTTCCAGCTCCCTAATCAGCAGGAGACTTCTCCAAACCTGATCCTGGATTCCTTAATAAATAGCTTTCAACTATTTGTGCTGAACAATGAGAACTGAATCTGGCCTCAGCAGCAGCACAAACAAGATAGGAAACAGAACAACCTGCAGAATGAAAACAGGACAAACCCTTTGTATATACAAGAAAATGGTTAAAACATACAAAGTTACAATTACAATTATTAATAGGCTACAGGGGATTGGTGGCAGAGTGGGTGAGGCATCTTATTATCGCTCCAGAAGTGAGAGTTCAAATGCAGTTATTTCAAACTCAGACCAAAGACTGCCCCTACTTAAACCAACTATAAATGAACATCTAATCATTCTGACTGGGGAGCTAAAGGTAGAGAGGGCAAAAATGTTACCACTCATTTGTGCATCCTCAGTTATAGGAGCTGGTATGCATTAATCACCACAGCCTGATAGTCTTTCTAAGCTCAGGCAGACTGTGACTGGCTGACTGACCAAACAGCTCCTCACTAAGTCAATGCTGTCACTGACATAATTTTTCTGCAAAGTTTTCATCAGGCTGGCAGTTTTCTGGTCATTTCATATTTCTGATAGGGTAAAGACGTAAGTATGAGAAATGCAACATAACTACTAGAGACTCGTCATCTACAAGATCAAAAATAATGGTGCTGTACTCCTTCCAATAGCTCTAGGATACCATATTAAGATATGATCATTACAGTAATACATTCATAGTTTTGGCTTAGTTGTCAGCAAACCTGCAGAAATTTAGTGGATGAATAAATCCTTTATACACGACTGTCTAGGTGAGAGGTGTCAAACACCTTGCCCTTCAGACCAGATAAGCAAGTGGTACAGGGCCTGTCCACTGGCCAGATGTATGACATTTAGCTGGCCCCATGGGCCAGACTGAACCCACAGACTTGCCCCTTCCCCCTCCATACTATATACAAGTGCATGCGGCACTTGCTCCACACAGTACCCACGCTGACAAGTCTTGGATCCATCCTGCAAGTGGCACCTGCCCCAGAGCAACTGGTGTGGGGTACCACATACAGCACAGGTCACAGAGCCAGTGCCATGTGAAACATACATCCCAGACTAGCTGGCACAGGTGCTATGTGTGGCATGTGCCCCAGACTGACCAGGACATGTGCAGTTCAGGTCCCAGGCCAGCCAGAATAAGTGCCATATGCAGCATGCATCCTGGACCCTGCACACAAGACCTGGCATGTCACCTGTTGGTGTGTGTAAAAAAAATCTATCCCCATATTGTGTAACGCATCATTTTTTGGATGCAGAAATCCAAGAGAAGATTAATTGGCCTCATGGATTACTACTTGTTTGAAGCAGAAAATAACTTTTCAGTGGTCCTGTCCACATTTTCAGCTATGAGACATCCTCCAAGTGTGAGTGCCCCTCCCTGAACTCAGGACAGCATCAGCACTGAAGCCTCCCAAGCTCTCTTAACATCTACACAAATTCTGAGTGAAGAAAGAGAAATGACCACAAGATTATTTCTAAAATTGACAATGTGTGTCACTTACAGGTGCATTGACAACAAGGAAATGACAGAAGAACAGCCCTTGAAATTGATGCAAATTTCTAAGATAGTATATGGGGAAATACTGCTCATCTTGCCCTGCCTGGTCATTTTCATAGGACAGTAAGATGAGAGCAAAGCTTCATCATGGTCAATACCCTCTCAGTCACCTATGCTCAACTACCCACTGTCCTTCCCTTCACTCACCAAAGGTTCCAAAAAATCAACCTCTCTCCTCCTTCCCCTGATCTTTTCCCCCCAGATAACTTGCTCATCTGACCTTTTCGCCCAGATAACTTGCTCATGCCCAATTCAGGACACTTGATTCAGTTTCTCTAGCCAATCTCTCCCTCCCAAGAGTGATCCGTTGGTGCATAGTAGAGTTCTTTGAGCTCACAGGTGGCAATCCTGAAGGATATGCCATGCTGCTTCTGCAAGTTCTCATGCCAGCAAATGCCCTAGAGTCATGGAAGGGAATCACTCGTCATGGCAGCTCTCTGCTGAGGCTGGCAATTCCATGGAACATGCATGAGGTTTGAAAACCTCCCTATGCCTACATTATAGCTTCATAGCTCTGCCAGACCTCCTCACAGTGAAAGCAGCAATCAATCACACCCTGAACTAGGATCACCCTTCCCCTGCAAACTTTCCCCTGAAGAACAATGCCCCATTCTGTGCCCTGTCTAAATGCTCTGAACCTGCTGTTGCCATGACCCCAAACTCTGACGGAAACCTGGAATCGCAAAAGGTTTAACTGCCACCCATCTGTGCCCATATCCCTGTGAAGGAGGCAACCACCATCCGAGGACCTGAAAAAATGAATTGTTCCGCAGGGAGTGACAGTCTGGTCCTCCTTAAGGATCCTGGATGGCTCCTGGCAGTAGGGGGCCAATGTTCCTTGCAACACCCAAGACCTTGTTGACATCCCTGCCCTGAGCATATGACAACATCGTGCACTTGATTTTAGTGTAGATATACAGCCAGTCCAGCTGGTATCCCCAAGTCACCATCTGCGTTGCAATGCACTTGTAAATCACCTGATGTTGTCAGCTATCTTTATCCCTTTGCCTGTTGTGGCAACTGTTCTCTCCTCATAATGGGGTCCAGCACCTTGCGATGACTCAAATTCAAGGCCCATGTGCTGTGTTCTGAGGAGGGTATTCTCTGGTCTGGTCCAGTCTAGTTCAGCTAAGTGATGATCACTGTTTGCACTGGAGAGCTCGAGCAAAGTGATAGGCCTTGGCAAATCTTGCAGGTGTCAATGAGTGCTCAGGGACATACCATGTGGGCCAGGGTCATAGCACCAGTGGCAGGTGGGGGTGTCACCTTAAGACCAGTACCACTCCTCCTCCTCCCCTGGCAGTAGAGTTCTGACAGATGGACAGACAGTTCAGTGGACCAGGAGTGTGCGCGCGTGGGGGGGGAGGGGGAGGGAGAAGGGGGGGTTGGGCATGATGCATTCTGGGATGGGATGCCAGAGGACTGCAAATTGCTTGTCTTCATTCTGTGGAGCAGTCTGACAATAGCTGATCACACATTGCTTAAAATAACCTGGAGATGCCCCGCGAGCAAAAATATATATATCAAAAGTTTGCTACAGTATGAGCACACTTCATGCATGTTTTACTGCTTGGATGTGCAGTTTGCTTGTATTTTAAGTGCCCTGACCACATACAAAGTGTAACATGAGACATGACCCTAGGACTCTACCTCTACTATCTTTATTCCTGCCTGTCTCTCAAAAGAAAGGTATGTAGCCTCTTGAATAGGGATCAAGGAACAGCTATGAAGACAGTAGCCTCACCTCAGGCACAAATATTGCAATAGAAACACTGGTAAAAACAAATTAAAGCTTCCTAAGTTCCAAGTCACCTTCTTTCTGCTATTATCATAGTTATAAAACGGTACACCAATCACTTTAATCTGCAGTAGCGTGCTGTCCTTAAAATAGCATATATTCTGAAATCATACAATTATACAGTGCATACACACCTTACATGGTATGAAATATTTTTCCACATTTCTTAACAATTACACAGGAATTTCACAGTATGTGCCGTACACTTCCAGATAAAAGAAGGTATTATTTAATTTTAAAATTGTAGAAATATAAGATGAAATATTTAAGTGTTAGTGAAAGAAAAAGGTCAATAGTAAAAAAACGAAACTGAAGAAGCTTTGGCAACAGTCTTGGTGGGAAATATGCAATATTTTTGGGAGCACTACACCTTCAAAGTTTTACTTTGGACCTCATCATACAATCCAAATCACATTTAATAATTATATAATATCAAATTAAAGCTTAAGAGTGAACCAAGTGAACATTTTATTATTACTACTACTACTACTATTCCACATTTGAGTCCAAATGCAGTACTGAACCATTTCAGTAATCAGAAAACATGTAAGTGTACAGTACATAAGATGTACATGACCAATGATCTTATGCACTTCTACCTACACAACCCTTCCTTATTATTAACTATGCAAAGCAAGGACTCTGACGTAAAGACTATGCCCCATAACAGGACTAAATACTTAACTTTTTATAAAGTAATGAACACCCAGAAAATTTAGATAAAAACAAATGAAACGTAAGAATTTTCCTTGGATGGTTTCCATATTGCTTTTCTTCAGTTCCCTGGCATTGAAACCAGCCTTAGTTTTTACATGATAAAAGAAATCTGTGGAACTAATCCTAGAAACCTCTTTCTGTTTTCTTGCATAACACCTCCAGGCGACAGAAAAGACAAAATGCTTCATTTGCATCCTTAGAAACTGAGAATGCGCCTTTTCAGCTGCAAATGTTATTGCATCTACATTTCCAGAAGAGAAAGAAGGTTAAACAGCCTACTCAGGTTTATGTTAACTCATCTCTTTTTAGCACCATGAGCAGCACAAAGAGCAGAGAATGCAAAGGCTTAACGGCCCAACCTCTTTCTTCATTAAGTTCAATTAGATTCTGGAAATGGATATAGCTGCTGATTACATGAAGATAAAAAGAAGAAATCAGGTATGCACAAAGGAAATGGCAAACACTAACAAGTGTAATATTAGTCTTCCCAATCTTCCAGCCTTGTGAAGAACATTTTAATTTTTAATGCAAAACAAAAAAGTTCCATCAGTCCCCTTCACTACAAGACCATCTGTGATACAGGATTTTGCCTAAGGCAACAGAAACATTTATCTCATCATTCATATAACATTTTGTTGGGGGTTTTTTAATGTTGACAACATGGAAGTGTAATATAAAATCCTCTGAAACTGTCAGCAAGGTTAGAAAAGCAATCTCTCACCTGATGTGCTACATACACAACAGCTCTATTCCCATCAATTAAAGAGTGTATCTGACTGCCTTTTAGCTGCAAAGATTATTGAACAACTCACTGTCTTCAGAATACAAAAAACAAGGTACAATTTATTCCATGAGATATTCCTTGTCAACACAAAAAGAGTTTTAGGATTCATCTAACATAATAATCATGTATCTTTTTCAGAAGAAGCAGTACCTGGAGGTGTAAAGCAGAAGATGAAGTTAGCCATGCTTTATTTTCCAGGCCTTTTAGCTGTCAGTCTGGAAGTAATAACTTCACTTGGCACAGAATGCTCAAGAAGATGTTTAATACAAAATTCACATTTCACTAAATGAAAAACAGGCACTGAAAGAGTATAGAAGGGGCAGGGGGTATATTCCTTTGCCCAAAGTAGTATGTCATATTACCAAGGACTTGTGCTCACTCGAAAGTATTTTACAACATTTTATAAGTTACAAAAAAGATAATTAATATTGAAAACAAATTCTAAAACTAAAATAGTTTATAAACTTTAATTTTATAATAGAATTAAAAATATGTGAGCAAAATGTATCTTTATGAGATATCTGCATTTCCTACAGCCATATTATTATTTTTTCAGTGCACAGGGATACAAAAAAATTTACATTCTTGTGTTTATTTGCACATTTCCTCCCTAATCAGTCTGGAACAGTTCTTAGCCCTCCAAAAGCTGATGCCTGTACTTAACTTAAATGACTAGCACTAATAGGAACACATTCTGAGTTCAAAACCAGACAATGAAAAATTAATATTGGATATTATCAAGACATGATATTATACTTGTGATCACAGATTTTTTTGGCTTAATTACATTTCTGTAATAATCCTATAAATTAACCTGAATTTAGTGAGAATGCCTCCAGGTATTTTTTTAAATTTATTTTACATATATTGTATATATAAATGGTATTTTTTTCCAGATACGTCACTGTGTTTGTAGAATTGGGTAAACATCACTATACCCATGGTTAAATACTGGGAAACTGAGTCAGATAAGAGTACAAATGATTTGTCCCAAGTCACACAATGAAACTGTTGTAAAACTTAGTTCTTAAGCAATTCAGTTAGTGACATGCTCTCAACAAATCAGTAATTAGCTGGCATCACAGCATGGTTCTTCTGGATATTGAAATGTTGGGATGTGACATTCTTCAAACGACATAAAACTGAGGGGGTCATTAGATTTCCAATGGCAGGCAAAGTTCTTTGGGTAGATGTGATATCTTTTATTAGACCAACTAAATAGTTGGAAAAAAGTCTTTGCAAGCTTTTGGGCACAAACACCCTTCGTCAGGCCTGAAAGGACTTTTTTTCCAACTATTTAGTTAGTCTAATAAAAGATATCACATCTACCCAAAGAACCTTGCTTGCCTATGTCCTTAGACCAATACGGCTACAACCAACAACTCATTACATTTCCATTGGCATTTTTCATAGAATAAGGATGTTAACTCATTGTCCTGACCAAATACCACTGTAGGTAATTAGTCTCCTTACCTAAACTCCCTGGATTTTTCAATTGGATACAGTATTCCTCTCTTATTTCCTGCTCTTATGTGAAGGGTACAAAGTGGCTATATTCTATCAAGCAGCAGCTACATTAAGACGATTGCACTTCAGTGCGAAGTGATATCATCCTAATACCATATTTACCCAAATCCTTGAGAACCGCACAATAATTAGATTGTATACATGGAAAACGTATACATTGGTTATAATTAGCTGTGTATAGAATCTACATATTGGAGGATCACCTTAAATTCATCTCCCTCACTGCAGTGGGGAAAGCAATAGTAGGGACCCCTAGCAGGAGATGAGAATCAGCCGGTGGGGGAGGCAGTAAGGGAACGGGCAATGAGGGAGGCAAGCAGCTTGCCCTGTCCCTCCCACTTATTTGTGCCTGCCACCCCCAGCCTTGCACTTCACCCCTGTCACTCCCCTGTCCCCTTCCCCCCCCATCTTCCCCCACTTCTGTTCCCCCAATGGCCTTTGTCCTCCCCCAAAACCCCTTCCTCTTTTCCACCCACTTACCTTTGCTCCAGCCATACTGCAGCCTGGGGCACAGCACACAGCCCCAAGCCCAGCCCCATAGCAGATGCATGGAGTCAGCAATGCTGCTACAGGGCCAGGCTCCATGCTCCAGGTTGGAACAGAAGCAGAGCCTGACAGTGCTGGAGCAAGGGCAAGAGGGAAAGTAAGGGAGATCTGGGGCACAGGTTGCATGTGGGGGTATGGGGAAAAAGGGTGCAGAGGAAGAGATGGAGACTGCAGGGGGAATGGCAGGGGGTGTAGGGTCCAGCCCCGACCCAGGGTTGTGGCCACAGCAACTGCCTGCCAACCCACTGCCTCATACTCAATTCCAAGATGAGGGTCTTTTCCTCCCATGTTAAATGGGCAGGGTGGATGGACCTCATCTTGGAATCAAGTAAATATAGTAGCTATAAGTTTAAGACTGAAATGTTTTGAAATCTTTCAAGGATAAAAGCTGTATAGAAATGCAAGAAACTATAAGAGATGTAATATAGACACAAATACATATCGCTAGGGCCCTACCAGTTTCCACTAGGGTGGAAGTTGGCTGTGCTGCAGCTCCTTTAATCTTGCAGGTTCCCCCATGTGCCCCCCCCCCACCCTTGATTGGTGGAGGGGCCTCGATTCCAGTTCTCTTCTGATTGGTCAGGAAGCAAAAACTGCGGTTTTAAACTTGGTGCCATTTTCATCTCCCTGTTGCTGACAGGTTGAGGGGCCCTGACAGCCCCACTGATTGCTTCTGCTTTTGGAGACAAAAATGGTGTCAAGCTTAAAACTGGCAGGGAAGTGAAAACGGCAATCAGGAGCAAGCTGCAAGTGGGGCCCCTCCACCAATCAGTGGCAGGGAAGCACATGGGGGAACCTGCAAAATTAAAGGAGCTGCAGCTCAGTCCATTTCCATTGTAAATCCAGAAGGGCCCTACACATCACATAAGGTAGTGTCATACAATCCAGAAATATTAAATGCATCTTTTATAAGCAGAGAGAATTTAAATGGGAGATAGGGTAGTCTAAATCAGAGGTAGGCAACTGCTGGCACGGGTGCCAGAGAGTGGCCCGTGAAAGCATTTTGCTTGGCATGTATACCCCAGGGCGGTCAGTGGGGAAGGGGCTGGAGCTGCACTGCCACAACAAAGATCAGGCCCCTTGCAGCTCCCTCACTGTCTACCACTGGCACACCAGCATCTTACCAGTCGAGGTTGCAGGCGTTTTTGGCACTCTGACCAAAAATGAAGCCAACCCCAGTTTTAGATCCTATAAATGTGTTTAATTATGTGTGGTTGGATAAACAGTCTTTTCAATAAATGGCTTTACCCTAATTTATTTACTACTAGCAAAACATATTTCAAACTTCTAAACAAAAATCTTTGGAGAAGAATATTAAGAAGAAAATTAAGAGAAGAACTAGCTCTTAATGTCTGCTCACTAAGAGAAAGCAAACACACTGTTTTTAAGTGAGTGACAAACTGAAATGTCTTTACAGTAAAAAAAATAAAAATATAAGAAAGAATTTTTATTTTAATTCTGTTGTTATTGTTCTTCCCACGATCACTGTGATTGACAGTGATATTATACTCCCTCCATTTGCTCTCTCCTGTATTTAACTTAACTGGTATAGTTTACAAAAGGTATCATAGGGGTCGGAGGGAGGTGTCAGACATCTGCAATCAAATTTTACTTAACAGGTGTGTTCTTGTTGTGATTTCACTGTCTATAGATGCAAGATCTCATCTGTAAGATACTGATTTTTAGACCAAGTCCTCTTCACCTTACTCATGAAACTCTCACATTTTGGCATGAGTATTGCAAGAAGACTTGGCCCTCTTCTTAAAATAAGAGAAATTAAAAACTATGCATAATTATGAATGCCTTGTATTTCACAAATGCAGCTCTCATACTAAGCATAAATTTTATTCCTTGGCTGGCAATAGGCTCTGCCAATGTTAATGATAAGTATTTAAGACCATTATTATGGAAGTCATGCATTACAAAAAGTACTGAAGAGAGTATGCAATAAAATGGGAGAACAACATTTCTGTTGCCAAGTTTGGAACAATACATTTCATACTATACTTCAAACAACAGTGCCAGACTTGAGACAGTTCTCCTTAAATGAAAGAAAGGAAATAGTGTATAGCGCTGTGAAATGTACGGTCATCATTTCAAAACAAGCTGTAAAACTCACTTGTGGTTTCAATACTTTAGAGCAATGGAGCTCAAAATATGGCCCATGGGGCAGGTCTGGCTCTTAGAGCCAACCCATCCAGCTTGCAGCCCCAGACCCCATTCATCCAGCCTACAGCCCCAGTCCCAGCCCCACACATGAGACCTGCAACATATAACCAGAAAAACATGTATGTGAAAATAGTAATGTCAACTGTCACAAAAACATCACAAGACTCACGATTCCCAAGTCAAAATAACTCCAGCTCATGATCTCCCAATTGAACCCTCAGATCTCTGGATTTTATCAGCTGGTAAGTCCGTGGAGGGGAAGGGATGGGGGTAGAGGTAAGAGGCAGGAGGTGCAGATCGAGGCCCCCATGGTGAAGGAGGGAGTGGGGCAGGAGCAGAGGCTGAGGTGAATGGGGCCCAGGTTGGGGTAGGTCATCCACAGGCCGGGGGGGGGGCAGAACACGACTACGGCTCCCCACAGCTGCACGCACTCCCAGGGGAGGCATGGGGGCATGTGCCCTGGGCGGGGCAGAGGAAGGCTGCCCACTGCAGGCTCAGGGTTCTGTGCCCTGCTGCCTCTGCTCCAGGAGCTCAGCCGCGCAACGCCAGTGTACTTCCTGCCACCAGGCCGGCAGGGGACGTGCCCAGGCCCTCTCAGAGGTCGAGAGAGGCCCGGGCCACTTCTATTTTTTGAGGCTCAAAATACAATGCAATAATTTGTAATAAATGTTCCTTTTTTATTTAACAAGTGCTTTTCTAGCTTTTTTCTTCTTGTTTCAATCCTGTCAGTGTATCTCTGTGTCTGTATGTATAACCTCATTTGGAGATAATGAGGTTATACATACAGACACATTTAGATTTAAAAATCTAAATTTGAGGCCCTCCGTGAATGAGAGGCCTGGGCCAAATGACCTTCCTGGCCCCCCCTGTGATAGGCCCTGGACACACCATGCATCCAGCGCACCCCACACTTCCTGCCTCCCTGGCAGGCAGCAATGTTATTGCATGGCAATAGGCAGCAGGGTGCAGAGCCTCAAGCCCACAGCAGGCAGCTCACCTCTGCTCTGAAGGGGGCACATGCCCGCATGCCTCCCCTGGGGTGCATGCAGCTGCAGGGAGCCGCATCCCCCCCACCCCGCCCCTCTGGATGAACTGCCCTGGCCCCCAAGCCCCATTCACTTCAGCTCCTGCTCCTGCCCACTCCCTCCCTCATCGTGGGGGCCTCGATCTGCCCCCCTCTCCTCGATCTGCCCCTTCCCCTCCACTTACCTACTGGGTGCTATCTGTGTATCTGCCCCTCACTCCCAAGCCACAGCCCCTCTAGTTCTGCTGCTGCTCCTCACTCCTGACCCACAGTACCCCACATCCTGCCAAGTTATGCGGGATCCCTCCTCCCTGGGCTTCAAACCCCACATACACACCCATAGCCCCCCCACTCCTTCACACATAACACCCCCCCCCATACACACACACACATCAAAAATAGCATCTCATGATTTACAAGTTCATCTCAGGAATTTTGACAACGTGGGGTTGGCAATGCTGTGAAATGCTAAACCAAACAATAGAAAAACGTGGTACTCCTCTACCCACACACTTTACCACTAATACTTACCTTCTACTCTTCCATCCTCAAGCATGTTTCCACCACTACTACAACTCTGACTGCTCCAAAACCACCATTCCTGCCACTCTTCCACAACAAGCTACATACCACAGACTACCTTGCTGTTTCTATCTGCCTATTCTTGTCTTCTGTGCCTTTGGAAAAGAACAAGGCAATTTTCCAGAGGACAACATGGCTTGCTGTTCACCATGGACAATTAGGGGGACAAACAGATATAATAAAGTCCTTGACCCTGCAAATCATTTTGAGTACACCAACAGTCCTACCGAAATCCGTTAGAACAGGGGTTCTCAAACTTGTTGATACCGAGATCTCCCAGCGGCAACAACTTAAAAGTGGGTTGCAAACTTCTCTTCCCTCCCTAGAAGCAGTAGTGCAGGCGGCAGGGACGCCACCACCATCCAGCACTCTGTGTTGCCGCCGCGCACTGCACATTACTTCCCCATACTCAGGCCCGCCCCTCACTTGTTGACTGGCTGGACTTGGGTGTGGGGAAGCAGCAGGCAGCGCACAACGTGTTGGATGGCAGCGGTAGCCACACCCCCCACGCCACTGCTTCTAGGGAGGGAAGAGAAGTTTGCAACCTACTTTTAAGTTGCTCATGACCACCCGGGGGGAGGCACGACCCACAGTTTGAGACCCCCTGCATTAGACTATTCAGACACTTCAAGTTAAGCACATGCTTAAGTATTTGGTGATTTGTGGCCTCAGCCTTCATTGGAACATGGCATCCAATTTAAAAAGGGGACAAGGGGAATCTTTTTTTTTTTTAAAGATTCTCTGGATAGAAACCTTCTTTCACTGGTCTCTGCTCCACAAGTTGCCAGGTTTGTAAAATACCAGAAACCCACTTTTTACATTTTGATTTAAAAAAAAACAAAACAAAAAAACCCTGGAAAGCAGACTAAACTATGCTCAAGAATTTCTTAGGCAGTAGGTATAAGTAGGGTGACCATATGTTCTAGTCTGACCAGAACATTCCTGAATTTTGGAGATTGGGCCCAGATGGCCCAGTCTCCAAAACAAGTGTCCCAGGCATGGAGCACGGTCCAGCAGGGAAGCAGAGTGGCACAAGCTGTGAAATAGGAAGCCGTAGCAGAAAGCAAAATTGCCCTAAAATTGGTTAGCTTGATTAGTGGAATGATCACGACCACTAAAAAGGGGAGATGATTGTTAACACCTGTGAAGTAAAGAACAATGAGTCATTAACGGGCTATTGAATCCCTTAGCAGCTCTGTTATTATTATTCAGGCAGCTGACTTGTGGGGGTGGGGGGGAAGAGATGGGACGACTCTGTGCTGGATTTCACATTATACCTAGGGTGACCACATGGGACAAGTGCAGTAAGATATTGTGGAAAGTAGACAGATTCTTTTATCTAGAGTGATACTAAAATGAGACTCATGAGAAAAACCAAATTCTTAAAAAGGTCTCATTTCTAATTCTACCTTTAAGCTGATAATTACTTAACTAGTCCCAGAAAATTCAACCTTTACTGATGGATTAAGTACAGTAAAATCTGGGGAGATAAATTATATTAAAAATTGAATCCCTAATTAAAATGAACAACTTAAGCAACTTTAAATACCGAGTAACTAACAGTGAATCCTGTTAATTATGCATGTATTTATACAGATTTCAAATTTGGATAACAGTCATCTAGGCTTCAGGAAACGAAGATTGCAATACCACAAAGCTGTGCTTTATACAATTAATTTCTTACTTATTAAAATGTATTCTAGACAGACAGACAGACAGACAGATAGAATCTGTCTGTCTGTCTGCATGCATCAGCCCTCACTCACTCTCCTGCTGCCAGTCACTGCGTCCACATAAGTAACCTTATGTTGGACATCCTTGTGACCAGGGGTAGGCAATTACTTTGGCTGGAGGGCCGCTTAATGAGTTTTGGTGAGCTGTCAAAGGCCACAAAGGTAGGTCTACTCTACCAACAGGTGCCCTGCTCTCTGGTCACCATCTTGGGACTGGAAGTCCCACACCTAACCCCTGACCTTTGCCACCGGAAGTCCCTCCCTTGCCCCCAGAAGTACTCCTTTTGGGTGGGGGGGTTTGACATCTTTGATTATGAAATATTATATGATCTGTGATTATATATAGCATTTGTACATATATATATATATATATATATATTATATACACATACACACACACATATATACATATTTACACACACACACACACACACACACACACACACACACACACAATACAAATGTCAGTGTTAACACTACAAAAATTAAGTACTCAAAAGTTCCAAGGTGTCAAAGACATTTCCTTTCTGCTCTTTTTTGAGCAACACCACTTGATAGGAAGTCTGTGATACAACCACGTAGAAGACCCATATTCCTGGGTCCTAGTCTAACACCTTAATAATCACAAACATTATTCTTGCAAACTTTACTTCATCCATTGTCCACACAACACCTCTGCAAGCCATTGTACGTCATTTCTCTAGCAAACCAGGCACTGAGGAATAATGTAGAATTCACTGTGGCAACAGCTTACACTGGGAGGAGGGGGTCAAGCTGCAGCCCACAGTGTAAGGCCTCTGCACTGTAGCCGAGTAACCAGGTCAGCAACACTCAATGCCCTAAGCAGGGCCAGTTGAGCCTCAGCCTGATGAGTGATGACAGGTTCTAGGGCTACTTTTAAGGAGCTCTTGCAGCACCTGAACCCTTCTGAGCAACAAGCTGTCTTCAGTCTACAGAATAGTTCTTGTTCATGTAACCTCCCTGGTGTCCACTCCAGTATCTCTAGCTATGTACCCAAACCCTGAACTTTGGAATCCCAGTTTGCCTTTGGCTTGCTTCCTGACACCCACTTCTGGTAACCCCTCCACTTTGGCAAATGAACTCCAGTTTGACCTCAGCTTGTCCCCTGACTAGATGCTGGTAATGTCCCCCACAGCCACAGCCAGCACTTTTCTCCACAGTGACAGGAGGCTTCTGGAGCAGTCACTTTCCCCTGCTGTCACAGGGAAAAAACAATGGCTGCATGTGCCTTCCCAATGGAGTCACTGGAAAAAACAGCAGCTGGAGTTGGGTCCTAGTGCCTGTCCTCCACATATCGAGCTCCCTTCTGACTTGAACTGAGTCAATCTGGCCCACAGCCTGCAAAGGACCCCTAGCTTACACAACTAAACACCAGAGAGCATTAGGTACTACCATTCCTTCTTCTGGAAAGGACCATGGTCTAAGTCAGGGGTAGGCAACGTTTTTGGCCGGAGTGCCAAAAAGCACCACAATGCCTACCTTGGAAGGTGCCGGAGTGCCGGCATGACAGAACAACAAAATGAGGGCAGGGGACACATGGCAGGATTCCCTGCTTGTGCCCCTTTCCCCTGAGCCAAAGCCCCTGCCCCCCAGCCCTGCTGCCCCTGCCCCCACCCAAAGCCCCTATCCCCAATTGTGGGTTCTGTGGCTGTCATCAGCTACCCTGGCTCTGGGTAGCTGCAGGGGTTGCAGAGTCCCAGCTGCCTGCTGGGAGCAGCTCGGGCTCACAGCTGGCAGCAGCTACCCAGAGCCAGGGCCAGCTGCAGCTGCAAGGCTACAAACAGCTGTGCCGGGGTCCGGAGCCCAGGCATCAGCTCTGTACCAGCACATACACACATGCCTTGGAGCAGGCAGTGGGGGAGGAGCCTGAGGCTCCAGAGCCCAACGCAGCTGTTTGCAGCCTCCTGGCTGCAGCTGGTCCCGGCTCTGGGGAGCTGCTGCCAGCCGGGAGCCCGGGCTGCTCCCAGCAGGCAGCTGGGATGCTGCAAGCCCTGCTGGGAGCAAACCGGGCTCCGTTGCTGGCAGCAGCTACCCAGAGCCGGGGCTGGCCATGGTGTGCCAAGCAAAATGGCCTCATGTGCCATGCTCAGCACACGTGCCGGGGGTTGCCAACCCCTGGTCTAAGTTACAGACAGCAGGAAACTGCACACAAATTCATCACATTCATTCTGAAAACTTACACGGTTAAGTCAAGGAGGCTGGCTGGCAACAGAGACCACAGTTCTATTCTTACTTCCCCATCAGAAGGAGCCTGTGCTTATTGTGTATTATTCACTTTAAGGAATCTGAAAAACATACAGTTAACACCAACCAAAGCAGAAGATCTGGGAATATACAACAGTGGCACATCCAACTGTGGTGTCTCATAGCTTGCCCTGCCCACCCACTCCTCCTTGAGCATGCCATGCATGGCAACATGGCAGCCAAACCACAGTAGGGTCATGCTCAGTGGACCCTCCCAAACACACTAGATACAGAGGTCTTGAGAGCAGCCATGGAGGGACACTCCACAGAGTAGACATGCAGCTGCATTTCCAGGCTTGGCTCACGTAAGTAAGAAAAGAAAAACAAAGCATAGTTTTGGGCAACCTTGCCAGGACAAACTGTTTCCATTGTGTAGATGCATCTGCTATCTCCTTCTCGTTCCAACAATGGGCACTTCCACCTTTTAACTGTTGATCACTTTTGGATGGAGTGAGAGAGCTGCTGCAGCTACATCCCTGCAATTTGGAGATCTAACTGCATCTCCCACAAAAAATCCCTGAAGAGGACTGGTAACATGCAAAGTACAACTGGCATGTAGAGTTCTCTCAGGAGAGATTGTGCATGCTCAGTGAATATTTTAAGAGATTGTTGCAACAAGCCAAGCTGAACACAGAGGCTTAAGAAAAAACTCAGCAAAATTAACACTGCTTTTGATTCATCTCCAGGTCAAACCAAGGAGGTTCTAGAGTTCTTTAAAGTTGTCCATGGAAAATATTTTAGCATCAGCAGAACTACTTCTTTTCCCTTACCTTTGTTCTTTGAAATGACAGAACCATGTTCTATTAAAACAAAGAGCAAAAATGAAAAGAACTGAGCTTAAAGCATTAGAATTTGGGAAATGTATAAGTATTCATAAAAATAAGCATTAATAACAGACCGTGTTATATAACAATAAATATTTCTATCAATACTATCTGTGCCTATAATGCTAAAATAGAGCTGAGTCATTTTACTCTACTCTGAATTCTAAGCAGCTAAAAAGTATATTCATTTTTTTAATTCCATCTACTACACATTTTTTTAAATTAATATGCAATGTGCAAAATAACAAAACAAGGTTTAGGATTGTGCACTCACATCTCTCTTCGTGTATAAACTGATTGCTTATCATACCCCTCCAGGGAAATAAAAAGCCAAAAAGAATTAAAAACAAAAATGAAAATCAAATACAAACTGGCAAAGAAGTGGCACTCTCAACTAAGCAGAAAGAGCCAATTCGAGAAAATATCAACATTTTCCAAAGAACTGTTTATGCATTAGGGTTGCTACATTTGTTTAAAAAGAAAAAAAACCAAACATGGCATATTTTGGAAGAACTTACAAAAAAGAAATGCTGGCTCCAAAGAACTTTCAAATATAGAAAATAAATGTTAAAAAAAGGAATCCATTAATTTATGTTTGGAACAAACATCCTATTAGTTCTAGATATAAGTAAGTTTAATAGGAATTTCAGTACCCTACCTATGGGGAAGGGAAATTCTCTATGTAAGGATACTAAAAAAGTCTAATCCTACAACCCAGACTTACTTACTATAGACAGATTTAATTGATAGTATCCCTATCAAATTTTATCAGTATCAAAAGATAACAATAAGCTGTTAAAACATATCTTATGTCTCCAAGATCCTGTAACAAAAAATAAAATGTAGCAAAAGTAGTGCAATATTAATGCCTTTCATTTGGGGCAAAGGTTACAGCTAACTTCCATCACTACAAAAACATGAGGACATAACAGTCGCATTGTAACAGCTGATGAGCATCCTGAAAGCAGTTCTCTGTCCCTTTTTAAAGTAGTTAAAAGTTATCTTTGTCCATAGCCCTCAAATGAACTCTATGACTTGAAGGAGTTCAGGATTAGGACCCAAATATCTATTGTTATGACATCTGTAATTCACATCGTTGGTATTTACAACATGCATTCATCCATCTATTTGAAAAGAAGCTACATTCAATATTATCTATGTTGAGTTCTGATAGTCAAACTTTTTAAAAAGTATTTATGTTACCGAATAGCTTTTATAAGAGTAAAAGGTACGTACAAGTTCTTGACAGTGGCAGTCTCTTAACATAAGGATGACAGTCTTCTAGTAACAAGGAAGACAATTCAAGTAATACAAGTAATCCCTAGAAGTTCTTATGAGAAAAAGTAAAGAATGAGAAATGCCCTATGTCCTGTTATATAGCTTTGGCCCAGCTACAAAGTCTTAACTCCTAAATTACCTAGTGGTTTTTTTTTCATATGCTAAATAAAATTGAGAGGAAAGAAAGAACTGGAATTATCTTTCATTATGTGTGTGCACAATGCCTAGCACAATGAAGCCCTGATCCTTACTGAGTCCTCAATGTCTTAAAACAATACAAATAAGAAACAACAGTTATTGACACTGAAGTGCAGTTTCATTGACTGTATCCTGCACTGCCTGCTGTCAAAACAAAGGAAAGAGACAAGCCCAAATCCTATTTTGCCTAAAGGTCTCTAAGTGCTACTTATATGTCTAAGTGTAAATGCATAAAAAGCATTTAAAAAACTTTCTACAGTATTCATCATACATAAAAAGAAGAAATGGAACAAATTACTCCAAGAGCAAGGTCCCCAGTCACAAAACAACCATCAGAGGAACAACACCAACACCTTACAACATTCCAACCTCAGACTTGATAAAACTGAAAGCAGCAACCAACCCACAAATATTATCAATCCCCCAAAAAACATCAGATTGGACGCCTCACAGTGGACGAAACCCTAACCTTGACTGCTACATTGACTGCTTCAGGGAAAGAATGAACAATGAAATAATCAGTAACACACACCACCAGAACAACCTCTCTCTGCCAGAGAAAAAGGCCATAGAATCTCTAAGATCTAACCACCAAATAGTAATAAAACCAGCAGATAAAGGAGGAGCCATAGTCATCCTAAACCGTGAAGACTACATAAAGAAAGCCAAGAGACAGCTCTCTGACACCACCTACTACAAAGAACTACAAGAAGATCCTACTCCCCTTTTCACCAAAAAACTCAACAATACCATCAAATCATTTCCATCAAGACTACAAGAAAAACTACAGACCTTGATCCCCCCGCTACCTAACCCAGGGACTTTTTACATGCTCCCTAAAATCCACAAACAAGGGAACCCTGGCAGACCTATCATATCCAACCATGGGACCTTAACTGAGGAAATATCAGGTTTCGTTGAATCAATCCTAAAACCGCTTGTCATCCACAGAGCAAGTTTTGTACAAGACACTACAGACTTTCTACGGAAACTTAAAAACATAGACCACCTTCCCAGCAACACACTCCTAGCCACCATGGATGTTACCAGCCTATATACCAACATCCCACACCAGGATGGCATCCAAGCCTGCCTTACATATCTACAGGAACAAGATTACAACTCAGAATACAAGCCCAAAGATATTACTGACCTTATACACTTCATCCTCACACACAACAATTTTACTTTTAATAATCAACACTTCCTCCAGATGACGGGAACAGCTATGGGCACTAAAATGGCCCCACAGTATGCCAACCTTTTTATGAGCCACCTGGAAGAAGACTTCCTCAAGAACTGCACCATCAAACCCTTGCTATACTTAAGATACATCGATGACATCTTCATCATTTGGACTGAAAACCTACAATCTCTGATTGAGTTCCATCAGAAATTCAACAATCACCATCCCTCCATCCGACTTTCTTTGGAATGAAAGAAAGCACCAACATCTCCTTTTTAGATACAATGATCAGTATCCAGAAGGGTAAAATACAGACCACAGTATACAAGAAACCCACAGACCATCATACATATCTGCACAGAACCAGCAATCACCCTAAACACACCAAAAAAGTTGTGATATACAGTCAAACCCTCAGATACCACTGCATTTGTACTGAAGAGAACACCCGGGATTGCCACCTCACCAATCTTAAAAAGGCTTTCACCCAACAAGGACACTCGTCCAGAGAGATAGATCACATGTTTGAAAGAGCCACCTGGATACCACATGAAGAACTGCTGCAGTACAGAAGAAAACCCCCCACAAATCACACACCGCTGGTGATGACATATCACCCCTCCCTTGAACCTGTACAGAAAATCCTCAAAAAATTGCAACCCATACTAGAAAGAGACCCTATTCTTAAAAAGATCTTCCCAGAGCCACCCATCCTAGCCTTCAAACAAGCACCGAACCTCGCCAACCACATCACCAGAAGCAAACTTCCTCAACCCCAGAACACACCAAAAGGATCCAGACCGTGCCAGGACAAGAAATGCAAAACCTGCCAACAGATCTCCACCACCCCCACTATTACTACACCCCATAACAGAGCCATCAACATTCCTGGATCTTACAGCTGCACCTTCAGAAATGTAATACACCTCATCCAATGCACCAGATGCCCTGATGGAAAATACGTAGGAGAGACCAAACAACAACTGCGCACCAGAATGAATGCACACTGGAAATCTATCAAAGACAGAAATACCCAATTACCGGTGGGGGCACATTTCTCACAGGAGGGCCACTCTCTCCCCAGTCTCTCAGTCCTGATCCTCAAGGGAAACTTACACAACACTTCCCAGAAACGAGCCTATGAACTCCATTTCATCAACCTCCTGGATACTAGAGATCAGGGACTAAACATAGACATTGGATTTTTGATATATTATAATCTGCCTGGCAACTGACTCCCCAGCCCAGCCCCTGGCTTCTTTACTTTTCATTCCATCCAGGAAGAGCGCACACCAACTGCCGAAACTTCCTTAGCCTGACAAAGGGTTTTTGAACTCAAAAGCTTGCTTAATAACTATTCTCCAACTATTTGGGTTGGTCTAATAAGAGATATCAAATTCACCCACAGAACCTTGTCTGCCTATGTCCTTAGACCAACACGACTACAACCGACACCCCTAAAAAGCATTTGGGCACTTGTGCAGATTTTAGATCCTATTTCACTTGCATGGCTAAATTTGAGTGCTCGGGAACACTCCATCATAGTCACATATGCTCTGTGGCAATTCCATTCTATCCAAATAGGCATGTAACTGCATTTCATTCCCCAAAAATGTAGTCGGGAAGAGGGGAGTGGAATGAAGAGGAGAACCACCATCCCATGTTTTAGCCAACAGTTTATTGCAGGGGCAGCAAAATACAGCCCTTAGGCTGCATCCGGCCTACCAGGCAACTTCATCCAGCCTGCAAGCACCCACCAATTAACTGTACCCTACCCAGCCTGCACACCTCGCTCCTACCCTTGTGCGTGGAAGGGCTCCAGCTGAGCCAGCACATAGCTTCCAGGCAGGGCTGCTACTGCCACTGCTGCAGACTCCAGGGGACCATAAGGTTACTTAAGTCAGCCCCAGTGGACACAGTAATTGGCAGCAGGAGAGTGAGGGAGGTCTGATACAACCACTTTACCTGTCACCACTACCAGAGCCCCAGCTCCTCCTACAATGCTGGAGCTGAAGCTGTCACCACTGCATACCCTGTGCTGAAGATAGAGCTTCAGTTCCAACACAGGACATAAGCAGGAGTTGGAGCTACACCCTGTGCCCCATACGAGAGCCAAAGTTGTGATGCCACCACCACATACTCTGGGCTGGATCTGGTCTGCAAGGAGCCCCACAGCCAGGGCCCGGCCCAGAGCATATGGTGAGTTTGACCAATTTAGGTAAATGTACATGTCTTCACAGATATCTTACTCGCATACTATCTTATACCCATTTGTCTGTTTATCCCCTATTATCTTTTCATAATCACACTGAGTGCTCTTGGACAAGGACTGTTTCTGTTTCAGTTATTTTGACAATGATCTATTTGGGACCTCTAGGTGCTACCATAATAAAAAAACAGAAAAACACTGGCTTAATTTCCATCTCAGCATAGATGAATCCAATTACATTGAAGATTGCTCTCCTGTTCAGAATTTATATATAATTTATATTTATGTATATAAATTCAGAGGTGATACATGTATATGGCCCAAATCCTGTTCCAACTCTCAGGTGGTGCTCAAATGACCAGGTTGCAATAGGGTTACATTTAGTGGCTTTAAATTCCTGAAACTTAACAGGTAAAATACTTGTAGCATTCCCCTAAAGTCCAAATCACATAAAGCAGCAAGGTGAAGGAGGAAGAAGATCCACTTGCCTTTTGCATTAATCCACTCTCCTACATTAACAGTTTTTCAGGGGCTTAAGCATGGTAGAACAGGATTGCACTTAAGCACATTGGCGCTAAGGACAGAAGTTACACACAAACCAGTTTAAGTGATCAGAAAATGGTCAAATCTGTAACACAACAGCAGCTCAGTGTAGTTAAACTGCTTTCAAAATGTCCAAAAGTGGTTTAAGATAAACCTGGTTAGATGTAGTATCAGACTGAACTGATTTTGGTCAAACTAGGTTATGGCACGTCTGTCCCAGACCCCTTTCTGGTTCAAGTTAAGAAGAGAGGGAAGAAAGCAGAGGAAAAAAGTCTGAAGGGAGACATTACAGTAATAGAATAAAAGGTAGAAAAGAGGCTGTAAGTGAACAAGGGAATAGTTGGAGATCAGGAAAACAGGAATGAGAGAAGCTCAAAGTGTAAGAGGAAGTAGTGAAAATATAAATAGGTTAAAAAAGGAAAAACAAAAGGTAACATATGGAGAGGGAGGGGGAAAAAAGTAGGGGAAGGGGTGGCAAAGGGAAATTGCAGTGGTAACAAGACAAGGTAAGAAAGAGGCTCTCAGTGAAGAAGGAAACAGGAAATCAGGGATACAAAGGGCAAAAAAGTAGGGGAGGGGAGCAGAAATTGCAGAAAGTGAAATTCCTCTCTGCTTTTACGTCTTGTCTTTCTAACTTCTACCTATTTACATTCTCACTGACATCCTGCCACACTTTTAGCTTCTCTCACTGCTTACCTGAAGAAGGTTGACTATGCCCGAAAGCTTGCCAAGAACTTTTTTCCAGCTACTTAGCTGGTCTAATAAAAGATATGACATCTACTCAAAAAACCTTGCCTCACAGTCCCCCAGCATCCCAGGATGCTTTCCAGCCCTGGGCTACGCTGTCTGCTCTAGCAGAGCAGGGTTGGCCCTACCCCTCTGCTCCCTAGCCAGAGCACTATCACTGCTCCAGCTGGCTGAGAAGGGGCTTGCAGGGGGCTGGGGCGGGAAACTGGGCCCAGACCCCAGCCCCTGATCTGCCTGGCTAAGGGAAAATCAACCCCCACCAGGGTTTTCCCTGCTCTCCATTCGAGGCATGGCCTGGAGACGGCAAAATGAGGCAGAGGGAGGGAGAGGGAATTTAAACCCCCTCCCTGACTTGCACAGGACTCCAGCCAGGGTCTGCCTCATGGGGGTGAAGCAGCCCTGCCAGAATTTTCACCACTCGAGCAGAGTGAGGATGTAGCCAGGCATGCTGAGGCCAGGGGAGAGGGGAGCAGAAAAGGGTTTAAAACCCTTCCCTGGCCCACACGGGACCCCAGCCAGGGTCTGCCTGGTAGGGGTGAAGCAGTCCCTGCCAGGCTTTTCTCTGCTGCTACCTCAAGCAGAGAGGAGGGGGCATGACCAGGCCCCAGCCCAGGACCAGCATGCTGAAGCAGAGGTGGGGCGAAGCAGTTTAAACTCAGGCAGACCCTGGCCGGGGTCCCAGCATGCTAGCCATGGACCAGGGCCTAGCCACGCCACTAGCTCTCCACTTTAGTGGGGAAAGGGGAAAAGCCTGGCAGGGGCTGCCCCCCCTCCCCAAAGCAGACCCTGGCTGGGGTCCCATGAGGGCCAGGGAGGGGGCTTAAACTCTCCTCCCCACCCTGCACCTCAGCCTGGGGACCTGGCCACACCCCCTGCTTCCCCTCCCCACCCCTGACACAAGTGGGGAGCACCGGAAAGACTGGCAGGGGCTGCTGCCCTCCCACCCATCCACCCCCCCCTGCCTAGGCAGACCCCAGCTGGGGTTAGTACAGGTCAGGATGTGGATTTATGCCTCCACCATACTCAATGGGGCTGGCTGAGGCCTGGCCATGCCCCCCTCTCTCCACTCAAACAGGGAAGGGAGGGAAAAGCCTCCAAGAGCTTCTCTCCCTTCCTTTTAGCAGTGGCTAGCAGGCTGATATACATGCTCTACCACCCGCAGCTTCAGGCCTGAGCCACTGCATGCAAGTGGCTGCATTTCTGGAATCAAAAGTGAATGTCTGTTCGCTTGCTTCTTGGTTCAATCTATGCAGTTTAGACTAACCTGCAAAGATTGAATCAATTCAGTCTCGGACATTCTGTTTGTACTTAGCCTAGAAAAATAGGATTTGGACCATGTGTATACAAACCATACACAAACAAGGCTCTTCAAACATATTTCTGTGTAACAGTAATTTGAAGAAGGAACTAGACCTGCATGCAAATAAGGCTGTACCTTTACTGCAAAAAGCATTAGCAGTATGCTAGCAACAACCAACAGAAGTGCAGCTGCCCCAGTACCAGCAATATGTCTAACAGGCTCAAGGAGTTTTGTCTTAAGACCTGCTTTGAGCAGACATTTATGATCTAGTGATAGAAAAAACCCCCACTCTTGAGCTCTTATTCTACTAATAAAACTACAATTTTGCTGGCTCTTGCTATAATACAAATACCATATTTACTTGCCTACCCCACACATATGACACATGCCCATTTTCCCTAAAAATCAGACCCCCAATATTGGCGCATATGCCTGAAGTGAGGAAGCTGATTTTTCTTCACTAGAATAGAAGCAACCACGGAGGTGCTCTTGTAAGATGACTGCTGGACTTCTCCCTCTGCCAGCTTCAATGGGGGACAGGGAAAAGAGGGCAGAGTTCAGTCTTCAGGATCAGAGCTAAATTTAACCTTGTCACAGCCACAGGTGTTACAGTCAAATTTTAATTATAACTGGAAAAATCTATTTTTTTTTTAAATCCATTCTGTCTTACCAAAACAAGGCGAGTTCCTTATTTGGGGAGGGCCGCTACAGAAGAAATTATAATACTAGTGTCTTAACATGGATCTATCCCACAAGGTGGTTTTTTTAAATATAAGACTCAAAAAGCAATACTCAGCTTGAGTTCTTTGTCACCCTCAGTAGTCATATGAATGAACAGCTCACATAGCAACAGGAAACCCACAAGCTTAATTTTGTATTAATGCCAATGTATCAGCTATCTACAAGACAGTACAAGCCACCCTTCACTTCAATGACTCTCCTTCATTCTTAAAAATCTAATTCAAACCCACTTCTGGACCATCCTCAAAACAGCAAGCCATCATCCTAGGTCCCCACACTGATGTCAGAGATAAGATTCAACTACTTTGTAATCACTAAGGTCCTGGTTTTCTCTGCTTAAAAAATGAAAATTCTCTGATAAAAATCACAAGTTCTCTTATTAAAACCCCATGGCCGTGGAGGCAGCTCCTGCCCAGAGCTGGTCCAGCCTGGCTGCAGCCTTGAGCCCTATTGTCGGGCACAGAAATCTCAGAGGGCACATGCCCCTCCGCCACATGGCCTGTGCCTGTTCCCCCTCGCCCAACGCATGGCTTGTGCCCCTTCTCTCCCCGCCCACCACAGATTTACCTGTAGGGAGCTACAGGAGTTGCTCTCCACTGCTGTCTAACTGCCATGTACATATGTGTGTACATGTGCACATGGTGCCCTCTGCCTCCAACTGCCCTCCTCCCACTCCCCACAGCCCCAGGCAGCCCCTTGCATACTGGAACTCGACCAGCCTGCAAAGGAAAACTGACAGTTTCCTGTGTTTTTCTCCTTTAAAGGGGAAAGTCTGTGATTTTGCCCTTTAAAAGAGGAAATCCGCATTTTAAACAAAGTCTGGATCCCTAATAATCACATGGCATTTCCCCTGTTTGCCTCCTCCCTCCCCGAACCCCCAACTAACATTTCCTGTATAATTAACATGTTCTTACAAAGAAAAAGAAAAAGCCTCTGGCCCTTTTGGTTGTGAATGCAATTTTTGAAATACTGTTCAATTCATTCCTGAGTCTGCAGACATACTATAACAAGTACTGAGAAAGCCCAGTTCCATCTCTCTTCTTACTTGTAGGAATGCAAGTTTAAAACAGACACACTACCATGGTTCTAGTGCATATGCACGGACACACACATGCAAGCACAGAGGAACCTGTGCGGTGGAGTTTGACTGCATATTTTGGTAACATTAACTATTTTGCTGTGGTCATTTTAACAGAAGTTCCCATCTACACTGGAATTACAGGAGTATCTTATTTATTAGATTGTTTATATTATGCTCATCCCAACAAAGGCTGAGGGTAGCTTACAGTAATAGAACAAAATAACTTATAAAAGGAAAGTAGGATAATAAAATAAAATATAAATAAAAAACTCTCTAAACAATATCCCATCATAGGCTTATTGCTAAATGCCTGTCCAAATAGGGAGGTCTGCATAGCACCTTTTATCACACCTCCCTTAATCCAATCCCTAGCTAGCATTTACAGTTATCAAATTTGCATTATTCTCTTGTGTGTTCTGAGGTGTAAGTACAAATGACACATTATAAACTAACAGAAATTAATTTGATGGGAACCAAGGTACATCAACCTTATACCAGGGAAGAATAAACTAATAGATGCAATCATCTGGGAAGGCTGAAAGTTTGTTTCGTTATTTCTACAGTGCATTCATTGTAGAAATACTGCATTTTTGTAGCTATTAAATACAAGACGCACAAATTAAACAACCAAACTATGGATGATTGATATTTTCATTAATATCTCATTCAGGAAGAGACCAGCTTTCATCTGTGGCACAGTTTCTGCATTGGGTGGGTCATTGTAAGCAGGCTGCCTAGCTGTTTCTGCAGTTGGATTTTGCTCCCTGAGGAGCTCTTTAACCAGTCCTCCCAAATAAAATACAGTCTTTAAGCAAGAAACAAGCAAGCAAATAAGCAAACGTAACAAACACTTCTGCCCTGGCTCAGGATGTGGGAGGGGATTTCTCTGGCTCTGGTCCCAGCAGAGTAGTCTGGCATCTTGCAGCAACCTGCTGCTCCCACCTTGCTTCCACCTCCCTTGCTTATTCTTCTGGGAGTTTTTTTAAAAACTCCTAGCAAGACAGAATCATAGAATTATAGAAAATTAGGGTGGGAAGAGACCTCAGAATGTCACCAGTCCAACCCCCTTCTCAAAGCAGGACCAGCCCCAACTAGATTCCAGCCAAAGCTTTGTCAAGCCAGGCCTTAAAAACTTCCAAGGATGGAGATTCCACCACCTCTCTGGGGACCCCGTTCCAGTGATTCTCTCCTCAGTCTTCTCTTCTGCAGACTAAATAAGCCCAGTTCCCTCAGCCTCTCCTCATAAGTCATACAACCCAGTCCCCTAACCATTTTCATTGCCCTCTGCTGGACTTTCTCCAACTTGTCCACATCCTTTCTGCAGAGGGGGGCCCCAAATCTGGACACAATACTCCAGATGTGGCCTCACCAGTGCAAAATAGAGGGGATGAATCACTTCCTCTGATCTGCTGGCAGTGCTCCTACTGATGTAGCCCAGCACGCTGTCAGCCTTCTTGGCAACAAGGGCACACTGTTGACTCATATCCAGTTTATTGTCTCCTGTAACCCCCAGGCCCTTTTCTGTCAGATATTCCTGGACTATACAAATGCCCTGGCTCTCTCAACAACTGGACTCTCTCAACAGGGCTGACTGTTCCCTCTTAAAAGGACAGACTATCCTGGTACAGTGCTAAATACCAAATAATTATTGATGACATGAAAATTATTTGTACCAGATACCAAAGCTAGTAAACAATATGCTTCTCCCTGTTTTCATTCCTCTTTTATTCAGTCTTGACTTGCAGTCCTAGTCTCTGGATGGTTAAAAGGCTGATACATTAAATGAATTTTGGGAGAACACTGAACATCACTGCACTACTGAGTAAGTAATAAAGAAAATGATAGAATGCTATATTCATTTTCTCCAAAGGAAACGGCTTATTTCAAATATTTATCAGAAATAATGTACAACATATTTGTTTTCACTTGTGATGAAGAAGCAATCAGCAATTAAGAACAGAAAAAAAAAAGAACAAAAATGTTAAAATGTTTTAAAATGCTTTTCCTTGCAACAAAATATACTAACAATGCAAGTGCTTAGGAGTGTAGAGGGGGACTTGAAAAATTAGACATAAACCAACTTCTTGCAATATAAACATGGAAGTAAAACTAGCTGAAGTTGGTCCTAAACATAATTCACTCACATGAGAGAACATACTGCAGATGACATTTTGCCCCCTACAAATGCTGGACTGTACTTTGATAGAAAATTAAAATTTGCCATTTGTAATCTTCTGGCAGCTAGAACAAAAGTATTGTTTCGATTCATGTTTAAAATTGTTAAACAAATATGTAATAAAATTGCTTCTATTGATGCAAGACAAGTCATTTTTATCACTTGGACTATGCCTGGCATTATGCACTTCTGACAAGTTAATGTTCAGGATATAAATGTCTTTTAACAACAAAATATTAAAAATGTACAGAACTTTTAACTTTTAAAATATTTAGTATTAGAAGAATAAAAATTATAGTTAACTTTTTAAAGTAACATTTTGGAGGAAAAAGCATCATTAAAAGCAACAGGCAAATAAATCAGAAATAAACGGCACAAAACACTCTAGGAAACCAAATACAAATCTATTTTCAAGAGAATCTTTAGCTTTTACCATAGGAACTGTTTGAACCTCCCATCCTTTTAATTGTGGGGACTACTTAAGAAATTCTATGTCAGCAATCAGGGCCAGCACTGAAGCACAACTATAGTAGTCCACTTTAAAAATTCTTGAAAACCCATTTAAGGTAGTCAGTAGGGGGTAAATTAAAGCCGTATGCATTAAGCAGCTAATAATTTGAAAAATGTACAGGGGCAATGAACCCTGAAGTTATCAAGCATTGAAATGACTATACAAGTGTTTTGTATGGTTTGGCTAAAGTAACAAAATACTGCTGAAAAAATAATGCTATGCAAAAAAATGTACAAATATGATCTATTACATAATCCACCCTAAAAAATTAACATTTGAAATATAATATAAAAACTTGGATGCTAAAAACAAAACAAGTTTGCTACAAGCATCTTTTTAGTTTTCAAACAACCTGGTTCATGTAGGTAGAGTGACAATAGGTGGTGCCACTGGTTAGAGATGCCACACACTGCCCGTTATAAAAGGTTGTTTTAAGTTACTTATAAGTCTGTCAAACTTCAAATCATCTATGCCTAAGTCTTCCCTTCCATGCATCCATTTTATATTAATTTTTAAGTTTCATAAAGAATGGTCCAGAATTTTGAAGAATGATATTAGAGGTAAATAAGTTTCCACCATATTAAGAAAATTATTTATAGTCATTTCATTGATAAGCTGTGGTGCCCCCTGACATGGAGCAAAAATGCTAAACTTGGCATGGGGCTCACACTCCTGTCAGGGATATTTTTTTCCTGTCCTTATAAAAGTACCATGTTTTGCCAAGTTATAAATGTCTGAAAACCTCAACTTGCCCATGCTCATTAGAATTCTTAAAAGCTTGGGAGCTTAATTTTCCAAAAAGTCTATCTGTACTGAGTATGCTCCAGTCCAAGTATGCACATGCCAAGCAGAACTTTCTTTGAATATTATTCCCTCTATCAGCTGAAGCACTATTGTGATAACTCTGAGTAAGGATATGGTCGTTCTAGTGCTCTCTGTCCTCCTACTGCTGGCATCTAAGCAGGATAGAAGTGAAAGAGAAAGCAGTCAATTTACATGGCAATTCAGAAAAGTGATGAACAGAGATGGGAGGATGGGGGTATATGAAGTGGCAAGAAGGAGCTAAGAAACTGGAAGGTGGAAAGGAACCAAGCAGCATAGGAAAAAGTGGTTCATTAACACTTGTGAAGTGCTCAGACACAGTGGTGATGAGTACCATATCCTGCAGGAAGAAATTAAAATTTCTGTATTTTGGGCAGGATTTTAAATACTGTGCATTAAATTAGATCTGGAGCAACACACTGAATGCAAAGGATAAAAAGAAATGCTGAGGCACTGAATAACGACTTCCATAGAAACAACTGCATGTGATAATGCACTTAAATACTATATAATATGGCATACGGACAAAAGCACCAAATTAGGTTACATGATATTTCCTACCTTTTGAATACCTGACTTTTAATAATGTTCTTTTAATGGAACTGTTTTGGATTTTAGACCCAGCACCAAATCATAAAATAATATAATACAGCCTCATGAAACATAAATGACTGGCACAAAGTTTTGCTGGTTTTGCCACACAAGAAATGCAAGTATGGAACAAACTTGCTCCCTGTGCCCAGCGCTGTGAACTCTTTGGGCAAGGTTGATGCCAGCAAGACATGACTTCACATCCTTCTGACTGAATATCTACCTAGACAATTTGTACATTAGGAGGGATATTTTCCTAGGTACAACAAAGACTGTGGGCATGCATTAATGCACACACATACAGATGCACACAATCTGGGTAGCCCCGCTGCAGAGAGAGAAAAAAAACCCAGTTACTAGTAACTACTAGCATGGCTGCAATGAGAATATACTTACACTGTTAAAAGAACAGAGTTCTTGAATAAATAGACACCATTTTACGTATTTGAAATATTTCTAGTATGCACCAACCTCTAAGCAATACCTAGTCGTTCTGTGAAGGTACTAAAATAAATACTGGCAAATAAAATCATAGAATATTTTGGAAACAATAATATATTCCACTGGCTCCTGAGAAGAATTTTTAAATACTGGATGCATTCAAGAACTATCCATACTCACTGTCTTTCCCATGGGAGGGGGGGAAAAAAAGACTCTTAAATTAGGAACACAGAAAGCAATGCTTGAAGGTCTACATATGGCAATAGTGCTCTGTGTTTTTTTTTAAATCAGCTGACCTTCTATGAATGACTTAGTTTGCTTATTTCAGTATAGACAGCAAGTACAACTAACTTTGCTGAAAGACCAACTACCAGTACAGTCAATAAAGAAAGAAGTGAAACTGACAAACTGCCATGATGGTTCACTTTTACATTCTCCTTCCATTACAGAATATAAAAATCAAATTAAACCTTTGATAAGAGTGAATAGATAATTCTTTACAATTAAGAGGTTTTCCTCCTCTCTTATTTGAGACCTGATCCTGTTCCAAAGATCCAAGTAATACTAAAATTAGTTAAACAAATATACTGTTTGGTGCAATGGGAAATGGACTAAGACTCATAAATTCACAGGTGACTACTAGTCTGACAAACAAACTGGCACTTGTCCCACCAGATCACATCATGCTAAAGAAAATGGAGAGAGGAACTCCAATCAACTAATCAAGTTTTTAACACCTCTCCATCTGCACAACTGTTCACAGCAGCACTTACTGTCATTTGACCTGTTTAATATGTTAAGTTTGATAACTAATGTCTTACTACACCTTAGCCAATTTAGAAATAAACAAAGACCAAAACCTAAAACTGATGTCACTTTTGCTAATGTATGAATACATGCATCAATATAATTTCTTGTGTTTAAAAATATCAGCACTGCAAAATGTATTTAAACGTAAGGGGCAACTACAACTCTGCCTTTGTTCTTTTTCTTTGGTAGAGGGAATACTCATCTCTTCTTTAATATAAATTATACATTTTAAAGTGCCATTTTCTTTTTTAGGTTAAGGAAAATAAATGCAAGAATGTATATTATAAAGCCCTGGTACAATTCTATAATATGCATTAGCACAGCAGACTCATTGCAATATATATATATTTTAGGGGATATTTTATGTCATATTTTATATACATATAGTACAGCACCTTCCAGAGACACCACTCAGGACTGGGAAACACATGGACATGTATACTCTCCCCTGTATTAGGTACACTGAAGCTGATTGGACTACACACATGCTTAAGTGTTTTGCTGAACTGAGGCCCCATTTAGAAGACAAAATAAAGAATCTGAATCCTGGCTTTAGTTTTTCTTTTTCTTTTCTTTGTGCACAACAGGGGAGTAATCTCGTGCCTGCCTAATCTCGCATTTGTTAAAACTACTGTAGTATTTTATTAACCATTTTTGGTAAAGCTTTTATGCACAGAAAACAGGTGATCACAGAATGTAACAAAACAATGCTTGGACTTAAAACATAATTTGGTCATTCTATAAACTGTAATTTTTATAAACAGTACTACAAAATATAAAACAAGAGATCATCTAAGACTAAATTTGACTTATTACACTGTTACATATTAAACTTCTTGTTTCTTGAGAATCTAACAGTCCTTAATTACTGTTTTTTGCCAAGCTTTTGGCAAACAGTTTGCTTTTAAAGTTACAAAAACGGAATATTAAAAAAATTCTTATAGAAACAAAACCAAATAACTTATTAATTTATGTCTGAAGATAATTTAACATGATAGAATTGCTCCTTAATTTAGTATTTTCCTGTTCACAATTTTTATTAACTTCCAGAGTTAGTATGTACAAAGATATTTTAGCCTGTTGCTGATAATCTATTAGTTGTTCTGCTCATGCCATATGACTGGTTACCTGTATCACATAATACCACTTTGGCTTCCTACTAGATTATCTAATAATACAAATCTTTTCTGATTATAAATGGTCCACAAACATATGCAATTATTCTACACATCTTTCATGTGGATAACAAAGGTTTTTGAGGACATAAAGGCATTCCACTGTAAACATTTTCGCATTATTGATTTTGGCAAACGTTCATCTAATGTTATAAAATAAGCCAACAAAATAAATTGGCAGGTTCTAGTCATACGATCATTTTAAAATATTTTTGTTCCATTTCCTTTTCTCTAAACATCAAATATATTCTGTCTCCAAATGTTACACTAAATATCTTTAATATACTTAAAAAAAAAAAAACCCTAAATCATAGACTATACCCCCAGGACTCTTGAGAGCAGTCATGCACACTGGCACAAAAAAACTCTTCTGCAATTCTTTCAATGTTCACTAATTTCTTGATACGTTCCTCAACATCAGCACGTTAGAATAAAAACAACTGGTGTTTGCAATTTTATACATGGCCACATCTATAATGATATGAATTTAAAAATGTCTATCACATTCTTCTGGACAAAAACTATGCAAGACTTGCTACATAAGAAAGTATCATTCATAAGCATACACCTTTTAAATTAGTGTTCTTTAACTAGTCAAAGTGGCTTTTAAAATGTAAAACAATCTATCCCTCGGAAATATTTTTATCTAATCTTATAGCAAGACTGGTTTTATAAACAAAACAAACACTGACACATGAAAACATCACCTTCAAGTCCTCCAAACAGCAAACAGCTTTTTTTTTTTTTTAAGTGTCCCATATCTTGCCTACCAACCATACTTCTGCTGTATCCCAGAACACGTATTCTCTTTTCATTGTGTGATCTAATGCAAGCCTTTTAAGAAAGGTTAAAAATGCCGGTTTCAAAGCAGCCAAAGGGAAAGAAATGAGTCCTGAACAATCGCATGGATCCTTTCACAATAATCTGATACCAGGGAGCTGTAAAACCTATCAGATTCTTTGTTTCTTTAGACCTTGCTCAATAGTTCAGAAGAGGCAAAGAACCTGTCTGACACTACCTGGTTCACCTCCTGTGTCTGATACATTGCGTTTTCACATTTAGAGAAGACCTACTAACAAAGAGGCATCTGGAGAGGATGAATGTAAAGGTAGCTACAAAAAGGGGATTTAATGGGTTAACCTACCTGTGGTAACTTTTGTAGGCCTTATCTTTGCATTTTCCTGCTGCTCCATGCATTACTAATCAGTGATCCACTGGAAACTTCAGAACCTACTGAAAAGCCTGGCAGGGTATTTGGCTTTCAATTCTTCTACTCTGTTTATTCCCAATACAAGTATATTCATCAGGCTTAGAAACAATTCTTGAACAAGGGCAGCCACTCAGCAATGAAATGTAAATTACTGACATGTGCTAAAACCTGGACTTGCCACTGCTAATGAGCACATTAAAGG
This sequence comes from Alligator mississippiensis, assembly GCF_030867095.1. NCBI lineage: Eukaryota > Metazoa > Chordata > Crocodylia > Alligatoridae > Alligator > Alligator mississippiensis. Next base: position 363,997,106 of record NC_081824.1, read on the forward strand.
AAAAATGCTCACTAGACTACTGCAACCTTTTCACTTAACCCTGTGTTTCCTGAAAGCCACAGTTCAACGCCAATTAAAGGACCTATCTGCAGAACAGAAAGAGAGCTGCTACCCAGCAGCCTCTTGCAACCTACAACTCTGACCTAAAAGCAACAAAAATTACAAGGCATTTCACACATTCATCTAATCAGAAATGCAGACACAACGACACTAACCTCCTGGGCAATCTGGCTATCTTTTAGAAGGCTTAACCAAGAGGGGAGTATTTCAAAAGCACAGCTGGCAAGTTTTTAAAAAATAGCATCAGATTTAAGATTACTGCATACAACACAATCTGCTGTCAGCAAATATTTAACAACACAGGAAATCAACTTGAAGACCGACTTTCCTGTGGCAATTCATACACACACACACACACACACACACACACACACACACACACACACACACACAGAGGCACCCACCACCAGAGTGGGAAATCCTCAAAATTTCCCCTCCATATTAGTCTCATAAGAGTGAAATCTCTTGAGCTAGTGGGAGGGGGTCTGGAGAGAAACACCTTTTGCTTTTTATCATTATGAAGCCTGATACTATATAGTTAAGGGCCTGTCAAAACCTGCATCAAATCCCTTATTTTCAAAGGCTTTAATAATACAGGCACTCGAAATTATGAGCAGCAATTGTTAATTGTGTATTCTGGGAGAAGAGGGTGGGGAGATTCAGTGAAGAAAGATTTTGTTTTGTTAGGTTTTTTGCTTGCGAAGGGAAGGATGTTACTTAACAATTCGGCTTGGTTAACATAGTAACTTCTAATTGTAAATATTTCTAAAACGTTTACGATAGGCATATCTTATAAATACAATGCCCACACAGAACAAACATAATTTTTGAACTTGGAATATAAGTGCCTAAATTCACCATGAACTCATTTTCAGAGATATGAATGTTTCATGGATACCAAAACTTGGATCACTTATTTAGGTGCCTAACTTTACAAACCTGTGGTTGAAACTTTTATCCTACGCAAAGACATTTTTCAGTAAAAGAACTTATCCGTCAAGTATTTTAACCAATTTTCTCCCAAATACTAACAACATATATTTGCAATTGCAAGGTACAAAACCTCCAAAAATTTTTCACACTTATCATTCAGAAATGGATTATTAAATCATACTGTATCTTTTGGGCATTTATCAATACTATATATTTATTTTGAAATATAAAAGCTGAATAAGCATATGTCGCAGCAGCTAAATGGATCTCCAACTTATGGTGGAATCAGAAAAATGAAAAGGAAATTCCTGTATATTTATATGAAGGCATTTGAAGTATTTGAAATCCCCATAATAGCTAAGAATGAGGTCTTGAAAGTGGTCTACAAAGCACAACTCTGCAACTACAAGTAGATACTGAGCTTTAATCTTTAGCTGTTGGTTATTGCTCTGCAGCCTTCAAAATAGTGACAAAACATTATAACAATTACATATACATGCTTATACAATTTTTTCACAAAGTACATATTACACACATTTGATCTGAAATTAAGATTGCCTTTCTGGTCTATTTATCAGCTAGCTAAAATATTACTAACCATTTGTACTGCAGGATACTTTGGGACCAAGGCCGAAAGCAGCATCTACTTTATAAGCTACCATAAAAAACCCACATACAAGAGAAAGACTTTACTGGCCCTTCTAAGTATAAGATTAAAGATGTATCAGAACCACTGGCATTTGATATTTTCACATCTGGGTCTATACCTCAGCATCAACTATTACTATATTTACTTGAATCTAAGATGACCCCTCAATAATTAGATTCTATACATGCAAACGTTTCTAAACGTGTTATAATTTGTCATGCACAGAGTGTAATTATTAGAGGGTTGCCCTTTAATGTATCCCTCCAACTGCTGCAGGGGGGTCAGGCAGTAGGGAGGCAGATGATATGGGGAAAGTCAAGCAGCTTACTTTGTTTTTGCCTGCCCCTCTGCCACCTCTTTCCCCTTCCTGCCACCCCTCAGGTGCCCTTCCCCTCCCCCCCACCCTGCCTCATCTCCCCCCTCTCCCTCTTATCCTTGCTCCACACCAGCAGGCTCTGACCCCATTCTAGCCTGGGACACCCAGCCCAGTCCTCATACCAGACATGGGGGCTTCACTGCCGCTACAGGGCCAGGTTTGGAGCACGCACAGTGCCTAGACTGCTGCACGGAGAGAGCTTGCCAACCCAGAGCAAAGGTAAGGGCGGAGAGAGAAAGAGGGGTTGCAGGGATAGAATGGCAGAGTGCGGGAATGGAGTGTCGGGCAGACAGCAGCTGCAGCTACAGCCCCAACCCTGGGTAGGAGCTTTTAAACTCCTACCCAGTGATTTAGTAGCTCACTTCTAAACCTACATTTTCAGATAATGTCAGTAAGCTAACTCCTGGCCTCAGAATCACAGCACAGAATAGGCACTTTAATATCAGAAGCCACTACAGGATTACACCAAACTAAAGTAGAGTACCTACTTTAGTCTAATGATCTTATTTCAAAAGAGAAACAAAAATTTACATGCACAAGCTCATTTTTTCCTGAAAAAACAGATGAAAAATTGCAGTACAAAAACACATCCTTGCATTTCTTTATGTAAAGATGTTTATTTATAGTTGATTTGATTTGTATGCTACCCTCCCCAAAATAGCTCAGGAATGCTTACAATAACAAAGTCATACAAATAGATAAAATAATAAAACAATATTGAGACAGTTCCCCAAAGCTTAACCCCCACCAGCTAAAAGTCTGCCCAAATAAAATGTTTTTACACCACTTCCAAAAAGATGGCCAGGCTCAGGCTCTGGCAGGCCTCAAGTTGGAAAGAGTTCTGTAGCTAAGGATCAAAGCATTGTGTTGAAAATAGGCAAGATTCATTCCTACTCTGAGATGGACCTAAGCATCCTCATACCCCATTATGGTCAAGGAGAGTTCATGGATTCTCAAGCATTTTTGAACATCAGGGGTACAACGATAGAGATTTTGCGGCTGATACCAATAGCCAATTTTTAAGGAAGCATATCAGCCAATACTGATCCGATTTCTGATACCAGCCTGGCAGCATGGAGAGCTGCCTCCAACTGGTAAGTCTGGTGTGGCAGAAGGGGAAGGGGGAGAGAAGGGATGTGGGGGAAGGAGGCAAATCAAGGCCCCCACCATGAGGGAGGGGTGGGGCTAGGGCAAGTGCTGGGGCAAGCGCTGCCCAGCACGGGCAGGGCAGGTATGGCACGGAACTGCAGCACGTCGGGGGGGGTTAGGGGGGGAGAGGTGTTCCAATTGCTGTGCACCACTCGTCCGGGAGCCACTTGTCCAGCGGCTCCCGCCACTGCTCCTGCTGCCTGCCTGGGGGGTGGGGCATGTGCCCCTGGATCTGCATAGGGCGGGGTGAGCTGGGGCTGGGGTTGCACCAAGCTCTTCCTGGCAGGGCAGAGCTGCAGCCACAAATTTGCTGTAGCCCCTTCCCAACACAGCCCTAACCAGAAAGAGCTTGGCACAGCTCCACCCCATGCAGATCCAGGGGCACACCCCCCCACCATGCCCTCCCAGGTGAGCGGCTGGAGCAGTGACAGGAGCCACCAGGTGAGCATCATACCAGCGGCACACCTCCTCTCATCCCTGTGCCCCCCGAATGAGCCGCAACTCCATCCCGCACCTGCCCTGCCCTGGCTGGGCAGTGCTTGCCCCAGCTCCTGCCCCGCCCCACCCCTCCCTTACCACGGGGGCCTTGATCTGCTCCCCCACACACCTTCCCTCCACCCTCCCCTTCCACCACACTGGACTTACCAGCTGGAGGCAGCTGTCTATGCTGCTGTGCTGTGCTCCTTGCTACCTGTGCTGTACTGCAGCTGCACGTATGCACGAGCCATTTATTAGCCAAATTATCAGCCAGATATGGCCAATTTTTGATTTAGTAAATTTTCTTTATATCAGTGCCGATCCGATACTGGACCAATGTATCGGTGCACCTCTACTGAACATTATGCAACATTTATTAAGGGGGCTAAATACCCAAGAGCTTTACATTAGGCACTCCCCTTCTGGCAATTCTTGACATGGAAACATAGAAAATTAATTAAGTTTGTCAAAAGTGTCCACAGATGCCTGCAGTGGTAACAATAGCTCTTTAAAAATGTGGTTTTGGGGGGGAGGGAGGGGTTTGTTAAAACAACCACAACAACAACTACTACTCTTGACTTTTTAACCAGAAACAGTATGCTGAAACTGTTCTAAAGCTATGTCTACCCAAAGCTTGCAGAAAAGGACAATTTTCTTGCGATTCCCCAGTTGGTCTAATAAAAGGTATCATATATTGGAACCAAGAGTTTTAGTTTTTTGTATTGTCTTCACTATACCAGAATGCACTCATACTATGGACACAGCAATATCAGGAAATCTGAACTTTTTATTGAAATTTCTAATCCTACAGCTTCAATTGAAAACAAACAAAAAAAAAAGCATAATGAGGAAAGGAACAATTTTTGCTGCATAACTGTGTCTCCACTCAAGGCCCAGCTACATTTGTCTGGTAGCAATGGTAGGTTAGTGGGAACTTGCCCTCAGCATCAACTTAAAGGTGATGCAAGACTGAATGCTACCACTGCTGCCTCTGCTCACTCCCCCATTCATGTCACTGCTTGGTGCAGCCCAGCCCACCCCACCCCATGCATATCTGGGGGCACACCCCCCCCCACCCACGCACTCCTAGGTGAGCAGCAGGAACAGTGGCGGGAACTGCTGTGCAAATGGGAAAGCATTGGACAAGTGGCTCCTGGACAAGCAGCGCACAGCAATGGGAACCACCCCGAGATGAGCTGCGGCTCCGTGCTATGCCCGCCCTGCCCCAGTTGGGCAGCGCTTGCGCCTGCCCCAGCTCTCCCTTACCACAGGGGCCTTGATCTGCCCCCCACCATGCCCCTTCTCTCCCCCTTCCCCTTCCACCACATCAGACTTACCAGTTGGAGGTACAAAACTGCTTGTTTACACCTCTGTATCAATCAGGGAAGATACCTCTTCATACCCTTTAATACAGGGGTGGGTAATTATTTTGGGTGGAGGGCCGCTTACTGAGTTTTGACAAGCTGTCAAGGGCCACCGTTGGCAGGTACCCTACCCCCTGGTCACCATCTTGTGACCAGAAGTCCCACCCCCTAACCCTTGCCACCAGAAGTCTCTCCTCTTGCCCATGGAAGTACTCCTTTCAGCAAGGGATTTGCCATCTCAGAACCAGAAAAATACCAAATTATATTCTAAAAAGTGATCATCTACAACATTCATTAATTTGATTAAAAAACATATTTTTGTTCTGATTTACATGCGTTTGTGTAGTGTACATAGAGGTGACTGCACAATAGCTTAAAATGAAGTCTTATTCTTGTATATTGTTGGGGGTGGGTCGGTATGGGGGGAGGGTGGCTACTGTGCCTCCACGCACTCTGCTCCTGTGCCTGCAGATACACACACACACACGCTGCCCCTGTGCCTGTACGCACGCACGCATGCACACACACTGCCCCTGTGCCTGCAGACTCACACATTCTGCCCCTGTGCCTGCCCACATGCGTGCACACATATACACACCCTACCAGCGCAGTCCCATGCTCTGCAGTCTGGGGATGCAGCTGGGAGCCACAGCCACGTAGTGCTGGAGCAGGGTGGGGGCAGGAAAGCAGGAAACTGGCTGGGGTGGGGTGGGGCGGGGCTGCTCAAACCTGTAGCCTGCTGAGGGCTCCCTCTCGGTCCTACTGCCCCTGGCTACAGCCAGCTTTGACAGGGAGCCGGGGCAAATAAATATTAATTTACTAAATTTTTTAGGGGCTCTGCGGGGTGAACAGAATAGCCTGGCGGGCCGGATTCGGCCCACAGGCTGGATTTTGCCCACCTCTTTCCAAAACTGTTTACTTATACAACTATATTCAGAAAGTGCATATAACATTTTTATTGAGCTTTGTTTATCACTACTTGGAGGTGAAGGTTTAGAAAACAACTTAAGTATGTATAAGAAAGGAAAAAATAAGAGTCCAGAAATAATATCATACAATGGGATAGGAGTTGCAGACATGCAAAAATACTTCTTTCCATTTACTAAATTAACAGGTAACATACGCTCATGCCTCAATGTCATTCTTAAGATAACTTTGTAATTTTGTGGATGAAGTCCAGACCATAATTAAACCACAGTAAATCATTTAATTACCTCTGCCCATGAGCACAGTTTAAGAAGTATGCCTAAGCCTCAGAAGCACTTTAAATGCATGTAGTATTCTAAAAGTTAAATTGCAGAAGACCCATCCATTGGTCACCGTGTAGACCCTAGACGAGCAACCAAACAGAATGTCTGTAAAAGAGGAGACATGGTTTTTTAATTTCAATTTTAAAAATTCAACAATCTGCCTTTATGTATAATGAATTAACCCATGGGGAACATGGAGCTCTAATTTCAAAGGCATACTATCTACTTTAATGTTATATAAATTCAAATATATTTTCTACTATAGGTGTCAGGACCAACTGAATTCCACTAAATTAAATAGGAATTTTGCCACTGACTTCACTTAGAGCAGGAGAAATCCAGAATCATAGTTTCAAATTTACTGTACAAAAGTTGTATCAGTTATGACAGCATAATATAAATTAACAAGATTATTAGATCAAGAATGGACAGATGGGGATCTTATAGCAAACAAGGCAACTTGTTTGAGCCATCCCAATCAGCAGCGGAAAAGACAGCCATATAGTGTGAACAGTATCAGTATTACACCAGTATAAATAAGAGCAATTTTCCTGACAATTTGCTTACCAGTCATCCACTTTTATGCCAAATAAAAGATTACAAGGGATATTCATTTTCAAAGTAATTAGTAAAAAATCCAGAACATTTTTCTAGCAAGCAAACATGGCTAAGGCAGAAATGTTGTTTTCCCTCTGAAGCTATATGAAAGATTTGGGGGGGGGGGGGGGACTAGAAATAAAACCTATTGTGGTGACAGCATGTCAAAAAATAATGAATTTTACAAATAAGAATTCCACAAATCCACTCATCTGTGGTACTACACACCTCATTAAATGTGCCAGAAGTGCTGCTGAAAGGCATCTCATGGGAAAAATTAGATGACTCATATTAAACAAAGCTAATTTGCCTATCTGGACTATCATAATCTGTAATCACATACATAGGGTTAAATCATTTAAAAAGTCATGCATCCCCACCATACATGTAGTGAAAAATAATCCCACAATGCTAGATTGTTACTTTTTTTAAAATCAGGAGGTTTTAATAAGAATCACACATCAAAGAAATGGGCTGACACCACCTTGTAAAAGAATACTGTAGTTTAACACATACAAAAAGCACAAAGGTTTATTTTTTTAAAGAAAAGATTAATGAAATATACTTCAGTTTTGTCATGCTTGCATTGTGTATGTACTAGGTCAATAAGAAGCATATGCAGTATACAACACAGAATCATATCACTCAAAATAAACACACAGGAGAGAAAAGCATGGATTTTCCTCACAAGTCCTACCAGTCCCTATGATAATAACACTTGTAAATAAAGTTTTCTGAAGCGTCTATAAAAATGCACTCAAACGATCTGAAGATAGATCTATTTTCACATACAAATAAGTATTTGCAAGTGCTACTTAAGTAACTGAGTACCCAATTTATTCACAGTAAAATGAGCATCTAAAAATATAGCACAAACATGTATCTGGCACTGTTTAGAAATCAAGAATGATTAACCAGTCTCTAAGGCACTGCACCCCTATATTACATTAATATCTGTCAATATTCTAAAAGACCTATAAATATCCTTCAGATAAAAAGATAATGTTTTTTGTATTAACTGTTTCATACAAGAGCATTTTTTAAGTAAATTATTAATTGAAAGTTGTTGTTTGTACCCATGTTGGCCTTATTCATTGACAGAAACTCACTTTTACTCCCTGTACCTGGTAGAAATAGGGAGCAAAATGTGCATGGCAGAGTACAATACTAAATGAACATGCTTTAAAGGAATACTATTACAAGTATTTTTAAGGGGTGTAGGTTGTAGCCAGGTTGGTCTAAGGACATAGGCAGACAAGGTTCTTTGGGTGAATCTGATCTTTTTTATTAGACCAACTTAAATAGTTGACAAAAAAAAAAATTAGCAAGCTTTCAAGTTTAAAAACCCTTAGTCAGGCACAAAGGGTTTTTAAACCTGAAAGCTTGCTAAAACATTTTTTTTCCAACTGTTTAAGTTGGTCTAATAAAAGATATCAGATTCACCCAAAGAACCTTGTCTGCCTAAGTATTTTTTAAAACACTTTAAAAATACAATGTTAGAAATATCTTTTAAAGATACCTAGCTTACTGGTTTCAGGACAAGCCAACGATTAATCAGGACAATCCTTCAGGGTCGGGTTGTAAACACATCCAGAAATTCCCCTTGCAGGCTCTTTGCCTCCTCTCACTGATCTGTGCAGAGGCTTTTCTCTAGGTAACAGACTGTGCATTAAAACAACATCAAAACATTTAGTAATCATAAAACATTGTTTTATCAGTTACGGTCATCAGCCGGGCGAGAAGACTCAGGACTCTGCAGACTCGGGCCACAGCGGGGGTGGCTCAGCAGTACGGGAGATGGGGCCGGGGCCGGGCCGTGCAGCTCCACAGAGATGAGGCACAGACATCCTGCCCACAGGGGAACACCGCCTGACCGGGGCAGGACCCTGGGCTCGGGGGGGATCCCAGCTCTGCCTGTGCATGCCAGGCACAGAGCAAGCAGGGCGAACCCCCACCACCATCCCAGCCACAGCTGGGACTCCTTGGGCTCTGGGAATAGCTGCTGCAAGTGGTACTCAGAGCTGAGCTGGTTGGGAGCCCACAGCACAGTGGCCCTGCACAGCACCTGCCCAGCCCTGGCCCTGGCCCCTTGAGGGGAGCTGTGGGCGGGCAAGACGAGGTCTCAGGCAGGCTGGGGCAGCTGTTCCCAGGAGCTTCAGTGGCCAAGCCCTTGCACTAGGGGCAGGTCCACCCCACTCGCACTGTGAGGCCAAGCCTGAAGCCAAAAGCCTCCCTGAACCCAGATTCCTGCCTTGGCCAACTGGTGTCCCCTTACGGAGCTCCACAAGCCCAGCCAGGCCCCACCTCGGGGGCCACTGGGCATGCCCACCCACCCACCATGGCCCTTCTCAAGGCGACCTGGGCCTTTCCAGGGGCGCGGGGGGGCCCCCTGCTACTGTGTGCAACCCAGGGTAGGTACGGGGGCCACTTGGCCCCCGGATTTATGTGCAGGGCACTGGCAGCTGCACATTCTGAGCTCTACGCGTTGGGAGTCGCACACGACACCATGTGGCTTTCGCCACTGGGCAGCCAGTGTGCAGAAGGCACATGGCATCGCACACAGCCATGAGGCAATGGCAGCCATCTCCACCCACACACAAACCTGGGGGTGTGGGGGAGATGCCCCCCCACGTCTACCCTGGGGTGCACACAGTGGTGGGAGCCCTCCCACAGCCCTGGACAAGCCACTCGGGGATACCACCATCCCACCCCACCCCTGGGGCCACATTCAGCCCTGCCTCTGCCCCACTCCCTCCCTCCCCGTGGGGGCCTCAATATCTGTCCCCCCTTCTCCCCAACATTAACCTCCTGGGCACTGCTGCACACACAGCTGGGCTGCGTTCCTGGCCATCAGCAGCAGGCTGGGCTGGGTGTCTGGGTGTGCATGGCCTGCCCCACCCTTCCACGTACCACTCACAGGCTATACGTGTACCACTGGTGGTACATGTACCACAGTTTGGTAACCGCTGACCTATGTGCATGAAAAATTGGCTGGCGGTACTTAAGGCTGCATCATTTTAAATTGGTGGTACTCTGTCTGTCAGAGTTTGGGAATGGCTGCTCTAGAGCTACCTACTGGTTGGGAACTGAATTTTTTTTTTTTGCACACTTCCTTTATTCTTTGAGACTGCACTTGAGGCAGTCAGTGTTTCTTTGACTCACCAGGCTTCTAGGAGATTTACATGATATATCCAGAACCTGTGCCATTTCCTTACCAGCCACACTTCATAATCCACTTCCTTACCTTGTCACATGATCTCATAGGGTCCCTGCCATTAGCAAGCAATTTGCTCTCACGAAGGGAGCAACAGTAGGACCTGGTCTCTGGGCTGACAGACCTGGAGTCATACATTCTTATTATACTATTGTTCCTGGATCTATTCCACAGTCCTGAGATTCTGTCAGGTGAAAGTCGCCACCAGGCCCAGCTGCTCCCATATCCTGAGAACCTACTGGTGGACATTTTGAGACTTTATGCCGGATGCCGGCCAGGTCTCATGAACGAGGTGTAAGAAAGCCCAGGAACCAGTGGCACAGGACCAGCAAACAGGGGAGTGTAACCAGGAATTCAAGTGGAGAGTCCACTGAGGAGGTTCTCTGGATACTTTCTTTCTTACCCTTCCTTCACTGTTAGCTTGGTGAGTGGAAACAGTTGAAGGATGAACACGGAAGTTTTTCCAGGATGTAGCAGCAGAAGCAGCAGCAGCACTTAACCTGTACCTGTGCAGGCTGTGTCTAGGAATGGCCACTGAACACCAAGGTTTTCATTCAAGTTCTGGTCTGGCTTTGCAAGGACTACTGCCTGCCCCTAGGGGGAGTGCTTGCAGTGTGAGAGGTGCCTCCTAGTAGTCCAGTCATGTATACAAAGCCGGTGCACTTTTTGGGAGGGACTTTTTTTTTATTTTTGAAATTCATAACTGAGGTGTTAAGGAAGAAATTTAGCCTGAGGATCACTTTTTTAAATTTTGGTGTTTAGCCCCCATATCTTAAAATGGCAGCCATGACCAGCAAGATGTATAAATACCAATATCTTGGTACCTATGAGACAGATTTTGATTTTCTAAATGAAAAAATAGATATTGCAATAACCTACAAACTTCCTTTGTCTTTTGATGAGTAATGAATGGTCCACTGTTTTGCAGCTCTAACCCTTTAAATTCAAAATAACAACATTACTGACCACTTTTTAAGGCACGACATATAGCATATAATGGTATCTGCTCTTCATGTTTTGGTAATCCTATCCTTCTGTTGTTACTTCTTATCTACATTAAATTTTTCTTTTTTTAATAAATGAAAAGAAGACAAATATTTAAGAACAATGGATGATAAAACAGGGGCTAGAACTTCCCAACAAACCAAGAAGCCAGCACTTTTTGTTGCAACACCTGAATCACCAAGGAAAAGCCTTTAATAATGATGTGTCATATGTGAAAAAACTTCAGCATTAAAAAAAACAACCCTTACAGCAACTTTCCCAGGATACATGGAATAAACTTGCACAAAAAGCTTAAAACTGGAAGAATTTAGGCACAAGTTTTGATACTCTTTATAAGCGAATGTGGGTCAATGATAAGCCAAAGAAAGTGCATATAAACTGTGAGTTAAATGTTGTAGGTATTACACAGAGATGACCCAAGCAGGGTATGAGGCCTGGGGCAATCAGTCTGTGAGGGGCCCCGCCCCCGTGTGCCCTAGACGTGAAGAAGTGCACAGCAGATTTGGCGGTGGGGGGTGTGGGGGAGGTGCCGAGCAGCTGGATGTAAAGCTGGCGGTGTCAACACTGCTGAGTCACCGTGGCCACTCTGCCTGGCTCTGTGGGGCCACCCAAGCACAAGGCCCGGGGCGGTCACCCCAATTCGCCCCCCTAAGGACAGCCCTGAAGCGTGCACAAGAGGCACACAATCTGTTAAGTGTTGCAAAAGAGGCTGATACTGAAGTTACTGATGAACCACTGAATCACAAGTGAGAAGTGGTCAAGGATGTTCCTCGTTAGTTTTTTTGTGTGCAATCTGTAAGGAACTCTTGAAGGGAAGAACAGGGACTCCATAAGCAACAGGTTAGCTATAAAATGCCACCAAATTGAAACAGACTGCTTGGAAAATTTTCACAGGTGCAGTCCAATACGTTCAAGACGAGGAAAAAAAAGGAACTGTTTGTAAGCCTTGGTTACTTTCAGTATTCTACCATTGCTGTTACAGTAAGTGGCAGCATGGATATACATTACTACCCTTCTAGAATTTTCTCACTGGGAGAGTAGTAAGACACTGGAACAGGTTACCCAGAGAGGTGGCAGAATCTCCATCCTTGGACGTTTTCAAAACCTGGCTAGACAAAGTTTGGCTAGGATGTTCTACTTGGGGATGGACCTGCTTTAAGCAGGTGGTTGGACTAGATGACCTTCTGCAGCCTCTTCCAACCCTAATTTTCTGCTGATTCTAAGAATGCTGCACGCTGGTTGCAAAATGACTGCAACCAGCTGTATGTTTTATGTATGAAGGATTGTTGCATCTACTCACAGGGAAGTGACAGCCAATGCAAGTCACATTATCTATAGATATAGATATATATCTATATATATATTCACAACATGATAGGTAATAAGAAACTCATCCAAATCCTGAAGGAAATGAAACTCAACATTTCTTATTATGATGTTCTTGATGAACTTTCAGCATGGGCACTGCAGGAACGGAACAAATCTGACCACAGTTCAATACTTTCAGTGGATACACCACAATCAATTCAGCATGGTCAGTTGTATCCAAGTGAAATTGCTGCAGGTCAGCCTTGCACTGTTGTCATGGATAACGATTATTTCAATGAAGATAGGTGAACAGGTTCCAAAACAAGCCATTATACAAATGTAAATATGGCACAACTGATTTCATTTCACCAATAACAAGCTATTTCAGATACAACAACCTGGGTTACACCAAAACCTTAAGTTTGGAAAAGTCTAGTCTACTCAGTTATCACCAAAAATTATGGGAGTGGCAAATTACATGTTCAACTGCAGCCACAAAGATTGGAAATTAGTTCTCAGGGAATACTGGTGCACCAGTTAACCTCCCATGAACTTTTCCAAGTGATTCAACCATGTGGAAGGATCCCAGCATAGATATCATTACTCTCTTGAAAGCAATGTTGTGAAGTGGAAAACATACAATGTTAAATGTTACTCAGTCTCCAAGCAAAGAAGTCTTTATAGATGTGATGGACTGGTGCCAAAAAGTTGCTGACCTGAAAGAGATGCCAGTGATTCAGTTGGTTGCAGATCAAGCAGTCTATAGTGTCTCAGACGGCCGGAGCCGACTTGAGGTGATTTAGAAATTACTCGGTCGTTGGGCGGGCTGGTGAATGGAGAGGCAGACAAAACGTATTGGTTGCAAAAAGCTTTACTTACACCGCCAGTAGTCACGACGCAGGTGGTCCGGTCGCTTAAACAACTACACAAGTTGCTCCAGCTGGCAAGGCTCAGGCCAGCGAATCCGTACACAAATCAGGCCGGCAGGAAAAGGGTACGTCGAAGGATTGCGCTCGGCAACGGGGAGAAGAATCGATAGGTGATTAGGCTATCGATCAGCTCAGCTGCAAGTCAGGAATCTTCAAAGGCACTCTGCAGCATGCTCAAAGTTCTCCAACTTAGGCAGAAGTCGCACAGAATTTTATACGGCTAGCGAGCCAATCACTAGCCACCACGTAGGAATAATTTAGAACTAGCCAATAGTGGGACACAAATTTGCATGCGAATGGCGGGAACTCTCTTGCACCAGAGTTTTCTGTTGCAGCAGAAAACTTTTGCTGTGCACAGAGACTCTTCGGGAAAATTCCATCGTGCCGAGGCACTAAAATCATTGGGTTGTGACATGCCCCCTTGCCGACAGCACAACTGGAATTTTAGACACATGAGCACGTTATAAGGAATGTTCGTCTGAGGACTCACTGGTCTTACAAAGCTTAAGCAACCAACAAATATATATATATATATATATATATATATATATATAAACAATTTTACAGACCGGTCTTTTAACAAACTTCAAAATATAATAACTTAAACATATAACAACAACTATTGGTCATCACCTGACTGGAGAACATCTGTTTGGGACTCCCCTCGTTTATTAGTCAGTGAAATATGGTTCATAATGAAATAGTCACCACGAGATGTCCGTCTTCTCCCATAACAAACAATGCTAATTAAAATACTTCCAAGTATTAGAAAGAGAGTTCCACCTACTGCACTACCGATGATGGTACCCCAATTGCGTCCCTGTATTACTATTAGGGTGAATGCTGACGCTAAACCCATAATGCTATTAGTTGAAGGATACTGTCGCAGGGCACCTCGGTGCCCCTGCTCCTAGAAAGGAGAAACTGCCAGGGAGCGAGTGAGCGCGCCCTGGCCTGACATAACGAGCCCAGCTGAGGGTTGCTCAGGTAATGAACGCAGCTGCGGGTTGCCGGAGCAACCAAGCAGAGCCACCTGCCTGTAGGGGGCAGGGCCTGGCCCTTATAAAGCCCAGGGCTGAAGCCAGGCTGGTAGTTCTCTGCCAGCAGCCGGAGAGACAGGAGCTCCCTCAGCCGAGATATGGGGAGAAGCCCGACGGGCAAGTACAGCTCATGATAGCCCTGAGAGGATTGGGCACTATGGTTAGCCAGGGGGGCTTTATGTTTGTGTTATAGCCAGGAGGCTCTAGTTTATGTTTGGCTCTGTATATTACACCCGGAGGTTTGGGTGAGGCTGTAGGGGTTCGAGGAGGCCTCAGCGGGGACTCACAGGGGAGTGAGAGACCCCGGCACCAGTGAGGGCGCGCTAGGCCCTGAGATTTACAGGGTGGAGTTGTGGGCTCAGTGGAGCTCAGAGAGGAACGGTTAACCTCAATCACAGGGACCCCAGAGAGTGTGGGGTGCCCTAGCGCCAAGAGGGCGCATTATTTTCATAGCGCCAGGGAAGGCGCCGCTCACACGCCAGTGCGTGAGCAACTGGTGGCAAGGAGCGCGGCCAGTGGGTCGTGGGCACAACCGGTAGGTTGCAGACGGGGGACCGAGACCCCGGATTGCGTGTGGGGTACATAGACCCCAGCCCCAGGGAGAGGGGCGATCTGATTGAGAAGCCCCGTGTGGGCACGGCGAGCCCCAAAGAGGGGGAGCGCCATTGTATATGATTGAGAAGCCCCGTGGGGGCACGGCGAGCCCCAAAGGGGGGAGCGCCAGGGTATATGATTGAGAAGCCCTGTGGGGGCGCAGCGAGCCCCAAAAAGGGGGAGCGCCATACTGAGGAGCCCTGGAGAGAGGGGCAATTACTGAGAAGCCCCAGACGAGCATAGCGAGCCCGGCCGCAGGCTAGAGCGGTAACTCCCCTCAGACTGAGGCAGGGCGCTGCGGTTGCCCCGAGAAGACAGGGAGTAGCAGCGCGGTGAGCCAGGGTCAGAGAGGGTGCCCGTGCGGTTGGCCCATAGGACCGGAGGCCCGCTAGAGAGTCCCTGAGCGGAACCACACTGGCAGGGGAGGCCCAGAGTGGGCAAGACGAGAGTTCCAGCAAGAGGCTGGGCATGAGAGAGGGAGCCCAGAGTGGGCCACATTAGAGAGGAGGCCCGGGAAGCGGGCGTACAGACCGGACAACGTCTATTACATCCGCGAGGCTTGGGGCATGGTATTAGGGGTTGGTCAGAGCCACGCATAGCCCATAAGGCTAGGGTGTCTGAGGAACACCCACCGTATCGGGAGACCCCCAGGGGGTCTGGAAGAACCACGGGGACAGAGGTCCCGAGTAGCCGTGCCCAGGGAAGACACAAGGCAGCCTCCCAACATTATACTGACCAACAAGACGTGGCGGGCAAGAATTAGAGGGTGTCTTGGGCCGGCCTGACACGGAGCGAGGGACCTCAAGGAGATCACGGCCCTCCGTGAGGACCCTGCCATGACAGATACCATAAAACCGTGGGCGATCTTGTGGTAGGGATGGTAGCGAGATCTAATACGTAAATGGTCTTTTGATCGCTTCTTTGACCAAGGGAATTTGTCACCCTACAAATGTAAATCCCGCCATGATTGTGGGTTAATGGGCTATTGAAATGTGGAGTACTGTTTACAGACAGTAAGCCTTTAGGCCATTGTCCATCTAATCTGGCCCAGGTAAACTTTATAGATGGCGGGTTAGAATTAGCATTGCACTTAAGTTGAACATTTCTTTGTCCAACAAGCCAATTCCTATTATAGCCAGTTATTGACACTTCAGGAGCATATTGGATATCTAGTACGTGAGAATACCTTATTTCCCTGTCCAAAGCTGGGTGTTTCACAATATGAGTTATACGCCTTCCCCTCGCAAATTTAGTGGGAATGATCTTATATTGGCTTATAACTGTTACCGTTCTATTTGGAAAGGAAATCAAACTAGTCTCTATTTTACCAGTTTCTTTCCCAACTTATATTTGCTGCAGGTTTTCCAGTGGCTGCTGTACAGATAGCTGCTACTGTCCAATTTCCATCATCTATTAGAGAATTTGGCCCCTTGGTGAAACTCACAGTGGGTTCAACAAGTACAGTTATAGTTGTTAATGACTCTGCATTTCCTAATGGGAATGTAACTGCTTTGCATTTATATATTCCTTCATCATAGAAACTCACATTATTTAGGTTGATTGTTATATCACTGAACAAAGAGGTTTTAAATGACACTCTTCCAGGGTACTCTCTTTGAACAGAAAACCCGTATTCAGGATGATGCACAACAATAGTTTGCGCACTTTTACCATGCAGTTTTTCCCATGAAACTTGTATTATGGTTTCATTCATGTCAATTATACACTTTAATGTGACATTCTTTCCCCAAACCGCTGTTACGTGTGGATCAACAACAGGTCTAACTAATACACTGCAGCAGAAATGAGAGAGGAGCAGCATCAGAGCGAGTTCTGACCCGACGGACATTTGCTGCCTCGGTGTCTCCTTCATACCCGTCACTCCGTTGATTCGAAGGAACCGCAGTTTGGTGCTCAACGGATCTCACAATCGAGCGGCTGTAGATTACTGCTTTGTTGAAGTCAGGCCTGTAAAGAAAGAAAACAACAACAGAACAAAACAAAAAAGAATCGTAATTGAATTTACTACAAGGATACTAGGTGAACGTCGGAACGACAAGTCATCCAGTTGTGATGAACGATAATAGGGGAACGATCGGGCTTTTCCTCTAATTGGACAGAATAGGTATTAGGATATTGTCCCGACCGTTGAGCTGTTCCCTTGTGAACTTACGGATGAGACTGGTGGGTCTGCGGTATTGAGATCCGCACTAACTCATCTGGTTGGAACTTAGGTTCCCAAGGTAGAGGTTTCTGGACATTAGCTTCCTCCCATAATGGTTTTGCAGTGTTCAGTGAGATGAGAACATCATGATTGAATTTAGTCCAGTTTTTAAACGTCCCTCCTCCGAGACGAAGTTGTTCTTTGTACAGGCCTATATGTCTTTCTACAACGCCATTGGACTGCAGGTGGTACAGCAGATGGAGATGCCATGTTACATTATGAAGACAAGCAAATTTGTCTAGAGAGTTACAGTTAAAAGGGGGTCCCCCATCAGACTGAGTCTCATGAGGAGGTTGCCAGGTGGCAAATACAGTAGTTAAAGCAGAAATAACAGCAGTGGCATTGCTTTTCCGTAAGGGAATGACTTGTAACCATCTTGTTCCCAAGTCGACAGCAACTAATCCTTTATTTGGCGGCTTAGACCCTGGGAGGGGTCCTAGCAGATCTACCTGCCAGACTTTTCCTGCCTGGAACTGCGAAGAGTCGAAAGCTCCGAGTTGATGCTTAGTTCTATGACACTTCTCCTTAGCACATATCTCACAGGCCTGAGCTACCTTTTCCCAATCGCGCTGAACTCCGTATGAGACCGGTTCCGTAATGGTTCGGCACCAACGTTGATGGCAAGCTTGCGGTCCCGCGTGACCCCAATTTTCATGAAGCCACACGAGGAACAGATTTATTTCAGGGCTGGAGGCAGATGTGATAGGCAAAACTACGTCGGTCCAGAGTGGGTCTTCTAAGAGTTTATCAATGACCTCATGTACTGGATCAGTATCCAGGCGGTGTGACTTAGCGTGCCTAACCAACAGGAGCCGTGCAAATTTAGTTAACATTTTCCAGATGTCTTGCCAATCATTCAAATTTTCGGTAGGAAGGGCTGTACCAGTAAGAATTTTGTAAATGTACTGCGAGTCGATTGCGATGATTGGAACGGGGAGCGTATCGTCATGATGTGTCAGACAATGTTCCAGTACCTTGAGGAATCCTAACAACTCACGTTTTTGGGCCGAATTGTCATCTGGGTAGGCTTGAAATATTTCCTTATCGTGACAAGCCTTGCAGTAATACCCATAGCCTCCGCCATGTCGGGAGGTTCCATCTGATGCCATCCATACTGGGGCAGAGGTTCCATACAGTGTAGGGACCTTTTCCTCATCTTCTGGGCTAGGATTAGGCGTCGTATCTTCAAACTTCCAGCAGTGCCAGTTGTAATGGTGGGTAAGCACCAACGTATTCCACGTTTTAGGCTCCCCCTGAAAATACGGGTCGACTTTTTCCGCATCCAGCAAGGGTAACAATGTGGCACCGGGAGCGCGTAATGTCCCATGCCCCCTTGCTAATGGCTCCACTAGTTGTCCGGCTAAGAGGATTTTTCCTATAACTCCATATCGATGTTGTGCCACTTGAAGCGTCTTATGGGCAGTGTATACTAGCTCATCGTGAGGATTGTGCACCATAGCCCACACGTGGTTTGTGGTGAACCCAAGGGTTACGGTCAATGGCTCACCTAGATCGATGGCGTGGAGCTGTGTGTTTTTAACCGTGGCTAGAAGGCGAAGCAGGTTCCGCTGATCTCCTTTCGTCCAAGGCGTGGATTTTCGGGATTTGTCACGGATCTGTCACTGCAACTTAGTGAGGAGCGCCAAATGACTGGGTTCAACATAATGTCAGTACCAATTTAAACGACCCAAAAGCTGTTGAAAATGCCTCTTAGTAACAGGGAGGAATGTTTTTAATGGATCGATGTTAGGACCATCATGTGAGATTCCATGGCAGATGGAACCGATGCATCGGGTGCCAAGGAACGTAATGTCATCTACAGGATGTAGGCATGACTTTTCCTCGTTGATCGTCCATCCCTCACTTTGAAGGTGAGCGACTAGTTGATTGACTATACTAGTAACTACGGAACTATCACGACCCATGATGGCAATGTAATCGACATAACTCCAAATTCTTAATTCCTCCTCTGGGGGAAGAGAGTGCGAGGCTTAAATTCTTCAGGGTGTTGTTCATGGCACCAGTAGCTAGCGACAGAGCGTTGCGATATCCCTGTGGGCAAACCGTCCACCTGTACATAGTGCCATCAATGCACATATTTAGTATTCCTTCAGGGTCAGTTATTGGGATGGAAAAGAACATGTTTTTCAAATCCAGTGTGACCCCAACCCACTTACTTTGCTGGAATTGAGCCATTTCGAACATGCATTGTGGTAGAGTAGAAGGGTTAGGTTGTTGAAGTACTTGACATCTTTTGTTGACCTCCCTATAATCGGCAACTAGCCAGGCTTCATTGGGCTTTCCAGGTTTTGCGACTCCCCATCCTGGTGACAGGTAGGTGCTGGCAGTTACGGTTTTAATACAACCTCGTTGCTCAAGTCGCCGCAGGAGGTCAGTAAGGGACTTTTATAGGGGACTCTTGGTTGGGATTGGTCGATATCGCCAGGTGGAGGTGTTACGAAGCATTGGTCGATGCCAATCCTGTTCTGGGATAATAATGGGCAATGCTTGTAGTACTTGTTCTTTCAGGTCAAGCGCTTTTATCCCCGGGATTCCTAGAATGTTGATGCCCCCTAGGACAGCCTCTAGGGGGTATCGATGGCCTTGGACTAAGAATTTGACCTTCGTTGTGACGGCGATAGCGTTAAACCCTTGTACCTTGATCGTTTTGGTGGTCTTCTGGTGAGGTATCGTTGAGGTAATCACATTGACTTGAGCTCCA
Source organism: Alligator mississippiensis (assembly GCF_030867095.1). Taxonomy (NCBI): domain Eukaryota; kingdom Metazoa; phylum Chordata; order Crocodylia; family Alligatoridae; genus Alligator; species Alligator mississippiensis. The sequence goes on from NC_081824.1 coordinate 364,016,997, forward strand.
GTATCGAGAAGGAAGAATACTGGTTGTTGGTCATCTGGATCAGTAGGGTTGTAAACGGTGAGTTCGGCATAAGGACGAGGGTCAGTTGGGTCAGGTTCGAGTTGGAGAAGGCCGCCGACGGAGCCGACGGCCATTACTCGTTTTTTGGTGGGTCCTTGAATTTAAATCCTAATGCTTTGGCTAGACGACGTTGTCTCCTTTCTCCCAAAATGCGCAACTGATACTTTGTAAGTCCAGAGTGGGCGAGAAAACCAAACATATTTCTTTCCTTTAAAGTTCTTGGAGGTGACCACCATGGCTCTCGCCAGGGGGTAAATTCTTGGCGTCTTGGTTTCGGTGTTTCGACTGGGTATGCTGAAGATCGGTCTCTTATATCATCAGAAGTTCCTTCACTTTGTTTCATGAGCGCCTGCAGTCGTGGGAGATGGCCTAAGAGATTTCCCACTGGCTGACCCGCCATCGGGTTCAAAAAAGAGTCGGAGCGTAACAGCATTTGCTCCTCCATATACCTCTATACAGGCGTCTATAGCTTCCAAGGGCATTGGAATTGCCCCGGGGTCTGATAGGTGGCGATGAGCCCATCTTTCCTTGCGTTGGACTGCTGTTAGCCCCATTGGGCTCGCTCTTGGGCTCCATGAAAGATATGATACTCCGATTATGGCTAGGAGGAGTTGCTCCGCAGTGACCTTCTGCGGGCAACCCTCATGCCAGGTGTGGAATTTGTGGGTTACCTGTCCCACTACAAGCACCGGGAGTGGGATGGGCCAGTGGGCACTGTCCGTGACCACGTTCAAATCAGTAGCACGCCCTCCACTCCACGCCGCTTGTCGGGTCAGGGCACTCGCTTCTTCCCTGTCTAAAATGTCAGATCCAAACTGTACTATTAATCATCCCAACCACATGGTCAAAGTTTCTTCTGGTTTTATTTTAGGTTCTCTGCAAAGTTCCTGAATTTCTGGTCAGGTGCGTGTGCGAAAGGTAACAGTGGTACGCGTGGTACCTTCTTCATCCGCAACACGCTTCATCACAGCGATCGGGTGAGCTGCGGCAGAGAGAGAGTTAAATTCTTCAGGCGGGAGCGTTGGGTACATCCCTCCTCCCACTGCCCCCTCCCCGTGGCAAGGAGGCGGGGCCGTTGGGAACGACCTCACCTCAGGGGGCGGAGTCGCTAGGCGGATCCCCGCCAGGTCTTCCGAAGCTCCGCCCCTCTTTTCCGGGTTCTCCGGATAGCTCGCGTTTCTTTCGGCGCCATTTTCTATCAGCGGCATCATGCGGCCAGCGCTATTGATAAGCGTCGCTCTGGAGCCCTTTGCCGTCCGCTCCAGTGACTCCTTACCCGCTGTATGCAGCTGAACCTCCAAATTTGCATATTCCCTTAGTAGACCAGCTACTGTACGGAACAACACATTCATCATTTTTCCCTTCTTCCATTTAGTTAAACCCCATTTGGGCACGTGACGGCCCTTGGTTTCCAGGTCCTCCCGGAGCTGAACAAGAAGCTCATGACCCCGCGACCCAGGCACCAAATCCGGACAGTTGAACCAGTCCGTTGGGGTGGGTTCCCCTCCTTCCCTTAGGTATCGGGTGCATTGAGCAAACTGCTGAGTGGGGGTCAGCTTTTCTGCCTTCCACGCCTTCACCCCGGCTAGGGATATGGTCGATGTTTCCTCCGGGGGTCGATAATAGACCCGATCGCTCCCCATTATACACCCGAACTCCCCAAGGGATAGCTTTGTCCTCCACTCTTTTATGACCGCTTCTTCTTTCTTTACGGAGAAGTAGCCATCAATATTTTGTTCATCCCCTTCTACCGCCTGGTGGTAGGCGATATGCGCCCATAGATCGTTTGCATTCTCTACGCGGCGGATCCCGGTGCGCCAAGGGCAGCACCCAATTAAGTTCATCTCCATCACCGTGCCCTTAGATCCCATCTTCGTCGCCATGTCTCAGACGGCCGGAGCCGACTTGAGGTGATTTAGAAATTACTCGGTCATTGGGCGGGCTGGTAAATGGAGAGGCAGACAAAGCGTATTGGTTGCAAAAAGCTTTACTTACACCGCTAGTAGTCACGACGCAGGTGGTCCGGTCGCTTAAACAACTACATGAGTTGCTCCAGCTGGCAAGGCTCAGGCCAGCGAATCCGTACACAAATCAGGCCGGCAGGAAAAGGGTACGTCGAAGGATTGCGCTCAGCGACAGGGAGAAGAATCGATAGGTGATCAGGCTATCGATCAGCTCAGCTGCAAGTCAGGAATCTTCAAAGGCACTCTGCAGCGTGCTCAAAGTTCTCCAACTTGGGCGGAAGTCGCACAGAATTTTATACGGCTAGCGAGCCAATCACTAGCCGCCACGTAGGAATAATTTAGAACTAGCCAATAGTGGGACACAAATTTGCATGCGAATGGTGGGAACTCTCTTGCACCGGAGTTTTCTGTTGCAGCAGAAAACTTTTGCTGTGCACAGAGACTCTCATGTGGCGGGAAAATTCCATCGTGCCGAGGCACTAAAATCATTGGGTTGTGACATACAGATATACTGAAGAGGCCCTGTGAGAAGATAAGTACAGGGGCAGGCAATTATTTCAGGTAGAGGGCCGCTTACTGAGTTTTGACAAGCCATCGAGGGCTGCATGACAGGCAGCCAGGGGCAGGTAACTATTAATTTTCTAAATTTTTAGGGGCCCTGCGGGCCAGATAAAATGGCCTGGCAGGCCGCATTTTGCCCACCCCTGAGATAAGAGATGGCCTAATGTGAAAAGGGATATACTTGGTGGGTTTCACACAGAAATGTCTTATCTCAATGCTCTAGGAAAGAGATATGCAGGGAGGGGTCTTGAAGAATTAGCTGTTGCTGCATGGGTTGCAGCTGCAGGTAGTTCACATAGGGCATTTTGTGAACTTTACAACAGAGGAATGTACCTCCACAAACTAGTAACAGAAGGTTTAATAAATATGTTAATCCACAGATACCTCCAGAAGATTCCTCAAATGATTGACAGCTTGAAACAGTTGGTAGATATCACTTCAGAAAATGTACATGAGGAATTCATCAGTTCAACTGCTTTTCAGGAATTGATACATTCAATGTTTGAAGAAGTGCTCAGTTGTAAATCAGATATGACCAAGTATTTTCTGCCTTATAGCTCTGAGGTTGAAATCCTCTTTCAACATCACAAATTTCAAAAGAGTACTTAACAATTTATCATAGAATGCTTCCACTGTTAGCAGCTTATGGAAGTGTCAACTCTCTCAGATACTTGTCCTTGTACTACTGGCATATAACAACACAAAGAAGACAAAAAGTTGCACATGGCTACAATGTTTTCATTTTCATTGACTGGAAAAAAAACTTATAGCAACCTGCCTCCAGATCAAGTCACTGAAATGACCATGAACAAAGAATCCAAGAACAGAAGTGGGGGCTGGATTAGATTTACCAAGAATTAATCTATGGTTGCAATTAACATACTCAGTAGACCAGTTATTATGCAGTAAAGGGAACAACTAAAACAGGCAATTCATTTCCAGAACTGGGTCTATCAAGACAGTACACAGACTGCAAAGTTGTTGAATCAGTGAAGACAGATCTGGGATCTGAATGGACCCATGGGATCTGAATGGACCAACTCTTCACTACCTTTGCTCTGCTGAGCCAGCAACCGAAGAGTCTCCACAAAGCCCATGATGCGGGTAACGTGATGGTGGAAAACATTCTGGAGAGACTTTCATATGAAACTAAGTCAATACACGACACTATCACCACAAGGAAAAAGCAAGACCTTTACAACAAAAACAACGGCAACCAAGAACAAGCAAGAAAGTAGGAAAATGGTTAACCATACTACAATGAAACAAGTAATTGACCTTCTACCCAGCAGAAAGGAGGCTACCATAACTTTAGAAGAAATTATGCAATACAAAATTACTTCTGTGAACATTTTGCTCTTCACAGCAGACGAGACACTCCACAAACCTGTCAAATCAAAGTTTGTAACATTGATGAACCTCCAGTCGATCTCACCACCATCACATTATTATGAATTAATAGATGTTGGAACAATACAGAATAAAGTCCCACTGAGCAAGACATGGTCTGAATATGCCCTCAGTCTCTTCAAGTGTGTCACTGGTCAATGCAGTGACATTTCACTTAATTAATTATGTTTATGATAGAGAACTGTTGATGTCTAGTATGAAACAGCATAAGCAGCAGCACTGTCAGTCAAAGTCAGTCAGGTTTGTTCCTAATGTTTACCTTGTTTCTGACCAGCAAATGCCTACTGGAGCATCCTGGTGCTCATTTCTGTCAAAGCATTCTAACAAAATGAGACTACAACATTTTCTTTTGAATGAATGGCATTCTTTCTTCCACCATGCTGACCTGTACTTCACAATGAATCTCATCTGCTAGGATTTAAAATCCGGAAAACAAGATGTGTGCTTTATATTGAAATCTCCATGTGAGGCTGACACAAGGGCACTCTTCCATGCAGCTCAAATAGATAATTCCTGCACCGTCATTTTTTATTTCAAAGATACTGATGTATGGGCTGTTGCTTCCTACATCAGTCATGTGAATGAGCAAGATATACACATGTGTAAGAAAAAACAGGAGACATACCATTATACTCCTACTGCCATTCATTATTTCCAGAGTGTGATGCAGCGTCTGCTGCTCTTGGGGTTTACAGATTCACTAGAGTCGACATAGTGGGAGGTTTCTTTGGCTGTGGTAAAGTGAAATCAATGAAGTGAATCTTACAATCAAGAGAGTTGATGTACATGGAAACTATGCAACAACATAGAAAAAAAATAGCTCACTAAAGATCTGTTTGATAAACAGGCTTTATTTACTGTCAGAATACTTTACAATAATCCTGTGAACGAGTTTGTCTGCTGCTCATGCACATAAGTGGCAGCAAACGGCACACTACGATTCTGAAAGACTTCCTCCAGACCGTGACTCCTTCATATAGCACTGCCTCTGAGCACACTTGTAAGTCTATCAATGGAGAAATTCACAACATGCACAAACTCTTGATCCAACAAAATTTTGGGTGGATGTCAGTGCTGGATGCATTGGAACCTGTGATGCATACTAAAAGTGGACTGTCAGATGGAGTGAAATTGCCTCCACACAATGAAAATGGACATTCAGATGAGCTACTATTATAGAGTCATCTTAAGAAGACAGTGATACACAAGAATACCTAAATTAAGAATATCCAGTGTCTGTCATGTCACAGACTTGACTTCAAATCTAAGTTGAAGTGTTTTATTTTACCTATATGTGTTCCATAATCATTTGTACCTTTTTTATTAATAATATTAAAAGTGACTTTAAAGAAATTAATGGTAAAACTTTCCACTTGAAACAAGTATTTTTATTGTGTTCCCAAAAAAGTAGTCAATATTGATAGTTTTTGCATTTAAACACTTAGAGCTGCCAAACAATGAGCCATTACTCATCAAAAGATAAAGGAAATTTGTAGGTTATTGCAATACCCATTTAAAGCCATTTAGAAAAATCAAAAAAATAGACCTCATAGACACCGAGATATCAACATTTATTCATCTTGTTAGTTGTGGCTACCATTTTTAAAGATATTGGCCAAATGCCAAAATTAGAAAAGTGATTCCCAGGCTAAATTTCATCCTAAGTAACTAAAAAATGATTTTCAGTCATAAAAAGGAAACCTAAAAAAAGCACGGAATATTATACACACACACACGTACGTGACTGGACTACAGTGTATTCTCTCAGGAATCAGGTTAGGGAGCTGCAGGAGGAGGTGGCTAGGCTCAGAAGCATACGCAAGCATGAGGAACCAAGAGTTCTAGATTTTTGCATTCCTCAAGCATGAGGCCTTTACTGACTCAATTCACGAGGAGACTTCCAGCATTATGGAAGAGGGACAATCAGAGAAGACATTGGAAGACGCAGAAGATGAAGGTACTCTGGAAGGTGAAAGCCGACAGCTTGTCACCTCTGGCAACAGACAGCACTCCTCTTCCAGACCTACAGCTGTCCAGCTGGATAATAAGCATAAAGCTCTGGCATCAAATGAGAAGAAGCCATGTCCAGTGGCAGAGAAGGCCAAGCCATGTACCCCTAAGGGGTGGGGAGGATCAAGACTACTGCTACCAAAAGGAAGTGATGGGTAGTAGTGATTGATGACTCCCTCCTGCACAGCACAAAGGTATACATCTGCTGGCCTGATCTGTTGGCTCAGGATGTCTGCTGCCTTCCAGGAGTCTGCATCCAATACATCATAAAAAAGTTGCTGAGACTTGTCCAGCCCTCTGACTACTATCCCATGCTGTTTATCTGTGGGGGCACTAATGATATTGCCAGGGGCAAACTTAATCAGATTCAAAATGACTACATGGCCGCCCCATGGCTCAGCAAAGACATCCAGGGATGCCTGAGGGCAAAAAAGGAGGCGTACAAACAGTGGAAGCAAGGGGCTATCACCAAGAAGGATTATACCTCCATTGTTCGGGACTGCAGGGAGGCTGTTAGGAAGGCCAAGGCAGAGATGGAGCTAGGGCTAGCGACCAGAATTAAGGATAATAAAAAGTCCTTCTCCAAATACACAGGAAGTAAGAAGAAGGCACCGGGTAATGTGGGGTCCCTATAGGATAGGCTTGGCAATCTGGCGATTGCGGCAAACGGAAAAGCTGACCACTTTAACAAATTCTTTGCTTCCATATTGCTGAACAGGGACCAGGACATCTCCCCCGCTAGAACTGCGGACAGACCCAGGGGAGGCACCGCTGTGCCCAGGGTTAGGAACAACGTAGTTAGGGAACTTTTAGAGGGGCTAGACATGTTCAAATCAGTAGGTCCAGATGCTCTTCACCCTTAGGTGCTGAGGGAACTGGCAGGGGTCATAGAGGGGCCCCTGGCATGGCTTTACAAGTGCTTGTGAGGTTCTAGCCAGGTACAAGAGGATTGGAAAAAGGGCCAATGTGGTCCCCATTTACAAGAAAGGGAGAAAGGAGGACCCCGGCAATTATAGGTCAGTCAGTCTTACTTCGGTCCTTGGGAAGACCTTTGAGAAAATTATCAAGGAGCACATTTCCAAGGGCCCAACAGGGGAGGTAATGCTCAGGGGCAACCAACATGGGTTCACTGAGGGCAGGTCCTGCCTAACTAACCTGGTTTCTTTGTATGATCAGGTCACAAACTCCCTGGATGAGGGTGTCAGGGTGGATGTCGTCTTCCTGGACTTTAAAAAGGCCTTTAACATGGTTTCCCACCACTTTCTTGTAAAAAAAAAAAAAAAAAAAAAAAAAAAACACTTGGTGACTGTGGCATTGATGCCTACACAGTTAGATGAGTGGCAAGCTGACTAGATGGTTGCACCTCAAGAGTGGTAGTGGACGGTTCATTTTTGACCTGGAGGGATGTGGGCAGTTGAGTCCCCCAGGGCTCGGTCCTGGGACCTGTACTGTTCAACATCTTTAACAGCAATCTGGATGTGGGCGTGGAATGCACGCTGTCCAAATTCGCTGATGACACCAAGTTGTGGGGCGAGGTAGGCACGCTGGAGGGGAGGAACAGAATCCAGCTAGATCTAGACAAATTACAGCGGTGGGAGGAATAGAGGATGGAATTCAATGCAGGCAAGTGCAAGGTGCTGCATTTAGGGAGAAGGAACCAGCAACATGCCTATAGGCTGGGGAACACCTTTCTTGTCAACATGGTGGCAGAAAGGGATCTTGGAGTCGTTGTTGATTCCAGGATGAACACGACCCGCCAATGCGAGGAAGCGGTCAGTAAGGCTAACCACACCTTGTCGTGCATCTACAGATGCATCACAAGCAGGTCCTGGGAGGTGATCCTTCCCCTCTATGCGGCATTGGTCAGGCCACAGTTGGAGTACTGCGTCCAGTTCTGGGTGCTGCACTTCAAGAGGGATGTGACTAGCATTGGGAGGGTCCAGAGGAGGGCCACTTGCATGGTCAAGGGGTAGCAGGGCAGGCCCTACAAAGAGAGGCTAAAGGGCCTGAACCTATTCAGCCTCCACAAGAGAAGGCTGAGAGGGGATCTGGTGGCCGTTTACAAACTCACCAGGGGAAACCAGCGGGAATTGGGGGAGGCTCTGTTTCCCCTGGCACCACCTGCGGTTACTAAGAATAATGGCCACAAATTGTTAGAGAGAAGGTTCAGGCTGGACATCAGGAGACATTACTTTACAGTCAAGGCTGCCAGGCTCTGGAATGGGCTCCCAAGTGAGATGGTACTCTCTCCTACCTTGGGGGTCTTCAAGAGGAGGTTGGACAGATATTTGAGAGGTTGGGGTGATATGACCCTAGCACCTGCTCCTGCCCAGAGCAGGGGGTCAGACCTGATGATCTGTTTAGGTCCCTTCTGACCCTAAGCACTATGATACATGACTCTGGGTGCAAGGGGGAAGAAGATGGCAATACAGGTGGTGTTTCTGTTGATGCCCTTGGGGGCACTGGTCAGGGATGAACTAGGCATAGCTATGCCTATGCTCTACTATGGGTATTTCCCATGTTTCTGGGCTTTGCTGGTTGCTGCATGGGGCAAGGAAGGATTTTTTTTCTCCTCCTCTTGCTACATGTATGGAAGGGGGGATTCCTTTCTTCAGAAATAATGGGTATTGGCATGGGAATTTTTACTAGAGTGTGCCAATACTCCTGCTGGAGCTATACTTGGAGGTTCCTAGTTAAAGGATCTTGTCCCCTCCACTCAGGGTCAGACCAATTGACATATTTGGGATTTACTTTATGGTCAGATTGGTATGGACTGTTGGTGGGGGGTTACCTTCCTATGTAGCAGGGAACATGGCCCTCTTCCTTGGATCTCGTGAGCTTATTTTAACAACACTTGCAAAAGCAGGACACTGGCCACCATTGTACTCCTGCTTTACCTGGGGAAGGTTCGGATGCTGTGGCTTGTAACTGTGTAACAGGGTTGATTGTGTAATTTTAATAATAGGTTAGACAAGGATTTACTTGGGATGCTGTCAACAAGGATGATCCTGCCTCAGGCAGGAGGCTGGACCAGATGATCTCCAGAGGTCCCTTCCAGCCCTACTTTTCTATGATTCTTTGAATATGGGTACATGCAATGCAAGCAGTCAACCCCAAGCTGATGTGTCGTCCCCTGGCACTACAAACCTACTCCTTTGATACCTGCCATTGACCAGAAGCTACACATACCAACATGGACTTTTTCTCACACAGGACTAGATACAGAAGAATGGGTTGCAGACTCTACTCTTGGGAGGTACAATTTGTATAACAGTGGTCTGCCCTTTTAAAAAGGAACAACCCTGTTGAGAAAGCCCACCTGCAGGGTGTTTAGATAAGTAGGGAGTATCCTGCTGGGAGCTTTAAAAGCTCCCAGAAGAGTAAACAGAGCAGAGGAGGAAGCAAGCGGTAAGCAAAACATGCTGCAGAGGAGAAGCCAGACTGCTGTGCCAGAGCCCAAGTAAAAGGGGCTCTCCTTCTCATATGAAGAACAGGGCAGAAGGATTTGGTTTTCTTTGTTTCATTCTCTCTCTCTTTCTTTAAAGAACTGTGTTTTGCTTGGGAGGACTGGCTGAGGATCTCCTCTAGGCGTAAACCCACTTGCAGAAGCTAGAAGGCTCAGCAACCTGCTTACAGTGCCTCACATACAAGGAGAGCTCTATCACTAGATCTTTAAATGGTATCAAATGGGGTTGGAGTTGGTTCTCCATATGGAGTAGGCTCCATACAGTTTGTTGCAGGTTCAGGCCAAAGATTCCCATTGTATAGGGCAGCAAACTGGTATCCATCAGCTAAAACAAAAGCCAAAAGATCTTCAGTAGCTCATGGTCATATGATTGGGTACTTCCATACACAGCTCATTTGCCAATTAGTTTAGATTCTAGTTTATATATTGATTTATTTTTTGTAACGGGGATTTCATTTTAATAATTCTTTCAAGAATTTGAATCTAGCCATCAAAGTTAAAAAACAAAAACAAGTTTCATTCTTTCCTCCCTGATATATTGTACAGTACTTGCTAGAACGCTGCAAAGTATGTCCAAAAAAAAAAAAAGGCTCTATAAAACCCCCCAAAATCCCTGAGAAAAGATCTGTATCCAATCCCAAAATGGAACCAAGCTATTCAACCAGGTGTATTATTGTAATGTACCTTCCCTCTCCTTAAAAAAATATTGTTAAAATAGTGTTATTTAAGTTGCAAAGTCAGGGCCAGAAAATTAAGGAAATGCCAGATTTAAGATTGCATACACCACTCTGCATGCTGAATGCCACAAGGTCCTTGTGGAAAATATGCAGGTGATAAAGACAGTTTCATAATACATTTGTGCGAGGGGATGAATGATATGTTAAGGATATGTATATGTTAAGGAATCTAATCTGAATATATGGGTCACATACAGATGCTGTTATTCCATATGACATACAGAAAATTGAAAGAACATAAGAAGTGCCATGGTAGGTCAGATAATCAGTCCATCTAGCGCCGTATTCTGTCTCTGACAGCAGCTGGAGTAGATGCTTTAGAGGGAGACTACTGAACAGGTTATATCTAGAGCAGGGATGGGAATAATGGTGGATCTGGCTGGAGGCCAGACTCCGTTTCCCAGTGGCCGGTTTCCACAGAGATCCCAGGAAGGGCGAGACCATGACAGCTTGGGGCTGGGGTTTCCATGGAGACCAGCCCAAGCAGCGCTGGCAGAGTGCACAGCTGAGCGGAGACCTGCTCCAGGGTTGGGGCTGGGATTTTGCAGTGGTGACAGCATGGTCTGGAGTCAGGGCAGAGACACGATCCATTGCTTGCACACCCCTGCCCAGGGAGTACAGGCAGCAGATCATGGCGCTGCCCTGGCTCCGGACCACGCTATCACTGCCGCAAGATCCCAGCCCCAGAGCAGCTCCCTGCCCAGCTGCATACCCTTCCAGCATTGCTAGGGCTGATCTCCATGGAAACCCCAGCCCTGAGCTGTCATGGCCTTGCCCCTCCTGGGGTCTCCATGGAAACTGCCTGCAGTGACATGGATAGGGGCTGCTGGGAAATGGAGTCTGCCACACGCTGAATCTGGCCCATGGGCCAAACTCTGCCTACCCCTGATCTAGAGCGATCTACCCCCTAATTCAATAGATACCCTCCCTAGTATCCACAACTATTGATTTAGAGATGCCAGAGGAACCATCTCCAACCATTTTATTCAATAGCTATTAATACATCTATGATCCATGAATGTATCCAGTTTTTTTTTTAAGCTGGCTGTAGTATCTGTCTCCATCACCTCCTGTGGCAATTAATTCCATAAGTTAACTACCTGTTGTGTTAAATATCATATTTATTCAAATAGAAAATGACCCTGTTTATAAGCTGACCACCCCCAATAATTAGATTCTATAAATGGAACATTTATGAATGTTATAATTTTCTAGGTACAGAAAGTAATCATTGGAGATTTGCCTTGGATTTGCCCCCCTCCCATTGCTACAGCAGAGAAAATAAATCTGGGGGGAATCAGATAGACCCTTTGCTTTCTGTTTCCCCACAACGTTTTCCCCTATCAGTTCCTTCCCCATCTCCTTACCATCAAACACAGGTGGAAAGAGAAAAAAAAATGGGGGGGAGGAGGGGGAGGCTGAGCGTGCATGTACATGTGCACACATGCACCCCCCCCAGCAAGAAAGTCTGCGAGAGAAGGGGAAAGAGCTGTGGAGGAAGGGGGGAGGAGAGGGGGGGAGGGAGTGGGACTAGGGCTGGAAGCAGGCAGGGATTGGAAGGGAGCGGAGCCAAGCCAAGCCCAGGATCGGGATAAGGGCCAGGGCCTGCTATGCCCATGCAACCACCCCTTCCCTCGTTGCCTGGTGCCAGTGCCCCCCACGCCAACAAATCCACTGCCCACCAGCCATACACCGGCCCCAGCCCTGGCCAAGCTCTGCCCAGGTGGGGCCTAGAGCCAGGGCCTGGAGCAGGGCCAGCCTCAGCTGCGCAGCTGGGCCAGAGGGGATGGGGCCCCTGGGATCCCAGCACCCACCCTGCCCCGAGTCGAAAGAGCCCGGCACAGCCCTGGCCCCAGCCCACAGCGGCAGCTGCCCTCACCCCACACAGATGCGGGGGCACATCCCCCCATGCCTCCTCGGATGCACATAGAAGCAGGAGCCATGCCCCCAGATGAGCCACTTGCAGCTGAATTAAATTGAATTCAATTTATTAAGGATTCTGGCTAAATGCCATGCTCCTGAAAATGACACAACACACATAAGACCATAGTATAAATAAGTTTGAACGAAGTAACTGAACTACAAATATTATACTAGAAATAGAGCCCACCGACATAAAAACATTAATATAAATATAGTAGTAAATCAAGACATGAATCTATAATTGTTGTACATAGATCCACAATTGAGACAATAAAATCAAATCTAATGTTAAAATGTATCATTCATATCAGTAATAAAGGGTATTTAACTCTAATCGCCTCAGCCTTAAAAGCAAAAATTGCAAGACTGTTTATTAAATTTGGATCTGTTTGCTGTAAAAGCCAGATTAATTTCTCTGTGTTTGAAAAATATATCAATTTCTGCAAGAATGGTAATAAGTGGGTTCTCCTTATGTCATTATATAAAGAGTATTCTAAAACATAGTGGATAGTATTTTCCAAAACTCCTAGACAGGCTGGGCAACATCTTTTAGCCCTTGGAATGAAAAATCTACATCCAGCCCAGAACAGCTGTGGGCATCTGTTTGGTCCTGAGACTAGTCAAAGAGGATCACCATTTATTATCAAGATTTAACTGTAAATACCTTTCTCCTCTCCGATCTAATTTCTAAAGAGTATATAAAGGGGCAATCCGAGTGGCCATAGCCACTGCAAAATCATTCTGCGTGGCAATATCACATATCCTCTGGAAAACCCAAACCTTATCTATGGGGAAAAAACATCTTTCATTATCTTTGAGATTCATAGATGTTAGGGTCGGAAGGGACCTCCATAGATCATCGAGTCCGACCCCCTGCATAAGCAGGAAAGAGTGCTGGGTCTAGATGACCCCAGCTAGATGCTGGGGGAGATAGTATCCCATCCCAGAAAGTGCAAAAGTACAGGAAAGAAAAGCTAACCAGGGTGACTGGAGAGGAGGGGGTTATTAATATCTTCTATATTGCATAATTTAAGCAGACAGGATAGTAAAAGGGGCAGGATTTTAAACCAAAAATCCCACCATTCTAATAATAATATTAGCTAAAATAGAATCCATTCCTGTCTCTAATCTCAGAAAAGATCAGGAGTTGAAGGAGGAAGAGCCACAAGAGCCCTAAGAAACTTGCTCTGAGGTATGTCTACATCATTACTAGTGACATAATCCCGTACTTCAGTGCCATACAAGATCTGAGAGGTAATTTAGGCTTTATATGCTGATAAAGGAGCTTGGACTGATTGTGCTGCTGTGGTTTCATAAAATTTCTTTATAGCCACAGCTGACTGGGCTGCCTTAGTTTTAACTGACTGAATACGATGTTTCCATGATAGAGAAGCTGTGAATAACACATCCAAAAACGTATAGGTTTTGACAACTTCAAGTTTGGTTCCCCCTATATTCCATGGATATTTCATCAAATGACTTCCCCAATACATTATTTTTGATTTGTCATAATTTATGTTTAAGTTATTTTGTCCACAAAGAGGCTCAAAAGTTGCAATTGTGCTCTGTAATCCAATAGGAGTTCTTGACAGTGTAACAGTGTCATCTGCGTACATTAAAATAGAAACCAAGGCATACCCCTCCAAATAATTTTTTCTCCCTCTGCCGATGGCCACATTAATCATACGTGCCAGGCTGAAAGAGGGTGGGGACTGAGAGATTCTGTGCAAACTACTGAAGACTTGTTTTATGATGTTTGCCAGGCATTAAAAGCCGGTGAAGAAACAGAAATCATTGGTAACGGGATAGAAAGATGCAACTCAGCTGTAAAAGTAAATAAGTCAAAATATATGCAATGTAGTAGCTCACCATGACTTTAAAAAGAGTTGGCAGTGATGGGAGCCTGCACTTAATGGTCACAGTCATGACCCAAAGGGTATGATTTTGTGTGTGCTTCGGCACTGCAGAATTATTTCCCGCCACGAGAAGCTTTCTTTGCACGGTGCAATTCTCAGTTGCATAGAGATAACCCCGGTGCAAAGGAGTTCCTGCCAGTCGCATGCAAATTTGTGTCCCACTATTGGCTGTTACTAAATTACTCCCACGTAGCGGCTAGTGATTGGCTTGCTAGCCGTATAAGAGGCTTGAGCAGTTTCCACCCAAGTTGGAGGACTCCACAACCATCTGGAGGAGGAGAAGGAGGACTTCACATCTCATGAAGAACTCTAAGAGTGCTGTGGAGCTTAACGAACTCAGTGTGTGCCTTAAGAAGGATATAGGGGCCTGATCAACCTCTAGCCTCTCCCCGTCACTGCCTGATCCCTCGACGTACCCTTCCCTGCACGCTTTCGTGGAGAGTCACCTTTCGGACTCTCATCGTGGTATCCAGAGCTCTTCTCGAGGTTATTTCGTCCAGTTGATTCGACGGGCTCGCGGTTCTAGAGCTCTCAGCCAGCCTTGGACCAGAGTTCACGGTTAGAACTCTTGTCCGCTCTTCTTCTTTTCTATCTGTAACTGGAACGAAAGCAAGTTTTCCTGCCTGCACCGCGACCATCTACGGTGTAAGTAAAATAATCTTTAATCAACCGCTAAGCGTCCGTGCCTAATTCTAGTCCGCCGTGCCAAATTCCCCGACCCATGTGCCAGGGCTGCTAGCCACAGCCTGCCGCACGCCCCCAAAAGCCTTGGACCGCTCCTGGCCCGCAGAGTCACTACCATATGTAAGGACTTATTTAATTTGTGGTTTTGCAGAAACCATAAAATCTGTGACTGTCCACAAAAATCATTAAAAAAAAATTAATAAAAATCAAATACTGGCTCCCCAGTGGGAACCAGTGATCCTCACTGCCATGAGAGGAAGACACAAGCTGGCCAAGCAGCATAAAGGGCAACAGACAAGATGGCAGCTGCTCCCTTGTCCCTCCTCCCACCATGGGGTCTCTGCACCAATCAATGCTGAAGGACAGAGCAGCACAAAGAGCAGCAAGCAGTCGTGATGGCAGCCGCCCCCTCATCCCTCCCTCCTCCACCAGGGTCTCTCCACCAATCAACACCAAGAGGCAGGACAGCTGCAAAATGCCTACAAAATCAGCTGTGTGCACAAGCAGGCCATGAAAAATCCTCTCTCTCACCTTGATTTAAACAGGTCCCTAACCATATGTGTTATTTAGATGGGCTGCACTAACCTACCCTTGTGGTAGGCTCCCATCAGCATGGTTGCCCAATATGGGCCATGTGTTTTATAGTCATGCTCAGTGTTGGCTGCTAAATGATAGATAATGCATTTAGTGAGATTTCCTTGTATGTGATTATAAGGGGCTTTCCCCCCATGCCAATTGGGGGGGGGGGGCTAGTCTTGTTTTTGAAGTACTGTCTCTTCTAAGTTTTAAACCTGTGTCCTACTAATTTCAGTAGGTGCCCCCTAATTTTAATATTCTTGGACTTAGTGAACAATAGTTCCTTGTTCACTTAGTCCATACTCTTCATGATTTTATAGACCTTTATCATATCCTCTCCTCACCTTCTCCCTCCCAAACTGAAGACTGCTAGCCTTTTTAGTCTCTCCTGGTATGGAAACTGCTCCATGCACCCGATCATTTTGGTTGCCCTTCTCTGTACCTTTTCTAGTTCTACTGCATCATTTTTGAGATGTGGGGACCAGAACTGCACACAGTATTCAGGATTTGTATACTGGCATGATGAAGCCCAACATTTTATTCAGGGGTGTTGGTTGTAGCTGTGTTGGTCTAAGGACATACACAGACAAGGTTCTTTGGGTAAATCTGATATGTCTTATTAGACCAACTAAAATAGTGAGGAAAATAATTTTTTGCAAGCTTTCGGGTACAAAACCCATTCTTCAGGCAGAGGGAGCAGAGCATCTGCATTTGTTTTGTGGTCTCCTGGATGGTGTGGAAGCCAGTATGCAAGAATGCAGGTTAGTGAAAAGGCAAATGCCTGGCAGTGAGGGTTAGAGAGGGTGAGAGACAATGGGCAAGAGACAATGGGCAAGAGGGGTGAGGGGGAAAAGGGAATGGTGACCTGGTGATGGAATATAGCTGATCAATTGTAGAGAGGTTGCCTGGGGTATCAGATATTAGGCAGGTTATAATGTGTCAAATTCAATGTCTATATTTAGTCCATGATTTTCTGTATCAAGTAGACTGATGAAGTGAAGTTCATAGGCTTATCTGTGAAAGGTGTTCTGCAAACTCCCTTGAAGGATTAGAAATTAGAGATTGGAGAGAAGTTGCTTATCTTGTGAGAAATGTGTCCCACAGGTAACTGGGTATTTCTGTCTTTGATAGATTTTTGGTTTATGTTCATTCATTGTTGCTTGGTTTCTCCTACGTATTTTCCATCAGGGCATTTAGAGCACTGGAGGAGATTTATCACATTTCGGGAAGTGCAGGTATAACAGGAATGGTGATGTTTCTGTTATGGGGTATAGTTATTGTGGGAGTGGTGGAGATATGTTGGCAGGTTTTTCATTTCTTGTCCTGGCACGGTCTGGATCCATTCAGTGTTTTGGGCCACAGAAAGATTGCTTGTGGTGATTAAACAGGCACCAAACTTTGCCAATCTAAAGTCTAGGATGAGTGGTTCTGGGAAGATTTTACTGGCTTTTTTGGTCACTGCTGCACAGTAAGCTGATGTTTTCAGAGAACTATCTACAATGATTCTAAGGTCTCTTTCCTGAGTTGTTAACACCTAGTTCAAAAACCAGTACTGTGGACCTATAGTTGAGGTTCTTTTTCCTTAGGTGCATTACCTTGCACTTGTCAACACTGAAGTTCACCTGCCATTTTTATTTTTTACCCATTCAGAGTTGTGAAATCTGCCCACAGCTCTTCTCCATCAGCTTGGGACTTGACTACCCAGAATAATTTAGTATCTTCTCCAAACTTAGAGATTTCACTCTGCACTATCTTTTTCAGGTGATTGATGAAAATGGTGAATAAAACTGGGCCCAGCACAGATCCCTGCGGGACCCCACTTTTGACTTCCCTCCATCCTGAAAAATGACCATTTGGTCCTACCCTTTGCTTCCCATCTTTTAACCAGTTCTCAGTTCACAAAAGAATCTTCCCTTCAATCCCGTGGCAATGCAGTTTTTTAAAAACCTTTGATGAGGGACCTTGTCAAAAGCTTATCCAAAGACCAAATATATTATGTCAGCTGGATCCCCCTTGTCCACACACCTATAAGCACCACCAAAGAATTCCAGCAGATTTGTGAGACAGGATTCACCTACCTTAAAAATCACATTGGCTCTTCCCTAGCAGAACACATTTGTCCACGTGACTGCTGATTTTATTCTTATTATAGATTCTACCAACTAGCCAGGGATAAAAGAAAGACTTACTGGTCTGTAGCTCTGAGAATCACCTCTGGACAGGGCGGTCCCTAGGAGGGGTGGCGAATCAGGGCAACTGCCCTGGGCCCCACGGTCAGTGCTGCATAGGCCTTGCCACAGCCGCCACATGCCACTGCCAAGCACTGCTGGCTCCAGCCACTCACCACCCCCTCCCCCCGCTCACCACCCCCGCTCCACTGGCTCCGGCCACTTGCCCCCCACACAGGCGATATGCCCCAGGCCCCACACACCCCTAGGGACGGTCTGCCTCTGGAGCCCTTTTTGAAGATGGGTATTATGTTGGCAATCTGCCAGTCCTTTGGCACAGAGGCAATTTGTAATGACAGGTTACATACCATTGGCAACAGTTCTGCAATTTCACTTTTGAGGTCCTTCAGACCTCTCAGGTGGATGCCATCTGGTTCTGGGGACTTATTTGGAAACTTATATGAGGACTTATTGGAAAAAGAAATGTCATAGCTGTATCCTTAGATTTCTGTCAATCCAAACTGTTATTCGATTACTCTCCCAATAAAACTCAAGTTGATCACTTGTAGTTTATGCTTATAATTTCATATACAAATGATGACCTATTTGTGCACTGAATTAAACAGCCTCAGTTAACAGATCATTCCAAGACGTCTAAAGTTTAAAGAGTTATATAATGGAAAACGCAAATCTTCAAAGTAACATTAGAATGTAAAACAAGATTCTAAAAAACTAGACACACTTAAATGACAACAGAAATCTTATTGATTTATTCAGTTATATTTAAATGATATACCAAACCTCAAATTTCAGTGTTCATACCGATTTTCCCTTAATATTAAAAGATCATAAGGAATCAAAAAATTATGCCTTCTAACATCTGTGAAAGGCAATACGGAAACTACAACGATATGGAATCTACTCACTTTGATACAGAAAAGATAGAATAGAAAACCTAGAGAGGTGACCATGCTCACCAAGTTTTGATGGGATCCTTTCTAAAAATGCCCCAGATATTCAGATGCAGAAAATATTTCCACTTTTAAAAGTTCTATTGTCAAAATTGAAGAGGATTTGTTTAAAATTGTCATAATGATGCCCCCCGACTTGGTTTCTTTGCTACCAGGAAACACAAGAACCTAAGGTAAAAAACTGGAAAATAATTTGTACAAAAACACATTTGATCAGGACATTTAAGACTACTGAATGTTACTACTCAAATCCAAGATTGGAAAAAATCAGCATGGAAAAAATTAAGCCTAGACACCAACTCAGCTTGGCTTTGGTCCCAGGCTTGAATTACTTGTTTGGCAAGGGAAGGGACATGTAGCCAGGAGCATGGGGAAGACTGTGGAGTGGGACAAGAGGTCCTGCAGCCTGCCCCCGGAGCCCCCGGGCTGCTGCGTCTGCGACTGCCTCCCCTTCCCCCCTTATCTTCTGTTCCCACTCCAGGTCCTCCAGCCGTGACCCAGCCCAGCCTAGAGCTGCTGTTTCTCCCTGGCCAGTTTTCCTTTCATCTTTCTGGATCTGTGAGATCTGGTTTCTGAAGTATACCCATGTGTCACGAAATAAAATTGTGTTTTATCATTAAAGTGCAAGAACAATCAATGAGAACAAAAATGAAAATCTATGCTACTACAGAAAAATTTAGGAGAGGGTATAATGACAAAGAGTTAGATTTAAATGTACTAATTACACATCAATTTCCATCCTAAATAGATTAATTGGGCTACCTCATTCCACTGAAAACTTCTGACTGGCTTTGTTTTTACAACCAGCGATTTCAATGCAATAGGATTAGGGTTTAAGAGTAACATGTAGTTTAAACAATTTATAAGCCAAACTATTATAAATCATATTAAGGCTTTGTGTGACAATGGTGTGAGAAGAACTTATAAAATAAATAGTAAAAGTTAGCAGGTTTTTAAATCAACCAGATCTGAATGTTTCTAGATGCTGTATGCTGTCTCTGAGATATTTATGAATATCTGTAAATGGGGGGAAATGTTCTTTCATTTATTCTACTTCATACTGCCAAAAGTGATCCATCTTGCCATTAAAACTATTATCTACATGAAAAAGTAACTACCACATTACTAAAAAATATGTCCAGTTTGGGATAATGACAACATTTCAAAGAGTGGCAACAGAATATAATGTAACAGTTATTCATCACGAGCAAGCGCTTCCATTGCCTTTTTATGAAAAGTGCCAACTAAAACCAGCTAACCTTTGCTGGAGTAGTCAAGTGGGCGTACCGTTCACTTAAAATTAAAGCCAAGAGAATCCCATCTACTAAGAGCCAGTTTGAGCTCTGACCTACATGCATTCCTTTATGCAGTATGAACAAGTAAAACAGATAGCTACTGACTGTAAACTTGGAAACTGAAAGATTTTCATAGATTTGGTGGTCAAACCTGGTAGATGGCAAATGCCCAACTGGAGAAGGAGGAAAAGGCTCCGTAGCTTGCAGGATACAAAATTTGGGATCTTGTTTTACCATATTTACCTGAATCCAAGACCACTTAGAATTTAAGGTGACCCCCCACCCATAATTAGATTCTAGATATGGATAATTGTAGATTTATTAACATTTTCCATATCTAGAATCTAATTATTGGAGGAGCATCTTAAATTTGTCCTCTGCAGTGCTGTAGCAGGAAAGCACTGGCAAGGGGCAAGCGGTAGGGAAAGCAGAGGTAGGGGGTTTAGAAGCGGAGAAAGCAGTGGCAGGGGAGACCTGTAGAGGCAAGGGGTGAAGGGGGGAGTAGCAATGAGGCAGGTAGCTTGGGGAACAGGCAGCCTGACCCCTACCCCTTAGCCTTCTCCACCACTTATCCCCCACTATTCTGCTGCTGCCCCTGGCTGATCCAGGTACAGGGGGGAGCTCCAGAGCCACCCTTGACTCACTCCTGTCCCATACTGCAGAAAGCAGCTCTGCAGGTAGCCCAGCTCAGCAGCACAAGGGTTCCTCCCTTCCCTGTCCAGCTCCTCTCCCCACACTTCCCCTCATCTCCCCCACCAGTTGGGAGCAGGCTGGAATGAGGAATCTATGCACTGCCACAGCTGCTCCTTGCAGCACAGGTTAGGAGTGGCTCTGGAGCTCCTTCCATTCCTGCATCCGTTAGGAGTCAGACTTCTCCAGCCAGGAGCTATCAGGGGCAGCTGTGCAGGGACTTCAGCTGAGGATTGCAGCAACAGTGCACAGAGCCACCTTCTTCGCCTGGTTCCTTGCCAGCGAGGTAAACTGGGGTAAGGAAGGAAGCGGGTGGGGAGGGGCTAGAGAGCTGTGCAGAGAGTGTGTGCTGGAAGCAGAAACCTGAACACCAATGATGATATCCCTGACCTGGTGAGGCCCTCTGCACACCACTCGCCACAGCTCCCAGCTGGAGTGGTCTGATACTCAGTTCTAAAGATGAGGCTTTATTTTCCCCATGATAAACAGGCAAAAATACCTTGTCTTAGAATCAAGTAAATATGGTATTTGCCTGTATCCTTTTCTAGCATGGCAGCTAAACTTACAAGTCCTGTATTCTGTATATAAATAGTATTTTCTTAGGTAAAGGGATGGCATCTTATAACACTGAATAAGTCAGCAGGCAAAGCACCATGCCACAGCTGAAATCCTGAACAGAAGGACTACAAATCGGGTAAAGCTAAGAGAACCAAGATCCATTTATAGCAGTGTTATCTGAGAAATCACAACTCTTCTCCATTTCTGTATGTGGCTTATACCAGAGCTTCAAACTCAGGAGTATAAATTAAAACTCTGGCATGCTGGGCAGCACCGGGGGCCCTAGCACATGCAGGGCCTGCTGCAGTTGTGGCAATGGCATTGACTACAGCTGCCCCAGCTTAAGCCACCCAATCACAGGCTGCCTGGGGGATGCCATTCTGGTGCCCTCTCTGAATCAGTATTCAGAGTACTGCTTCAACTCAACCCCCGAAGTGACACTACTGTTTAAATCTGAATAAAAGGGCACTCAAATACGGATTTTGAAATGCTAAAAAAAATATTCCTTTGCTACCTAAACATAAAAGAGTTTTGCCTTATGTTTTGCCATTCTTCATTTAGTAACAAAGTTCCATGGATGAAGCACAAATTTTCCCCTAAAAGTTTGACTCCAGTCCATTTCTCAAATAAGTGCTAGATTCTGCATCACTAAAAACAGTGGGAGATTACCATTGTCTTAAATGGGTGCAAGTGAATTTCCTTCATTCTAGGTCCAAGATAAAAGCCCTTATACATACACACACACACACACACACACACACACACACATCTTTGCGAGGACTATACACATTCCTAAGCATCTGTAGAACTAAGCGCTTGGTTGAACCATTAAAATAGATTTACTAAACCACTTAAATAAATTTTAGTCAGCTTTGTCAGATAAAAAGATGAGCTACAATAATACATTCACATGCTTAAGTATTTTTTATAAATTCAAACTTGAAATGGGGATATCTTTTTAATACATTTGTGCTTCATATATTTCACCAAATAAAAATAAAATAGAGCTGTCAATTAAGCTACTTTTGTCTCTCTCTAAAAACCACAGAATTCCTTTATTACAGAAGTGTTTTCTACATCCCACATAAATCGGGATTTTGATTCTGCAACTTCAAATCAAAACATCTGTTTTGTTCCTTTGGAGTACATACAACTTAGAAGGGATATGAAGCAACAACATTTTCAGTCATCTACATAGGGTGATAGAGGTTTCCAGAAAAGGTGCTCTCTCAATACATTTTCCCATGCCATGCAAAAGTTTAAAAGCTAAAAGAAATTTGCCACAACAACTTACCAGACGCCTAGCAAATTCTTTGTTTTCCGAAAGAAATCCATATCCTGGGTGGACCTTTAAAAATAAAATAAAGTTTTTAAATTCAAATCTAAAAACTGGAAACTAAATATGCAGTCATAATTTAAGGCAGTAATCTGTGCGCCAATTATTTAAATTAGCTCAAGAGTTTAACTGTTCACCCGCCATTTAAATTCACTGATTTGGAAATCCCAAATCACATCTACTGACATGTAATGGACTGAAATGACCTTTCCTGAGGCAAGGATTTTTTATGAGTGATATCTTTCATTGGACCAACTGTATGGTTGGGATAGACTTAAAAAGCACTTTTGAATGCAATGCATTTTTCTTCAGGTCTTCTTCAGCTTTCTTGAAGCAGCACTTTATCTATGATTGATAAAATGTACTGATGCCTTTAGAAAAGGAAAAGATGGTCTCTGTCATGTTTCCATTTTTCCTCTTCTATGTGACATTTCTCTGATTTGACAGATTTCTACAGGGGTGTTTCAGAAAGTAACAGCAATTTTGAAATAAGACATTTTTGTGTGCAGTGATCATTTACTGGACTACGTCACTTCTCTACAAAGTTGTGTGTACAACAGGTGTGGTCAACAATGCCACCACTAGTGATCCCTGCTGCTGTGTAGTTTTCTACTCATTGCACATAAAATGCTTCTATTCTGAAATTCCTGTTACTTTCTAAAATGCCCTCATACATTTACCCTCATTCATGCTTTTTCTTGCCTTGTCTTAAAGATCCCAGAAGCTCTCCATACCAAACAAAACCTTTCCCAAGTATTAGTTATTAATAATTGTCCTAATGCCCACATTAGAGGAAGTTCTACCACTGCTAACCTTTAGGGATTCCCAATGGGAGAACATGCTCCACCACCCCTAGGGAATAAGTCATGCGCCTTGGGATCAAAAGCAGGCACACAGTGTGCTATCAGCCACTCTTTCATAAACCCATTGTAATTACAAAACACAGTGTAGGGAACAGTTTCACTTCACTGTTTTCGATTCATACAAATTCTCAACCAAAAAAAATATTGTAATAGATTAATGACTAAAGAATACACTGTTTTTATCTCAATTGCCTCTCTTCACAAATAGTGTAAACATCTGTCTTGTGTTTGTAAATTCAGGACCCTTTTTGCCCCTGCAAGCACCACATTGAAGCATTTATATCAAAAGAAGTGATAATGCCGATTAAGATATTCCATGGTAATTACTGGTGTTGCCTGACTCCATCCATCACATTTTATTTAAAAATGTTTTTGTATACAGTAGCTTCAGATAATATATTTAATTCACTGGTACCATGGCAAAAAGTATTATTACAGTCAGTTACATATTTGTTCTTATACGATTCCTGTTCAACTTTGAATCTCGTCCATTTAGAGGCAGGAAGAAGGCAGGAACAGCCCATATCTACCCATGTAAACTAATGTGCATTTTGTCAGCATTATGAAACAACAAAAATAATTACTGGATGCACCATTTCCCTCTTTGCAAGTGTAATTATGTGTGTATAATTTTTAAAAAAATGATTAAAATTGAATTTCAACAAAAGTCTTTTTTAGACGCACTTTATCAAAACATTCAAAAAAAGCTGTTATGGCACAGAAAGGGTTAGTGCTCAAAACTAATTGGGATTTTTTTCCCCCAGCAAATTTGGAAATGAACTGAAGCTGCTCCCTGGTGTGAAAGCTGAATCCAGCAGCCACCTGCAGGATCAGCGACCAGCACTGCCAGATGCTACAAAGCTTTTGATTTCCAGTAGCGATTTCGGACACATTTAACTCATGTGACATGAACTAACTGGAATAGCATATTCAATCACTCTTTTTTTTTTTTTTTTTTAAATACAAACTCTGGCTTTTCTGCTTTCTATATATGAAACAGCTGCAGCAGATAGACTCATTCAGACTCACAGCTTGGGCCCTGGTTTTCTTAATGACTTCCATGATGGCATCCATGTTGAGGTAGCTTTTGCTGGTGGGAGCTGGGCCAACACAGACAGCTTCATCCGCCATTTTCACATGAACCTGAAGAGGCAAAATCCTGCATTAACAGATGCTCCCAGCAAAAATAATTACCATCACCCTGAAATATGCACACAAATCTGATTGTTTCAAAGATAATTTACATACTGCATCCACTTCTAAAAGGTGTGTTGAAATTGAAAGCAATTGCTGTACCAAAACTCAGTGACATTAAATCTCATTTAATTTAGTCCAAGCGCAAGTCATCATCAAGACATTTTATTATATCAATATATATTTTAAAATTGATTAAATAAATGCATGACAAATATAATTTCAATTTCTTATATTGATCATCTATATGTAAATACACAGCTCAAAACTACTTTGTTACATGTAGTCTAATATCTTAATACTTAATAACAAACATTCATGGCCAGTTCTAAGCAGGCTCCCCAGGAAGTTGGGGATAATTAGAGTGAATTGAATGAAGGGATGCAGTGAGTGTCCCTGCACAGCATCAGGTCAGCACCATGCACAAATTAAAGCCTGTGACTAAGGAGTTCAATATCACTACACGTGAACCAGAAAATCTTGAGAATTATTTAAGCAGGCTCATGTTTGATTCTTGATCTATTGTATCCTTATTCACATGTGCATATTTTTCAAATCTCAGCATTTTTAAAGTCAATGTATAACTAACTATACAAAAGTCCAAGAAAGTTTTCCAACATATTCATAAGAAAAAATTTAAAATACCAATTTTGAGGGCATTTAAAATGTATTCACTACATCACACTCAGAAGGCAGTTAAAAAAATGTAATGAAGGGAATCTTCACTTTGGTTTGTGAGGACCAATGCAATTTTTAACCACATTTACTATTTTAAAACAACTTGTATTTTGATAAACTTTTCTCAATTAATTGTAATTTGCCAAGAGAATAATAGATTAAAAACAACACTTAAAATGTAGTATCTATATTAACATATCAGTATAATTAGTTCAAATGTAACCCGCTTGAAAGTCTCTTTCTTTCTATTATTTTCATTTCTAATTGAACAAACTCCGCTAACTTCCAGATTATTTTTCTCACAGTTATCAAAGATATTGTGATTTTTATTACAATAAACAATGACCATTAAACTACATGAAAATGCATAGTTTACACTACTTTCAATTAAATAATTTCTCTGCCTTGCTCTTTAACAAGATGTTTTATATTATAAAGGAGAGTATGAGGGATGTTAATTCTCATTTTAACATGTACAACTGGTTTTTAATGTAACCTTGTGTGTACTACCAAATTATTCAAGGAAAAAGGGAAGTAGAAAATGTATATAAAAAAATATATGAAATGAGAAAACAGAAGCAAGAAAGTGAAAAAACATTTTAACTGCAAAATATTTTACCCTAGAAGCAAATATTCAAGTGAATATGATGAAAATATTAACTGCAGAAGCATAATTCTCTGCTACAAGAGGGGTGCAAAACTTTTGAGTTTTATATCCCATTCTTGCTATACTTAAATGTTTGAAAAATTAAGCCATTATTAATACCTAGAATCAGGGAGTTACTTAATCTTCTACCCATCTTTAAGTATGTTAAACAGTCCCACTATAGCCAATGAAGCTATTCAGATGCTTAATATTAGGCATATTGTTCTAAATTCCAGGAATGCACATCATTATTTCCTGGAATCTTTACATTTAAATTTCACATATTCTGCCAACATCTACCTGCACAGTAAAACCTTAACTACTGGCTTGCATTTGAAAGCTTGTCTATCTTGATCCAAAATATACAGTTGGCCCAATAAAAGATATCACCCTAAAAAAATCCTTGCCTCTTGCATAATTTCTGGGCCATCAAGACTATAACATCACTCTCATACTACCATAGTTTAACACACACACACGACACTTCTGCAGAAAGATATTTTACCTTCTAATCACATGTACATCTTCTGCTTTCTGGTTACTCCTATTCTCCTTGTCCACATCTTCCCTAATTGCTGGCATCTTCCCAATTCCTTGTTCACAGTTCTGCCTCTATTCTATTCCACAGCCAGAAAGCAAAACTGACAGCATCTTTATCAGTTTCACTTTGAGAGGCCAAAGCAGACTGCTTACATGCTATCTCTGGCAAGAGTGCCAGGGGTTTCTGACTTCAGTAGCAGCGTCAGTGGTTACTAATCCCTGTTCAACTTTTGCAAACAGAGGGCAAGGACAAACATATTTTACTGCTTTAAAAGGGGAAAAGGAGCTGCTGCTGTTACATCTCCATGATCCTGGGTCAATACAAGTCAGCTAAATTGTCCTAACTTTGACCCTAAATATATCAAAGTTCAAGTCCAAGCAGTTTTGCTTCTGTATCACTACAGAATCATGCAAACATGACAGCTGCATTGTAACAGCTGTTTGGTTTCCTTGGATAGCAATGCAACTGGTACATCTGTCTATGCCCAAACTATTTTCTGACCCATGTCATCCAGTTTAAAGATCAGTTTCTTAAGGGTCTCCTCTGTATGCATACCCTGCCACAGTGTATTTCACCAATTACGTATCTCACAGTAGGGTTCACAAAGAGTATTCTTATGTACTGTACCACAAACATATGAAGTAATTTATAGAACATTATAGAGAAATACAATGTTAGCTACCCCAATATTTTTCCTATTACAATACCATCATTTTCACCTATCATTGTAGAAGCACCCTTTGAGTTTCTACAAAAATGCAAGTATTAAGATGCCAGAAATTCTGCAAGCTGCCTTCTCTATATATTACACAGCACACATAACAGGTTTTTTAGAATTTTGAGAAATCCAGTAAATCTCCCTCTCTGAAAGCACAGCAAATTTCCATGATCTCTGAAATTCTAGTTCCATTAATTTTCCAGTTTAAAAAAAAAAATTTTTTTAAATGTCCAAACCTAAGCAGTTTGAAACATCCATATCTTTTTCTAAGCTAACCTTTGCAAAAGGGATTTTTGCCCTTTGTCTCTAAATGGAAAAAGTGGGTCTTAAAATACTGAAATTCTTCAGATTCTGATAACTGTCAAAACATCAGAACCTCAGTTCTGATCTCAGGTCTGACCATGAGCTACAACAAAGACTGGAAGGGATAGTAAAGACGAAGAGGGAACTCCCCTGGGTGTGAGGGAGGGGACCTGGAGTGGGAGTGGATAGGGAAGGAGGAGATACAGGGGGCATAAATTATTCTTTTCTTTTATGGAGATATTGAATGGAGTTTGATTGGGATGCAAGATTAGGTTGGGCAGGGGAGTGATGTTCTCCTTTGTCAGAGGCAGCAGTGCAGGAAAGGTTGGGATGGAAAGCTTTTAACTGTCGTGGAAGTTGGGGTAGAAGTTTATTTTGTTCAACCTTCTTATTTAATATTTTTCTCTGTTTCTATATTTTTGTCTTTTACTGTAAGCCACCCTGAGCATTTATTGGGAAGGGCAGCATATAAACTAAATGAATAAATAATTAAATAAATAAATAAATAAATAAATAAATAAATAGTTATGTGCTTAGACTGCTTCTGCTGTGTACTTTAGCCATGTTAGACAACTTGTTTTCAAAAGTATTTATTTTAAATAGTTACAGGGTTCCAAGATGCCAGTGAATGAATACATGAAAATTACAAACAAGGGACATGCCTTGGTGATCTCACACTCACATACAAACTGTTAACTTCTGTGAAAACGAGCATAAATTTCATGAAGACTAGAAATTTAATGTAGTGCCTGGAATAAGAAATACAAGGTTCTTCAAAAAACACAACTAACAGACCCACTGATATACAACTTCACGCGTTAGAGACAACTCAGAAATTAAAGGTAAAATCTAGCAACAGATGCATCAGGTTAGTTTCTGATACTCTTGGGAATTTGTAAATCAATCAATAGATAGTATTTGTCCACATCATTATTTCCTCCTTAACCCTGAATCAACCACAATGTATCCTGGGTCATATTCTTTATTTAAATCACCAGTCCAATCAAAGAAATAGTTAAAATATGCTTAAATATGTATTCTAATGTTTTCTGAATGAGGTGTGCAACTGAACAAAAACACCCTACGCAAAACTTGAGGGGCATATAGCACATCCCATGGCATAAAAAAGGGATGCTATATTCTATTTAAGTAACTGCAAATCACCCAAATTGTGCCATGTCAAGCTGTTTTGGCTATATCATATAGATTCTGAGGCATAGTTCTGCATATATCACGCTAACACAAAAACACAGCAATACACATTGTTCAAGTATATAGTGTTGCTAAGCTTAAGGATAAGATAATAAACAGCAGAGATAGAGCATGGATCCATAGACTCACTGTGCATATACTAAATATTTTATTTCTTATCTATACATATACTCTACTTGTCCATTTGTTTAGCCGTCAGAGTTTCAGGTTTATACTTCTGAGACTAGAAATGGAAATTCTCCCACATTCAACAATATTTTTCTCAAACAAAAATCTTAAGTCTCTAGAAACAAGAGCTTTTCAAAATATATATATGGCTAAAACAGACATGTGCCACTCAACAATCAATTAAATTAAGGTATTTTATTGTATAGACTTGGATAAAAAAGGATTTAAAACTTATATTTTAAACTTCTAGCTAACTCAAAGTTTTTACTACTAGAAAAAATGTAGATGTTGGAAGCATGTCATGGCCCCTTACTGACCTATGGAATTCTGGCCACATCCTCAGAAGTAAGCAATATTGGACATATCTTGTCTTTCCAGGTAAGAACTTGCACTAACAGCCAAGTGAAGTCATAAGATGTTTAGAACCTGGACAAACCACTGAAATTAAAGGATCCATTCTATCATTTAATAAAATGCACAGCATAAGTCATCAAAAAAAGGTAATACTATCAGATTGAAAGTGCTATAAATACTGTTCAGAACAAAAATGTTCTCAGGAAGAAGAGTTCCTACTTTTAATAAATTTAGGAGTCCCATCCAACTTCTGACCAAGATGTGAGGTAAACAGTTGACCTATAAGCAGCACAACCTGTGAAAAAAATTCTCTTTTCAATCAGGAGTGTTGCCAGATAAATGAATAACCTTTTGCAGAAAGGTCAAAAACCTGTGTTAGCAAGAACAGAACAAAGTGACATTGAATAGATTGTGGTAAATTAGGTTAAAAAAAATCCATGCTGAAATATCTGGCATATAGCATCTAATGTTGTCATAGCTAGAGGATTAGTACCATATACGGTTAAACAATCAGTGTTACTGTATTTGGTGTCACTGTGTTCTCATGTCCAACTAGATCATACCAAATACAAACTTAATCAATAATCCCATTGAATTGCCTGGTTATTTTCTACCTTTTACAATTGGGACAGGTTACAGGACCATTTAACCTTGCAGAAAAAAAAGTAGTCCTAGTCACATTAAGTCATTTATATATTCCAAATGACTCGTTTTATATAATCTAGAAAAAAGAAAAATATTTTTTAAAAATCATCTCCCTGGTAATTTACATCAGACACGTAAGGCTGTAACTATTCACTGATTATAAAGGACTACATTTTTCCCCCATACAGATTATATTAATTTGTGTGATATGACACAAAAAATTACCGTCATTTTCCTTAGAATAATTCCCATCTATGCAGTTCAAAAGTGAAAACTCTTGTGAAAAAAAGATGAGAAAGGGGAAAAACATGCAAATGATCACTTAATACAAAGTGCAACTACATAGTTTTCACACACAATTTGTGACAGATGTCAGTTATTCATGTATAATTTCCTAATTAAAAATGCAGACGCCTGTGCACACGTGCATGTATGCACACACACATATCCATCAGGAGATAAATGTCTGGGATTCCCAAGTGCCCCAATTTTTCAGACTAGGTCACCCTTTGTATCTGCAGGTCTTCATACACAGAATTTAATACTGCCTCAGGACACACATTTTTTCCCCCATTCCTGTCCATTTTCAGGATTCTGTATATCACTAGTGTATTTTATATTTACACAGCTAGTCAATCTTTGCCAGATCTGAGAAGTAATGAAAAATCAATCAGGAGAACACTTATTTTGATGCCAGATAGGACCTTGAGGGCTGCTTAGACAAAGAAACCTAATCAAACAAGTCGTACTCTTTTTTAGCTCAAATCAATATTATGCACTGGAACAACATCCGTTCATGTAAGTGGATTCATTCAACTGACCCAAACTGCATAATACAGCTCAGCAAGACAAATTACAATTAACTCAGTCCATAAAATGAGGCTAACAAGTAAAGCCTTTGTAGGGTTCCTCAAAAATAAACAAATAAAGAAACAAAAAACCCACAGGCCTATACTAAGTCTGCCAATGGAAAAGTCATGAATTTAAAAAAATAAATAAAATAAATAAATAAATAAATAAATAAATAAATAAAAATCAACTAAATGCAAGAGGTTTGAATTTACTACTTTATATCTTTCACGTGTTTCCAAAAATAGCATGAAGCTTCTAATGGCATCTCTGAAGTACACACACAAACACAGATAATAAAATCAATCTATGCACATAGTAATTGTGCGGCATTGTATTGCCTTTGAAGTCCTACCCATTAAGATAAATGCCATAATTGTGTGCTGATATTTAACCCCAATGTAAAATAATGGAAGAATTTTTAAACTGTGAGAACAGCAGAACTGTTAAAGCCAACTAGCATATCACACAATTTCCAAATTTATTTTTATTCAGCATTTCAAAAACCTAAATAAAATTTGTTTGTGTGCATATAAACAGTCAGCATGAACAGACCTCACTACAAGCCTATTTCAACAGATATAACATCAAAGCTGTTGGCCCAAAAATAAAGTTATGCAAATAACTTTAGAGAAATTTTGCCAGGACCCACTTGTGCAAGCACTTTGATTCATGGTATTTGTATATAGAAATGCTACCTTCAAAGCCCCAGCTCCAATCCCTCCCTCGCTGTGGGGGCGTTGATCTGCCCCCCCCCCCCCCCCCCCCACTTCCCTTTCCTCCTCCCACCACAACAGACTTACTAGCTGGAGGCAGCTGTGTCCAGCATCCTGTTTGGTCTCTGGCCGAATCTCCAAAACAGCACCAAATCTTTGGATCCAATTCAGCCAAATCGAATTGGGATAGTGATTCAAATCAAATCGGCTGAATCAAATACTTGCTTTTTCGCAGAGGCCTACTATATATACACACATAGGTGTAGGATCACAAAGGTCAAGGTAGGAGCCTCCTTAAACAATCATGTAATCTTATGCTCTAATAAAATACTAATCTACAAAGCACAAGGCGCAAGTTAACAAAATATAAAAGACACAGGGTTCATAAAATATGAGACGGAGGGGATTGGGTACACAGACAGAAACCAGAAGAATAACCCATGTTACTCTAGAACAATACGACTCTAAAGATAAGAAGAGGGAGAAGATCCCTAGTGCCCTTTAGGACCTCCACAATCCTAGTCTGGATAACCCTTAACTGACACGGGGGAGATCCCTCCTCCCCTGTGGGAATCCCCTTCCCTCCCTGACAACTCACAACTCCAAGGCTCAGTGAGCCTGTCCTCATCTCCCCGGGTGAGGCATCTCTTCCCCCAGCAGAGGCGGGCCCTCAGCTATCTTGGGCTCTCCCGGCTGCCAGCCTGCTCAGGGCTCTGTGCGCTGGTGGCTCTACCTTATGCCAGGGGTTGGAGACCCAAGCCGCCTTGTGCAGTGTTGGGGTCTTGGTCCACTCCCGGGCCCTCCGCCTGCTGCCTGCACACCAACGGCCTGGCCTCATGCCAGGGGTTGGGGAACCCGAGCCGCCTCGAGCAGCTCTCAGGGCCCAGTCCTTCTCAAACCTGCTGGGCACTGGCCT
The DNA here is from genome assembly GCF_030867095.1 of Alligator mississippiensis. Taxonomy (NCBI): domain Eukaryota; kingdom Metazoa; phylum Chordata; order Crocodylia; family Alligatoridae; genus Alligator; species Alligator mississippiensis. The sequence goes on from NC_081824.1 coordinate 364,049,125, forward strand.
GTGCACCACTACCTAGCCTCATGCCAGTGGGCTGAGCAGCTCCCAGGGTCTCAGTCCGCTCTCTGGACCCAGCATGCACCATCTTTGCACTGAGTTCTTGGTCTCGTGCCAGGGGTTGGAGACCAGAGCCACCTCGAGTGGCTCCCAGGGTCCTGGTCCACTCCCGGACCCAGCGTGCACCGTTCATGCACCATTCGCTGCATTCCCTTGCGGCGGGGCTGGGGAACACGGGGCTCTTCAGGGCAACAGCTCCGCCCTGCTGGCCAGCTATGCCAGGTCTTCTTCACCTGCCTTCTTCACTGTCCCTCGATGCAGCTGCCCATGTGCCAGGCACACTGCTCTTTTATCCCCCCCCCCCCCCGCCCAAGGCTCTGCCTCTGGATTGCAAGTGGGCCAATCAGGGAGAGGGGGGGTGTAGTCCTCACCCAGGTCCATGCTCTTCATCTCACCCCAGGTAGGGGCAGGGCAAGCTTCTCCCCAACTATTACCTGATTGGTGGGAATGCCCCACCAATTGTCCAGAGTCCCTTTTGAGCTGGCCAGTCGGGCTGCTGTTGGTAAGCGCAGCACATAAATAATGTACATTATACTTAACAGTAACTTAACTAGTATCCCCAAACCAGCAGTTCTCAACCTTTTCAGACTTAAGGCAACCCTCAATAGTCTTGAGGCACCATGGGGAAAATACTACCTCTTAAGTTTTCACTCATTTTCTGAATACAGAAAAAAATAACAGACCACTTAATCTGTTGAAAAGAACTCAAAAAGACCACAACAGGTCAGAATGCTTCCAACGCTATGAATTCTTATTTGAAATTTCTGGGTTTATCTTGCAAATCGTGTTTGTATATCTAACAGTGCTAACATTCCATGGCACCCTGCAACACCCTTAAAAGCATTTCAAGGCACCTGGTTGAGAATCACTGCCCCATACTAAGGTCAGGAAAGGATTGTGATTCTTCCTACCACTCTAGCTGGGAGACCCCTCTTACCTCAACTCCCTGGCTCATAAAGCCTATTACTAGATACTTAGACAAGAGAAAAGCACGACTTTGCTCTGAGCAGGTAAAGAATTACAATGGGGTGGACTTTTAGAAGACTGAAGGGAAGATACCAGTTCCTCATTAAAAAAAAATCTGGATGTTTCTCTTCATAATGTGCCTCATGTCATAACCACCTGGTGTATTCAGCACATGAGCTGAAAGTGAAGGAGGATTAATGGAAGCAAGTAGAGACAGACTTTCTAAACACCATGCACAGCTAGAGAGGATGCCTCTGCAGAATGCTCCAAGTGACCAAGGGAATAGGTTCAGATTCACTGCAGGTAATGTGTCCTGCCATTAAGGAACCATATTTCTCTTTTATTAAAAACTTATAGTATTAAGGAGGGAGAGAGGAAAGGAAGGAGAGATTTTTTTTCAGCCAAGTTGGACTATAGTGAATTTACAGAGTTAACAAAACGTTCAGGTAACATGTTGCTCATTGAATAAAAATAACTAAACAAGAATGTGAGGCAAACATAAGACCAGTTCAACTAAAATATGGCCTTAAAGGCATTTTGTAAGTACTCTTAAGTGATGCACTTGAAGGGGCTCTTCTCCATCTCCTGGGGAGAATGAATATTGTAACTGGGTTGATAGAAAAGGTGGTCCTACTGCAAGATATCAGGAAGTTGATATACAGTGACCCAATGCTTAGCCTTTAACAAATGTGGTCCATCACAACTGTCTGCCTCTACATCATGCTCTCCATATCAACATTTTGAAAGTATGCCACAACATTGTCTCCTGAGCCCTCTACTGTGGCAAATGTAAGAGTTCCTACAATATGTTCCCTCCGGCTTCCTTTCAGTTCCCAATGTAGAGACCATGTCAGTCTCTCAGCAGGTGATAACCAAGGTGGAATAATATAAATCGGTTAGAACTGAGTGAAGTTAGTACGTGACCAAGGGCAGTTTGGTGTTGAAAAAACCATGAATAGGCTTGAGAGTTTAGGATGATGGCCGGGAATACGAAAAGATATTTTTATATATTTAAAATCCACCCTGGTTATCACCTGCTGAGAGACTGACATGGTCTCTACATTGGGAATAATTATATACCCATACATATATACAAACACACACACACACACACACACACACACACACACACACAAATCAGAATTTTTCTTTTAAAAATTAACCTACATAAATTTCATACTATGAACTTCTGTGATGGTCAAAGTTAAATTTTGAAAAAGTATTCTAGTTTTGATAAAGCAGCAGCATCATATGGAGCCAGAGTTGAAATACTAATACTAAATATTACAGGGGTTTTTGGTTGGTTGTTGATCCCCAACTGGGACCCATCCAGCTCCAGGCCATAGCTGGAGGTAATCTGGGTGCTGTCTGAGTCATACCCACGGCCTTCAAGAAGAGCTTCATAAGCTTAGGCCACATAACAGAATTCCATCTCAGCAACAGACCTCCTGGCTACATCTCTTGGCCTACCCAGAACCCCATCTACCTGCCTGCTCCTATCTAGATCCCACCTAAATCTGGCCTAGCCTTACTCTCGTCTGGATTCATCCCTGCATTCCTGCTTGCACCCATGCCTAGCCCAGACTTGTACTTTAACCCTACCTAGTTCCTACCTGCACCATGCCCAGCCTAAACCCATACCTTAATCCTACCTGGCTCCCCACCCAGCACCTGCTTTTCTCTGCTCCCACTACCACGACTGTCTGTTTCTTTCCTGGATTGCCCTGCTTCTGTCCTGCCTATTCCCAAGTGCTCCTGTCCCTAATTTGGACTTCCTGGTATGACCTACAACCTGCCTTGACCTAGATTTTGTCACAATCTCAGGTCTAGCGCTTGGACCTGAACGGATACCCAGTTTTGACCTCACCACTCTCTATGGTAATCCCTGCTGTAACATGCTCCCACTTTGGAATGGGCATGGGTGGTCAGCCCAATGTAATGGTTGGTTAGTCTGGACTGGTTTGGTTTTTTACCCATAGTCTATTCATCTGCACACAGAGAGAATATATTTTCTCCATTATTTTTGTTCAGCTAGTTTTCAATGGCTAAATTTAGCTGCACCAGCTCCTGCCCAATGCATGCAGTGGTGGTAGCTCTGGCATGGGGCATACAGCGCAGAGGAGCAGCAAGCCTGTTAGCCAAGGAGGCAGGGGTACTTTGGTGATAACAGGCAAAGTGGCTGGAGGTTGACCAGAACTGTATCAGCTCTCACCCCCACTCTTACCGCTAGTTGTCAATGTTCACCAGGCCCTGAATTCTGCTGCATACCATTCTTTCCTGGCCACACCTTTTTCAGGGCTCACCAGCAGCCTGGCAGGCTGGACAGAGCAGCTCAACAGGCCAGATCCAGCCCGCAAGCCATATGTTTGACACCCCTGATTTAAATTATTAGCAAGAAGAAAGTTATCCTGCTGATACCTCCTGCCTTTGCCTGGACCACAAAATTCAGGTGCTAATACTTATTGTCCTATTATCAATGCTAATTTTGGAATGATACTCCCATTTTCTCTGACCACTCAGAGGTTCCCTTGAATAACATAAGACTTTTTTTTTTTTTTATTATTTCTTCAACCATTAAGCTCTAATGGTTCCCTGTAGAATCTAGTTTAAGATAATGGCCAACTAGGAAAATATTATGCATTTTTATTTACCAGAATGGCATCCCCTCCACTGCAACAGAAATAGAAAAGAAGGGAATAGAAGGGATATAAAAATGTGGAAATCCCTGAAACAGCTGCTTTACCTTGCAACATGCATGCCCAAGCAGAACACTATTTTTGCCTCAACTTTTCTTTCCCGATATTTATAGCTCAACATAACATATAAAGCAAAATTAAAAGAAGTAGTTCTAAACATAAATGTCTTGGAATCTCTCTCTCATCTGAATAGTCAGTATAGCTTGATTTAGGTCACTGACCTCAATGCTAAAAGCTGAGTGCATTAATGAAGTCTCTGAAACCAATGTACCTCTTCTAGTGATTTTTTTTTCTTTCTGTACCTGCCACTACTGTAAAACGTGCTTGCCCTGCAATGCCTTTGAGTTTTTTAACCACTGAGATTTTGACATCTTAAGCAGAGAGGTAAAGGGGGGCAGGGAGGACGCTGTCACAGGTAAGTAGGAAGGAGAGAGAACAAGCAGGAAAGGAGACGGTGATAGCAAATATAGCCAATGATTGTGGGATTTAATAAATGAAGAAAATTAAAATGTTAAAGCTTTAAGTCTTCACAACAGATGCACTGATCTGGGAAAGATGGCTAAATGCTGCTCTGACACAAAGGGACTCCCAGTTCTGCCCACGGGGCAAAGGCAGCCAGCACCTATAAAATATAATTCTAATCCTGTTATGCATTTGTACTGTAACACAACACACACTGCTCTGTGGTAGATTTCTCCTCTACACCATTTCCTGCCTGGCTGGTTGTTTATCACACAGTGTTAAATCCACTAGGTCATACACTTGAATGCCCTGATAAAGCTCTTCCTGGTAGAACCTGAACATTTATATGGCTAAAGAGAGCTTCTATAGCTTGGGCATGCTCAGTATGTTGCCTGGGATGCCTTGTGGATAAGTATCCAGCACATCACTCTCAGGTACAACAATGTCACCGTTTAAGGGAAAAAAATGCAACACAAGTCTTCATAGTACAAGAAACAATAAGGGTGTTAACAGCGTCAATCATTCTTGTGGTCCCTTGTCCCCAGATACTTCCCCCCAAGCTTTGACTCAGTCTTTGAACCCTCTCCAACCTCTTTTTTCAATTTCTCTGTCCACTTTGTGACTCTTCTCTAGAAGGAGCTGAATATGCAGCTATTCAAAACAAGCAATCATGTCTAAGATCTCTTAAGGTGTCCATCCAAACCCACAGAGGTTCAGACACAGCTACTATCACATGTAAGTGAACTCATTCCCAGAGGGGTGACAGTTAAAGAGGTTGCTTGGATATTTGTTCTAATTTAGACCAGAGGACCAGGTATGGCTGACAGAGGGGGAAAGGAAGCCACAGGAGTACCTGAGGGGCATGCTAGATTGACCCCTGCCTGGGTGCAAGGCACAGGCATGCCAAGGCTGAGAGGCCTGAGCCCAGATTAGAAGACGGAAGTAGCCTGAGGCCAAGAGGGTCGGAGCCTGAACGCAGAGGAGCAAAAGAGACAGCCTAAAGCCAGGAGTAACAGAGGTGGCTTGAGGCCAAGAGCCAGAACCCAGAGGGGCAACAGAGGTGGCCAGGTGCCAACAAGAGGCTGAGACTGAAAGGCCAGGCCACAGACCGTGAACCCAGGCCACCAGTCAACAGCCAGTGTAACCTGTAAGCTAAGACTAAGAAGGCCAAAGTCAATACAAGAAGGCAAAAATTGACCAAGTGACATCTGCAAGGCATGAGGATAGCTATAGGGAAAAGCAAGAAGCTGCAATTAAAAGACCTAAGGCTTAAATAAGGGCCATTTGGGCCACAGGTGGTCCTACTAGTAGCTGGGTACTAGTAGGTCTGCTGGGTTAGAGAGAAACGCCCATCAAGAATGGAGTAGTGTGGGGTTAGAGAGACAAGGACCCAGAGACTCGGATGTTAGGTTGGCATAGGACAGTGAGAACACTTGAGGACTCTGAGGAAGCCTTCAAATCAATAACAAACACCAAGGTGTGGCAGAAAAGATAAATGGGGGGGGGGCATCCCTGCATGCCCAAGCAATACTCTTATATTCCTCCCTAGTTGTTTGTCCAAGTTTCCACTTTTTATAAGCTTCCTTTTTGTGATTTAGTTTACTGAAGAGTTCCCTGCTAAGCCAAGCTGGTCTTCTGCCATACTTACTAGTCTTCCTGCACATCTGGATGGTTTGTTCCTGAACTCTCAGTAAGGCTTCTTTTAAAGTACAGCCAGCTCTCCTGGGCTCCTCGCCTCCTCAGACTGTCTTCCCACAGGATCCTGCCCGTGAGTTTCCTAAGCGAGTTGAAGTGTGCTTTTCTCAATTCCAGGGTCCTTACTCTGATGCTCTCATTCCTTTCCTCAGGATCCTAAACTCAAGTAAATGTAAAACTGTAATAAGACCAACTAAGAAGGAATTTGAGGGGAAACTCACTAGAGGTGTAAAAGGTAACAATAAACATTTAAGTATATTAGAGGCTGAAGATATGGCAAGGAGTCAGTTGGGCATTTATAAGTAAGTTTGCAGAGTGTAAAAAGAGTGCTAAAGGATGACAGGGCCATTAGTGAGAAACTAAACGCATTTTTTGCATTTGTTTTCATTGTGGAAGATGTTAGGGAGATTTTTTTACTAGATTTAGTCCTCTCTAGGGACAGTAAAGCCGTCTTCTCTAGGGACTCCTTTCTGGCTCAGTGGAGCTGACCTAAATTCAGGTTTTGGTAGATGAGGTAATAGAGGAAATCAATGTACTAAATACTAGCAAATCATCAGGAACCAATGGCATTCACCCTAGGAGGATCTCTAAAGGAGCTCAGATTGGAAATTGCTGAACTCCTAATTGTAGCATACAAACTATCAGTAAAAACAGCCCTGGTATCAGAGGACTGGAGGATTGCTAATGTGACTCCCATATTTAAAAATGGTTTTAGAGAAGACCCAGAAAACTACATGCTGGTGATTCTAACTTATGTTCCTAGAAAACTGGTAGAAATAAATAATAATAGTTCAGCCCATGAATGAATGCGACTTGCTGGGGAGGAATCAACATGGTTTTGTCAAAGGGAAAATATGTCCTACCAACCTACTAGAGTTTTTTTAAGATCAGAGAAAGTGTGTGTCCTGTACTGAATGGGGGAGGCAACCTAGTGAAAGAGGATGCAGAAAAGGCTGAAGTACTCAATGTCTTGTTCATCTCAGTCTTCACAGGCAAGGTCAGCTCCCAGAATACTGCACCTGGCAGCACAGTTTGGGGAGGAGGTGAGCAGAAAGAGTGGTGAAAGAACAGGTTAGGGACTATTTAGAAAAACTGGACATATACAAGTCTATAGGGCAAGACAGAATACACCCAAGGGTGCTGAGGGAGTTGGGTGATGTCGCTGTAGAACCACTCACCATCATCTTTGAGAACTCATAGCGATTGGGAGAGGTCCCAGATAATTGGAAAAGGGCAAACAGTACCCGTATTTACGGAAGGGAAAAAGGAGGATCCAGGGAACTACAGACCAGTCAGCCTCACCTCAGTCACTGGAAATGTCATGGAGAGATTTGCAATGAATCTATTTCCAAGTACTTGGAGAAGAAGAAGGTGATTAGGAACAGTCAGCATGGATTCATCAAGGGCAAGTCACTCCTGACCAACCTGATTACCTTCTATGATGAGGTGACTGGCTCTGTGGATGCGGGGAGACCAGTGGATGTGGTGTACTTTGTTTTTAGCAAGGCTTTTGATATGGTCTCCCACAACATTCTCACAGGAAAGCTAACAAAGTATGGGCTCAATGAATGGACTACTAGATGGACAGAAAATTGGCTGGAGCATCAGGCTCCAAGGGTAGAAATGAATGGCTCAATGTCTAGTTCATAGATGTTAGGGTCGGAAGGGACCTCAATAGATCATCGAGTCTGACCCCCTGCATAAGCAGGAAAGAGTGCTGGGTCTAGATGACCCCAGCTAGATACTCATCTAACCTCCTCTTGAAGACCCCCAGGGTAGGGGAGAGCACCACCTCCCTTGGCAGCCCGTTCCAGACCTTGGCCACTCGAACTGGGAAGAAGTTCTTCCTAATGTCCAATCTAAATCTGCTCTCTGCTAGCTTGTGGCCATTGTTTCTTGTAACCCCCGGGGGCGCCTTGGTGAATAAATCCTCACCAATTCCCTTCTGTGCCCCCGTGATGAACTTATAGGCAGCCACAAGGTCGCCTCTCAACCTTCTCTTGCGGAGGCTGAAAAGGTCCAGTTTCTCTAGTCTCTCCTCGTAGGGCTTGGTCTGCAGGCCCTTGACCATACGAGTTGCCCTTCGCTGTACCCTCTCCAGGTTATCCGCATCCTTCTTGAAGTGTGGCGCCCAGAATTGCACGCAGTACTCCAACTGTGGTCTGACCAGCGCCCGATAGAGGGGAAGTATTGCCTCCTTGGACCTATTCGTCATGCATCTGCTGATGCACGATAAAGTGCCATTGGCTTTTTTGACGGCTTCGTCACACTGCCGGCTCATGTTCATCTTGGAGTCCACTAGGACTCCAAGATCCCTTTCCACCTCTGTGCCACCCAGCAGGTCATTCCCTAGGCTGTAGGTGTGCTGGACATTTTTCCTCCCTAGGTGCAGCACTTTGCATTTCTCCTTGTTGAACTGCATCCTGTTGTTTTCTGCCCACTTGTCCAACCTATCCAGGTCTGCCTGCAGCTGTTCCCTGCCCTCCGGCATGTCCACTTCTCCCCATAGCTTTGTGTCATCTGCAAACTTGGACAGAGTACATTTGACTCCCTCGTCCAAGTCACTGATGAAGACATTAAAGAGTATCGGTCCAAGGACCGAGCCCTGCGGGACCCCACTGCCCACACCCTTCCAGGTCGAGACCAACCCATCTACCACGACTCTCTGGGTGCGGCTCTCTAGCCAATTCTCCACCCACTGGACTGTGTAGTCATCCACATCACAGCCTCTTAGCTTGTTCACCAGTATGGGGTGGGATACCGTATCGAAGGCCTTCCTGAAGTCTAAGTATACGACATCCACCCCTCCTCCTGTGTCCAGGCATTTCATAACCTGGTCATAGAAAGAGACTAGATTGGTCAGGCACGATCTGCCCGCCACAAACCCGTGCTGGTTTCCCCTCAGCATAATTTGCCCTGCTGGGCTCTCACAAATGTGAGCCTTGATAATTTTTTCAAAGACTACCAAGGATGGAGGTGAGACTGCCTGGCCTATAGTTGCCCGGGTCCTCCTTCCTCCCCTTTTTGAAAATGGGGACCACGTTAGCCCTTTTCCAGTCCTCCGGGACTTGGCCCGTACGCCATGAGTGTTCGAATATTCCCGCCAGTGGCTCTGCAATGATGTCGGCCAGTGCCTTCAGCACCCTTGGATGGAGCTCATCCGGGCCTGCCGACTTAAAGGCATCCAGTTCTTCCAAGTGACTCTGCACCACCTCAGGATCTACGTATGGAAGTCTGGCACCTTGCTGCTGCCTCTCTACAACCCCAGTGAGAGACTTGTCGTGTCCCTCACTTAGGAACACTGAGGCAAAGAACTCGTTGAGGAGTTCAGCCTTGTCTCCCCTGTCTGTCACCAATTGTTTCTGCCCATTTAGCAGGGGTCCTATTCCTCCCTGGGCCTTCCTTTTACTCCCAATACATCTAAAAAACAATTTCTTGTTGTCTTTCACTTGGGTTGCCATCCTCAGCTCCATGGTAGCTTTGGCCCGTCTAACTGCCTCCCTACAAGCACGAGCAGAGGAGGTATATTCATCTTTAGTGATCTCACCTTGTTTCCATTTATATTCATCTTTAGTGATCTCACCTTGTTTCCACTCAATGTCAGTTGTGAGCCAGTATAAAGTGAAGTGCCCCAGGGGCTGGTTCTTGGGCCAGTTTTGATCAATATCTTCATCAATGACCTGGAAGATGGCATAGCATGTACCCTCAGCAAGTTTGCAGATGACACCAACCTGTGGGGAAGTAGTAGATATGCTGGAGGGTAGGGCTAGGATTCAGACTGACCTTAACAATTTGGAGGATTGGGCCAAAAGATCTCATGAGGTTCAACAAGGACAAGTGCAAAGCCCTGCACTTAAGATGAAAGAATCCCATGCACCAGTACAGGCTGAGGACTGACTGGCTAGGCAGCAACTCTGTAGAAAAGGACTGTTTTCAGTGGTGGCAGATGACAGAACAAGGAGCAACGGTCTCAAGTTGCAGCAAGGGACTTGTAAACTAAATCACAAATTTAGGTTACATATTAGGAAGAATTTTCTCACTAGGAGGGTAAAGCAGTGGCACAGGTTACCCAAGTAGGTTGTGTAAACTCCATTCTTGAAGGTTAAGGCCCAGCTAAACAAAGCCTTGACTGGAATGATCTAGCCAGGGATGGTCCTGCCTTGAGCAAGAGGTTGGACTAGGTCACCTCCTGAGGTATCTTCCAATCCTAATATTCTATGACTTGATTTGCCAGTGTTTGTGCTTTATTATTATTTTCCTCATTAGGATGGGTCTGCAACTCCATTAGAACTTCCTGGCTTTCTTTTGGTCCCCTTTCCATTTTTTTTCTTTTATTTGCAGTATGCAACTGCTTTGCATGTCAGTATGGTCTTCTTAAGCAGTTCCTATGCTGCTTGTAAGTTCATCACCTCTTTATGGGCCCCTTTTAACTTCTAACTAGCTTCCACATTGCGGTATAGTCTCCCTATTTTAAGTTAAAGCCTACAGAGATAGATTTTTTTTTTCTTCTCGTCTCCCTTCCTATGTGAATGCTAAATCCAACTATATTGTGGCCATTATTGCAAAGCAGCTCAGGAACACTTTCCCTTTGCACCAAATCCTGTGCACTATATAGTCCTAATTCAAGAATGGCCTTTCCTCTTGCAGGTTTCCTTGATTTGCAAATGATACTCCTGTTGATACAGCCTCGTATGCTGTTGGCCTGTTGTAACAGGGAACCCTAGCCCTGTTACCAGAAGGCAGGTCAGTCCCTTTAAGACCAGAACTTTCCCAGCACAGCCTGCTGGCAGGGTAGGGGTTAAAAGCTGAGCCTGGCCAGCTAGCCAGGTGACCAGAAGAGGGCAGGCCAGAACTATAAAAAACCCTGGGCTTGGTGGCAATAAGAGGCAGTGGCCAAAGGGGAAAGAGGTTGTGTGTGGGAGCTTGACAGAGAGGCTTGGCTGCTGGTCTGACTGCTGTGAGAAGGAAACTGCTGCTGATCCTCAAAGAAGTGGTAGCAGCACCACCGGGAGGAGCGTCACAGGCAGCAGGGAAAACAGAAGCACCAAGCCACAAAGAAAATGTAAGCTGGCATTCTTGCACTCTTTAATTTCTTTTTTTTTTTTTTGTGGTTAGAACCCACAAACTGTCCCTGTCCGCTTTTTTGTTTTGTTTTGGGTTTTTTTTTTTTGGGGGGGGGGGGGGGGGGGAGTTGATTGATGCACTGGTAGTTTGTGGATGAGGATGTAGGGGTGGAGGAGGCCTCACCAGTGCCTTGGGCGCAGTCATAAAAAGCCAAGGAAGCCTGTTGCACTGGGGTGTGCGGTTGAGTGCTTCTGGGCTGGGCCAGTGGGGATTCAGGACTGCTGCCCAGCCTTGAACTTGTGGCCCCCTGGCTGTGAAGCCAGTGGACAGGTCTCTGGGCCAGAGGGCCTGGACTCCATATTGGAGGCAAAAAGGAGGGCCACAAGCCACACAATCAAGGAGCTAGAGCCTCAGAGTCAGACCTTATCTGGTGGGTTTAGACTGGTAGGCCTAGCTAGAGAAAGACTGGAGGCAAGGCCTGTGGTGGCTGAGAAACCCAACATAGAAATACAGTAGGCAGTCTCCCGCTTATAAGAACAGCTGTATAATATTTCCATGAAGACATGGAAGACGAGTAGAAGTGGGATATGAGAAGCATTAAGGGACTTCAAGGGCACCCCTCATAGGTCGCAGATAGCAAGCAAAAAAATGCCACTGGGAAGGACAACCTGTTACACCTGTTTTTTGCAACCAGAGAATATTGTTGGCTCTTATGGCTACAGTCTACTGTAAACCCCTGATCCTTCTTTGCAGTACTGCAGCCTAGTCAGTCAGCCCCCAGCCTATATTTGTGCAAGCAATTATTCCATCCCATGTACAGGACTTACAGGGGTATAAGCTGAAGCTATGTTGGTCTAAGGACATAGGCAGACATGGTTTTCTTGCATGTACACCAGCCCCTGACTTCTTTACTATTCATTCCATCCAGGAAGAGCACACACCAACTGCAGATGCTTCCTCAGCCTGACAAAAGGTATTTATACCCAAAAGCTTGCAAAGAAGAATTTTTCCAGCTATCTGACCTGGTCTAATAAGATATCAGATTTACCCAAAGAACCTTGTCTGCCTATGTACAGGACTTTGCATTTGTCTTTGAATCTCAGATTGACTGCAGGCCATTTTTACAGTTCATTCAGATTATTGTGGATCTTAGCCCTGTAACTCAACCCACCCCGGTGTAAACCAAAAATTCAGCAAGTGTGCACTCAGTCCCATCATCTAAATCATTAAATGAAGACATTGAACTAAACTCAGGACAGACCTATGGGAAACTCCACTTGATACCTCCTCCAGTCATAAACGACTCTGCATTGAGTATGACGATCCAACCAGTTACATATCTACCCTACAGTACTTTCACCTGGTTTGTATTCCCTTAGCCTATTAATGAGACTGTCGTTAAAGACTGTGTCAAATGCCTTGCTCAAGTCAAGGTGCATTACATCCACTGCTCTCCCCACATCCTACGTCCTTTATTGTTGAAGGAATTCAGGTTGGTCAGGCATGACTTGATCTTGGTGAATCCATGCTGTTATGGTCCTCATCATCTTGTTCTCTTGTAGGCGTTTCAAAATATTCCTTAAAGACTTGCTCCATGATCTTTCCAAGTACCAAGGTCAGGGTGACCTGAATCTAACTCCTTACCTTTCTTAAAGATGGGCATTGTATTTGCCCCATGTCCAATTATCCAGGACCTCAACCAAAGCTCCACAAGTTCTCAAAGGAAACAGCTAAATGGCTCTGAAATAACCTCAGCCAATTTCTTCATTATCCTAGGATGCATCCCATCCAGCCCTGCCAATTTGCTTACAAATACATGGGGACATGGACTTAGACATTTTCTATGGCTATACAGCAACTGGCACTTATAGATGCTTAAGACTGAGCAAAAATGTCTAATGCTTTTAAAGTACTATCTGAAATTCAAATAGCAAGCAGATTGTTCCTATGTTTACAGATTCTCATCCAAAATTATGTTTGTACAAACAAATGTGTTTTATTTGAAATCCATTATGCTACAGTAAACCATAGACATTTTGGATTTGTTTAATCAACCTCGCAAAAAATATCTTCCTTGTTTCAGTACATTTTCATTCTTAAAAACTATACTCTTATCTGTGACACCATCAATGTTTCTATATAATGTGACTATCACTATACAACTTTACCAGAAATATAACATTTGTTGCTTATAATGGTTCTTCTCTGACAAGTTATTTTAAAAATAACACCTTCTCATTAAGAAAAAAAAAACTGCTCCAAGTGTATTTTTAATATCATTATATTAGTGGCAAGTTTTGGATACACTCCATTTTTCTTAGCTCAACTGAACCAACACAGTTTCAAGAAACTAGACCGAATTCTTTCTGGCTCATGAAATATCAAAAACATTTACTCAATTAGGGGCTCGGTTTGAAGAAGCTGGTATTGTACATAGTAAATGGAAGATAGATTTTTATATCTTGCAGAATCTAGATTTTGTTTGTGTTGATACACAAGCCAGAAAAAAAAACCCCACAGCTTGACTTTCAGATCACAAGGAAAGTCTGTAAATCTGGCAACTGGAAAAACATCTTTTTACAAGTTAAACTCAGCAAATTTGCTCGAAATCACTGGAATACAATAAATCAAGAATCCCATGATGCTATTATTCACTTTAGAGTAACTTTTTAAAATAAATAAAGTGAATTTTACAGTGCAGACTTTCATAAACTGCATGTTGTGCCTTTAAGTGAACAAAATACAGTACATATGGGCTGCTTTTACTAGAGGATCTCTTTGGACAAAAGTGTAAATTAAGAGCAGCTGGTCCTAACTACAAGGTAAGTGAGAGCCAGGCCCCATGTATATGAAAAGTGTCATATAGAATGCGATTATGTTTGTAGCACTCATTTAACAGTATTTGTTGCAATAGGTTCAAGTCCATACAGCAGTTTAGGGTGCAGTTTTTTTGGTGATAAAGCTATCATGTGCCAAGGCTGTTTGTGCATATGCATCTGTGACAGCCTGATCGTGCTTGCCTTCATATACTCTGAGAAGTCCTACTTAGCTAGGATGGCTGTTGTACAGAGCTTCTTAAAGGCTACTATAGCCTAGTAGTGAAATGCACAGTATTACAGAGCAAATATACAGTAACTTAACTAGCATTGGGCACCAGCCTTTGAGTACCAAGTTAGAGAGGGCACTGGAATAGCAAACCCACAGGGAGTCTTTGCCACAGCAACAGTAGCTTTCTGCCACAAAAGCAGCATCCTAGGGCAGGGACACCACACTGCTGTAGCAGCAGCAAGTGTGGTGTCTGAGTTCCCAGGGCAGGAAAAACTTACTACACTGACCTCCCTTTCTCCCCACTCTGGCAACAGTTTTGCCCAACAAAATATATTCTGGAATATCCTACTAGACAGGAAGGAAAAGAAAGGACCATATACCATTACATGAGCAGCTATAGGGTCCCATCCCTGCTGCCAAATAATGTCAGAATGAAGCTACAAGATGACAAACATGTTCCTGCCAAGCCCAGTATTGTGGACTAATACAGGTGTTATGCCTGAAAATAGACATTATTTAAAGAGTCAACCACATCAGTAATTACAAGCCTGTGTAAGAGCTCTAATACAGCCTTAGCCAATCTAAAAGGCTGAGACAACAACATTTTGCATGTTGTTATTTTTCTAATTGCACATTACAGTACCTTAATGTTAATTACCTCATTGTATTGTCCTCCATTTTATCCATAAAGTTAAACGTACATGCCATGCTATGCTGCTGAACATACATGGCCATGTCTCTGAAGACTTTAAAGTAAATAAGCAGGTGGGTACTAGAGATGTGTGTAATTGCTTTAGAACAGGATGCTAGTGAACTAGTTGCAAAGATTAATAGTTGATCATTATCATAACTTCAGATGTTAGGGCCAGATTGTGCACGATCCTATGATGTATACAAAGATGGGAGAGCAAAAGGATCCCCTAGCCCCGTTCTGCTCTCCAAATCCTGGCCCTTGAATTACTGGCACAAGCTTCAGGCAAGTTTAGCATGGACACTAAACCACACAAGAAGAGACCAGATATACCAGAATATCAACCCTTTCTGCTTTACCAATGCTGCCTTACAAGAAACCTTCTCATCTTTCAACCTCTCCTCCAACACACACACAAAAAAAGGTTTTATGGCAATTACACCATCTCTAAATCTTTGAATCTCTAATCATGATAAAAAGCCCACAAAGACAACTGGAGTGAAGGACAGAGTTATCAGTCAATGGACAGTTTGTTATAAACCCCAGTTTCCACCCTTTTGTCCTGGCTCAGAGCTTTTTGACACCTTCCACAAAATAAATGTTTCTTTTGGCAGGCTTAGGTCAAAGACAGCTATGCCTTTTCTCCACTGCACTGCACCAGACTTATTCTGGTGTTGCTACACTATCTTCAAAAACATTACATCAAACTAGAAGTGGTTTGAAGTAGTGATTAAGCACCTCATTGATACAGAACTCAAAATTAATATTTTTTTCTCTATAACCCAAGTTAGAGGTTATATGGCCAAGATTAAGAAATGAAAATACTCATTTAGCATCACAAAAAATAAATGTCTTAAACAGTACCAAAACAGCCCATATACAGACAAGCACAATTTTACTTGGACTGTTTTCAGTAGGTAACTGATGAGATTTTTAGAGCTTAAAATAACTCTTAATAAACAGTTACAACAAAACTAGGAGTGGTCTAAGCCCCATTTCATACATATTAGTGAAAAAATTCTCTCACAGCTTCACAGAGGCCCTTTTAATACTACAAAGAATGTAGAGTGAGAAAATAACTTTTTCCTTTTTTCTGCAAAAGACGAGGAAAAAAGAAAGCTACAGGAAAACAAAGCAACTGTATTACTATAGGAAAGAATGAAAAACAATGCTGGAAAATACAAAGTTTTCAGTAATACACCTACCCTTAATAGAATCTTCATGTATGTTTTGTTTTTAATAAGAAGACTATATTTAATGTAATAAAAATAGGAACAGTGTGGTACAGTATCCATTTATTTAATTTCATATAGACCTGAGTAAAGGCATTTTATTCCCAAAAGCTTTTCCAATAACACTCTGCCAACTATACAGTTGGTCCAATAAAAGGATATCACAAAAATTCCTCGCATTTAAAATGTAAATGCATAATTCTTCTCATTTAACGTTATACACAAAAAGTCAGCACATTGAGTTTCATGTAAATAAATATTTCTAAATATTGAGAATTAGTCCACCTTTTTTTCTTTTTAAGGGGGAGGGAAGAAAGGGAAAGACAATCTTTCCTCCTCACTTACAGTGGGCATAAACTTCCAAGTTTCATATCTGATTTAACTATACAGATTATTCAATCCCTTTGCTTTATAAAATTTTGCTTTAATTAACTCATTTCCTGTTTAAAAAAAACAAGAAACATTGAATTCTAAGAGAGTCTTGCCAAGGTACGCAGTGTACACACAACACAATATTGCATATAGGAGGCTTCTGACTAAATCCCCTTTCCTGTTAGCATTTAATTTTTCTCTCCCTGCTAAATAAAGTCATATTCCCTGCTGACGGCAAATGATTGGTTTACCTATAACTCCAGGGGGTTTAACTATCAGTCCTTTAAGAAGCTTTGACAGTTTAACCTGCTGAGCTCACAGCACCCAAGGGAGTGTCTTACTTGCAGTTTTACTTCTGATGCTGCTGACCACTAATACTGACTCCATAGATAATGGATTTCAATAACCACCACCTACAGGTTAACACTTTGAGTACTATCCATGATACTGCTTTAATTAAGTTAATACATGAAGGTCACAGTTTGGTAGAAAGTTTTATTAAATTTGGCAGTGCTTACAATAATAAAAAAAAAAAAAAAAAAAAAAAAAATGTGCGCACTCATATGTACAGTAACTTTAAGATAAGTTTGCCTATAGATATAATCTAGTCTGCTTGTGGATTTGTGCAACATTTCAATTTATTTTTAAAATGAACTCAGTTTATTAGTTCCATTTCCTAGAAACATGTATATTTCTAGCATTTCTAACTGACAGTTTCACGACAGATATGAAATGGATGCCTCTGCCCATGCTGGGCACAGGATGGGTCTACCTGGCATATAAACAGACCACCCACTATAGCTAAGGGGAAATTTTTTGCAAGGTCTGAAGCATTTTGATGGTGGAAAAGATTAACGCTTCTATTTGTCTGAAGCTACTGGGTGTTCAATATTAATAGTTTGCTGAAATGTATAAACTGCTTTCTATTTTTAAAAAGAAGTAGGAAAAAACAAATCTCATTTTCTAATTAAACCTTTTAACAGCAGAAAACATGTTTTGTATCTCGGGAAAGCAAAGATTTGGATAAAGTATTTGAACAGAAATAACAAAATAAATGAAGACTGAAGTGACACCTTTCTAAAGGAAGCCTTTTTAAACCCCAAAATTCACTTACATTCCCTTAACATTGCATGTACAGAATATTCAGACTTCAAAAGCAAGAAGAAAAGACTTCTTTGTTAAAAATGGTAACTACTTTTACTTGCAGAAACATCAATTTGATTTTGTCCATTTTTTAAAAAATACACAACCTGACTGACACTATACAGAGTAATAATGAACCAGCATGGGAGCCATTTAATATACTTCTTGATTAACTCATTGCCTGTCCAGTTCTCATACAGACATGTGCTAACATGTCATAATCGTCATAATTCCCATCATCCCCACAGTTAACACACAAGCTCCTTGATTAGTGCACAACTCCCAGACGAGCCATTGCTAATGCTAAATAATTCCCTTCAGCCTCCTGCTACTATACCGCAGGCTCTCCAATTAAATATAATGTCTCTGATGAGCCATATTAATGTGGACAAATTCCTTCCAGGGAATCTAGCCTACCCATTTTCACCAAAGAAGGGGAGAACAGGGACTCAAGAAAGTAAAATACAAACAGAGGAAAAGCTATACATTTAAATTCTAGTCCATGCTACGATTTTGCAGTGTGCTTCAAGTAATAAAACCTTGGTGAGAAAATTGTGAATCTATGCTTACAATTATTTAAATGCTGTTCGAGTCTTATTATACAGTCCACCATAGATAATTTTCATTATTCATGAAGAAATTTAAGAGCTGGCATATTATTAATATCTACCTGGTGATAAATGAGTATGAATAAATTTTAAGACATTTTAATAATTTTAAAGCAACCACTAAAGACAGATAATGCTTTATGTAAGATAGATATAGCTAATTGTAATTAACTGATTGAAGTGTTATCTAATCGCACATTACATATGATTAATTCCTCCCTCCATGTTAAGTCTATCACACTGTAGCCACCACAAAATGAATTAAAAGATCTAATAAATTACATTCAGCTGGTTTTGTAACACCAGTATCATGCAAAACATTATGATAGGTGTACATACACAATGAACATTTTAGCTTATAAAAATATTCCAATAATGAATTAATCATATATCCCATTTCATTTAAATTGCAGTAGCAAACCAGTATCCTTATGAAGTACCTGCTGTGACATTGCAGATGCAGGCTACAATAGACACTGCGACATTTTACGATATTTATGCAGATGCCATGTTCAAGCCATGCAAAATATTTAAAATTAGAAATGACTGAATGAGAGGTGGAGGGTGGGGAAAAGAAAAGAAAAGCAGGAGTTGCAGATGATCTTCAATATTTTTTCCATACAAACATCCATCACAACCAATAAACAGGATTCTTTTAATGCCATTTTACTAGAAATCACATATGTTAGACATACAGCAGTACCTAGATTTTATGAGGACAGTAAGACTTCTTTAATGCTACTTTTATCCAAAAAGCAGAGGACAAACAAATGCCATAAAAATAAAGTATACTGGTATGAAGTATCCTTGCTTTAGAACTTTACATACTGCTTGCAAGTAAATTAATAAAAATAAACATTTAGGGGACACAAGACATTCAAATAACCCCCATAAAATTTTGATAAGCTCTTCCCCAAGGCCCTTGCACCTCTATCTGCACTAATGCACTCTATCTTCATTTACCTGATCATTAGCTTCCAGTTTGTTCAGCTGGAAACCAACAAACACTAATTACTTTGACATCACAAAGTCATCTTTGTCCTCACCACCTCCCTAGACAGCAGGGAGAAATTATCAAGGGTAGGCACAATAATATCTTGATAAATGATGATTCACATCACCTAACTGTCAATCATCCAGGAGTGCTCATGCAAGATACCACTCAATCTCATTACTGAATCCTAAGGCTAAGAGTACAATACACACCAGGAGTCATATTTTAAACAGCAGGCCACCTGGGTAAGATGCAGCTATCAGCAGAGATGTTCATGAATTTTGTTGGCTTTTTGTTTTAACATGGTAAGTGTCATATAGTTATACATTTTAACATGTGTACATACATAGAAAGAAAAAACAACACACCTAAAAGAGGTGCAATTCATTTTTATGATGTTAAACAAGAACCAAATCCCAAACTTATTTTGTAAAGTCTCATTTATTTTAAATTAAAATTAATAATACTTGTTTAAAACTTTCAAAGTTCACTTTAAAACAATATAAAAATACTCAAATTCTGAAAGGCAGCTACAAAACTAGTTTTGAAGATTGCAGGCAGAGGAAGAGTGTGAATTCCCCAAGATAGAAAAGTAGACAAACCCTAATTCAGTGTTGCTGCCCAGTTTTTTCATCATGGCAGTTGAATAATTTTCAAAGAATCCATGCAAGTAGCCAAGTCAAGAGTCTGGCACGTACCCTTCCGTATTAGCAGGGATCTACCTAAACTGCACCAGAAGTGAACTGTACAGCAACTCCTTTAATCTTGCTCTTTTTACTGCCTCCCCCCCGCCGCCCCTCAATCCCGGCTGATTGACCAAGGGACTCTAGCAAGGCCGCCCCTCACTGTTAGTTTAGGGTCAGCCAGGAAGCAAAAA
This sequence comes from Alligator mississippiensis, assembly GCF_030867095.1. Lineage (NCBI taxonomy): Eukaryota > Metazoa > Chordata > Crocodylia > Alligatoridae > Alligator > Alligator mississippiensis. Next base: position 364,069,027 of record NC_081824.1, read on the forward strand.
CTGTGGTTTTAAATATGCTGCAGTTTTTGCCTCCCAGCCAATGAGCAGCAAGTGGCAGGATCACCAGGGCCCCAAAGCCAATCAGCGACATGAGACAAAAACCACAGAATATTTAAAACCATGTTTTTTGCATCCCAGCCAATCAGGTGTGAGCAGTGAGGCAGCCAGAGTCCCTTGGCCAAACAGCAGAAAGGGGGCACAAAGCGAAAAGAGCAAAATTAAAGGAGCCACTGCACAGCACACTTGTAGCACAATTTAGGTAGATCCCAACTTATTAGTAAATGAGATCGTAACAATGTTTCCTAAGTCAGACGTACCTGTCCAGAAACATCTGGCCCATCAGCTACCGCAAATCAGTTGTTCACCCTCCCCACATAATAATGTTTCATCCTTAAGAAAATGGCTAATGTCCAGGTAGATAACAGCTGGCGCTAGCAGTTTAAGCACTTTTCATGGAAGAACTCAGCACAGGAGGAACACTACTTTACTCCAAGTCTATAATGGTCACCAATTTACACTCCTGTCCCACATGTTGAATTATGTCAGCTATAAGCTCACCTGCACTTGGGCTTGAAATCCAGTAAAGTGAACCAATAAGAGTAAGGAAAGCATATAGAAAGACGAAAGAGCTTAGTGCATCAGATTTGCCACAGAGGTAAAGGCTCATCAGGTAAATGAGGGCTATGCAGGCAAAGGTCCACTTGGACAAAGTGGCATATGAGGTTGTTGTAAAAGTTTAATGTAAGGCTGGAGAACTGAAAATAAAAATCAAATCTCATGGATGTTTAAACAGGACTAACTGTAGTAATGCACTTTTCACAATCTGCGAATCTCCAGAGAGTGGTACACCTCATGTTGAATTGTATGATAAAACATAAGAAAATAAGATGACAATTTTAACGAGCGAAATGGCTCAGAGTAGGAGGGAACAAGACATCATCGCAGAGGTGAGTTTTAAACAATACAATGCCAATGGGAAGAAACAAGAAAAGAGATTTAAAAAAAAAAAAAAGAAAATAGCACACACACCACATGCAGCAAACAGAGTCTATCTGGCACAGAGTCCGGACCCAGTGCCACAGATGTGGTTGTAGAATTTCCCGAAATGGGAGCAGGGCTTCATACAAGCCTGCATCTGTTATTCACACATTCTCCTATGGTGTTATACAGAACAGCCCGCAACTTGCAAACTCTTCTTCAGCTAATGTGTCTCAAGGAAAACCCCAAAGGATATACTCTAAAACAGTTACGGGGGGGGGGGTTAACCTTTTTGATAGGTGTACCACAAACCAGCCCCACACCCTGCTTGGGTGCCACTCCCCATTCCCTGCCTGATTTGCTGCTCTGTTTTCTGCTCCCAGCCCTGCGCTCCCTGCCTGATTTGCTGCTTTACTTTCTTCTTCCTGACCAATCTGAAGCTCTACCGCCTGTACCCTCCCTGATCTGCTACATGCCACACAGAGAGGCTGCCTGTGTCACTTGTGGCACGTGTAACAGGTTGACCATCCTTGTTCTACAATACTGAGCGAGTCTAAGTTACATTGTTTTGACACAAGTGATACAGTAAAAGTTAAACAGCATTACAGAGGTACCGTTAAAGTATGGAAATAAATAGTTTTAGTGCCATTGTATTACACAATACCTGAAACTGGATTTCAGAATAAACTTGCATTTTTTTTTCCTTCAGTAAGAATTAAAATCATTGAGTTTTGCCCAAACTTTGTATTATGAGCCAAACCAGTTGTTGAGACCAGATGGATTCTAAATGAACCTATCTTTCCTCAGCTTGGAAAGTTTAAGTGGAAACAAGAATCATTTCAGAAAATCGGAAAACAAAAATAGGACTCTTGTCTCCAGATAAGGGCATCATTAAGGACATCCTCACTAGTCCGTGAATTCAATGCTTGCCCTTCCCAGGGCTACAGGACTATGAAAGAAGACAAAAAAAAGAAGAGAAAGGAAACCCCAAAAGCCACACTTTGCAAAACTGTTTTGTCTTCAGGAACAATAAAAAGGAACAAAGTGAAAATTTAAGGGGTACAAAAGAACCCACAGCCCAGCAAGTCATTCCAACCAGGTTTCAAAATGATAGCATTTCAAAGATGACAAAAAAAAAGTTAGTTACCTTTCCTTTTGGTTAAAAACAAAACAGAAGTCCTATTCATTAGATCCATAAAGTACCATTTGTTATTTTTAAGAGCTTATTATCAAAGTCCTTTTCAAAAAAGGCATGGTTATTTCTTCTGTATAAAGACCAACAGATAAGTTTCTTTTGGTGGGAAAATATTGGTGCAAAGAATAGAGGCATGCATGCTTGCCTATATAATGAACAAGGATTTAAAAAATCCCCAATTTTCGAATTAAAAAAAAAAAGTAACCCAAAAACCACATTTTTCCGTGATTAAAATGAAACGCCACACTCACATGCACATGGCCACCAGGCAGCCTAGCGAGCAGCTCCCCGCAGGTAGATCTGGCAGCAGGAGGGTTGGGATTGAAGCCCCCATAGCTGCCCAGCTGGGTCGGCATCTGGGGCTCTAATTACCATGCTCCAGCAGCATCATTCATGTCATGTATCAGCACATCCCCATGCTTAAAAATGGCAGTGGGGGCACTTGAACTAAAGCTCATCGAATGAGCTATAATTCAAGCACCCCCACCACATTTTTTAAGCATGGGGATGCTGATGCACAAGACACTGCAGCGTTTTAATTAGAGTGCCACCCTCCTGAAGCACATGTAAAAATGCCCAGTTAACCCATTTCTATTGCTACAGGATCATACAGGGTATGGACACACATTAGAGCCATTTTAAAGAGGCAGCACCTGTTACATTCTAACTTATGCACGGACAAGCTAGGAATTATGCAAATACAGCAAAACTCAAGAAAGGGAGGTAAGTAGATCCAGCAAACTACAGGCCCATCAGCCTGACCTCTATCCCAGGGAAGGTCTTAGAAAAGTTTATTAAAGAGGCCATCCTTAATGGACTGACCAACGCCAACATCCTGAGGGATAGCCAACATGTGTTTGTTGTGGGTAGGTCTTGCTTGACCAATCTCATTTCCTTCTACGACCAGGTGACCTATCACCTGAACAAGGGAGAAGAGATTGATGTCATATATCTTGACTTCAAAAAAGCTTTCGATCTAGTATCCCATGATAACCTCTTGGCAAAACTGGCCAACTGTGGCCTTGGGTCTGCCACGATCCGCTGGCTGGGAAATTCGCTCCGTGGTTGGACCCAGAGGGTGGTAATTGACAGAAGTCAATCGTCATGGTGCCCTGTGACCAGTGGGGTACCCCAAGGCTCTGTCCTTGGACCCATACTGTTCAACATCTTCATTAATGATGTAGACATTGGAGTAAGAAGTGGACTGGCCAAGTTCGCTGATGACACCAAACTCTGGGGCAAAGCATCCACACCTGAAGACAGGAGGGTGATCCAGACTGACCTTGACAGGCTCAGCAAATGGGCGGATGAGAACCTGATGGCGTTCAACACTGAAAAATGCAAGGTTCTCCACCTTGAGAGGAAAATCCTGCAGCATCCTTATAGGCTTGGCAGCGCTACGCTGGTTAGCACTACGGATGAAAGGGACTTGGGGGTCATCATTGACCACAAGATGAACATGAGCCTTCAATGTGATGCTGTAGCTAGTAAAGCGAGCAAAACGCTGGCTTGCATCCATAGATGCTTCACAGACAACTCCAAGAATGTCATTCTCCACTTGTACTCAGCCTTGTTGAGGCCACAGCTGGAGTACTGCATCCAGTTTTGGGTTCCACAATTCAAAAAGGATGTGGAGAAGCTTGAGAAAGTCCAGAGGAGAGCCACGTGCATGATCAGAGGTCAGGAAAGCAGACCTTACAATGACAGGCTGAGCTATGGGGCTCTTTAGCCTGGAAAAGCACAGGCTCAGGGGCGATCTGATGGCCACCTATAAGTTTATCAGGGGTGACCACCAGTTTCTGGAGGAACGTTTGTTCACCAAAACGCCCCAAGGCATGATGAGGTCGAACGGTTATAAACTACTGCAAGACCATTTTAGGCTGGACATAAGGCAGAATTTCTTTACTGTCCGAGCCCCCAAGGTCTGGAATAGCCTGCCATTGGAGGTGGTTCAAGCACCTACATTGAACACCTTCAAGAGCAAACTGGATGCTTATCTTGCTGGGATCCTATGACCCCAGATGACTTCCTGCCCCTCGGGCAGGGGGCTGGACTCGATGATCTTCCGAGGTCCCTTCCAGCCCTAATCTCTATGAAAATTCACATTTTTCCATGATTTAAATGAAACACTACAATAGGCAGACAGGCAGATATAGTGGTGTTTCATTTAAATCATGGAAAGTGTGGATTTGGGGTTACTCTTCTTTTTTTTTTTTTTTTTTAAATCGAAAACTGAGAGGTTTTTTTTAATCAGAGAAAACCAGAATCCTTGCTCATAAGACAAAGAAGTGGATAGAGAGACATTTCAAAGTTTAATTTTAATGTGATTTTATTTGCTTTTAAAAGAAAAGGAGGGCAAAGGTCACCTTTTACGAAGCCCGAGTAATCTGGTTGTGTGTAGGGAGAATTCCGAGAAGCATAATTTACATTCATATTAGGTACCATAAACCTTTACTGTTTAGTTCTCCAGGTACCTACTGTGATCCCTGTTTTATTTATGCCCTTCAGTTACTAGGCCCACATGAAAAGGAATGCTTAATTCCTCCCATATCTTTATATATTCCAGGCAGCCATGGACCCCTTCCCAGGGCACATATGGGATGACTAAACAGACATCCTGACATAGCTACCCTAGCAGGGCTGTCACTACCCCAACTCCCAGAATGGCTCCCATCTATATCTGAACAGACAGAACTATATAAATATATCTATATCTAGAGATGTGTGTGTATATATAGATATAAATAAAATCACGTGTTATTGCTATATTTACAATTTTAAAGCAATTGGAAGCCTATCAGTGCCTCAATCATTATAATAAAATAAATGCTAAACACCTATACATTTTGGCATTTGATTTTGGGTTTGTTTTTTATCCTGGAAAATCAAAGCTCCCCTGTCACCTTTGCACACCAGGACATGGGTCCAGCTGCAGCTGTCCTTCCCACTGCTTTATGGCACTGAGCAGCCCTGATATGCCAATGCCCTGCCCCTGCCTGTGCTGCTTCCCCTCACTCGAGCCATAACCCCCTAGCCCTGCCAGCGCCCTCACTCCCAACCCACGGCCCCCTGGCCCTGCTGGTGCCCCTCTTTCCCTAACCACAACCCCCCGGTCCCTGGGCCATGCTGGTACCTCCTGCTTCCAGTCGTTCTCCCCCCCACTACCCCAAGCAGCTCCTTGCAAGCTGAGAGGCTGCCAGCCTGCAAATGAAAACTTAGTTTCCTGCAGTTTTCTCCTTTAAAAGGGGAAAATCTGCGTTTTTCTGCAGCAAATGGAAAACTGGATCCCTGGTAACTGCCACCCTCTCATTATTTCCAGTTTTAAGAGTTACACATGCCAAGCAAATCTAGTTGTTCTCTGTATTGAACTTGAGCTCTATGACTCAGTGAAGAATGACTGAGGACCTGAAAGGATCCTTTAGTATAAAAAGGAGGCTACTTTTTATAGTTATGATTAAAGTGACTCAAGAAAAAAAAAAAAAAAGACATTCATTTTCTGGGACTAGCTACATTGCTACAACCACTGAAAGATGACACATTCTGCGACTTCACTGTGGCATTCAGCCCTGGACTATAGATTCATTTGGAATTTGTTCATTTGGCTGGTTGTACTTTATCATGTACATTAACAGCTTGCTATCTCTATCTCAACTGTAATTGTATTAATTTTTTTTTTGTTTGCTTGTTTTCTTGTTGCTTTTTTGGGGGAAGGAGGTATCTGCAAGAGGTTTTTGAAGGGGAAAGTGGGAGTTTATTATATTTTAAAAGCTAATTCAAGGTAATTTCTCATTCTCTATCAGTATACAGAACAGCTAGACAACAATAAATACTGGGTAAATACTGGGTTACAGCTAGAATAGATGGATGGATTAATATTAGCAACAGAAAGTCCCCAATGTTCAATTAACAAACATTACAGCATATGGGCATCTTAATCCCAGCAGACACACATTTCTGCACGAGCATATCATTGATACCATCTGAACATGGGTAGTCATACGTTAACACACACGCATGCACGCATGCATGCACGCACAAGGGCTTTAAGTCCCAATATAATCTCTTACTAAAAGTTCAAATAACCTCCATTTACCACAAGCTCCCAGAGCCATCAATTTAAATAGTGAACTACAAAGACCTAAAGTTTTCCTCCAATATTTACCAAATGGATATTTTACATATAAACGGATACATACTCAAATACATAGTAGGGCAGGACTCTCAATGACTAATAGGCAGGGATCCTGGTTCTCCAATTAAAAAAAAAAATCCCCAAGTTTCGGATATAAAAAAAGTAACCCAAAATCCACGTTTTTCTGTAATTAAAATAGCATTTCATTTTAAATCACAGAAAAACATGGATTTTGGGTTACTTCTTTATATCCAAAAATTGAGATTTTTTTTTTTTCATTTTTTTTTTAAATCAGAGAAAACCGGGATCCCTGTTAATAGGTAACGTTTTGCCCAGAGCCACATGGGTATGTTCTATAGCAGGGGTGGGCAATTATTCAGGCCCCAGAACCACATCGGGAGTTCTGATGAGTTGTCAAGGGCCTGGTCAGCACTCTCCTGCCCCCTACCCCCGCCCCTACCACAATAACTCACCAAAACTCCCTATGGAGGATGAGGCTGTGGGCAGGCAGGGAGCAGTGTCCAGAAGTGAGATGGATGAACAAGGCCAGGATCACAGGGCAGGGTTGCAAGGTATCCTCTACCCTGTGGCAGGGCATAGGAGGGGGGCTGCCCGACCACAAGATCCCAGGAGCAAGCCAGGAGGAAGGGAAGAGGAGTGGGGGAGGGAGCATGTGCAACAGAGCTTGCTCAGGCAGTGTGGTTCACTGTTGCCCCCATGGCGCTCCACATAGGCCCAAGCTTTGGATGCCCCCTCCCAGGACAGTCCATGCTGCATCCCAGCCTGTGCCTACTGGCCCAGCCCATGCACACATCTGGGGGGACTGCTCCCTCAGCTGCAGCCACCCAGGTACTGCTCCACTCTCCTCACCCTCCAGCAGCTCCTCCTCCTGCTGCACCACTCCAGGCTGGGATAAGCTTCTGCCAAGCTGCTCCTGCCACAGTGCGCAGAGCTCCAGCTCCAGCTCGCAAGGCTCTGGCTCCAACTCATGGCTGCCTTCCACCCACTCCAGGTGGATGGAAGGCAGCTGGAAGCTGGAGCCAGAGCCCCAGGTGCTGGAGCAGGAGCTGCGCAAATGAAGCTTCCTCCTGGCCCAGAGCAGGGCAGCAGGAAGAAGAGACAGCTCTGGAGGCGAGGGGAGCAGAGCAGTACCTGGACAGCTGCAGCCGCACTGGGAGCAGCCCCACCAGGGCCAGGCTGTGCCTTGGGCATGGGCTGAAGCATGGTATAGGCTGCCCCAGCTGGAGTTCAGCATCATGTGGAGTGTTACAGAGGCAGCCATGTGTCAGATCCTATCAATTGGTAGGTGCCCCCCACAGCCCAGTCCAATCAGTTGGCAGACTGGATCTGGTCCATGGGCCGTATTTTGGCCACACCTGTTCTATAGGATACCTGTGGCACCTCTTGCCTCATAGAGCCTTATTTCCTCAGAGACTTCAAGGACTATGTCACTTTTAACATTATACCAATTTTTCACTCAGGAGCAGCTGTCTACTTACAGTGCACAAAATTGGTTTGGAATAACAACTTTTAATAGTTAACAACATATTTTTACCAAAGAAGATAGTTTGGCATTTGCCTTAAACCTGCATAGACTTTTAGGTGCTACCTTTGGCCTTGAAACAGGCATGGGCAAGCTGGCCTTGTTTACCATGGATTGTAACTCTTTGATATATCTTTTAATCATAGTTTTTGGCAATGTAAGTTATTCAAGACTGTGGCAAAGCGTGGGAAAAGAAATATCCACATACCAGCTGTTTCACAAGTCTCCAGCCACAGAAATGTTTGGGACTAAGTGCCAAATGTGGAAATCATTTATATAGAGGAAAAGTTAAGATTGCTAACTTTATGATTCTAGTGCTGACACATGCCATCACAGGCAAGAAATCAGATACAAAGAAAATCTGTGAGCCCGGCCTGTCAATAAGAGAAGGACTGAAAGATTACCCATAATAGGCTGAGGAGAGAAACACTGAGAACATACAGAAATGCCAGTAGACAGGGCTAAGAAAACAGTTTGTTGAGCTTGTGCTCATGACATGAGGTGAACCACCAAGGATCATCCTATAACAGGACCTGTCATGCCAGATATCAATGGGCTGCATGCCAACATGTGACACTAATAATCTGTGTGATGGTGAGTTTGATATGTATGGACCTGAAAGAGCTTCCTCAGCTGTCACTTCTTTCTACATCCCCATATGAACAATTATCAAATGTTAACATCATGAGAGAATCCAGATCCCAGTGCCACACTGTGCTGATACAGGTGCAGGCACAATCTCTAAATTGTAAATAACAAGTGGGCAAGAACTTGCTGTAAATCAACTGTTCCTGTTGCATGTGCCTATGCTGATTCTGAGGTTAGTTTCGTCTCCCAACATAAGCACTATGTGCACATTTTTTCATAGGGTAGGGAAGAAAGCAGACATCACACTGGACGCAGGTCTTGAAAAGGCGTTCCTCAGGGAATACTACAGAGTACCATTACCAGTCAGTTCAAGAAGGGAATTTATGCAGTAGGGATGGAAAAGAAGAGATATACCCCCCTACTAAAAACCTCCCAAATCCACTGGTTGCAGACCCATGCCTTGCCAACAACATGTATCAATAGCTTAATACATCTGTGGCTGTCCCCTTGAGCCATTTGTAATGGTTTGGAGAGGCCTATTAGGTTTAAAGGCACCACCTTCAGCAAGCAGGGATTTACTTCATTAGCATTACTACAGACCATATTTGCCTGCTTCTCAGAGATGGCAGGATAAGCTACTTGAAAACCACACCTGTCACTCCAATCTATTAAATTTTTGGTACAATTGTTCTCACTCATTTCTTTATACAAGATAGTATAATTAGACCATAAAAAAAAAAACTACAGATAGTTCTAGGGCAGTTTACCTTAGAAATATACTTGCAAACAATTACCTGATTTCTCTCACAGTAATCAGAGTCATGGGTAGGTATGTGGGTAACTATCTTCCTAAACTAAAATTTTAATTCATACCCTAATATTGCCATGAGATACTACGCAATGAAAATGAGCACTTAGCAGAAGTAAACTACTGCTGCTCTGTCCTAGTGAAGCTGACACTACAATAATGGCCAAAGTCTCCCCCTTACAAAAATGAAGTAGGATTAAAGTGAGAACAATCTTGTAATGATTGAAGGTTTTTGCTAGAAAAGAATAGTAAGAGAACATATTACATGGGAAGGCAAGAATGAAGGTTAAGTTTCCTAGACAACAGGAAAGGAGAAAGGACTATAGCAATAAAACATTAATTCTACTTCCTGTATGTCACACAAAAGAAAAGAGGGGGATAGGAAAAACTGTACAAATGTCTAATTGGAAAAATGAAGTGATGGGGGGGGGGTGCCTGAGGGAAAATAGGCAGTCAAACAAGCAAATGAAAAGGAAGTGTCATGATGAAGGGCTTTTTTTTTTTTTTTAAACATACATCTAGGAATAAGGTAGGATATTACCATACAAAGGACCAAGAAACAGATACCATCTTAAATATACGCTAACTGAGCAGCTAGCTAATGAGCCCACGTAGATAAGTCTTTCCAAGTGGAGACAAATACCGTATTTCCTTGAATCGAAGACAAGGTTATTCTCTCTTAATCAGCATGTGGGAAAGAATTCCACCTCTTGGATTCCTAGCATCTTGATAGGTCCAGGCAGTGGCTCAGCTCTGACTTTGGCCCCAGGATGAAGGAGAAGCTGAGCCACTGCCTGTCCCAAACTGGAACAGCTTGTTTGGATAGGGAGGGAGGAGAAAGAAAAAAAAAAAAGACACCAAACAAATCTGCAGCCTGCCCCCTGTCCCATCCCCACCTCCTGTGCCTGCCTCCCCACCCCCTGCTCTTCTCCCCCCAGCTATCCTCTTTCTCCTTCTGCTCCTGGAACAGGGGAAGAAAGGACACGGTCCAGCAAAAATGAACAAGATAAACATCCATTTGAAAGAGGGAGAATGGGAAGGAAAAGGAAAATAGTATGCCACTGAATAGATCTGTCATTTGTCCAAAACTTCTCCAAAAAAAAAAAAAAACCACACAACTAACCCTACTAAAAAGCATTCAGTCCTAACCATTGCCAGTTATTAACCATTTTCTTAGTGAAAGAACTGGTGACAATTACTTTTAACTAAAAGCAAATATTTACCTGAAAATAATCAAGAAACAAGAGCTTTGATAGCAGAAGGTAGTGTTTGTATAACCCTGCTTAACCATAGCAAAATATGTATAACTTATGTCTCTTAAGGTAACTCTGAGTATTCTTTCCCAACATATTCTCAATAACATGCACGTTTGAAAGTTTGGAAACTACTTGTTCTTGGTCTTTACTGTGTGGGAGTAAATGTGCTAATGTAACAGGCAAGGTGGGTTAGATCTTTGTGTCCACTGGCACAACCTTTCAAAACCTGTGAAATTTGAAGGCACAAAGCAAGTGTCACTTAAAAGCCAGCACTCGCTGGGAGATATGCAATGATATATCCAGTGTGGTGGGCCTCAGTTCTAGGGCAGAAACAGTACGAGTAGGAAAGACTCCAGACAGCAGGTACTCCTTGGATAGCACTGAAGTTAACCATCAAGGACATCTGTGCACGTACCCGCTATCTGCTGACATGTTCCAATTAGAGTGTGTCAGAGGAGACTTGATTAAATAGAGTCTGGCGGACCATTCCAGTGTTCCAGCAGCCTCAGCATCACGTATATTCAGTGTCCCCACATTTCAAAATGGCAGCCAGGGTGCTTTAACTAAAGCTCATTGAACAAGCTTTAAGGCACCTCACTGCAATTTTGAACTGTGGGATGCTGAATATATAAGACGATATGGACATTTTAATTAAAGCTCCTGAGAGCTGCTCCAATTAAAATGCTCCCCCTCACTCAGGAGACACGTAAAGACGTCCCAAGTTTCCAGAGGGTAAGTGTTTGTAAGCGCAAGCCCCTGTGGTGATTTAGATACAAATCTGTTACCCACTTTTAAGACAGCTGAAATCACTGAGCCTGCTGTTCAGCAGGTCACACAGTCTAAGAGAGCTGCAGTTGCATAGGCAGCCCAAACAAAAGTAGTAATGGGACCCTAGAGGGTGGACCCCAAACAACAGAACAAAAAAAGTGATCCCTGATGGAGAAGCAATCCCCAGCAGTGGAGCAGCTGCAACACTGCAATGGTTTTGGAGTTCCACTGGACCACTGAATGGTTGGGGTAATTCAGATACTCTTGGGACATCCCAAGAAAATAAACTGCCTCAGGGTGGAGATGTGCTTCCACGCGTTTTATATTTGTCTTCCATGTTCCTATTTGGTGGAAGCACAGACTGGCAGTTGAAAATGCAGAGGAAAAGAAAGCAACTTTTTACTAATTTGAGGGCAAAAAAATTGGGGTTTTTTAATTAAAAAAAATATATATATTATAATTTGTTTTGCCCCTCAAATTAGTAAAAAAGTTAAATATACATATAAATGAATGAATAAATAAAATTAATAAATAAAAATGCAAAGGACATTCTTCAACACATTCATATATTATGCAGGAAGGAACCTGTTATTTTATGAAATATGTGTTAAGACTTCCATTGTTACAGAAATGGGAAAGAGGGGGGGAGAGGACATGAATTTAAGACAACCATCCAATAATTAAAATTCTATATCTGGAAAATTATAACAAATTTATAAATTTTCCATATATAGAACGTAATTATTGGGGCGGGTTGTCATAAATACAGGGTTGTCTTAGATTTGAGTAAACACAGTATTTTCCAAACTGTCACAAGCAAAAGCAATTTTGGTGTCTTATCCAAGTTCTATGTGGTCATTTCTCTATACCAGGAGTCAGCAACCTACAGCCAGTGGGTCAGATCCAGTCAGCAGAGCTTGGGGCTTTAGCTGTAATTGGAAGCAGGGACATTGCCTACACTATACCATGCACAGCCGAGCAACAATGAGCTTCATCTACCGGGTGGCAGAGAGAAGCAGCAGCAGCAGCAAGGAAAAAGGGCAGCAGCAGCTGGGTCCAAAGCAGGCCAGTGCTAGGACCCAAAAAAGCCATTCCTACCCAAAGCTGGAAAACACTGCCAACTATTACTCTGCACCATAAAGCCACCACAGAGCATAGAACAATACATTATATTACATTACATCTAAGCTTCCCCTACAAAGTCAAATACTAATTTCTTGAACATGAGCACCAAATCCTATCCTTTCAGAAAACACATGCCAATGAAACATCTTACAGTAAGCAGTTGGATAAACTTTCTAATTTGAATAATGTCATGAATGTTATGAAAGATGAGGCTAAGCATTATATGAGAAGACCTGAGATTTGCTGAAATCCAGGTACGCTGTTTGCCCCTGAATATTTATCCAAGGGATAAATAAAGCAGGAGAAGTAAGTAGCAAAACCTTGAACGCTACCGGTATTAGCACTACTTCCAGATAAGAAATACCCCAATGCATTCAACATTTTTCCAGTAAGTAACTCAAGTCATGCTTCATTGATATCTTGCTGTTCACTCCACTTCCATTCAGTGACAAAGTGTTACAACATACATGCTAAGTCAGTTTTAGCCAACAAATAATCATCTTCTGCACAGGCAATAGACTACAGGAGTTCACCTCTTCATACAGAGTAACATATGCAAGCTTAATATATAGTGTCAAGTGGGTAGTCATTTTTTTTTAAACCCACCTGAAAGGCCAGGAGCCATTAACGAATTAAGCTAATTCAGATTCTTCTGCTTGATGTTATTTTAGATTTTGTGGAACTGTACTAAAATGACTTCAGCAAAGGCAATGCAAAGCATTAGGTGATACAAGATAGCTCTGAGGAATGGGTCAATGTAATTATTAAATCAGAACTGCTGTTTCAAAAAGCTGCTTGGATAAAATATTAGCTACAGGCAGCTCCTTGCTTGACATGCTCCTGTCTTGGGACCCATCTGATGCCTTTGTTTTTCCCCAAACAGGGAGCCAGCTTCACATGCACAGTATAGGTAGGGTGACCATACATCTGGGTTTGGCCAGGACACTCCCAGATTCTGCAGTCCAGTCCCAGACTACTGGTCAAAAGTCCCAGGCTGGAGTCTAGCGATGAGACAGAGTGGCACAGTGCGCCAGGCAGGAGGCCTTGTTCCTGTGCAGGAACAAGGCAGGCAGACTGGAGCAGGTACCATGCCACCCACACATGGCACACCTTGGCTCCTGCACAGCAGCAGCGGTGCCTACCTGTCCATCTGCCTGGAGCACCATGCCACTCCACCTCTCTGCCAGACTCTGGCCAGGGAATTTTGACCAACCAGCCAGGAATGGCCTGGGAATCTGGGAGTGTCCCAGCCAAACCAGGATGTATGGTTACCCTAAGTATATGTGCCTAGGCACTTTTCTCATGGCACCAGATTCCACTCCAAGAGTCAATCCCTGCAACTCTAGCAATAAAGTCTGTTTGTTTTCTGTTGTGTTGTTCCTGTTGGTTTGGTTTGTTGTTTTTTTTAAATATACAGAAACCTAGCTCAGTCCCATACTTCACTGTTGTATCCAAACCCAAAACTCTAGAATGCTCTCTTCCTGGATAAGCATTGGAATAAGTTTGTGACAACAAGATAATTTGCTTTGTAACAATTCAGTATGAAAAAACTGTACACATTTTAGAATAGACAGGTTTTACATTAGAAGGTGTTGGATTTTTTTTTTTTTTTTTTTTTTTTTTTTTTTTTTTACACGTCTAAAGTCCATTTACTACCAGCTCTCTGCATTGCTCTCTATACAAATATTGTCCTCTCAACAGTAAACCTTTAAGTGTCTAGCTTTGGTACACTTTTCGTTCAAAAAATAGTGGGCAGTTGATAAATATTTCTAGATTCCACTACATTTAAATTTTTTTCCTTATCAGTTTTAAAGACAACAGGAACCAATGATTTCAAAGCATTCTTTTAAATTGTAGGAAAAACTATCCCAGTGCATCTCTCAATACAAAATTTGTTTGCATGCATACACCCCCAAGGGATCTCTCTCTTCTTATATTTACATACACTTCAAAAAAAGGTTATGCTTGAAAATTTAGAAAAAGTTAAAAATATTTTTGAAAAGACACTCAGAAGTCAGCAACACTTTTCAGGACATGCAGTTTCTCCTGCTGCCCACTAGGGCTGTGTGAAATTTTAGCAACTGTTTCATTTTGGAAGCGTTTCAGGCCACTTCGGCACCCAAACCACCGAATTCAAATCGAAATGGAAGACTCAGAAACATCTCCAAAAAAAACCGAGGCATCTGAAACGTTTCAGAAATGTTTTAGAAAATTTCGGAGTTTCGGAGCTGGGCTGTACAGGGAAACAGCTGTACGGTGCTGCCCTGTCACGCAACTCAGCTCTGCAGGGAGCAGAAATCCATGCCGGGGGTCTCCCTGCCGCTGCTGCCCACCCCACAAAGCCCCACATCGCCGAGGCAGCACAGGGTGGGCAGCAGCGGTGAGGAGACCCCAGCACAGATCTCTGCTCCCTGCAGAGCCAAGTTGCATGGCAGGGACCAGCAGGTTTGCTCACTGCTCTGCACTGCTTCCCTGGCCTGCGACCCCGGTGTAACAGGGATCAGAGATCCACACAGGGGTCTCCTTGCCTGCATGGAGGGCAGCACCCTCCCCAAGACAAGTCACCCATGACCCCATCCTGTTCCCCACTGGGGCCCCAAGCCGCTACACCTAAGCCCTGCCTGGATGGGTAGGGCTCTGCAAAGCTTCCCTTGCAGCCCATTCGAAACAGATTCAGAGGAGATTCAGCTGAAATGAAACAGGACAGTGATCCAAAACACCGAAATGAATCACCGTCCTCCAAAAGAACCGAATTCAAAACCAAATCGAAACACAGCCGTTTCGCACAGCCCTACACCTACCACGTTCACAGAAGACAATCTTGCAACATTGAGGTATGTGAATACCATTTAATAGTTTTATGCTAATAAAAAGCACTTGTAAATTCTAAAGCCACAGCAGCATGGGCTCTCTAGGTTTTATTTTTGCTCAAGGAAAAGTATGTTCTAACAGGCAGTAAATATAAGCACTAAATTCACATGGAAAAAACTTAACATGAAAGATGTTTGTGTTTTAAAATACTTTGATATAAAAACAGACAATACCTGGAGTATCTTGACTTTGACAGACAAAAAACGGAATCACTGCATTAAGGTGTGATTAGTCATCTTTTACTCCAGAGCTCAAATAAGTTATATTACTTTCCCATGGGATTTTTCTAGTCATTTACAGTTTATTATGTTCTATGGTTATAGAGTCCCTGCTGTGTTAAAAAATGCCAAATAAAATTTTGATTTCATTCACTGCTTTATCGTATGCCTTTTTTTGTTCAGATCCAATTAGTGTCAGCCTGTTCTTCATTTATCATAAACTTTTAGCGAATTATGTTAGGTACTGCAGTAGTTCCTTAGCTTTTCCTTGCAACATTTTTTCCAGTGGTGCTATCATTACAATTGAGGAGGTACTTTCATCCCAAGCCTGTTTTCAGTCATTTGAGAAAGAAATTGAGGTTGCCCTCATCTGAAACATCTGGTTGCTCTCTACCCCCAAAAAAACAGTTTGAGATTTCTGTTTAATTAAAACTTCTGGCAGAACCCACTACTCTTCCCCCAGAGAGTAGCTATCCTGCTGTGAAGAAGATTCATTTAACCTGTTAAGACTTTAGAGATACCTACTTTGCATTCAAATAGCTCAAAGAACCTTATTTCCTGGCCTTATCCAAAAGAACTTTGTGGTTAAAGCATCAGCCAAGCATTTTAAGACCCTAAAGTGTGCATCATGACCTACTCTTCTATATATATTCAAATCCTTATAAGCAACATTACTCCGTGGCTACTCATTGCTATCTTGTCTTTGTTGCTATTAGAATTCCACTTAGTTTTTTGTTTGAAGAGGAAATAATTGTAGAAGCAGGATTTCTTTTTTCTCAGTTGCTTCATATTTTCAGCACATTCTCTAATACTTCCATCACCTTGGTGTGTATATAACTAATTCTATACCCTTTATATAAATAAAAATATTGGTTGAAAGTATCTTATTCTTCCCCTGACCCACCCCAAAAAATGGTGGGTGAAATAAAGTTGATCTTTTCTTGTTTTGTTTTTTTTTTTGTTTACCCTTTCAGAGTGAACTAATACTTGTAAATTGGGCTAAGCTGCTGACCTCTGTTCACTACCACAACACACCTACAGAATTTATTCCCATTCCCTAGTCCCTGGCCTCTAGGCCCAATTTAGTGTACATCAGAACTTTGGCAAGATGAACACATGTAATAGAACAGCAGACTATTCTCCACATCCACCCAATCTGCAACTTCCATTTCAAGATGCAGGTTGTGCTAGATAGCTTTCAACTCCTGCTCCAAATTACTGAGTATGTAATTTTATATAGTTGCATTTTGCCTCTTTTTTTTTTTAAGTAATGAAAAAGAAATTCATTTTAAACACCATTTCCCGCATCCCTCTCCCCAATTAGCCAGAATTAAATGCTGGTGGTGAGAATTAAATAATGGCTATCCACTTTCTTCTTCTTTCCTTTGTGATAAAATTTTCATCATCATTGGTAGCATGTCATATTTTACATATGCATTAGGAAAAAAAAACAAAAAAAACAACCTCTTTACTTCCTGTTGCTCTTCTTAATATCTGTGCTAGGAGCCCCTAATCCTGGCCTTCTCCAGGATGCTTAAATCCTCATCAGGAGCTGCTCCACTCCTTGGCTTCTTTCTATCTTAGCCTACAGGCTTTTGATGTTTCTTACCTGCATACAAGACTAATCCCCTTTTCCCGGCCTCTCTGCCCTTTCTAGCTAAGATTAGAGTCATTGATTGTGTCCAGGAACCTAGCAGCAACCAATTATAGTTTGGATAGCCTAGTGAAAAACACATGAACACGCACACTACTGAAATACACAGTTGTCTCAGAGAGGGGATATACCTATATTCCAGAATTACTAGCATGCTTATCATGGTAAACAAGGTTGCCTGGCAGTTGGATTCAGATAGCTGGGTTTTCTGAATTTCAAGAAAAAAAATCTTTCTAAATTAGCAGTACTTACAGCACTGGAATCAACATCACTGTGCACAGCAACTGTTTTAATGCCCATCTTCTTGCATGTTTTGATGACCTAATTAAAAGACAAACAGTTGCATTTAAAATAAAGACTTCAGATAAAGACCACAGATAAAAATGGAGGTGGTGGTAGAGGGGAAACTTAAAAACTTACCCTGCAAGCAATCTCTCCTCTGTTGGCAATGAGGAGTTTCTCAAAGGTCTGAAAGAAAAGACACAGATATGGGTTCTGAGACACAACCAAGTCAACATTTATTTTATTGACATGACCATGGTTTGGCCTATGTTGTGCACAGAACTTTCAAAAACTACTCTGCTACTAAGATAGTCCCTGAACTCATTACAGTCCCTTCTTCATTATTCAGACTGAAAGGGGGACTCAATCAGTTCATATGAGCTATGAAACTATGATCAAGTCTCCTGTATAAGTTTCTTCAACTCTGAGTTGGAGTCTTTTGCTTTACTGCCAGGCTTTGGACTCTTAGATTTTGCCTACATTTAGAAGTTTGTCACTCAACCTATGTCAGCACTGGTTAAGTGGCAGTACTCTTCCAGCATGTAAGCACTCTAACTTCTTATGTGATGTGGCTTATTTTAAATTCACATGCTAAAATAAGCTGTACTGATGGCTACACATTCATTAGTGTTTTTACTAGCATAATTATATCAACCAAACCCAAGAGACACCACACAAGTCCCTATCCAATACAGGCAGTTCAACAATTTACATATAGGCCAGCTTTAAATACCCTTTCCAAGTCTCAAACAAAAGATTTTAACTTTCTTTTCTCCCAGTGGCAAGCATGCCTGTAAAGGGCGCACACTGCACTACCACTGCTCCCGAGATAGTGTTACCAAAACAGGGGGCAAGGAGAAAGGGAGGAAAGGAAAGGAGGAAGAGGTACTAAAAAATACTAGGGTGAACACTGTTGCCCTAGGTGGAATCGGATTTCTCTGTTCCCCCAAACCAG
The DNA here is from genome assembly GCF_030867095.1 of Alligator mississippiensis. Classification (NCBI taxonomy): domain Eukaryota; kingdom Metazoa; phylum Chordata; order Crocodylia; family Alligatoridae; genus Alligator; species Alligator mississippiensis. The sequence continues at coordinate 364,087,400 of NC_081824.1, forward strand.
AAAAACCAAAGATCCACTGCCATCTCTACAGTCACAGACATTCAGAAGTCATCAGTGTCCTCCCCTGCACACTCTTCCGCTCCCCATGAAAAAAAAAAAAAAAAATCAATTTAGGCATATCGTGACATAGCAGAGTAGGCTCATTTAAATAAATACATGCAGTTACAGCCAAAGAACCAGTTTAGTTTCACCATCCTGGAAATCCCATATTACCATCACACTTGAAACTAGGAAATAATAAACCATAAGAGAACAGTGAACCCCATCTCACCACCCCTTCTCCAAGTAAAAAAAAAAAAAATATTTGGCCTAGATGCCGAGCATTCAATGCAAATTCATCATCATTGAGAATGTGCAATAATGCTGCATCAAGCAAAGTGGTCAGCAGTCAGTAAGAACAAAGAGTTCAGGTATATCTAATAATAGCCAGGTCAACTAACTGCACCAGATTTTCAATTTCGTTCTAGGACTTCAGGATATCTATAGTTATTCCAGAGTTACCACCACAGGAACCACAGCTGACAACAAAAATCCAGGCGGAAAAAATCCACTTGTATAGAGTACCTTTAGGAATGACTCAGTGAAAGGGCATTAATGCAGTCTTGGGTTTAAAGCAGCAAAGTTAGGCAAGATAACTGTACATTGGGTTTATGTTTCTCATCTCAAATCCTGCCAAGCTGAGCTACACATTATCAGCTGTATGTATAGTTCAAGGTGAAGGGAGGCCAATTATAGTACACAAGTATGCGTACATGAGCATGAACACACAGGACTTAAATGATTCTAAAATCATGAGAAGTGCTAAACAGATACAATTTGTGCTAATGTCAATTATGAGTGAAAACATCCAGCGCTTTATTTTTGGTTGTGGTTTGGCTTTGTGCGTTTAGGGATCTGATCCAAAATCCAAACTAAGGCTTTCAGGAACCAATTTTTAGGCAGTTTCAGAAGTGTAGCCTTCTGTTCCAAAGTTTTCATATTGTGGAGTACTCCACATTATGAATAAACTTAACCCCCAGCCTGAATATTTAGTTGAATAAGAATAAACTGCTTCATCGTGCAAGATAAGACTCGCATCAAGTATCAAAACGTTAGAAAAATATTTGACATATTTTATTCTGCAATCAATACACTAAATAGGAAGATACTGGATTCTTGTTCCTGATGCTGAAACTCATCATCTTTGTGTCCAGAAAGAAAAAGTTACATACTCCTTTTAAGCAATATGTAATATTTCTCCTTAGCCCTGTCATTTAAAAACTTCTTAGCTAATTAGTTTAATATTATATCTGAGCATCATTATGTGCACCTGTGTAGATTATTATTAAAGTTTGAGCCCCTATCTCCCTTATATGTGGTTATGTGATCAACAACTAATGTGTGAATGGAAACTAAGCACCTAATTTCATGGACTTTGCTAGTGTAGCTCTATGAAAAGAACAAGGGGAAGGAAAGAGAAGGTCTCAGTTAAGAAACTACTTCAAGGCTTGTAATAAATATTTAAATTCACCAAAAATTAAGTCACTTTAAGATCTCATAGAAGTGTTAGAATGATGTTGTAGCTCTGATGGTCCAGAAATTATGTGAAAAGCAAGAATTTTTGTGGGTGATACCTTTTATTGAACCAGCTGCATTTTTGAATAGTCAGACAAGCTCTAAAAAAGTTCTTCTCCCTGCTTGAGAGGTAAGAGATTAGATTTTTAAAATGTCAATTAGGTCAAACTGCTAATGCAGAGTTCTTTCTACTGCCTTTTGTTCACCCTAACTTTAAGTGTATTAAGGAGCAGTCCCTACACTTCAGCTATTTTGAAATAGGCACCTAAAATTTTTTGGGACTACATGACATGAACAAGCTGCAACAATTCTGGTTATTGCACAAATATCCTGAAAAGGACTTGGGGTTTTTTTGTTTAAGCTTTGGCACTGAAGACAGACACACTGGAAAGCCTTACTTAACGTTACAATATATCCGAAATGTTTACAACTTACCTTCTCATTTGGATCATATATAGCTGAATACAATGAACGGGAAGTTATAAGGCACCATCTTGAATGAAGTATAACACACTGAAAGAAAGTATATAATATATTAAATTACAGCTATTTGTGAGTAGCTTAGTGTTCTTCCTCCCCCCCCGCCCCTTTCATTTCTTAATAAAGTTTCTCCTTTTCCACCCTCCAAGTCTGCAAGGTAAAAAACTTTACCTTATAACTGTAACCTTGGGGAAGCGAGAGCAGGAGGGGGTGTTAACAAATACTAACTTAACATAGGTACTGTCCAACTTCTGAGTAACTAGGGGTCTCCCTGGGCTGCGCTGCCCTACTCCCAGGGGAGGGGGAAGGAAGCAAAAGATGGAGGAAGGAACCCAGAGATCTAAGCAGCAGCAAGAGCAAGTGGGGAGTGGTATCCAGGTGGGACTCTGCGGGCCAAAAATTAACCACTAAACTGACAGTCTCGGTTTAGAAACTCTCCTCAAGAGCTACTCTCCAAGATACAACACTTAGCAACAAAATAGAAAGTTACAACTCAATATTAACAAAAGAAAAAAATGCACACCAAATTAAAAAGCTTCATTTACTTTGATACTTCAAGCCAGAAAGTACATGGTCATCACTGTGGTTAACTCATGAAGGCTATTAGCTGACTATGTAACAGTCAAAACTATCAAGCTGTTAGTATTAACTAGGGGTGCACCAAAGATCTTTTTGGCCAATACCAATGCCCAATTATTAACTAGCCATATCAGCCAACACCAATCCCACAGCCAACCAGCTTGGAGAGCAGCATACGGCCAGGAAGTCTGTGCAAGAGAAGGGGCATGGGGGGAGTAAATCAAGGCCCCCACAGTGAGGGAAGCAATGGGGCTGGGGCTGCCCAGCCAGGGCGAGGGACAGAGCCATGGGCAGTTCATCTGGGGAGTACAGGGGGGCAGGGAGGGGGCACAGCTCCTTACTGTTGCGCACACCCCCAGGGGAGGCATGAGGGGTATGTGCCCCCCAGATTTGTGCACAGGGCAAGGGCGGGCTGCCCACTGCAGACTTAGGGCCAGAAGCTGTGTTCCCTCTTCCTGGCAGAAGAACTAGGCTAGGGCTGCACTTGGGGTGGGCAGCAGCAGAACTGGGAAGGGGGACTACAGTGAATTTTGGGGTGGCTGTAGCCCACCCCACAGCCCCAGCTCCCAGGACTGCTGCTGCTGCCCACCCCCACCCTGAGTGCAGCCCCAGCCCAACTGGCTGCCAGGTAGAGGCTGGCACAGCCCCTTGCCCCGAGCCTGCAGCATGCAGCTGGCCCTCACCCCATGCACAAATCTGGGGAAATGGAGCATTCCCCTTATGCCTCCTCCATGGGATGCTGCTCTCCAAGCTGCTGGGCTACATTCCTGGGCACATGCATGCTGTGGCTGCATGCACACACATGGCATTTAATTAGTGACATTATTGGCTATACCAGACTAAATAAATAAATAGATTGCCAATAATGTCAATTTTCCTTTTATGGGTGCCAATCCAATATGGACCAATATATCAGTGCACCTCTAGTATTAACATTTTCCAATTACCTACAATTTTATTATAAAAGGTAAAAGCACATGATTGACTATGTTCAGGTCTGGTCACCCACCACCTCAGAACACAGCAAAAGAAAAAGGAAGAAGAGAGTTGAGATAAATAAGAAAAAATAGTCAGATGGAAGAGCCTTTGAGGCAAAGGAAAAACTGAAAAAAAGAGATGGGGCTGTTTACCCCAGAGAAAAGAACATAAGGGGCATTTTTACACATGCTTTGGGATGCAGCATTGGGCACTTTAATTAGCAAGCTGTGCTAATTAAAAGCACCCGTGCATCACATGTATCAGCATCCCCGTGCTGAAAAAATGACAGCGGGGTGCTTTGTACTAAAGCTCATTGAACATTTTTTCAGTGCGAGGATGTTGATACACATGACATGGAAGGCTGCTGGAGCCCATCAATTTCTGTGCTCCAGCAGACTTAATCAATCAAGTCTGCTCCAATGCAATGGATTTCTACTGCATCGGAGCAGGCTCCCCACATGTCTATAGGAGTGCAAAATGTTCCCAAACACTTCTCTGTAACATGTTGTGGCAGAGAACAGGGTGTTTCTGCCACTTTAAGGGCCTGGAGCTGGCAGCCTCCAGGTGCCTGATTAGGGCAACCATTTTGAGGGTCAGGCTGCTTATATAAACAAGGCAGTTTGGCTGCAGGAGGTCAGGCAGCAACATTGCCTGGCCGTAGTGCTGCTGTGAATGACCCGGAGGTAACGGGGAGCTGCAAGGGGTTGGCAGGAGGCTCCTGGTCCTGGGCATGACTTGAAACTGCACCCTGCCGGGAGTGGGTGGCCTGGTGGTGCTCTCAGTGGCGCGGGAGCCCCCAGGAAATGCCAGGCCAGTTATCACCCCGGTGAAAGGTGGGTCGGGGTGCCTTAACCCCTAGCTCCCACCACCACCGGGTGGGTTACCCATGTGTTTGTTGGAGGGCCTAGAAGGCCAGTGTTGTGAGGGGCCCAGAGAAGGCAGACCCCGAGAGTGGGAGTGATGTGGGCGTGGTGCTGCAGGTGCCCCTGAGAGGACGGGGAGTAGTGGCACGGTGAGGCCCAGTGACAGAGTGAGCAGCTAGAGAGATCCAGCCCAAAGGGGAGATACCCTCGACTGGCCCAAGCTGGGGCCAGGATTACGGTAGTCAAGAGGGCCGGGGGCCCACCGCGAGGGATGCCCAAGAGCCGGGGGCCTGGGGTCCCGACTGGCCTTGAGGTGGGCCAGGGCAAGAGGCCGAAGGTTCCGGGGGAACCACACCCGAGAGGGGAACAAGGCTTCGGGGGGGGGGGGGGGCTAGGTAGCCCGGATGAAGGCGGAGTGGCCGCCTGATAGGAAGGATCAGAGAGGGGTCCTGTTAGGACGATTCTGGGGCCCAGTATGGGGCCGGTGATTATAGTAACACCATGATGCCATCTGCAAGGCTTGGGCTGCCATATTAGGGGAGGTTGGAGCCGCAGAGCGCCCCCTGGCATTGGGGCACTACAATGGGCAGCCTCCCGCTTAATTGACATCGATATATAAATCAATTATCATCAAAGGCGTGGCGGGCGAGATAAGCGGGCGATTGCCCAGAAACAGGTGGGCAGGCCAAGAAGAGCTCGGCCCTGAGTAGGCCCACCTGTCACGGTGACAGGCGGGCAGGCCACAGAGTTCGGCCCCAGGTGGCCCCCTGTCACACACGTATTCAAACATGAATGGTAGAAGTTACCCAAAATTGAAAGAGACAGTAAATTCAAAATATAAGAATTCCACAGCAGGCTTCAATTTCTCTCTGGCCTACTTGTTCCTTGTAGCTAACTAGGCTATACAAAACCTCCAGTCCCATCTAGTATAGCAATATTCAAAAAAGCAGTTTTCATTTTACCCACAATAACTACTGTAATCATCTTCAGAGAATCAGAGGACTAAGCAGGATAAGACACTTTAGATACCCAAGCAAGAGCTTTAAAAGAGATACAGATTCTCAAACTGCACTGAAGGATCTTAAGACAAAATGCTGTGTTCACTCAGCAGTCTGAAAGTTTTTATGGGTTTTTTGTTTTGGGGTTGGGGAGCTTGTTTGGTTTGGTTTTACAAGCACAGGAAGTTGTTACATTTTTTTTTTAACTGAAGTTTCAAGTCTGTCAATGGCAACCATGGTGTACATTGCCCAAACTTACAAGAGCATTTTTTTTTCCCCATTAAAGGGATGGGGAAGGGGAAGAGTGTTTTAGATTATTTCCAAGTGTTTAATCGTAAAATCAGTATTAGGAAAAGAACAAATGCATCTTTTCTCATAAATTAGGCTTCTCTCCAGCTAGTTTTATTTACTTAAAAACTTGTATTGCCAAGAATAGATTTCTTCAATGCAAATATGAAGATACTCTGAAGCCTTTGCTCTCTCAAAAAAGTGTATCTTAAGATGCTTGAGAATGATAACATCTTAAAAAGGTGGAAATATAAACTTCTGCACAGCCAAAGAAGACTCATTAAAGAATGCATACTTGAGTAGGGCATGCTCTGTTCTGATCTTATCAGACTATACCTCGTGTAACAAACAGCACTTAGCTTATTCCACTTACAGGTTGATGCCCAGTTCTGTAATGCCTAGCTGTGGCCAGATGATTTCATGTATGTTTGTATTAGCACAGCATACAGTAGTGATCTGGTCCAGTAAAAACACAGTAACACCTGATCAAAAGTCACATTTGCTTCAAGAAAGCAAGTGCATTCAAGGAAATACTGCTTATAGGTCTGCCTCTACTCACATATGTTGGACAGAAACAAGTTTACTAAAAAAAAAAGAGAAGATTTTGTAATTAGTTTGACAAGGACATAAGGCTAGGTCCATTAAAAAAAAACCAAACCCAAAAAAGAACTTAATTACAGAAGCTCCAAAATTGCTGTTCAACTGTGGCATAGGCCCACACATGTCCAAATCCTTCAGTACTCAAGGTTTCCTTCTAGGCACACAAACCTAACCTGCAGCACACAGAATAGTCAGAGGCCAAGCCCAGCAGCAAGAGTCCTAAACAAAACACACCCTCAGTAATCACACTTAAAAATGTCAAGCATAGTTATGCCAAATTCAACACCTACAAGGAACAACATGTTTTTGTGTTGTTTTGGTTTTTGTTTGGTTTTGTTTTATTTTGGTGGTTGGAGGACTAGAGGTGGGGACCTCACTGTTTTGCTGTCTCTAACCTATTGAAATCTGAATTATTTTCCAATCAATGGAACAGCTTCTCCAGGAGGCAAATGTTCCCCACTATTCTAGCCTATGCCATACTCTAGTGATTCTCAAATCAGGGTGCCACAGCACCCTAGGGCACCTGAGATGCTTTCAAGGGTGCTGAAGGGTGCCACAAAATATTAGTACTGTTTGGTGTGCAAACATTATTCACAAGATAAAGCCAGGGATTTCAAATAAGAATCCACAGAGTTAAGAACTTTCTGACTTTCCAAGTTCTCAAGCAGAAGAATTAAGAGCTGGCATTTCCCAAGGGGTCTAATGAGGGGTGCAGAGTCTAAAAAGGTTAAGAAACACTGGCCTAATCTTTGAAGGACTCTCCAGAGAGGTGATGTAGGCCTCTGGCACTGAAAGATGTGGCACAGACAAACATGCTTTACTGGAAGAAGTAATGCATTACTTGGACCTGGCTTGGCAGTGTCTGTATAGATCAGGCAATTCAGTGGGGTTTTTTGGCACTTTTAGCTAAAGCCAGTTCAATCAGCTATTAGATAAAAGCACCAAAAAAGACCGGCTAAATCACCCACTCTATATGGAAGTTGGGAAAGTGAAGTGCAACTAATGTGCTGCCTCTTCTGGGCATGTGCTGGGCTCAACAGAGGAGCGCACCAAGTTTAAGGCAAACACCATATTTTGGGGGTTTTTCCCCCCCCCCCACCATGTCTGCAAGATACCCTCTGAGCCTGCAGGAATTCAGACCCAAAATCTTTTGCCTCTCCCTTCCTCAGTCAGTGTCCTAACCATAGATTTTATGAAAGGGGAAATTCACCCCCCTTCTTCAGTCCAGATTTTGAAAGGAAGTGGTCACAGCTAAAAAAAAAAAAAAAAAAAAAAAGTTGTTTATGTGCTGCTATGCATGCTCCAAGAACATCTACCAGATCAAGGGGTCAAGAATAGCTAACCCATGGATACTACCTTTATAATAAGCTAGCTCAGGTACCTACAACAGTCTGCCAGAGCAACACAACTCAGTGAAAGGTAACTTACCCTTCTCAGATGGGTTTGGCAGCCTGCACAGAGCACCATGATGCAACAGCTAGACTGCTACCAATGCATCAACTCTCCACTGTAGTCAACAGTGACCACAGTGTAGAGCTACCCTACACTGATGCAAGAAAAGTGATAAACAACCCAGCACTGTCAAAACTGCAGCAAGTTGCAAGCCAAAGATCTCCAACCATCTGGAAAACTCTGAACTGACTAAAAGTGTTTTCTTTTTTAGACACCTGGAAAAAAAAAAAATCAGGGGACAGCCAGCAGCTGAGTGAGACTCCCTCCCCAACATCACCATTATGTAGTTAGGAACCTGATTTCTGCTTACATGCTTTATTTGCTAAAGAGTCTGAAAATCTGGGGCTTAACTTTAAATTTCTGAACAAAGCGAGGTGGGTCCTCACAACCACTTATGATGATTAACACCCAGGTGCACGCCAGTCAACACTTGTATTTATTAGAAGCACCAGGACTAAGAGTTCCTCTTTCTCTACCCTACAGGGCAGTGTCAATGTCAGCCAAGAGGCCTAAAACCCTCAATCCCATAATCCAAACGTTAAATCAATGCTGTGGATATTTACTAGCCCAGTATAAACTATTTCTTTACAGAGCACCACTTCCAATTCTTAACTCTTAAATCATTCAGCAAGTTAATATAACAAAGTATCAGGCTTTTACTTTTAAAGTACAGCAAACTGAGAGAAGGCAACCAACATACAAAATGAAAGCCTTTACTAAGGATTACTTCATATGGTTCTTCCTAACTCCCTGAGGTTTAGCCTACTATAAAATTCTTCAGATGAAAGAAAGAGCTTTATATATTTCTCACTGTGACAGTAAAAAGGTTGCTATTTTCAGTGAAAAACAACTAATTTAATGTTATCAGCAAGCAAAACCAAAAGGTTGGTTTACAGTAAAACAAAGAGCTCTGGGACTAAATGACATACAGACAGGGTGCGTCTACACAAGACACTACGTCACTGTAGCAATGAGCTACAGTGATGTATCATTAGTGAGCACTAACTGTGACGCCACTGCTACTGCACAGTAGCAACCAGTTAGCGTACAGTAGTTCGGTGCTACTGTGCAGTAGGGTCGGAAACAACCCGTGTGCCATCGGGACTGAGCAGTCAGTTAGTACTTGCTTTCGCTAAAGTAAGTACTTACAGACTGCGCAGTACCAACTGCGCAGAGGGGCGCACGTGCAGCCACATCCACATTCTAATCTGTTTCTATTTACAGGTTGTCACTGTACTAGGCATCAACGTGAAATAAGTTGTTTCCACTGATATTTTCTACTTGTTTGTGAACAATACTCAAATGCTATATGTAGTGCATGTAAGTCTGTAATGTAAGATGGGAAAACGCATTATCAACTCTAATATGCGAAGGATTTTAGACAGACAGGATATCTGTTCAAATCTGGATTAGTGAGAGTGTTCTAGAGCAGCGTTTCTCAACCCATGGGTTGCAAGAATGCATGGAAAGAATAAACTTTAAAAAAAAATGGATCGACAAACTCTAAAAATGGATTCTCCTCTAAAGGAAAAATAAAGGGGGGGGAAACTGTGGCTTTTCCCTTACAACAGGGGTGGGCAAAATAAGGCCCGCAGGGCCATTCTATCTGGCCCACCAGACCATTCTATCCAGCCCGTAGGGCACCTACAAGTTTAGAAGATTAATATTTATCTGCTCCAGGTTCCCTGTCAAAGCTGACATGAGACAGGGACGGTAGGACCCAGGGGAAGCTGGCAGAGGTCAAGAGAAAGGCCAGGCCGGCCCTGCCCATCTGGCCCCCTCTGCCTGCCCTGCAGTGGCCTGCTCCAGCACCACATTGCCCCTGGCTGCATCGCTGGACCACAGGCTGGGAGAGGAAGGGGGGGTTGTGTGCATGTCTGTGCAATGAGGGGGGGGAGGGGAGCAATGAGGGAAGGAGGGAGTATCTGTAATGAGCAAAGCACACAGTGCATGTGTGTGTAGTGGGCAAAGCAGTGTGCATGTATAATGAGCAAAGCACACAGTGCAGTGGTGATGTGTAGGGGGTGCACAAGGCTGCATGTGTGTGTGGGGGGGGGGGGAGGCGGCAGGTGGGAATGCCGGTGCCGCCCCTGCAAGTGCCAGCTGATCACTGTGCTAGCTGCAGCTACTCCCAGAAGCAGCCACAGCCACTCCCAAAAGCAGCCCACAGGGGTCATCCCCACCCAAACCGCAGAACTGCCCACGGGGAGGCCCCCTGCAGTCAGTGGGACTGGTCGCAGGGGAGCACGTGCCTCCCCCAACTGAGGCGGTATCAGATGCCCATGACACAGCATGTGTGTGCACGTGTATTCGTAGGGTGAGTCCCACAAGCACCCCCATCATACACATGCACCTACACACCCCGATCGCACTGCCATACATGCAGACCCCCACACTCATAACCACCCACACCCCACATATTGTCACACAACCCCACATATTCCCTCCCTCAACACCCACACACCTACCCCCACAAACCCCCCACACACACCCTCCTCCACATACCCACAGACCCCCCACAAACCTATACCCACCCCTTCATGCTCCCCCACAGTATACAAGAGTAAGACTTCATTTTAAGCTATTGTGTGATCACCTCTATGTACACTACACAAAACACACGTAAATCAGGACAAAAGTATTTTTTTTAAATGAAATAATGATGTTTGATTTTTAGAATATAATTTGGTGTTTTTCTGGTTCTGAGATGACAAAATCCCTTGCTGAAAGGAGTATTTCTGGGGGCAAAAGGAGGGGCTTCCCATGGCAAAGAGAGGGGTTTAGGGGGAGGGACTTCCAGTCTCGAGATAGCAACCAGAAGGTGCACACCTTCCAAGGGGCAGGGCAACCCATGTGGTCCTTGACAGCTTGCCAAAACTCAGTAAGCGGCCCTCCCCCAAAATAGTTGCCCACCCCTGCCTTACAAGTTGTCAGAGTTTCAGGCTGCTTGGGCCTCCCCCATTCCCCACACATTGGGGGGGGTTGGGGGTGAAGGGCAGTGGGCCGGGAGTCAGGGGCACTGGGTTGGGATTGGCCATTAATGTTTACAACAGGTTCTGCTACAAAAAGTTTGAGAATCAGTGTTATAGAGGCTGGGGGGAATGGGGACTGTGGCCTGGGAAAAGATGCAACATCTTGCAGTGTTAGCACAGAACTACATAGTCATCTGCACCCAACTTTCTAAAGCAAGATGATAAAGTCATTATTAGGTTTGAAACAGAAGTGGAAGCTAAAACACTCCAATCATTTTTTAAAAGATCTTTCTTTCTTTTATGCATACGTAAGAAAGAAAAGTTACATTTCTTTAAGAATCTGACAGTGAACTGTCTGCCAGTCATTTCTCTCTAAAATAGTTAAGGTGTTAGTTAATGTTTGTACAGAGTTTGAAGTAAATAAAAACTTACACCAAGAGTTAGCTAGACAGCAACTGAACTGAGTTTGAAGTAGCTAAACAAATATAATCTCACTCTAAAAAAGGTATCAGGAAAAGAATACAAATCAAACAGAAATTTCTAAAATAAGAGGATTCTTTATTGCACCACATGCACTTATATAATGAAAGTCAGTAATAAATGTAGTTAAGAAGCATACAGCAATGTGTCCACTTCAATTAGGGTGTTTCTATATCATCCCTATTTACAAAATGCTTGGAGACTTAACAAAACAATTATCTTCTGACAGAAATTCATAAGACTGCCAACTGCCTTGAAATGCAATATCTTATTTTATATTTATTCCATTCCAAGACAAGGTTTTTTCCCTGTTTAATATGGTAGGGGAAGCCCCTGGTTCTGGAATCCAGCACAATGTGGCACAGGTTGGCGGGGGAGGGGCAGGCAGCTGCTGCGGCTCTGGCTCCAAGCACCGGTGCCGCAGCTCTTGGGTACCCCCCTTGCCACCTCTCCCTACCTGCCCCTACCTCCCCCCCCACCCACCCATTCAGCCTCTGCACACCCAGCCTCTACCCTTGCTTCACCCCTCCCTGCACTTCCCATTTCCCCTCGCTCTGGCACCAGAAGGCTCTGTCCTGCCTCCACACCATAAAATCATAGAAAATTAGGGTTGGAAGGGACCTCAGGAAGTTATCTAGCCCAACTCCCTGCTCAAAGCAGGACCATGCCCAACTAGATCATCCCAGCCAAGGCTTTGTCTAGACAGGTCTTAAAAACCTCCAAGGACAGAGAGTCTACATTACAACCTCTGGGTAACCCATTCTGGTGTTTTACTATCCTCCTAGTGAGAAAGTGTTTCCCAATGTCTAACCTAAGCTTCCCTTGCTGCAGCTTGAGACAGTTGCTCCTTGTTGTGTCATCTGCCAGCACTGAGAACAGTCTAAACTCCATCCTCTCTGGAACCCCCCTTCAGGCAGTTGAAGACTGCTATTAAATCCCCCCTCAGTTGTCTCTCCTCTAGACTAAATAAGACCATTTCCCTCAGCCTCTCCTTACAAGTCATGTGCTCCAGCCCTCCTAACCATTTTTGTTGCCCACTGCTGGACTCTCTCCAATTTGTCCACATCCTTTCTGTAGTGGGGGGGGGCCCCAAAACTGAACACAGAACTCCAGATGTGGCCTCACCAGTGCTGAATAGAGGGCCTTGACCTACTGGCAACACCCCTATCAATCCAGCCCAGTATGTTGTTAGCCTTCTTGGCAACAAGGGCACACTCTTGGCTCAAATGTAGTTTATGGTCCACTGTAACCCCCAGGTCCTTTTCTGCAGAGCTGCTGCCCAGCCAGTCAGCCCCCAGCCTGTACTCGTGTATGAGGTTGTTCCTTCTTAAGTGCAGGACTTTGCCTTTGTCCTTATTGAACCTCATGAGGGTTTTTTTGGTCCAATCCTTCAAATTCACTAGATCTCTCTGAATCCTAACCCTACCCTCCAGTGTATCTACTGCACTCCCCAGCTTGATGTCATCTGCAAACTTGCTGAGGGTGCACTCTGTGCCATCTTCCAGATTGTTAATGAAGATACTGAACAAAACCAGCCCAGGACCAACCCCTGGGGTGCTCCACTTGATACCAGCTGCCAACTAGACCTCGAGTCACAGATTACTAACCTCTGAGCCATATTACACAGCCAGTTTTCTAACCACTTTACAGTCCATTCATCCAACCAACCCGTATATCCTTAGCTTGCCTGCAAGAATGTTGTGGGAGACTGTAACAAAAGCCTTGCTGAAGTCAAGGTATATCACGTCCACTGGTCTCCCCACATCCAAAGAGCCAGTCATCTCAACACAGAAGGCAATCAGGTTGGTCAGGCATGACTTGCCCTTGGTGAATCCATGCAGACTGTTGCTCACCATCTTCTCCTCCAAGTGCTTAGAAATGCATTCCTTTATGACCTGCTTCATGACTTTTCCAGGGACTGAGGTGAGGCTGACTAGTCTGTAGTTCCCTGGACCCTCCTTTTTCCCCTTTCTTAAATATGGGCACTATAGGATTTCTCCTTTTACAATCATCCGGGACCTCTTCCAATCATCTTAATTTTTCAAAACTGATGGCCAGTGACTCTGATATCACTGTCGTACAACTCCCTCAGCACCCTCGGGTGCATCCTGTCGAGGCCCATGGACTTCTATACATCCAGCTTTTCTAAATAGTCCCCAAGGTGTTCTTTTGCCACACTTGGCTGCTTACTTCCTCCCTAAAAAGTGTGCTGCCAGGTGCAGTAGTCTGGGAGCTGACCTTGCCTGTGAAGACTGAGGTGAAAAGGGCATTGAGTACTTCAGCCTTTTCTGCATCCTCTCACTAGGTTACCTCCCCCATTCAGCACGGGACACACACTTTCTCTGTTTCTGTTCTTACTGACATACTTGTAGAAACCCTTCACATCCCTTGCTAGCTGCAACTCCAATTGTGCTTTGGCCTTCCTGACTTCATCCCTGCATGCCCAAGCTCCTCCCTAGTTGTCTGTCCAAGTTTCTATTTTTTTATAAGCTTACTTTCTACAATTTAGCAGGGAACCCTTGAGTAAGCTAAACCAAGCTGGTCTTCTGCCATACTTGCTAATCTTCCTGAACACTGGGATGATTTACTCCTGCATTCTCAGTATGGTTTCTTTAAAGTCACCACCTGCCTATTACTGCTTCCCCCACCACATGCCCCCCCGCACTGTACTACATGCCCCCCTTCCATCTCCCCCACCATTTTCCCCCCTAACACTGCCTTCCCCATTGCTGTGGGGGAGGGGGGAGGAGGCTGGGGAGGTACGGTCATTAAGGTGCACAGCTGACAGCACAGAGCTTGGATTCAGGTAAACATGAAAACAAGTTTCAGGAAGAACAGGCATAGTAGTCTTTCACACTGTAGCCTTAACTATTGCTAATTACACCAATACCTAAATGTATTTTTCCTCATATCATCTTAATTAGTCTAATATTAGTAGTTACTCTACACTTCAGAGCTCTAGAAAAAGTACTCAGGGTCTCTAACGTTCTCCAAGTTAATGAAAACCCTAGATCTAACTGATCTACCTTTTCTCTCATGCACAGCCTTTTCAAGATACAGCAATACCAGAGGAGCTACATTTAAATCAAATGCCATCCTCTAGTTACGAGGATTATCTACAAATAATTTTACACATACTATAGTTTTAGATAACCCGCAAACCATGAATAGCTGTATAGTATTTGACAAGTTTTTTGAGGTTTTGTTATGTTTGGAGGGGGGGGGAAGGGGGCTGTTTTTCTTTCCCATCTTAAACCAAGAATTTGAAGCCTGGGGAACAAACATTAATGCATTTAGGTTATCCAAGTCTTGTTACCAGAGGCTGCTCCTATCATTTCTGTTTTCTATTCTTTCTTATCAATCACTTCCTTACAGGAGTGCAAATGAAAGAAAAGAAATTGTTTTCCACAAAGTCAAAGTCACAAACCCATGTCAGCAACCCATGACTGCAGGCAGTCACATGAGTCACATACACCACAATTGCCAAGATCACCCAAGTGCAACCTTCTGCAACTTCCATCTATGTATCAAGTTCATTCAGGAAAAATACATGAAAAGCCATTCTTGGTAGTCACTCCACAGCTTCGGATTCCCCTCTCTGTTGAGACTCACCAAAACCCAAGCCTGGACACCATTCAGAAGCACAATAAGAGCTTCTTATCTGGACAGGCTTTGAGCAAGCAGTGTTTAGTCCTGGGATAGTGTTTGGAAGGATCTTTTAATTACCATATTTTCTCATACACAACACACCTCCAAATTAAAAACCACACACCTTTTTTCTCCCAAAGGTTTTTCCCCCAAAGTCCTGGCCAACTGTGTGACAAAGTAAATCCTCGTGGAAACAGTGTCCAGGAAGCGTGGCATCAGAAACTTCCTTGTGGGGCAATTCTCTCCTGCAGTGCCACACCTCCAGGACCCTCTACGTCACACAAGGTTAGACCTCAGAGCCTTGCAGAAGTCAGTAACAAAGTTGTTACTTCTTTACTGTAAGTAGTTTACATACATATATAAAAGTGGTTTCCACATCACAAGCCTCATCAAGATAATACCAACAACTCACACAGTGCTTGGGCACAAGCTACAGTGCTTAGGCTATAGCTATGACTTTGAGAGGGTTAACACAAGACTCCACTTCTTCAGTTTGCTGAGCAGACATAAGTGGCACCCATCTTGGCAGCTGCATGGTATGCAGTGTCTTCAAGGGTGTTTCTTTTCCAGCAAAAAAAAATAAGTTTCCCCTTTTCACACATGCCCTCCCCCTCCCAATGTGGGGGTGATTTTTGAAGGAAGGGTACATGTTGCATGTGAAAAAAAAAGATACTAAAGTAAGATAGCAAATAGCAATTGTTATTATAAGCTGCCCCGAGTCTTTTTTGGGTAGAAGAGGATATAAATCAATCAATCAAGAGACCAATATCCAGAAGATACTATTTCTGAAAGATCATCATCACTATACAAGAGAGTAACAGGCATAGTTTCATAGTAGCTGGAGTCAGGAGGGACCTGAACAGATCATCTAGCCTGACCCCCTGCCACAGGCAGGAATGAATGCTGCGTTCACAAGACCCCAGACAGGTGATCATCCAACCTCCTCTTGAATGTGCCCAAGGTCGGGGCAAGGACCACTTCCCTGGGAAGCTGGTTCCAGATTTTGGCCACCCTAACAGTAAAAAATTGCTTCCTGATCTCTAACCTAAACCTATTCTCCATCAGCTTATTACCATTGTTCCTCATGACCCCAGGTGGTGCTGGGGAGAAAAGGGCTCTACCTATTTGCTGTTGATCTCCCCTGATGAGCTTGTAGGCAGCCACCAGGTCCCCCCTCTGCCTCCTCTTGCTGAGGCTGAACATGTTCAGGTCCCTCAGTCTCTCCTTATAGGGCTTGTCCTACTGCCCTCTCACCAGGCGGGTGGCCCTCCTCTGAACCCTCTCCAGGCATCTGCCATTCTACTGTATTCTGATGGATGCTGTAAGAAAGATACCCACATCTTCATGTGTACTTATAAAGCACATGACACAGTGGCTTCAGAGTGGGTTCTTAGAACACTACTGTATAGTGATCCTATTACTGCTCTCAACTCCTGTTAAGCAGCAATATGCTGGTGCCTTGGTGCTATGTTGCCTCTAAGTGGCTTTTGCTGTTACACAGAACATAGCTGACTAGGGAAAACATTCCCAGAGAAACGCTGCTGGTAAGAGGCGGTTGCTCTAACCAGTGGACACATTTGCCTCAACATTGATATTACAGTTTATAGCAGGAGTCAGCAACCCCTAGCACGTGTGCCAGAGCATGGCACACAAGGCCATTTTGCTCAGCACTCTATAGCCGGCTTGGGCTCTGGACAGCTGCTGTCCACTATGGAGCCCAGGCTGCTCACAGCAGGCAGCGGAGAGGCTACAAGCCCTGCTGCAAGCAGCCTGATCTTTGTGATAGGCAGCAGCTGCCCAGAGCCAGGGTCAGCTGTGGCAGGTAGCCAGGAGGCTGCACCTGGTGCACAGGTGCTGGAGCCCCAGTCAGGCTCCATGGCGGCCGCAGAAGCACATGCACCTTGGAACACACAGCCATAAAGGGGCCTGAGGCAGTGCAACCCTGGCCCCTCCCCCACCATGCGCCCCAAGTTACATGTGCAGCCACCATCGCCACATAGCTGCTGTCAGGGTTCAAGCCCCCAGCGCAGCTGTTTATAGCCTACCCACCACCTGCTACAGCTGCCCAGAGCCCAGGCTGGCTATGGCAGGCAACTGGGAAGCTGCAAACAGCTTTACCAGGATCCGGCCTGGCTCCAGGGAGGCAACAGCTATGTGCAATCCTCAGGGTGGACAGCAGAGGTGGGGCCAGGGTTACGCTTCCCCAGGCCCCTTCCCAGCCACGCGCCCCAAGGCATGCACGCAGCCAGTGCTGCCATGGAGCATAGCCGGGGCTCTAGAGCATGGTGCAGCTGTTTGCAGCTGCCTGGCTGCTTGCCATAGCCAATCCAGGCCCTAGGCAGCTGCAGCAGGTGGTGGGAAGGCTGTATACAGCTGTACTGGGGTCCGGAGCCCCAGCACCGGCTCTGTGGTGGCAGCTGCTGCATGTACACCTCAGGGCACATGACAGGGAAGGGGCTGGGGTAGCACAACCCCAGTCCCTCCCCCACCATCTGCCCAGAGACATGTGCACCCAACACCAGTAATGAGGATTGGGCTCCTCATGGCTCCCCCACCATTTGCCTCTGGCATGCCAAGTAGAGGCATGAGTTGAGGCTGGGGTGTTTTTGCACGTCTGCCAAAACGTTGCCAACCCCTGGTTTAAAATACAAAAAAGTCTAAAGGAAAGAGAAACAAGTAGCTTATTTTCCCTTTTTTTAAACTCACCTCTGAATAAGCACTTGCTCAGATTTACATTTACCTACAGCAAAAGGTGGGCAGCTTTCTGCCAGTTGAAGGCCAGAGCCTAGCTGCAGGCTGAAACAACTAGCTTCCTGCACTCACCCTCACTGTAGATTCCTGACCCCTTTGCAGTGAGGGAAAGGAAGACACAGCAGAGCACCAGGCTCTGCAGTGGAGAGGAGTGCTGCAGAGGGGATGGACAGCATAGTGCAGTACCAGATCATACTTCTTTGAGGGCCAGATCTGGCCTATGGGCTGTAGGCTGGCAACCCCTTACCTAGAACATAGACTTTCTAGTGTATTAAAAAAATCTCTATTTGAAAGAGACAGAGACCCTCTTCTCCCCCTGTACAAAGAAACACAGACACGATTCAAGCCATAACAGCCATTTTCAATTTTGTATATTATCAAAACTTGCAAAGGTTAAAACTTTGCCCTATAAAGTATAACTTAGTTGTGATCAACATTTGTTTCTGTGCACAAATAAGTGTTTAAGTGATTCTTTAACAAAAAAATACTAAATAATTACTGCTGAAAATTCCATTAAAAATATGTAGAAGTTCTGCCTATGCGTATTTGTGGCAAACAAGGTTACCACTATATTGTCGACAAGTAAGGAACCTAACTCAAGAGGGAGGAAGGGAGAAGAAGGTGGAATAGTGTACAAAGCCTGGTTGCCTTAGGGTAAAAAGACATTGCCAGATTAAGCAATCAAACTTTGGTAGGACATGTGCTTTTCACCCAGTAAAGTGAATTGGCTGTAGCAGGACATCTCACTCATCGTCCCACAATGGGCAATGTGTTTATCTTGCCTGCGGATTTCCCATGTTCCTCAATGCCCTGCACACCTGAGATTTGGATTCTATGCTGACCCATTCCCCACACAGAGGAACAAGTTAGTGCAGGTCCCAGTTAATTCCTGGCACCCTGTGCCTCCACACTGGCACCCACACTTCACACAGAGACCTGGGTCAGGGCAGGTCCTGGTGTGGAGGGACTGGAAATTTTGCAGATTCATAGATGTTAGGGTCAGAAGGGACCTCAATAGATCATCGAGTCTGACCCCCTGCATAAGCAGGAAAGAGTGCTGGGTCTAGATGACACCAGCTAGATACTCATCTAACCTCCTCTTGAAGACCCCCAGGGTAGGGGAGAGCACCACCTCCCTTAGGAGCCCGTTCCAGACCTTGGCCACTCGAACCGTGAAGAAGTTCTTCCTGATGTCGTCTAAATCTGCTCTCTGCTAGCTTGTGGCCATTGTTTCTTGTAACCCCCGGGGATCACATGCCACACTTGGCCATATGAAGCACATGTCAACATGGGTCCCAGCATGGAATGGTATGGGATCCAGGGAACTCCTGGCATCTCATGCCTGTGTGTGGAGCGCAGGTTCCAGCAAAGAGCCATGGAACCATTCAGGTCCCAGTGTAGAGGCATGAGGCCACTCAGAGGCATGGGGCATGAGGGACTCCCCAGGTTCTACGCCTTCACTCTTGGAACTATGTAAGTTTTCCCAGCTTTTGGAGATGCAGCCCTGGAGGATCCTGGGGCAGGTCTCCATTAGTGGAAAACTTTGGCTTCCCCTGCTTAGAGAGGCAACTTGAGATTACCCGGGGCAGGTAGGCTCCAGGGCTGGAGGGGATGGATCTTAAGCAGGAATTCTTGTGATGTGAAGGACCAGGCCGCTCCAGCCCCCAGTACACCTTCATGGGGCAGCTGAAGAGCATGGGCAGCTACCAGATGCTCACACTCTCTTACCCTAGAGCAAATATTTGTCCACCACAATAAAGCAGCACTATTTAGCATGACCTTAAGCCCAGATCACTGATGCAGTGTGACAAAGGGTAGGGACATCCATAATTTGCCATCTGCACAGCCATAAAACCATTCATGGTGGCGCAAATGCAATGTCTGGCGCTGCCCATTTTCACCCTCTGCGACAACACACATCAGCAGCTCCTCATAAAACAGCAGGCGTTCTTCAGCCTCAGACAGCCTTTCCGAGATCTCCGCAGTCCTGTGGCGTTCAGTCAAAAGGCGGTTCTCAAACTTTCTCCCCCTCCCCACTACATACTCCAGCCACCCCTGAGAAATAGCCAGCCCCTGACCTCCACTCATTTTTTGGCTATGGAAAAACAAGGCGGCCCCACTTCTTTTGCAAAGAACTCAGAAAGACCATGGCTGCAACAATGAGGGGCAGAACTTTTGGCTGAAGATGATGGATTCCTATGGGAAACCTCCGTGCCCGTCCCATGCCCTGTAGCTGCCCATCTCTTAGCACCAACACCCCACGGCACCCCTGAGCAGACCGCAAGGCACCTCTGGGCCCCGATTCGTTAAAAAAATGCCAGACCAACCTATGCAGACCTACATAAACTGATCGCATTCTTCCAGCCTAAAATTGGCATCATAATACAAATCCATTAGCATATATCGAATCCATTAGTGTTACAAACAAACCCATTTAACAAGACAGAAGTCACTAGAGATCCCTGCCAAGCCACCACCCCAAATTCTTTAAACCTTCTTCCTCGGGAAGACATGCAATTCACAAATCAGACCAAAAGCAGAAGAGAGGTGTGAAGAATTTTTTGCTAGCTGCAGGCATTAAATTAGATAGCTTAGATATACACCACGGTATCATGTTATTAAATGATCTAATAAGATCCTGAGGCTCTGACATCAGCTTAGAAAGCAAACAGTCTCATCACAGCACGGCCTGGGGGTGTGAGCGCGGGGGGAGCAGCGCAGCCTCGGGGGGAAGGGGGGAACCCCGCGGCTAGAGGGGCCCCGACGTTCCATAACGTCAGAGGCCGAGGACCAATCAGCACCGCCCGCAGACCCCAGCCCAGTCACCCGCTCCAGCTGCGCGCAGCGGGGGGGAGGGGGGACTGGCGGGGGGGGGGGGGGGACGCCCCGGGCAGCCCGGCGAGGGCCCCTCTCACCTCCCGCGCAGGCGACAGCAGCGGCAGCCGCCGCAGGGTCCCGCGCCGCGCCGGCTCCTGCCAGCTGCCCGCTGCCGCTCTACACAGCCGCGCCGCCGCCATCGCCAGCCCCGACCGCCCTTTCACCCCGGCCGCTGCACCGCGCTCGCAGCCAATCCGCGCCCGCGCCGCCCGCCCTCCCCCTCCACTCCCCCCAGCGCCCGGCGCGGCGGTTGCGTACTCTGCTGCGGGTTCCGAGCGCGCTCTCGGCCGTTGGCCGCGCGCGGGGCGGGGCGCCATCCCTCCCCCCCATGGAACGGGCGTGCGGGCCCCAAGGGGCGGGGCGAGGGGCGCCCCCCACCCCCGCGGCCAGACGCGCGTGTGCGAGGGCGCGCGGGGTCGCAGGCGCTGATTGCCGATCCCTCACCCCACAGTGCCTGCCACCTTCCTCTGCCACATCAGGCACTTGATGACCTGGCTTCTGTTCCCCCCAGGACAGCACACACATCACCCGCAGACTCCAGGAACCAAGGCTCTGCACTTGCAGCCAGGACTTTTAATGTCTCCGCCTGAAAACACAGATTAAAAAAGATGAAGCACCCCTTCCCTGACCATTCTGCAATCCCTGCTCCTGAAAAATATACTCTCTCAGGAAATGACCCAGGATGTCATCCTCCCGCTGTACTCGACCTTGGTGAGGCCGCAACCAATTTGGGGCACCGCAATTCAAGAAGAAAGTGGAGAAGCTGGACAGTCCAGAGGAAAGCCACACACATGATCAGAGAGCAAGAGAAATAGACCTTATGAGGAGAGGCTGTGAGATATGGGACTTGTCAGCCTGGAAAAGCACAGTCTCAGGGGTGACTTGGTGGCAGCCTATAAGTATATAAGGGACATGCATCAGGATCTGGGGGAACGCCTGTTCACCAAAGTGCCCCAAGGGATGACAAGCTCCAACGATCACAAACTCCTACAAGACCGTTTTAGGCTGGACACGGAAAAATTCCTTTACTGTCTGAGCCCCCAAGGCCTGGCATAGACTCCCCCCAGAGGTGCTGCAAGCACCTACTTGGGACACTTACAAGAAACATTTGGACACTTATCTTGCTGGGATCCTTTGACCCTAGCTGACTTCCTGCCCTTTGGGACTCAATGATCTTATGAGGTCCCTTCCAGCCCTACTGTCTATGAAATCTATGAGACCAAATTTGTTCCTCAATAAATTCCTTATTCCCCATAATCTCAGCCTTACCCAAAAGCTTGCAAAGAACAATTTTTCCAACTATTTAGTTCAGTGCCGGGTGGCCATCCCAGGCACCAAAGCAAAGGAGCACCAACAGGCACTGCCCAGCCAGGGCGGAGCACAGGACGGGCATGAGCAGCTTGTTTGGGGGTGCATGGGGACAGGTGGCTCCCACTGCTGCGTGCGCTCCCAGGCAACCATGGGGAGGGTGCCCCCCGGATCCGTGTGCGGGGTCAGGGTGGGCTGCCACTGCAGGCTTTGCCTCAGGTGCCAAACTTTGTTGCTACGGCACTGGTTTAGTTGGTCTAATAAAAGATCACATCTACCCAAAGAACCCTGTCTGCCTATGTCCTTAGACCAACACAGCTACAACCAGCAGCCCTGCTGAAGAAAGGCACCTTGACCCCAAGGGACAAGTGACCTGAGGCTTTCTTGTCATCCCGGAGTGGCTGCTGCTGCCACGCCCCAGCCTGCTCTCCCTTCTCCCCTCCTAGAAATTGGTTCCTTATTCCCAGTTCCTGGGTCTTTTTTTAGAGCTAATCTTTACAGCACTGAAGGTTGCTAGCAATGAATTACACAAGCTAGAGTTCGAGTTTCATCTGATATATATATTTACTAATAAAAATATAAAGTGATATCACGTGTCAAGTACATCGCCCTGAAGAAAGAGCTGACATAAGGGTGGGATTATGGGGAATAAGGAACCAATTTAGACCTCATTCCTTGAGGAAGTATATATTTTTCAAGAACAGGGATTACAGAACAGCCAGGGAAGGGGCAGGGGTGCTTCAGCTTCTTTAACCTGTGTTTTCAGGCTGAGCCTTGCATCTACATTTCAAGCCCTGGCTACAAATGCAGAGTTTGTTCCGAGAGCATCCATGCTGAAGCTTTTTTTGGGGCCAGACAACTAACCTGCACCTCTGCCCTTTTTCCATAGATTGCTTTGGCATATTCAACAAACAAACCAAGCCAAACAAACAAGAGCTTTGAAAATTCCCAGGAGGAAATGCTAAGAGTGATGGTGTAGACATGATGGTCCAGAAATTATACAAAAGGCAAGGATTTCTTAGCCTGATCTCTTTTATGGGACCAACTATGTCATTGGGATATGTTTGAAAGCTTGCCTAATTTTAAGACATTCTTCTTCAGTTCTTACTCAAAGACCTAAGAAAATCTCACTATCCCAACTACATAGTTGGTCCAATAAAAGAGATCACCCTAAGAAATCTTTGCTTCTCACAGGAGGGTATTTTCATTTCTGACTTAGGTGATTGAATGCCTATTGGCACCTACTTGGGATTTTGAACTTTTCTGGATTCTGTTGCCGATATGTTTATTGGGGTGTAAGCAGAAAGAGAGAGCAAGAATGACAGAGGGCACATAATGCTGGACAATGGAATAACAACTTCATCCCTGCTGAGTTCTGAAGGTCCCTCTCATCTTCTAGCTGGCCAGCAACAATACAAGTGGCATTGCCTTGCCTTCATTCTATGCTTTATATTTATATATTTTGATTAATTACAAAATGCCTGACCAAGCTATGCACATGTAAATAAACTGATAACATCCTTACTCCCTAAAATTGGCATCAAAATATATTTAATCCATCAGGGTTACAAACAATAAAGAATTCACTGTAAATCCCCTCCAAGTAACCACCCCTCGTTCCTTGGAAATACCTGCAATTTACAAATAAGACTAAACAGCAGAAGAGAGGTGTAGAGTAGATGTCTCTAGCTGCAAGGATTAGATTAGATATACACAGATATACACCACAGTTTAATGTTATTAAATTATCTAATAAAATCCTGAATCACTGACGTCAGTTCCTCTTCAGCATATAAAGCAAACAGTCACATAGCAGTGCCTGGTGTTTTCTTTCCTCAGCAAAAGGGGTTTTGTTTGGAGGCGGTGGTTTAGGCATAGGCAGCCACCTACAGTGCAACATCAAAGGAGGCACCCCACAGCTGCAAAGGGAAACTGGCTAAGATTACATACAGACATGGCTGCAAAGAAAAACTCTACAGCCAGCTGGGTGGGGAAAGAGCTTGATACAGTTGGAAACTAAGGCAAGTCAGTTTTCCTCTGCAGCAAGGGCAGAAATCCTTTGCACAAGAAGAGATTGGAAAACATTCTAAAGTATGCTAGAATTCTAGTCAGCTTCTATCTTTAATTTAATTATACTCGATCAAAGTTACAAGGGGGGGTGCAGAGGGGAAAAGTCTACTAAAATGTCCATTATTACAGCAGCCACAAAAAAAAAAAAACATGAGAAAATGACATCAATTCATATTCAGGGACATCAAATTGTTTGCAAAATTTATGGTAACAATTCTGCAAGCAGTTAAGCCCATGGGTAAATCAACTCAGGAAAATATTGCCCATTCCAGTAGTGGGGGAATTCATGTGCATAAAATTAAGCACATTTGTAAGACACTGAAGCCCATATCATTCCCTCAGTATATCCAATATATGCCAAAATATGCATTAGAAAGTTGTAATTATTAAATACCTTTTGTTCTCTCATTCCAAATTTAGCAGAATAACATAAGCTACTATAACATGGTTTCATATTTAATTGCAACCTACAGGGGAAACTATTACAAGATATTGTAATGTTGCTGTCTAGCTAACAGGTGAAACAGAATGTGGTGTAGCATGTAAAAGCTATAATGTACAAAACATCAGTGACTAAAAAGACTTGGTGCTAGAAAAAACCTTTGAAGTGTGTGTTACATATTCTGCAGTGTTCCTTCCTATTAGCATTCTATTCAATACTCTGCAAGAGACAGAAATTCAGTCTTCCATTCAGTTAAGTCAATATTTATGTACATCTGTCTTTCAGTTATCCACAACAGTTCTAAAATGGGAACAGATACTGTGGCAAGACCCACAAAAATTTAGGTGCCCAAGATAGGATGTAAGTGGAATTTATGCACCTATGTTTAATAGAACAATTCACATAAATGCTACCTAGCTCACTTAGGTGCCTAAACCCCTTAAGCCTCTTAGGCACCTAATTTTTCACCAGAAAGCCTACTTAAGCATCTCTGCTTCAGCTACTGGACATCCCTAAAGGCTTCAGTACCCATCTTCAGCCAAAATCCATTAGGGATTCACAAGAGTTGTCCCTGCACTAAAGTGCCCTGAGGGATGATTTGATAGGCATACTCAGACCATGCCTAATGCACACTGACAGCATTTAATTCAGTATTCATGGACACTTTCATTAAAAACACAGCAGCAGTTTTTTATATAATAGTCTCATAGTTAGAATACTTTCCTAGGAACTAGAGGAAGGGCACTCTGTGCTCAAAAGCTTGTCTAACATCTGACCCAACTATGCAGTTAGTCCAGTAAAAGATATTACCAACAAAAAAACCCAAAACACCTTGCTTTTGGGAAATGGGCAAGTTCTAGATTCTCCTCAGCTTGAAGGGTTTTAAACCCGCATCTGTCACTTTCAGAAGGCACTCTTACAACTAAACTAGGACCTAGCCAGATCTGATGGCATTCACCTCTCCTGCTGAAACTGACTCACTGTATAGAAAGAAATGCAAGATCCATAGGGCCAGGGAGAGAGAGAGAGTGTATATAAGCAAGAAGGAGCATGATTTTGTAGCCTAGCAAGAAAGGGACTGGTCCCTGATTCCAACACTGTTGTTTCATTCACATTAAAGAGTAATTGGAAAAATAATTAAATGGCATTGGAAGCAAGGTCAAAAGCTAAGGACTCCTTCCTCCAATGGATGTTGTCCTCCATGAGTCATAAACCCACTTGCTTTTTACTGTTACCACACATACAATCTTATATTCCTTTCTATGAAGTAGCTCAGCTTTGAGAAAAGAAGTGCAGGATGTCTACCCACAGGCTATCCAACCTTCTACTGTGGTGGTTAGGGCACTCTACAAGGAAGCAGATGTGGGTTTGAATCGACTCAGGCTGAGACAGGCCTATAACCCTGGTCTCTAATTTCCTAGTCAATTCCTTTGACCATGAGGCTATTACATAAAAGGTGACCCCCTCTTCTAACTGGGCTTTAAAAGAGAGTAAGTCAATTGCTTTAAAAAGGGTTATCTGAATGTGTAAATCTAGGCATAGACTTTGGGTTATGAATCCCAGGCCGACATATGTACCTTAGTCAAGGCTGAGTAGGGGTTAGATTTTTCTGGGAAAGTCTAGATATCCAGGTAAAACTTCTCTTCAGCATTTTCCATTTTCTGGCTTAGGTCCTCTCTCCCCCTCAGCTCAGCATGCTCAGTGTTGTAAGTCCCCTTCTGAGCTCTGTAACTCCCCCTATCTAAAGTGTAGGGAACTTAAGTGCTGTATAGGAAACTTCAGACTGTGGATTCCACTTCTAAAGCCAGACACCTAACTTTGAGGTGTGAAAATACCTAAATCCCTTTGTCCCCTAATCTTGCTATAAGTGGCAGATTGATCTGACTGCAACCTACGGTATGAAGACATTCAATTCCTAAATTACTGAATTCTCTGAATCAAGTTCAGCGGCAACATAGAGTAGTGTACGTTACATAACAGATAAATATTGCCCAGGAAGAGACTTAAAGTAAAACTAATGTGTGTGCCAACCTGCCATTCAGTGCATGTTGAAAATTAATGTACCTTCCATGGCAAAACATATGATAACTGTCTTACAATAAGGTGAAAGGTAATGTAAGTTAACTTTCACATGGGTCACACTCTTTCCAACACAAGGAGAGCCAAATTCAAGCTTAGTTTTAAGTGGGTTGCATTTATTTCAAATAGAGTTTCACCCTTCCATACCAGGGCTATATTTAATCCCAGCAAATATAAAATTGGTAGAAATTACATTGAGTCTTTTTATTGTTTGTTTTATTTGGTTTTTCCATATGCACTGAATACTAAGTTATACTTTTTTTTTCCAGTTCAAAATGACCTACACTGTGTTTCCAATCATTACAGCCTTGATTTACCACTACCCTCCACTATGCTTTGAGTTTCTCAGGCAATGCTAAGCATCAGTATGTGACATTTATTTTCTGGATAAACCAGCTCTATGGCACCACATAAGAGATGTAAAGTAACTGGAACACAGTTGTGAATCTGGGTATGGATGTATTGCTTACACCAATATTTGGGCACTAGATTTGACCCTGACTTAGCATTTATATTCACCTATCTTTAGAGTAGCATATCACTAAATATAATTCCAAATCTAGTCAAATTTCTTGAGTCTTAATTCTATTTTAAGATCCGCTTCTCCCTTCTTTCTTCCTCTCATGTCATGCTAATAATGATCAATCTGTTTAGTTCAGTGTTGGTATCTCTAGAAGACCGATCCTATAAGACTTAAGCACCTGATCTTTGGCCCCTTGCCACATGAGCGGTGACATCTTTCCTCCTTTGTTCCCCACAAAGCCTCAGAGTTCATAAATAGAAATGAACACTTCTCCAAGACCTGGTTGATCAAGGCCTGTGGGTTCAGTAAAATCACTGTAGATTTGTCTTTAAAAAAATTCATGATGTTCAGGAACTCTTGTCTGTTCTCATTAGTCAACAAAGATCCATTTGGTAAGGCAAGCAGCATTTAGATTAATAGTAGGAGTGTCTCTCCACTTATCCTTCATGACCACTGTCCATTTAGATCACAGAAAAAAGTGTTTAGGCATGTCTACATGAGATGCTTACTGCAGAGTAAACTAATTTGCAGCAAACATCTTGCATCTATACTTGCAGTGCTATTAGGCAGGAGTGAACTAATTAACTCCACAGCAGGATAGTGCTTGTATTTACAAGTACTAGTCTGCTGCAGATTTTTTACTCCACAGCATTGCATGCCTAGGCAGAGGGAGAAGATATTATTGCAGGGGGCTGAGCATGCGTGCATGCACCCCCCGCCCCCCGCAAGTAAATCTGTCATGGGGAAGTGGCATGAGGGTGCAGATGGAGGCCCCCACAGTTCGTGAATGGGGGCAGGGGCAGGGGCAGGTTGTGGGATGCTTGGAGCCCGGGCAACTTGTGTAGGGGTGCGGGGGGGGCTCCCACCACTGTGCACACCCCAGCAGAGGCTTGGGGGGCATGTACCCCCTGGATCTGTGGGCATGGTGGAGGCAGGCTGCCACTGCAAGCTGGGCTCTGTGCCCTGCTGCCACTGCTCCAGAGCAGCGCAACACGATGTTCCTGACATGTGCAGGGCATAGAGTTCAGCCTGCAGTGGCAGCCCACCTCCACCCCACGCACAGATCTGGGGGGCATGTGCCCATGACCTTGCCCTGGCCCTAGGGCCCCATTCACACCAGTCCCTGGCCCTGCCCCACTCCCTCCCACACTGTGGGGGCCTCCATCTGCCCCTCATGCCACTTCCCTATGACTGTGCTGGGCAGTGCTGTGCCTGCTGCTGAGCTGCTGCAGGCTCTGACTGAGTGTCTGTGCGCACCCCTCCCCCCCCACTGCAGCCGTCCAGAGCCCGTGCCCGGGCTGCCCTGCAGCCATACCCACTGCCACTGCTGCCCCACATTTGTAGGGGCTAAGTCCTGTTAGCCCTGGCCTTCCGCCACCTATGATTGCATGTGTAGACACTGATGCAACTTGCTGGGGCACAAGGGTGCTTCAGTGTGGAGGCTACCTGCCAGCTTGCCCCACATTAGAGCACCCTCGTGCCCCAGCCAGCCCCTCTGTGCTACATTGAGCCAGGCAGGAACAGCTCCAGGCTGGCAGGCTGACCTCTGGGGTTGTTCTGACCTGGCTTAACGTGCTGCAGTCCCAGGCACACATTCAAAAGGCCCAGAGCAATAAACTCCAGTGCAGTAAGCATTGGAGCTTACTGCTTTGCATTAATTGCATGTCTAGACATACCCTTTAACTATTACATAAATGGCTGCAGGATGACAGCAGAGTATGTCTTTGGAAGATTAAAAGCTAAACATTAGGTGTTTGGTGGAAGATTAGGAGCATCTGAGCAATACCTGTCTAGGATTTTAACTGCTTACTTCCTTCTGCACTACAACTTTAAGAACAAGGATGTAATATCCACCAAGGGCAGAGAGATTTGCAAGACAGTTTGAACTGTCCATAAGACATCCACTCCTAAATGACAACTGCCAAGAGCATGTTGTCTGGGAGGACTCATGCACCCTCTCTGAGGAAAGTGCATCAAGTGTTGATGTGTTATTTGTACTGTCCTAGCTAAAGAATGCTGCTTATGGGTATTCTGCCATGAGCTTGTAATCAGATAAAGTGTAAACAATAATGTTTTGTTGTAATATCTTTATATTACTATGAATTTTTACTGTGCTTCTCACTAATTGAAAATATTGGGGTTCTGCAGAACTCTATGCATCTGTGTGAACACCTAAGCCTACAGGTGTATGTGGACTCTGGTCATTTGAGCCATGGCAGTTAAGGGTCAACCTTCAGAACATCCTAAAATCTAGAGCAAACAAACACCCATTCTCAAACCAGAACACTCGTGGTGCTTCTGCTCTGAAGGATTTCTAGCATATCATGTGTACCTTTAATTAATAGTGGAGAACATCCAGTCCACAATAGCAAACAGGTAGTCCCAGTAAGAGAAATTCTCATGGAGTTGTAGGACTATGGCTGATCAATCTCCTGGTTGCACATGATGAGGGATGGCAAGGGAGAATGAGGAGTCCATTAAAAGCTGTCCCTAGTCAGTCCATTAAAAGCTGCTGCATTTGTATCTCCAGCCCCACTGTTTTCTCTCCTACTGCCTGGGTTCTTTTGTTAAAAATTAAAGCATTTTTCTTTCAGCTCTCAGATTATGCTAAACCCCTTTTACACTTATATGCAAAAATGAAGAAAGATAGGAGGTAATCCAGAGATGTGAAGTAATATCTTTTATTGGAACAACCTGTATAGCTGGGAGAGATGTCCGACATCTCTATAAAAGTTGGTCCAGTAAAGGACCTCATCTCACAAATCTTTCATCACAAATTACCTTCACAAATAACTCACTTCACAAATCTTGCTTCTCTCATATCCCTAGACCAGTGGCGCTCAAGCTTTCTGCTGCCACTCCAAATAGACAGTGCCCAATCCCCCCCTGGGCCAGATCTGGCAGAGACCCATCTCACCACAGTGGAGGGCAGGCAAGAGGGGCAACAGCTGAGCCCTGATCGAGCTGCATGGTGGAAGGGGGCTTGGTCTGGTCCCAGTCTGGCTCCATGGAGCAGAGAAGGCATGGTCTGACCCTGATCAAGCCCCATGGGGGGGAGAGGAAGTGGCCTGACCCCAACCTGGCATGGGCAGGTACCCTGGGGGCCTGGGGCATGGCCCAGCCTGGCCCCAAACCAATGCCCAGCCCCAACCTGGCCAGATGGAGGGAAGGGGATGTGCCCCAGCCTCACTGGGAGAAAGTGGAACAGCCTGGCCCCCAACCAGCTGCATGGAGGAAACAGGGCATGGCCTGACCCCAATCTGGCCATATGCAGGGGAAGATCTTGGCTGAGCTCCAACCCACTCTGTGGAGCTTGGGATTATGGTAGTGGGGAGAGGTGACAATACTGTCACTGTTCCCCTACTGCCACATTTCTCAGCCTGTGGGGAGCCCCACAGGCCGGATCCCACAGTCCCATGGACCACATTTGGCCTCCAGACCAGAAGCTGAGTACCCTTGCCCATCAAAACAACAATATCACTATAGTGATGGCATCTACAGTGTTAGCATTCAAGGCTTGTAATTTGGAATTTGTTGTCTGCTTGTGGGATAGATAATGGCTTTTAATGGTTCTTAATCCTTTTGTAAGGCATGGTTCTGCCAAAAGATAACTGAGAAACTGGAATTAATTTGATACAAAAATTTTTACAGCGCTAATGAAAAACTGTACAAGACTTTTTCTGGGCTCACAAATCCAAACTACACTGCACCGATTTCCTAACACAATACTTCCTAAAGTTTCATTGCTCCATAAAGAATAAGCCACAGTTAGAAAATACTTTTAATTGCTTTTTGAATTTTCCAGGGAAATGTTTTTAGCAGGGGAAGAGTTGAAAGTGGGGTTCTAGCCAATGCCTGCCACACAGGGATGAGGAGACTGGCTCAACCAGAAGAGCAGAAAGAGAATACTAGGGAAAAGATGTGCATTTTCAGTGACCACCACCTGCAGTCTACACCTTGGATGCATAGAGGCAGGCTGCAGCATGGAGAGAGAGGGAGCAGAGTTCAGAAGGTGTATTGTTGCACATCTCTAAGAAGGTGTACCCAGTACTGGTAATAAAAACAAGTGGCAGTACTAACAGCTAATGAAAAGGCCTGCATGCTTAAGCTTCTCCTCCTGGTTTCTGAGGATGGCTAGCAGGTTGGTCTTATTGGCAAAGGGACTGGGCAGAATGAGTCTCCAGGTTAGGACGTACTAATCTTGTGACCACCCACCACTGCCTCCTTCTCCAGACAGACTGCAGGCTTCAGGGTCTCTATCCCAAGCCAGTCCCCCTCTCATTCCCAGTTCTCCACTTCACTTACCTGCTGCACCTTGATGTTCTATCAGTGTGCAAACACCTGGGTGAAGAAGCTGTAACTAATCAGACCCTGAGGGTACCACCTGCCTAGTAGATCCTCCCCATCTCAGGGGTCCACCCTGCTATCTCATCTGCCACGTCTCAATGTAGGTTGAACAAGGAGGCTGCCCTTCAAGCTAAGTGGGCTCAGGGCACCCTTTCTGCCTAGATTCTCTTTCAGTATGACTGGCCACCCTGCTGCACACCATGGTCTCTGTCTCGAGGGCGTGGCCTCAGAGCTCCTCAGGCCTTAAACCTTTAGGCTTCAGCCCTCTGGCCTTAGCCATCTTGCTCTAACTGGGTCCCTCAGCCCTAGGTCTACTATCATAGACCCTAGGCTCCTGGCTCCACCCAGCTCCAGCCTTGCCCTCTCTGGCTCTGGGCTTGTACCTTCAGTCTTTGGTTTCACACACACCCTTCAGGCTTCACACCCTCTCTTGTCCTCTGTGTGGGGTGACCACCTTTTCAAAAAGGTGTTCCACACCATGCTGCCTTACCCCTGCAAGCCCTGCGCACCCCCTGCCTGCCTAGCAGCAGCAGGGGGGGGCATAAGTCCACACCGCCACCATCCCCACTGCTTCCAGGAGGGCCTTGCCATTGTAGCATAGCCACTACAGGGCTCTCAGGGCTAGGGCAGCAGGTTGGGGAGCACCAAGGCTGCAGCTGGCAGCCCAAATCTGCCCCCGCCCTATGCACAAATCTGAGGGGGGGCACATACCCTCCATACCCCCTGGGGGTGCATACAGCAGCAGGGAGACACCCCCCACAATGATCCCCCCATGGCTCTATCCTGCTCCACGCCACAGTCCCATGTGCTACACTGCCTAGGCAGCGCCCCCAGCCCCACTGCCTCAATATACCTCCTCCCCCCCATAGACTTGCCTGCAAGGAGCTGCTCTCCATGCTTCCTAGCTGTCTTGCCAACCATATGCATGTGTACAGGTTCACACATGAACATGATGCCCAGCACATCCTGTTCCAGGCAGCCCCAAACAGCCCCTTGCAGGCTGGAATGCTGCCAGTCTGCAAGGGTAAATGTGCTGTTTCCCACAGTGAAAAGAAAACCCAGATCCCTACAAGATATTGCAAATCCAGGACAAATGCCATTCCAGGACTGTCCTGCCCAATTAGGGATGGGTGATCACCCTACCTCTGCCCCCCTGGGGTCTGGGCCTGTGCCTACAGTTTTGTTACAGGCTTGGATCCTCTGTTGCAGGCTGGTCCTCCAGTAATAGTAGCAGTGCACCCCTCCGGTGCTGCCTGCTGCCTCCAAGCCTCTCAGAGCCACTTCCAGTCCACTAGTATTTAAACACAAACACAGGCCTAAGCCAAAACAATTTCTAAACTAAAATCCTTCCCCCCAGCCTGGGGGGTTGCATCATCACCACGGTAGCAAATACACATGACCAAAATGACTTAGCTTTGATGCCTCGTACTACTAGAGCTTCCTTTGAGCCTTCCCAGTCTAGAGCTCCTTTGACTTCCCAGGTCAGGTCCATTGTGGTCATAAGAAGCCTGTACACCCTCTCTTCCCCGCCCCTGCAAATTACCTGACCCGTCACTTCTGTCCCAGGCCTGGCAATCCCTGCCATGATTGCATTTTCTACACCTGGGATGAACAGCCATTTTTCTTAAAGGACTCTCTGCTTCTAGTAGTCTCTCCAGTGACCTAGAGTCAGGTGGTTGCTCCCTGGCTCTCTCTCCTTTTCAGTATCAAGGTAGGGGCCCCATTACAGAAGCATTGCTCATCTCATGTGGCACCTCTCACAGCTGACACCTATGATGTCTCATAATTCAAGGTTTCCTATGCTCTGCCCATGCTCCCAAAACCTCCCTTTCCTTATTCAGATAAGCACCTTCCAGTACCGACTACCCTTCTGGCCCACTTGGGCCTTAATCAGGTTTCTTCACTTCTGCTTAAAGTCTATGCCTGTGGTCTGGCCTTCTCTGTTAGAAACTCTACTCTCAAAGCCCTCTTGCCCTTTCCTGGTGAGGTCTTTCCCTTGTATCTCTCAAGGAGATGGGGCTTCAGACTTCTTTTAAAGGGCTCTTTCCCTTCTCTCTCATAATCAGAATGAAGGAGGCCCTGTTACAGGCACCCAGCTGAAAGCCTGCAATATGAACAGTTCCTGGCTGCCAGGCACATCCTCATCTGAGTACTGCTCTGCTCCACTATCTTCACAGTTCTTCCCTCATATCTGCCATTATCCAGGTATTCCCTGCCAAGACATTGCCCAATCCCTCATATAGAGAGATAGCTCACCCAAATGCTTGACAGGCAGTATGTTCTTCCCTGATTGTAGGCTCACTCTCAGGCTTTTGTGTTCATGAAGTACTGCATGCCACCATGCGAGCAGCCTCAGACTGCCCTCTCTTTGACTAAGGTCTGATATGCCTCCTGCTTATAGTAGTGGCTAGTGTTGGCTTCTTGCACCCTGTCACTGTCCTACAGTGTAAAAGGTCTAGGTTCTTAGCACAGGTCCAGTCACAGAGACAGATACAGCAAGAGGGTATGTTCAAAGGCTGAGCGGTGGTATAACTCAGAACAGAACACAGATGAGCTACCACAGTGTTAATCCCTGGAAAGTCTGAGCACAGAGTGAAAGGACCTGGACACATTTCAGCATTTTAACAAAGAAGTGGCAGCTGGTTGCCATGCCCTGGTGCAGGAGGTGCAATACAGGTAAACAGTCTGACTAGAGGATAGCATGCAGTACTGTGGGCAGTACCATAACGAGGGGTGAGAGACAGGGCCCCAGCCATGGGTGTCCACTTAAAGAGGGCACAAAAACAGCAGCCACTGCCACAGCTGCCCCAGCCACCGCTGCCATCCAAGATATAGATCTTGATAGTTATGTCTCTTCATGTGCGAACACAGTTGATGGACAAAACAATAATGCAAAGAAAAAGGAAGCCTGTTCATGAATATTCCTCTGATGTCACTTGATCCCAAAGGAAGTTGTACAGGAATGAAACAGTGATAAGATTTCCCAATTTACTTCAATTTAAAGGGTTACACTACGTGGCCACAACTTTGTATGAACTGGGGAGCCCACAGTAACTCATCTGCATAAATGAGCCCTTACTTTCTGGAGGAGGGCTTAATTCAGGAAAACATTCAAGCATAGTTCTTTTGCTGAAAACAGGCCCTGAAGTATCAGGCCTGCTTTTGATACTATGTCTGATTTACACATAACACATTTCACCAAAATTATCGTACTGGTAAAAATGCAGAGTTCTTTCTTTGATAGTGGCCACTACCAAATGCTTCAAGGGAACCACAAAAAATGTCATAGGGGCAGTGGCAGATTAAAATTTATTGGGGCTCTGGGCAAACAGAAAATTGGAGGCCCCCCACCAGGAAAGGGCAGGTTCCCTCTGTGCTTGCCAGGGGGCCATGGCTGGGCCCGCCCGACCTCCTCAGTGTGTCCAGGCCAAGCGAAGGGGCACGAGCACTGCTGAGGTGAAGGTGGCCCCGGGCCCCAGCCCCGCAGGTGTCACGCAGCTGAAGCTGCAATCCTCTAGAGCCATGGGATGGGCTGGGGCCAGCTTGAAGGAGGGACATGAGCTCTGCCCCCAGGTACCCACCCACCCTTCTGCCAGCGTGGGCAAGGTGGGGCTGTCCCATCCTGTCCCAGTGGGTCTGGTGCTGGCAGATGCCCACAGACAGCAGGGAGAGGGGCTGCCCATGGGGCCTCTTGGCAGCAGATGGCCTCAGGAAGCCGCTGCCACCTGCAGGGAGCCCCACACCTGCCTCTAGCTCCTGGCCCTGGCCCTGGCCCTGGCCCTGGCCCAGCTGGGGGTAGGAGGCATGTGCTGCCTTCCCTGAATGCCCATGGCCAGGATGCCAGCCTGGGCCATGCTACCCCTAGTACCCCAGGGAGCCCCTAATTGGCAGGGGCCCACAGGCCCATGCATTAATCTGCCTCTGCATAGGGGATGATTATAAAATACACTGCATGTTGGGGAAATTTCTTCCAAACTTGCATCATTTAGAAGCTATTTCATGCTCTGAAATATTTATATGGAGAATAAGAATGTCCAGAGTTGCACAGGGATAAGATAATAGCTTATAAGTTTATAGCCTTGTCATATTCAGGAGATATAGCATCAGCTGTGTTTAACTGCAACAAACAAAACTGGATTGTCTTAGTTCCAGTTGCACATATGCACTTTAGCGTATGCATAACTGCCTTGTTACAGTATATGGCTGGAATTATGCATACACTTAAAGTTGAGCACATGATTAAGTGCTTTCCTGAATTGGGGCCTAAATCAGGGAAGATTTTCACCCAGAGTAACTTGATCAAGGTCAGTAAAAGAGTGGGAAATAATCTCTCCATTTCCAATCCTCTGTTCTAAACTGTAAACTGCAGTTCCTTTTTAGACAATATAGCTAACATAATCCTTGGAGGACAAATAAAAATAGCAAAGGGGATTTCCAGTTAATAAAGATAGATCCATAGCTAGAGCTGGTAATGGGTTACCTGAAAAAATGCTGGTCATGTATGCTTAGTGATTATTGCTTAATTTGTTTAAACTGAAAAAAAAGCCTATTTCTACAGTGGAATACAAATTAGGGTAATTACATTGTGATGTAGTACTGCATGTTTAAGATGAAAGCCCTGTTTTACAAAAGCCTCTTCATCACTTGAGTAGAAGAATATCAAATCCAGCTTCGACAAAATGTTGTTTTCTGTATTTCCATCTGAACAAAAGACCTTTTAATCTTTTATTTTCATTCTGTATGACAGATTTTAAAAGTGGAGTTATATTTAACAACCACACAATTAAAACAATCACATATATTCAAATATATAGTAACAAAAAGGCTGAGATTTATATTTTAAAAATATAATTGTCAAACTGTCTGATTAGAACTTCTCTAGCTCAAATCTTAGCAGGTTTCAACATTTGGATCCCACCACTGGGATCATTGATTTAAGTAGGCTACAGCACTTGCTTTTTTCCTTTGGCCTTTCTGGTACATTTTCTGAGCACAAGATCTCTGTTACTTCTTTATGAAAATGGCCCACCTGGCTCAGTGCTGCCTCCCTGGTAGCCTAATCATATCCTTTCCAGAGCTTTCTAGCCTTGTGAGAACTTGGTGTTTACAGTTCAGCCCTTTGGGCCATGTGATAATGGAAACAAGATATACATTTTGTAATAGGTTCCAAAACCAATCACTCGTTACTTTAGTTATCACAAAAAAATAGAAAGATCTAAACAAAATAATAAATAATCATCCACATACATTTCTCTGCTTTAAATTTCCTCATCATTCTTAAAAGTTTTCTGAGTTTAGTCTTCTTAAGAATCCAAGATTCTTCTACTCTTCTGTCCTCTTGTTCATGGCTTCTCACAGGGAGTCTGTTTGCCCCTTCTTGCTTCCTTTCTCTTTCTCTCTCTCTCTTCCTTTCCCTGCAAAAAAGTGACTATTGAGATCCACTTTCTTTTGTAGCTTCCAGTCCCCTTTGTGAGGTGACCCCTATTCATCCTTCTCAACTGATGGAAGGTGATCCATTGCTTAGCTACCTCCATCCCCAACTTCAAAAACTGATTTGCCCTGGATAAAAGCCAAGTCTTTGTCCCTAGGACCTTCCATGTGAATAGAGGACCTTCAAAGTTTAAGAAGCCACTTTTATTATCCCTGTGTCACTACCCCTTGAAACATCAGTCAGCCATGGAAGGAAAAGACAACAGAGAAGGCAGATAAGCCCCACAGTCAAAAACAGAGTTTGCAGTTTTATACAAATATATCTAGAAAGTCCCCAGTAGCACATAGAATTCATAAACGACACATGTTCCCGATGTTGTCACAATAAAAATAAGTAATTATATTTACTTGAGATCAAAAGAAAGAAATAAAGGTTTTATTTACTTAGTATGAGTTGTGCCCCTAGGCATGATCTTTCCCCTTATATTTTCTACTATACAAATGGTACTAGATTTAATGCACATTAACTAAAGTGCATTAATGCACATGTAGACATACCCATATGAGTTTGTATTATTAATATAAATAGCAACAGTGAAATAGGTGAAACTACTGTGTGCCTAAGGCCTCTACTTGCAGAAGTAAGGTTTTGCTAGATCATGCCTTTAGTTAATACGAGGAGCAAGAAAAATCAG
Source organism: Alligator mississippiensis (assembly GCF_030867095.1). NCBI lineage: Eukaryota > Metazoa > Chordata > Crocodylia > Alligatoridae > Alligator > Alligator mississippiensis. The sequence goes on from NC_081824.1 coordinate 364,124,814, forward strand.
TTTCCTAGTTTTGGATAAGCAGACTGTGTTTAAGTGAATATATCCAGATTTATGATTTGTTCCCTTCAGAGAAGAATTGAAAACTAATATTTGAAGTTTGGAGAAATTATCTTAATAAAGCTTTTTTAAATTATGAAAATTTAAAGGGAAGCAATTTAATTACCAGGAATGCAGATCAAAGCCACTGTTTGAAACAGACATTTTTAATGAGTAAACAAGCAAGATAGTTTAACATTAATATGCAGATTGTCCCAATATTCTCCACACAAAGAAATAGAGGTGTGTCAGATACAGCACACAGACATTCACAGAGAGACAGGGGTTTGCTTTCTAGATTATTACCTGATGTGCACATGTGTGTGTGTACACATATACATATGTACATATACACATATATTTATCTATCTTATTTAGGTTTTGATATGTTTCCCTACCCATAGCACAGTAACATGCACTGAAATTATGATTCTGAATTTTAAATGTCCTTAATCTATTTTTCAGGTGGAAATACCAGCATTTAGACATTTAAGCAAGTTGCCGCATCTGCAGGTAAGATAGCTGTCTATATTACCATGATTATCTGGGCATGCATAATTACACCTGAAAATACAGGTTACTCATGGAAATCTAGCTTTAAATGTAAAATATACAGGTTGACTCTATAAGTTGTCCCCATATTGAGTCAGAGCTGTACCACTCCATGGGAATTTCCAGATAGCATTATGCCTCTTCTTTGCCCACTAACAGCTGGTATTTACTTTCAAGGCAAATCTTTTGATAGGTTTCCTACCTATAGCCCCTTCCCCTTCATAAGGACTCTGTGGAAATAGAAGGTACTCAGCACTTCTCGGGAGAGACTCAGCATGTTGCTGAATGATATCCTTAAATTGGTGCTACTTACTTGTGTAAAAAGTGTTGCCTGATTTGTCATCAAACACTGGTAACATCAGTAAACATGTTAATATGAGAGACAATAAGAAAACACATCCTTTTAATAGCATTGTTTTTATCTTGATGTTACAATAATCAAATGGTCTGTTAGAGGACTGCTTTTAATATGTCCAATGAGTTGAAATATTTTGGATAACATGTATGAGCTAACAATAGATTTTAAAATATTGGTGCAGCTTTGGGATCCAATTACTCTAAGTGGGCTGACTGGACCTATTGGACTTTGTTAAATGCCTGTATATTAAATGTAACTTTTGGTTTGGTTTGGTTACATGTATTATGAAATTAATTAATTAATTAATTTGCTGTTCAGCCAATATTTTGAATTCATTTCATTTTGGTTCTCTTTAATATTGATATTTTAGATTGATAAATCTAGCTGCTGACTAAGAAATGTCATCACTATTCAGCTGCATGATTGTTTCCTATACATATTCTGATATAAAGTCTCTACTTTTTATGACAGCAGTGCATTCAAGGCAGTTGTAGCGAATTAGAAAGTATTGCCATATTCTTAATATAGAAGTACCACAGATTTATGGGCTTTCAGTTCACTGCTATTCGAGAAGTATTACTCAAATGATCAGTAATGAGAAAGACCTTATGTTCAACCCTTAAAAAAAAGGAGCACAATACAGTAACAGTACAGCTTACAACAGTGATATTGCAGTGTTTTGGGCAGTGTTGCTGTAAAAGACTTATATTTTATAGGATTATTCTGCCCGCAGATACTTCCACTGATGTTTAATGGGAGTTGCACCTGTGTATCCAACAGCTGAATTGGTCCTTAGTGAATTTTTAGCACAGAGAGCTATGCATACAACTTCTGTTAACAATAACATGTTGCTATGGGAGCTCTGTGTGTGTAACTCCTTGCTTACTGTGCTGAAAATTGTGCTGGAGGGCAAATGTAACCATGTCTGGTATTAGCCTAATTGTTAAGTAGAATTATAATACAGTAGTTTATAAATACCAACCCCAAAAGGAACATAATGTGAATAAGGATGCTCACCAGCAGTGATTGAGGTGCTTCTTCTACATTCTTTTAAATGGAAATCACATCCATAGCCGTGAGACTAATTATTTTGGAACCTAAGGGAAATGCAGCCTATATAAGAGAGAGTGATCTGCAGTTAAGGATCAGTGAGCCAGCTAATGGCTGGTTAGTCAGAAGGGTACAACTCTAGAATGTTAATAAAACATGTCTGAAGTCCAACACCTCAGGGAAGAGACTAAACATTGTAGAAGATATATGGAGAGAGAAGCTCTGTTGTTTTTTAGTACTGAACTACTCCTTTACAACATGCTTTAACTGTTTAAGACTTATATATGAATTGCAACATAGTGACATGCTAGTAAAACAAAACTTGGCTTGGCTAAAGCGAATTAAGCTTATAAAAATGCAACAATATTTGTGAAGAGTTAAAACAACATGCCTGCTTAGTATTTGTCATATAAATACACATCGCTGTGCCCTATAGTAGAATGTAGTAGAATCTTAGCTGCAGCTGAACCAAATTAAGGACTAATTTCTGTATCCATCCTGCTCTTCATCATGTACATTTTAACAAACATCACAAATGACTTATTAATGAAATAGCACTTATCACTGTAAAATATTAACTAATTAATCCTTACAAAACCCAAATGATATAATCTGTTTTTATTATCATCTTTCTTTTGACAGATAAAGTGGATTACAGAACAGCTGAGTGACTTTAACAAGAATATCTCTAGCACAGCCCAAATTACAATTCAGGATAAATTATATAAAATCTTTATCTTTAATTTCTGATAATTTCAGGTTGCTGTGTATTTTTGTGCAGTCTATTTACATTAGAAGCACCTGCGTTTCCAAGATGCATTGTGCTTTGAGACATGATTGTTTACTGTCCCATCCCATCAATTTGGGACTGTGGGGGAGAGGTGTAAATATGTATATTTTTTCTTAATAATTCTGTCTTAAATAATAATAGTAAGAACTTTCTTAGATATAGGTTATGCTAGTATAATTGTAGTATAGTTTATTGACCAATATAGGCAGGGATTTTTTTGTTTGAGAACCTTGCTAGTGAAACTGTGCTACCCTCCTCAAAGCAAGGGCTCAGGCATAGTTTTATGCAAACGTTTCAGGGGGGGCGTGGGGTATCCTTTTCATGCTAAATCCTGATACCCAGTAAAACCAGGCAACCATTATGCTAGCTAGTTCAGTCTTTACAAAAATGTTGCTATGATGTGAACAGTCCCTTTCTCTTCCTCTCTCTCAAAAACAAACACATAAGTGTACACTGTAAGTGGATTGATTTAAACCAAGTCTATTTAAATGACTGATTTAAACTATGATTTAAAATCAGCAAACAAAAATCCTGATTTAAATATTTCATTTGCATTAGCTTTCCTACTGTATTTTTTGTTTGCTTTTTAAAGAAAGGTGTATTATCATTGGTTGATATAGCACCATGTTGATTTACAACTAAATACATTTTTACAGTAGATTTGGTACATATTTTTCCTAAGTACACAAAGTAGATATAGGTATATTTAAAAATATATAGCTTAACATATTTAGATTATTAGAAAGCCTACATTTTAGTATGCTGTAAAATGGTGACATATTTTTCTTATTCACTAGATTAACTTTTTGCCCATATTTGTATCAAGGTGAATTAAGATGGCAACTTTAATTTAATGAAATACACAAAACCAGCACTTTGAATATATTAAAGAAAACTTTAATATTTTGGATACAGAAACTGTTTTTATTAGAACATGGATGCACATTTACAACTACTAGTATTTAATACATTTATTATTAACTGTTATAATATTAGGAGTATGAAGTGTGGTTAGTAAATTAAACCAATTATTTCAGGCTACCCTCAGGAAAAAATTCTAAGCTGCCTAAATGAAAGTCAAGCTTAAGTTCCTGCTTGCCTAACTCTCTTTAAAATAAAACCATCTTTTTTTTTACCTAGGCTGTTCTGAATTTTTTTTTACCCGCTTTCCTTCAAGTTTTTAGAACTCATAAATGTCATCCCCCTCCCCCTTTTCAATTATAAACTGAAAGAGAAGAAACAACCTTTCCTGCTTTTTGAATCCCCAGTTGATTTCTCAGCTTTGAATGAACCAGTCCAAATGAAGAAAATATTCTGCAGAAGATGTTACTGCTGGCAAAAGCTGGGTTAGTACTTCAACAAACTCTGGTTCCACGTATTTTGCTAGTGACTTCCACCAATTCAGTGGTGTGACTTTTTTTTTTAAACATCTTCAGTAAACATGTCCTTCTTGAATGGTTCACCTCTAGCCATGACATTTAAGTTGGCACCATTGACGGGTGATTATTAGATGCCCATTTGCCTCTTCAGCAGTTAGGCATCTACCCTGGTACTTTGTGTTAAGAAATCCATGATTTCCGTTATTGTGAATGGTGGCCTGGCCTTGTGTGCTGCTGTATTTTAATTTAGAGACATGGAAAGAGCACTTGAGAACTTCATGTTTATATCTCTGTACATATGCAAAGGCATCAAGGAAGACCAGGGAGTTGGTAGTTACTGAGCAGATGGGGTTTTTCCATGAGCTGGAGAGTAAGCCTCCATTATGGGTGCTTATCATAAATATTCATAATTTGAGAGCCTAAGCTACTCAAAGCTCAGGTAGAGAGAATAAAAAGGAGTTTGATACCATCCAGGTGGGCTCAGTGGATAATCCTGGTCAAGGAGTATACATGATGGTCTGCTGGTGTCAGAGCCTAGTTCCAACACCTGGGATGACTTTGCTGCTCCTTTGCATTCAGTAGTATAGAGCCTGCAGCCCTTGTAGCATCAGGCCCCTAATACATGAAATATTGTTCCATATTTTTAAAGCTTGACCTCAAAAGTTAGATGTTTCCCCCCCATTCTTATATAGAAGAAAATCAGCCTACTCAATGTATTTTAATTAAATTATTTTAATATATTATACTAGATCCATACCTTAACCTATGCTGTATTAAATTGAAATTTAATTTTAATCTGGTTTACTTTTTAAAAAGGGAAACCTTTAATTACAATTTAAATAAAGAAATTAAAAATCTGATTTTTAAAAAATAATCAATTTTTAGCCACCCGAATACACACTTTCCCTCCTTCTTCCAGAAGATTCTATGACTGCATAAAGTACTTCCTAATCTTGTAAAAATCTTTACTTGGCTATAAAACTCTGGCAGGGTTTAGAAAGGTGGTTTATGTCCCAGAAAAGTATTTAAAAAAACCCGAGAGAAGCAAATTCTAGTATCCCTTAGGTTAGTGCAAATACAGAAAAACTCAGCTGAATTCAGTGCAGTTATCCAGTTTGCATAACTGTTTTTGGCCTTCAGTTTTCCAGAATATACATGAAAAAAGATGTTGTATATCATTTTAGTTAAGTTTCTGAAAACTGAAGCAGTATAGTGTAGTTCTCCTTTACTTAAAAACATTTTTTGTATTTCTGTGTATATGGAAATACTTCAATATAAACATCTTTTAAACAGGCTGTGGCTTTACAGTGTATATGATATGAACCTATGTATTAGAAAGAAGGGGAAGATCAGTCAAGGCCTTTAGCAGTAGGGATGACAGACAATGTCAACAAATACAATCTCTAGAAAATTTAAGGATACAGATGTACAGGCAGCTTATGGTTTAGCAATTGTTTAGAAAAATGAATAATCTACAAAAGCTAAGAGATTTGAGTGCTATAACCTATGACCAACTTACCAGAGGTATGAATTCTTACTAATGGATGTAGAATTGATACAGGTTAATTTAATTACTAGCTACAAATAGCTTATTAAAAGAAAAAAGTCCAACCATATCATCAACACCCTTTTAGTTATTTGAAGTAAAAGTCTTCAGCATTTCCAATACATTAAATGTGCTACAGATCAAAAAATAGTAAACTCTAAAAAGATGGAATTTAAAATAAATTTTATTTACTACTGTAGTTTTATTACACTGCTATAAAATCTCAATATCTTTTTTCACATTTCTTCCTGTTATTTCTTTTAGTTAAGTATAAAATTAAATTCAGAGTAATACTCTGGCATCTGTCCAAAACTGAGATCATGTGATGAGAAATGGATTTGTACCAGAAATGCAATGTTTGTAATTGTGTTTGATCTGCTTTGGTTTCCACATCATTTGTCATTTCATAACACAATGAAGTTGTGAGGAAAACCCTTCTGGTGTTTACAATAATTTACCTAAAAAAAAAAAATCAATCAGATTTTGGCATCTGAAAACCTGTAGCCAAACTAAAAGTTTGCCAAAACATAAGAAACCTCGAGAAAAATGAAAAATAACAGGGACTAATGGATCTACACTTTTAAGAGTGGAAAATGTAAGTCTACCCACAAAATTGTGCATACAGTTACACAGCTACCATTGCATCTTTGCTTATTGTATTATTCCATTTTGGCCCAAGAAATTAGCCAAAAAAGTGAGGTCTTACAGTTACAAAAATGTGATGACTGAGTTAAGAATTACTTAGACAATCTTATGTATTTACAAAGAATATAAAAGGTCCCGTTTTATGGACACAAGAGCAATCAGGAGTTCTAGACAGTTTCCTTGCTCATTGCCCCAACTCTCTTTAAGCCAGCGCCCCCAAAACTTTCTTTATAGATTTTCCTCAGAATAATACTCTTATACACTGGGCACGGACAAGCACTTACTTGAAGTATTTCAAATTCGGAACACTTCATCATCGTGCAGACATACAGCACCTCCCCACACCCTCTTCTAAAATGTTTCAGAATGGCCCTGAAGCCATGCTATGGCAGCACTCTGTGGCTAAGGGGCTAGGAAGCAGACATCCCAGCATGACTTTCAGGTCTCAAGCAGACAGCCAACACAGAAGAGAATGACAGTTGTCTATCCACCCCCACACACATCCCAGTTTGTGCTGGGACTCTGCTGCCACTGGGGGCTTGTGAGAAGGCTCATCAGCTACACTGCCACCCCAGGCAGCTAGGAATGGGTCCCCAAAGTCTCCTTACCCTAGAGTCCCTTCTCAAGAAGCACAAGGAGGTGCGGTTCCACCTGTCCTGCCAGAGGGTCAGACCATCAGTCCATCTAGCCCACTATCCTGTCTTACAAAGTTACAGAGTGTGTATGCTAAGAGGGAGGATGAACAGGGCATGTTCAGAATCTTCCACCCCCCGCTGCTCTCCGACTGCATCTTCCAGCAATCAGGTTTAGAAAGTTCAGACTTATCAGCTTACCAGGGGGTTATATGTCTGTCAATCCTGCCTGTCACCCCAGATGGGAAAGGGGCCTGTTGTCTCTTCCCACCTCCTGTTAATATTAAGTACCTTGCAGACAAAGCAGAAGAAACTGGCAGCAACATCTTGGTTACAGGACACATGACACAGGACACATGTGACAAAGGGGTTCTAGATTCTTGACATTGTGCTGTGCTGCTACAGCAAGTGCTAAGTCCTCAGGGTGGGTGTCAGGCAAAATGAGAATACAATGTGCCTTTGTGCCTGATAATAAATAGCTGAGGACATGCGCCAGGCAGATCCTGTGACCTCAGAGCAGTGGACCTGGATAAGAGTAACAGAAGTGGTTCCTCAGAGATACGGGCTGGGGGAAGGAGGAAGCTAAATACTGTGGGATTAAGAAAAAACAACCAATTCCCTACAATGTTCTGATGGAGAGTGAAAACATAACATGAAGTGCTTTACAGTAAACCGCTTTTAAATTATTCCTTTTTTTCTGGAGTAATTTTTGAAGTGCTACTGTGTGCGCGTGCATGCGTGCGTGCGTGTGTGTATACATCTGCACCTTCACTTTTTCAGAAGTTACATGCCCTCTGTCTCCTATGTTGCTCAGTCCATGTATGTGTACTTCTTTTTTTTTCTTTTAATTTATCTCACTGCATAGACCCACACACCTTAGGCAACAACTGATGAACTTTGGAGCATTTGAATGGTTTGATCTCACATATATTTTAGCCCTAGCTATCATAACCAAAAGCAGTGATTATGCCTACCTGTTTCAATGAAGATTAAACAATCTGTAACAGTTATAATTGCATACATTAATCAGGCGGACATATGGGAAGCCAGGATTTTATAAAGGTGGTTATCAGAGCAGTGATCAGGGCTGTACAGTGGCTATACCCCCTGCTCCCAGCCTCCTTCTGCTCCCCTACTGGGACAATCAGAATTTTGTGGGAGCAGCAGCCATGACTTGTTTAAATCCCTAAATCCACCCACACTCTTATCACCCCCTTTCTTCCCTTTTGTACTCAGCAGCATATCACCTCCCCTCCCTTTCCTCCTCCTCCTCCCATCCACTATTGCTGCTTTCCCAAGCTGACCCAAAAGCAGGTAGAGTTCCAGAGCTGCTCCTGTCCCACTCCATTTGGGTTGCACAGGGAGCTGGGCTCTGCCAAGGACAGCAGCAGTGGCAGACAGGTTCTCCCTCTCTGAGCCTGCTTCTGGGCTGGCAGAAACACCCAGGAAAACTAGGTGAGGAGGGGAACCCTCTTGCTGCTGCAGCTGCTATTCTCAGCCCAGCTCAGCTGCAGAAGGGTAGGAGCAGCTCTGGAGCCCCCACTGCCCCTGGTCAGCCTGTGACAGTGACAGTGGTGAGCAGGGGAGGGGGGAAATTGGAGGGAAGAGGGCATGCCACTGAACACAGAGGGGAAAGTGGTGGTGGTGGTGGGTAATTCTTACCCATTTCAGTTTACATGTGTGCCCAAGATTACAACATGTTGAGCTGGCTCAGAGCAGCCACAGCTAGCAGAAGGCCTGGGGGGTCAGCCTGCCAGCCTGGGGCTGCTCCCACTGTGCTGCAGTGGGAGCAGGCTGGGGCACGAGGGGAGCTAGCCAGCAGGCAGCTCCCACACTGAATCATCCTGATGCCCCAGCCAGCTGGGGCAGCTTCTGCACGTGTGCTGCTGTGGAGTTTTTTACTCCACAGCACGGTAGTACTTGTATTTACCTGCTGTGGACTAAATTAGTTTACTCCAGCCTAATAGAGGGACATGTGTGGATGTGTGATGTTTCTTGTGCAGCTAATTAGTCTACTGCACAGTAAACCTCTCGTGTAGACACACCTCAGGAATTTTAAAAAAGGTCTGCAACTTCTGCTCCTGCTGCATGGTCTGAAAAGGGTTATGACCACACCAATGCATCCCCTCTAGATCTGCCCCTGAACATAGGCTTGTCTTCTTCTATGTTAACTTCAAATCGCTTACTGTGTACTTGTTATGGTGATAATTTTGTGTACAAATATGGCTAAAATTTCTCACACAGATTTTTGCATGTACAAGTAAACCTAAACCATTTGGTTTAGAGAGAACCATTCCTATTCTCTTTTTCTTTCCTGTTTTTTACTTGCTTTTGTGTTTTATAATTCCATCTGGCATGGAATTCCAGGTGTTTTTATTATTCTCTTTAATTAATGTTGTTTATATTCAGTGAACTTAATTCTCAGTATTGTTAAACATCCACAGTTTTTTTTTCTTTTAGTCCTCAGTGTTTGTCATACTCCTGTGGGTAAGTATTCAAATATGAAATATATAAACTATTTTGTATACTTGAAATTTGTAATTAATTCCCCACCATATCTTTGCTAATCTAGATTTTCTCAGCTGTTCCTCATAATTGCTTAACACTTTAAGAGATAATGTGCTTGGGTTTTCTAGACTGCACTCCCCAAAGAACAATAAAATGTATTTTAATGAACAAGTTGTAATTAAATTAAAGTCTCTATGTTAGGTGCTACAAGACCTTGCTAATGATTCATTACATCTGGAGCACTAGAGCTATAGTTAAGGTTGCCTCTGTTTTTAGTTACACAGAACTTTCCAAAAGTGTCACCTATTCAGCTGAAATTTTCCAGGTGCTCTCTCTCCCACTTTCTGCTCAAAGGTGAATTTTTTTCTTTTATTTGAAAGTTTGAGCAACCCAATTCCCCAGTCTTTAAGGAGAATGAAAATGAGGTTTTTTTTCTTCATTTTAAACAAATTGTTAATGCTGTTTTTCAATTCTCTACAGACAAAAGGGCTGGGGATTGAAAGGATAAATTTTACAGAAAGATAGTCCTTTATTGAAAATGTCTTTGAATGTTCCATGGAAAATTGTGAGAGATTTGGCTGACTTACAAGGCTTTGAAAGTTGTACTTTGCACAAATGCAGCAAATTGTTAACAGTGATTCCCAATATGCTCAGAAGGACAGTTGGCTACCATATATCTTAGCTGCATATAGAACATGTATGTGTTCTACTGTTTTGTTTGCTACACAGTGGGCGAGTCTACATGTGCATTAATGTGCTTTTAGTAATGCACATTCAGTTTGGTACCTCCAAAGTGGGATACTAAATTAATACGCATTATGCTGCCCTAATGTGCAGTAGTTCAAGCACACACTTTTTAGGTGACACACAATGTGCAGTAGCCTATTCTACTATGCATTAGCTTAATAGCACATTTTTTTATGCACTGCTTTAATATGCACCACTGGGTGCATCTACATGTACAATTAATGGTATTTAGACTTACTGTGCAGTAATTAACTGAGCAGTAAGCCAGCCCTGGGAAGGCGCCTACATGTTCACCCTATTGGGAGCAGATTTGATCCTAATAGCGTTAAGCAGATCCAGGTATGCTCCTGCCCAGCTCTAACCTGCAGCAGTCAAGGGGAGCTGCAGGCTCTAGATGCAGCTGCTTGACTGACAGGGGTCTTGAGTAGGGGCTAGCTCAGCCTGGTCGGGAATGCTGTCCCAGTATATGTGACAACTGCACCATGGACACTCTCCACCTTCCCTCCTGGTGACAGCAGACAGGGCACCACAAGGCACACGTGGACCACTTCTTCCTCCACAATAGAGTGCCTGGGTGGCTGCCCATAAACCCCAGGCCCACAATGAACCCCCAAGAACACATGTATTCTGGATAACTTCCAATCAACAATCTTTATTTCCTTCCACCACAACACACTCCTTCCCTCCCCAACAACACACTCCTTCCACCCTCCCTCCCCAACAACAGCCTCAGACCCCAACACCTACCACCAATAAATCATTCTCTTCGCCGTGCAACTATTTACAAGAGTGTGGTTGGTGCAATGTTAGGGGGGAATGATGGGTTGTAGGTGCCGATGGCATGGAGCCTGGGGAGAGGCACCTGGCACCCCAGCCTCTGGTGGCACAATCATAGGTGCAGACACCACAGCAAGGCCAGTTGCCTGGGGCAGGGGTAGGTGCTGTCCAACCTGCTTCCCCTCCTCTCCAACTCAAGGCCACATGGTGAGCAAGTGAGTGGTGGGCAGCAGCCCAGGTAGGTGGCCTAGCTGCTGGGGGCCCTGCTTGGGGGTAGGGGCAGAGAGCCCTGGCTGCTGCAGGCACCACTATACCTCCTCCATGTCCTTTGGGGGGCTTGGCATGGGACTGCAGGTGGTTGCCAGGCAGCAGGTGGGGCTGGAGCTGGAGGCTGGGTGGTGGGTGACCATGAACTCCACTGCCCAGGCCACTATGGTGACCTGCTTCTCCTGTGCCTCCAACATCCTGTTGAGGAGGGCAGTGCGTCTCTCCTCAAGGGTGAGGAGCCTATCCCAGAAAACGTAGTCCTCCCAGTCCCTCTCCCACTCACACATGATGGCCTACAGGACTCCTGGAGCCAGCACATGCCCGCAGTGCATGGGCATGGTGCCCAGGGGCCAGGAAGTAGCCAGCAGAAGCCTGGGGGTCAGGCCAGGGCTCTGCATCACTGCTGCAACCAGCACATGCCCACCACAACAACAGCATACAGTGGCCAGAGGCAGGCATCAGCTGGCCCAGGCCCCAGGGGTCAAGACAGGGCTCTAAAGGCCAATTAGGGACTATTAAAGAGCCATACCTGCTTCGTGGCTGGAGTGACTCCCAGCCACATTGCTCTGCCCCTGGCAGCAGGTTGACCTCCGCTGGTCTGGCTGGCTGGCTGGCTGGGAACAAATTTGCTCTCAGTCAGGGTCTACATGTGCACTACTGTGCATTAGTGGAGGTAAATTCAGGTAGTAGATTTACTGCTCATTAGCCTATTTTACTGTGCAGTAGCTCAGCTCAAGGTTACATAGTGACACTTTACTGTGTAGTAGATTAGTCTACTATGCAGTAAAGCATCTCATGTAGATGCATCCAGTATAGAGCATTTTATGGATTCAGTTTACAAGGTGCTCAGCATTCCCATAGGATCCCACATAGGGTCAAGCCTTGATGACCCTGTAGAGGGAGGTTGAGCAGAGACTCAGCATCTTGTAGGATTGGATCATTGGATATTATGCTCCAAAACTTAACCATTCAGGAAACTTACCTTTTTAGGTCTTTACTGCATACTTTTTCCATATGTGTCAAATAGTCTTTGCTAAGATTATACTAATCCTTTTGTAGCTTTCAACATTGTTGTTCATGGTGGCTGTTACTTGTAAACTTTAAATAGCTTGGTTTGAGTTATGCCATGCACATTGTTTTCACAAAGAAATGTGGTCCAAATCTGATCCTTTTGCTAGTAACTTTTTTCCTTCCGGGAAGGCTCCATATAAGGTAATGTAAGGCTAGGGATTAATTCCATTAATCCACCCACATCATTCCCACTAACTTCAGTAAGTGTACTATATGTACAACAATGTAAAAGCCCTCTAGTTTTATTCCATTAGTTTCTATTATCTTATTTCACAGTTCTGTCTTACCATATATGAATCTCTGTGATATCTCTTCCTATGTGTAGGTATAGATGCATGAAGAAATTAAACCAAAGTAAAAGGGGCATGAATGGAATTTATTGCATATCAGCTGTTCTACAATAAGTGTTTTGTACATATGTTCCTATCCGTTGTTAAATGGAATATGTCCTTGGGCAGCTTGTCTCTGAATTAAACAGGCGTAATAAAACAATATGTTTCATTCAGGAGTAAGTACCCTAGTCTAGCTTTCATTTACCATGGGATAGGAGCAGACACACACAACAGTTACCATAAAAGAGTGGAATAATTTGTTTGTCTGTCCATAACTTACACTCAGTGGAATATCCACAATGTTCTTTGTTCCATAATACCAATAATATTTGCACTACAAGTTAATAAGGAAATAGCATCTTCTGTCTCAAACTAGGCTTTTCATAATGTTTCTCCACTTGAAGCCTTTAACATGATTTTCAAGTTACTGGCAAATATTGCACTGTTACGTTTCATGCCACCTCTTTCTAGGAAAAGATGTGCTAAGATTTATCAACTTTTCCTCAAGAAACCTCAGTGTGAGTATGTGAATACGTTTGTAAAAGTCTCATCAGTGTCAGTCTCATTTTCTATTCTTGAATGAATTTGTTTTGTCCTTGGTGACAAAAAAACAAGGACATGGTTCTTCATGGAAGGGAACACATCTCCTCCAGTATTTTGCATATAGAGGGAACATACTTCACATTTTCATGCTTTTTAATCTAAAAATAGGCACTCAACTAAGGTTTGGTAACCATAGGTGCTCAGCACAACCAACTTCCACTGATAGACCCCATATACTCAGCACCTGTACAAATCACTTCAGTCCTTCTTGATTAGATATTTAATCACCAGCATTGAAATGTGACAGTTTTGGACTATAGTTATATTCCCTAAAAAACATCTAACCATGGTATAAGGTTTTAGAAATCAAGAAATTCCAGATCTTAAGGCAGACAACACAGTCCCAACATTGATTCCTCAGGTATGTATCAGCAGTACTCAATCTTCCCACCCCACAGTCATATACCTCCAGAGCCATGGCAATTAATGCTGCCACCACTGCCATGCCACCAAATTTCTGGACCTATGAGGAGCCCCCTGGGCCAGATGACACAGCCCCAAGTGCTGGATTCTGCTGGTACACAGGGTCACTGTGTGACTGGATCCAGCATGTGGGGCTGGGCTGGCATGCCAGATTGTACCCATGGACCAACCCCACACAGGATCAAGTCCCAGGATCAACCCTGCCCATGGGACCTGGCTTGTGGACCAGCCCCACACCACTCATCCCATCTGCAGGGACAAAAGGTTGAGTACCACTGCTTTAGCACATCAAACTAACCTTTTCAAATGAAGCCCTGACTTAGCACTGAGTTAGGACTCCATTGTATTCAAAGTATTTTTCAGACACTGGTGGACTAGTTATCATACATGTATTAAAAAGCACAATGGTTTGTTCACCCCACTGTTACCACCAGAAGCCCAGCCAACAACCATTCCATCATGGTGTACAGTGAGCATGAAATGCTATATTTCCTTCCCAAATTCAGTAGCATCTGATGATTGCAAACAAAAGCAGTACTGGGAAGCAGGTGAGTTGGAAAAAATCCCACAAATTCTTCTCTGTGCTATCAAAATATTATACAATAGTGTTTTTGAATATATCTGTTCAATTTTGTACTTACTGGACTTTGCTGTGCACTATTAGGAAACACAAAATGGCTTACTAGCTTTTAATTAATATGAGGCTGATAATACTAAAATTAAAGAAACTGAGAAAAGTTACTTGTTTGTATAGTTCCCAAATTTTATTCTCATGTATTTATTATTTATAAAATAATCTGTTTAAGTGAAACATTACTGGTAACAAGTTCCTTAGCTGTGTAGGAATGGCTGTTGTTTCCTTCTTCCACTGCTTTTGCATTACATGAGTATTTTTTGTGTTTGTTTACCTTTTTCTAACCCCAGAGCAGATCAAAAAGAACCTTAAAAATCGACTGAATAGGATTATATTCAGATGTTCTAAAATGTGGGGCCAAGTACTTTTTCCATTGATTGAAGTCTTGTTTTTAAAAAAATGAATTTAAAATATTGTGTGTAAAAAGTAATTTTGGTCACTGCACTTGATAAGGGATTTTATCTCCACCCTCTGCCTTTTCAAGTAAAATGCTAATAGACTGTTATTTAATAAGTTGGATTCATTAGTAAAGTTTTTAAAAAATAGGTTCATGGAAGTTTGTGTGGCATAGGTTTCTCATAGCCCCCCTTCCCACTGCCCAGTAATATTAAACAAAAGCTTGATATGGACTTCTCTCTGGAATGGTCAGCTCCTTAGACTTCAGTTAGAAAGACAGGTGAGCGTGAATCAGGCCCCACCTATTCTGAAATTTCCACCCAGATTTGGATGTTAAAATTGTATTCAATCCTAGCTTTATAATGTAAAAACAAATCTTAATCTGAAAATCTTTGAATTTTGAGATGACTGGAATCCAGACCCAAATGCTATAGCAACTTGTTAAATATTTTGAAGACAAAGATCATGTGATAGCAACTATGAAAGTTTCCTGACTTTAAAATGCTTGCTCCTGCAACCTTAATGTTACATTAATGCTAGCATTCTGACTTCAGTTTCATACACTTTTTAAGGAAAATAAATTTTAAAAGATGTGTGGCATGGAAGAGGAAGAATAAACAATCTGGAACTAATAATTTTGGAGCATGTAAATTCCTTCCTCCAAGGTTGTTTATTCTATAGAAAATACAAACTCTGTTTTTGAACCAAGAGTTGCAAAAGTAAGAAACTGAGCACTTAAGAAGCCTATATGTTCACTTTAGAAGTGAGTAATGCCTACACTTAGTACCCAGTTTTTGTTCATGTATTTGTTATATCAAAGGACTGTTTTTCAAAGAAAAGGGCAACATTTTACCATCTTCTGCCTCTTGTTTAATTCCACTGATTTCAGTGTGTGCACAATGTAGCAAAATTGAGTCTGGCTCAAAGGCACTGGAGCTGGAAGGCACTGGTGGCCATCATTGAGGATTATCTTCATGATGCATTTGAAGTTTCAAACTCAAGTAATTTTTGCTTTAACTCTTTCTCAAGAAAATTATTATTATAACTTTGATAGATTTTTACTATAGGAAGAATTATAATTTTTTTCACCTTAACTAAGTTCAGAAGTAGCTGAAGGAGTTGTATATAAACTTACAAAAAAAAAAAATCTTTGGGCAGAGCCCAAACATAAAAAATGTAACCCCAAAGAAAGATGTTTTAGAAAGTTATGGCAATGAGTAAGCAGGAAGAAGTTTGAATGGTTGAAAATATCTGGCAACCTTAATTATAGTGAATGCTGGTAAGTTTTGACATGCATATATTAGGGGATGCAATATACTAAACATGTATCCCAGATTGTAGATCTGACATGTATTGTACTATCATCTAAAATAAAATTCCATCAGGCTGCATTTTCCCATACATATTCCTGAAGATGTGTGAAAAATGGAGACTATGGGATCAAGTTTATATCTCTGACAACTGAAATACTAAATGAATAGAGCATGGTAATCTGCTCTTTACTTCATGCATTCCAGATCCTATAAGGCGTGTCAAACAGTTATGTGATATCCCTGAGGCTGAGATTTTTTGTATTTGGGGTTTCATATTCAGCTTTAAAATAATTAAGCCAGACAGATCCCACTACAATAAATGTGAGAAGACTAAAACAGAGGTCCCCAACATCCAAGCCTTGGCCCACTACCAGGCTGCAAAGGGTTGGCTGCTGGGCCACTGGCAGTCACATGCGGGGTTAAAGCTGAGCAGCGGGGCAGCCCTGGGAGGGAGGCAGCCAGCTCTGTGCACCCCCTCTTGCTCCCACCGTCATGGCCATGCCCGGCAAGGGGCTGCCCACGCAGCAGGTACCAGGGCCCGCACTGGGCCAGACAGGACCCCCCAGCCCCGCCTGTGGCTGGGAGCTGGGGGGGCAGGAAAATGCCCAGGGTGGAGAGTGGGGAGGCGGCTCCACTGCTTGCTCCTAGGGTAGGCAGTGGAGCCCCTTCTTTCCTGATCCTCCCATACCCTGCCCCCCATTAAAAATTAAATTGAAATATGTACATTAAATTTAAATATGTTTGTCAGTCCACAGTATAAAAAGGTTTGGGAACCACTGGACTAAAACACTCACATGATTCCATTACCTGGATTTCCACGAGGAAATCATATTGGGCAATATAGGATACAGTAGGGCCAGTCCCATAATCCTCCTCCTAAACAGAATGCCCTCTGTAAGGACACAGCACAGTGGTTTCCACAGGGGTCAGTGGAGGTGGAAATGGTGCCTCAGGGGCAGCACTTGTTCTTCTTTCTAGTCATGGAGGATTCATAACCCTGGGGAATTCTTTAGTCATGGCTACATAGGAAGCACTCATCTAACTATGTGGGGAAAAGACACGAACAGTTTTGTAATACTGTACGACAGGGAAAGTTAGGAAACATCAAGGAACATTTAGGTAGACAGAAAATAACAACCTACCTGGCATTTGACCAATATACTAGACCAGGAGTGGTTGACCTGTGGCACAGGTACACAAATGGCACAGGCAACCTGTGTGTGTGACACGTGGCAGATCAGGGAGGGGACAGGCAGCACATCAGCAGATAGTATAGGAAGCAGAAATCAGAGCAGGAGATCTGGCCAGGAGCACAGGGCAGAAGCAGAATGCAGAGGATGGGATCAGGCACAGACCACAGAATAGGGACCAGAAAACGGAGCATCAGATAGGGTAGTGGAAGGGGATCAGATTGGCACTCTGGAAGAGTGCAGGGTTAATGTGTGGTATGCTGGCTAAAAAGGTTGGCCCTCACTGTACTAGAGTAAAAACCTAATGTTGTAAAAAGCACTATGGAATTATAACAGTAAAACGTAACTTCCTCAGGGGCTTATTTAAACTATTCTAGTACATCATTCATTGCTGACCCAGATAAAAGGGTGTTTCTTACACCTGTTTTCTTTTCTTAGATATCCCCATCAGAGTACTCTGTATCCTGAGACAAAAATAGAGAGAATACAACTTAAGGTAATATGGATACAAACTGACTAATGAAAATGCTCAGGTGACACTGCTAAAATATAATAGCCTTGATCTTCACCTCCGGCAAATCCATGCTTGATAGAAGCACTAAAAGCTCAGACACAGGTGTTGGAATGTTATCCTTGCCCTTCCGTGCTCCTCAGAGTCGCTAGAATTTGCTCAATGTCACTTAGGGCTACCTAGAGCTATGCCAATTTAGTCTAGGATCTGACCATGGGGTAGATAACATACTAGATCTCAGATTGACAACAGAGCATTATTAAATATATTTTTTCTTAGTTATCGGTTACTCTTGCACCTCTGAAGTTTCTTTTAAAAATCAATTTATGTGGCCTTTACACATAGACCAGAACAATCTCTGGAACAATATGAAGCTGTGCCTGTGGGCGTTTGGCCTTCTTTGAAAATATGACTTGGTTTTACACACTGATCAGAAAATATAGCTGAAACGTACACTATTTTCACTGTACATCTGCTGTGTCTCACTTTAGACTTTATTCTACAATGGTATTTATAGCCCCACAATGGCTATGCAGTTTCATATATATTCTCTATAATTAATCTTAATTTAATGTTCTTGAAAGTGGCAAAAGTCTCCTGGCCAAGCATTTAAAAAAATAAAAGCTGTGCTTTCTGAATGGAGCTCATGTGGTGTCTTCCACATTTTTAAGTCCATTAAAAATATTGTGAGGGACATGTGGTTTTATATGCATTTTGAGGACATTAATATCTTGGCCATATTTCTATATGCTTATATCTACAAGCAAGCGTGCTATATTTTTTTCCAAATGGACATACATTCCTATTATAAGAAGCATGCAGTAGGTCTTCTGTCTGAAAACTGTAAATTAACATAGATTCTCCTCTATTTGCTATTGTGTGTATGTGAATTTAGCGTCCATGAAAGATTCTGGATTGGCAGCACTGCAGGATTCACCAACCTGCACTACTTCTTACCTTAATCCTGACCTAGAGGAACTACCTCCTGGAGAGAGAAGGCAGGTCAGTTTCTACACTCTGTTAATACTTGGCTTCTCCTCTTGAGACTGCTTGCCAGCTTATCAAACAATATTTATTTGGTGTGGGGTTTGGGGGGGTGGGGTGTCTTTTTTTTTGTCATGAGAGCACCTGCTCACCCAGAATGGGTCTGAGGGTGTGGGGTTGTTAAGTAAAGACAATACTTTGCTACCATCCCATAGCGAGAACTCACTTTTAAAGTCTGTGATCCAAATTCAATGTCTGTTTAAGTCAACAGGAATTTTTGCATTGACTCCATGAAAACTAGGGTTTGCCTCAAAGGGAACTGTGCACAGAAAGCACTTCTAACTAATATTATAAAATAAAGTACATTAAATATGTCTGAGAGATAGTAGGCATGTTTGTTTAATTTGATCTTAACATTTATAGTTTGTTAGGATAGATCCAAGAAAAACGGTTTTTGTTATCCATAGTAGGTTGAAGCGTTGTAGCCGTGACTGTCCAGGAAACATGACAGAAGCAAGGATTTTTTTTGTGACTACATAGTTGGGAGAGCTGTTGTACAAGCTTTCAGGCATTACAAGCCTTCACTTGCTATTCATGCTCACTACAAATTCTGACCTACTGTCACAACCAACTGATGAAATGACCTTGACTTCACAAAAGATTGCACTAATATCTATCTATCGATCGATCGATCGATAGTATTTAGTTCATTTAGAAGGTGTGTGTATACTCTGCCTTATGCCTTACTTCAGACTAAAACAGCTTACTACCTCCCACAACCAATTAAAATCAGGGACTGAGGGGAACCTGTTAATACCTCATTTTGTGCAGGAAATGCTGCCTCCTAAGCAGCATGTATTTACATTGTTTTATGAATCTGGATTTAAAAACTTGAAAGGGGTCTTACTGAAATAACTGGTGGCCCAATATTTTGTAATATTTGTTTACAACCCCTGAGCTTGACTCTTTATTGGTGCCTGATTTTGTTTTCATAAGACTTTTGCCACTTTGCTCAAGGGAAACAGGACATGGCCCTTGGATTAGACAGCCTTGTCAGCTCTTTGAATGAGGTGAAAGGAATCACAGAGAATAGGGGTCTTTTTTGCCCATGATGCTCAAGAGACAACAATGTAATACATGAGGAGTTTGGCTTTGAAGATTATAGAAAAACGTAATGTGAGGTGCCTACGGGCAACAAATAGCAAGTAATCAGGATGGGTCAAGTGAAGCATATGTCACAACACTGACAAATAATAACTAGAAAAGTAAATATTCTAACATAAATGCTTACAGAGCTATTGCCATTTAATGGAAACCATTGTCTGAAGAAACATCTCTGTTGCCATTATGGGGATTTTCTGTATTTGTCTTTTCATCTTTATTAATTAACTAAATTATTTTTTTTGTTTAAAGTTATGGTATTCCTGATATTCATTCCACATGTGTAGCCTCCTGATATCATAATTATCCCTTCAGCAGCTAATTGTTATAGCCTCAAGGATTGTTTTGTCTCTCTAGGTATTTCTAATGCATTTATCACCTGAGTTCTTTGTCAAAATGTCTAGTCACAGAGGATAAAACATACTGTTTGTGGAGGAGTACAAGATCTATGCATCTTTTATAACCTACTTAACCCCTATTAAAGGAATAAGGAATATTTTTAAGGACTGTTATTTAAAGCTATTAAGGGTATATACTTTAAGAATAAGAATACCTTTGAGCTATGGGTACCTCTCTAGGCAAGTTTGCTGAAAGAAACCCATTGATTTCCGGCTGGTAACCTGTGCTGATATGTCAATCTTATGTACTTCATTCTCTCACAGATGTTCAACCTGAGAGGTTAAAACAATTTAAGTTAGCAATGCCTCAAACTGGCCTAAATATGGGGAGGAATCTTATGATGATACGCATAGCTGTAACAGTAGCTAATGCAGACTGACATACAATACCTTGTGTGGTTTATGATCCAAATGAATTCTGCTGGACCATCAATCTCCTATTTTTACAACTGTCATATGGAGGAGGCTGTTAAAGTATCACATTACAACATGCTATGCTAGTTTACCAGAGACTTTCCTGATGTTTGGTGGGAGAATAAAAGTCATGTCAAATGTATAACTCAGTTGAACACAGGCAAAATGTTTTAGAAGTTTTGCAGTTGTTTAGGGTGTGATCCTGTCATCTTTATACTACAAAATCCCCATTGTCCATAATATATAACAGAATGTTATTGGAGGGAAAGCATTGGCATTGCATAAGAGAAAGAAAAGAACACCCCTGTCATATAACAGTTCCATCACCAGTTAATACTATACTTCATTGTACCTTTTGTGCCATAGAACATTACTCTTTAAACCTGCTTATTTCTTCCACAGGTATCAGTTTAAATACATCTCATAATACATGTATGTCTGGGTGCGCTGGACAGTCATCCTTTCAGCAGAGCTGTTTCTGTTACTGTAACTAGTATCATTGGCTCCACTGCACAGTTGTACAGCAGAGGCTTTGTTACACTCTCAGCAGAGATGTTTGTGCTGTGCTGAGTATTGTTTCCTGCGTGGGTGTTCTTCCAGTGCCTCAAAAAATGAAATCCATGTAAACAAAAATTAAAGTACAAGGGCTTCTGAATGTTAGTCGGGCCTTGGAAATAAACCTTAGGACAAAGAAACCACTATTTATTTGCTTACTCCTTTTCAAGTGAATGCGAGGCTCTGACTCAAATGGTTAAAAAGCCACGTTCTGCAAATGGAGGAGGTGACCTCCCTTTGACACAGGTGGGTGGAAAGGAGGTTGTGTTGCATCTGGATCCTGCCCAGCTCAAGTTAACAGGAGTCTTTCCATCGACTTCACTGGCAGTTTTATCAAGCACGAGGGCAGAACAGCAAGGAAATAGGGTGTGTTATAGGGAGGAGCAACAGCAAGGGATTCAGCATCTGCTGGGGTGCATCAGATAGTTCAGAGCTGATCGGTGTTGCCAGAGGTGAGAGAATTATCCTATTTTTACTGGTAGTGCTATCCCTGAAGGATGCAAGTCCTTTGGTGAATGTGCCAAAAGGTAGGCTGTTTCGGGGAGATACAGAAAGCGCTTTCCTTCAAAAGAAACCTGTATTTGATAAACTCTCCGAGGACCTTCCACTGTTTTGTCAGCCCTCAGGTACAAGGGCTGGCTTGGAGGCATGGCTGTCCTGAAGTGGCACGGGACTGAGACATGAGAGCCTGAGAGGTGGCAAGGAGCGTAGTGATCAAACAGCCGCTCTTCACGCCAGCATAGCCCTATCTGAAGGCTGAGATGCCTTTTCCATGTGCACAGTCTTAACTTTTTTCCAGTCTAGGATAAGGGCTTTCATGAAAGACGAGACTGCTGTGACTCTGATGCGAGATTTCTGCCTTGTCAACCCGGCAGCACTGGACAGGGCGCGATGCGATTTCAGAATGGGGTCAGGATAGGAATATGAAACCCGCCGGTATAAATTTTCCCAGATCAAATCCTGCCTGTCTTGGTCCCGCGGGAAGGCAGACAGACTCATATGAGCCAGGCAAGCAAAGCTAGCAGTAGCCTGGCTCGCTGTCCCTCTCTGCTGCTGAACTTCAGTCTGGAAGAGCCTCCGCGCGGCCGGCCCTGGAGGAGAGCTGCAGCCCGGCAGCGAGTGCGGGGCGCCCGGCTGTCCGCCGCCGGCTGCGCGCGGGGAAAGGAAGGGAAGGGAGGGCGGCTCCCGCACTCCCCTTCTCCTCCTTGCCCGCCTTGCACTGCAGCCACTGAACAACAGGGGCTCTTCAGAGGTGTCCTAGAGGGAGCGGAGGAAAGAAGTGGCTGTCCCCTTTCTTGTCACATCTGGCTGGTAGTTTATTACTTCTGCTCTCTCCTCCCGCAGCTGTCTAGTGTAGGCATAAAGGCTGCGTGCACTCAGCCCCTGAGAGTGACCTTCTGGGATGTTACTGCAGGTTGCCCTGCGTTGGTTTTGAGCTAGGAGTAGGAGATGACCTCCAGGAGTACTGCACTGTCTGCCACTAAACCATCTGATTTGTTTTTCAGACTCCGGTCACTCCTGGGTGGCCAGCGGGCACAGGGGGCTGCAAGAAGGGGCGATGTTCTCGTTGTCCAGAGACCCAGGAATGAGCGAGCTCTTTCCCAAGCTTGGAAGAAAGTCTCGGCACCCTAAATGCTGCAGGAGCTTGAGATGGCCACCCTGATGTTCTTTCACCACCCTGTTTCATACGGATTGTGCCCATACACTGATCCCACGGCAACTGTAGCTCAAACATGACACACATCTGCACGTGTCGACATATCGTGCTTGGACACTCTTTAATGGTACATGCGAACAGGGGTGCGTTCTCGTTGCTCATCTCTGCGGCAGACAGGGTTTTTGGGTGAATCTGATGTCCTTTATCAGACCAACTTAAATGGTTGGGGAAAAAAATTCTTGTCTGCCTACGTCCTTAGACCAACAGGGTTACAACCTACACCCCTCAGCTCTGAGGAAACTTAAGCGAACATCTTTACTGCTCTGTCTCCTCTGTAAAACATTAGTGATGTCTTCCAAAGACAGCAGACAGCGAGGGGTGACCCTGTCCGGGCTGGCAGAGTCGGGGCTGTGCACGGCGCCTGGCAGCGGGACCCTGGTCCCGGACTGGAAAACGCAGGGCTATCCTGCAAGTCGCAAGTAAGAAGAGATGACATGTCCCCTGGGTCTGCCTTATTTGGGAGTCTTGGACACCTTTCTAAACACCGGTTTAAGAGCTCTTTATTATTGGATGTTGGTTACAGGGTTCAGAGGGGAAAAAGGAGTCCCAGGAGTCAGCACTGCCTGGTGTTTTTTGCAACGTAATTCTTTAAAACAATTCAAATCTTAGCCGTGCAAATTACCCGCTTTGAAACCTGGGGCAGGCTGTGAAGGAACTGACAAGAGGGCGGCATCGGAGCCAAGGCTTCGTGCTCGTGAAGCCCCCTCCGCAAACAGACGCGAGTCCCAGTGCTTGCGGGGACGAGGGACCCTGCCCTGCAGCTGGGGGACGAGCCGGGCGGGACCGGGACCGGGACCGGGACCGGGACCGCTCCCGCCTAGTCCTGGCAGCGTCTCCTTTCGGAAGGAGGGGCAAGAGCTCAGCTTCGCCAGGTTCCCAACGCGACGAAGTGACTCGCGTGGGGGAAACCTGTGGTTGTTGTTGCTGTTTTCCGAGGAAAGAAACCCTTTTCCTGACACCAGGAGCCAGGCACAGAGAAATATTCATGAGCGAGGGGAGAGGGTGAGAGAGGTGACCAGGTGGGGGGGTTATCGGTGCCCTCTGTGCAAACGCCCCGCGGGTCAGGGCCGGCCCCTTGCTCTTGCCCCGGGGCTCCGGTCTGTGGCCAGCCTGGCTGCCCAGCCCTCTTCCAGCTCAGGGGCCCCGAGCAGAGATGCGGGGATGCCCCGGGTTTGGCGGCGGGGCTCCCCACGGAGACCCAGCATCTCTGCGTGGGCAAAAGCGGCTCCGGCTGGCGGGGAAGTGTGTGTCGGGAAGGGACGGGACGAGGTTTTCCTCTGGCATGGGGGTGCAGCGACCGGCTGCTGCTTTTTCTTGACCGAAAGGCGGAGTGCGGGTCCAGCCTCCCCGTGGGGAGCAAGGCCCCCGGGCGGCCGTAGGCAGCGCAGGGAAAGGGGCGGGCAGCGCTCTGGCCCCGGGGGCAGCACCCTCGGGCCCGGGGACTGGGCGAGGCGGGAGCAACTTCCGCGGGGCAAACTTTGTGCGGGTGCTGGGCGCGGGGCTGCTCCTCCCCAGAGCCCGGCGCCCCCGGGGTTTCGATGCCGCCCAAAGAAGGAGGTGGCCGAAGTCCGGAGCAAACCCCCAGTCCCCGGCACGGCTGCGCCGCGCTCTCCACAGGGCTCTTCTTTGAGCGGGGGGGGACCTGCAGCCAGGGGCTCCGCGGGGCGCATCCCCTGATGTCCTGTCCCCATGCGGGACCTGGCGGGAGGAAGAGAGAGGTCGCTGTTTTCTGGGCGGCGGGGAAGGGCAGACCCGCTTCCTGAGGACCGCGCGGAGCGCCCTGCGAAGCGCCGAGTGCGGACAGACGCACAAAGGGGCTTTGCGCCCCTCGCTGCCCGCCCTTAGTATTCCGCTCAGGCGGCTCCCAACAACTTGCCCTGACACAGTAACAAAGGCGTGGAAATGCCAGGACGCATACTTCACTTCTTAACCTGCTGCGAGCAGCGCCTTTGCAAGTCTTCCTGGGGGAAGGAGCTGCCAAAGGGAAGAAAAAAAAAAAAAAAAAGATGGGGTGCCCGGAGCAGTGAAACACCTTGTGGCGGAGCAGAGTTGCGTTCAGCACGTTTCTAAGGCAATAGCCACCTCTGTCTTTCGCCATTCACCCACATAATGCCGAAAGAAGGGGCCCTTTAGCCCGAGTGAAAGCAGAAAGAAGGAATTATACCCATTGCTAGTAAAATCATCTTAAATCAATAGAGCACCACTTGAACTCGAGTTCCCATTGTTTCAGTGAATCATCAATGTTTTTAATTAAACACAGCTCCCCCTTTCTGTTAAAACATTACATAAAAGGGTTAGGTTTCTACTTTTGTTGAGGCAGCTGGCGCTTGTTGGCTGTTGTGTTTGAGCAACAGACTGTTCAATGGGAGCGAGAAATAGCTGCACGCCCTCTTAATAGACCTGTAGGAACAATGCACCTTGAAAAGGAATACATTGGGCGATTGTGTTAGTTTGCTACAAACCTATTAAAGGAAAAATAGCATCCATCGGGTCTAACAAAACGCGTTTGTATTGTACGTCCTTGTCTGCTTCCCATACAGCCCTGGGCACAATGTCCAGACATTCAGCTGGAGCAGCGAGGGCTGGCCAACAGTGCGGGCATGGTACAGGGGACCTGGGGCCGGAGCAAAGGGTGCTCTTGGCTGGGGCGGCGAGGCGGGCGGCACGTTTCCCCAGGGCAAGGCGATTCCCCCCCGGGTGTTTCGTTCGGCTCTGGTTAACCCGGGAGGCAGCCGAGCCGGGCTGAGCCGGAGCGGGATCTCCAGAGGGCAGCCCGTGCCCCTCCGCCTGGGTTTTGAGTGCACTCCAGGGGCATGCTCAATATTGGTTTGCCCTCGAGTGAAGCACTGCTTGTGAGACTCGGGGGGGCGAGGGAAGCGCCTGGTACCCCGCGGTGCCCAAATCCGGGCGGGGGGCACCCCGAAGCAAAGGCGAGGGGCAGCCCGCAGGCATGGGGCTGGGTGAGGGGACAGCTTCGTTGCGGAGGAAACTGCTTGCCCCATGGCTCTTCTGCTCCCAGCCCTGCTGCCTTGAGTTTTGCTGCATCCCACCTGCAACAACGGCTTCCAGAAGGCAAAGCAGCGCCGAGGCACGGGGCCACTTGAAAATGCTCGCTCGGGAAATGCCGGGGTAGGTCCCCGG
Organism: Alligator mississippiensis; assembly: GCF_030867095.1. Taxonomy (NCBI): domain Eukaryota; kingdom Metazoa; phylum Chordata; order Crocodylia; family Alligatoridae; genus Alligator; species Alligator mississippiensis. The sequence goes on from NC_081824.1 coordinate 364,150,944, forward strand.
AGCAGACACTCAAGGGAAGCCCCAGCTGCACGGAGAAGGCTAATTCCCCCTCGCTCCTCGCGAGCTGCTCCGAGCCCTGTCCCAGCCTGCACGCAGCCCCTTTGACCCGTCCCAGGCGTGGCTGCTCTGCAGTGCTGGGGTGAGAGCAGAAGTTGCAGAAACACCTGCCCAAGACAGCAGTTTCAGGAGCCCCAGTCCAAAGGAACTGGCCGACTCCACAAGGAAACCTCCACGAAAAAAAAATCCCTAAGCACCTAGAGACCCTCAGGAAACCAGGTCCAATCGTCTAGCTCCGTATTTCTGGTGTGTAGCGAGCTACATTGTAAACACGAAATAGCCCTTGCCCGGCTCTGGGATCTGGAAAAAAAATAGCATTTCCCTAATGTGCCTACCTGCCTGTCTGTCCCTAACGTACCACCCAGCTGCAGAGCTTTTTTTGGTTTGCTTTTGTTTGGTTCCCTGGCACTACGTTTACTGATCCCAAAGCGCTTTTGCAGAAGGCTCTCCCCAAAGCGCTGTCTCAGGGCGCGTTTCTGGTGTTGTGAAAGCGAAGACTCACAGTGTGGTGGAGGAGCCAGGTATGTCCCCTGCAGAAGAGGTCCCATCTCCGCGATCTGTGGTCCCTACTGGGAGCTCACTCTTGCTGCTTGCTCTGGACTTGGTTCACGCACGCACACACAGAGCAAAAAGTCTCAAAAAGTAAATAGTGAACGGGGATCATTTCAGTCCTGCTGGGCCCGATCCTGCTGGGGCTGCCCCGGCCGACCAGCACCACGCAGGATTGCATCCCAGGTCTGCCACGATTGTCCGGATGAGACAAGGAAGGAGAAAAATCTTATGATCGAGTCCATCCAAATCTGCAATTCATCCGCTCCAGGAGCAGACAGTCTCTCCACGAGGAATTGGCTGGCTAAAGATTTCTTTGTTGCTTTTGCCAAGTCTTTGACTTCTATACAAAATCTGAAAACTTGAACTTCAGCCTTTTCGGGGGAGGGGGAAGGAGACTGAATGAGTGTGTGTGTGTGTGTGTGTGTGTTGGGGGGGGGAATCTCCAGTTTATCATAATGTCCGTATGTGGATCCCTAAAATCCAGCAAACGGAAGGAAGAGAAGTCACCTGTCCCCTGGTCTAACCCTTTACCTGGCGCTTCTGTGCAAGGCTTAGATTTGTATGAGGAACTTAGGGCAGCGCCTAGAGAGCTGCACTCCCACACTGCCTATATTTTAAAGCAGAATCATTGCACGGGGTGAGACTGCCTTGCACTTGAACCAGAGGTCACCGCATGGGATCACAGGTGTTCCGATGGATTTTCATTTTGCCTCCGAGTCATCGGCGTGTCCGCTGTGGGTTATTCAGGGAAAGGGGGACTGCCCGGGTTAACGAGCTCGTAAAGCTGCCCAGAAAAACACCACTGCAGTTCGGGTTTTGAATTCAGTTCTGGCGAATTTGTTCAAAGTTCCAGCCCGCTTTGTTATCCCTTCTCCGAGTGCCTTATCTATTTCCTAGATAATTTCCTCTTTCCCCGATTATTGCGTGTTTAGTGTGCATGATGCCGGGCTTTTTTTAGTTTGTTTTTTTTTGCTTCTTTTGCTGATGGGCAGCCCAGGTCTGGCTGGGACAGGGCATCTCCGCCGTCCAGCCTGGCCACGTCTCGTGCCGCTGGGCTGGGGCCGGGGACTGGGAAACCAAACCTTGGGATCCCACCTCACTGCAGGGGGAAGGGGGGGGGGGAGACATTCAGGCTTTTATTAAAGACAGGGAGAGAAATCCCTTCCCCCGTCGAAGCGATGCAGTTGGAGAAGTGAACAGTAAATTACACCTAACAGCAGCCAGCTAAAAGCTCTCCTCACCTTTCCCTAAAGTAGATGTTAATAGATGGGAAAAGGAAAGCTTCCCCGTGTCTGCCCAGCCAGTCAGCAAGGAAGCTTTGAAAACCCCGCATTACAGGGCTTAAGTGATTTAAAAGTAAGGCCGGCTGCTGGGACTTTTTCACCCTCATTGCGGGACCGAAACTCAGCAATCCTCGCGGAAAGGACGAGGACCCGCAGGAGGCTCCGTGAGGGGGCAGGAGCTCCTCCCGGGCCCGATCCGGCCAGGCGAGGCAGTGGCCCAGGCCCCGGGGCAGCCGCTCTGCTCCCGGATCCCTCCCTCCAGCCACCAAGCAAGACACTGCCCGCTTTTTTTTCTTAATCTCTTCTGGGCTTCCAACACTGCAATTAAATAAATAAGGCAATTGGGAAACTAGGGGCACAGCATCTTTCCCTGACATTTCCAGGTATAAATAAAAGCACACATACGATAACAATTATTAAAAAGCAAAGCGATCCACCCCTGTCTGTCCTTCCCTGGAAATGATCCACCTCTATCTTAGCCCTTCCCTGGAAATCACTTGTTTTGACTCTGTCGCGAGAAAGTTTCATTTCAGAGGACGATGGCGATGCGGCTCCGGGGTTGTTTTGCTATGTTTTATTTGATTTATTTTTTTTAGTCTGGGGGGGGGAGGAAGGACAGGGAAATAAATGACGCTTTTGTTTTTTAGGGATTTTTTTCCTTGTGAGTCTATGTTTAGTTTTAATTTTCCTGTATTTTAAAATAAACACGATGGCTGTCGCATGTTTGATCTTTGCAAGGAGGAAGTCTACATTGTAGAGGAATGTGCAGCGGTTGGGTATGAAAATGGGGTTGTGACTCACAGCTGCAGGCAGAAAAAAAAAAGGCGTTGTGGTGTCAGCCAGAGGTGTTCGCTCTAATAACTCAAGCTGTAAACTGTATCCCCTAAAATTACTTACACAATAAATCACTCCAGGGATTTAAAAAAAAAAGAAAAAAAAGAAAAAAAAGACTGAAAAGTGTAAGACAGGAGAAGTTACCTGCCTGAAGATTGCTTTGCAACCACGGGAATTAGAGGTTTAATTTTTCCTGCATTTCTCAATGTCAAATTGAGAGAGGTAATTGCTGTAGGAGCGCAGGACGGAGTCTACCGTGCTAATGCCATCTGGGCGTGCTAGGGAACAGCAGCCTGAACCGGCAGTGCAGACCCCACCTTACCTGCTTCACAGCGCATTTACCCACTGCCACAAGACCAAACCTTCCCAAAGTTGGTTGGCGAGTGACGTGATTCTGTACACCCTGAGGAAAAAAACATGGCGTTTCCCCTCTGCTCTGCACAGACAGGAACAGAGAAAACGAGAAAGGGAGCTCGCGGGCGAAATGCCTGCTCCTCCGCGGTAATGCCATTTGTCTGCGGCAATTAAGTGCTGGAGGTAAAAAAAAAACCCTCGTAGCTTTTAAGGAACTGGGATGATTCTTAAGAAAAAGTCTTCCCCTGTTTAAACTCGGCGCCTTGGTCCAGGGACCGGGGAGGAAAATTAAATACTTAAGGGGGAAGGGAAAACAGAAAGTTTAAAGCAGAACGAGAGAAGAAACGCTAGTGGGTCATTCACCAGGGTGGCGACGGGGCTGCATCGATGTCCTGATTTTTGTCCCACGTTTGGGCTGGTTTGGGAGCATCCCCCAGCAGGTCGGGGGCCGGCAGTGCCGTGGCGGAGAGGACTCTTCCCCTGCCAGGGCAGGAAAGTTGCTCTGGAGATTTGGAAGAAGAAAGCTGGACCACGGAAAAGAGACATCCGGGAGAGAGGCTGTGGGAGGTGGAGGGAGGCAAAAAGATTTACCTCCCCGAGTCTGCCATAAATGTTACAGGGGGGAGTCAACACCAATTAAAATCTGGACCCCGCGTTCATTAGTATTCATGACATAGGATCTAGCTTTTATGTTGATCTTTCTCCCCGGATCAATATCGCAGCAGCATGTGCCGGGAAAGAGCAGAAATCTGGTCACTGCATGGGGCTGACCTTTCACTCCCTCCCTACAGGTCAGAGCGTCTTCATCAAAACAGGTCAGAGCGTCTTCATAACCAGCCCCACCTAATGCAGCGCCAGCCCCGCGCTCATTAAAACGTAGGCTTCATCTCCGGGCTGCGGCTCGGAGGAACGGGAGGGGGGCGGCTGCGGCTCCTCACGGCGGAGTTAGGGCTTGAAACACGCACACCCCCCCCCCCAAACTCGGGATGGAATTGCTCTTTTCTCTGCCACAAGCTACTCCCTAAACCGGGAGCCAACCCGACCCATCTGCCTCCATCCTGCGAGAGCTCCGCCAAGATCCCGGCTCAGGTTATTGGAGCAGATCGGCCGCGGGGAAGCCCTTGCAGCCGGGCTGTGCGGAGCCGGCTCTCCTGGAGCCTGCCCCGCCCCGCCCCGCCCCGCCCCGCAGAGGAGCCCGCGCGGGGCCCACCCGCAGGAGCGGCCGGGGCGGGGGCCACGGGACAGTGCGAGGGGCCGGGGCAGAAGCAGGTTCCCCGGGGGCAACCTGAGCCCTCAGGGCTCGCCCCTGCCGGCAGCAGCAGCCCCGCTCCAGCCCGCAGCCTCCCCCACTGTCCCGCCCGCAGCCTGCCCGCCGCTCCCTGGCAATGCACGGATGACCTCCCCCTCTCCGTGCTGGGCCCGGGGGCAGAGGGGGTAGCCCGAGCGGCTCGGGGCCGTTTTGTGCAGACAGCACAAGCAGGGAGCACCCCCTGGTCCGTGCCCCCCAGGAGAGGGGCGGGGGCAGCGGGGCCAAAGCTGCTCCCGAGGGAGTCGTTGAAAAGCCATTTGAAGCGCTTGGAGGGCGGGGGCGCGGGGCCCGGGGAGGAAGCCGGGTCGCCAGGACGGGCCGCACGGCGCTTCCTCTGCCGGAACGGCGGCGGCGGCGCCCCAGTGAGGAGGGGGCGCTCCGGCCCCGGGGCCTCCAGCCTCGGTCCGGGCTCCTGCTCCAGGCCGCAGGGCAGGGCACCGCCTCGGCCCCGCCACACGTGCCCGGGCAGCTTGGGGGGAGGGGGCTGGAGCGCTTCACGTCTTCAGAGCCGGTGCGAGCAAAGCGCCAGCTGCAGAGGCTGGCGCTGGGCAGGGGGCGGCCCCACAGCCCCCGCGGCCGGGCGGGGGCCCAGAAAAGCAGGCTCACCCCCTGGGGCCTGGGTGCCCCGCAGCCCTCCTTGCTGGTCCCCGCTTGGCCCTGCTGCCATAGCTAGGGAATGAAAGAGGGCTGATTTGCTACAGGCCGAGGACTCGGGGGGGGGGGGCTCCTGCATTGCGTGCACACGGGGCTGGACAGCGGGTGTGCTGCCTGCTGCAACCCGCCCGGAGACTGCGGGGAGGGGGGGGGGGGCAGCAAGCCTGGTTCAGCCGCTCGCGCCCTTTGCTGGGCACCTCCGGGCTCTGCACTCGGGGGCAGCCCGGCCGCTTGCAGAGCAACACGGGGTGGAAACAGAGGGGGCGGCTGGGGGCAGGGGCAGAAGCGGGGACAGAGGAGCAGAAAGCGGGCAGAAGGAGAGGGCACGGCGCGGGGAGCAGCGGGGGGGCCACGCGGCGGCCCGGCCCTGCAAGCCGCCTGCGACCGCCGGGCCCGGAGCTGCTGCCAGCCGTGATCGTGCCGCGAGGCCCGGCCGTCGGTGGGGGTCGGCGAGGTGGAGGAGGTGGTGGCTGCCTCCGGGGCAGGCGAGCCAAATCCAAGTTCAAGTTCATGGCCAGCCTGGCGAGGTGGCGGGGAGGGGGGAGCCAATCTCGCGGCCAAGGCCGTCCTTTCCCCAGGCCCTGCGGGGAAAGGCAGCCCGGGGAGCCGCACCGCTTGGAGTGGCCTGTCGCTGCCGCCTGGCAGAGCCCGGCCCGGGGCCATGAGGCTGGGGCCGGGGAGAGCGGGGAGGGTTGTTTTCCGCTCCGTTGGCTCTGGGGCTTCGGCCTGCGGCAGGGATCTCACGCCGCAAGGGACGCGAGGCTGAGAGCGATCCGGCTGCAGCTCCAGCTGCCCGGGAGCGAGGCGGGGTGCTTGTGGGGACAGGGAAGGGGACCCGCAACTCAATCCAAGCAAAGTGCAACACCCCCGAGCCAGCGCAGAGATCCGAAGCTCGGCGAAGGCGCCTGACCGCGGGGTGAGAGCCCCGAGGCGGGATCTCCGGGGCCCGGAGGCTGCCTCTCTCGCTGCCGGCGGGAGCCGAGGGGAAATGCCTCCCATGCACCGGAGCCCATCCCGCACTGCCACATTGGCGCGGGGCTGCGGGAGGACCGGGCCTGTCTGCCGGGAGCTGAGGCCCGCGGGCCGCTGGGTGCGGAGCAGAGCGGGGCGCGCCGCCGCCTCCCGAGCGCATCCAGCGCGTTTGCTGCCGAGGCCGGACCGCGCTCGCTCGCTCGCCCCCGCCCCGGGGCCACGTTCCCGCTACTCCAGCAGGACAAAGAACTTTGCTTGGAGCTGCAGCCCCGGCCCAGCCACCCCCAGGCGGCGGAGGCAGAAGCCAAGGGCTGCGCTCGTTCCGCGGAGTATTAGCACGGGACATCCTTCTGTTTGAAGAGCCACTGGAGGACTTGCGGCCCCCACACAAGCGGAGGCGCGGAGGGCAGGCTGCGGGAGCTCCGGCCTCCAGCAAAACTTTGTTCCCTCCGAGAGGCTTTCCCGCTCCCTCCCCGCAGCCGCCCTTGCACCTCCCCCCCCCCCCCCCCACCGCCACCCGCAAAAAAAATCACGGAGCAGGGAGCCCCCGGCTTCCCGGCGCATCGTGGGCCACTGCCCTTGGCACTTAACCGCCGAAGGGGCAAAGAGCTCGGGGCGGGGAGAGCTGCGGGGCTGGCAGTGCCCCTGCGCTCCTTGCATGGCTTTGCTGCAAGCAGCGCAGCCACCGCAGGGCGCTCGGATGCCGCTTGGAGAAGGGGCCCCTTTTCGGCACTTAGCGCTTGGGCCAACTCGGGGCTTTCCAGCCCGTGCCACGATCGCTCCGATGTGCAGAGAAAGCTGCATCCTGCCCACCCACGAAAAAAAGGGCAGAGGATGGCATGCCCCCCCTCCCTACACACACTTTTTTTTCGAATGGCTGATTACTTAGCTAAGCCCCGGGGCTCTGGAAGTCCACACCCTGGGGTACTCCTCACCAAAACCTAGCGGCAAGGCAGAGTTAAACGAGAGCAGCCGTTCTTCTTGTTATCTCCCCTTGCAAACCCAGGAGACATATTGTAACCTTGTGCTTGCTTCTTGATTATTTCTTTAGCTCATTTTAAAATCACAACAGTCATAAAAATAATAAGAATCTCTGCATGCCTTTAAAAAGAAAAACCTCTGAGAGAAAATGAAGCTGATATCCTATCCTTTTGGAGGGCGTCTGGGCCTGTGCAAAAAAATATTTGAAGGGTCTTACAGAATGCACTTTACATTTAAAATGCCAAGCTTAAAAGCACCGGCTGGATATTTCTAATCCCTCGCTTTCCAGAAACGGGGCTGGAGACTCCCACCTGCAAAAATCAAAAAACCCACATTCACGTCAACATACAGATAAAGATAATTGTAAGCAAAGCAGAGGACAAATTGTAGTGGGTGCTGTCCAGAGGAAAAAGCCAAGGTCTCCTAGATATAAACTTAAATCTCTCTCTAAGGAAGGACATCTTCATAATACATTTGTAAAGAGCTCTTCTTGTCACCAGAGGCATTTCTGAAATGTTGTCCTTGTACCAGCATGTGATGTAGCCTTATTTTGTTTTCACTCTACGTATTTAAAAGGAAAGTTAAGGCCAGCTGATGGTATATAGGATTTCGAAATGTCACCTGAAGGGTTTTCTGCTATTTTTTTAACAAAAAAAAAAACCGGTTTTCATAATCTGCCCAAACGGAATTTAGTTCCCTAGAGGCGCGGTCCTCGATGCAAGAAAGCCTTTAACATAAAAAAGAAGCAGTGCTGCAGTTTCAACACGTTTTATTATATTTCTGTATGCATTACTCTCAAAACATATCACAAGAAAATGATGAAACCACTTAGACCTTCAAATAAAAAATCTGAAACAGTTTATGCTCACAATTGTACATATTTATAGTTAAGAAACATTCTTTATAAATACTGTTTCCTCTGTAGCAAGTTAATACCATAATTTAATTACAAATGGATAAATATGGTAACAGATATTTACAGGAGGGAGGGTGTTATTACGGAAAAAGCTAACGGCACGACGTTTATTTTCCTCACAATCTTCCGAACAGGAACTAACAAATCGAACTGGCAAAAGCACTAAAACATCACATGTAAACCCAGCTAACAGAAAAAATACATTCACAAGCGTTGGTGGTGGTGGTGGTGGTGCGTGTGTCTGAGGAACAGAATGGAGACTTTGGCACGGTTTGGTTTTTTCCCCGGTCTAGAGTTGAATGCAGTTTACAATCAAGTTGCCTCTTTAAAAGAACACAATATTCAATAGCACAATTACAAAAGAAACCAGGGTGGGTTTTTTTCTCTTCCACGTTACTTTTTTTTCTTTTTGTCTTTTTTTGTAAAACGGGTGAACTAAAAAAACAAAAAACAAAAACAAAAAACCAAGAGGGAGGGAAAGAAAGAAAAAGCAAAGCAGTCCCTCGCTCTCGGGGCGGGCGGGAGGGAGGAACTCAAGCCGTAGTTTACAAACGGGACCAACTTCTATACACCAAGAATCCAAGAAAACTCCGTTTACCGCCGCGCAGGAGCAGGCAAGCGCTGCTCTATGTACACGTCCCGCCGGGCCCCGGGGGACTCGTCCGTCGCCCTTCGCTCGGGAGGGCGGCTGTCTCCCGGGCTCCAGGACCCCTGCGGGTTGCAAGCCTCGCGGCGGGCTAAAAAGAAAGGCAAAGCGGGCCGCAGCCGGGCCCCGGGGAGGCCGAGCAGTCCGCCCTACACGTACCATTCGTTGAAGTTGGAGGAGAGGCCGCTGTGGCTGGCGCTGGCTCCGCCGCCGCCGCTGCCCCCGCCGCCGCCGCCGCTGCCCCCGCCACCGCCGCCGCCGCCCCGGTGCACGGCCGACACGGCCGCCGCCGCCGCCGCCGCAGCCGCCGCCGCCGCCGCCGCCGGGGACAGGTTGGCCGTGCTCTGCGTCTCGGCGCTGGGCGACACCAGGCCCGGCGGCGTGGACGACTCGTAGCCCGAGCTGGCGGCCGGGGACGACTCGGAGCCTTGCGGGGACGACTCGTGGACCTGCGGAGCAAAAGGCGACGGGGCGGGGTGGGCTGGGGGCGGCGGGCGCCCGGGGCCAGCCCCCGAAAGCAGGAGCAGCAGCGGCAGCCAGCCGCAGCCCCCCCCGGCGGGCCCTACCTTCATGTGCTTGCGCAGCGAGCTGGGGTGTGTGTAGGACTTGTCGCACATCTTGCAGAGATAGGGCTTGTCCGAGGTGTGCACGTGCATGTGCTTCTTGCGGTCGCTGCTGTTGGCGAAGCGCCGGTCGCAGCCCTCGAACTCGCACTGGAAGGGCTTTTCCCCTGCAAAACACAGCGGGGTTACCCACAGCCCGGCCCGGCTCGGCCCCGCTGCCCCTGGGAACAGGCCACAGGTCCCTTCCCCCCGCCCCATGCACGGGGGAGCAGCATCTGCCCGGCGCTTGCCGAGGCGCCATCTCTGCCACAACACACCCGGGGCCGGGCCTGGCCGGGCCCAGAGGCTGGCACCACCGCCCTGCGTGCGGATGGGCTGCGGAGGCCGCGGAAAGGCCCGCACCTCCCGGGATGCAACATCCTGCTAACCTGTAACCCTTGGGCCCGCAGCACAAGGAGGGCGGGGCGCCTGCAGGGCGCATCTTGGAAGTAAACACATGCACACACACATGCTCAGGCCCGCAGGGAAAACGACGAGCCTGCAAAAAGCCGCGGCTCATCCCTGCACATTGCTCCCCGGTGCCAGCCCTCCAGGCGCTCGGAGCGGCGGGAGGTGAGAAACTCCAGCCTTCCCTATTCGGAGGGGAAGCGCTGAACATCCAACTCCATTAGCACCTCAATCCTCGCTTCCAGCCGGCCATCCGCTCCGACACAATGCCTTGAGTGCGGGCACCTCATGCAAATACATTCCTTGAATTTTAAACCTTGTTAAAGCTCGTCTCGCACCTCGCATCCCTGCTTGGCACTTCAGGAAACAATGGGCCTATAGATGTGCTCCGGATCCGAGTCAATATTTAGAGTGGAAGTTGCTAAAATATTTGCCTGCCTTTTATGAAGCAGTCTGGCACCATCCTAGCTGGGAGTAGTAGCAAATGAATAATATATGAAGCAGGAGGATGCCTTGATTTTGTTCCTGTTCAGCTCACGCGATTTGCCACCAGGACGCGCGTCCTGCCCTTCTCTCCTGTCTGACCTGGTTTCTGTGTGTGCGCGCGACTGAGTGGAGCGAGTGTGTGTGCGTGTGCAAGTTCCTGAACCTCAGATCCTCTGTCACCTAGTACATAATTTAATAAACGGTGGCGAAACCACCTCAAGTAAGACTTTTTTTTCCCCCCTAACGAGGAAATTTTATTACCCTGGCTCCCTCCCATTTAAAATTTAATGGGCAGCCTTCCCAGGAAGGGACAGTTGGCCGCTTGCTCCGAGATGTATATCAAGCCCACATCCACGCATACACACGCCCCGAAACCAGGCGATGACAGTCGGGCAGGGAGTGCATCCTGCCCCATCCATGAGCCCTCCGCGTTTGAGCGGAATGAATGAATGCAGCCGGCCTCGCCTGGCACAGGGAGAGGGGAAGAGTGCTTCGAGCCTCGGCACACTTCCACGCTCCTGATCAGCACGATTAAAGGGGTGCATAAAACAGCCTTGCGAGGAGAGAAGCGAGATGTACATATATAGATCTAATAGATATAAATCTATGTAGATCAATATCTATATAGCTCGAGAGAGAGAGAGGTGGATAGATGATAAAAAATAACAAACGACAATAAGCTGACAACGATGGTGACAGTGATGATGAGGATGGTGATACCGACCCCCCCAGCCCGCCAAGGCCAAGCGTGGCGGGGTGGCGTGGCAGCCTGGGCACACGAGAGCCTGTCCCCCTGCCTCCGAGAGCACCGCATCGCCCGAGCGAGCAGGCCCCGCGCTCTGCGGCCGCGCAGCCCGTCTGCTCGGCATTACCTGTGTGCGTCCTTTTGTGGATTTTTAGGTTCTCGGATCTGGCGAAAACTTTCCCGCAGCCGGGGAAGGGGCATGGGAAGGGCTTCTCCCCCGTGTGCACGCGGATGTGGTTGACCAGTTTGTACTTGGCCTTGAAGGGCTTGCCCTCGCGGGGGCACTCCTCCCAGTAGCAGACGTGGTTGCTCTGCTCGGGCCCTCCGACGTGCTCCACCGAGACGTGGGTGACCAGCTCATGCATGGTGCTGAAAGTTTTGTTGCAACTCTTTTTGGGGCTGCTCAGCTGCTCGGGGTCGATCCACTTGCAGATCAGCTCCTGCTTGATGCACTGCTGCCGCATGTAGCGGAAAAAGGCCCCGGGGTGGTGGTGGTGGTGGTGGTGCGCTGCCATGTTCATGCCCATGTTCATGTTCATGGGGCCGTACTGGTTGTGCAGCTGCGCCGCGGAGTAGGGGTCAGTCCTGGGGCTAGAGACCTGGCGGTACTGGTCCGAGCGCGCGAAGACCTCCCCGGGCAAGCCCAGCCGCATCTGCCCGTTCAGCACGTTTTGCGAGGGGTGCGGGCCGTGCTGCTCGTGGATGCCCGGGAAGAGGAGGTGGCTCTGAGCGTCCGTGTGAGGGTGATGCAGGCTGCCGGCCGGCGCCCCGAAGAGCCCGTGCTGCCCGCCGCCCGGCGCCGAGTCCCCGAAGCCCCGGCTGCGAAACAAGAAGTCCCGCGTGGAGTTGAAGGGCGCCCCGGAGTAGGAGCCGACGTGCGCGGCGTGCGGCCCCAGCGCGGCGGCCGGGTAGCCCGGCGCCTGCGAGCTGAACGCCGAGCTCTGCCCCGGCGACAGGTCGTGGGCCCCGGGGTTGAGCTTGAAGGCGCCCATGTGCGCCGCCGCCGAATCCACGAAGCTGTTCTGCGCCGCCAGGCTCAGCTCCCGCTCCTGCATCTCCGCCGCCGCCGAGGAGTGGTGGTGCCGGGCGAACGTGCCCACGCCCAGGCCCGGGAACTGCGGCCCGGTGTCCAGCAGCATGGTCCGGCCGCCGCGCTCCGCCGGCCGCCCCCCGCCCGGGCACCACCCCGCCGCCGCCGCCGCCGCCGCGAGATCCAGGGAGCGAGGCTGCCCCGAGCCGCCGCCGAGCGAGCGCAGAGTCCGGAGCAGGCGGGGACCCAAAGTGTATTAAAGCAGCCGAGGCGGGGGCGGGCGGCGGAGCAGGGGGAGTGGGGAGAGGAGCGCGGGGAGGGAGGAGGGAGGGAGGGAGGAGGAGGGGGGCAGCCCCGCCTGTGCCTCGAGGCACGCGGGCACGCACACACGCGCTGCCGCCCTGCCCGGGAGCCCCGCAGCGCCCGCTGCCCGCTCCGCTCCGCCGGGCACGGGCTGGCCGGGCCGGGCCGGGCCGAGGGAAGGGGCAGAGGCGGGGAGGAGGAGGAGGAAGGCCGAGGGGCTGGATGCTGGTCAGAGCCCGGCGGCGGCGGCCGCGCTGGTTCCGGCGGGGCTGGGGCGCCACATGCGGGCTCTCCGGAGCTGGCGGGGCGCGGGGGGCGGGCACGCTGCGACTTCCTCCCGCCTGTCCGTCAGTCCTTCCGTCCGTCAGTCTATCTGTCTGTCTCCTCCGGGGTTTATCTCGGGGCGCCGCTGCTGCCGCTTTTATTTTTCTCGGCTCCCCACCCCCTCCGCTCCGCCCAGCCTCTCGCTCGCACTCCCAGACTGGACTGGCAGCGCCTCTTCAAACGCCCCCTTTAACAGCAGCGCGGTCATTCTCCCGGCGCCCGCTCATTGGCCGGGCTGGCCCCATCAATCCAGGCGTCCCCCGGCCCGGCTAATCGCGGCTCGCGCCTGCCGGGCTCCTTCCCGCCTCCCCCTCCCGCGCCGGCTCCGGCCAGCGGCAGCGGCGGCGGCGGCGGCCGCGAAGCTGCTCCAGCCTCCCCGCCCCCAGCTCCATCGCCATCGCCATCGCCACCCCGCCCCCCGCCCTGCCGCACGGCCAGGAGGAGAGGGGCTGCTGCTGCCACCGCGCAGCGCGCCCCAGGCTGGGGCTCGGCTTCCAGCGCGCATGGCGGGGGCTGGGGCTACTATTATTATTATTTTGGGGTTTTTTCCTCAGGGGGGGGGGGGTGGAGGCAGGGGGACACACGGAGCCAGGCTGCGCTTGGCCACTCGCCGCCTCCTCGGGAAGCAAACAAACAAAGCCCGGCGCTTCCAACACCAACATTTTTTTTAGTGGGGGGGCGGGATTGGGGGACTCGCCTCCTCACCCTCGGCCGGAGCCAGCCCCGGAGAGTCGGGGAAAGCGGACAAAGTCGGGCTAACGGTGCGACTCCATCTGGGGGGAATAGGAGAAGAAATAATAGCCCCGGCTGCTGAGTGTTTTGAACCACTTGTGCAGGGCAGAGGAATCAATCTGCATGTGGGTGTGCATCGCAGAGCAAGCAGAGGCGCCAGGATTGGCTTGTTTCTTTTCTTTTCTTTTCTTTTTTTTTTAAATGTCTCTTTCCCTTCCTCACAAACCAACCAAGTCCTGCTCTTTGAAACGCGGGTCCTTCGGGGGCAGGAATAAACACAGTCCCACCCGCACACATCCACGCAGAGCAGGCAAGTCCTCGTCCCCTCCCCCTCCAGGCAATGCCCGTCTGGCCCCTGCTTGGGTTTGTTCTGTAGTGGCTGAAAAATACTCGTCTGGGGCCAGGCTGCAGCACACAAGGCTTCCTTCCCCCCAGTCCCTCTCAATAATAATATATATGGGAAAAAATAACATTTCTAGTCTTGACCCGCCTGTCCTCGCCCCTACGTTTACGCTCGTGCTTACCAGAGAAGAAACCAAAAATAAAATATAGTGGTGTGTGTGTGTGTGTGTGTGTGTGTGTGTGTATAATTTTAAGGGGCGGACTAAATTCTTTCCCCGGGACATCCCTCTTACTCCTCAAGTCAGTGCATCCTGCACCGAACTGAGGCAGGCTGGCGAGCGGGCTTTGCGTCGGTCTCTGTTTGTCTGTGTGTTCTTATACATATTTACTGGGTCATAGATCTATACTATTTACTAGACATACAGGGATTAGGGCATCTATTGATAAGCGCAGGAAAGGTAATTTTGCCAACAGTTTTTTTCCCCTCTGATTTGATTGTTCAAATGGAGATCCCCCACCCCCAATAAGATGAAATGCCTGTTCACAAGGTGAAATCTACGCAGATCGGAGGTGCGTAATTCTTTGTCCTGCGCGGGGTTTCACGCACAGAAGACAGGGAGTCCTGCTAGTCCAGACTGAGCGCTGGGGACGGTAAATGCCAAATGAATATGGACAGACGCCTCCGTCAGCTGAAGCCTCTTCCTCCTCTCTCCGGCCGTGACTTGATCCTGTCTTTCTGGGGAGCAGCGCTTGCTCCCCAAAGTTGTCTTTCCAGGCTGCAGATTCAGGGCGTGCGCTGTCCTTGAACTGACCCTGCAGCCCGCGGGCACAGCCAGCGAGCAAACGGGCTGTCCTTTTCTCGAACCCGTCTCAGAAAGGAGGGCTGGAGGGGTGCCCCAAATCACGGCTGGGGCGTTAAAGATGGAGCGCAGCTTGGCAGTTCCAGTCTCCCACCCCGTCAGCCTCCAAGATAACTGAATAATCGTCCAGACAATTAGCCACTTACTTATTCAGCCCCACTTCTCGGCAAAAGAGTTTAAAGAAAGATCCTGCCTCTAAGCATGGAAAGGCCCCAAACACGTCCAAGAAAAATGCGGTGTTGAGCATATTGCATGGAGGGGGGAAAAAACAGTTAACGTCTCCAAGAAAGCCTGCCTCCTTCCTTCCTTCCTTCCTTTCTTTCTTTCCTTCTTTCCTCTCCCCCATTCCCAGATCCCCCTGCTCTGCGTGCTGGCTCCGGGAGGCTGCTTTGGGACACTTCGGGGGGAAGTCGTTCATTCCAGCCCGAGAGCCCGCAGGCTGGAGTCTCTTTGCTATTCTTTAAGGCTCCAGTTCTTCTCTCTCTGCAGGAAACAGAGGAGCTGATCCAAGTTCAAAGTCACGTCGCCGTCCCCTCTAAGAAGTGCTTTATTTCTCTACAAACCGCAAAACCCCTTTCCCCATGTCACAGGGTGAAAAGGGAAAGAGAGAGAGAGGGGAGAGAGAGAGAGAGAAGAAAAAAAAAAACCCGGCAGTCGCTTTCAGGGCCATAGCCAGAACTGCAGACTTAAGCTCATTCTTTAGAAGGAAGAAAGCGACCGGGCAAACGCGGTGGTACAGTGTTTTAGTGAAATACGTTTTTCAACAGGTCTCTGGAAGGTGCACGCACTGCAGTGCTGCCAGAACCGCAGCACCCCCGGCAGCCTCGGGGAGCTGGGGAGCTTCTTCCCTGCCTGTAAGTTGTTCCGAAATTTTCTTTAAGTCTGCTCTCCTCTCGTGCTTACGGACTGCTTATCCCGATGGGATGAGAGGCAGGGCTTTTCCTCTCACTGCATAGACCGTCTTCGTCTTTTACAATCTCCCGCTCCTTGGGTTGGTGATCATCAGCTTTCCAGAGGACAGCTGAGTATTGGAGGGGATCCGGCACCTGATTGTTTTTTGGTCAGTAGGTTGCTGTCCGCCTCGGAAATGTGCGCCGATGGTATTGCAAAATGCTGCCATGGACCTTCTGCGGAGAATGAATGGTGGCGTGAAGCCGGATTGATATACGTACGTGTACAAAATATATCTTGATGCATGTATCTTTGGGACGAGAGGAATGGGACGGGGGGGGTGTTGAAAGTGGAGATGCGATGCATGCTTTCTCTGCCAAATTCCAGCTTTGTTTCCCTCTGGAGCGAAGAGAGGGGCGCGGGCTGGGCTGAGGGCGAGGATGCTGGCTGTTTAACCTGAAAAGAACAGAGCAATTTAACAGAATCACTTGTCCCGTTGTCTGTATCACAGACACTCATAAATTCAACAAGATCATCAACAGGATATTAAGTTGCAGGTTACCTTTGATTTTGCCGATCTTAGCCACTTCTAGGCCGTTCGACCTATGACCCGTGAAGACCACATGTGTTGTGTTGTAGCCTCCCTCTGTAAAACACACTTCGGAACAAAAGTTCTTTGTCAGTTTCACAGGAGTGTAATGTAAAAGAAAAGGGAAATAATGAAAATCTCAGCCAAAGCTGTAACTTTTTAAATGCCATTTTTTAAAAACCACCACAATGAGCGGGGGAGCTTACAAAGGCGCACCTTTCTTTCATACCATTAAAATTTATTGTTCTCTCAGTTGCGCTTATAAAAAGTTGCTATATACAAATGCATTCGCCAGTGATTGAGTGAAACAGGGTAGGGCGCGTGTGGTTTTTTTTTTTTTTTTTTTAAGGATTGAAGGATCAGTCGCGTAAAAGCAGCTCTCTGGATAATATCTTAGCAGTCCTGATGGTGCTGCTGCCCCGCGCTGCAAGCTTCTTCGCTCGCCCCACGCTTCCCCTCCTGCAGCAACATTTTTAATAACTGTAAAAATAAAAACCACCCCACCCATGCTCCGTCAGGAAAAAGTGTGATTTTTCCCAATGCCCCTTGCCCGTATGGAGTTTGCCACGTAAAGCCTAGTGCCCACAGAGCAGCTTTCCAATAAAGTGCACTATTATTGCGATGGACTTTGTAATACGATTTATGCTGTCATTCATAAATAACAATGCCATATGGTAACCATATTGCTTATACAAGGAAAGCCGTCAAAGTGTCACTATTTGATTTATCTCAACAGCTTCTTCAAATGTTGACGCTCAGATAGAGAGAAAAAATATACACATTTTTTTTTAAATACAGCGTTTCATCAGCACGGGAACCAGCCCAACACGACTGGCCTATGTTTTAATTTATTTGATTTGATTTCATTTTATTTTTACAATATTAGGAAATAAATGAGTGGGACGTGCACCTAGAGACCTATTAGGGGCGTTTATGAAGCGGGAGTGCACTAGGAATGACTGCTTCGAAACTTTGTGGTCAGAGCAGAAGTGAAGTTGGGCAGGAAGGAGCTCTCCCCCGGGTCCTCAGTGAGCGCCGCGCTCTGGTTTTCCCCATCAGACCTGAGTCGCGGGACTGGCCGGCTATAGGTCCGTGCGGAAAGCTCGCTGGGAGCTCCCCAGCCTCCTGCAGGCTCTCGCCTTCCGCCTTCCATCGCAGATATGGCGGGGGGGGGGGGGGGAAGAGGCTACAGAAAGCTGGAGTTTATCTCTTAAAAGAGCCCCCTCACGTGTAAAATCTCTGCAGCGGATCCGCTTGGGGAGCAAAAACCCGGGACTCTGATGGACTGGTTTGATTTGATTAGATACGATTTTTTTTCCTTCCTTTTTCCCCTTAGGTGCCTGCGCTCCGCGAACTTCACGCAAGAACACAAGACGCTTCATCTGAAAAGCTGGCCGAGACAAATCCGCCCCTGCCCCGCTCTGCCTCGTGCTACCCCAGCAAAGCCTGCCGGGGGGGGGGGGGGCACTGCCCGCCGCACAGCCTCGGGCAGTGCCCCCCCGGGGAGCCCGCAGCCCCCACCCCCGCCTGGGGCACGCGAGGGCCCGCCCGGTCCCGCGCAGAGGACTCGCCCCTAGTAGGCTGCCCCCCGGGCTGTTCTCGAGGCTGACCAGTTTGGAGTGCACTGGCGCAGACTGGGGGGAGCGGGGTGTCTATGCCGCAGACACTGGTGGCCCTCCCAACCCAGCTCAGCCCTGGCGGGGCTGCTCCAGGAGCCTGGCACCCGCTGGTGCCCCAGCTCCGAGGTCAAGGGGGGCGCGCAGAGCTTGAGGCAGAGTTCACGCCGCTGCCCGCGCACTGCCCGGACTGGCAGGAGCAGAAAGGTGGGCACAAAGCACGCGTGGCGGCCCACAGGCGTCTTCCCGGCCCCGGCCCAGCGGCTCTGCCCTTTCCCACAGCACCCAGATGTGAATGCAGCCAAGGAGTGCCCTGCTCGCTGCCCCTCGGCTTCAGCCGCTGGGGAGGTGGAAACCCCGGGGCTGGCACCACTGCCCTGGCACCGCTGGAGGGGATGAGCCTTGCTGGGGGTGTCTGGTGCCGGCTTGTTTGCCCCCCCCCAATCTAATTGCATCAATGCGTGTTGCTAATCTCGTCTAGCCAGGGTGTACTAACAGGTTTGAAGGTCTTGCTGAGGAAAGCTTTAATTTCCCTCTCATCTGAATGGTTCCCCCGGAGCCTGTGCGCACGGTATAAAATATCGCCCTCTTTTCCCTAAATATCAATAAGGCGCGCATTAAAGACGATTGTCTGGAAGTGGTGCGCGGCGTAATTAGCATACATTTGCATAATGCAGCAGGCACAAAAAGATGCCACCCCGGTCCCGTCGCGGAGGCCGTTATCTTGATATATTTGGAAGAGGATCCCCTCCCACACCCCAGATGTTTCGAGGTTCAGCACATTTCATACGGCCTTTTACTGACGGCTTCATGCGCTTCGCTTGGTCCTAGTTTTTGCTGGCCCAAGCAGTCGTACAGTCCCGAACATTTGGTAGGATTTTTGGCATCAGGGCTAAAGCCGGGGGCTCAGAGGCCAGATGGGTTTTAATCGCAATAGGCGCGCGTGTGTCCGCTACGTCTGCGTGTTTGCATCCCTACGTATGCACGTGTGTGAGTGTGCACATGTGTGCATGCCTGCGGGATTGCGAGCGCTTAAGGGCAGAATACACCACCCCGAATGCAAGGCTGACTTCAGATGGATCCACCTTTAGGAGAATTTAGGCCTCGTAGGAAATCATCCGAATGGTCCTGAGGCTTGGAGGGGGGAGAATGAATGGGGTTTAATTCCGAAGTGCTTTTTAAAAAATACCATCGTCCAAACTGGAAGGACCCGGGCAGATCCCGCCGTTTCCCTACCCACCGCGGAGCCCGCCGCGTTTCCTCGTGATCGCATCCTTCTTGCCAATCCTCATTTAACTATTATTTAACCATAAAATATTTTCTTTATTTTACAGTCCTCATAAAAGGAAATTGATCAGGGAGATATATTTGAATTAAGACATATTAAATCGATGACAGATACAGATCACGCTGCGTTTAACAAGAGTTGTACAAGGAGGCGTGTACCAGATACCGCATAGCTGCGATGCTATTATTCAGGTTTACAGCTTCTCCTCCTCGCATTCACCCATTAAACCATTAAATCTCAGTAATTCAATAAAACGAAGTGCTTAGAATTTTTTGTCAAAAGCTATTTTGAAGAGAAAAAAAGTTTTACTGCGCAATAAAAACATCAAGCAGCCCGTTTTAAAAGCAAAGGGTTGTTTATTTTTGGTCTTTTCCTTATAACCTGACTAAAATCCGCAGGTCTGCTCAGGCAGGTGCCGAAGCCCGTTTAGTTCTTTGTTTTGGTTTTTTTTCCTTCTTTTTTTTTTGTGCAGGAGGTCTGAAACCCATTTGTACAGGTGTCTCTGGCTGGAACAAAGCTCCAATGTGCTGAGAAAACCCCAGTCTGATGTGGTGCTATTTAAAGCCAATCCCCCTGCCTTTGGGAAGGGATCACTGGTCAGGTCCTGATCGCTTCTTGACGATGAGTTGTGGCTTCGCTGCACTGGGGCTGTGCCCCCTGAGCAGGCAGGCCAGGATTTGGCCCAGAAGCAGAAATCGTAGAATAGCCATGGCACTGTCTCAGAAAACAGGTGTGTGGGGGAGCAAATAATCACAACAGACCCGAGACACTAGGTAATCGATCACTTTTTTTTCTCAGCAGGGCTGGTTAGATAGGGATGCTTTGAACTCTGTTGCCAGTGCTCACGGGATCCCCGATTCACTTCTCTGCTTGCGTGAGAAAGGAGTATTCCTTCCTCGCGCCCAGAGCCAGACTGGAAGTTTCCTTGCAGTATTTTTCGATGTTGTTATTTCTCTGTTAAACGATCAAAACGATGCTTGTTGCTTCCGCAGGGCCACTGCACTGGAGAAAGCAAATAGCATCTTTATGCCAAGGCCAGCGCCGGGACAATAAATAACCGCGATTGTTGGTTTTACACCGCGGCGCTTGAAAGGTAACTTTTATTCCTTTTTTAATTTGGTTTGCAGCGGAATTCAGCTAAACTTTCCGCGTAGCCAGCTCCCTACCAAGACAGGAGCAGCCACCTTTGCATGCTTTAAGACCCTCGGCGCCTTGGGCAGGGATCAAGGGGAAGGGGGGGGGGAATGGCCTAAAGAAAGACCATATAACAACTTCGCTTCCATTCCCAAGGACCTGGCAGGCTGGCCAAACTTCCGTGCCAGGCACAGATCACCCCACCGGTACAACCCACCGGAAAGTTGCAGGGATATTATGGGGCTGTCAGTGCACCTGTTTCCCAAACACAAGTCGACAGCAGCGCGAAGCTTGCAAAGCTTTCCTGTGCCAGGCTTCGCTAGTGGCCCCCAGCCCAAGGCAGGGGAACAAGAGATCAGCCCAAACCTCGAAAGCCCTGAAGGCTGGACAAGGACGCGTTGGTAGCGGGGCACTCCGGGGCTCTCACGGGCTATTTTTGTTTAAAAAAAGGAAAAAGGATGTCCATGTTTTACGGCCCCCCCCCCTCTGCTTATTCCCCTCCCCCCCAAAATTGGGAGATTGCGAGGCCGACCCAGCCTTCCCTCCGTTACGGGCGTGAGGGTGGATGGGCGCTGACACGTGGAAGTGACAGGTGGGGTCCTAGCTGCTTCCCCCGGGACAGGGCCGGGGCGGTGGGTTGGCCTGGTCCAGGCCAAGCGGAGCAGCCTCCCCCACGCTCGTGCCTAACCTATGCCACGTGCCTTTCTCTCTCTTTCTTTTGCATTTTTTTTTTTTTGTAGGTTTCCAAGCCCAGGCTCGGCCTGCCCCCGCCCTCTCCTCAGGCCCGAGCAGTGCCATTTTCTCTCCAAGAAAGGGGCAGAGCTCCGCGGTCCCCCGGGACTCAACCCTCTCCTGCTCCATGGCTCTCGGCTCCCTGCAACACTACCCCCGCCCCCCCGCCAGGGACCCGAAACCCGCGCGGGGCGCCGGAGCAGGCGGGGGCCGCGGCGCGGTCAGGGGAGGCGCTGGGGGGGGGGGGGCCGGGCCGGGCCGGGCGGCGCGGCGCTGGGCGCAGCCGGGCCCCGCGCCAACTTTGTGCAAGTGCAACTTCGGGCGAGGAGCCGGGGGAGGCGAGCGCGAGGGCGGATCCCCGCTGCGCCGCCGGCCTGAAAGGGAGCCAATCGCGCGGGCCGGGCCCCTGCCAATCATCCGGCTGCCTCCAATCCCACCCGTGCCATTTCCAAACTCTGGTCCCCACTGCGCGGCTCAAATGTGGTCGAGCGCTCTGCCAATCGCTGGAGGACAGAGCGGGGAGCGGATGGCGGAGTTGGGAGCGAGGACAAAAGAAGTTAAAGAGCCGCTTAACACGTACATGTTGGGGAAGGCGGGCAGAGGGGGGAAAACCCCGCCGCCGAGCCTCCATGGGCCTGGCTGTGCAGGCATGGAGCCCCCCTTGAGCAAGAGGACCCCGGCCCTGAGATTAGCGGATTTGGCAGCGGCTCAGCCCCATCCTCAGCAGAGCATGACAGGCTTCCCGGGTCTGGCGAGCCCCCACGTGCACCCCCACCACCTCCACCCCGCGGACCTGGGCTCTGACCCCGGCGCGGCCCTCACCCCCTTCGGACCCGAGCACTTGGGCCAGGCCGGCGCGCTCAAGCTCAGCCCCTCGCAGCCTCTGCCGCCGCACCCCGAGGCGCAGACCGCCGCCGGCTTCGCCTCGCCCGCAGCGCACAGCGGCCCCGGCTACCCCCCGGCCTACGCCGCCGGCTCCAGCTCCTCCGGCACCAGCGGCTCCGCCCGGGACTTCGGCCTCCGCCGGGACCAGCTGCCCGCGGGCCTGGGCGAGCAGCATCCCGGGGCCGGCTCGCCGCAGCACCCGGCCCCGCACGCCCCGCACCCCCACGGCGTCTTCATCTCCTCCGCTGGCACCTACGGCCCCGCCGACGGCGCGCTCTTCCCGCCGGCGCTGCAGGACCAGGCCGCTCCGGCCGGGCCCCCGCACCCGCTCAACGGGCAGATGCGGCTGGGGCTGGCGGCGGCCGAGCTGTACGGCGGGCCCCGCGCCGAGCACTACGCCCCGGCCGCGCTGCACGGCTACGGCGCCGTCAACTTAAACGTGAGCCTGGCGGCGGCGGCGGCAGCAGCGGCGGCGGCCGCCCACGGGCACCACCACCACCACCACCACCACCATGGCCACCACCACCCCCCGCACTACCCCGGCGCCGCGGCGGCGGCTGCGGCCGGCGCCTTCCTGCGCTACATGCGGCAGCCCATCAAGCAGGAGCTAATCTGCAAGTGGTTGGAGCCCGAGCAGCCGCCGGGCGCCGGGAAGCCCTGCTCCAAGACCTTCAGCACCATGCACGAGCTGGTCAACCACGTCACGGTGGAGCACGTCGGCGGGCCCGAGCAGAGCAGCCACGTCTGCTACTGGGAGGAGTGTCCCCGCGAGGGCAAGCCCTTCAAGGCCAAGTACAAGCTCATCAACCACATCCGCGTGCACACGGGGGAGAAGCCCTTCCCCTGCCCCTTCCCCGGCTGCGGCAAGGTCTTCGCCCGCTCCGAGAACCTCAAGATCCACAAGCGCACTCATACAGGTGGGTGCCCCCTGCCCTGCCCTGCCCTGCCCTGCCCTGCCCTGCGCCCCAGCCTCCGGGCGCCGCTTTCCTCCCTCTCGGCCCGCTACCGCCTCCCCCCTTGTTGCTCTGCTGCGCGGCCGCACATGTGACTGCTTCATGAATAAGTAATCCGGCGGCACGCGGGACACACACGCATACACACACACACGCACACACGCGCGCAGGCTGCCGGCCCGGGCCTGGGAGCGGACACCCGGCGGGCAAGGCCGAGGACCCCCCCCGGAAGAGGACGAGAGGGAGCCCCCCCTCACACGCACTCCCTCGTGGGGTGTGACGGGCCGGGATTCCCCTCCAGCGCCGCCCCCCGCACCAGAGCAGCACGGCCGCCGCCGCGCGGGCTGCCCGGGCAGGGGCTCTGTGACTGCGGGGCGGCGCTGGGGCTCCGCGCTGCGGGCGTCGGCTGCGGGGCAGCGAGGACGGCGCGGGGAGCTGGGTGGCGCTGCTGTGTGTGGTCATGAGGTGTGTGCACACACCTATATACGGCGGGGTGGGGGGGCGTGCTCATCCTATCTGTGCTTGTCGCTTCGTCCCGCCGTGTGTGTGTGTGCATACAGGCATCTATATACCGGGGGGTGTGTCTTTGTGCTCATCCTAACGAGTGTGTGTATACACACACCTGTATACCGGGAGCGTGTGTATGGGGTCATTTTATCGCGCGCGCCCGCGTGTGTGTACACACCTATATACCGGTCTGCGTGTGTGTGTGTGTGTGTGTATATCTATATGCCGGGGTGTGTGCGGCCTTAAGGACGTTTCCCGCCGCAGCTCGGAGGAGGACCCTTGGCAGCAGCCGCGGCGCCCGGGCCCAGCCGCGCCTGGCAGGAGCAGGGAGGCTGCGGGAAGCCCCGTCCTCGGGGGCGCGCCTTGTTTCCTGGAGGAGGAGGCGGTGGCTGGAGGGCTCAGGCCCCGCACGCCGGTCCCGGGCAGCTCCGTCCCTCTGGCCGGCGGGGCTGTGCGGGCTGCGGGCGCCTGGGGCCCCGCCCGGAGGGGAGGCCTCTCCCTGCGGCTTGCCCTGCCTGGGGGGGCCCTGCCGGCCGAGCCGGGGGCAAGGCGGCACGAGCAGCCCGTCCCAGGAGAGCCGGCCGCAGTCCCGGAGCGGGCAGCGGAGGGGGGCGAGGGGGGGGAGGCGCGCCATGGCGAAGCAGTGACGTGCGGGCTCTGTCATAGCCCCTCTGTGACGTCCGGCCCGCGCGCGCTCCCGGCTCGGCGGCGCTGCCAGGAGCCCGCTCCGCCCGGCTCGTGCCGCCGCCGCGAGCAGGCGCTGCCCGGCCCGGGCCCCAGGCAGCTCCTCCGGCTTGGCAGCAGAGCGGCGTGGGGAGGGGCTGGGGGCGGGATGGCACTGCTGCTCGGCCGCAAACGCATGAGCTGCGTTTTCTCAGCGGGATTCCTAAAAACAGCCCCCCCCCCACGCACTCACACTCACACACACACACCACATACACACACACGCGCGCGCGCGCGCGCGGGTTTGTTTGGCGCGGGGCTCGGAGGGGCGCGGGATCCGAGCGGAGCGGCCGCGGCGGCGAGTCACGTTGCCAGAAGCTGCCTGAGGCGGTGGCCAGGTCCCCGCGGTGTCGCTCGCGTGGGACCGAGGCACCAGGGCATTTGTGACCGCGTGGGAGCAAAGCGGGATTGAAGGACGCGGCTTCAATGCCCCTTTGCCACAGGCGCCTGAAGGCTTACGGGGATCCGCGGCCCGCGCCCTTACTGCATTACAGAATGCAAAAGGTTTTCAAGACCCGGCTAGACAGAGCCTTGGCTGGGATGATCTAGCTGGGGCGGACGAGCTGGGAGCCCCCGAGGTCCCTGCTCGCCCTCCTTTTGCAGGGCTGTGACAGAGGAAGCAGAGTGCTCGCAATGTGGTTCCAGCCGGAACAAAATGACTCGGCGCGTTTCTCTCCGCAGCCGCTCACTCCGTACCAGGCATTTGCCCATCGCCGATGAGACAACTACGGGCCAAAAACTGTCTGGAGCACAGCTAGATGTAGCAAATACACAGGCACCAAAGGGTGCTGTATTACAGGACCCGGTAGGACTTAAAGGGACGCCAGACACGAAGGCCTGAGGGGGGATATTCACAACCACTTTAACTGCTAAGCAATGCTAAAGCTATTAAAATAGATTTGCCATAGATTTTTAGACACGAATTAGCCTCAGGTAAATGGATACCGCAAAAGCAGCTCCGCTTCTCTCATTATTAGTGTGGCTTGCTAACTAACACAGGCTGTTCTTCTCGCTAACGTGCGGGTTGTGAATGAGGGTGGGAAGATACTGTTTTATTCTCAGACTATAGCCGGCGTCTGCCTGTGAAATCCTCCGCCTTGTGTCCGTGTGTTTAAACAGGTGTCGTTTTTATTTCCGAAAACCAAAGATTCTCCCTGTACTATAAACTGGTGCGTGCCAATAAGGATAAGAGGTGCCAATCAGTAGGCGAATCCAGATGTTTCTCGTTGTTTATTAAGTGCCTCGGTTATGTTTGTTATGCTGCGAGACACGGACATGCATATATATTATATATGTGTGTATGTGTATATTTCTATGTCTGTGTGTATATATGCGTGTGTATGTATGTATGTGTGTATATCTATGTATGTGTATGTGTATATGTGTGTAGGTGTGTGTGTATATATATATATGCGTGTGTGTGCCTGTGTGTACATATATATGTGTGTGTATGCATATAGATATATTTGCGAGAGGATTTCCTGCAGGGAAAGCATCGCTGCTTTCTGATGTGATCTCTGTCTTTTTGAAAACCGCAATGAACATTTCACAGCTCGAGAACTATTCCGCATGTGACAGGAATGCAGCTCGGACTCTCGGCAGGTATAATCTTTCCCAGCCACAGCCCGCGTCTCTTCCTGAAAAGCAAAGGTTTTGCAGTGCGCTTCTCTATGGAGACAGCGCTTTCTAAGAGCTGTGAAACGTTCCGCTTAGTGGTAGTGGTGATGCTGCTGCTGAAATTACCCCTCGTCCCGATCCGGAATGTAAATGCAGACGCCTGGGACTTCTCGCCCAGAAGATAATGATTCTTGTTTTCCATTGCAGGAGAGAAGCCTTTTAAATGCGAGTTCGATGGCTGCGACAGGAAGTTTGCCAATAGTAGTGACAGAAAGAAACACTCCCACGTCCACACCAGTGACAAGCCGTATTACTGCAAAGTCAGAGGCTGCGATAAATCTTACACGCACCCCAGCTCCTTGAGGAAGCACATGAAGATCCACTGCAAGTCCCCGCCACCTTCTCCGACTCCCGGATCTCACGGTTACCAATCTGCAGGTACCCCGTTAGGTGCCCCGCTCTCCCCTGTCCAGGACTCAGCCAGGGGACGCTCTGCCAATCTCTCCCCTCAGGTCACCAACCTCAACGAATGGTACGTCTGTCAGGCCAGTGGGGCTCCTAACAACCTTCACACACCTTCCAGCAATGTGTCCTCCTCTGAGTCCGAAGATGACGAGGTTTATAGGAACTCTGATACAAGAACTATCCATTAAAGCGGGGAGGGGTGGGGGGAAGCAACAGCAAAGTTTCTGACCTGGGAGTACTTGCACGACTCTCCTAAACTGTAGTGACGCATGGCCTGAAATAAATGGATGGCATAAGGATGCCATCCGGTTTCACTGGCACTATTTATTCACTATATGAAACCCTATGGTGTTTGTACGCGGTAACTAATTTAATTAAGACACTTGGACCTTTTTAAAAGAAATAATAATATTCTTATTATTAATAATAATCATAATTCCCAGCTGGACTCTCTCAGCGAACCAAGTTGCATGTCTGTAGGTATGGGGAAGATGCCAAGGGAGCTCCGTGGACAGCTCGGTTCATCAAGATGATACACTGCCACTGCCAATGCAGTAGTTCTCTTGCAACAGGGGAAGCGGAAGGGCGTGCGTTGTGCAGGCTGACGGAGCCCTCAGCCACGCCTGGAGTGGCTCTTAAATCCTTTAGATCCCATTCCCGGGGCTTCTTTGTAGTCTGAGTAGGCCCCAATTCCGCAACGGCCTCTTGATTGTAAACCAGCACCTGCTCAATCTCCGACCAATCGGGGACAAGGTACACCTCCCAAAAAAGGGTTTTTTTTCCTCCTCTTTAGGTTCAAATCTCTGATAATTTTCCTTTCTGTTCTGAGGCGTTGTGTTTCAGCCAAATCCGATATTTTATACCTAGACTTGTTTCCTTATCCCTTAGTTTTACACGATGTGAACACGATTTAAACAAAAAAACAAAAAACAAAACAAAAAAAGAAAAAAGAAAAAAAAAAAAGATGCAGCATTTCTCTTAACATGTCCTGTCACCAGGAGTCCTGAAACACAACCGGGAAATAAAAGAAAAACTGCTGCTATTTGACAACTGCGATACTGTGATATTTTTCTAAAGCACACAAAATTCAGCTCCTTTTTGTAAAGTTTGTCTAAAAGAGAAGATCCTGCATCTTGATATGTCCAGACCATGTGTGTAATAGCCTGTTGTTAGGTCAAAATGCTTCGGACTTCAGCGCCATTATTCCATCAAAATGAGGAGTTGTGACACTGTTGTGATGTCTACTTTTTGAATGGTGATATTTTAGAATAATCAAACTCCTTTTCTACTATTGTGTATTCCCGGTTTAAATTGCTTTATTTTTTCAACAGCTGAAATCATGTTTGTATTCATTTTTTCCCAACCAATGCAATATCCAAACGACCACGTGTAGTGTTCAGTTGCATTGAGAGGAAAACAATTGTCATAAATATTAAAATTTTAAAGGTTCATAGTTAGAGCAAAAAAATTGATGAGTGCATGACCTTTGGCACAGCTGTCAAGCTATTAAAGAAAAAGGTCAAGGAACTACGACAATAACTCTTAGTCAATTTATTTGCGGTTGGTACGACACATCTCACATGCAAAATGTGAGTCCATCATAAACATCATACAAATAAACTAAAGAGCACTAATTTATCCTCAGAGACCCTGAATACGTAAACCGGTAGTCTCCCCTCCCCCAGGGTTTGTAGAAATTTGTTTTGTGTGCTGTGAATGGTTGATGTAGTCTTGTCATTGTTAATAACTTGTATGTGAATGCTATTATTTTGTACAGTTAAATTAATTTATTTTCGGACATCATCCTTTTCTGGAAGAGTACAGAACACACCAAAGAATTATATTATTAATTTTGGTGATAGATTGTTGTTTATGATTCCATGGTTTGTAAAAAAAAGAAAAAAGAAAAAACAAACAAGAACATTATATTTTTCAGCTTACTTGAATGAACAATGTAATGTGAAAACAGACTCTTCCTGCATGTTTTCTGTGCAGTGTGGTGGTGATGATATATATAGTTTATAGAGATATTATATTAATAGTACAGTGCATGGTGCTGTCACTCTGGAAGCCTTTAAACGTTGTCTTCATATTGTTATGGTGAATATAAAGATACAGACATTCCTTACAAACAACAAGAAAACTTGAATAGAAAATAATTTTTTAAAGTTTATTTGATTTGTTTTTTATTCATTTTCAAAGCCCGTTCTAATAAATAGAAAATAATGAAGTATTATTACTTTATTATGGACTTTTTAAGGGTAATTTATGTGATGTAATCTTAATAGAAATATTTTTCTTGCTGATTTATAACGAACTGTTTAATTTATACAATTTTCCAACAATAGATTGCACTATACATTACTACATGACAGGGTTTTTAAAATATGAAATTAAGGGATATATTACTATTTTTATGTACTTTGCCACACATACGATCACACACTTGCCCATAAATTTTATGACACATGATACCTCCTAAATAGAAAGCCTTCATCTTTGTAAACCTGGACCATAAAAACAAGAATGGTTATCAAGCAAATAAATAAAAATATTCTTCTTATGTATTGCATGTGCTTTACTGATAGATGAGAGACAGACATAAACCAAATATACTCATGCAAAGGATAGATAGATAGATAGATAGATAGATAGATAGATAGATAGATAGATAGATAGATAGATAATGGTAAATCATAGGATAACGGTGAAGAACAGTAAGACAAATGGTAGAATTATTTTTCCAGAAGAGAGACTATTTTTTTCTCAGCCCCCACAACGTAAAAATGTTTCTTCCTTGTTATTTAGATTTTATTTTCATTATATATATGGGACGAGCTGATCTTATAGATCTATATTTACCGTCCATTTTTGTTGTCTTTACTTACGTGAGTAGTTTCCAATTGAAGTCAGCCGGGTTAATCCTGTGAATAAAGCAAAAGGAATTACAGGATTTGGCTTCTAATGATGAAACAATAAGACATTCTACTATTATACTATTATCTTTACATGCAGAGATAAGATAGATGGATGGACGGATAGGTGGGTGGGTGGATGGATGGATAAATAGAAAGACACTATGCGGGTACTCCTCCCTTCAAAATAATAATAATCAAACACAGACAGCTCTAATCAATTAAACTATTAATATTTATTTAGTAATTTGCAGGGCCTTTCTATCATTCTTTTGACACAAAATGCATGCAGACAATGGAATGATTCAATTATGATACCAAAGATATTTTAGTTTAAAATTGTACCAGTAAATTATTTGAGAATATATAATTGATCTCATATTGTTATACATAATATTAAGAGATCACTAAACGGAAAAAAAAAGTTGTTGGGAGCTGAAAAAAAATATAAAGTGTATAAAAATATTCTTTATAAAATATAAAGCATATGCATCTATATATTAATGAGTTTCTCTTCAAAGAATGAAAGCACAGTTAAATCTACTATAAATAATTTTAGATAAAATTAAAATATCGTTAGATCAGCATTATTGAAGATTACTCTGTCCCTCCCCCTCCCCCCCCCCTTTTTTTTTTTTTGGTAAATAAAGCTAGCCCAGGAATTTCAAACGTGTTTTTCCAATCTTTGAAAATGACTGGTCAAAATGTCAATAACATTTTGGTTTCACCAAAAGGTTATAGTGTTTTTTAAGTCAGTTTTGTTAAATGCAGTAAAGGTGAAACAGGTTGCAAAGAGTTGTTTCAAGCAAAATGACAATAACCAACATACGAAGCAGAAAAACACTCATAAATGAGAGCTCCAATCAATGGGAAAACTTATAGCTCTCTAATGAAGTTTCTTGTGAAAAGGAGGGCAACACAAAGCCACCAAGACATGAATCATTCATGGGAAATATAAAAGATAAAAGATATCTGACAATGAGCAGAATCTTGTATAGAGTGTATAAAACAAGTTTCCCCTTCTTATTTTCTGCTTTAAAACGCACAATCTCCCACTCCTAGTGTTCTCTGTCCAGTCTATAGAGTTAAAATTGACCAGTGCACGTCTTGCGCCACTTCAAAGTAATTTACCCCAGAACGGAAGGCTTGGCGCTTGGACAATCTTCATGGTGTGTTAAGATTTCTATGGCAATTGGCAAGCAAGACGTTCCCATCTGAATATGTCTCAAAGAAAGCCACTTATTGACACTAAGTTGGCCATCATCAAAGACTTCATCTTTTCTAGGCAAAACGTGTTCCTAACAAACACTGTTTAAATCATCTACCTTTGTACTAGGAACTGTGAGACATTTCACCACACATTCTTATTTGCGTTCAGACTTTTAAGAGTAAAGCTGTGATACCAAACTCCAACATACTAAGGACATTCTCAAGTGTGGGAAATTACATTTCAAGGCACTCGAGGAGGGGGTGATTTAGAGAGCCATGTACAGAGCGGTGGCGAGCCTGGCGCTGAGCGTAGGTTTTACACACACACGCTCGCGCTCAGGGACGCACGTGTGTACATGTGTGCCGCCACATCTAAACGCTTAGGGAGGAATATGGCTTTGTTTTAAAGGTTGTCTTCCCATGTGGTATTCCACGAGAAATTAAGACAAGAAGTTGTAAATAGACTTAATCCCATGGCTATTCCTTCAAGGTAAGTATTTCAGGTACTCCCAGGCTAAACACACACACCTATCCACACCCTTTGGGTTCTACTCAGACCCGGTCCTGTTATCCTTTCCATACGCACTCAGACAAGCTCCTAAAGCCTCTCTTCCTAGCTGTCCATCTGCCCCTGGCCCCAGAGCCCTTAAACAGACACGCACACACACACATCATATACCGACACGCACACACACACACTCACCGCCACATATTCACACACAACGCAAGTGCCTAATCAGGCAGGGAGAAGTTCAAAGGCAGGTTCTTTGAAATTCAAACTACTGCTTTTATGGTACATCAACATGGAGCGTTAGTATTGCTATGGCAATGAGCACAGCCAAAGCAGGCTGCATTCAAAACAGTCCACCTCGATTCGAGACACTCTATTAAGATACAGTTGCATTGACCTTTAGTTTCATGCCATGTTAGTTCAGTCAATTTTCACTTCATCAGGAGCCTCTCATATTTTTGGCCTCTCTCCCGTCCCTTTGTAGGACCCTCGCCATCCCCGCCAACGCAGGGAAATAAACAAACAAGCAAATAAACAAACAAATAAATAAATGCTAGGGAAGAAAGCTCCAGCTCTTCTTCTTCCTCCTCCTCCTCTTCTTCCTCCTCCACCCCCTCCCCTTGTTTTCCTTCCACCTAAGCACTTTTATTTGCAGAGTGATTGTTCTTTGTTTATTTAATACAAGTACTGTGTGAATGGTGAAAAATAAACACGATGAAAAATAACCAAACAGATGATTCCTCCAAGTGAAAAAGCCCGGACTTAATAAAAGTGCGAGGCAGTCACCGTTGAATGAGAAATCCTTTGAAGTGGAACTTATTATAGGAGGAATACTTTTTGGTTGCCCTAACGACGCTGCTGAATTGAAAGGGCTCTCCTTTGTCAACGATTTGTTCTCCTTTGCTGGGATGCCCGTAGAAATTACTTACATGGGCTGCCTTAACATGCAGCCTGCAAATCAGTAACTTTCCAGCTCAGACTTGCAGACGCCACTCTCCTAAGGACAAAAAGAAGTCAGGAGGAAAACACCCCAACCTTTCACTCGGCTGCTTCTTTTGGGGCAGGAGGCAAAGGGTGCGGGGGAGTGGGGTTGGGGATGGGGGAGGAAAGGGAGGTTGTAATACAACTCCCCCGCGAGCCCCTCCCTGCATGCACACCCGCCCCCAGCCTCAGTAAAACCCACACTGGAGATGGGACCCTCTGCCTCCAGTCCGGCCCTGCATGCGGCCGGGGACCCGGCCAGCTCCTCTCCCCACCCCCAGCCCCCTTTCCTGCCAAGTGATTTTCCCAGGCAGAGACATATTTAATAAGGGTCGTTTATTATGAAAGCGCTTTGAAGGGTCGCCCCTGAAGCCCTGCGTCCATTAAAAACATGGAGGTGACATTTAAACCTCGTTTTAAAGGAGCGCCGGGGTAGTGCAATGAAAGGCAACTCGTTTGTCTTATGAGCTTGGAAACAACCTCCCTTCTCTCCTTTTGACCACATGGCATAACTCAAAAACAATAGTTCAAAAGTAAAATGGCATCGTGGTGTTCAGTCTCAGACAGGCACCCATCTAGCACCAGAGAAAAGGGATAGTCCATAACACAATGTGCTTTTTGTGTCGGACGCTGTCACAAGGCTTTCGTTGTTTGCTTTAGAGGCTGCGCCTGTTATACTTTCTTGAAAGTGCTTGTGTTAAACAAGAGTTATAAGTCATCCAAAACAACAAACATTTTGATTTTCTTTGCCTAAAGGGCTTTCCCTGGCTATGGGCACCGTGAAAAAATAATGTACTTGCTGAGAAAGGAGCACCAGTAGTAGCATTACAAGCACAGTGCATTAAATATTGAATGACACGAGAAAAAAAGAGCTTGTCGAGGGGCACTCAGCCTTAAAGTCTTTCTTCAACTTTGTCTTCAGTGCCTGTTCGACTATTTAAGATGGTGTTAATTAAGGCTGCTTCTGATTCCACTAGACTCCAGCTTTGTCTCTTTGCAGGATTCTTGTCAATAGCCCTCTGAACCAAAAGCTTTCCTCACACGTTGGTTTAGTGGTGCATGTGTCACTTCTTATTTTGAAGCTGAAGAGAAACCCGTATCGTACATTAGG
Source organism: Alligator mississippiensis (assembly GCF_030867095.1). NCBI lineage: Eukaryota > Metazoa > Chordata > Crocodylia > Alligatoridae > Alligator > Alligator mississippiensis. Next base: position 364,183,461 of record NC_081824.1, read on the forward strand.
GACAACGTGAATATAGTAATCAACTGGTATTATAGGAATATTAGGGAGGGCGCTGGGGGCGAGGGAGAGGAGGGGAGAGGAGGGGGCCTCGGGTGGCGTTGGGTCCTGAGCTGCATTCAAACAGCAGCAAATGGTGGAGTGGGTGCAGAGCTGTGCAGTGAAAGGCTGTGTTTGCACATTTTCAAGAGCGTGTTTGGCAAACAAGGGACATGCGGGCTTCATTTGTTTCAAATTAATCGTAAAAAAAAAAAAATCCCTCCCGAAATGATGTGAAAACAAACAGGAAAGAATTTCCCGTGCCCTTCGGTGGTCTAAATGTTCCAGCCCTGGATTTATCTATGTGCATGCACGTGTGCCCGTTCTGACACACAGATGAAGAGGTATATAAATGCAGACTGTATATCTAGCTATGGTTACTGTTCTGATTTATATAGGGGCATATATGTACGTACACGTCGGATATAAATCTAAGTTTGTTTATACACGTGTGAGAGAGTGCACACAAAACTAATACATACAGTGTGTGCAAAAAATACATATTGCACATAGCATATAAATCAAAGTTTGTTTATGTACACATGTATATTTATACACGTGCGAGTGTGTGTACATATGGCTAATACATACATGTAGGTACAAAATACATATCGCATGTAGCATATAAATCTACGTTTGTTTATGTACACATGTGCTTAAACACGTGTGAGTGCACAGCTCATTCATACACGTGTGTACAAAAATGCATATTGCACCTAGGATATAAATCTAAGTTTGTGTACATATACATTTTTATACACCCGAGTGCGTGTACATACGGCTATTGGCTAATACATATATGTGTGTACAAAATACATACTGCATGTAGCATATCAATCTACGTTTATGTACACATGTATGTTTATACACATATGAGTGCATGTACACACGGCTCATATGTACATGTGTATACAAAATATAGATTGTATACAGGATATAAAGCTAAGTTTGGTTATGTACATATATGCATGTTTATACACGTGTTTATACACCTGTGCACACGGCTCATACATGCAGGTATGTACAAAAATACAGATTGCGTGTGCATATATATGTATACACGTGCGCACAAACATTTGCACGTGTGTGTAGACAGCTTGTGTGCGTGCGTGTCTGTATGTGTATGTCTCAAATACACTTTAGAAAATCAAAGCTTCTGCTATACAAGAAAGCTGCGAGCGATTGCAGGTATTTCTCAAAGCGCAAATTGCAGGCAGCAGCGTTGCTCGAGGTAGCAGAGACTCGAGAGCAAATGGGCATTATTTGGGATAACTGGAGGACAAAGAGAGCCGGTGTGTTTTTGTTTGTCCCTCTCTCTTCCCCCCCCCCTCCCCCCTCAGGTTTACGTAAGGAGCGATCCTACAGCGAGCTTTGCAGAGGGTTTAGGAAATTGTGTGAGCGGGGATGAGGTCACTGGGCAAGAAGGGAAATTGTGGTTTCTACCAGGCGCCCTCTAAACCCTGCAGTGACTGGACTGCCAGCTCGGCGCAGACCCGCGCACGCACCGAGGTGGGGCTTCCTCTAAAAGGAGCCAGCCTCCAGCTGAAGGCGGAGGTGTGCGCGGGGGCTGGGGAGATCGAGGGGCAGCCGGCACAGCTTCCTCGCAGGGCACGCTGGAAAACGACGAGTCCGAGCAAAAACCAACCAAAAACCAAACACACCCGGGCGAAGGGCAGGTTGTGAGCACGTCTGGGGGCGAGCCGCCCATCGGCCCTCCCTTCCCGCAGGGTGCTGCTTTCCCGCTCGAGGACCTGCCTGTGGCCGCGGCCCACTTCGGCCCCGCCAGGGGAGAGCGCTAGCGCCGGGCTGCGCTGCTCGTGCCCCGCCGGGGGAGCGCGGCTGGGAGCGGAGCTCGGGCGGCCGCTTCTCTCCTTTTCCTTTTTTTCTTTCCTCCCCACCTCTTTTTTTTAAAACATACGTCTGTGCCTCCCCAGCTCTCCATGCGAGCAGCCGACCGGCCTTTCAGCCGGCAAACCCTTCAAGTCGGACTGGACACACGTCCCCGTCCAGGCGCCGTGCCAAGACCCCCCCGCGCCCTACCTACCTGGCACACACACACCAGCTTAAGTGTCTCGGCGGAGTGGGGCGGGGGCGGGGGGCCGCCGCGCCGGAGCAGAGCAAGGCCGCCCCCTCTCTAGTTAGAGCCGGGCCGCTGCGGGAGGCGCCCGGTGGCGAGGCCGCGGGCTGCGGGGCCGAGCGAGTGAGTACGCGGCGAGCGGGGCTGGGGCCACGGGCGGGAGCGGGGCGCAGCCGGGACTGCAGCTCCCGGCCCCGACGTGTCCCGGCAGGACGGCCCGGCCCGGGGCACCGCATCCACTGCGGAGCGGAGCGGAGCGGAGCGGAGCGGCCGCATCCTCCTCGGCTCGTCCGCAGCCCGGGCCTCGCCGGGGTGTGGGGTGTGTGGGGGGTGGCTCCTGCTAGCCCTCGCCCGTCACTCGCCAGCTCTGACCTTTACGTCTTCATCCCGGCCCGGGGGGAGCGAGCGCGCGGGCCGGGAGCGCCCCTAGCCCGGGCCAGCGAGGCCCCGGGCGCAGGCACGAGCCGGCCCCCGCGCCCGTGCTGCCCCGCGGGGGTTTGCGAGGCTGCCTCCTGCGGGGGCTGCGGGCCGCGGGCGGGGGAGCCCGGGTTCAACCCGGGGCCTGTCAGCGCCCCCTTCGCCTGGCAGCGGCCTGGCAGCGCAGCCCCGCGCCCCCTCCCCGCAGCCCCCCGGGGGAGGCCGGCCCGGCGCGGGGGCCGCGGGAGGGGGCTGTGTGCGGGGCGAGGGGCGCTGGGGGGCTGTGTGCGGGTCATGGGATGGCGGGGGGGGTGGCTTGTGGGGGACCTGTGTGCGGGGAGGACTCGAGAGGCCGGAGAGCGGCGCAGCTCCGGTCCCCGCAGCCGGACGCCGCGCGGGGGGCGGCGCGGGGTTGTTGTTGCCCCCCTGGCGCCGTTTCTCCGGCTCGGGCCCTGCTCCAGCAACTCACCGAGCTTCCTGCGGCCGCGGCAAGGGGGCAGCTGAGCCGGCCGTGCGCGGGGAGGCTCCTCTCCTGCCTGCGGCCACGCGCGCCCCTGAGGAGAGCTGTCCGCGCCGGGCAGGCACAGCTAAGCCATTGCTAAGCCCCGGCGCAGCCGTGTGTCCGCCGTCTCAGGGGGGCACTTCTCTCAGCTCCAGCGCAGACACTTCGGGAATCCCCGGGTCTCGTCCTCTGGTGCGGACCATATTTAAACCATTAAACTTTACATACACTTTTCCCCCCGGGCTGCCGAGCCCAGCCCCTAGCTACTTCAAATCGACAAGGTTAATGAGGCTCTGACCTTCCCAAAACATTGCGGCGAACGGGGGACATATATTTTTTTTAATCGCTGACGTATGATGTAATGTTCATTATCTTTATTTCTGACCTAATGGCTTTTAAAGCCCTGTCTGGCGAAGAGCTGGGTGTTCAGATATCTACGAGGTTATATTTCACACTTGACAGACCTGTGTCTAATCGCTTTATAAATATGCAGCCCGGAAACATATTCGTTAGGACCGCGGAGGAAATGCAGGGACACTCTCTTCCTCTAGCTGCTCCGTGGTCCTGCTTGCATGAGGGACATGTGTAAGTGGCCGCCTGAGTGCACGATGTCCCAAAGCTGTTCTCTCCTGCATCCCAGCCAGATCCTACTCCATGGCCTCAAATACAGGTGACAAGCAAGCGCCTCGAGTACGGAAATGGAGAATTGAACCCAGGAGTGCCACGGTGTTCTTTGCTAGGGAAGTTGATACGGTTTAAAAAAATACATATACATATACGTAAGTCTTATAAGTCTATATTTGCACTTATTTTAAGGTGCTCACACATCACACATACACATGCACCTTAAACTAAGTACAAATACAGACTTACGACTTATATATATATGTGCATATAGTGTGCATACACATGCACATAGACATATGTGCACTTTAAAAAAACGACATGTATACACACATATATACACACACAAATATGTTTATATATATGCATACACACGTATGCACCTTAAAATAGGTACAAATACAGACTTATGGCGTATACATATATATATTATACACACACATGCACATATACATATGTGCACGTTAAAATAAGTGTGTACACTCCAACACACACACACACACACACATACACACACGCACGAGTACAAACATGAGTACAAATACAGACTTGTAAGACTGCACTCTATTTCAATGTGGGGAAGGTTTTCAAAACTATTTCCCAAAGCACAATCAGCTGATTATCAAAATCCAAGACAAATTGAAATGCCAGGATTTTAGGAATAATGGTTAAAAGGTTGTCTCTAAAATAATAAACACCGAAACCAGTTTACCCAACTTTACAGGGGTGGAAAACGCGGTTTGGGCTTTATTTGCAGGCTCGCGTTTTCGTCGTTTCACCTCCTTCTTGATGGAGAATTGGTCTTATTCCCCCACCGCCTCCCAACGTGCTTTCAGCAGAGCCAAAATGTGGCTTGTATCGTGCGCTTCTTATGTCTAGTCTAAGTTACTGAAATCGAAAGAGACTCAAAGTCATGTTCTGTTTTTACCTTAGGAAAGGAAAAGCTAAAAAGGAAGCCCCGTCCCCTGATTTAGCCCCCGCCTTTTGGAAAGCATTCGGTTCAATGCCCCAGCAATACCAAATCTGGACTCAAAGCCCGGCTAAAATATAATTTCCCTTTTTCACTACAGCAGCGACTGCCCGGCCCAGACATTCTTGTGGCAAGACGATAACTAGGGCTGCTTTAATGCGGTATTAACGAGGGACGCGCACAACTGAAGCAGAGGAGGGGATTACTGCAGCTCAATACAACTCGAGTTGCCGGACAGCCCGTGAAAGAAAAGCACCGCAGTGGTGTTTTAAGGCGAGAAACGCATATTTCAGTGCCCCGGTCCAAGCCGGGCCCGGGACTGCAGGACAGGGCCGAGCCATGAGCTGGGCGCTCCCGACCGGGACGCAGCGCGGGGCAAAGAAAGGTTGCTCCCAGCACTTGAGGTCTGGTGTGCCGGGCCGGGGGCTGGGAGCTGCGGGCGCTAGAGCTCCCGAGCCCGAGCAATGAGCCAGGTGAGGCGCCCCGAGGCAGCGGGCCCGCAGGACCTGCTAGCGGGGTGCAGCCGGCAGCATCGCCCCGCCGGGCTGTGCCCGGGATCCCCGGGCTGCGGGAGGGGCCGAGACTGTCCGCGCTGCCCTTCCCCGGCCGGCCCGGGCCCGGCTCGCAGGGCTTGCTGCGGGGCGCGGTGCCCGGGCCACCAGGGGCTGCTTCAAACGCGGGGCGCCGGCGGGTGACAGCGCGGGGGCGGGGGCCAGTCGCTGCCCGGTGCGAGGCGGGGGCTGAGAGGGCTTTTGTGCCTGTGAGCGGCCGCGGGGCTGAGCCCGCACAGGCGGCACCCGGGGGCGCGGGGGTGCGGAGCGGCGCGGTGGCCCCCGCTGTGCTGAACGCCCCCCCTCCCCGCTCGCAAACTCTGGCGGAGTCTCTGAACTGAGCGCTGGCCGTGGCAGGAGCAAATCGCGGGCGCGGAGGTGGCGAGCCGCCCTTCCTCCCGCGCGGGTGAGGGCCAGCGGGTGCCCCGCACCGCACGCCTCCCGGCGCCGGGGCTGCCTCTGGCCCCAGTCCCGGGTGGAGGCGGCTCCGTGTTGGGCCGCAGCACCTCTTTACCGTCTCCCCGCCCGGGTATTACAGGCGCAAGGGAGCACGTGGAAACGGGAAGGGGAAAGGACATAAGCGCCGCTTGCCTCCCCGCTCCGACACAACGCCTCGGAGCCCACGAACACGCAGACTCTACGCCCAGACAGGAAACTTCGCCTTTGCAATCCTGATCAGAAACCCCGGGGATTGTGGACAGGCCCAGGGTGGGGGAAAAAATAGCGAGGTTTTTAGCGGGTGGAGGGGGGCGTTGTTTAACTGTACTTAGGAAGTATGAAACTAAAGCAACTCTTTTGAGTTCAAGTGTGCTGATCGTGGGCCAGCAAAGAGCCGGTGTTTTTAGCAGCATTGCCAACAGTGCCTCCTTTCCAGGGACAGCCCTTGGTTTTGTTGCCTCCCTTCGCTCCCATGGCACAGGACCAGTCTCTGTCGGGAGTGCCCGTCGCGCGCTCCCTGCGCGCCGCTGCGCTCTCGCGTGTCCCCCGCACGAGCCCCGCCCAAGCTGCACGGGGGTGACTCTGCCCCGCGCTTCCCACTGACTGTCACCACTCTCATGTGTCCTCCCGACCTGGCGGTGCCCGGACGGCAGATGCGTCCTGCGGAGGTCGGAGAAATGCAGCCAGTTCTCGCTCGGGCCCACCTTCCCCGAGGGCCCGCCGCCCCAGCCCCGCGGACACAGCCCGCCACGCGGGGTGCACAGGCGACATTTCAAGGCTGCATAGACCAACCCTAACACTAATACGAGCCGGGGCGTACAACCACTAATAGCCCGAGAAATGAAGGGGGATCTTCCAAAACGGGAACTGCAGACATCGTCAAGTTCCCAGGGCGTAGCTAAATCTTGAAGCATATGTCCTGAGTTCTTGGAGACGTGGATCAGTTGGAGAGCTGATGATTTAGCAGCATTTGTAGCTAGAGGGTTTATTTAGGCAGGGTTTCGGGTACGTTTCTGTAGAAATAGGCATTGTTTCCTCCGTGTCTGTTGCGGCGTTGTTTCATAGTGTCCTCAGTGTCTATTGTTATGATCACAACTTGAAACCTCTTCCCCTCCCCCGTACACACGTCTCTTAATTAGGAATAGCAGAATCGTCCGACATGATCCAAATATCCCCAGGATCATGTTCATTAGAGAGGTGAAATCCAAAGCGATTTTTTTCTCTAGATACATCAAAAATGAATAAAGGCTATTTGGTTGGCATTCGTCAATACACTCACCCTAGCCCAACTGAATGCTTTCTTTCTCCCTTGAATCCCTGAAGGGCACAACAAACTCCAACAAGCAGAGCCCTTGGTGAGGGGTGGGGATGCCTATTTAAGGGCAGATGCACCTTTATGTGAATTGTCTTGTTGGGTAGCACTAACTCTGGCACTCTGCTGTTCACTAAGTGAAGTCACCTGTACGGTAAGGGGTCTCTTGCTTACAGTTACCTAGTTGCTGGCAAAGTCAGTGCTCTATAACGTGCATTTATCTGATTGGGGTAGGAGAAAAAACCTCCAACCTAACCCCATCTGACCCAACCCCCAAAGTAGGTGAGCAGCAAGCTTGCCTTCCCATGGCTTGGGCACACACAGGCCTGCCACAGCACAAACAAGATGCCCACAAGGGCACCTGCAGCCCTTGTGCTTCCCAAAGGGCCTTGGTGGGCAGATGAATGTGGGTGCTTCAGGAAACTGAGGGCCAAGCAGTGTAGTCCGTACCCAGGCATGGCTCCCCTTCAGCTCCGGGGTTTGCTCTGTGCTTCCCACCCCAGCCCTGCAGAAGGTCTTCCAGGGCCCTGGAGTCTCAGGACAAGGAGTGATCAGGGTGTGTGGTAGGGTGAGGAAGGAGAGCATGGCAATTAGTTACTAATAACAATCCTAATTTTCTCCTGCCTGTGGCACACATAGGCTGCAGCTGGGCAGTGGGACCAGGGAAAGCCCCTCATGGGGGCAGGACTGAGAAGACACCTAGGTGCCCCATACTCACATGGGCACTGAGGAAGGGCAGTAAGTTTAACCTCTGCCATTCCACTGGGCTCTGGCCACCGCTCAGGTGCTCAAATTGCCTGGGGAAGGCCTGGACTTTCCTACCTTCCTGCACTGCCCTGCTCTGCTCTGCATAGGCTCTGTGTGGCACTGCCCCTCACTTCCCCTTGAAGCCTAGTAGCAGTAGCAGCTTTCCCTCAGCATTATCACATCCTCCCACAAGGTTGCACTGCTGGTGCCCCCAGTCTGCATACTGCACCTTGCTGGCACCATGTTTTTTCCTGTGTCTCAGGCTCCCCTCACCCCAGCCCACAGCATGCACCCTTCTCATCCTTCCACCCCTCACCTCTCATACTGTTGCTGAATCCTGGTTTGTGGAGAACAGCAACATTGTCTGCTGCCTGACACCTGCCCACCGTGTGTGCAGTGACAACGAGGGGAGGATGGACATTGTGGCAAACAAATGCCTGAGCCATGGGCATTGCTTGCAGTTGTCAGTCTAGCACTCACCAAACCAAAGCTGATCACCAAAACTCAGCAGCATGGAATAGGGATGAATTAACATTCTGGCTCTTACCCAAATTTATAGTGTGTGCCCTAGGCCCCTGAGTGCTTGAGAAGGAACCCAGTTCCAGGGACCCAGGGACTTTATCAAAATCCCCCTTAAAAACACTGCTAAATAAAGTCATAGCTAGTTACTGCTTGAAAATCCAGGATTGTTAGAGGCAATTGACTCATTCCCTCACAGTGCAGGCGCTGGCTTTGCTTTCTATGTTTGCAACTATAATTTGTCTAAACTCTGCACATAGAGGAACTTGGAAAATAATTTGTCTGCTGCTTTTTTGTTCCTGCTTCTGATAAAACAGTCTCCTGCAGGAAAAAATAGCAGGGGAAAATATTTCTGTTTGGGAATATAACCTTCTAATTAAGGTGTTTGGAGAGTAAAGCTGCAAATGTGTAAAGCTGTGCAGAGATAACAGGTAGAGAAAAGAGTGCTGAGAATATAGGAGTAAAATAAGGAGCATACTTTTCAATCAGCAATTTACAGAATACAGTGGAATAAGAATTGATATGGAAAGTGAGAAAAACTCCGGGAAATGAATATATAAATGCAACAGAAGTATAGGTATATGAATCCTCCCTTGTCATGTTATTTGCTCCCAAACTGTTGATTGCATGTGCATGAGTGTGTTTCCATAAAGTAGACTTTTACAGAGTACTGCATAATCCTGCTTTTGTTCTTTAAGAGATTTGGCTGCTTTAGAGCTCTATATTTGAAACTTAAACTTACCTACAGAGACTCTACTCTTTTCTTTTTTTTTTGTTAATAAAATATAGAAAATGACCAATAAGGATGAGGCAATCATGACTAGATATGTACTTTATACATATTCAGACAGTTACGCCTGAGAATTTGTACTTTTCCCTTGCCAAGATACCTTGTCTCACCAGCAGGTGTTACTAACTGGGGCAGTGTTAAAATAGCAAGCAGGGTAACAGAAGAAGATTGCACATAACTAAGCTGGATAAGGTACAGAATATAAACAGAACACTAGTAAATCAGAAGCAAATTCAGCTACCGTATTGTTATCTTGCTTACAAGAATACACAAACCACATCTTTCTTTCAGCATAGAGATTATAAATGGATCTCCTACATTTGAAAAGGTCTGTGCGCCAAAGTACAATCTAATTTCTGCAGTGCTTTCAGAAAGCTTCTAGATGACAGATAAAAAGCAGGCAAAGTTACACTTGTCTTACAGTTCCCTAGCACTGCATCCTAAAGGGGAAAGCCAGCTGGCATAGGCTTTGAAGGAGCCATTATGCCAAGCAGGAGATCCAGTCCAGGGCACAAGTTCTCATTTTGGAAAGCTCAAGGGAGTGCAGAGGAAGTGATGAAGTCAGCTTGAGAGATGTAGGGGAAAAGGCAGGAGAAGATAGGACTGCAGGATCACTAGCTTCACTTTTCTGTACAGTAACTTGCTTCTCACTCAACAGAACCACTCAAATTCTGATCACAGAAGTGGGAATTGCACCTGTTTCCTTTCCTAGATTTAGTGACTACTTCCTGGGCAATTTGTCCCTGTCTTTGAAATGGCAAGGATAATCATAAATGGTACCAAGAATTCAGGGTCTATATACATTTCCACTAAAGTTACAGGGAATTCTAGCCTAGACTTCAATGAGAACAGGAATAATTCCTAAAAGGTACATGACTGAACACAGAAATGAAGGTGTGAAAGTTCAATATGAAAGCAAAATCTGAAAGCAGTTAAAGACTACCATTGGTTGTGTATTGTTTTACGGGGGTGACAGAGTTATTATGCTCACCCCCAAGCAGAATGTGACTGTTTAATTGGCTGTGTATCCACTGTTTCCATTTACTGCTGATTATTATTTACAAATGGTGTTTTTCCTGCTTGAAAATATGGATCTTACATTGGGCCACTTTGGGACAACATTTAATTTTACTTAATAGTGTGAATTTTTAACCCAGATAATCCTGAGTGCCCTCAAGACAACACAACTTGGCATTGGAAAGATTTCTAATGAGCTCTTTCCTAAGGTAATAATTCCCTTAAACAAGCTGGAAGATATTTTTTTCCTTCATCAGAAAATTGAAAATCTTCCCTCAGAAATGTGTTCAGAGAGGCAATATCTAATGAGCTGTGTATGGCAGGATGCCCTGAATTCTAATCCCAGCTCTAATACACATTTCCCTTCTGGGAAATTACTTCAACCTCATTTTCCCCATCTGTAAAATGGAGATAATATGAAACGCTTCTTTCCTTCATAAGAATTCTATTGCCAGGTTAATATTTGCAAAATATTGTTCAAAGATTAAAAGCATCATTGTATGTGTATTTGTACCTAGTTTTTTGTGATTGCAGCCAGATCACAGCATTCTAGTCCTAAGTATTTTGCTGCTATTACAGTTCAGTTGGCATAAGTATTATACAACAGTGTAATATTCCAGGATCTCATGTGTAGACATGTAGGAGTCATCCTTTGTTTTCTTTAATGATTTCAAGCACAAAATAGCCTTTTTCCAGAGCTGCAGCAAACCATTTGGCCTCCTGGCAAACAGCTTTCCTAATGCTTGCAAGCTTACTGCTGTTTGCCTAGTAGGCTCACTTTGGATTATGCCCATTAGTCTTGAAATGTGTTTTTGGAGCCCCAGAGCTGGCAGAAAATTCATACTTTTGAAAGTTCCAAAATTACTGTTGCTGATATAAAGCAATAATCCTGCTAGGGATGCTGCATTATGACATCATGGGATGCACACCTGTCTCATCCCAGAGTCCTGTCTGCATAGGAGGCAATGTAAAACAGCACTTTTAGGTGTTTTCACCACTTTTCATAAAGCATCCAGCAGCTCTAGGGATAAAGAGAAGAGAAAAATGGGAAACTCCTAAATAGCACTTGAATGTACAGTTTTGTGTTTGGAGTGGGGTTTTTTTTAAACATACTAATACTAAAGAATTGTCAGGGAGCTAACAAAGGAGATTTTTTTTCCCATCTGAAACAAGGCACAAAGGCTTGAGACTCAAATATAATAACAAACAGTATATCAAAAATAGAAGTGGGCCATAGACACTAACCTGACTCCCACTTCCATATATTTTGTAATATCTATCAAATGGGGTAAGAAGATAACTCTTCTAGCTACTATATTGCTGCCGCTATGTGCAGTGTCACTGGGGAACTGTCCAGCAAAACAACACCTCCCACAGAACAGTACAGTATATCCTCATCCAATGCCAGTCTAAGAAAACCAGTGATACTACTGAAACCTGCTATCATCATTGGAAAATGACCAACTGAAAAGTACTGATGACTGCTAAAGCCCCTTGCCAGTCATATCTCAGATAAAGAACTTTCTAATTTTTGACCATGTGAAAAATTGTCTCAGAAAGTCTTTAAGATTTGCTGCCAGAGTAGAGGCTTTGGAGTCAGAAGACCTGAGTTCTATTTCTAGCTCTCTTACTCTCCTGTTTTATGAGCTGGGCAACATGATTCTTCTATTGTCTTTTGTTTAGAGCGGAAGTACTGCGAGGCAGGGACTGCCTCTACTCTGTTTGTACAGTGCCTACAACAATGTTGTGCCTATTGTCCAGACCCCCCAGCCTTCCTGCAGTTATAGCAAGGAGCTATAGCAAGCATGGAATCCATTTTCACGTGTTTCTATTCACATGTAATCTATAAGCTTTCTGTCTTCATGCGATGGAAAATAGAGATAGCCCCGCTTTACTGGAATTTTATGTGTAGTTGTGGCCATCACCTAAAATTACCTGTTTTACATATACAGTTAAGTGGCCCATACAACTCTACCATTCCCTGTTTAAAGCCTGATCCTAAATGGGTATATATGCAGCTGTGCATCAGTGGCTCACTCTTCAAAGGGGCTGGTAGGATATCAGCAGAGCTGTGTCTTCTCCATGTGCTTTGCTGGGTATCACACAGCTTATTGATCCCTCTTGGTTCCCTACAAGCTGGTCTAATTGTTTTTAAAGCTAGAGGAGATCATCACGCTTATAGCTTCACACTGGGGCAGAGTACATGTCCTGGGCCTCCTGGGCATCAATAGCAATGACATTAATTGCACAGAGTGCCCCTACCTGCCCCCTCTGATCTGGTATCCCCTCTAGCTGCAGTATTATCTGCCCTACTCAATCTGCCCTAAAGTAGTGGAGGTTGACTGAAACAACAAAAGACCTTTTTCCGCATTTTGGTTCCAGCCATTTGTTGGAGGCCATCTTTGTAGCATCTCCTAATAATTTGTATGATGAATTAGAAAGGATATTACCTGAGTAGAGCATATGAAATAAAGCTGTCACACTACACCTGGAGCACAAAAATATGAAGGGTGAATGTTAAGGTCCATTTACACTTGAAATAAATCCAAGTCAGCAGCACATTGGTTTAACTATGTCAAAAGCTATGACTATGGTATGAGCTTCCTTGCAAATCGCAGTCAATATTTCTGAGTTTAAAGCTCAGGAAAGGCTTCTTAACTGTAAGGGCAGTAGGACAATGGAGGAGTTGCCTAGAGACATGGTGGGAGTTTCTTCATTGGAGGGTTGTGAAACAAGGCTGGGTAGGCCTCTCCCTAGGACAGTTTAAGAACAATGAATCCTGTATCTGTGTAGGAGTTGGATTATGGTAGATCCCTTCCAATCCTATGATGCTAGAGATTGAATGCTGTTACATATTGGGCTTCTTGTCCCCATTCTAGTATTGATTGGCCTTTGTTTGGTGAAGGGAGGAAACATAGAGACCATTAAGGATCTAATGTTTTATTTTTAAAAGCATGATTTTATTTAGAATGCCAAAAAATACAAGAATGATTCAACATGTAAAAGTTCAGGTTATAATAATGCCTTAGGAAGAATCCAAAAGCTCTGGCCCTTACATAGATCCAGTCTAAACAGAGTCCTACCATGACTACATCTCCAAATGTTCAGAGGTAAACTGTATGTTCCACAAGCTCCATCATCCTTTAGTCTGGGTCAATCACTTGTCCATGCACTTTTCCTGCACCATTATATGAATGTGTTAAACAAAACAATCTCTCTCATTTTTTGCTCAATCAGGGGCTAAGGGAGCACTTAAACATCTCAGGAAAAAGGCAAGAGAGGAAAAAAAACAAAAAAGGAAGGAATTAAAAAAAATATCAGCCAATGCTGGTCTCAGCTTACCAAATAGAATTGCCAGTGTGAATACTTCTGCCCCCATTCATGGATGGGAAAGACTGCTCTTTAAGTGATAAGTAAGGTCTGCTGATGGCCTTCTCCTCATGAGAAAAGTGCCCAGATCTCAATTACTGTAATGTGTCAGAGAATAGGGGGAACCAGCACTTCAGCGTGCACCTTGCCTATCTTTGTCTGTCTTTTCCTGGGGACTTAAAACTAGGCTTAAGGCATGAGCTTTTATGTCATGAAGGCATCCTATGGGCTCTCTCCATCTTTTTCTTTCTCAGTAATAATGTTTCTGTTGGACAAGCTGAAGAAATACAGAATTTTATAACCAACTTTGTATGTGTGCTAAACACTTGATACTAACCCGGGTCTGGGTGCTGGTGATTGACATGGTATGTTCATAACTGTCTGGCTGAAAGGAGCATCCTTTTCTAATTTCTCCTATGAGAGGCCTTTTTCAATCATGGAATGAGATGCTATCTGTGTTTTATTTTTTGCCTCTTGCAAAAATTAATTAGTACCAACCATGTACAAAAGTATAGGATCAGGCCCAGAAGATGAATCCAGGAAGTCCATATGAACATTATTTTTGCTCTTTATTGCTTGCAGTATCTTCATTCAGGCTTGGAAATTAAAGTTCCTTCCCTGCCAATGTTTTCTCTTTCCATTTGGTAAGCATTTCTTTCCAAAGGAGTAGAAGCCAAAATGGCTGCCTTGCATAGACATCAGCTCTGTGTGCACCAATATAATCAATGCTTGTCAACATCAAAGTGCACAGTTCTGGAATTAGTACTACCTGTATAACCACAAGTAGGAGGGCTACCACTTCTTTTTTTTGTGTGCCACAGAAAACTAGAGTCTCTTTTTTAAAAATTAAGACAAAGAGCTGAATATTTTTTCAAGTATGTAACCATTTTTTACCACTCTCCCATGTCCCCTTAGGACCGGATCTACTCTGAAGTGTGACGCATTAAAATTGACAGCATGTAATTCTTCGTTTATTGTGTCTTGATGACTCCTGACCATATTTGCTCAGGTTGCAAGTAAGAAAAAGGCTGTTCTCCTAATTGCTAGTCCTGCAGACTCAACCCTGGATCTGAAAATAAAACTAGGTGCTTTCAGACTTGTCCATCACCATCAGTAATAAATGTAGGGGGCCAAAATCTCTCCACAATTGCAAAGATGTGGTTTTGAAGGCCTAGGAAGGAACTGGTTCAAAACATATTTTTCATAATTTCTGTTACCTACCATAATCCCTGTATATTTCTTGGAGAAAGTGGAAGCTTCAGCCCAACTCAGAAACCTTGACTGAAAGCAGGCAATGGAATTACCATAGGCTTTTCCTTGACATGAATGACCTAGCGTAGGGGACCAAGTGCAAGCTGTTGCAGTTTACAAACTGATGGGGTATGGAGAAGTCAGGAAAAGCATCAAAAAAGAGGTAATGAGAAGGTATGAGATAAGCAACCCATGCCCCATGCTGCTCAGTTTATCTCACACTATCCTGCTGGGTGTTTCCACTACTACATCCATGTTCTTTCACACACATGCACACACTCATGTGCACACACATGCATACAACAGAGCACATATTTTAGTTCTACCCTTTCTTATTTGTGCCGTTTGTGCCACAATTGGGGCTTTTTTAAATGTAATGCATACAGTTCCTTCACCTCCTGGGAAGATCCCACACATGGAGGGTGTGGTCATGTACCTGGGTGGTAGTTGTTTGTTTTCTGTTATGATCCTTTCATTTGTCTCTAAGAAGAGGTCTGTTTTTTGAAGCCAGTTGTTTTACATCCCAAGTTGTTTACATCCCAAGATAACATGTCATATTGTGGTTCCATTCCCTCAGCTTTGCTTTTATATTCCACATTCCAGCAGAGAGCAAGTCTAATATAGCATCCTAGCAAGTTATTTACTATTCATTTTTTCAGTAGAGTAAGCACCAGACCCTCTGCAGCACTGTCCTCTGCTGTTTCAAAGGTTGTTGGACAAAGAGATTTGTAACCTCATAAGCATAAATCTTTAGAGGATTGGGCCTTAAACATGCTTTTGGTTATGAATCTGATGATCCTTTTATGTAATCTAAATTAAAACAGACATGCAATATAACAGGATTTCATTTTACAATGCATCTTTCTATGGATAGGTTTTAAAATCTGTATTTCATTACATATTCTTTTTAAGCTCTACTTTAATCTTGATTATACTATTAGTTACAGTATTAGCAGAATTTTCTTCAGCTATGTTTTGCTTTATTTCTGATTTTATTGGCTATATCTATGCTTAACAATTGCCGAAACATCCACCTAGACTGAATGAATGGAAACTTGAAACTATCCCTTCTTGTCAAAATTTAAAAAAATAATAAACTGTTTATTTTTCTAGACGTTTATGTCATTCTATCAATGTGATATCTGAGCATGTAACTTTCAATTATAATACGCACAAAGGGCATAGAAAAGGATTAGGGTGATATGTCATCTACTGTGTTGAATATAATTAAGTGCTATGTTATTTCAGCTAGATGATAGCCAAAGTCTCATGCCAGTGGGAATGAACCCAAAATGAAGTTGAAAATTCAGGTGTGTGAGTCAGGGCATGATTTATCCTTGCAATAGTATTAATGTCAATCAAAATAAATCAGTTTCAAAGGCATGGATTCTTGGAAGCATTAGACGTGAGAGAGGCTAAAAAGGCCCTTCATTCAGTATTTGTTCTCCCATCCTGGGGACAGTGATATTATTGTTGTCTCACGAGCGTCCTCAAGAAGTGAAGGGTCCATGGCATGGCTGACTGGAGACTTGTATCAGCTGGAATATTGTTTTTCATTAGTCCCATGCAGGTGGTGATGATAGGTATAACTAGCCAATCATGAGAACTAGGACTGAGAGTGGTAGCAATAAAATGAGACCTTCTGTTTTAATAGTAAAAGAATGATGTAGGTGAGAATGGTGGAAGCCTCATAGGGAGATGAGCCGCTGGCTCTGGATAGGAAGAGGGAGGGAGACTGAAAAAGTAGCAGACCACTCTCTAGGCAATTCTAGTACTTTTTGCCAGGATCTGTACCTAACCTTATTCTTACTGCCTCTTCTTAAAGGTAGGAGACTGGTTGTGTAAAAGTAGCTGTTACACCAGCTGGGCACCATTGTGGACCTACTGACTATTACCTCATTTGAAGAGAGCCTCCATTTCTCCATAATTGCTGTCACTGAATTGGTTAGAACCAAGGGTGGTGCGAGCTGATCCTGTATAGTTGTGGCAGGAGAGGAAGCCATGAAACCCTTGGGGACCTGTGAGAAGCAGGGGGATGAGTCATGGCATCAACTTGCAGGAGAAGAGGGATGCAGAAGATTCCATGGTATGGGGGAAACAGGGATTGTGGTGAGCCATGCTACAGCATCATTACACTGTGGCACTAACCATAGGACTCAAGCCAGTGTGGAAACCTTGGGCCTCTCCTGAAACCCTGACTCAGGACAAACTTAAATGCTTAATCAATAAATGCGGCACTTTGCCTTATTCCCCCTTATTAGGTCTTGCTTGTGATTTGAGCAACTGGCAATTTGTGTAACACAGGGAGCGCTCGAAGTGGGTAGGAGGAGGAGCATCTCTAAACTTCAAATAAAGCTATATTTAAAAATACTAATTTGTTGGTTTAGGGTTAATGGCAAAACGTTTTAGTGAAAAGACTTCTTTATGGGCTTGTGGTTTTGCTTTTGGTAGCTGAGTGAAGTCTGTAAACTCCAGGCACTCTAGGAGTTTGATGGGTTTGGCAGGGCTTACTGTTACTCACAGAGTGAAAGGTGAGTATAAATATTCTTGGCATCACCTCCCTTCACTTCAGTCAAATCTTGCTGGCAACATGGAGGAAGGGATTTCTTTGTTATGAGAGAGAGATGATGATTTTGTATTTGCACACCTCTTAGACTTCAGTCACCTGTCACATGCAGAACTTCCAATGATTTAAATGGGCTTTGGATTTGACTAGAAAAACATGATCCTGCACCTGCTGAGCACCTTGAAACCCTTGGGACTGGCATCCTAATGAAATGTATACTACTGCAAAGCCACTCCTGGGGGAAGACATGTTTATGGACCCTAAAGAACAACATTTATATGGTAACAAAAAATAGCAAAAGACTAATTCGATTCATTTTCAGTGCCTTTCTCTTTTGACTTTAGTCCTGGACATACACAAATGTACACAGAATCCACTAGAATCAGAAGAACTAAGCAGCATTTGATTAAGTTATTATCAGACAGCAATTTTAAACAAAAGGCAAGACTTTTTTTTACACAAGGCATATTTATCTTGTGGAATTCATTGTGATGTGGAGGCTAATAATATAAGCAGGTTAAAAAAGAGATTAGACAAATCTGTGTGGGGTAGACCTATCAGGAGATAGTAAACATAGCAGTCAGGGATAAAACTTGAGGGTCAGGACATCCCTAAATCTATGACTGCTGGGAGGGCCTGGCAGGGGATGGATCATTCTACATACCCTTTTTCTTATATTCTTTCTCTAAAGCATCCCCTAACTTACCATTGTCAGAGATGGACCTTTGGTTTGACCCAGCATGCAGTTCTTGTATTTTTTTGTTGTTATGTGACATTATTATTGACCAGTTTTACCAGAGTTTGAAAATAAGTGCTTAGATTTGATCAGAACAACATTCACTACATATAGGGTGTACCTACATGAGACAGTTACTGCAGAGCTACCTAATTAGCTCCAAAGTAAATGTCTTGGTGTCTACATGGAGCCCTATTAGGACATAGGAAACAAATAAACTCCGCAACAGTTGTATTTGTAAATACAAGTATTATCCTGCTGCAGAGTTTTTTACTTCACAGCACCTCACATGTAGATGCTGACATAGGGCACAAAGGTGCTTCAGTGCAGCAGCTGACTGCCAGCTAGCCCCCCACACTGGAGCATGCTCATGCCCCAACCAGCCCCTCCTCAGCACATTGAGCTGGGTCAGGGCAGCCCTGGGCTGGAAGGCTGATTTCCCCGCCAGGGCTCCCTTCTAACTGGGGCTGCTTTGCTTCCAGGGATGTTCAATATGCTGCAGTCCTGGAGGCATATGCATATGTCGATGCACCCATAGGCTTGTAAATTATCATTTATCAGGTTACTGTCATAGGGCACAACCTATGGGGTCAAAGACTCAAAAGGGTGGTGACAGAAAAGACTAGAAAGAGTCAGAATTCCATTAAAAAATTAAAATGCTTTATTTCCTGTATAATAGTGCTTTTCAACCTTTTTTTCCATTTGTGGACCCCAAAAAAATGTGAATGGAGGTGTGGACCCCTTTGGAAATTTTGAATGGAGGTCCCTTCCAGTCCTAAACTTCTGTGAATCTGTGTGGTGCGGATCCCTTTGAGTTATGTGTGGGTATTCACATACTTTTGATTGATTGTAGTAATCTTTCGCAGACCCCTTAGACATAGTCTGCAGACCCCCAGGGTTCCGCAGACACAGGTTGAAAACCACTGCTGTATAAGATTTCTTTGGAAGCTTGATAGTTGAATTTGCAGAATTCCAGAAGCAGCTTCATGAGACATGAAATGCCTTTTGATGCATTCCTCTTTATGGTCACAAGGCTTTTAACTGAAAAGCTTAATGGATGTTAAGTTTAGCTGAACTCTAAACCTAGGTCTGTTCTCTCATCTGGGTCACACTCCTAATCTAAAATCGAGCTTCTGAAACTGGACTGAACTCAAGAAGTTTAAGACGGCAACAGCTCCTAAAGCTAGAACAAGAGCTTGAGCTAGCTAAACTTAGCTCTGGAGCAATTTTCTGAGCTTTATCAAATGTTTAAGTTGGAATAAACCTCCAAGTCCCGCTCCACTCTCCAGGGCACATCTGATCCAAGACTGTATTCAAATTTTTGAGTTAAAATGGGCTCTTCAGACCAGAATCAGAAATTCAAACATCCAAACTAAAGGAAGCAGGTGAGCTTCAGAGACTAATGTTGTAATCCCTTCACTTCACCTCTGATACATTCTGACTGATCAGCCTCCTTTACCTGACCCCAAAAAAGGTCATGGCCAGGAGCCTGTTATGGCTCAAAAAAACAGTCATAGCCCATAAAAAGGTCATGGCCAGGGCCAAAGAAACTCCACTGACACATTATCCTGAGATAAAGATACCTGCTTCTCTAATCTTTCTACAGAAGGACAATTAAAAGAAGGAAAGGAAAAAGCCAACTTGATGTATATCTCACAGCAGAGTTCATAGAATCATAGAGAAGTAGGGCTGGAAGGGACCTCCAGAGGTCATTTAGTCCAACCCCCCTTCCTTTCCTATTTCTTTTTAAGACTTATAATGGAATTTGAATAGAAATAGTGTATTTTATCTATTTTATCCTGGCATAACCTTTACTCCTGTACTTCCAGCCTCACTGGGACAGACTGTTATGCTCTATCATGTTCAAACAGCAAATATACAATTTCAGGGAACCAAGGTCTTCTCCCCTCCCTGGACAAGCCACAGCCAAATCAACTCTGAGGTTTTTCCAACACCAAGCAGCCATCAGCTGGCTTTCCTGTGCTAATCAATAATTTACCCCCAGCAATCAATTATTCATGGTATTGTCTACAAGACCCAGCTGAGGCTGGAGCACATTATGCTAAGAACTGAATCCCTGCTTCAAAACTTATAATTTAAATCAGTTAGACAGAAGCACAGAAAAGCTAAGTGAATTGCCCATGACACATAGGAAGACTATGGTAAAGCCAGGACTTGACTCTAAGTCTCCTGAGCCCCAAACAGATGCCTCAATCCAACAGCATTTTCCTTTCTGATCAACCTTTCTCTTGTTTGACTCCTTCCTTGCACGAGACCAAATTAAATGGTTTAAGATACCAATAGTATAGGTAGTCACCAGTCAGTGCAGCTAAGTATAGCTTGGTGAACTATATCTGCTTGGAGATAAAATAAATCTTGAGATTCAGGGAGTGCTCTAGCATAGGGGTGCTGAACTCCCAGTCCATAGGCCAAGTATGCCCCCACAGAACTGTGTCATCCAGTCCATGGGCTCAGGCAGGGGTGGTGTGGGACCCCAGAGCCCAATCCTGCCATGGTAGAGATTATCTTCGAATCAAGGGATTGCTGATGACAGCCTTCTTCCATTCCTGCTGGACCATTGTAGGCACTGTCCTAGAGAGCAGCAACAAGCACAGTTCACTTTAGATTTGCCAAATGATACTTCTATTGCTTTGTGCGACATGGAGCATGAACATATCCTGCAAGGTTGGGACAACCTGCAGAAGTTAGCACCAGCATGATACTGCCATGTCCACATGGCCTCTGAGTACCCCAGGGTGATATTGCCATTCAGGAAGCACCATTCCTGGATTCCAGGAACATGCAATATTCCTATGCACACAGAAAATGCAGATGGGGAACCATCTTGCTATGTCAAGACATTTCAGCAGTGAAGTGAATGCAGAAGCTAGGGCTCATTCCAAGAGATCACCCCTGTGACGCATTAGTTGCTGCAGCTTGGTCCTATTGATTCATTAATCAGCTTTCACCTCCCCCAACATGGCCAGGAGCTAGGCTGGAAGAAAACAACACTGGTTTTCCAAAACTATGACAAGGCTCTAGAAATTGCATGTCAGAAATTGTGCAGAGGTCACAGAATGATAGAAAAATAGTACTGGAAGGGACCTCACAAGGCCATCTAGTGCAACTCCCTGCTCAAGACAAGCTCAGCCCTATTGAAACCATCCCATTCCATACTTGCCTAACCTGTTCCTAAAACCGCATAACAACCCCAGTGTACAACCACAAGGCATACTGTGGAACTACAAGGCAAATGCAGAACTGTCTGCCTTAGCTCTCTGGTTCTGTCTCTTAAATTCTTCACTGAGGCAGCTGAGGATTTGCAGCGAACCACAAACTCAGTGGTGAGAAGTCAGATAGTTCATCACAATCTGGTGACAGTTGCCATGCAGCAGGTAAGATCAAAGTAGGATACTTAATCCATATTGCTACCCTAACTGTTTGAAAGTGGAAAGAAGTTGCCATGTGAATCCTGGGATATTTATAAAGGACTCACAGAATTTGACTGTGGAAACTACTAGTTACCTTCCTCCAGATGCTCTGCTATGTATTGTGGCAGGCATCCTACATTGCACTGGGTAGCAGCACTGCAAAGTACCTTGGGATACCAACTCTCCCTCTGTTGGCACAATCTGTGGCAAGCCCTGCTCTGTGTTCATGTTCATTTGTGGCAACAGAACATAGCTGGCTTGTCTGTGCACAGCTGTTGTGATGTGATTTGCTCTAGCTTTATTCTTTGAGCTTTGCTTCTCACTGCTTAACCATTCATGTGCCCATGGCCAAAACAAGGGAGCTTTGCCTGAGTAAGGACTGCATCGCTTAGCTCTTCAGCTTGAACTCAGATTGCACTCCCTGAGTTGTTTTATTTTACTAGGATGCCAGTGAAGCCCTAGCACAGTAACTGATGTTAAGAGGAACTTTTAACACTTCAACAGCAAATGGAGTAGAGTGTTTCCCATTATAGGCTGAGGAAGTACTGTTCCTGTAACTTCAACTATGAAAGCTAATGAAGCGCAGATTGCAGAAATGGCCTTTGATGTAGCGATGCCTTAGGTCACTGTAGTTTCCAAAGGTGCCAATGCCACTTTACCAGAAGGGAATGCTATATTATGTTACCATAACACTAGTTTCAGCTAGGGCCCAATAATTCTAATCTTGTAATCACGTCTAAGTGAAAATGTTTATTGCTCAGATACTGGTGAATGCTAATAGCTGCTGTATGAGTAACTAAACTAAGGAAGTTCCACAGTGGAGAAGGTTGCTTTAGTTTCTATCCCCAACTATAGAATTAATAAATAGTGATATTAGAGATGGGAAATACCTGGTCAGACATTTAATCAGCTTCCTATCAGAGCAAAATTGTTTCCTTAAAATAATGGGAGACACTGAGAAAAGTCAGGAAATGTAAAGCTGAAGCTTAGCATACCATCTTTGGCTCACACCATTGTGGGAGCATGAAAGGACAAAATGATGAGCTTGTCACCTTTGGCTTGGAATTTCATTCCTTCTCTTGGTTTGCCTCTCAACCTCAGGTCATATAATACATATTATTTATCCCAAAAGCCAGCTAGCGCTGTCTCCTGGGTATACCTACACTATAGGAGGAATATGATGAAATATTCCACTCTAGTGGGTTAATATGTTGTAAAGGCAGTGTTTTCTTTTTTTTTAAATATTGTTTAACAAACAGAGAAGAATAGTCCCCAAGCTGTTCTGCTTTATTGATTAAACACTTGTTTTCACATTCTTAATGTTTTATTTTACAAGAACTCAAAAATGTTTATCTCATGGTTAAATGGAAACTTGATACTAATCTTTTCCTCCTTGTTTTGAAAACTTGATGCTAGTTTTGTCTTATATGAACTCTCTACCCTCATAATAAAAATCTAACTTTAAAAGAGGAACAGAATGGAACTATCCTAATTCCATTTTTGATGCAAAATTCTCTGACATCGTTCAGAATTCTGTGTGAAATGACTGTAAGATTGATAGGACTGGATTATGAATAAAAATTGTAAAGGCCAGGAAGTAATAAAAGTGGCTGATAAAGAAGACTCACCGGCAGCATGGCAGCACTTCAAAGATAGATATAGAGATACAGATATAGATATAGATGTGCGTGTATATATGTGTGTGTGTGCATGTAGATAAATGAGTGGTACTGTACCCATTTTCCTTAGCTGTGTGCCTGAAAGTTCATCTCTGGATAAGGTTTATACATTATTTGCATACAGAGTACCAATGAGTGGAGCCACTTTGCTCAAAATTCCCTTTGACTTCACTGGGTGAGCATGCCACACACTATAAACTCAGATTGGGATTTCTGAGTATCCTGCTGGTGCCTAACAGCCTGCTGAAAAATGACATAATTTGTGACTTCATCAACTTGGTGCCAATTGGTAATATGATTTATATCTTGGTATATCAGTAAAAAAAGTACTTCGCTCATTAACACTCAGAATTTCCAATCCTACATTCTTTGCAGATCTCAAATCTATTATGCTATTCAGGTGTTCAGGGAATACAGGAACCAGACTTTCATGCTTACTGTAAAGTTTTGATTTCTAAATAGCACTAGGAAATCGATTTAAAATATATGCTATTGAGCTCCCATATCATCAGTGATAGAGAAGATGTCACTTTTAAGCGAAATGATGTCCATCAGCAGGAAGCTTAGGAATGCTGATTTTAATAAAAAAAAAACCCACTTAGTTTCAAACACAATTTACAGTTTGGAAATGGTGCAAAATGCTTCTCCCCACCTGGACATTCAGGACACTGCTCTGAACAAAATGCATTTCAATTTGGATAATGCCTCTCACACCAAGCAATGCCCCCAAAACACTTCACAGTTCTGCAGACTGAACATTTTACACAATCTGAATAGATAACAGCACATAAAAAACACCATTTAAATGCCACATTAAATAAAATAAGGATTAGTGACTAGATTTGGCCTACAGAGACGCTAACTGCGCAGTTGTTACTGAGCAGTCATTTAGTACTTGCATTTACAAGTACTAAATGACTGCACAGTAACACCAGTTACTGGGCAGTAGCTTCCCCAAACGGCTTTTTGGTGACACTGACTGTACAGTAGTAATGAGTTACTGAGCAGTCAACATCTTGTGTAGATGCAGCCATTAAATACACATCAGACTGAAACTGGTCAATATGGTTTAATGCTTTGGCAAGGTTATTTCAATACTTTTTTTTAGTAGAGAGAAATATTTGTTCCTTCTACCTGTAATTAGTTTGTTTTTCAATAATATATATGCTAAAATGCACTTTATAGATTCTAAGCATTTTTTAGAACTTCAAGGGCAGTAATATGAATGTATTTTACCAACAGTCAGCCACTGTGGCTGGTACTAATGGATTTATTGCTGGGTCACTGATATTCAAGTAGTGTGGAAAAGGGTGGAACACCTTTAGCACTAAGTAAGGTCTAATTCTGCATCTGCCAATGTCAGTTACTCAATACATAGAACTGACCTGAAGGAATTCACTATTTAACACATTGCAATTCAGCCCTATACTAGGACCACTGTCTTTACAGTAGCAATATTTTTATTATAAGGGATCAGAAGAGATTGTTTTCATTAGTGGTTGGTGCAAGGGGCTGAGGCTTATTTTTGGGGCAGGGAAGGTGGGTGGGGATGTTATTGCTGGCTCTGCTACAGACTTACTAAGGGACTGTGGGCAGGTTTCTTAACCTCTCCATGCTTTTCCATATGTAAAATGAAAAGAATAATACATACTTCACAGAATGCTTAAGAGTTAGTTTACTGTTTGTAAAGGCCTTTGAGACCTTTAGATGAAAATTGCTATAGAAGGAGAAAGTGGTGTTTGAATGCGGCTGTATTTTTCTGTCCTTTTGAATGCGTATTACCTGTGTAATGGGAGTCAGTGGGAATGCTGCATGTGGAAATGGATGTGATGGTGGACAGGAGGACATCTATTTTCAGCTTTCAACAGGAGATCAATATCTAACTTTGTTAATCTCTGTGACCGTATCATCTGATTTTTTTTATGGTCAAAGGGGTCAAAGCTTGTTTAAGTCAACTATATATTTTTATAAGCACAGAAGGGTGGTTTGCAAGACCAAAATGGTGTTAGACCCTTTCACTCTAGCCTCTGAGTGCTTTACAGTGGACACATGGCATGGTTGGTTTGGATGGGTTTTATAATAGTATTTTGGGACAGTTGTTTAACATGATATCACCAAGCAGAACTGCTTATGAGAGGAAACATCACTAGTTTCAGTATGAATGGTGCTTTGCTTTTCTTTCCTACTTGGAGGTGACTGATGTGCACACTAAGGTGGGACAATCTATAGCACCCTGAATCCTGAGGAGAGTAGAGAGTAGGGTTGTGGACAGGCTGTTTTCCCAGATGCCCTGACATAAGTTTGACACTTGGTGTTTAGAAGGTTCCACTCCATCCTCTGCAACACCCTCCCTGCAGGGAAAGGGTACAACCACACAGAGAAAGCTGTGGAGGGAGACAGGAAAACACGAAGTGAACGTGCACAAATTCTTCAGTTTTTTGGATAGTAAAATATTGTGGGAGGGAAGAAACCCATGGCCTCCCCACAGGAGGACCTCGTTTAATGTGAGGAACAGCACACTGGATCGGTTAAGGTGGTGGCTGTAATGGCAGACATAGGAGAATTTTGACAGCTGTTGAAGGGGGAGTATTTTAGCCTATATTGTACATAGCCTATGCTTTTAACTTCTTTTTTTCCACTGTTCTTTGGTTGCTTCTCTGTTCATTTGTCCTCTCCCTTCCTATCCTTCATTCTTCTATAAACCTCTGATGGAAGCTCCCATTGACTCTCTGCTGCACACCTATTCTTTGTTTGGCACAGTTGTGCTCAGTCTATGGGTCTATATTTTGTCACAGTCAGCTGTGCAGATGTGAGCAGAAAACTGGCTCCAGTGTGACTGTCTAGAGATGGAACTCTAGCCATAGAACTGTGTTACATGCAAACTCACCTCTTGTACCACTGTCCAGAGCCTCTAACTCCCCATGGATTTGATCCTGTATGGAGAAGTTTGGTTTGAGAGGTGTGCCTCTGACAGCCACATGGAAGGGAGAAAGCTGGCATTACATGGCTTACATCTCTTCAGGGTGAACACTCTGCAGGGTTACCTTGCAGAGACTGTGATGAAGACTGTTGTAGAGCCTGTGATGAAGTGATGGCTTTCATGGGCAGTTCTTCATCCATTCTAGTGAGTGAATCTTTTACCCCAATGAGAATGCATTAAGATGTTTTCATAAATAAATCCAGAATAACTTCCTCTTCCTGTGGCTTTCTACCATCGGGGGGTATGGTTTAGCTCTAGGAAGGCTCTTTTGGTCACATGAACTGAATTGCAGGCACCTTAGGGAGAAAAGGCTGAGACAGTTTACTAGAAAAGTAGGAGGCCAGCGCCCATTAAACTCTGTCAACTGCTTAAACACCAGTGGGGATTCTGGGAATGCAAAGACCACAGGATTGAGGGCAAAGTGCATGCAGTGTGTTTCAGACCTAGCCTCACAACCTCACAAACAAGGGTACATGCCTCCCTTACAGTGACATGCAATTTATGCATCTGCATATGACTACAAGCTTGTAAGTGCAAATGAATAAATTCACCTTAGAAAAGCCTGGAATAATTTCTGGACTGTTTCTGCATGGAGTCATTATGCAAGGAGAGATCGTGCTGTTTTTATTTTCATACAATGTTCTTACATGAAATAATGTATTTGGGGAGGGGAGTGAGGAAGGAGCAGCTGCATAAACACTGCACCATAAAAATCCCTGTTGTTTTGTGGTAGTTTTTCAGTGCCCATCACCTCGTGTGATGCACCAGAGGCCTCCCTCTGCTCAGGTTCAATACACAAGGAGAGAGCCTTGGGGCTCAGAGCCCCCTGCCCACTTCCCCTCAGCTCTGCTGTCAATTGTGCTCTCCTTCAAGGGTAAAATTTAGCCCAACGTGTGGTAATTTATAGGCAAGGCAGCAATAAAAAGAAGTTTATGATGCTCAACTCCCAAATGCAGTGTTTCAACAACAGCCCAGCAAACTTCATTCAACACACATGCCAGTGAAAGGAACTCAGCCAGCATGAGAGAAGCCTGTACTGTACCTCTCCACTATGTGAAATGGGGCTTTCCTTAGAAAGGTTACCCCCATATGCATGGTTTATTTACACCTACATACGCAAGTATACATATATATTCACTGCGTTATGCTTGGTCTCCCTGCTTTTATACACACACACTCTTCACATACCCGCTTTTTCACACATGTAGGTACAGCCTGTAATATGACAGAATGTGTAATAAGCTGTTAGGGACATGGTGTAGCTTAACTACATGTGTTTGCTATTGAGGGAAATGTGTGCTCTATCATTGCCGGGTGTGTTTGGGTGTCCATGCATAATTGATACGTATTTAGAAAACAAACACTTTGTTCAAGCAACATGACATTAATCTGGGTGTGGGAACTTTAACTTTTGAATTGAATCTCTTTTGAATGCAACTGTGATATTGAATTAAATTTCAAATCTTAGTGCTGCATGACGAGTGTGTGCATGTTTAGGTTTACGTATCTTTGCAGCAAGAAGATAAAGAAGGAAAGAGATTGCCCGCAGCCAATAATCATATAATCGTAGAAAATTAGGGTTGGAAGGGACCTCAGGAGGTCATCTAGTCCAATGCCAGCTTTAAGACAGTCTTAGCGCAGAGTTCTATGACATGGAGCTGACTATGCCTGAGCCTGGCTTCCTTTGGGGTCTATGCCATTGCTAGTGCTGTTGAAGCTGAGTATGTGAACATAAGTATGACGTTTCTGTACGATAGACATGGACTTGTGTTAACCATCCCTGTGGCAACTCTGGGCCTCTCTCTCTTGCTCCCCAATATGATGTCACAAAAGGCATAGGGCTTCATTTGGCTCTGATAAAAAAGATAATCTTAGATGATGTTGGCTGAGCATGGTCAGAAGGGATTTTTTTCATTCACTAGTGCTTGTTCTTTGTCTTTGTGTTGTCTTCCTCAACCAAATAAAGGGCTTTCTCCTCATTAAGGACTATGGCCCAGATTCCCAAAAGAACCTCCTTTTAAGGCACCTAAGGTATCACTAAGGTATTTCAAGAGTAAGTCAGATGCCAAGTTAGACATTAGCACCTAAATAAATACCTTTGTTCATCTGACCCAAAGCTCTTCAGTCTTGGAGGTCTCCATGACAAAAAATGGTGGTCAGTCTAGGAAAGTAGGACTGTAGTGGTGTTATTCAGAGAGGAAAGGAAATACATTTCCCTATACGCCACTGAACACATCTGATTTCTGTCTGTGTGTACAATGCTTACATGTGCCCCTATCTTTGTGCATGGATGGCAGTTACCAATGCTGCACAAACTCCATTACCCTGTAGGTTCACAGATAAAGCAAAGCAAGCAAGCAGTCAAAGGCCAGGAATCCCAAATCTGAAGGTTACTTTGATACCTTGCAACCTGTGTATTACAACAGTGCCTAGAAGTCTCAAATGCCCAGATCCTTAAAGGCATTAGGCACCTAACTCCCCTTTGAATTCATTAGGATGGCTGGTTTCAGTGGGAGTGAAGCACTTGAATCACTGGGACTTTGGGGACTGTGGGACACACATGACATTCTTGGAGTAACACTCAGTGATATCATCATTACCAGCAAACAGCCTTTAGCTCTGGTTTGGGTTTTCATTTGAAACAGGACAAATTCTAATGTGTACAGAGGCTGTTTTATATCGGCCCGCTGGTGCCTGCTGCCCCCATTCCCCCACTCCCTTGCCCATGCTGAAACCTGCTCCCATGGCAGAAACTTTAGGCACCTGATAGTCAGCCAGTGGCTGCTGGGACACAAGTGACTCTTCAGTGTGTGGCCTGCACAGCCCTTTACAGCTGATACTAATTTTCTTTACTGCTGCCCTTGGCTGTGCCTTTCCTGCAGTGCCAAATAATGCAACTGGCCTAAATAAGGACAGTGCAGATGTTAACTGATGTACTGCATCTTTCCCCCGTTGTGATGTTTACCATGAGTGGCCCCGGGGCTGTCTGTAGTGTCCTAACACAGGCTGCTCATGTGGCCCCTGAGCCAGGCAGGCTGGAGGGGCACAGATTTGGGCAAAACCGGAGTCTCAGTCAGCCCTGACAGAGAAGCCAGGGGCAAACCTCCATCTCCTCAGCGTCAGGAGGCTGTGAGGCTGTGTCGGTGCTCAGGAGAGCAGTAGTGGAGCATCCAGCATCGGTGTGGAGGGAGGTGCCCTGGGCTGGGCAGGGCAGCCCCAGCAGGGAGTGTGGGAGTGCTGCGGGCACTTCCTGGGCAGGTGGCCTTGTGGGTGCAGGTGCCTGGTCGCAGGGCTCAAAGGGGGTGCACTGGGGTGCCAGGGAGTGGGCAGCGGGAGAGAGAGACATTATTGTTGCACTGTAACGAGTCTGATTAACATGCTCCTTCCACTTGCTCTTAGTTCCCTGGGCTCCTAGCAACAGCAGACAAAGGAGCGGGATTGTCCTGGGCTCCGCGGGGACACGGGGCATCCTTTGATCTGCCACCATTGCAGGCAGACAGACCGACAGACACGCAGGCAGGGGCCGCAGCACTGCAGCGCCAGTGGCCCCAGTCCATCACCTCCCTGGGGGCACCCAGGCTGGCGGGGGGTGCAGGCAGGGACCACCCCGGCCGGCTGTGGGGAGCCGCCAGAGACTGAGCCGGATGCTGCCCACTCCGTCCCACATCAGCCCTGCCCCCTTGCCTGAAACATGCTGGGGGGCACCAAAGCCCATCTTGGCATTCAAAAACCTGCCCCTGACAGGGTTTTTTTTTCCCCCGCCTGAATTTCTGAGGGAATTTGAAAGCCACTTTGGAAGGAGGGATGGGGCAGGAGGCAGGGGGTCCCACCCAGGCTGGGGGTGCCTAGGCAGGGGACTGGCTTGCAGAGAAGTTTGCCAATGTCAGGACCGGATTAACCCATTACAGGGCCCTAGGCAAACAAACTTGTGGGCCCATACTTAATACTGTGTATTTATAATACTTTTTTCACTCAGTAATT
The DNA here is from genome assembly GCF_030867095.1 of Alligator mississippiensis. NCBI lineage: Eukaryota > Metazoa > Chordata > Crocodylia > Alligatoridae > Alligator > Alligator mississippiensis. The sequence continues at coordinate 364,213,454 of NC_081824.1, forward strand.
ATAATATGTCAGCCTTGGCCAGGGCTGGATTGGGCAAACCAGGCACATGCCTAGGGCCCTAAGTGAAGTAGGGACCCAGTTGTGCTTATTTTACAGTAAAATAAACACAACTGGGCCTCTTCTTCACTTAGGGCCCTAGGCATGTGCCTAGTTTGCCCAATCTTGCCCTCGCCAAGGTTGATGCCAGCCTGGGCGTCCCAGCCCAGCTCCAAGAGTGAGACACTGGGCTGGGGGGGAGCTTGCCAAGAGGGAAAGCCATTGACTGGGGTGTGGGGGAGGCAGCAAGAGGCTGCCCCATGGGAAGGTGGGATCCCCACCACATCTTCAAATGCAGCAGCAGGTGCCATTTGGGGCAGGCAGTGCCCGCCTCTGTTGGGGCATGGGTGCAAGGGCTCAGCACAGCCCTCCCCGCGCTGCACCTGCAAGGCTGCCCCAAAGGAAAGCTGCTCGGGCTGGGGTTTTCTTTTGCAAAGGCAAATAAACTGCAAGCTCCGGCAGGCTGCATGTGTGAGGCTGGCGCGGCAGGTTCAGTAGCAACCCCCCCATGCAATAATTGCTAGAATTGAAAAGAAAAAAAAATCAAAAAGCGCGTGGCCCAGCTCACCTACTTATTTGGAAGTCATTTATTGTCCATTTTGCCCGGGTTCCCTCCGCAAAGCAGAGGCCGGAAGAAAGCATAAGTGCTTTAACATTTCAGCTGGTAATTACACCCAAGCTCCCACGTGGACACCTGGCAGGGGCTCTGCGCCGGGGCCCGCGCGCGGTGAGAAGCCGCAGAGGTGCCGCCCCGCCCGCCGGCCCGCGCCCCTTGCTGGGCTGCCCGGCAGGAGAGCGCGCGGCGCGAGAAGGCAAGGGCGGGCGGGGAGAAGCTTCCCCAAGCCCACGGAGCCCATCGCAGCGGCTGCAGATCACGGGGGAGCGGGGCTCTCCTCTGGCCAGGGGGAAAAAGCAGAGAGGCAGCGAGGGGCCAGCGGCGGAGCCGGCCGGCGCCGAGCCAGCGCCTTTCTGGGCCAAGCTGTAAGGAAGTGACGTGCTGCCAGCACTGGCGGCTGCGGCCCCGAGGGGGCGAGGAGGAGGGGAGCGGCCCCGCGCGGCCACGGGCCTGCTGCCGCCTCCCCCCCGCGGGGAGCCCCCGACCAAAGCCCCGGCCCGGCCCTTAGGGCCTCGGCGGAGCCGGGACGGTGCTGTTGACCTCCCCGCAGGCGGGGGGGACAGGGCTCTGCCCAACGCGGGGTCCAACCGGGCCGGTGACGTAATATTGCGGGGATGACGACAGACTCGAAACCAGCGCTGCTCCTCTCCGAGGGGGATACCAGCATCGTTACATCACCGCTGCTCTGATGAACAAGAACCATGCCATGTCCACCTTCCTTAATAAGGATGATGATGATAATACCCGCACCATTTCCATCTCCAGTAAGAACAATAATGGCAATGGCAACAACCACGCCATGTCCGTCTGCCCGGGACGCGCGCTGCACCTGCGGGCCCCTCCCTCGGCCCCGGCCGGCAGCGCGAGCCCCCCGCCGGGCCCGGCCGCCTGCCCCGCGGCTGCCGGGGGAGGCTGCCGTGACTGTGGCGAGGCGGGGGCGCAGCGCCAGGCGGGGGGCTTCTCGCCCCGATTTCAGCAGCCAGAAGTGCCCTCCCCGCTGCCGGCGGGTCACGCAGAGGTTGGCGCGGGGTTTGCAGCCCCCTCAGGAGCCGCCGGGCCTGGGCCGCGCACAAAGGCCCGTGATTTAATGAGGAGCAGAAACAAAATCTCCGCTTGTTGGCGTCCCCAACTTCATTGGCGTCCTCTGGCAACCACAAGTTGATCCTCGGCGGCTTCAATACCCCCTCGCCTCCCCTGTAAGAGTACATGCTGAATAGGGAACAATGCCCGGTTCTTATGTTTATTTACCCTTCCTACAAGCCGGGTTAACCTCTTCACAACAGCTTCACTAAGCCCGTTAACCGCGCGGCCCAGCTGACCCGCGCCGCTATCTCCAATGTGATGCAAATCCGCCGCCGGGCCGCGTGCGCCGCTCGCTACAAGTTTCTGGCCGGCCCGGCCCGCTCCCCCGAGGCACGGCCCTGCATCGCCCGCGCTTACAAACGAGGCAGGAGTCTGGCGTTGAGCATTGGTTTTTAATGGCCGAATACATTCCGGGGGTGATTTGTTTCCTACTAATGATTTCACCTCTTCGAAGAAGCAGGCAGAGTCTGGACTCCAATGCGGGAGCAGCCAGAAGCGTCTGACCTGGTTTTTCTGTTCCAACTTCTTTCTAAAAAAGGCTGATTTCCTCCCAGCCCAGCCCTGGCTTTGCTCCTTCCATGAAAGCATCCCACTGCCTTGGCAGGGATAGCGGTGATGTCACACAACACTCTGACTTCACCGCCGGCCACCAGGACCCGGGCTCGGCCCTACATAAAAATCCTATGGCATTTTGGTAGTTAGAAAGGCTGGTGAGAAAATTAGGACAGATCGGTGAAATGTAAATGGATTTCTGCTTAAGTCTGATGTATTTAATTTTTTCCCCCCAAAGTATTATAGTCATTCTTTAAAATAGCTACTGTGACCGCATGGGGAGAGCTTCATTTAACAGATCATTTTTTCTTGATGGCTGTGGCAAGCGTAACAATGTTCTGTGCCTGCTTCAGTAATGGCATGTCTATCATACTCCCATGGAAAGTAAAGGCGCCCTGGAAAACAGAGAATATAAACTTCCTGAAAGAACCTTTGAATATTAAAGAGTGCCATTTTTTTTATAGCTCTGTATCTGTAGAGCAGGAAACATGCCATCCCACAAGAATCAAATCGATTCTTCTTGTACATTCTGGCGAGAGCCAAACTAAACATTAAAAGGCAAATTCTAGGAAAGAATGAAAGAAAAAGAAAACAAAAACATAGAAAAGGGTAGGAGAGTTCAGCGCTCACAAGATGAGACTAAAACCCCCACCTTTCATGACACTGTGGGATGGAGCCTGTCTATTGGCCCCAGTCTGAAAAATGGACCAGGGCGGAAATGATGAGCCACATGCTAGTTCATGGTGAGCTTCAAAGTACTGTGCAGATTAGTCCAGAAACTCTACTGACATGGGAAACAATCCATACTACCTGTAATGGAAATTTCTAAGGCCATAGAAGCTTGGACAGGACCAGGCTCCTACTTATGGTAAGATAAGGCCATCCTTATCTCTTTACCATAAGCTTGAAATCATCACATAAAAGCAAGAAGCTGGAATGGCTAAGAATATTAGTCTATGTTTAGTGGCACTATATATTAGCTGCTTTCTATTTAAATGTGCATGTGGTACTAGACTAGCCCAAATTCTTTACATTTGTGCAGATGCAGTACTTTGCACATGGGCAGCACTTTCCATTAGTAGAATACAAAACTAATTACAACCACATAGAGGCAGCATTATATTCTATAGATAAAAAATAGAAGCAGATGTGTTGAACACTAGGCTGTTTGGAAAATCTCTTTCAGTTACATCTATGACGGTGCTGTAGTGAATTCTGGTGGCTCTATGCTGCCAGTCCAGAACTGCTGGCATCACTCTTCTTTTCAAAGGCTCCGGTTTTCGTTGGTAGGTTTAATCCAAGATCACAACAAGGATTTGCAGCATAATTGGCAAAAGCAAATAATTGTTGCTTTAAGGTTCCCCAATCAATACTGCTAACAAAGTATGGCATACAATATTGAGTTACTGCACAGTATTGGAGACTGAAACAGACTACTTGATGTCCAGTTTGGACTAAGGATCAGAAGAGTACAAATTCAAGAGGCAGTGGAGGTTTTTAGGCTTTTCCACCTGCTTAGTGAGCCTTAATGAGACCTGGTCATACAAAGATAATTAGCTGCAAGCCACATTAAAAAAAAAAGCACATCTTGCATTAAATAGGCCTAAACCTGCCCACCCCCACCTCCACCGTGGATGCTTTACTCTACTTTTCATCTGATCAACCCCATCAGTAAACTCTAAAGCTTGTGTTGAAGAAATAGCATTTTGAAGTTAAAATGCTTTGCAGCAAAATAGCCAAAAGCTGATACTGCAGGAATCCTGCTTCCCACAAGAACCATGGGCCCTTTTAACATTTTTAAAAATAGATGTAAAACACTGTGGTTACATAAAAAAAAAATCTACTGTGGCCAAAAGTGAGCTGGGCATTTGGATGCAGTCCCTTCCCTGAGAAAATGAAGACCCTACTTCTCCATTGTGTCAAGTGCCTTCAGGTGGACTGCTGCACCCACTTGAAGCTATACTGAAATACACATAAGCTCATGGCTTAATTTTAGATGGAGCACAATGAGTGTCTAAGAAACAGCAACAAAGGCATAGGGCGAGGAAAGACATTCTTGTTTGGTTGTGTGTTGTATGCATGTGTGGAGGGAGGAACTAAAAATGAAACAAACTTTTGTTTTCTAGTTATCAAGTAAGGACAAACTAGTAAAGCTGAGGAATCCAGCAAATAAAATGATATCTCTACCATTTAAAAAAAAATGTTTATGAAAAATATTGCTTCAGTGATCTCTGACATTTAGCTTGATTTAAGTATTATTAGTTAAATACTAATCAAATTCTAGCATAACTAAGCACAATTTTAATCTTATATTGTCATTAATATAATTTATTATTGTTTGAAATGTGGCTACCCAACCAATTTTTAAAATCATTAGCCCTGATATTTTATTGTATTAGATTTTATTCTGGTTTCCAAATCTTGTACATCACTACAGTATCGTCGAAACAGGTCTTGTTGACTGAAAGGGGTGTCTGCAGTGACATCATAATTCAAATCAAGCAGATATGTAGATGATACCAGTATCAAATTTGTCTTATTGTTAAAGCACTCAGCTTGCTATAGGCTCTATAATAATAGTCACGTTAATAAATAATAGTCAAAAGGATCTCATTTTAACAATACGGCAGCAGCTTAGATGTGTTCTGTAAGGCATTTTTAAAAAGCTGACACGATCATAACTTGCTAAATTTATCAGCTGTTGGAAGAAATGAAGCAAAGGTTTTAAGACTTCATGTTTATTATTTACCTCATTGTTCAAAATAATACTGAGTTCTATGGTCTTGAATAATGAACAATATTTTTTGTTCTTGTTAAATAAAGTCCACTTTACAAGTGTATCTATTTTGCTATAAAAACCAGCTAATTAGTGGTTTGGAACAATGTGTGTTCCAAGGATTAATTCAGATGTATCATAACAGTGGTATGTGGACGTGCACTATATGCTCTTTCAGAAGACAGCATTTTAATAAATGGTGCTCCTGTTTATTATCTGTTATTGTTAAAACAATAGCTTGGAAGTTTAAAGAGAAAAAACAAGAAAAATAGCACATGCACATGTGAAAGTAGGACAGTTTTAAGGTGTAGTGTGTTCCCCACATGCATAGGTAATTTTGATTGGTATTGATTAGCATTCTACTTACACATTAAGAGGAAAAATGTGCTTTAACATTAAATAGTAGTTGGCTTCTCTGCTGATTCACTCTGAGGTTTAATTGCTTCCAGCTAATTTACAGTATTGAGCTAAAGTCCAAAAAAAAGCAACCAATTTTGCTACTGTTGAAAATATTCTATTCGTGGCAGCTATTTCCGCCCCCAGGTTTCAACACATAGAAAATACCAGTAATTGTGGTTTTGTCCCTGCATTCTCCTTTCCAACTACCCCAGGTGAAATTTGCCTTTTTTTTGCATCCCCCTTCATATTAATATAAAGAAAATATGATTCTCTATAAACATCATTTACTTCAATGGAGTTATGCTAGGGATTAATTTAGTCCCAGGGCTAAATTTTCTTTTTGGCAAGCAGTCCTAATAATCTCACATTTCTAGCCTGTACTTATGTTTTCTTGTAGTTAAGCTGCTGAATCAGAGAACTAATCTTAAACAAACTTTCAGCATGAACTGAAAGAATGATCGGTGTCAGGTTGGGCTTGAGACAGCTTGCGTTCTGTTTGTTTCCTCACCCTCCATAGAGCCAGTATAAGTCAATCAGTTTTCCCTCAGTCTCTTGTGAAAAAAAAAATCTATACTTTTTAGCATAACAGAGCTTTCAAAATGTTTCTTAGAGTGAGCAACAGGCAAACCTTTAAGGTTTGGGGATTTTGTTTAGGTGTCTTCTGAAATATAAGCTCTCCTCTTCAATCGTTTTTGGAATCCTTTCCTTTTCTCTGCATTATCTCCCAGAAGCATCCACTAGTTTCCCTCTTTCTCCCCTTCACTTTCCCTCTTTTTCACAGCCCTGCAACAGGATCCTTTCTTCTTTCCCAACCCATGATAATACCCTAGGGCTCAAGCAACCCTTGAAGTATCTCTGCTGAGCTATTCTCTATTTAAATGATGTCTACATCTGAGCACCTGAAACTTAGCATTGACAGCAACAGGAGAGCAATTGAAAAGCCAACATAACTGCTGGCCTATGGAGCAGAACCCTTCAAAGTAAGGGGGCTGATATTCAACTGGTGTGGCATGGGGACAGTCATAGGGTGGAAGGAACTAGGGACTACTGTGGTAGCAGTAGGTGTAGATTACAATCACACCCTTTCCGACGGACAGGTGGGCCTTGGAGCCCAGTGCCTTGCAGTCAGCATTTCTTTTTATCTAAGCAATTACTCAGGAATGCTTGTGACAGAGGATGAGATATAAGTTCTAGACACAATAACTCCAGGCAGTTTAGTGCCTCATGCTGGGGATTTCAGACTCTTGTTTCATATTCAGTGCACACATTCCTAAAAATCCAAGTCCTATTTCCCTTCCCAGGGAGAAACTGATTTAGGAGGAAAATTAGGTCCTCAACATGCAAAATGCGCATCTGGATACCTTGGCCATTCTGAATGCCTTGACCAGGGAGTGAACAGAACTGAAGATCCTTATTCCTGACACAGCTCAATGGATGAACGTAGTGCTTCACAGATACATAATGCAACTTTCCAAAGTGAGGGCTTGATTTTTTTTCTCCTAAATGGAGGAGCTCTGAATGCAGTGACTGCAAATGGCAGTGGCCCTTGTACCAAGCTCTACACCAAAAAGGGAGCAGGATGAAGAGCTCCTTCCTTCTTCCTCTAGCATACCTTTTTAAGTGCCAGCCACAGCCTTGCCCTAGGAAGGGCCAACACTGGGTGCAGTTCCTGTTTTGTCACAAGCAAAAGGGACATTACTTCCTTCAGAAGAAAACTTATATTTTTTGGTTTTTGTCTCTTTCTGAGCAGCTAACAGATATGCTCCGTTTGCTTTCACAAGCCTTGAAGCTTTTCTGCTGTCCTAGATATGCAATTTCTGTAGTTTTTACTATTCTCTCTTAGTCCCAGTCTGTTGCTTTTCGCTTTTTCCTGTTCATTTCTCCACTGGAAATACACTATATTGTTTCTCTTTCCCTTGGTAAGTCTACCAGCTGGTGGAAAGGACTGGTTAAGACTGGTAAGGCTTCACCTCTACAGGTTTCCCTCACTTTAAGTGGGTTCTGTATGTGCAAATTTTCTCTTATGTGATGACCCTTTTTATACCAAAAATTAATTATATGCAAGGTAAATTCACTCTTATGTGATCGGTGTGGTGGAAGCCTGCAGTCAGCTTGTGCAGTGCATTGTGACAGTGATGTGCACCAAAATATAGTCTCCTGTGTGGATCTGTGCTCCTTGCTCATTGTCTGCAACACGTGTTTCTGTAGTTGCCATCCCCATTATGGTCACCACCACCCTGTGCTTGTGTGTAGTGTGTGCTGTTGGTGAGTACCAAAATTGTCTTGTAAAAGTGGTAGAAATGGGCTTGGAGGTCAATACAGCTGGGGTCTTGGAATGTATCTCTATTTGTTACATTGTAAAGTGGGTTCCCTTTACGTGAATTGGAGTTATGCGCTGCTTTCCAGGAACGCACATACAGCATAAAGTGAGGGAAACCTGTATTTTATTTCTGAGAAAACGGTATGTCCCAGTTATGGCTATTCTGCTGCTGCATGAAATATGTGCCTGATATATCACTTCTCATTTGCTACATATATATATCGTGGTAGACCTGCTGACATCCCTATTTCACTGGCTCACCCAGGAGAGTGAGAGAGGAGACCTGTGAAATGGAGTTCTATTGACCCGTCCAAAAGCTTGTTAGGGGGTGGGTCTAAAGGAGCAAGAATCCTGATGTTGATAGGACTGACCAAGGATTCCAAACTAGCTAATTTGCTATTCCTGATTCTACCATCAAAATCTGTGTCTGGGTTAGCATAGGCTGCCGTTTTGCCCGTTACAAAACATCATAAACTGTTCATTCAAGCACTAGGCTGATTGAGAGCCTTATCCTGTTAGGTGCTGAGAGCCACCTGCAAAGACTTGCTCCCTTCCATATCTTCCTTCCACTCCATCTCTTTTTTGTTGTTTTCCCAGTCATATAAAACCAAGAAGCCGCTACCAGGCTTTCCTGATTATCCAAGACTCACTTACTGGAGATTTGATGTTATTCTTTAAGCATGAATGATATTTAATACAATATGTTGAAAGCAGATAGTGCCTAATACTTCAGTAAATTAGCTGTCAACATACTTAAATTGGAGAGAGGGGGCAGGGTGAGGGAAGGGGAGAGAGAAAGGAACATGAAAGAATCCTGGCCTTTTTGCCAAGATCATATAAGAATGCTTGTAAAATGTTGTCCCTATGAAAGCATCATGATCTCCTCATTACAAAAAAAGAATTCTGCAAGTTTCCAGAGTATTTAATTGCAGGAGTCAGAGTAATTGAGAAATCGGGTGACCTGAAGTAGGAGAAATGTAATTGGTTACAAATTTACGTGTTATATGTGATAATCAGACTCTGGGAAACATCAGAGAGGCAAAAAACATAAGGCAGCACTTCCCAGCGAGTGGTTGGGGTTTATTCCTAGTTGACAGTTGGAAAAAAACCTCACGATTCCTCTGCAATTAGCTCTGTAACAGAGCATGATAGAAGGCAAGGCAGAGGTGCACATTATAGACTGGAAAAGATGCATAAGCGTAAGCTGTGGCTCATGAAAGCCTATGCATCTCTGATTCAGTTAGCCAATAAGGTACACTTCTACCTTGCCTTCTGTGTGACTTCAGCCTGACATGGCTAGCTATCCCTCAGGCCCCCTCAACACATGAAGGGAAAGGCCTGATGGGATCTAATACGCAATCCACATAATCACACCTCCTGCCATGCCACACATTGAGGGGTTCTCAGCCACAGAGTTACCCTACACACCCTTGACCCTGGTGGATCACAGCAGCCATGACCCTCCAAGCCTGGGGGTTCATGCACCCCTGAGTCTAGAGGATTGCAGCAGCCACAATCCCTCAGACCCAGGAGTTTCATGCACCTTAGAGCCTGGGAGATCACCGCTGCTGCGATCTTCCAAGCCCCGGGGGTTTTATATACCCCTGAGGCTGAGAGATCACAGCTGCTGCAATCCTTCGGGCCCAGGGGTTTCACACTGGGCATGGTGCTGATGGGGTTCCAAGCTGCATGGTGCACCCCTGCAGCTGGGAGCTTATGGGGCTCTCAGTCATAGGGGATACCCTACTATATATGCAGATTAAAGCTCAACAGCAACCAGCTGCCAAGTTAGTATACAATTTCGAGGTCTAAATTTATAACTGGTTGGAGCTTTTTATGGCTCCTTTGCACGTGTAGTTGGTCTTATGGTAACTGCATAATTAACCAGTTAATTGTGCAATACCTATAACATGTAGAGGGGGCTCAGTGCTCTGACAGGGGGTAATGGTGAGGCTGTTTGGCTGCTCTCAGCTTGCCCACTGGACCTCCACACAAAGCCTCCAAGCCACTGGGTAGCATAGTGTACAGCCCTAGTCCACACGTGGGCTCAATGAATTTACAACTTATGTTCTCTCAAAATAGCAAAAGTATTTTATAGATGTTATGGTAATGTATATGACAGGTGGGCAGTGTTGAGTAGGGTGTTCTGTTTTCTATCCAACAGTCTTACAAAGTGACTCTGTGGCTGGAAAGAACTCTCAGCAAAGTGAGACAACAAAGCTGGAAAGGCATTTTTCCAAAACCAGAAAAAAAATTACTGCTTTTCTGCGGAGAACACAAATGATAAAGCTGGGAAAGGCTGTGTGAAACAAGAATGCAAGGTCACCTGATGAAAAATGCCATGTATTCAAAAGCTTGCCTTACTTGTTCCAAACCACACAGTTGGTGCAATAAAAGATATCACCCACAATGATCCTTAACTCTCTCATACAATTGGTGGGTCATTCTGTTGATAGCCTGTGGGATACCATGACCAGCTGTGGTTCTGGATCACTGTAGCAGTGGCTCCTGGGCATTCTGTATCTATGTGTCATTCCCATAGCTTTCCTAGACTTGTGACAAAAGAACTATATGGTATGGTATGGTATAAAGAGCTCCACTGTGGTGTCTTACAGAATCACAGAAAAGGGATGGTAGGAACCTATGGAAGGGACCTCAGGAGGTCATCGAGTCCAACCCCCTGCTCAAAGCAGGACCACCCCCAACTAGATCATCCCAGGCAAGGCTCTGTGTAGCTGGGTCTTAAAAACCTCCAAGGATGGAGATTCCATAATTTCTCAGGGTAACCTGTTCTAGTGCTTTACTACTTTCCTTGTGAGACAGTTAGTCCTAGTGTCTAATCTAAACTTCCCTTGCTGCAACTTGAGACCACTGCTCCTTGTTCTGTCATCTACCACCACTGAGACCAGTCTAGATCCATCCTCTTTGAACCTAGCTCCTTCCTCTTTGGAACCACCCTTCAGGCTTGAAGGCTACATAGAGTCTGTCAATCCCAGATAGGCCTTATTAGCCATCTTCCAACACACAGATAAGACAATCATGGAAGACAACCATCCTCAACTGTGAGGGATTGCTGAAGAAGAAGAGTTGAAGGCTTCTATTAAATCCCCTCTCAGTCTTCTCTTCTCCAAAATAAATAAGCCCAGTTCCCTCAGCCTCTCCTCATAAGTCATGTGCCCCAGCCCCTGAACCATTTTCGCTGCCCACTGCTGGACTGTCTCCAATTTGTCCACATCCTTTCTGTGTTGGGGGGGGGGGTGGCAAAACTGAACAGTACTCCAGACGTGGCCTCACCAGTACCAAATACAGAGGAATAATCAGTTCCCTCAATCTGCTGGCAGCAGTCCTACTAATGCAGCCCAGCAAGCTGTTAGTCTTCTTGGCAATAAGGTCACACTGTTGACTCATATTCAGCTTATTGTCCACTGGAACCCCAAGGGGCTTTTCTGCAAAGTTGATGCCTAGCCAGTCAGTACCTGGCCTGTACTGGTGCATGGGATTGTTCTGTCCTAAGTGGAAGACTTCACACTTGTCTTTATTGAACTTCATGATTTTTGGGGGGTCCAATCTTCCAATTTGACAAGGACTCTCTGAATCCTAGCCCTACCCGCCAGTGCATCTACAACTTCCCCTAGCTTGGTGTATTACATTACAGTATTTCAACATAGAAAGCTTTCATTTTACATTGTGGCTCTCGGTAGGTGAAGATTTTCTTCTCTAACATGACATCAGTTTTATCCTATGAAATTTTTCTGGGTGATAAGTGGCTTGGTAAATCTAGACTACAAATAGGTTCAGGATGGAATGCCATTCTGTTGAAGGTATTTCTATATTTAAAGGAGACAAACATCCTCTCTGGTTCAGTTTCAATCAATTTTTCTTGTGGAGCTCTTGGAAAATTTTTGATGAGTAACTTTGAGTTGGAACTCTTCTTGCTGGAAAATAAAATCAAGCAGGGGGGCAAGGGGTCTGGTTTTGGTTGGGATAATGCTGAAAGGAGAATGATAAAGTGCATCTTCTGTCAAAGAAGTCTTCATTAGTCCTTCCTCATGAAATGCTATACAGGACTTTGATCTTGTTAACTGTTTCCAGCCTCTAAACTGCATTTTTGGTAAGGTTACAGAGGTGGTAGTATAGGGCAATGCTGATATAATCTTGAGCCTTTGGTTTCCTTTATCTCTGTCAATCAAATTTTCAGGCTAGGTGTGATATGGGGATTATAAAGACTTGGTGGTCTCCTTTAATGAGGAGTGTTAATTCTAGTTTTTTAGATGTACATTCCTCACAATCAGGCCCTGTTGACTTGAATACGGGCTGTATGAGAAGACTGGGCAGAAGTTTTTCCATTCTTTTTTTTTCTTTCAGATCCTATAAGGTGATATTATAAAACTGCTTCCCCCTAATTCCTCTCATACTATAATTGTTCAACATGTACTAGTAGGTAAATTAGTGAAATGTTTTGGGCAAGACAATCAGTATGCAGACAACTTACAGCTAGTACCAACCTTGGGCAGCTACTGATGCCTGAATGAAAAGTGAAAATTATAGAAACTAATCCAGAGTACTGTTTCAGAATATTTGCAGTTGTGATTGGGGTGTTTGTTCACACTTTAAGAGATGTGTAATAAAGAGGTGTTTCAAGACCTCAGCTAGTGGCTTTATTGGCTAGTAATTTTGTTTCATCTAATTTGATCCTGCCATAATCACCCATGCTTTTGTGACCACTGCTTTGGATTACTGTAATGTACTCAGTGAGCACATCTACACGAGATGCTATGTTGCTGTAGTGATGGACTACGGTGATGTAGTGTCGGCATGCACAAACCGTGACACTGACACTACTGCACAGCAGCAATGAGCTGCTGGGACTGCACAGTAACAGCGGTTACTGGGCAGTCAAAGCAAGTACTAAAAGATTGCACAGTATCAACTGCACAGTCTGGTGCACATGTAGACATACCTAGTGTGAGGTTTCTGAATGTGGCAGCCTGCTTTCCTAACCCAGGGCAAGACTATTATGCCCAAGCTTCAATGCTTATACTGCTTCCTGTTCAGCTACAACCATTAACACTCTAAATTGTGTTTTAGGAACTCACTTCCTGAGAAACTGTATCTTCCAGTATTTGTTGCCTTGGCCATAGATCAACAGATGTGTTCTTGCTTATAGTCCCCATATGTGATGCCCTTGTTAACCCTCTTCTATTGTATCTCTCTTGGCCCTCAACTCAAGGCTTCAATCACCATAGAATATTGAAGGGGGGTAGGCTAAAACTAGTAGTAAATCCAAATTAAGCTTTTGGCCTGTTTTGTCGAACACAATCCGTTGCCCTGAATCACAGGAAACAACACATACAAAATAAAGCAAAAGAAATGCTATTGCGTGTGTGTGTGTGTGTGTGTGTATGCGTGCGCACATCCATGTGCACGCACGCGTACACATGCCCACTCATGTATATACAGGATGATCAGGACCATCATGCTAGAGACATTCAACACCTGCATGAGTCCTTACTGTGAACTTAGCATTGATCAATCTTGCTGAGTAAGATAATCAGCAAAGGGACAAAACGAATCTTATAAGACCATCAGCAGATCTATATGCTGAACCGACTTGAGCCAGTTCAGGGGAATCGGTGCCATGACCATCAGCCTTTGTTAGGGCCTTCCAGTGGGAGGAAAGTTATATAAAATGGCAGGATAGCTGAAATCTAAAAGGAAGCACTTGGCCCTGAATGTGGTTATGAATGGGATTAAAATGGGCATCACGTGCCTCTGTTGAAAAACCTCTGCCATCAGGACCACTTTCCTGAAAGAATCTGGTGAACAGTTATGGTGACCTGAAACCAACATAGTGGAGGTAATAGACAGGTACCTGTCATTTGGAAAAGCAAAAGGAATAGACTCCTCTAGCAGGTTGTGTTTCTCATGCCACTCTGCTGATACATGCACAATACTGTCATGCTAAAATGCTATATAAAGATACACTTTCCTCAGAATAACAACCTTCTGTACAATAAGACTAATCTGCCCCCTTTCTCCTCTATCTCCACGATGTTTGTATAAAATTCTTTTTTCCTTATAGACAATATCCCTTGCACTGTATGCTTACTTTTATTAGCTCCTCATCCCAATGGGCTTGCCACTGAAGCTATGTATATTTTGACCAGAAGTTGGGGGGATAAAACTGCTATTCATTTCCTTCCCCCAATTCATTATGACACCCAGCAAACTGAACAAAGCTCCCAAAGGAAGACTTTTTCCAGGTATATTAGGAAAGGAAATAGGCACCAGCTTTCCTTAAGAATAGAACTAAGTTTATACTTAAAAGGGGGTCTCCTGACTATAAAGGAATGACTTTCCTGAGGAAGCAAGTTGAAGTCTATTTTCTGGAGAGGCAACATTGGAAGTCATATTTACTGCCTAAGGGCATCTTTACATGTGCTCCAGGGTACGTGTGTGTGGGGGACAACTTTAATTAGAGCTGCTCTCAGTAACCACTTTAATTAAGGCACACTTAGCATTCACCTTCTCAAGCTTCAAAATGGTGGTGGGGGTGCTTTAACTAAAGCTTGGTGCCCCCGCCACCATTTTGAAGCACGGGACACTGAATACATGTGATGCTGAGGGCTCTTTAATTAGAGCCCCCCCCACCCCCAGAGCATGTGTATAGACACCCTCAGATTGGCAGCAGGATAGTCACATGGGGCACTTTTACATGAGTGCCGAGGTTGCTCTGGCATGCTGGAATTCCAGTGCATTGGCACAGACTTGATCAATCAGGTCTGCTCAAGTGTGGCAATTGCCACCCTCCAGCAGTCTCCTGCATCTCATGTATCAGCAGCCCCATGCTTTAAAATGGTGTTGGGGGCACCTGATTGAACTAAAGCTCCTCGAACAAGCTTTAGTCCAAGTGCACCCACCACCATTTTAAGCATGGGGATGCTGATACAGGAGACGTGGTAGCACATTAGGTGCAGACAATTTGACAATTTTTGCCTGATCTGGCCAAAGAAAGCAGTTTATAGCCATGACCAAACAAGTGCATGGCTTCAGACAGCTTAAAAAATGGCCAGTTGGGTGAAAATCTGCCCCCCCACCCCACCCCCCTCTTGCATGAGGTATCAGATAAAGAAGTTTCAAAATGTAGCATCTTTTGTAACTCTGTGGAGCTATCAGTCTGTTGCTGTTTTCAGAATGGGAGGGAGAAAGGGAGTGGAGGGAGTTCAGTCTGGGGTTTTTTCAGCCCCCCCTGGAGGGTGGGGTGGGTATATTGGGACTCCTAATCACCCACCCCACCTTTCAGCACCAGTGGGAAGCCCCAAAACAAGCTCCCTCCGCTGCTTTTCCCCCTCCCATTCTGAAAACAGTGAGCGCTGGCAGAGAGCCTAGCCATTACTATGGGAACCCGGCTGCAGGCTCCCAGCCCCCAGGGAGATTCCCCTCCCCCTGGAGCCAACAGTGAATGTCTGTTTGGTCTGGGGCAACGCTGCAACTCAGAGCACTTTGCAGAAATCATCCTGAGTTATAGCTGGGAGATGCATTTCTGCTGCCCCCCCGCCCGCCCCAATTACAGTGGTTCTCGGAGCTGGTTTAACTAAAGTCCTCCCCACCAGAGCATGTGTAAAAGTGCCCATGGTCTTTGTGAGCTGTTGAACTAAGGGACAGACTGGGAGAGAATTCTGTGACAAACATGCCTCTGAAAGTCTTTCCAGTTTTCTTAAGAGACTTCCCTACATCGCATCTGCCAGAGGGAAATTTTGAAAACATTTCCATTGTTGCTACAATGGTTCAATGCACCCCCATTAGACCTGAGAAGGATTAGATGATGTGCTGACCCTGTGGTGCTGGTAGATGCCAGAAGCCTACCTTAACTAGGGTTGAAGGGCATCTTTCCTGCCTACCCCTTGGAGCAGACACAAAGGCTTGAGAGGGAAAGACTGTCTCGCTACACTGTTGTTTTGGGAACAGCCCTCTAGTGAAGCCAAATAGGCTGGTTCTGTTTGAATTATTAGATTTATTAAATGTAAATTAAAGTTATTAAATATACCCTCCAAAATTCTAGATGGAAATTCATGACTGCAGGACATACAGAAGACATTTAATACAGAAGACATTTAATATTCAATGGGCAGTTAGAATTAATATACAAAGTGAGAAAGGGAAATAATAAGAGTGGGCTGATTCGTTTGACCAGAATAGAAACATTTCTATTTTTGTATGCTGCATTTTTCTCAGATTCCTCACAATACAACTAAAGAGAGAATCTTGACAAAAATATTATTTCCAGTTGACAGAGCTTTAGCAAGAAAGGTTCCCTAATTCCAGCAAAACCCCAGCTAGCACAGAGTGAAATGGAAAGACAGTGGGATTGCTGCCACTTAAGTTAACTGACACAATATTTTGGCTGTATAGTGTTCTTTTCAGTTCTCTCAGTAATCTCCAAGTAGGCCATCTGGCCACAGCATTATTATTATTTTTTTAGGCCCTATTTTGGACATGGAAATAAGACTCATGAGCACCATTACATTTGTACATGTTTTGAAAGCACATACCTGAGAGATGGAGAGTTGCTTCTGTGGTTTGCTTAATACAGGTCAGACTTTCGTCTTATTATGTGCTGCAGCATGTCTATAAAGAGAGGTCTGCAGCCAAGCCTGACTCCATGACTATGCACTACAATGGGGTATCCAGAGGGGGAAGCTTCCTCAGAAACAAATTGTATAGTGCTTGCATTGCACCCTTTCTAGACAATGCAGCCCAGAGGCTCACAGCTTGGAGGCTGAGAATGACACTTGAGAGGCCTTGTGCATGACTAGAAGGATGTGAGGAGTGCTGGTATGCTGTTCAGGACCGTAAAGGGGTCACCTGCCACTTACTTCAAGGGCTAGTTTCTGCACAGTGCTACCATTCCAGCAAAGAGACCAGCAGAGGGTAGGTCTCCTTCAGCACAAGAATGCTTCCTTCCATGTTTCCCCCTTCTCCACACTCATAAGCCAACTTATTATTACAGTAATCTTCATGGAGTCATCCTATTTCTCCCTCTCCGCTTGTGTATCAGCTCTAGGGCGTCAGTGATGAGGAAGAAGGATTAGTATCTACAGAGTCCCTGCTGGAGAGGGTGGCAAGGAAATAATTTGTACAAGTTCTTGACCTTCTTGTAAGCTTCTGCAAGTCTAAACTGCTAAGTAGATGAGGAATCTTTTGTCCTCAAGAGCTGACATAACTGTCTGCAGGATTGGTCAGGCCAGGGTGGAAATCTGCATTAATTGGGAGTAATGGAATTAATATATCTCTTCCCACTGCATAAATGAGATTCAGAATTTACATCGTTCTTTCCATCAGAGAAAATCTACCAACTGCGCTACAGAGCACCTTTTTGATCTCTCCTCCAAATGAGATTTTATTTAATAATAATGACTATATGTTTAACGTTAGATTACTGGCATTTTTCTTATTATATCTTCCATGGTACATTGGCAGGATTTTAAAGAAAATAATAATGCCCTTCGCAAAATCCTAATGGCCTATGTTAATTAACTTTAGATACCTGATTTGTACGTGTTAGGAGCTGAACATAGCAAACCTGCGTTCCCCCGCCTGCCCCCCCTCAATCTCCCCCCCCCCCCCAGAAACAAACAAACCAAATTTCATGAAAATCACTGAACTCACTAATTTGAACCTATGAGGAATAGGCATTAGCTATTTACATAAATGACAGCAAATGCCCTGATTACCAGAGCTTAAACCTGACAAGACTGCAGCCTAGCACTAGCTTTTGGAACACAGACATCCTCATGCTACTGGCATCTCCCTGGGCTGCTGTCCAGGTAACTGGCAACTCCTTGAAAGTCTGCCTCTGGCTGAGATTTATCCTGGACTGAGTCTGGTTGCTTCCTGACACCTGGTTAGGAGATGATTCAACTGGATTGCCAGCCTCTAGCTGGATGCTGAGCTCTGACCCTTTTAGTCCTTGGCTCTGGGAAGGTAGAGAGACGCTCCCTGATGCTCTCTAGTCAAGCCCTGCAGGACAATGTGGCATATCTTACCTTTGAGTGAGATACAAAGCCATGGGTAGGATTGGAAGACTATTAGAGGGTTCTGGAGGAGTACTGTCAGAGCAACTTAACAATACCAGAACAGCATAAAGCGTTTCCTCAGTTCTCTAAGTCACAACAGCAATGCTCCTAGACTGGAGCCATTCAGGAAAAGGGTGTTATCAGAGCAGGTCTGTTGGCTGACTGAGCCAAGGAACAGGTTGGGGGCCACCGTGTGCAGGCTTACCTGAGACGTGCACACATGCACGCACACACACACCTCACTACACGGGCTAATAACGTAGGAGCCCTTACCTGGAGAGGTGATGGAGGTGTCAGAGATATACAGCATGCTTACATTGTGTTCCTGGGGAACTCTTGGGTAAGCCCCACTCCTATGACATTCAGTGGAAATATTTTTATTGCCTTCAGTGGCAATTGGATCAGGCCCAAATACATGTCCTACAATACACTTTGTTTCCAAGACACAGTAGCCTGGGTTAGGCTTTTTTTAAACAAAGACTATTTTGACAGGGCCATTGTCAGCAATTCCTTTGCCGACCAGATACTGTGTAAATAAAAGGATTTCAGGCAGCCATAAAAGCAACCGCATACTTTGTCAAATCATTTGACTTCATATAGCATTTGCATGCCAAAGGCCTTCTAAGAACATCATACATACATGGAAAAATACATGCATTCTTTCCATTTTACCTTTTGGAACCTGCAGTACTTGAACAAGTTATAGCTCTGAATTGTGAATTACTTAACTCTAAATAACCATTACTTTTTATGTGATGTTGTAAGGCAGCATGTAATTCTTTATTTCTTGGTTGACCAGTCAAGTACCCTTAAAATATTTATAACTTATTATTCAATGTAAACAATTAATTGACCTAATTTTATCTTTTTGTATTGTCATTTTGCTGGATCTTATTTAAAAACCCTAGGGAATTGAAAGAAGACACTATTGCTGAAATTACACTATGGTGCATTTTCAAGTCAAATTGAACAAGAATTCTCAATTTAGATAGCTTTTAAATATTTTACTTTCTTATTATACATTAATAGCAAATGGCATACACTGTTTTTAATATACTAATGGGTCACACGTATTAGTCATTTGTGAATTGGAAAATTAATCTACACAACAAAGTGTCAGTTGGTTACATTAGAAGGGGGGGGGGTGTTAGTACAGCCGACTTGTAGCTTTTCCCATTACCTCTATCCTACACGTTTGAAGTATAAATTACTCATATTGTATACTTCGCCAGTCAGTTTTTGCCTTTAATTAATCTGGATTTGTAACACTGAATCTCCGTTTAGTGCATAGTTAATCTTTTCATTTAAATCAGTGAAAGAGAGCAGAATTTGGCTCACTGAATGACACAAGTGTAGATTTTGAAATATAAAATTCCTGGTGTGTTTCCTCAGCAACATATATTAAGTATCTTAAATTATATATAATTTTTGGCTGGATTTGATCTTTTCTTATATATTTCTAAATAATCTGGACTACCCAAATCTCTTAAATTATCTCAGGACACTATAGAAGTGTCTAAAATTCCCTGGTGCCCACCTGTAATTCCTACCTCAGTTGTCTCATGCAGGGACTATTATGTCAAAGCATTTCAAGCTCCAAAATATAATAGCCAGGGTTCAGACTTTCCTTGAATGAAGATTACTGTGACTCCTATATCTATCAAATTGTGATAAATTCTGAGAGCTGATCCTACTTTAATGCAAACTATTGGTGACTAAAGCCACCAGGCTTTGAAAGTAATTAATAACAAACTGTGATCCCAGAGGCTGAAGACAAATATTTTATCTGTAAAAAACTTGCCACGTAAATCTCTTCCATTTATTTTTTCCAGGCTCTCAGTCTTGATTAATAACAAAACAAAACACAAAGAAGACCCAACAATACAAATGAGAGCTAAGTATTTGCTCCTAGTGACATGAAAAGTTTTAATTTAATAAAAGAAATAGAAAAGCAGGGAGCTTACTTCACTTTTTGGCATTTTCTAAAAGCAATATATACAATGCTTCTTAGAAGGTGCAGTGGGAAGAATTATTATTGAAATTTTAACATCTGTCTGAAACAGACAACATGAGACTATTCCTGAGAGACACCTTAGCTTTGGAAAAATTAAGCAATCAGACTGTCCTGGATTTTCTCACTGACATATTTATAATACTGTAAAGCCAACTCAGCTAAGGAGTTTACAGAAAACATTGCTCTACAGGCAGAAACCTATTACTATTTTTTTTCTTACAAAAGTCAAACAGAATTTTAATGCTAAGAAATACAGCAGATCAAAAATTAATATGCTTACCTATTTTTTGATAGAACTTTATAGACAAAATATAACACAAAAACTGGCTAGGAAAAAAAAGCAGATCTATATAAATCCATATCTACTAAATTTATTTCAAATACAGTTATGCTTACCATCTAATTAGAAAATATTTAATATAGTAACTTTATAATAAAGTGTGGATACAACTATTTGATTGCAATTCACCATCTGAAAAACTCTTTTAGAGAAGTAATGCTTGAATGCTGACCTCTTAAATGGAAAATCTTATGTGACATTTCATATTTTATGCTACTAGTTTTGTAATTAAAGTTTATTCCTCCTTTCTCACCTGTTCATATTACAGGTGTACTCCTTGGAAAGGACATTAAGTTCATATAGATTTGCCATACAAGTCATAAACTTAAACAGCATTCTGCCATGTCTATCATTTTAATGTTTTGATCCTGCATCTGCTTTTTATTTTCCTTGGAAAATATTTGCCACCTTGTATATTTCTATTGGTACTGAAAACACACAGATGAATATAGGAATGCATTTTATAAGAGATCCAGGTTGTGGGAATCAGAACAAAATGAGCAAATATGCCTGCATTTTCTCTCTCTGCATTACTTACATCATTAAATATCTACAGTACACATAAAGGGGACAAAACAAAGACATGCAGAAAAATAATGTAATGATAGTGACCTTGAAACAAACGTTCAGGCTAGCACCCAGGTATCATAATGATGGACATGTTAGAAACATCTAGGTACTATAGACAGGCTATAGTAACCTTGCTTAGTGAAGGGCAAACTAATAACTGATACCTTGTAATAGCCGTACCCTAAGGTGAATGTGCAAATGAACTGTAATTCTGCAATGTATTGTTTAGAATTTCTTGTATGCAGCCTTCATAGGTTTAGAAACATTTGTAAACTGGGAAGTTATAATTTCCATTGTATTTCTATACATCAGAAAGCAAAGAAATTAATTGTGAATATTTATATTCTACTAATGAAAAGTGCAAACCTACACAAAATCTTGTCTGTTTAGATTCATTAATTTTTTTCACTTACATTTAGTATAACTGCACTTATACACTTCCATTTGTATGCACCTAGCTGTTCTGGACAGTAAAACTTCTTTGGCTTTTCAGCAATATTGAGCTTGGCTGTAACTAACATAAACATATTTAGTTGTAACTTTTTTCTTTCAAAAAGAGGCAAACTGGATTATAGCAAATAACCTTTAAGATAATTAACTGACAATGCTGCAACTAGCATAAAATCTTCCTTCAGGCGACCCCTAATTTAAGTATTACTGGCACAAAGTGGAGACAGATTGTGCATCACCACCGCAATATTTACATAGCAGAAACCCACAGAGCAGGAAACGTGAGACTCAATGATGCACTAAATTAGGAACAATCATATTCTAGTGTTAATTTGCTTTCTGCTCCATCCAAATTTCAGGTCCAGAAATTGGTACAAATACATATAAAACATTCCCACTTTTTAACGATTAAGAACTAGGATATTCAAATGGTTATATACATCAGCAAATTTGCTCATATGTCAATGTTTGCAGGATCAGACTCGAAAACTAAAGATATTATGGCTATTCTTTTAAAAATTAAGACTCTCTAAACTATTTCTTTCTTTCCATACATAATACTATCATAAACAGGGTGTTTTTTTTCCTTCTGTTTTGCCTGCCCTTTGATTGCAAATATTTTCATACGACAATATCATTGCGATTCTAGGAAATAATTTAAAGATCATTTTCATTTCTTAATCCTGAATATCTATTTATTTAAAGGAGTACAGTTAAGAGAGAACGGAGAAAAAAGAAAGTCATGGAATTTGTAAATGGATTTGCAAAGTGTCATGCTTATAGGAAATATACTGGCAGTATTTTAGCTTGAAATATATTTTAGTAATATAATCAATTATTCTGTACTTTTAATTATAAAAGGCAGACACTCCCTGTCCTCCCGAATTAAAAAAAATCATTCTAGCTTGCCTTCTATATACAATATTAACAAAATATTTACCTTTCCTAAACGCTGATGCTCTTCAAAAGCAGTAATCAATTCTTGTGCCCAGTTTATTTTTTCAGGGCTGGGAGAGAACTGCTCCTGAACAACAGCAATTTGGTTAGGGTGAATCACCTGCTTACCTACAAGGAAGATTAATAACACCAGAATCACGCATTGACAAACAGATGTTCAAACAAAATGTTCCAACCACTTGAGGCTCTCAAATGCCTTACAGATTATATTATTTAACTACTTATTTTGCTAGAATTTTTTTACATTTTTAAACTGAACACCATGCAGAAAACCTGATGGATTTTATATGAACAAATATAACCAAGCAATAGTTGTATTTAATATCATTTGGAAAAGAAAAAAAAAAGAACATAAGTCTTCCCACCCATTTCAATCCATTCATTTTTCTTTTGTCATTTCAGGTGTGTTTCTTAGACAAATCCAGTCAATAACAATTAAAGTACAATATATATATATATATATATGAATTGTAAGTGTATAAATAATGGTAGCAGCAACTCATTAGTACAGTTTTAATGAAAATTATATTTAAAGAATAAAGAACATAATCTTTTTGGTAACTTTTCTTAATTATACAAAAGTGTTATTCTCTAGAGCCCCATGGTTTGTTTACCAATTAACACTATTCAGAATTTTTTTATGTACTAGTTATGCTGACTAGTTACTAGGTGGTAAGTTTGTACTACTTTTCTCATAGTTATTTGTTAAATTAAATGAATATCAAAGAAGCTTTTTTAACTTTCCTTGCATAAATATTAATAAATAAACTAAAAATAAAAATAGCTTTCTATTTTTGCTAATGTCTGTCACATCTGATTGCTTAGTCAGGTATTCACAGATTTAATCCATTATTATACCTAGTTACATTCAAATATATTTTGATTAACAATTTTAAGTGTGACATTTTACATTTTTATCATTTTTTAAATAAATACCTTACAGCAGTGTGTGTGTTCTAAATATTTTAAATTAAATTTTAAACTGCTATTATAAATAAATGTTATTACATTATCCCCATTTACTTAAATGGCCAGGCAAGAAAAGTTAATTTTCGTTTACAGACAGCAGGAGCAAGTAGAAAACAGATGCCTGATCCTGCAAACTCTTACTCAGCTGAAATCATCCTTCTTCACACGTTTTACTCACATCCACATCCCCACTGAAGAATGGAAGCTCTCACATGGGTAAGGGCTACTCAAATCAGGCAACCTATGTGAATAAGCACTCCTCATGGCCCCAATCCAGTTTCAGGATCTGTTAGCACTGACCCCTGTCCCCCTGCTGCTGCCACTGGTCCTCTGGCATTCTGCATAGGTACCGAAACACATGCCAGTGGATGTCAGTGGAGGAGCAGGGCACATGTAAGTAAAAGTTTGCCATATTAGGTCCAAAGTGAGTTTCTTAGGTAGAAAAAATCTTCTAAAATAATTCTTATTTAAAGTAAGAGATATATATAGGTGTAATAAATATCAAGTAAATTATTTTATGCCTTGCCCTAGAAATGATGCATTCATTTTTAAATGATTTAAAAACTAGAAAAAATGACCTTCAATCATTGGCAATAATTTCATACACTGAAATAGTACCTGAAGGATGCTCTCGTGGATCTATTTAGCACAGTATAATTTTTAGAAATAAGCAAATAAGAATTGTTCAGGATTATTATATCTAAAAAAATATGCCATGAAAGCTCCATGTTATTTTATTTTTTATTACACAAGAATTTATTTATGAAAACCAGGCTGTCAATAAATTCAGATTCTGATACTGCAATAATGCCACAATAGAAAAGATGGTTTAAAATTTTTGTTTGAATATTTTTATTATTTAAAGATTATTTCTTCACAAGAAATTAACTGAACTGCAGATTTCACTAGTATTTTTAATTTTAGCTACAGTTAGAGGCATTTATAATGAAATCAAATGCTAAGCTTCACAATATAATTATTAACCTCCTCCTTTTTAACTTTATAGTTAATGATTGAATTAGTAATCTTAAAGATTGTAAAATACATAGTGAATCATACAAAGTTTAATTTTTAGGGACAAAGATTTGTATTATGTGTTTACAATTATTCCAGAAACTAAAGTTAAAATTAGAAAATAATCTAAGTATGTATAGAAATTATATTTAAAATGCAACTGTATTTCTATAATTACAAATAGTTTTAATAAAGGTACTTGTGGTAATAATTTGCAGTTTGTGCCATTATAACATTAGCAAACAGATTACAGAAAATATAATCTAACATCTGATTTATGGCACTGACTTGTCTTTTGTTACGTATTATATACCCAAACAACTGTATAATAGGCTTTAATGCCATGCAGGAATGAAGCAAATATTTTAAACTGAACTGTTGTTATTGACAAGTTACTGAGAGAGTGCAAAATTGGTAGACATTAAAATTTATGACCATGAAATCCTTTTTACAGTACTACTTGATATATCGTGCTTTAAATCAATACCTGTCAAGTCTTTTAGGTGACTGTATGATGGTGTCATTTTTGTCTTCTACAAAAGACTACAAAAAAGAGGAAAACCTATAGTGTTTCATATTTATATCTAGCTTCTCAGCGTGTAGTACTGGAGTAGCTATAATGACTAAGTCAGCTGTTAAAGCTTATTCCAAGTTTTACTTCTTTTTTTTTATACAAACATTCCTAAAGCTGATGACCATTTGTATAGTCAATGAACTGATTTTAAATCCATATGTCATGGCACTGTAAAACATGCTGTCTTAAAAGTAAACGCATTTTTTTCAAAAACCGCACTGGGTAAATATGTTTAAAATATGCACAATACATGAAGACACGTGTGTATGACAGAAAGATTAGGCTGCCAGGTGTAGTTTAAAAAAAAAAGAAGAAAACGTATGAACTACAGCAATAAGGTCTACACTAGTATCCATATAGATGGACATTGAGTAACTATATTTTTGGAGATGTTGATACTGGTTAAACTTAATTAAATATATGTTGCTAACTTTACATTAAGGTCCCAAATTCACTAAAGTGAAGGCCTAAGTGCACATAACTTTGTAAAATACTATGGAACTGCATTAGTTTAGGATACAGTAGATCTTGTCATCTTTAAATAAGTATGTACCTTGCTAATTAATAAGTAAAACCATTTCTTGAGTTCTGTGAAAGATTTAGCTCAGTTTATTTTATTAACACCCATTTACTTTGATGGCACTGGTTATATGTGTAAAAATAAAGAGTTTTGATCCTATATATTGCAAAATGTTCAAGAATTCAGGGTTCAGAACTACTTATTAATACCAGACATTATGATATTATCATCATAGTGACAGGCAACTAGAAGAGGCACAGGCTTCTGCTTAGCAGAAGGTAATTGGCTAAGAATAGAACAAGGAGAAGTTACTTCAGCAAATAGTAAATTAATTTAAAAAGTAAGTTTCAGGCAAAAGAAAATGGTGGAAATTTTTGAAAATGCTGACACTTTATTTTGACACTTACAAATTATTTTAATCTTTTTGTTTTGAAAGGCCATTTCTTTTCATTTAAAAATACACCTACTGTAAAAACAACAACAAAAAACCCAAAGTAAATTAAAAAAGAAACACAAATATTACTAAAAGAGTTAAACAAAATTAAAATGAAAACAAAACATTTTGTTTTAAGTCAAACGAAGCATTTGAAACTGAACACAAAAACTGTTTTGATTTTTGTTTCTGCCAAACTCCCCTGAAAAAAGTTCCGTTTTGGATTGGCTTGAATCATTTTCTTTTCTTTTCTTTTCTTTTTTGGTTTGGCCTCACCCCAGAAAATCTGTTATTTGTCCATCTCTAAATACGATCCCATATGGAAATGGACTCTATGCTGGGGCATGGAGTTTTTGAGATTTGTTGATTAAAGCCATGGAAAGGGTAAGGGCAGAGGCTACAGTTAATGTTAATGAGCGCTGCACCCCCTGGCGGTCTTTAAACTTCTAAAGACCCTCCATGGCTAAGTGAGGAATTGACCTACCTTTGCATCATAAATTCTCAGATGTAGATCTCTATATTCATGACATACCTGAGCCCTATTCTTTGGGTTCTATATTCTAATTTAAAAAAAATCTTTTTACAGAGGAAGTTCCAACTTTAAAATGATCAGTAGCTGCTTAGTGCCAGCTGCACAGTTCTCTCTCCCAAACCCTATTATATTGCTTTCAGATGACTCCCTATATATGGCTGCCACAGTCTGAAGTACCTTTGTGGTTGATAATGGCAAACATTTTCTCACTTAGGAAGGGACCTGAATTAGGTATCGTAATAATATGAACACATATTAAGCATTAACAATTAAAGTGGCCTGATTTTTGGAAGCGCTAACCACTTGTAGATGATTTCAGCAAGAGATCTTGATGCTCAAGAACTTCAGGTAACAAATTTCGAAAATGTTGGAATAAATGTTTTAGCCACCAGTAGGTGCTAGAATCCAAGAGCCCTATCAAATTCCTATCGACTTTTGAAGGAATAGGATCCGGCCTGAATGTCTATATATACACACATCAGTAGTGTTCCATAGCTGTGATCAATTAACAGTTTTGCTTCTGAATCAACATACAGATTTTGCAAGTAGAAAAGTTCAGCAGACAACATGGCATAACTTGGAGAGTCTATAGTTACTATCCATCCACTATTGTTTTTAACAGCAATGTCTAAAACACTTAAATTGATTTTGTTTTATTTGATTTGTTTGTTTGTTTAGGTAATATAAGTGCTTAAATGTACACTGTGCCACTGTATGTTAAAAATGTCACCTCCTCTTAGGTCACAACCACAAGTCATATATGTTCAATAATAAAAAAATAACAAATATATAATTATCTTAAATCTGACTTGAGTGATAATGTATAGTTATGTAATTTAAAGTGTTGGTTTTATTTTCTAAATTTTGTAATGCATGTGTCAAATGGCTGATTTCTATTGCAAACCCCCCCCCCAACCCAATACAATCTTTTTGGTTGATGCACTGTCTCATCAGGGTGTCTGAGTGATCTTATACACCAATCATAGAATAACAGTCTGTATTACAGGACTCTGTTGCAAGGAGCCTGCTGGTCTTGCTGTCTGCCAGTACCCGTAGGTGTCACCAGCACTTACTGGGAGGGGAGCCAGAATATGGGAAAACAAATCAAAGAAAATAACTTTCATGTCCTAATTAACATGTTGATTTTTTTTAAATCACTTCTCCCCCACAAATCTTTAGCAATAATTGGTTAAAACTATGAAAAAGAAATAAAAAACAAAAAAGAATTTCAAAATGTTCAGCACAGAGCACAATACCGCATCACACCTGAACTGTAATGGCAGGAAGAATCGCATAGTACACATCTTATAACCAGGCTTCTCTTACAAAAGTGGTTATTGTGATGGGCTGATTTTATAAAAACAGTCTCTGTTTTTGCAGTCAGAATTTTCTGTCTGCAATTTTAAAAGCAAGTTACTAGGGATGCATTTTATAGCACAAGTGCTCTGAGAAAGCATTTAGTAGTCTAATTTATATAATGCCCTTGTATGTACTAATTGATAAAGATGCAACGTATTTTTTAGACATTGTCAAAACCATACCGGTGAAACCCATTAAGGCACCTTCTCTGGATTGCCTACGGAGCCCATCGTCATCTTGGAAATCAATGTACACAAGGTCTATAGCTTGTAGGCCAAAAGCCTTTGCAGTGACAACTATTTTTTGCCTGGCATATAGAATATCATGAGTTTCCTTACTGCTTGTTGCACCTAAAAAAAACCATGAATACAAAGAAAAGAAGCTGAAATTAGTTTCAAAATCTTCTAATTTGAAAGGTTTTCTACATAAAAGTAATTGTTTCTTTGAATTCTCATTTAAGCGAATTTTTAAAAAGAAAAAGAAAGACATAAGGATGCAAAGTTACACTATCAAAATCATGTAGAGAATTCATTCATATGCTGCTGCCAGGCAAAAAAAAAATCTTCAGATCTTAGCTTCTAAAATGTAGGGTGTGATTTAGTTCAAATCACAGGTTTTGGTATTGAAATGAATGGGAGTTTTGGCTGAGCAAGGACTGCAGGGCTGGGACCCACCTTCAGTAATTACGTGCTTCTATTGTTTATTGTAATGGTACTGAAAAGCATTACACCAAGAGAAGCATTATACAAATGGACATACTGTGTACAATGAAATGGTTAAAAAATTCACACTGAGAACAGAATTGCACTTTCCTTGGTTGCGATTCTTGTCACAACGGATGTCCTAAGCCAAATGTTCAAGCTTTAGTATTTGGATGGGAAAATTTGAAAAATTATGGCAGACGACTTTTGAGAGGGACAAAAAGCATTCACAAGACTTCATGTGCCCGCAGTATATCAGATAAAAAACATTCTCACATGAATGCTGGCGTGAAAAAATAATAATCTGTTCTCTTTTCCTTAGGGTCACTGCCTAGATATGGATCATCAAGTCATATGGAATAATTTAAAACTTTGTTGCTAATTTTATAGTAGAATATTTATACTTTGGTTAGACGTTGGCACTTCTAAACTACGCGTGTTGTTGTGAGGATTTTTATAGCCGAATCAGAACAACAAAAGGAAAATTAGCAGATTATAAAGGGGATTCTGAAACTAGCTTTGGAAGAATGGTAATATTGCCTAAATGTAGGTCCTTGTAGTGATAAGGCTGTTTTGACATGGCAAGTGTTTACAGTAAATATACTAACACAAAACATGACAGGAAACTACTCATGCATAATGTCAAAATATTGAATGGATATGCATATAATATTGTAAATTATGCTAAAATCAGAAACATGAGCATATCACTTGAAAAGCGTTTCTTAAGAGTATATACAAGTATTGGTTCCTATTAATATTACATTTAAAAATAATAGTGATTTACCAGTTTTTCAATTTTTGCTATAGTATGACAAAAACAGAAAAAGATCAGTGTATTGTAAAGCCACAGCTCTAGCAGGAACATTTCAATATATCAGCAATACATTATAAAATAATAAAAATAATGGAGAAAGAAAAAGTAACTTTAGAATAATCTCCCTATAGTGTTTTAGCCACTGGGTAAAACAACAGTAGTAATCTGAACTGCAAATGACATAAATTAAGATTTATAATAAATAGGCAGGTAAGAACCTATGCTGGCACGAAAATCCTCTCCTCCAAAAACTACTGCATCCAAATGAAGGCCAACTTGGGGTCCTATCCTCAGTGTTTCTTCACATACTGCCTTCAAATGAGAACAGAGTATTAATTTCTACAGAATTTCAGGAATCCCAGAGAGCAAATTATACCATCTTATTCTATTAAAAAAAAATCTAGAAAACCTTTTGGCTAACATTGCTTCAGCAAAATAAACTACGGTAAGTATTTCTTGCATTTAATATTTTAAAATGACTCAGCAAAACATATATCAATGTGTTTGCATATGAACAAATACTCTGTAGTTACAGCAGACAATCATACATTTTTGCCTTTTTTGAGGGGGCAAATATGAATGAACTTATGACTGCTGTGGATACTTCTGCAACTGGCACTTTAAAAATGCATGCAATACTAGTAAATTAAGTACTTGTTAAATGCTGCCCATAAATGAACACATACCTGACTTCTTTAATTTATACTTTAGTATTTATTAATGTTGTACAAGAAACAGAAACAAAGATGAGAGTGTCTGTTATGAAACAAATAGTAGTTGGCTGTTTCAAAGCATGCATATTGTGAATTTAAAAATGTTAATATTGTTCAGTACAACTAAATTAGCTACCAGAAGCAAAAAAAAAAATAAAAAAAAAAATGCAGCAAGTAGTTCTGAAATGCATGAATGCAAAAGTAAGCAGCACTTTGTTATTATGGGTATTATATAAAATTATATCAAAAGCATTACTATTTTATATCAATGTTTTACTATTATTAATATTTGTTAACATAATGCATGCAAAGAGATAGATGTAACTACAAATTGTATTGCTACTAAGCATTCACATGTGGCAGGTGCTGGCATAAGAAATTATTATTTTAAGTGTAACTGACTTGACAAACCAAGAACTGTGGCATTAAACATTGTGCTACAAAATATCACAGGTGAAAAAACCGTATAAATGTTTAAAATGGAGCCTCAATCTATGTACTAAAAATTAGCATGTTTGTTTAGCAATGCTTCAAACCCTGTTTTGAGATATATTTAAAATGCCTAATCAGAATGAATGGCTTTGCTAAATAAACATGTTGACTATATAAGGCCTCTTGAGCAGTTCCTAAAACTCTCATAACACAGAAGTTCTGAATGGTAGGAAACTTTTCCCTTGAAGTTTTAGGAGAACACTGAATTTCCAGTGAGTGCATTTGATTTTCAACTTCATCACCAATACATTCTTTCCCATGTAGAAATATAGGGGGGTACTAAGACTGGAGCACACACAGGGAAGAATAAAAACAGAATTTGAATTTAAGTGAATCTGAAAATAACAAAATTGTAAGTTGTACAGATGTTATGTAGTCTAGAACTTTAGTTACACTTCTAACAACACTTAACAATGAATACAATCTATACACATGAAATGAAAAGCTGCTATTTGTCCTCAAATCAATAATACGAAATTTGGGAGAAACTTTTAAAATAAAATCCATTCTGAAAGAGACCATGGAAGATTAATGAAATGATCAGATTATTTCTAAATAAAAGTCAAATACATAGTCACTTATGCCAGTTCCTAATTAGTTAAGTTTATTACATTAAGTTATGAACTCCAGATCATTTCAGAGCATAGCTACATATTGCAAAAAAAATTGAATGTAAAATTGAAATGAAAACAAATGTATATAGTTTTATTGTATGTTATGCATGTATTGTCTGATATTGGCATATGAAGGCCTTCACATAAAGACTATGAGAAATAAAACATTCAAACTCTTTAGGGAATTGCAATTAATAATTTTTATTAATTTTATATCTCATTTTGAGAAACTGCTTATTTAAAGGACATGGACTGTTTAATTAAAACCCAGGTTGTTGATATGATAAAATATTTACTCCTCAACTACAGCAAGGTTCCTTACCTTAAAATTGAGTAACCCCATTGCAGTTTCCACAAAAGGGATTAAATTCATTGGTTGTACAAGTGTTCGACCTTTTAAGTGATGTAAAAATCTGTCTGAAAACTAAAACCAGAACAGAAATTATCAGAGTAAAATTAATTTACTAATATCTGCCTGAACTCATTCATACCTTTTAAAATGTTTCTACCTGGCTTTAATTACAAAGAAAACCAGAACCATAGTAGTAATAATAATAATAATAATAAAAAAACCTTTAAAGTAGGTCTGTTTTGAGGCCTACAATTTTGACCTGCAGTGTTACTGTATATTTTTAAGTTTAAAGGTTTAATTGCAAAAATATTTACTTAACACCTATCACCCTGACTTAGTTAAAAGCAAATCAGCAGGCCCTTAAAAACAATGAAGTATTGATATACCTGACATCCTGTTTTGTTTCAGGTCTAACACTGACATCACTGTAACTGTTCCGCAGCCTTCTAAGTGGCATCCGTATTATGCATTACGGCACCGTTACCCTTTGTTCAGGAGTCTTTTTCTTCATAATTTTTAGCTTACCTAGGAAGGCCTTAAAAAGGAAGTTTAATTCTTTGAAGACCAAAGCTTTCCAATTTTTTCCATGAGACCAGTTCACAGCTAGCTTTGAGCTGCCAGTGGGGTAGCCCAAATTCCAAAATCTATCATCTGGAAACATACAAAAGCGCTTGCACAGATTTTTCCCTTTTCAAAAGAAAAAAACCCACAACCTATATTGTAAATCTATTATGTCTGTCTAGATCTAGCAATCTGTGAGGAGATAAACATATCACAGGTATGGCAAAAATATTTTAGTAAATAAAGACAAAAATAACACATGCATCCATTTTAAATTTAAGGAATATTCAACCATTAATGGATATCAAAGGAAAGGGAATTTTAATCATCTCTCCATTCAGTCTCAGTTGGGTAAATCATATCTAAGAGATTTGCATAAATATAAACCATCAAAGACTTTTCATCTTCAAAGGGGGTTTCAAGACCCTATAAGCTTTGTACTGTAATCATCACAGGTCACAACCCTGCAGGAATAAGGCTGCTATGGCAACATAAAAAACTAATGCTTAAGGCTTAGCATAATATTCTGACTAATAGAAAGGAAACTCATTTTAAAAGCTGGCAGCCTATTTACCAGAAGCTGGATTAGAGGTGTTATTTCCCCTTTTAGCTTCCCTCCTCGCCCCTCCCAAAAGAAAGGAAAATCTAATCAGTGAGATCTTTAAAAAGCTTTTGAGCAATTTGCAGTAACTTTACAATTAGGCCAAAATAAATCACATCCTGCCCTCCCCATATTTTCTTTGCATCATCATCATCATCATCACCATCATCATCATCATCATCACCATCACCTCTGTAACTTTACCCTGGAGAAAAGAACTCAACTAGAAATTAACAGAATTCAACTAGAAATTCACTGCCATGCAAATGTGAATGTGTACAGTATCATAGGTACAGCAACAGAAAATAGTAAACTTTTCACATGCAGATTGTGAACACTGGAAGTGGTGGAATAGAATAATTCCATTTCCTTTAGTTCTTAAAAAATCAGATTTTGATTTTTTAATGGATGCTACTGGGTATATATCTTACACGTACATTTAAGAGAGAGAACTCTGTATATTTCAAAACACTTAAAAAGTCTCATTGTCGACTTTCTCCATTTTAATATCTTGTTTTGAAGGGGGGAAAGAAAATGTTTAATGAATATTGTTGCCCTTCCTTTTCCTTTTAAAATTTTGTTATAAGCACCAATACAAAAGGTAACTAGTGGAGAAGTTTCAATTAATTTTTTCAAAAGGAGACAATTAAATGTTTCCGGCCTGGTAAAGTGTTCATTTCAGTGAGAGGGGGGAAAAAAAGAAGGAGGGGGGAAAAAAACAAAGATTGGGGAGGGGATGAAGTAGCAGGCCTCAGCAATTCTTTCAATTCCAGTGCACACCCAATAGTGTGTTGGGAAGAATGCACACTGTTCAGGATTTGTGGGAGAATTGTCCCATGACAAAGGAGGGAGAGTTACGCTTGTTATAGTCCAATAAGCCATGCCAGTCAAACAAGTACCCATACTAGGGACAAAAGGAAAGCAAGAGATTCTCACACAAAAGAAAACAAGTAAGCCCATCTTTTAGTTGTGCATCAGCCTCCAGGTTTTATGCTTCACATAAATAAAAATGAGGGGGAAAAAATAAACAGCTTCTGTTACACTACAAATCTCAAACAAAATTATATAATGTGTGTGTGTGTGTGTATGTGTGTGTGTGTGTGTGTGTGTATATATATATATATACACACACACACACACACATATATATAATATAGAAATATATGTACATATAGAAACAATGCCGTTAACTCCAACACATTCTCTGCATCCAAGGGTTTAACAGAATGCAACATAACAACAATACAGACAATAAGATATAAGCTAGTGCGAATGGTTTATTTTCTAATAGGATGACGTTAGAAATAAAAGTTAGCCACGAGAAAAGGTGGAGGGGAGTGAGGTAGCAATGGCAAAGAATCTTTTCATATCAGTGTAAAACATATTTGGTGGTAGTGAGGGACCTGCCATTTTGGAAGCATGAATATTCATAAATGACAACTTATGTCTAACACTTACATGGTTGTAAACCCCGAGAGGTATATTCTAGTTAATTTAATTAAATGTTCATGTAAGGGGACATAACCTTCATTTGAAAAAGGGGAGACAGACGGTATGCTACTAAGAAATAGAAAAGAACTGTAACATGGTAACAAAGTCATTGAATTCTACTTGCATATATTGTCTTAAAGGCTTGATCAAGGGCTAGGTACTGAGATTAAAACAGGTATAAATACATCTAACTATTTTCATCACAGTTTGCATACATTTTAGGTGCTTACTTTACTTGTGATTTTTAAAAGTACAGAATGGTATAATTAAACATTATTCCTCTAGTGGTATTTTGCAGAAATAATGGTATCTCTAAATAAAATGTACCTCTTCTTGACAATTAAAACGATTATAGCATAATTAGGCCTATTTCAAAGTTTTCTTAAGTAATTTGACATGCCAACCATTTACATTTCAGGTTTTTATTGGCTGAAAAGTCAGTCATGAAACACAAACACACCTGTCAGCAATTAAAAAGGAAGAAATAGAGAACTGCTCAGGAAATAATATCTGTGCTAATTAAAAACACTAGTTAAAAGCTTCCTGTTTGTTCCTCTAGTTGCCCTAAGGAGTGACCTTTTCCTCCCCCTACCCATTTTTTCATATGTTGCTAACATGTTTTCGCCATCTATAGCTTGCAATGCATGTATCTAAAACACACATAGGTGACCCTTTTTAAGACGTTAGAGATCGTTTAGAGTTTGGTAGAAAAGGGTCAAATTCTTGTGCATTTTCTGTGTTTTGATAATGTACTGCAACAATGATATTCATTTTCCATTGATAACAGTAGGAAGAAAAGTAATTGTCTTTAAAAACTGCCATTGCTCTATGTATGTTCTTTGTCCAACTCCAACTCATACATATCATAATTAAATACTTCCCTATGTTCTTAGTGCCAAAATCTAACCCTGCCCCACGATAATTGCAACATTCTTTATAACTCAAGTTCATTGGCCCAAGGAGTTCAATCAAAGCTATGATGATGGCATGTTACTCACCCATCTTATTTCTTCTATACTTTCAACCTTTGGCAGCATCAGGCTTGAAGGAAGGATGCTGGACTGTAGAAGCACCTCTAGATCTTGTTCTGCAAGATCACTGGACACCGAATTGATCCTAATGCACTTTTCAGTCTGGCCAAACTCAAACTCCTCTAGTGTTTTCACAACTGTCTGTCTTGCTTCTTTCTAGAATATATATATTTAAAAAATAGCTTATGTTGTATTGATATAGATGCCCATTGAGCAGACATGTGACACTGAAGAAACAAAATGAGAACCGACAATAGAAACAATATTTTTTCAAAATATCCATCACTTTTGCCTTTTATTAAGCTACTTGCAAATACCTCATAATTTTATCTTTATCACTCTCTTCATCCTTAACATATAATTATTCATTTTCTTGTATGATGAATAATATTTGTAGAAAACAATCATGTTTAAAATTACTTTAAATTGCCTACACCTCCCCTCCCCCCATTATACTGGTATAGTCCTTTCTACACCCTCTGAAAATGGAATGTTGAAACCACTTAAAATAATACTTCCAATTCATATTATACCATTATATATACCTGGATAGTGCATGGTTGTCAGCAAATACAGGCCCGTGTCTTTATTTCTTTTGTCTTTCTATACAAAACTCTTTTTTTTACATTAATTTTAGCTGTGTTAAAATTTATAGTTTACGTAAAAACTCCCAGATGAAAATAAATGCTATGTAATGCAAAATAACCTGTAAATGTTCCTGGAAGCTTTGATTTGTCATAAAAGGTACTCCGTGTTACTAGAAAACATGAAAAGACCCTCTGTTTTTTCCCATTGACAAACAAGTCACAAACATGATGAAGGGCAGAAAGTTTAGAAATGTACTCAATCTTTATTTTGCATTCAGCATACTTAAATACTTTACTGAAATGAAACACTTTTATTGGCTTTGAGAAAAAGAGGGGGGCAAAAAGGAAAGCACTTGGGTTCACTATTTCCTGCCAATTTCAGTTTCAAAAAAAAATTCCTTCAACTTGCCAACAGCCCTTAACAAATTCTCATTGTCAAAATGAACACTTATCAAAAGTCATTTCATTTGTGAAGAGTTTTTATGGTACTAATAAAACTTTAAAGCTTCTGACTCATGAATGTTAAAAAAACAGCTTTAACAATATACAGCTATTTGAATAGAAGTACAGGCAAACTCAGAAAAAAATCATCAAAGTTAATATCCAAGTCTAATACTAATCAGTGAGACAACACATGACAGTAGATTTAAACCAGATGGATACAAACCTCTGCCTGTTAGTAGAGATAGAAGAGGTTTCAAAATGTGGTCTGAGTTAAACAGTGTGAGGAAACAGTAGCTTACAGTTGTCAGGTCAGATCAGAATAGGGTCTCCAAGACCAGTTTAAGACAGCTCTTCAGTGTACTGATTTACAAGGCTTGGACTGCCAATAATTAGGGTAAGTTTAGACAAAAGCAAGTGATGGCTCTAACCAGTTAAACTGAAAGAATAATGAAGCAGAAAGTTAATGAAACTTGAATCGCACAGCCTTCAGCTTGGTGCTCCCATCCATGCTTCTCCAACATATGCCCATCAGCTGGACAGAGAAGGACAATGTGCAACACAAGCAGATAAACACCCTCCCATGTTATGAGAAAGACTACATTCAGTGCTAATTACCACAAAATACAAATACATTAAAAAAGTATTATAGCCACTTTGAATGCAACCTAATTGCAGCCATTAAGAAATCCACAAACCAACAAACAGTTTATTACAAGCATGTTTAGCTGGAAGAAAGCTCCAACATGCAGCTGTCTAAAATCATTTCTCTTCTGGTTTCTGTAAACTGAACTATACGGTGTCAGCACCGGTAAATATAAAACCCACTAAATTCTCCTTGTCAGAGCAGGAATAATTAGCCTGAAAGTTTTTAGATTTAGTGCAGAGAGGTAGTTCGACAAACATTCTCCAAACCAATTTATACTCTTAATTAGTGTCAGATTATCACAGTTTTAGCACATACCGATCAATGTACAAAATAATCTCACTAGATATCCCTATAATTAAACATCCAATTCCAAATGAAGGCACATTGCTGAAAAACCTACAATCTGATTCGTTATTTTTTTTCTGATCAGAATAATGATCAGTAAACATTCTTGTGAGCTGTTTTTCCCCTCAGGCTGTAAACCCTCTTCCCCCCAAAAAGACAGATCATGTCTTTCTAGGTATATTTCCATACAAAACATTTATTAACAGGCTGTTGCTTTTAGCAATTTGCATAAACTAAGTGTGCAACTCTCTGGTACACATCCTAAAAATAACCAACTTCACTGAATTCATACCAACCAACCAATGTGGGTTTTTTCATATTTTAATAGAGAAATATGTTGCTGTGTTAGTTAACACACCCATGCCATCTGTTGGGTTGAGAATAGATTCAATTTCTTAGAGCCATTAAATTTTATAGTTCTGTCTGCTTCAGAACGAGAGAATTTCCCAGCACTGGAAAAGATTCTCTTATTTGATTAAATTCACCCAGTCCCTATGATTTCCAAATCAAAATTCAACTGTACAGATTAATTATGACTAAAATAATAGGTACCAGCTACCTAGAAGCTTTCAGGTACCCCAGTCAGCTGTACAAATCTGCAACTACTGAAGTCACTGGAATAGCAAGATCAGGTCCACAGACAAATGTTTTGTGGGTAAATACGAAAACATACTCAAAACCTCATCAAACACATCAAAAAAGGAGAGCTGTTTCTGTATCACTATGCAATCAAATACAGACACTACTATATTTACATAATGCGTAAAAAAGATTAAACTTTTAGTTAGTTTGACTACTCTGTTTAGTAATAGAGAAAATTTGATACCTGATGCACTTATATAAATACAGGTAGGTACTTGAAATAAGAATGAACCTGCTTACATACAAATCCTCTCTTACACGTGATCAAATAAGAACTGGTGAAAGAACAGTTAGATCAAGGATATACTCTGCTTGATGTCAGCATTGTACCAACCAATGCAGTGAATGAATACTAATAAAGAAGTAAACCTTACTGTTAAATAACTTAATCCATTCTGAGGTAGCTTGGAATTATTGTATCCCAGTTCATATCTAGATTCAAAACTGGGAATTTCATAAAATGGAAGGAGATAGAAAGATGACCAACAGTTCCTATTCTAAACTGATATTAATACAGTATTCAGATTTGCAACTTTTGCTTAATAATCCATTCTGGGGCTACTTAAATGTAGAAACAGTAGCTAATAAGCATATTATTATATTCATTCTAATATATGACTCTGAATAGGGCATATTAAGACTTCTGTTACCATGTACTGCTACCAAATGGAGAAGATAAAAGGTTTCAGTGACGTAGCACTGCAGATAAATCAACCATCACCAAGGCACACAGACACTGAAATTAAAGAGAATATGCGTGCAGTTGGTTCAATTGGCACCCATTAAAGCTAATAACTAATCATCCTCACAAGTTTCTAGCTCTGAATGATCAAATCTGCAAAGAAAACAACATCCGTCCACTTTTACACTCCAGTGGAAGAGGTGGTCCCTCGCGGCAGGGCTGCACAGTCTCGCCATCTGGAGAATAAATCGAGTGTGAAGTACAGTATAGTTTGGGACCAAGCTCCGTGGCGGCAGCTCAGCAGTTAGTTCATTAGTTCCAAACTTCCAGGGATTAGAGTGGTATCAATTCTACTGTCAGATAGGATAAGACAGACAGAATACGAGATTCAAGGAAGAATGTGACAACTAAGAAGGAGCCCCTTGGGCTTATTTATAAAACTATAAAGTATAAACACATTTAAATAAATGCCTTAAATAATAGCATTATCACAGTTCCATAACATCTGAATTAGTACCTTTTTTAAAGTTATATGCTAACATACAGAAATTTCAGTTATAAACCCGGGGGAATGCCATGGAACTTCATAAACACCTGGGACACAGTGTTAATAAAGAAATAAAAAATCCAAATGTTTGGATTAATGGAATCTTTACAACTAGAATAACAGAATCAAAACTGTATTTTCTGTGTTCTTTTCAAGTTGATAACATATTCTGCAATCAACTTTTTCCATTATTATAATTGTAGAAGGATCATTATCTTTTTGGGGTGTGGGGAGAGGCATGTAGCTATAGTACTATATCTGGTCTTTTGTGAGTTGTAGCTCTATTTTACCTCATCTTCTGGACATCCTCTTCATTTTTTTCTCAAGATCGTAAGGTTTTAATGTGAAGACAGGAAACAGGCATAAATGTAATAATAAATTATAAAGAGATTAAGTAAATAAATAATAGAACTATGCTAAATTCACTCTGAGAGATTATCATGATAATATCTCTTTACAGTAACCTTTCCTACAAAAATCTGATCTCTTAAAATGGTAGACCACAATATATCACCCCCATGGCTATAATAACTTTGTACTATAGTCACAAGTATTTTTGTGATAGCATTGAAATGGTAAGAACATACAACTGTGTTTTAATGTTATTTCCCTAGTGAACTGTCTCTAGAGCTTGACATCAGCAAATCTTAATCACACGGCACACAAATCTGGATTCTGTCTTTCTTCAGACAAGCCTGTAAAAGTGTAAATGCAGATGCATAATAATGAATGATACTCTGGCAGAATTAGTTTCTGGAAAGGAAAAACTTGGAACTTCTTTTTCTGTGACAAATTTCCTTCAACAAGAGAAAGCTCTATAAAATATTAGGTTATTTAGTTTCATGTTTATAGCAAAAGTGGCAGTAAAACAGAAATCACATTCTTATTCAAAGGCAACAAGGCAGAACCATTTATTTATCTGCTGAATATTTCTGAATACAGCATATATAGTTCATGATGTTTATTTTCTGTTTTGCACCAGCACTATGCCTAGTATAGTGAACTGGTATACAGCGCATTGAGATAAAGCAGTTAACTATACTTGGCTGAGGAAACATAAGTAATGGCCTTTTTTAAATGGTTTAATGTACAATCCAACAATTCAACAGTATGACCTCACAGAACCTTTTTCCTATTTTTTTTTTAAAGGACCATAACCTTTAATGCTCTGCATAGCTGATTGGCAGTTGCTTGCTGCCATTTGGCCTCACAAAGGCTTCCTCTCCCAATGTAGGCACAAGCACATTCCCTGAAGGTGCTCAGTGGCGTTCATCTGACATCATCAGAATTGGACAACGTCCATTTATAGCCATCAGGAGGTACCTTAGCTTGAGATGCCACAAGAGGGAGAACCAGAAAAACAGAATCTTATTTCCACAAGGCCACACCAGCACCACGGGCCTAAGGGTTTATAAATCCTGATTAAGCCTTTATGGATGCTGAACTGTGCAAGCCTTCTGAAACTTTACAGCAACTGTGGATCTGATGATGGGAAAAATGCTGCAAGCAGTGTCAATATTTTTATGATTTAAAAAGAAATATTTTTCAGACTGTTTTATGTCTCAAATACTCAAAGCAACACAGTCTGTGATAGAGGTTAATACATGATCAACATGATAAAAGTCTGCAGGTCATCTTAAGATACAACATAAATCTCTCTACATGCAATAAAAATAATGCTTAGGTGTCACTGGGGTAACCTGCCAACATACCTCCACCACCTCCACAGTTACTTCACCCCACAACAGAACCATCAGCATTCTGCTGCACCTCCAGAAATGTTATATATCTCATCCAATGCACCAAATGCCCTGATGGAAAATACGTAGGAGAGACCAAACAACAACTGCGCATCAGAATGAACACACACCGGAAATCTATTAAAGACAAGAATACCCAACTACCTGTGGGGGTACATTTCTCACAAGAAAACCACTCTCTCTCCAGTCTCTCAGTTCTAATCCTCAAAGGGAATTTACAAAACACTTTTCACAGATAAGCCTATGAACTTCACTTCATCAACCTCCTGGATACAAAAAATCATGGACTAAATATAGACATTAGATTTATGACACATTACAACCTGCCTGACATCTGCCTCCCCAGGTACCTCTCCACTATTTACCTGCTACATTCATTCCCCCTCTCCCCCCAGCCTGTCTCTCACCCACTGACTCCTCAATTTACATCTTCACTGACTGCCTTTCTTGCATGCATACCAGCCTCTGGCTTCTTTATTATTCATTCCATCCAGGAAGAGCACACACCAACTGCAGAAGAGCACATACCAACCTCAGCCTGATGAAGGTTATTTAAACCCAAAAGCTTGCTATAAGAATTTTTCCCATTATTTGAGTTGGTTTAATAAAAGATATCAGATTTACTCAAAGAACTTTGTCTGCCTAGGTGTCATCTAGCACTTTTTGTGTGTGCATACTTTATATATAGGTTTACAACCTTGGACTGTGTTACAATAGCATTTACAAGTTTTTAATGAGAGTATTATGTACGATAAGTCTAACAAGAAAGAATCTTGTCCACAAATGTAGAAGGCTATTCTTCTCTCTGCCAACTTTTATAAACACTTTCGAAAGAGTTGCAAACAACCTTTCAATTAAAACAAATCAAGCTAACACTAATTTAAGCTGGTTGCAAGATGCAGTCCCTTTACTTTTTTTCCAGCTTTCTGAGGATGTTTTTCTCTTTGTGACAGATTAGCATCACAAATGAGAATTCTTTAGAAGCATTAGTGTTAATTAGTCTCCTGGACAATATGAATGAGCTGCTGCATGATGAAATGATGCAACAAAATATTAAATCTGATGTAATCAATAATGAAACACTGCAACATTTTTTACAGTTACACAGGAACTCAACCATCTGTCCTCAGCAATTAGTTTTGTTTAAGAAATGCTGCTTTTGTGTCATGTGCAACAAGCTAAAAATGAAAATGTTTGTGTCTACCCTCCCATATAATTTTTGTAATCACAGTTGTTCTTACTTTAAAAAATGTATTTTTTGGTTTAT
This sequence comes from Alligator mississippiensis, assembly GCF_030867095.1. NCBI lineage: Eukaryota > Metazoa > Chordata > Crocodylia > Alligatoridae > Alligator > Alligator mississippiensis. The sequence goes on from NC_081824.1 coordinate 364,255,337, forward strand.
GTTGGCTAATTAACTTATAATAGTCCTCTGCATTCCAGTAAAACTGAATAGTAGGCAATCATCGATCCTCTGGATCATGGTGTACACACAAGAGGTCTAGTCAAATGCCTGATGAATCCGCTTGTATGGAGTCCTGTGACCATCACAACAAGACCTTTGACATGCATACCTAGACAAGAGTATGGAGGAGTGGAGGCTGCCCAATAGCTACCATCCCTCCTTTATATCACTGATGCAGAATCCAAAGGCCAGACCAAGTCCAGGCAATCAGTGCATTGATGGTTGTTGCTTCTGCAAGAGTGCAACAGATAAGAACTGCTTTTGACTGCTTAATGTCCCAGCGAGGGCATGCTTCTGTCAGGGTGATGTCCCTTAGCCTTTTTCCAACCAAGGAGAGTACCCATAATAAAGTGGGGGCTTGGGTTTTGAGGTGCCTATACTTGCCTTACTCTTGAGATTGCAACATGGTGGTATTTTATACAAGCTACCCTGTCAAAAGTAGCCCCACCATATCGCCACCAGGTCCTGCAGTTGGATGCAGTTTACAGTCTTATTAGCAAGAGAAAAACTGACATCATCAATATGCAGGGGATGGGCATGGGGACAACTATTTTAAGAGATGTGCTGATCAATTGTTTCCAAGCTGAAAGCATGGTTACAGTTATTTTTATTTTACATTTACTGATCAATTATTTGAATAAGATGTTCAAAGATTAAAATAAATAAGTAAAGCCAAATAAGGAAAACGTAATATGATAAAGTTAAAAATGAATATCAGTGTAGCTGGAGAGAAAATAAGGAACTGAGAAACTGCCACTGTAAAAAAGCAACTGTTGCAAAACAAGCGGATGCTCCCATGGTAATCCTCAAACTATAACACAGCTCCTTCAGCAGAAATCAGTGTGTCAAAAGCCTTATGCTGATTTAGAAAGCACTAGCTTGCATGTAAATCTCAACAAACTGCATAAACCCTGTTTAATCTACTCTGAGGAAAAGTTATCTTGGTATAGAAGCAGCAGAAGAGAAGCTCCCCATTCCAGGAAGGAGCTGGGAAGATATCCCCAGGTAGGAAACTCTCCGGATAAAGCCTTTTATTTTGAGATCCTACAGATTTACAAGCCCATTGTCCCACTTTAAGTATCTGTGAAGTATCTGTAAAGTACCAGGACAGCCCCAGTTGTACTAAGGAAAAAGTGTTAATTTGAGTTAATTGCCATTCAAGCTGTGTGCGCAAATGACTGTCCTGTGCAATGAGAGTCAAAGCCCAGGGTAATCAGTGGGGGATAAACCCCATGTTTTGCTTTTACTTTGGCTATCATGTTCCCCTGAAAAGCTCTGATTCACCTCTGACCTGCCTTCACCACCCTCCCCATTACTGGGGCTGACTTGATTCAAATGGCCAAAATAGCAGTGTCCCCCTTCGCTGGGGTTTGAGAGTCAAGAGGGGATTGAGATCCTCTGAAGACCCCAGAAACCAATCAGACCCTGCAGGACTACTGGGTAGGTGCTCTCTCTGCATTGCCTTTACATTCTTTTTAATCAGCAGATGTTTTTTTCTCACTCATCATGTTACTACAGAAATTGCTTCTCTTTGAAACAGCTCCCATTTCCTGAGGTTTATTTTCAATTTTACATGTTTATACTCAACAGTGTCAATTTGTAAATGTATGTGTCCTTGTCTACAGGATTCAGGAAACAACAATAGGTCAGGGGCTGGCAGCCTATGGTCTATGGAGCCATTGGATTTGGCCTGTGGACTGGGGACTTCAGTGGCATTGAGTGGTGGTGAGCTGTGCCCACACCAGTGTTGGGCACTTTGCCCACACTGCCCCACTGCTGGACAGCAGAGAAAACAGTCAGGGAAAAGTGGCAGCAATGGCGAGGTCCTAGCACTAGCCCACTTTGATTCAACTTGGGTCCATTTGGAAAATACTGTCAATCCCTGTAACAGGAGGTCAGTAGAACCGGCTATAAAATGTTGGTAGAGGCATATCGTACAGTAATGCCTGCAAGAATTGTTCAAAAGCAGATGAAGTACTACATAATTTAGAACATGGATTATTAAACCTCTTCATTGGGTTGGAAATATTTTAATACTGAGATATTTTCTCATGGACTATGAGATCTCTCTGATCTCCCTTTTGTGATCATGTGATTTACCTCAATTTCTATTCATGGTGCCATAACGTAAGCAGCAACTACAGTAATTTGTGACATGGAAGAGTAATATTAGGGAACTATCTAATATAATTTGCATTGATTTTTGTTATTTTAGTTTAGAAACTTGGAATAAGGACAAGCCAGCAGCATGTGACCATCTAGCTATCCAAAGACCACAAGAAAATGCTCTGTGGACTAGTATGGGAAAAACTGATCTTGAGAGCTCTACCACAGTTAGTGGCTCCCTTCAAAATGAGACTGCTTTTTCTCATATGGATCTATTGTGCCAGAACAATTGAGAATGCTGGACCTCCACTGTTGGAAAAGTCCAATGAAAGAAGGACAGTGGTGATGGAAAGAAACTACAAACTCCATATACCATTGGCTAGTGCATCTCAAATAGAGTCTGATACATCTTCTGGGTAGACTGCTGCTGGTAGGTCCCCCAAAGCTGTTCAGTGACAATTTAAATGGATCCTCTCTTAATAGAGCTCTGGAAGGAAGAGCAACAATGTCTTGCATTGGGAGAAAATATCTCTCTGGGGTGCAGCAGCAGGCACACTGTGTTTTCCTGTAGTGACTAACTGAGCTCCTGCTGTGTAAAATGAGATTAACCCTATGATTCACTTATTCATGGTAAGGGACAGCAATCTATTAGAGTCTAAATGCAATCCAGTGACACAATCCTTTTTCTTCTTTCTGTCCCTGGAAGCTTTTAAGTAAAGGTTACAGAAACATTCCCCTGGGATGGTTTAGACAGATTTGGTTTTGCCTTAAGCAAAGGGTTGGATTAGCTGATATCCTGAGGTCCCTCCAGCCCTATTTTTCCATGGTTTTGTGGTTCCCTAGCACTATGAACAATGCTGTACCTGAGAGTGGTAGCAGCAGAGGTTGATGTTGGATGAGATAACCCTTCCCTTGTGTGTTGTATGCATTCAGTTCAGTCTAGCAGATATCTTTGTGGATGAGTAGGTCAGAAATCCTGGTTATCTGAGAGTTTTTCAAAACTTTCATTTGCTTCTCATTTAAATAAGCAGGATGGGGGAACAGGGGAGGCCATCTCATTCTTCCTGAGAAAGCAGGGCAATTGGTTAGATGCCTCAGGTATCTGTACATGAATGCACGGAGCCTGGGAAACAAGCAGGAAGAAATGGCAGTCCTTGCATAGTCACAGAACTATGATGTGACTGGAATAACAGAGACTTACTTGGCTTGCATGGCAGGAGTACTGTTATAGATAGGTAAAAACTGTTCAGGAAGAACAGGCAGGGAAGAAGACGAGGTCTGGAGGAGTTGCTCTTTATGTAAAAGGGCTATATGATTGCTCAGATCTTCAGCATGAAACTGGAGACAGGTCTGTTAAAAGTCTCTGGGTTAGGGTCAGAGGGGAAAGCAACAAAGGTGATGTTTGTGGTGGGTGTCAGCTATAGACCATCAGACCAGGAGGATGAGGTGGAGGAGGCTTTCTTCAAACAGCCAGTGGAAGTTGCCAGATTACAGGCCCTGGTTCTCATGGGAGACTTCAATCTCCCTGACATCTGCTGGGAGGGCAATACAGCAACGCGCAGGCAACCCAGGAAGTATTTGGAGAGTACTGGGGACAACTCCAGGTGCAAGTGTTGGAAAGGCCAACTAGGGCTGTGCTCTTCCTGACCTGCTGCTCACAAAAAGGGAAGAATTGATGGGGAATGTAGAAGCTGATAGCAACTTGGTCAGCATGACCATGAGGGCTAGGGACAGACATTCAAAAAGCCTGAGCCTGAATTGACTCAATTTTTGCAGGTTAGTCTAACCTGGCTAGGCTAAATCACTTTGTAACCATACAGACATCCCCTCTGGACTGAAAAAATGCTGGCACATGCCTACAGTGGCTCAGGCTAAAAGCCAGGGGGTACTAGAGCAGCCCTCCCTTCCCTTCCACAGAGCTGAGCTGAGGGGGGCATGGCCAGGCCCCAGAAGGATGCTGTGATTAGGGAAGGGTCCCCCCCCCTTTGATAACAGATCATTTATCAGCTCTGTTATCAGCATTCAGCACCCCATCAGACATGGGCGACTGATGCCGCCTTAGTTGGGGGGGGGCTGTGCCCCCCCACAGCGACCAGTCAGTGGCTGATCTTGCTAACAGGGAAGAGTCCCCCTGCAGCTGATCACACCAACTGGGGGGGGTCCCCCATGGCCAATCTCACTGACTGGGGGGCCCCCATGGCTGACCATGAGGCAGCTGATTACTGCGGCCACTTCTGGGAGCACTACAGTGCTCCCACTGCCTGACTGGCACTTGTATGGGGGGCACTGGCACTCCTACCTGCCCCCCCTGCCCATCGCCTAAGTGGCAAGCATGGCTGGTCACCCCCTATGCGCTGCCACTGCCATCAGAAAACAAAGCCTCACTCAGTTCAATCTTCTTAAACAGATTTTTCTGAAGGAAGGAATGCAGGGATATTACCACCTGAGTTATTGATTAGCTCCAAAAAGCCCTAAGCGGACACTGTCCTATCTGCCTTTGACAGCATTAGCTAGCATGCCGTATGCTGTCTATGGTCTGTGCCGTGGGAAAGAGGAGGAAAGGATCTCTGCTTAAGCAGTGAGTGGGGGGGGGGGAAGGGAGAGGCAGGCATGGGGAAGTCAGACAGACCCTGCTGTGCCTGAAAGTCTCTGCCAGAGCTGTAGCCAGGGAGCAGAGGGGAGGGGCCAGCTCTTCTGTGGAGCAGAGAGCTCTGCCCTGCTCAGAGAGCATGCTGGGATGCTGGGGGAGTCTGATTTAACTTAAACAAGGAAGGGGTCTGGGACAAACATTGCATAAACCGGTTTGACCCAAATCAGCTAAATCTGATAGTACATTCAACCAGGTTTATCTCAAACTAGTTTCAGCCACTTTCAAACTGGTTTATGTGCACTGAACATCTGTTCTGTTACAGGTTTAAACCAGTTTCTGATCACTTAAACTGGTTTATGTGTAATGTCTGTCCCTAGCCACGATGATTGAGTTCACGATCCTGAGGAAAGGAAGGATGGAGAGCAGCAAAGTAAGGACCCTGGACTTCAGGAAAGTAGACTCTGACTCACTCAGGGAACTGTTGGGCCAGTCTCAGGGGGAATGGAATCCAGGAGAGCTGGTTGCACTTGAAAGAAACCTTACCGAGGGTGCAGGAATGAACCACCCTATTGTGCAGGAACACTAGCAAGTATGGCAGAAGATCACCTTGGCTTAGCAGGGAACTCACAGTGAGCTAACACACAAAAACAAGGCTTACATGAAGTAGAAATTTGGACAAACGGCTAGGGAGGATTACTGTGTGGGCATGCAGCATAGGTGATGCATAAGTCCTGCCAGTGGGGGGTGGAGGGTAGGGGGAAGGGGAGCAACTTCATGCTGCTGCCAGTGGAGAGCACAACTGTGGCACCATCATTGCTCCTGCTGCTGCCAGGCATTGGGTCTGGCCAGGCTGCAGCCGCACACCCCACCATTGGTGCAGAAATTGTGCAGCTGCTGCCCCCCAATGCTGCTGGGCCCTGGCTCCAGCCAGGTTGCAGCTCTGCTCTCAACTGTCAGTGCCTAACTCTGGGGGACAGGTACCCTTCATGCTCCCCCTGTCATGTCACCAATGGCATGCAGGGATGAAATAAAGAAGTCCAAAGTGCAACTTGTGTTGCAGCTCGCAAGGAACGTAAAGGGTAACAAGAAGGGTTTCTACACTTAAGTTAGGAACAAGAGGAAAATCAGGGAAAGTGTGGGTCCCTTACTGAATGGGGAAGACAACCTAGTGACAGATTATGCAGAAAAGGCTTTAGTACTCAGTGCCTTTTTTACCTCAGTTTTCACAGGCAAGGTCAGCTCCCAGACTATTATACCTAGCATCACAGTCTGGGGAGGAGGTGAGCAGCCACAGTGGCAAAAGACCAGGACAGGGACTATTTAGAAAAGCTGGATGTGTAGAAGTCCATGGGGTTGGATGAGATGTGCTTGAGGGTCCTGAGGGAGTTGGCTGATGAGAATGCAGACCCACTGGTCATTACCTCTGAAAAGTCATGGTGATCAGGAGAGGTCCCAGATGATTAGAAAAGAGCAAATATAGTGTTCATTTTATGAAAAGGAAGAAGGAGGGTCTGGGGAACTGGAAACTGGTTAACCTCACCTCAGCCCCTGGAAAAATCACCTCCTCAAGGAATCAATTTCTAAGCACTTGGAAGAGAAGAAGGTGATTAGAAATAGTCAGCGTGGATTCACCCAGGGCAAGTGATGCCTGACCAAACTCACTGCCTTCTATAATGAGATGGCTGGCTTGGTGGATGCTGGGAGAGCAGTGGATGTGATATACCTTGACTTTAGCAAGGCTTTTGGTATGGTCTCCCACAACATTCTTGCCAGTAAGCTAAGGAAGTATGGGTTAGATGAATGTACTGTAAGGTGGATAGAAAACTGGCTGGATTGTCAGGTTCAAAGGGTAGGAAACAATGGCTTAATGTCTAGTTGGCAGCCAGTATCAAACAGAATGCCTCAGGGATTGGTCCTGGGGTTGGTTTTGTTCACTGTCTTCATCAACAATCTGGAAGATGGGGTGCACCCTCAGCAAGTTTGCAGATGACATCAAGCTGAGGGGAGTAGTAGATATGCTGGAGGGTAGCGCTTCAGAGAGACCTCAACAAATTGGAGGATTGGACCAAAAGAAATCTCATGAGGTTCAATAAGGACAAGTGCAAAGTCTTGCACTTAGGATAGAACAATTCCCAGCACTGGTACTGGCTTATTTAATCTGGAAAAGAGAAGTCTGAGAGGGAATTTAATAGCAACCTGAAGGGGGGGTTCAAAGAGGATGGACCTAAGCTGGTCTCAGTGGTGGCAGATGACAGAACAAAGAGCAACTGTCTCAAGTTGCAGCAGGGGAAGTTTAGGTTAGATATTAGGACAGACTTTCTGACTAGAAGGATAGTAAAGCACTGGAACAGGATGCCTAGAGAGGTTGTGGAATCTCCATCCTTGGCAGGTTTCCAGATCCAGCTAGACAAACTCTTGACTGGAATCATCTAGTTGGGACTGGTTCTGCTTTGAGCAGGGGGTTGGACTAGATGACCTCCTGAGGTCCCTTCCAACCCTAATTTTCTATCGCTCTATGAAATATTCACTACTGCATTAGAACAAATTTAGTATGCTCTTTTAATTTGCTTCATCTATTCTTTCTATTCTCCTTAGGCTGTTCTTTAACTGTAAATGTCCTATGACCAAGTCCATTTCTTTTAATTATTATATTGCACTGCAAACTATTTGTCAACAGGAAATCTGAGCACTCTGCCTGCTTAGAGCTAGGTCTATGTGCATTTCCCAGTAAAAGGATTAAACAGACTTCTGGCACATGGTTTAAGACATAGCTGTTTGAAAATCTTAGCCTTTTAGTTAATCACCTAGCATTTCATATTTCACACTGACTATGTACACACATTCAAATAATTTGAGATAATTCTCCCAGGTTTGTTTTCCTGGTAGAAAAACTTACCTGGAGACGCCTGAACAGACATTCATATGATGAGCCCTTGCAGAGAAGAGCTGACACAGCACAGCCACAGGGCTCTTGTGCTCACATCTCAGCATGCTTTGCAGATTCCCTCAGCCTGCCTGAAGACAGATGGCAATAGTGCACAGGGCAGCCCTGACTGGCTGACCCAGACTTTTCAGAGTCAGTCTGCATCTCACTACTGCATGATGTGGGATTGTGAAGGGTGGGTGTTCTGCTCCCTGCTCAGTTAGAGCATCAGAGACTAGCAAGTGACACACTGGATGTGTCTACACAAGATGCTATGGCGATGTAGCTCATCATTACAGCAACATAGCACTGGTGGGCATGAACCATGACACCACTGCTACTGCACAGTAGCTTGCTGCTACTGTGCAGTAAGGTTGGAAATATCCCATATAGTGCCAGGACTTCATAGTACCAGTGGTTACTGTGTAGTCATTTAGTACTTTACATTTAGTACTTGCAGGCAGGTGCACATGTAGATGCACTCACTGCCTCCTAGGGTGGGGGGGCGCAGGGGGCAGGATGGCAGGAGCAAAGCACTGTGGGAAGCTGTGGGATTGTAGTGTAGCTTTTCTCAGAAGAGAATATGTACAAACATTTGCTCTTCCAGAAGAAACTCTTTTGGGAGCGATTTAACCCAATTGGACCCAGGTTATATTTCTCCTTAAGCAGCCATTTTTGCTCTGCGAGAAAAATCCTGAACATCTGTATAGTCATGGTTTCTCCTGGGACAGGAGTGACTCTCCCAGCAAAATCTGAATGTCCGTATGTGGCTGCTGACTGCAAAAAAGATATGCCTTGAATCCGTAATCTGTAAGGTTAAGACTTAAATGTGTAAACACAGCTTGAGTGAATTCCAGAAGTCTGACTTCCAAGAAAGGCCAGTTCTGGCTTTCCTGTACTACAGTGAATCCATTAGAGTCACTTCTTCCCATCTTCTTACAATTGTTAACAACCTTAGAATTCTCACTTCTTTCAGTTCTATCCTTAGCATCAGTACCTACAGTTCCAACAAAGGCCCATTTTCAAACCAAGCCTCAGCAAATCCCTGTTTTAACTTTGCTGGAAAATTAAACTTTAGCATATAGCTAAAGTAATGATTCTGGCCTCTGGAAGTAGGATGACTTACAATGGATTAGTTGTTAATGCAAGCTATGTCTCACCCAAGCAACTCCTTCCATGAACCTTCTACACAGTGTTAGCCATTATAAAATCCAAACCCAAGAGTAAAAGGAGTAAAAGGAAGGCCCAGGGAGGAATAGGACCCCTGCTAAATGGGCAGAAACAATTGGTGACAGACAAGGGGGACAAGGCTGAACTCCTCAATGAGTTCTTTGCCTCAGTCTTCCTAAGTGAGGGGCACGACAAGTCTCTCACTGGAGTTGTAGAGAGGCAGCAGCAAGGCGCCAGACTTCCATGCGTAGACCCTGAAATGGTGCAGAGTCATTTGGAAGAAGTGGATGCCTTTAAGTCGGCAGGCCCGGATGAGCTCCATCCAAGGGTGCTGAAAGCACTGGCCGACATCACTGCAGAGCCACTGGCGGGAATATATGAAAGCTCGTGGCGCACAGGCCAAGTCCCGGAGGACTGGAAAAGGGCCAACATGGTCCCCATTTTCAAAAAGGGGAGGAAGGAGGACCCGGGCAACTATAGACCTGTCAGTCTCACCTCCATCCTTGGCAAAGTCTTTGAAAAAATTATCAAGGCTTACATTTGTGAGAGCCCGGCAGGACAAATTATGCTGAGGGGAAATCAGCACAGGTTCATGGCAGGCAGATCGTGCCTGACCAATCTAGTTTCTTTTTATGACCAGGTTACGAAATGCCTGGACACAGGAGGAGGGGTGGATGTCGTATACTTAGACTTCAGGAAGGCCTTTGATACGGTATCCCACCTCATACTGGTGAACAAGTTAAGAGGCTGTGACTTGGATGACTACACAGTCCGGTGGGTGGCGAATTGGCTGGAGAGTTGCACCCAGAGAGTCGTGGTAGATGGGTCGGTTTCAACCTGGAAGGGTGTGGGCAGTGGGGTCCCGCAGGGCTCGGTCCTTGGACCGATACTCTTTAATGTCTTCATCAGTGACTTGGATAAGGGAGTGAAATGTACTCTGTCCAAGTCTGCAGATGACACAAAGCTATGGGGAGATGTGGACACGCCGGAGGGCAGGGAACAGCTGCAAGCAGATCTGGACAGGTTGGACAAGTGAGCAGAAAACAACAGAATGCAGTTCAACAAGGAGAAATGCAAAGTGCTGCACCTAGGGAGGAAGAATGTCTAGCACACCTACAGCCTAGGGAATGACTTGCTGGGTAGCACGGAAGTGGAAAGGGATCTTGGAGTCCTAGTGGACTCCAAGATGAACATGAGTCGGCAGTGTGACGAAGCCATCAAAAAAGCCAATGGCACTTTATCGTGCATCAGCAGATGCATGACGAATAGGTCCAAGGAGGTGATACTTCCCCTCTATCGGGCGCTGGTCAGACCGCAGTTGGAGTACTGCGTGCAATTCTGGGCGCCGCAATTCAAGAGGGATGCGGATAACCTGGAGAGGGTCCAGAGAAGGGCCACTCGTATGGTTAAGGGCCTGCAGACCAAGCCCTACGAGGAGAGACTAGAGAAACTGGATCTTTTCAGCCTCCGCAAGAGAAGGTTGAGAGGTGACCTTGTGGCTGCCTATAAGTTCATCACGGGGGCACAGAAGGGAATTGGTGAGTATTTATTCACCAAGGCGCCCCCGGGGGTTACAAGAAATAATGGCCACAAGCTAGCAGACAGCAGATTTAGATTGGACATTAGGAAGAACTTCTTCACAGTTCGAGTGGCCAGGGTCTAGAACGGGCTCCCAAGGGAGGTGGTGCTCTCCCCTACCCTGGGGGTCTTCAAGAGGAGGTTAGATGAGCATCTAGCTGGGGTCATCTAGACCCAGCACTCTTTCCTGCTTATGCAGGGGGTCGGACTCGATGATCTATTGAGGTCCCTTCCGACCCTAACATCTATGAATCTATGAATCTATAAGACAGATTCCACTTACTATTAGGCCTGTGTGAAGCAGCTAGTATTCACTTTGGATTTGTATTTGGCCGATTCGGGGGACAGTGATTCGATTTGGTGATTTGAATCACTGTCCCAATTTGATTCAGCCAAACTGGATTTGGAGATTTGGCTGCTGCCAAATCTCCAAATCAGCCAGGCCAGGCCCATCCCCTGCCCACTCTCCCAGCCCAGCAATGGCTGCCCCACCCGCCCCAGCTCCTGGCACCTGTTAAAAAAAAAGCCCCAACTCAGCAGGTGCTGCTGGGCGGGGGCCATCCCTGCTGCCCCCACTGCCCCACGCTACATGGAGGGCTCTGCACGAGTCCCCGACCCCCCTCCCTCACTCCCCCAGCCCCCCGATGGGTGCCCCGCCCAGGCCAGCTCCAGCCCTTTAAGAAAAAAAAACCTGAAAACCCCTCCAGACTCACTGCTCCTGCCAGCAGAGGGCGATCCCCATTGCCTTCCATCATGTGGGGGACTCTGCACAAGCCCCTGAATCCCCAAGGCCACTGCAGGAGCAGTGACTCCCAGGGATTTTTTCCGTTATTTTTTTTCTTAAAGGGCTGGACCTGGCCCGGGTGGGGCACCCGTGGTGAGGGTCGGGAAGCTTGTGGTGGAGCCCCCCATGCAGCACGGGGCAGTGGGGGGCAGCAGGGATGGCTCCCCCACCTGGCAGCACCGGGCTTTTTGTTAAAGTACCAAGCTGGGACGGGTGGGGCCACCATGGTGGAGGCTTAGAGAGTGGGCAGGGTTCAGGGTGCTGGGGGGTTGGGGGAGCTGGCAGGGGCCTCCACCCCTAGTACTTACCACCTCAGAGTCTGGCTGCAGCTCCCTGCTGCAGCCACCGGGGACTGTCTGAATCATCAAAGCTCTCCAAATCTTTTCCAAAGTTTCGGAGAGCTTTGAATCAATTTAGACCTTTAAAATGGTCCCCCGATTTGATTTGGATTCGGAGATTCGGCCACCTAATCAGGTCAAATCTCTTCCAAATCGAATCACCACCTGAAGCTTTGCGCAGCCCTACTTATTATATCATTCCCTTGTATCTCATACTCAAATTCCACAGATCCAGCTGTTAAACCATTTCTCTCTGTTTTTGGATTGGTGTTTTTTCCTAAATCAACATTAGTATGAGACCACTTAGGGTGTTCAATTTTGGACAACTTCCTAACAGTTGTAGTAAATCTGGGTTAATAAATCTTAACTCTGGATTGCACCCATGTTTTGGACTGGATTAGCTATATCAATTTAGAAAATGAAGGTATTAAATACCCTGGTATGGTTACAAATAATCAAAGCTGTATATTTTATTCTCATAAATGTATACAAATAAACTATGGTAATATAAAAACTGTACATCAGTATAACCATTTCTACACTACAAGACTGCATTCATTCGATCAATTTCTAGACAAATAAGTTAAAATGTAAGTCATCTTCACAAGTTTTTCATACTTTACATTTTCAGTGTCACACTCAAACTTCTGTTATTATTTAATTGTGTGAATTAAGAAAACCACAATAGAGTTGTCTATAATAGGTAATTCAAATTTTGACTTGGTATCAACCAAGGAGTAAAGATTTGCCAACAGAAACATATGAAGTTTTGTTCCAGCTTAAATGCACTTTCTTTTTTATGGCAAGCTGTCTCCCTGCATCAGCATCTGACTTGATTGCCTTTTATTGCACTACCAATAAGGTATTTTAATTTGCAAACTACTTCTTACTTTTCACCAAACCTCTCAGGTATTTCCTGTATTTAATTAGCATCCCCTTTCCTGTCACGTGTATTAGATGCAAATTTATTTTCATAAGATTCAGAAGGTATTGCTTCTATTTTCCTCAGGAGTGGTTGTTTCCACCTCTGCCATCCTGCTGTCTTGCATAATTTCATCTCTGTAGTAAAATGCAGTCTCACAAAGTTCCTCTGGCTTCAGCCCCTAATTCCAGATGGGCATCAATATATTGGCCCATTTCTAATAGGTCCTAGGTGTCAGTGCTGACGTGTGGTTATGCTGTCAGATATATCAATCTGTTCAGATTCTCTGTGAGCTCAGGTGAGCTTCTGTCCTTCTCTTTGCTCTCAGCTGGACTATATCCAACTCAACCTGATGGCTGGCCTCAAAGCACTCATCATCAAGGGTTTTCACTAAGCCTGGAGAACTCGAAATTCTTTTCTGTATGGAAAATCTGCAACATCATTAGAACTGGCCTGCTTACATTACCAGCTAACTCCCTACCCTAATACTCTTCCCCACCATTAATTTGGCATGGAATGTTATATTAGGCTACATAAATGTCCTAGGAAATCTTGCATTCCAAAGTGATAGATTTCTGAGTCCTGCAAACTGCTCTGAAGTTTCGGGGTATCATATAATAGAAGCAGAAAAGGTTGCAAAATGTCAAAGTCTCTTTCTTTTCTGCTTCCTTGTTCAAGCTGTTAACTTCCAAAGTGGCCTGCAAACCTCAGTTATTCAGTTCCAAATGATTTTCAAAGTTCTTAAGTCCTCCATATTTCTTTGTTAGAATATCTTTAACCTCCTTAAAACTTTCTGTATCTTTTCCATTTCCTGGACTATGTTAAGGTCCATTCTTTCAAATTACTGATGTTTGCCTTTACAGCCTACGTAATAATAATAATAATAATAAATAACTCTTTGTATGTCCCTTCATATTCTCCAGTCACCTCTTCCAATATAATTCTCATTTCCAACAGAGTGATTTGATCTTTGCTTTAAGATCATCTTTCATCTGTTGCTTATTTGGCTTTATTTCTTCTTGACCAGGTTTCACAGCTTCAAATTTTGTGTTGGCAGTTTCTTGGCCAGTTTCCATTTCCTGTTGACCAGATATCAGTTCTGCCAGTAAGGAAGCTAAGTCCTTAATGTCTGTCCAAGCAAGAATCAATCATCTTTTCCAAGTAAAAAAATAATTCTCTTTGGAATTATCATTCACTTGAACATAAACTTTGCCACAATTTCCACTGGGAATAATAATTAATTATTTTAGTCTATTTACAGTATGTACATTCCTGTAGAATGCACACTGGAGCAGAGATAGATATTAAAACAATACAATAGCAAGACAGCAATAGCAAAATAGCTTCAACCCATGTGTTCATCAACAGCAAGATTTTTCTAAGGACAAATGTCTGCCTTTTCTAGATAGCATGTACGATGATTTAACCCTCCTTGTTTATATATATATATATAATTAATAAAATATAATTATCATCACTTAACATTTATGTTGCAAGAGTATAAAAGAGCCACAATCAGGTTAAGACTTATTCTCCCAGGTACTGTTCAAACTTCTAGTAAATGACAGAACCTACCCAAAAGAACTTGTAATCTATAAATTCTGCATGCCAAAATGTCAGGTCAGCAACTTTACTGTTGATAATTATATTAGTAGTATATCTCCTTTTTGCCTAGATTCTACTTATTTATAGAAAGCTTGCAGTCTTAGAGGGAATCCACTTACATTTAACTGTTTTCAGCAAACCTTGCTCTTAAATACAATGATATACTGAGTATTTCCACTGCTTGCTGGTTACAGCAATTTATTTCTTACACGAAGCTTTTTGCTGGGAGATTCCTTTCTATCTCATAAATTGTTTTATTGAAAACCTTTCAGTTTTCTTTTTGATAAGATTGGCTCAAGAATTTTGTAAATGAAACCCAAGGAAACACTAAGAAATGTCTGGTTTCCACCTCGACCTTCTGCCTTCTTGACTCTCAGGCATCTCATACTTCTCTTGCTTTAGTTGCATTTCTTTCACTGATCCTAGACAAACAAGTTATTGAAATGTTTTTGTTTGTTTTTTGCCATGTCTCCCCTCGCCTCCAGCCGATGTTTGTAAAGCATTTAACACTACACCAGGCGGGTTAATTTACTGTACTGGTAAAACAGGCTATTTGGAGTGTCTTGCAATGCTGACATGTTTTCAGCTTGAAAATCAGATGTCTCCATCCCAAAGGAAAGAATTCTTGCCAAAGCTTTGTTTATATCGATGCCAGGTGCAATCTGGCACAACAGTGGTAATGACACATGAACACTAAACAGTTTGTAAAAATCACGCTTCAAAATGAAATCTGGATCCCATATACAAGATCCAGGTAAAAGGCTTACTATGCCGTTTGTCTGATGCAAAAATTATTCTTTTACAAAAAGGCAAGTCATAGCCTTGCTTCTAGACTCTATTTACACTAATTGGTGGCTTATAAATTTCCATGCAAATTGTTTTTTCCTTGCTTCTGGTAGACGTTTCAAAGCCTTAGGTTATCTGTCTAGAACTAGAGCAAAAATGTTACTGTACCCTTATTTTGTATATAGGTTTATGTCTACTGTCTACAAAAGAATCATACCTAGCATCTCCTTTATTTTAGCACCTGCAAAGACTAATCATGATTCAGCAGAAATTAGACAAATATGCTGAACTGAACCAGAACTGCCAGATCTGACTATATTCTCTGCTTGTCAGGCAAGTTCAAGGGAGGCCTCCACCCATGAAGGAGCTTCCCACTAAAGCAAGTGTCAGGTTACTGAGCAGAGAGGCAAAAAAAACAAGATTAAGAGAGTGAGACAGCCATGAACATCAGAAGAAACAACAACAGCCTGTCCACCAAACTGATTCACATATTCCATACCTTTTCTCCATGGAGGTAGATAGCATAATAGAAACTGGGTGATCACATGGTATCAGCATGGTCCTAGATACCGTAATGGTAAAATGTCATGTGCAATTCACAGCGATAGTATTCAATATACACAATGTTTTGTTTGTGATTATATTTTACACAGGCATTATTCTAGGTTGGCATGAAATCAGCATAAAGCAATTTACACAAATTAAGGATCCTGCCCTTAGAATAGAATTACACATTTAAGTGCCAGCCAGGTTCTTAACCATTTTAAAAGGACACATTAGACTAACCAGCTATCAGTAGTATTTGTTATTTGCATTACAGTAACATCTAGAGGATCTCACCAAGTCAAGACTTCAATGTGATCTGAGCACTGTACATACATATCCAACATTACAGCCCTTCTCCCAACAGTTTCCCCAGAGCCAAACAAACAAGTGGGAGGTAACAATCAGGAAAATGCTTTACAGACTAGCTGTATGCACAATACATAGGTGCAATAAAGCCAGTGAGAAGTAGTAATATTCGCTCGCCACCTGCCTAACTGTTATCATCTGACAGGTTCTGTATGCATCACAGCAGAAGTGAGGCTTAAGGACTTATTTGAAGGAAGATAAGGTAGCAGCTCTATGGAATTTTTCAGGGAGCTTTTCTCCAGCATAAAGAATAACATTGGACAATATGCCTTTAAATGTAAAATAAACCACTTAACACTTTAACTCAAACTTAGGAAATCATGAATCTTGAATCAGTGCCTCAGCAGAAAAGGAAAGACTCAGATTTGCAGATGGTAAGTTGCTTGCTGCAATCTGAAAGGGTCTATACTATAATGGCAAAAAATATGACTATATACACTTTCTTCCTCTGTCCATCTGCCACTGTTATAGTCTAGCGTGGGGGTGATTTTATTTGAATTTGGACTGTTTTTGCAGGCTGATTTCTCATTTCTGAATTCATTATGTTGGCCACAAAAAGTGTAAATAGATTTGAAAAACAACTGCAATCTTGGTACTGTGCGACGTAACTGATGGAGCTGTTGCAAGGCAATGTAGATTTTACTGAAGATGTCTACTCAAATCTGCTGTGGCACACCTGGGTGTACCTGGAACAGAAGAATGCTTACAGGGTTCATTGGCTGTAGCAACAGTTATTATGACCATAGGAAAAACAAAGACAAAATGGGTGGAAAAAAAAACTTCAAATGAATTACTAATATTTAATGGTCATATAGAGAACCAACCTGATACACTCAGCCTTCTTATCGACTATCGCATAACAGTGATTAGGTCTGGCATAGTTTTGCTCATCCTCATCCAACAACAAAATAATTAATGGAGACAAGGAGTCAAAATACTTCCAGTAATGGCTGTTATAAAGGCCCAACCCATACACTTTCTCTTTAGTTAAGATTAATACAGAGAAAACACATACATACATCCCTTAATCTCTAACATACCCAGGAGGAAACAATAGTGGGGGGATGGGACATAGGATGGAAAAGGAAAATAATTTAAACAAATTGCTGATCCTATTCCAAAATTCTTTTCTGGTCAAATCTTATCTCTTTCCCACTTTAAACATTCTGCTGCATGATCCACTGGAGAACTGTCCTCAACTATCCTCTAGCCCAGTGGTTCTCAACCTTTTTTGTACCAGGATCCATTTGTAAATGTTGATGGCCTGTCTAGACCCAGTGCCCCCCATTCACAACCCAGGCGGTATAGGGCATGGGGGGCCCCAAGCAGCCCCTTGCAGGCTGGAACTCTGCCAGCCTGCAAGGGAAAAGCCATGGTTTCCAATGTTTTTCTTCTTTAAAGGAGAATCTATTTTTAAAGTTTGTTTGCAACCCTTTAATATATTCTTGCAACCCACTTTTGGTTCGTGACCCATGGGTTGAGAAACACTGCTCTAGTTCACTGTCTCCACATTCCTTCCTGCCCATCCATACAGGCAGTATAATAGTGCCAGAAAGTGAAACTAGCTGTCTGTCAGCTTTTCTGTGCGGTGATGAAATAGGTTATAACAAACAAGGGAAATTAACTCTTTTATATGTAAACTGTAAAAAAAGACTGTCTCTAAGCTGCTTTGGGAATTACCTTGTGGGTGGTTTTTAAGGACTGTGGTTCTTTAGCTAGATGTGTCTGGAAAACATTATAATCTGAAGATTTTAAATAGGTTCAATTGAAAATGTTCCTTCTATCAAAATTATAATAATACAATCATAGAAAAGTTGGTCTGGAAGGGAACTCTGGAGGTCACCTAGTCCAACCTCCTACATGAGGCAGGATCATCCTTATCCAAACCATCCCATACAAATCTTCATCTCTAACCTATTACTAAAGCTACACACTTAACCCTGTCACACAACCACAAGGCACAGCACCCTAATCTGCCACAAGTAAATCAGAGGAACAACAGAGGTCATTGTCCTGCTGCTTCAAAGATTGTTAACGTTTGTTCAAGAGATCCAAGGAAGAAAATATTTGACCAAAATTTACAGAAAAGTCAACAAGACTACAAAGGAAGAATGACTATCATTAAAATACTAAAGAGTGGAACTTCAATCCTGTTTTAAAGCACACCTAAACACAGCATAACTATAAAGAAACTACCAGTAGGATTAAATGCTTTTCTCACACTTAATTAAAGCAAAAGTGGAAAGAATTGGTGCATCACATGTATAAAAGGAGGAATTTCCAATGGTACAAATTTGAATACGAGTCACCTGACTAATCTAAATAATAATAAAATCTAATGAACTTCTGTACCACTTCCCTTACTTATGTTTGGGAGGGGGGGGGGTGTTCCTTGTAAATTTAGATTCTGTTATGCCTAAAATTTCATAGTTACTCTCCACAGAAACGTTCTCAATACAATTGAACACCAGGGATCTGGGTTTTCTGTTCTGTAAAACCTGAATTTTCTCATTTTAAGGAGAAAAGCCTGGATTTTCTCCTTTATAAGAGAAAAATGTGGGTTAAGGAGGGTTTCCAGCCTGCAAGGGGCTAGGGGGAGTGGGAGGAGGGCGGTCAGGCAGGGGGCACCATGTGCATGTGCACATATACACATGCACATGACCGCCAGGCAGCCTGCAGAGCAGCTCCCACAGTAAGTCTGGGCAGGGAGGGGGAGATTGAGGCCCTCACAGTGAGGGAGGGAGTTGGGCAGGGCTGAGGCTGCTGCCCAGCTGGGGCAGTGTGTGGGGCTTGGGGCCATGTATAGCTGCACGGAGCCACAGGCACGGAGCCACAGGCAGCTCATCTGGGAGTCAGGCGGGGACTGGCTTCCCACCGCTGCATGCACTGCTGTGGGACATGGCGGGCACATGTCCCCCAAGTTTGTGTATGGGGCAGATGCAGGCTACCTGTTGTGGGCTTGGGCTACCTGCCTTGCTGCCCCTGCCCTCCCCCTGAAGCCCCACAGCCCAGCAGGTGGGACCCGATGCAGCAGGGCAGAGCAGGGTGGGCAAGTTCGTACCACTGCCACAAGCCCTGTGATACTATGGTGAGATGCCCCCTGCCTGCCTGGCAGCAGCAGGCGCATAACTCCACACCACCACCCCTGCTGATGCCAAGCAGGCAGGTCCTTGCCATGGCAGCACAGGGCTGGCAGCTGCACTGAACTTCCCCCCACAACCCCACTCTGCCCATCCCAAGCCTGCAGTGGGCAGCCCACCCCCACCACCCCTCCCAACGGGCTCTGCTCTGGCAGTGAGGCCCATGGGGGACAGGGAGCTGGGCTCTGCTCCCTGCTGGGGCCGCAGCAGCCACCGTCTCCCATGGGCAGCGCTGCTGTGGGGGCAGGGTGCTGCTGACCTGGGTCCCTAGCCCCATAGCTCTGGCATCTGGGGGCCCCTCTGGCAGGGCTGTGGGTGTGGAGTGAGGGGCAATGACAGGGACAGGGCACCAGCATATCAGGGCCGCTCAGCTCCACAAAGCAGGGGGGAGGGGAACAACACAGCTGGACCCATGTCCTAGTGAGTGAAGGGGGCAGGGAAAGCTCTGATTTTCCATGATAAAAAAACCCAAAATCAAACGCCAAAATTTATAGGTATTTAGAATGTATTCTACTATAGGCATTGAGGCACTGGCAGGCTTCCAAAGTGCTTTAAAATTGTAAATATATCAATAAAACATTGTGTTCAATTGATATCTATATAAATAATGGTGCTTCATTTTAATCACAGATTTGGGGGGTTTTAATCAGAGAATCTGCAATGTGTTTTTTATCAGAGAATTTGCAATTTTAAACAGAAAAAACCAGGATCCCTGTTGATCACATAGGTTGTCTTTCACTCCTATACTCATACACAAGTCCTTATATCATATTTGCATGGTTTTGATAATTGTGTATTTTAAACTATATAAAATGTAGTAATGCCCTTGCTTGAGGAAAATAAAATGGTATGGAGAAGTGTGCACCATGAATCTGAAATTAGAACCTCTTCCTAAAACTCTTGGGAAATATACATATGCTTGGATCTACAGTGCTTTGCATCTTGTCCTTATACTTGTGCAAAGTGGATATAAAATGTTATGATTTGGATTTCATAGCAGCTTTCACTCACTTTGCATTGGTAAATGACTATACAAAGTGCAAGGCAGTTGAGAATGAGACTCTAATCTTTAATCATCTAGAATGATGTAATGCATGTTTTATTTGAATTTTCAGCTGAATTATATTTATTTTAACCAAGAAGCTTGCACAGTTCTGATTTGCATAACAGGTTAATTATTTTATCATTATATTTGGTAATGACATGTTCAAATATCATGGTAATCAAGCTCATGATTTCTGAAAAACTAGTTAGAAGGCTTAGTATTAAATCGGTCTTTAAAAGGTGTTTATTCATCAGAGAACTAGCTACCAGTTTACAAACATTATTTTGAGAATCTCAGTATCAGATATCTACTGGAATCTGTTATACAATGAGAAGCAAGACAAAGACAGCTGTGAGTCAGAAATATCTGTGCTACTATCCAGCTTCTCAAAAAAAGTCTTTAACAGGAAAAATAAGGAAGAAAAAGACATGCAACTAAGAGGAAATTAAGGACATTTTCAAGGTTAATTGCTGATGCTAAGATGCATATGCCTATATTTAGGTGTCTAAAATAAACATGATCTGTTTGAACAGCTGCAGCTTCTTGTTGCATGTAAGACAGGCAGTTCTTGTGAGCAAATGCTCCACCTGAGATTTCTATGTACCTGAGGACCTTGAGTCTTTAACGAGGTTCTCATCCCAGCAGATCTGACTCTCACCTTTCTTCCAGGGGAGATAAATTACATTTCAAGCATTTATCTTCAAGAGGACTCCTTTGGATAAACCCCAGCAGTAAAGTCCAATTTGCACAGCATAATTTTAAAGGTCTCAGGGCACTTGTGTAAAAATAAGAATTTACCTTGGCCACAATGCCCTCCCCACTTCACTGTGGCAGAGATTTTGAGTGCCTGCCCCAGGAGAGCATTTCAAAATGACCTAGTTAAGCACCTAGGATCCCAGTACAGTCAATAGAGAGCCTCTGGAGACGCTTAAGAACAATTCATTTGTAGACACATAGACTGCGTCCAGACGAGCACGGTCGTGTGGTATGTGGCACCACAGACACATCTGTGGCACCACATACTGCATGTTCAGATGTTCTCTGCGCTGCAGTGGAGCAGCATGGGGGGCTTTGCCATGGCAGCACAGGGCTGGATATCAGGGGTCAAAAAAGGATCAACAAACTTTAAAAAAGGATTCTCCTTTAAAGAAGAAAATCGTGGATAACCATGGTTTTTTCCCTTGCAGGCTGGCAGTTCCAACCTGCAAGGGGCTGCTTGGGGCTCCCCATGCTCCACAACCTCCCAAAATCCCACACCCACCCTCTGCCCCACAGACTGGGGGGCTGCAGCCTGGGTCAAGAGTGAGGAGCACTAGGTCAGGACTGGCCATCAACGTTTACAAATGGGTTCTGGTACAAAAAAGTTTGAGAGCCACTGTGCTAAAGCCCAGGGGTGTCATAAACAGAGGGAGAGAAAAAATAGGGGGCTGAGTGTGTGTGACCACCTCCCCCAGGCGGGAAAGTCTGTGGCAAAAGGGGCGGAGGGAGGGGGAAAGGCAGTGGTGGGCAGGAGGGAGTGGAACTGGGGCTGGGACTGGGCAGGGACTGGGAGGGAGTGGAGCCAAACTAGGCCCATGATCAGGACTGGGGGTGGGGCCCACTGCACCTGTGCGGCTGCCCCTCCCCCCATGCCCGGGGTTGTTGCCCGGTGCTGGCACTCCCCATGCCAACAAATCTGCCATCCTCCAGCCCTGCACTGGACCCAGCTGCCTCCCCGCCCTGGCCCCGGTCCCACACCAACTAGGGGGACCGAGCTAGGGGCTGGAGCAGAGCCACACTCAGCTGCACCACTGGGCCAGAGGAGACAGAGCCCCTGGGACCCCTGCACCTGCCCCACCCTACTCTGAGTCATCCCTAGGAAGAACCCAGCACAACCCCAGCCCCAGCCCCACTGCAGCAACTTGCCCTGCCCTGCGCAGATCCAGGGGTCCACAGCCCCCTCTACCTCCCGGGGTGCACACAGCAACAGGAGCTGTGCCCCTGGACAAGCTGCTCGTGGCTCTGTCCCATGCCCCACCAGCTGTGCAGCACCTGCCCCTCCCCCAGCCCCACTCCCTCCCCATCCCTGCTGCAGTCGGCAGAAGCCCTCAGCCGGGCTGTCTTGTGGCCCTACTGTTGCCCCGTGTTGGGGGGGGAGCCTAAGCCCCATTAGCTTCCCTTCCATCAGCTATGAGGGATGTGTTTCAGTTTATATTCACTTGAAACTCACAACGGCCAATCCCACTTCTGAGATAGCATTGTAACTGGGTTCTAAAGACTGGTGATTTACAATACGTACTCTTTCTTCAATACCCACCTTTTCTCTAGTGGTTAAAACAATCATCTAAAAGGTGGAAGGGCAGATTCTAGGTCCACCTCACTCATGAAATTCGAACCCACATCTCCCACTTCCCAGGAGAGGGCCCTAACCAGTAGGGCAGGGGTGGGCAAAATACAGCCTGTGGACTGGGTGGGCCATTCTATCTGGCCCACAGGGCCCCTAAAAAAATGTAGAAAATTAATATTTCTCTGCCCTTGGTTCCTGCCCTTGGTTCCATAAATGACTGGAACCAAGGGCAGTAGGACCCAGGGGAAGCCCAGCAGGCTCCAACAACAGTGGGCCACCTGGCTCCGCCCCCTCCAGCTGGAAGCCCCAGCCAGGGTTTCTTGGCTGGGAGCACATGGCTGCCCCACGCCGGTACCACAGGTAAGTGGGGGGGGGAGGAAAGTGGAGGGGGATCCCAGGCAGGGAAGGAGCACGGGGGTGGGGGAAGCGGTCCCTTCCCTGCTCCATGGCCGGTGCCCTGCACTGCAGCTGCTCACAGCCCACCTGGGGCTGCCTGTGCCTGCTCCCGACAGCCCTGTGCGGGCTGTGAGTGCCTGCAGCAGGAAGTACTGGCCATGGGGTGGGCGAGGGGCTGCTTTTCCCCCCCGCGCTCAGCTTTTCCCTGGGCTCCTTCCCTGTGCAGAGGAAAGCAGTGACCAGGGAGCAGGGCATCTGTCAAGGGGTAGGGCACCTATCAAGGGGCAGCACTACCCATGCGGACCTTGACAGCCTGCCAAAACTGGGTAAGCGGCCCTCCACCCAAAATAATTGCCTGCTCCTGCAGTAGGGTACAGAACAAG
Organism: Alligator mississippiensis; assembly: GCF_030867095.1. Lineage (NCBI taxonomy): Eukaryota > Metazoa > Chordata > Crocodylia > Alligatoridae > Alligator > Alligator mississippiensis. Next base: position 364,278,401 of record NC_081824.1, read on the forward strand.
TGAGGTTAGGAACATTGCAACCTTCCTGTTGAAGCTGAACTGCTAAAGAGCCAAGAATGTAAATGTCATAGGGCCAGAAAGACAGAAAGCCAACAGGAGAAGGCCTGTAAGAAAGGAGATTTCTGGATTCTGGTTCCTGTTGCCAGGTATAGTTTTGTTCTTACTCTATAACTGTCTACTGTAAAATGTATAAACACTTCCTGGATGAATGCTCCACCTAGTAGGCAAAAGATGGGCACCACCAGTTCTGAGCTCAGTTGGATGTGTTTTTTTCCCTCTCTGCCTGTTGCTAGAATAATTTAGGCAGTTTGGGTGATTCTCAGGATCAGAATCAATCAGAATCACAATGGAGCTTCAGCCCAAGTGAGATGCTATGCTGTGCACACCTGCATTTTGCATATTGGCTTCTATTCCATCCAGGAGAGCACATAAACACCACCATGCCTGAAGAAGGGTGTTTGTGCCTGAAATCTTGCAAAGAACAATTTTTCCAACTATTTAGTTGGTCTAATAAAAGATATCACATTTACCCAAAGAAACTTGTCATGCTGTGCCTAAACACTCCACCTGAATTTCTGCTGATCATGTACAGAAGCCCTAGTGCAGATACTTCAGGAGTTTTGCAAGCTGAAATGTAAGCACCAAATCAATTTCAGGCACCTAATGCATTTTATGGCTGCTGGCATGAGGCCATTTTGAATTTCTTGTTGAAACTTTGATTCCTCAACTCCATTTAAGTTGCATTTGGACACCCAGAAGGGCACTTTGAATCCTGATCCAAATGTCCACCTGGCTGATGGCCTTCATCCAGACAAAATGTTAATATAGAAAGTCCAGAAATGTACTACCCCAAGAAAACAGCAGATCTTCATGGTAAAGGTGAACATCAGATTCAACTGGTGTTTTTGATGGACTAGGAGAAAGAAGGAGACTACATGCACTACTCCAGATTAGTCAAAAACTAGTCATGCATTTATTTCAAACTATTTAAAATATAACCAGATCTCTGAAGGGGTTACATTTCAAATAAGACAAAAAATAAGTTTCTGAATAAAGTTACTGTGAAAAGTAGCCTATAAACTGTATTGTGGGCTCAATGGTTGTTGTCAGTCAATGACAATATCAATTTTCCACTTCAATTTTTCTCCATTTACAAGTTTTTAATGACTGCCAGTTCAAACCTGGGATCCCAGCAAATGCCAGCTATATTCTTTCTGACTTGTTTTACTGACATCTCCAGCAAACAGATTCCATACTAAAATAGACTGCGCACATTGAGATGAGCGTGTATATATATATATATATATATATATATATATATATGCAACCTCCTTCTCCAAATACTGTCCTCAGCTATACATGGGTAGTTCCACTGTCTTCAATAGGTTTGTACAGGGAAAACTAGGAGCAGACATTGGCCATGGAATTGGAAATGAATAAAAAATTCTATTGATGATGATGACTGAGTTGGAGGAGAATCTACAGAATCCTAAACTGGATCAAATTAAAAAAGGAATAAAAGCTATACCTGTCACTCTTAGTCAGCTTCAGGTGAGACTATGACAGAGAAGTTGACAATTTGCTTGCGGGGTGTCAGTAATTAAATATTCTGAACAAGACCAGGCCTTGCCAAATATGACTTAATACGTTAGGCATTTACAATATCAAACTATTGATTAAGCATAAAGGGGGCAGGAAAGAAAAAGGTGCAAAGAACCAAGATTACAACTTAGACAAGGAGCTCTAGTACCTTGGTCTCTTGCTTCCTGGACACATGTTCTAATCACTAGGCTATTAAGCTAAAACATGGGAGGGTCATTTTCTTCTTTCCCCATCTCCTTCTAGTTGCAGTTTTTCTCCAATTGCATATTTGGAGACTCTCACAGAATAGATGTGGTTTCCCAGGTGCATTCACAATTAGATGGCTACTTAGCCATCCTGCATTGCTCCTAAGCATGCACATCAGGCATCTCAAATGACATAGGGTGGAATATGGTGTAAAAATCTGTGAAAGTGGCACCATGTGCTGCTTAGGCACCTGGGAGGCAGAACAGAATGTGGCTGGGACTTAGACATGGAACATGCAAAGTCAGATTTTGCCTTAAATTGTACTTGGCACAGTCTTCTACCAGATTTAGGTATGGAACACAGTGAGATATATTAATGCCTTTTTGGGATCCAATGTTTGAAGACTGAACAAAAACAGAAGTCCGGGAAAAAGCTAGAGAATATCTTTTTTTGCTGAGGAGCTATGCAGCTATAAACAAATGACCGATTTTCCCTAGGAGAAAGCCCAGGACAAGCTCAGCCTTGAGACAAACCAGTTGTCTGTTTTCAGCCTGTAGCATCAGGACCAACAGTAGGGAGGTGGCATATACAAGATACACACCCTTCAGGACTTCTGGATGACTTCAGTTCTGCTTCTTCATATTGTGGAACAGAGAATGAGTCAGATTCAGGTAGATCTGAGCCCACTCAAATGACCCTGCTTTTCTAGACTGGAGAAACAATGGCTTATATTGTATTTGACATGCTCTTCCATAATCACTCCTGCTGTGATCCTGCCACTGTGATTAGTGAATAACAGCAATAATTTATCACCTTGGGTGACATAGGCAGCATATAGCCCTGTGCCTTTTCTTCTCCACAACCTGCCAGTCTTGTGCCAACCTGCCAACCTGCATGCCTCCCTGGTGCAACACAATACAGAGAATGAAGCAGGTAGGTATGATTTGCTCTGCTGCCTCTGTCTTCTCTTTCTCTGATCTTTACAGATTGGAAGTCATGAAGGAATAAAGCCCAGAGGAGGAAAAACATTTCTGCAGCAGCCTCTTTTGGTGGCAGCCTGAATGGCAGACAGACATCTACAGCTGAATTTGCCAGTGCTGGTATCTAGGGGCTGCAGCAGCATCAGTTCCAGCTCAGCTTGAAACCTGGAGCTGTAGGAATTTTTTACAAGATCATAAGAAAGAAAAAAATGCTCCAGGATCATGAAAATATTGTGAGAACTGAATACTGAAATAATAAAAAAAAACACCAAGCACAGAATGCGTACCCTCTTGAGGTGACTTCCACAGGCATCCGAGTCCCTGGAGCTATTGGCACTTGACGAGATTGTTTGTCAGACTCATGGAATTAATGGAGCAGGTGTTCCTGCCCATATAAAATAAGAGATTGGGCAAAAGGGGAAAGTTTTCCATGTGAGGGATTAAGTAGCAAAGCGATGGGTGGGAGCCTGAAGAACTCTGCACCCTCCCCCTCACCCCCCACAACCGAGATTAGTGAAGAGAAGTTTGCCAGAGCTCTGAGACTGAAGAGGTAAAAGCTTGAGAAGGACTATGGCAGGTAAATCCAAAATGTAGTATAATCAAGTGAGAAGGTATCAGGATGTCCAAGTGCTGCATCAGGCAGGCAGTCATGACCAGGGATCCTGGTTTTTCTCTGATAAAAAAAAATCTGCAATTTTCAAATTAAAAAAGTAACCCAAAATCCATATTTTGCCTTGATTAATGTATTAGTGGTGTTTCATTTTGATCATGGAAAATCATGAATTTTGGGTTCCTTTTAATCTGAAAATTGGGGATTTTTTTAAATCAAAGAAAACCAGGATCCCTGGTCATGACTGAAAAAATAAAAGACGTTTTGGAAATAGAGTAATGTATTCCCAACCTCTCTATTCCTGCATGTTTGTATCTTGTAAATCACCTTTTGTGATAGCCCTGTATTAGGGAAAATTATGAAATGGCTACTTTGAAGCTACTTTTTCCCTCTACCCACACCATGTCTTTGTTCAAGTCTAGGCATCTATGTTAAGATAAAGTGCCTATTGTCATGGTGTAGTTGCTGATGACCAGAGCTGTCCCTAGGGGTGTGCAGGACCCAGGGTATATCAGCCCGTGCGGGGCCAGCGGGTGGGGGTGGCAAGCGCCCGCAGAAGCCAGCAGCAGCGTTGGCAGCAGGGAGTGGAGGTGGGAGGGGAGGAGGTAGCAAGTGGCTGAAGTCAGCAGTGGCAGCTGCAGCAGGGCCTGTACAGCACTGCCCGTGGGGTCCCGCAAAGCGTGGGGCCTGGGGTGGCCGCCCCGATTCATCCCCCCTAGAGATGGCCCTGCTGATGACTCCCAGCAAGTACATTTGTGACCTAATGGGTGCATCTACATGAGGCGCTAACTATGCAGCCTAATAACACTGTGCAGTAGTGTGCTGGGCAAAACCTGTGCTAATACACTACAGTGTAGTAGTATTAGACTAAAGATTGGCAGTCGTCTCAGCAAGAAAGAAAAGAGGAAATACAACAGGCAAAAAGCCCAAGAGAATCTCCCTATAAAATAGTAGCATCTAAACTATATGGAGGAAAAATCCACAACTACTTAAAATAGTAAATCTTTACCCAAGTTAGGTAGAGTCCAAAGGGTTCATTCATTGTTTTGGAGAAAGAGGGGTGCAAAAACCAATGTGCTGGCGCTACTATGCAGTGGCACTAGTGACTGCACACTGATTTAGTATTTGGTTATACAAGTACTAAATTTAATGCGCAGTAACTACAGCACATTAATGAACATATAGATGCACCCACTGGCAATTAGAGGCTTTACTGCAGCTGACAGGTATGCTATCTGCCCTTCATTCCAGCTGAATGGAAGAAGCAGTTAGCTTCCATTATAGAGTAAAATAGCTGAAACAATAGCAACCACTGCCTAAAGTACTGGCTGTATAGAAGGCCTGTACAAGCACTAATTTAGGGATACTAAAGTGGATTTCATTGGGAACCTACTGCAAATTCACGGGTTGCATATTAAGTGGGTTGCAGTTTGTGTGTGTCAGAATCAGAAAGAGTTAGTTAGCTGTGTTAGTCTGAAGTTAGGCTGAAGGAAGGGTAGATATGCATAAGCTTTTGTAAGTAGAGGGGTTATTTCACCAAATGCTGGGAAGGGAAAAAATCAGAAAGCCAGCAGAAACAGCTGGAGAAGCCAGGAGGAAGCCAGAGAAGCATGGGCAGAGTGGTAGAAAGAAAGCCAAAAGACCTTGGGTTTTATTTTGGATAGGGTGATGACCAGGAAGTCACAGTGACACAGGAATGTAAGACTGTAAGGGGCCTCTTGCTTTTGCAGGCAGTGTTTAACCAAAGGAATCCTCATTTGGTCCCTTACTCACAAGTACAAAATACTAAGAACACCATAAGACATGTCATAGATAAAAGCAGAGGAGATGAAGGCACTGCCACAGCAACAACTGAGAAGTAATTAATACATGTTCCTAAGAAGAATGCTGTATCTCATGCTACAAAGGAAAGCAAGCCCCCTCCCATCCTCCCTGACCATGACAATCTGACTTAGGAGAAATTTTTTCCCTTCCCCAAATTTGGAGATGGTATGACCTTAGTGTAAGAGCAAGACCCTCTAGGCAGGAATGGGAGCATCAGCAATGGGAGCATCAGAACATATTCCTCAAACACCCCTGGCCTTAGCCGTGGCCAGCATTCCCATGCCTCAGAGGAAGCCAGAAGTGCCAAACTCTAGAAGCCAGTAGCATTCATGAGAGAAAAGAATTCCTTCCTTACCCCATTTAGTGACTAAGGCATAGGATTACCAGAAACCTTCCACACTACAGAGCTAGCTTTGTACTCCTTGGGTATAAACTTTGGGACCACAAATACTTGACTCCACAGAACTACCTGCTATCATATAAAAAACATGGAACTCTGAGTGTGGAAAGATCCTCCTGTTTGTTCTATTACACAATATTGGGCACATCTATATGTGCAAATGTTTCAGGGTGGGCTTACTCTAGAGCAATTTATTCTAGAGTAAACCCTCCCTGGGCAGGCATCTACATGTGTGAGGAAGCAGGAGCAGATTTGCTGCTCATGGCAGCAGTCTGCTCCCACCCCTGCTAACCTTGCACTGCCCCCCTGCAGCGGCAAGGGGAAGCTCTAGGTTCCCCCTTGGTGCTAGCCCAGGGGGCTGGCAGGGAGCACAGGACCAGGAAACAGCTGTCTCCTGGTGGAGGCTGGAACATTGCTCCCTGCCCCCAGGAGCTGCCTGCTGTTGGGGTAAGCTGTGCCACCAGAGCCCGGGTGGGGACAATGTCCCCTTGCCCTGGCAGCAGGGAGCTCCCAGCCCCAACTCTGTGGTTGCTGTTGTGGAGCCTTGGCTCCAGGACCTGGGAGCAAAGGCTGGGAGATTCTTATCTCTTTGTAAGAATCTCCCAGCATCAGCTCTGCGCCGCCCCGACTCTGCAGTCATGGAGCCTGGGCTGGGAGCTCTCTGTTGCTGGGACAGGGGGGCATTGTCCCCATCTGGGCTCCAGTAGTGGAGCATGCCCCAGCAGCAGGCAGGTTCCAGGGGCAGGGAGCAATCTCGTGCCCTCTGCTGCCCAGCTGACCAGGAGTACATCTGTATACATTCCATTACAGTAATTACTCCTGAGTAAATTTGCTACTTGTATTTACAGGTAGCAAATTTACTTGGGATTAGAGCAAATTACTGTTCAGTAAGTGCGCGTGCAGACGGTGATGCCTACTGCACAGTAATTAGTTCTAATTTTGAGCTAAGCATCTTCTGTAGATGTTCCCATTCTTTGTAAATTAATGAGATTACATCAAATAAAAACCTGGTTCATATAACTGGAAAACACTCCAGCAGTGTCCTGAGTACTGGTTAACTGGCAGAGATAAGAGGGGAAACACCTTTATTAGAAGTCTAAAAAGTAATACCTATGAGGAAAGATTGACACAATCAGAGCTGGCATCACTGGAGTTTTTTAAGAGTAGGTTTGATACTGGTTGGTTTAGATATTGTTGATCCAGACTGGTGGCAGGGGTATGAACTAGATGACCTCTCAAGGTCCCGTCCATCCCTGTTTTTTGTGATTTCAATTTTGTTTTCAAACTGGATGCAAAAGTTCTAAAACCTGGGCAGAGGCAAATGTAGATTAAAAAAAAAAATTTAAAAAAAATCTATGGATGAACTGCTTCACAGGTGTGTTATGTTTTAAGCTTCAATGACTTCTCCAGTGGGGAGCAATCCAATTTAAAATAATCCAGATAGACATGTTGTGAAGGAACAAAATAGTGAGTCCAGAGTAGCTGCATGCAGGGGAAAGGGTTGTCAGAATTTCATATGTACATATGAGAAACTGTTCATTGCTCCAAAACACTCACTGAAAAGAGCAATAGTTGGAAATAATTGGGAAAAACTAATTATGTACAAAAAACCAGAATTTTAGATTAGTATATGAAAGGTGCAGGTCACCTCAACAAGAAAAAAATGTTTGCTATTGACAATCAGATCAATACATTTTATTAAAAAGGAGTACTTGAATTATATTATCCCTAGAACTTGATATTCTTATTAACACCAAGGACTTGATATACTTACTCAGGTGTTACAGTGGTGTAATTCCAGTGACTTCAGTGAAGTCACTTTTGATTCACACTAGTGTAACTGAAGGGTCGGATCCATCCTGACATGAAATAGTGCGCAATCCTCCAAAAACAATGGAGTTGCACCCCTCACACCAGGGCCAAATTTGACTCTCACGGGGTGCATCTACATGTGTGATTAATGCGAAGCAATAAACTGCCGTGCATATTGCACCAGAGTTTATTGCTCCCAGGCACCATTTGTAAATATGCACCTGAGATCACAGCATGTTGAGCCAGGTCAGAGAGGCCCCAGCTGGTAGGGACCCCGGGGGGTCAGCCTGCCAGCCTGGGGCTGCTCCGACCCAGCTCAATGTTCTGGAGAGGGGCTGGCTGGGGCATGAGGGTGCTCCAGTGTGGGGCTAGCTGGCAGGCAGCCCCCGCACTGAAGCATCTCATGCCCTAGCCAGCCCATCAGCATCTACATGTGCATTGCTGCACAGTAAATAACACTGCTACAGGACAGTACTTGTATTTATGAGCACTAACCTACAGCAACATTTATTAGTTTACTATAACCTAATGTGGCCTTATGTGTAAACACAGAGACTTTACTGAGGACCTAATAAGGAGCTCCACAGAAGTAAACTTCTTATGTAGATGTTCTCACTAAGTGCAACCGAGAGGAAGGCTCTGGGCGTGTCTACATGTGATGCTACATCACTGTAGCAATGTGCTATAGCAGCTACTTTGCCAAAGAGATGAGCTGTACTGGTACAGCACACAGCTATGGTAAAGTAGCTGCTAAAGATAACTGTCCACTGTGCATACAGCTCAGTACGGACTGTTACTGCACCGTGATTCAGTACTTCCAAAAAGAACTACTAAATTACTGCGCAGTAATGTCGCCATAGCGACACATGTAGATATGCCCTCTTTCTCCAAAACAGTGAATAAACCCTGGGTAAACCTAACCTGGGTAAAGATTTACTATTTTAAGTAGTTGGGGATTTTTCCTCCATATAGTTTAGATGTTGTACCCGTTGCTATTTGATAGAGAGATTCTCTTGGGCTTTTTGCCCTTTGTATTTCCTCTCTTCTTTCATGTTGAGAAGACTGCCAACGTGGGATTTGCAAACTGCTGCCAATATGGGATTTGTGCTGCTGTCACTGCCAATCTTTAATTTAGCATATGTATAAAGCTAATTTTTGGACATGATGCTAGTGCCTGGCATCTCTGCAGGAGTCAGCCAGGTTGTAATGTTTGTATTGTAGTGCACTATTAAAAAAAACAATAAAGAGAAAATAGAAAGGAGAAAGCCTTTCATCTCCAGCTTTATAGATACAGATATGGTCTACATCCTTGTATTCTCCCTCTGCATCTAAAATTCACTTCTTCTCTGTGCTGTGAAGCTTTCTTTTAGATTTCAGTTTGTATTGCCTGAAGTAAGAGCCAATGGTAGACTCCTGCTCCCCACTGAGAACATCTTGGTATTAAAATGTATTAATGCTGCTCTTCAGAGGAGGGGAAAAAAGACTAGTTTTCCTTTAATTATATTTAAACTACACAGTCATATGTAAGAAATAATATTATTTTTTAATACAGAGAATTGGAGAGAAAAATCCAATCATTTAGGAAACATTTTTCATAAACAAAACATAAGCTTGAATAGCCTTGCTCTGGCAAGGACATCTGTTATTCAGAAAGAGGTTCCTGCAGTGAACCCTCTAAAATATGGTCATACCGCTCTGCCCTCCAATCAGAAACAAGAGCAAACAGCCAAATTGTACCCCCTGAGATACACTCATACTACAGCCTCCAGATATAGAGAATAAAATGGGGGCAGGGAGGGAACAGGTCACCTCAGTGGCAGCATTCCTTATTTCCCCTGCTTAGAGGTTTAGAGGGAAGGAAAAGGGTAAAGGAGCAGATGAGGGCAGACGTGTATGAAGCAGGCTGGGCAGAAAAGGACATTACCCTTGTGAAGTCTAGGGTGAAAGAAATATAACTTCTGGGCATATTATCCCTTCCATACCCTCTCCTTATAGGGAGTCTCTTTCATGGAGGGGGACCTCAGTAATCACCAGTGGTTGCATGAGTCCTGTCAACACAGCTCTTCTGAACCTGCACAATCAAGCTGGGCAGGGCCCTAGAAATCCAAGCTGTGGCCTGGCTTCCCACTAATCTTATCTTGCTGGGATCCTTTGACCCTAGCTGACTTCCTGCCCCTTGGGCAGGGGGCTGGATCCAATGATCTTATGAGGTCCCTTCCAGCCCTAATGTCTATGAACCTATTATGAAACCGCCCAGGATCTAGGCAGATCCTGGAGAGTGCACAGGATTCGGTAGCTAGCTCAAAGCCATGAAGTGGGAGGTTAGGTGTTATTTCCTTCACAGAACAGCTGAGGAGAAATATTTCAAGGAGAGCCATATGGATTTTTTCTATCCTCTAGACCTCCACTGTAGATTCTCTCAGAGAGATCAGGTTCAGCTACAAAGACGTGCTTACTGGCTGATGGTACCCATTTGCCATTATGAGTCAGCAGTAATTACACCGCACCTTCCTCCCAGCTTCCAGGATCTAATAACAGGCTGACTCACAAGAGAAACAGGATGATGAGGGAATCCTAGGTTGTGTGTAGGAAGATTTCATGTTTTGCATAATGGTTTTAATTACTATATTTTATCTTTTTATTTATTTATTTTTTGCATATGCAAATTCCTAAAGCATTGGATGGACCCATTTAAACATAAATAAAGTAATCCTTTATGGGAATGACATCTAAGAGGCTAATAATATCCCCTGTGTTGAAATGTACTGAAGAGGCCTTTTGAGACCTAATACAGTGTACAATGTTCTATATAGGTGAAATCAGACAAGTAAAAATATAAATATTTTTTATTTGAAACGTTATTTCCTTTTTCCAACTCAAGACAGCATGCAAGAAGAGTTACAACCCTTTATTACTCAGTACCAGGGATTCTGGTTTTCTCTGATAAAAAAAAAATGCCAACTTTCAAATTAAAAAAGTAACCCAAAATCCACATTTTTCCATGATCAAAATGAAATGCTATATACATATGCTAAATATATATATCTATATATTAGTGGTGTTTCATTTTGATCACAGAAAAATGTGAATTTTGGGTTACTTTTTTTAGCTGAAAATTGGGGAGTTTTTTTTAATCAGAGAAAACCAGGATCCTTGCTCATTACTTCAGAAAACATAATTTGCTAGTTTTAGCAAGTGTACTTTTCAGAGACTTATATCAAGAGAAAAGGTTGCAGCTCCTATTTCATTAAACAGTACTGGGCAAAACAGTTACTCTCTCTAACACTGTGGATTTCATGAGATAGAATTACACACTAGATTAATACAGAACAAAGCAATTTTGGTTTACAGTAAAATCTTTTACTTTTTTCCTAAACAGCAAAGAGAGCTACAGATCAGCTCTCATACAAGTGTAAAACTAGTATATAATTGATCTTGCCTCTTAATGGACTATATGTTCTCTGGAGGTTTCTTCCATCCTTTCATTTCTATGAGTTATAGAATTAAAATTATTTATATTCTTTTAAAATAACTCAAATATCCCTTAGGAAAAAATGAATCTAATCTTCAATCTCTGCAAAAGGGTAAGTTCTAAACAATAAACACATTTTTGAAAATGTGGAAAAAAATTAAGTATAGAGTCCCTAAGTATGTTGTTTAACATATCTGGCCTCCATAGGAGTAGCATATTATGTTATTGATTCGTCATGGTCCCAAAGGTCCTTCACTAATAGTCTAAATCTGCAACCCCTACTTATACTGAATACCACTGTATTTTCTGAGTAGCCCCCTCGAAACCTCTGATCCTACTGACAAAAAGGACAGCAGAATAAGTTATGTAGAAAGACTAAATACTCAACAGCAAAGGGTTTTACCTGGAATTTGCATATTGGCTATGGAAGATAAATACAAGTAGATATGGGAGTGCTTTTTTGGGAAAAGAGATCTTCTTTTATCAAAGGGCCTTAATGTGGCATAGACTTGCCCTCTTTTTCAGATGATTCACAAAAATTCACAGAAGTACAAAAGCACATATTCCCACAAACTATTCCCCTATATATTCCCTACAGTACTGGATCCTATCCTGTTTCAGAACGTTTCCACTGCACACTTGTAATGCAGGTGGAAAGAGGCCAGTTTCAAAGTCACCCCCATGCATATGGCGGTTTTCTTCTAAGGGTAAAAGAATTCTCAGTGATACTAAGTCTAGCAAATGTATTTATGAAAACAAAAATCTTAATTCAGCTATAAAGTGTACTGCTGGGCTTGTCCATAAAAGAAATGATTCACTCTGCAAAATATCCAAGATTTATTTTACTCCCTATGACTTTCAGAATGGATGGTCAGGTAAAGCAGTAGGACTTAAAGGACTCTATAGAAAACAGGCCATAATTTTAAAAGAATGTGGGATATTATAATCAAGGAAGTATTACCAACGTGCAGTGGCTTTCTTAGAGTACAAGAAAATATATATTGCAGAAGTAACTAGACAAAATAGAGGGGGCTCTTTTCATTATAAATATCATGTCTTTCAACCAATTGCGCAACCCTATTTTTCTTTTGTTACTGCATAGCCTTATTTGTCAAGTTTTTACATTCTTCAAAATACAGGTTCGGTGAAGAAAATGTGTGTTGCAATTTTCTGGCGTTCTTTTTAAAATTCATGTAATTTAATTTAATCTGTCCATATAAGTTTCCAACAAAGAGTTTAGTTAAAAAAGTTGTTCCTATAAATAGATATATTATTGGTGCTTTTAAACTATACGTTCACTAGCTTGCCTACTCTCACAGTAGCAATGCTATGCACCTCAATGAGAAAGGATTATTGTTGTAACTGTTCCTGTAGGTCTCACTCCCCAGGCAGCTGAAGAACGACTGAGTCAATCAGGTGATGCATTCACTATAATGAGATGGACAAAACCTCAGAACCCGCATGCAGGCTTTGACTGGTGAAGTTAATAATTCCTTGTATGCCCACACCTCTGACAAAGGAAGGGGGGGGGGATGAAGGATGAGAGCAAAATCTCTAATGCTGGGAAAAAACACATTTATCATATTTATAAAAATGGCCTAATGTTAGTATTCTCTGCATAGTCGTACAGAAAACCAGTTTGATCAGTCCCAGCCTCTTGTTCCCCTAGCTGGCAAGGAGTGAGAGCACTGTGAAAGCAGCATGCACAGCCCCTGGGAAAAGGAAGTGACTTGTATCATTCAGAAGCAACCCCTCTGGCTGACTAATGAAAGGGACTGACAAGCTCTCAAGAGAGTCCCATCCTATGCTTTTTGGCTAGAAGGATGATGGCCTTGGCACAGGATCTCAAGTCACAGGAGGATACTTTTTCCCTAGCTTTGTAAGTCCCAACCTTGAGTTACTGCCAACTTTTGCCCATGAAGGACTCCCTAGGACTCCCTTTGGAATCCATCAGTTGGCTGGAGAGGTTACTATTTAGAGACACAAGACAAAAGTTTGAGCTCAGACCACCCTCACTGCAATTCCAGCACCTCTGGGCTTGAAGACCAAAGCCAGGATGCTGAGAATGACAACAGCAATAATAAACAGTAACAGCAGCAGCTACTTTCTCATAGTGCAAACTACTAAAATACAACCCAGTAGGTCAACTACTGGTTTTAGACTAGACCTGTTAGGAAAATAAGGAATTTGGAAAGTTGTAACAAATATGACAAATGTTCCTATTTTTGATCCATCTCTATTCAGGACTTGCCAGTTTAATGCTACTGAACATACTACAGCGGCAGGTCCTAGCTACTCAGATCTCATCTACATTAGGAATACTGCTCCATTTTGGAACTCCATCACAAACCAGCAATCTGGCATTGTTAAAACAACAGTTGGGTCATGCAGCACACAGGAGTGACCTGTGCTATAATTCTCCACAGTTCAAGACTATGGTACAATTGAAAAACACAGTTAAATAGAATTCAGTCCTATCCAATGGAAAGCTTGTTAACATTTTGATTCTGTTGGGCTTTACCTTGTAATTAAATTCCAAGACGTTAGACTTCCCTAACAGATTCAAGATATATAGAAAGTGTACAGCTTATGCAAGCTTTCCCAAATGTACCTTTTAGCCCTGAGATAAAGGTATCACCCCTGGAACAAGAGAGGTCAGTTTCTATACCCAATCTACTCTGGGCCCCCTTTCTGGGACTATAGAAAAGATGATCAAGGGGTATCAATTGTGGGGTTTTTTCCTTCTACACTATCGCTCCTTGTGAAACTGGACTGAGATCTTCGAAGTAATTTCAGATATGCCATTAAGCTACCATAAATGGTTAAAATTTGTGATCACATCTTCACACAATGAACCTGATTTTGAGAACTAATACTAATGGCTATATTTTAGAACCAAACCCTTGCCCGTCTAGTGTTAATCTCACCTCTGACTAGCAGAAATGGTATTAGGGTCCTGAAATGACCTCATTATTGACCTACTGTTTTGACATTTATTAAGCTAAGAGGTTATGCACAATGCTAATCTTTTTCCAGTTCAAATAAAATCAATCCACTGGTGTGAGACAGAAAATGATCCTATTAAATTTCATCTGTCAATTTTATATCAACAGCCAAGGAAAACAGATGTACATGGTACTCCACTTAAACGCAGAGCAGAACCCTGAACTGTGGTACCTCTGACTGTTAACCCAGGTGACGGGCATTTTAGAAATTGTACCAGTATAGGAGATAACTGTCTAGGGCTGTGGACAGCTGTAACAATATACCTTTTTAAAAGCGGGGCAGGAACTTATTGCTCAGGAGCATGCATCAGCTGAACTAGTATAACTGTTTTGTTTGTCCCCTCCTATACTGCTATAGCTGAGGCTAAACTAATCTACTGTAATTTTACACATAAATGGAACAGACTTAAAGTTATAGCAATTTAGCTCCACTTAGGAGTGGACAGGAGTGAACAGACAAAACAATTACATTGATTCAGCATGACCCTGCTGTAAACTGTTATAATTTAAAATCAGTATATTGCAGCACCCAGTGAAAAATAATCCTTGCTACTACTATTGAAGCAAGGTAAAAGATGATGGTGATTTCTCTATTTCTCAAAAATAGCACATCTCCCAAGAATGGAAAAGCAACAACCACATCTGGATATCTACCAGGGCCTTCTCCAATGCAAATACTTTTAAATGGGATGCTGCATATTCTACAGCTCTCTCCATTTAACAGATTTACAGACAATACCAGTGGTGCTTGACCTTCAACCCATAGGTGGAATCCATCTCATAGGGCCCTGTCATCTGGTCTATGGGGCTCCCTACATGTCCAGAAACTTGGCAATCTGGAAGCTGCAGCACTTAATAGTGCCACCACCCATGGGGAGCCTTGTGATCTGGATGACAGCCTCATGTACTGGATTTCCCCAGCCTATTCCACAACTGCATCCAGTATGTAGGGCCAGGCTAGTATACCAGATCATACCTGTGGACTAACCCACACACCACCTTGGTTGTGGGATTTGGCCTGCAGACCTGCCGTGTACTGCTCATCCAGCCACAGGGCTGGAAGGTTGAACACCACTGGACTACACACATGTTCATCAAATGTACACAAGTATACACAAGTGTTAAAAATAGTTCCACAAGAGAAGTTTTGCACAAAGTGTAAGCAAACATTGTAACCAACTACTGATTTTTAACTGAAATTTCAATTGTTCAGCTGCTGCAAACACAGCATGGAGAACTCTGAATTAATCCCAGTCAGAGCGTATATTGATGAAATTAGAGATGCAGAAAATATTTTTTGACAGAGTGCACAAACAAAACAGCCAGAAATGACTCCAGTTCTGAGAGGGGCTTGTGCAGAGAGACAGAAAAAGAGATGGAGAGAAAGAAGAGACTGGAGAAATGTTATTAATTGGAGCCTATGATTTTGGCAGAAAGAGGTGTGCTTTATAAGTTATTCATGCTAAAAACATAACTTTCCAACTAGTAACAGTTTTTACTTGCCCAAAGAAAATCATCATTTCTAATTATTTTGTAGTTCTCTCCACCTCAGATAGTAAAAAGGAGATGAGCGGAAGGAACACATAAATAAATCAGTATGCCTTCACATTCAAAATACTGCCTTAAAAATATGATAATGTTTCAATTTAGCAAAAGTTCTGTAGTACCCTCACAATTTAAGTAGAACTCATGGAATTTCAAAGAAGTGTGATACAAATATGAGCACTTTTTAAAATCCTGCCAAAACAAAGTATGTGCAACTCCATAAAAATGGACGCAGAAAAAAGGTAGTGGAAATAAAAATGCATCACTGATTAAATGTTCAAATATGCATTTGTAAAAGTAAGAAATATCCTAACTGTAAATGATTAATTTGATTGAATTCAATTGCAATAGTTACATTGAAAGTACTCATGTAGCATGATTTTCGGCAGGGATGTAATGAGAGACAAGAGTGCTAGGTTTTAATAATGCAATTTTCTATGCTCTGGATTTCCTTTGATTTCAAAGGAAAGCCAATTTTAATACCAGTAGTGTAGGAGTTGGAATGATTAGTGCCAGCCTCCAAGGAGTTAAAATCCACCTGATTTATTAGAATGCTTTGGCAAAGAGGATGTTCACAGTCTTGATAGCATGCTGCTTTTCATTTCTTAATTTTTGGCATGGGAGGTGGGGACCAGTAGCTTAACTGAAATGGGGAAGGACTTGGGCAGCAGTCCTGTACATGGGCAGATCTAGGATTTTGAAAAGGTGAGTACAGATGATATGATGCATCAACACATATCTCTCTCCGGGTAAAAAGAAACCAGAATCTTCACAAATATGCTAGGGGCCTGGGGCTGTATTATTCCTTGAGGTCAAAGCAAAACCACATATAACTTTATTGGAACGTGTTTTAATTTTCTATATCATACATTGTGTATTAAAACACAACAAACAAGGCAAAAATACTCAAAAGGTATTGTTTCTTTAGTCCTATAATCATTAGAATTAAATGTTCATCTCTTTCAGGTTTATAAAACAAAAACAAGCCTTCTTGAGCATGTTGACAGTGAACCCAATGCTTCACTGAAAGTTACCTTCCACACCTGAGTTAATGATTTGAGCTAGAGTTAAAAACGGTTAGTAGGACTGTGAAATAGGAGCTAAATTACCAAGAGCAGCTAACAAACAGCAGAATTGTAGAAGAAAGAATGGCTTGATTAGAGGAACTTTAAGACCATTAAAAAGCAAAGAGGGTCATTAACACCCATTGAATGAAGAGTTTAGAACAGGAGGGGAAATTATTTGGGCTGTGGAGGCCACGTAATGAGTTTTGGTGAGGGCTGGCAGGGGGGAAGGGAGCAAAGGGGCTGATCCAGCCTTGGCACCATCACAGTTGTTTACACTACACAGTGGGGGTGGGCAGGGGAGCCTGGGGAGATTTGAATTTATCCTAGGCTGGACAGAGCGCATGTGTGGAGTCTCCACAGAGACCAACCCAGGATCTCCATGGGCAGGGCATGCTCAGCTGGGCAGATGGGATGGGACTGTGGGTGGGCATGGAGCAGTATCCAGAAGCAGGACTGGCATGCGGGCTGGGCCAGGGCCAGGGGCAGAGCCACAATCTGCTCCCTGCGTGTCCCAGCAGGAAACTGGCAACCATTACAAGGACAAGTGCTGTCAGCCCCAGCCCCATACTGTCACTGCCCTGCAACCCCAGCCCTGAATCCAGCTACCTGTCCCGCTCCTGGATGCTGCTCCCCACCCGCCTGCAGCCCCATCCCATCCACCTAGCCAAGCATGCTCTGCCTGGGGAAGGTAGGTCCTGGGCTAGTCTCCATGGAGTCCCCTCCTGCCTGCTCCACTCAGCACCCCCAGAGGCGGGTGCAGGGTGGACAGTGGCAGGATATGTACCTGCCCCTGGGAGGCCATGGTGGGGGCTGCCGGGAAGACAAGTCCAGCCACTGTGCCATGCCACCCCCCTGCCTGGCCCCATGGACTACAGCTCCTGGCTTTCATGAGAGCCGTATACGGAAATAGGGGAGATTGCGCCAGGTGGTACTTCTGTGCCCAGGGGCAGTGAAACCGGCCGCATGTGCCATAGCCCAGGCTGCCCCCCACGCCTGGGCTATGCAGGGCTGAGAGACCCACCGCAGGCTGGAAGGAATCACTTGGTGGGATGGATCTATCCCATGGGCCATATTTTGCCCACTTCTGTTTTAGGAGGAATCGGTTAGATTATAAAATGATGGGATTATAAAAGCCATAAATCAGGTAACTCCTTTATTGCTGCCTGAATAGAGATGCTGCTGCCAATGCCAGGCAGTTCATTTTAAATTGGGTAGACCAGGAATCAAAGGTGGGGGGTGCAATTGAACCACTACACCCTCCCTGGATCTGCCCCTGGCACTGGGTGCCACCTTTTGGTAAGGGAAGGTTGCGGGGAATAGCTGCAGTGGCTGACTGCACTACTGCCGCCACCAGTTGGTGCTGTCCTGTGCAGCAGAAGCTGCCCGGGGGCAGAATTTCCCTGTTTCACCTCTGGTGGGGTCACTCCACTCAAGATCTTGTTATGTCAGTGCTTCTTAGCACTACTGCTAGGTGCTTCCAACTGACACGAAGATACTTTGTGGTTGGGATTTTCATGGCTGGGTTGAAATAGTTGAATGAATCCCCTTGAAAATCTCAGCCATTGCCTTTAGTAGACTCTTGAAGGCTTTCTGTGGTCAGGGATCACACAGCATTTTAAAATAAATATTTGAACTCCCCTGCACAAAGAAGAGGGTGGCCTTATTAGGGAAAGAGCCAGAGCTAAGAGAGAAGCTGGCCCTCCTGTAAAGACACAGACTGACTCTGCTTCCAAAACTGCCAATATTCGGACATCCCCAAATTCTAAAATAAGACACAGAATGAATCTGATCATAGACCAATGGGTTCTTCTTGCCCACTTCTCTGACAACTATAAATCAAACAATCACAAAAGCAACTTTGTTCAATCTGTTGCTTGTTCCAGTTAGGAGGACCCCACATACAAATGTAGGTTTTTATTTTTCTTTTCTGTAGAGAAGATACCATATTTACTTGATTTCAACACAAGGTTCTTTTTCCCCATTCAATATGGAGAAAAAAAGCCTCATCTTAGAATTGAATATTGAAATGATATAGCTCAGTGATTCTCCACCAGGAGGCCAAAGCACCATGGGATGTCCTGAGATCCTTTCAAGGATGCCACACGATGTTAGGTTTGTTATATGTAAAAACATTTTCTACAAGATAAATCCAGAGATTTCAAATCAGAATTTCTACTATTAAAAAAATTTCTTCACTGGCTGTAGCCTTTTGAGTTCTTTGTAAAGAAGAATTGCTCTATTAGTCTTCTGTAGTCAAAACTGAGTGAAAAATAAGAGCTGGCATTTTTGAGGGATGCCTTGAATCTAGTGAGGGATGCCTTGAGTCTTAAAGGTTTGCGAAGCACTGATATAGATGTAGCATAAGTAGGGAATAAACAGGACTGAAAACCCATGAATGAAGAGTTTAGCTTGAATAAGTCACAGGTGTGGGCCTAATAAGCAATAGCAGACAACCAGTATTTAACTCATAGTCATAAAACTACCTATCAGACAGTAAAAAAGTGGTTAGGAATCCATGATAAACCACACAGAAGAGATGTATTCCATAATTTGGGGAAATTTTGAAGGAAGTAAAGGCATTCATTGTTACATAATTCCAAACACACTTTAACTGCACTTTCCATAGCAACAAGCCAACACTAATATAATGTAAATGTTAACAATGGGTCCGGAGCAGTGCTGTTCAATCTTCCAGCCCCTCAGGTAAGTAGGTCTGTGCATAGGGTCAGTCCACAGATGTGATTTGATGTGCCAGCCCAGCCCTGCACTTCAGATCCAGCTGCACGCTTGTCCCAGCACTGGATCTGAAAGCCGAGCAATCCTGCACACCAGCACCAGTTAGCACATAGGGTCATGTCATCTGGCTTGTGGAGCTCCTCACGGGTCTGGAAATTTGGCAGCAGGGGAGTGGCAATTAACACTGCCAAGGCTCCCCTGCAGCCAAATTTCTGACCCATGGGGAGCTACATGGGCAGGATGATATGGCTGCATAGGCTGCATCTGGCTCACAGGTCAGAGGTTGAGTACCACTAACCTAGAGAAAGTGGCTTATAAGAAGCATGTACACTACAATTGGTGGAGTAAGGAAATGTTAAAATGAGCAATGCTTATGCGTATGTAAAATATCATGGTGTAGAGAGTATAGGATGCAATTAGGAGCTCAAATTGGGAAAAAAGAGAAGATCAGAAACCAACTACCAACTATCTCACCTGCTTTACATCCTGACCCCTGAAAGGACTGTGTGAGTAATATGAATGCTGATCCATTTGTATTGCTTTGCTCTCCTTTGTTGGATCACAGGAAATGAAGCCATGCTCTATGAATTGATCTCACATACATGTCTTGGAGGTCCTCAGTCCAACTGTGATATCTGTCTGGGATGCCCAGGGACAAACTCAACTGTGTGATCATATGTTAAATAATTCTAATTAATATTAATAGATAAATTACAAAACAAAAAAGGAAACATGCTAGCATTGTGTAGAATGCCTACTGCAGGTCCTGTGGTCCATCACAAAATCAGAGGGTCAGAAGGAACGACAAATAGATCCCTATCTAGTCTCTACTTGAAAATTTCCAAGGAAGGAGATTCTCCAACTTCCTTGGGCAACTTGATCTATTACCCTACCTGCTCTTCCAGTTAGGATTTTTTTCCTCTGAGATTTGATCTAAATCTTCTTTGTTGCATCAGGAAATATTACACA
Organism: Alligator mississippiensis; assembly: GCF_030867095.1. Taxonomy (NCBI): domain Eukaryota; kingdom Metazoa; phylum Chordata; order Crocodylia; family Alligatoridae; genus Alligator; species Alligator mississippiensis. Next base: position 364,298,609 of record NC_081824.1, read on the forward strand.
TCACTGAGTACCTGCTGGGTTGGTGTAACTTTGCATCGCCTCCTACTGACAGCCCCCCCTTGCAGTGCAACAATTTACCCTTGAATACATTAGTAATAATTAGAAATCCATTTCATTGGCCCTCTCACAGCATGACTATTGTCACTCACTTTTCAAGTTTTATTCCTTTTGTGTCACTAGTCAGCACAGATGGTGACCTAGCAAAGTGAAGAACCAGTAAACTTTACGTTGTGGAAAAAGAAATGATGGTCTCTGAAGAGCAATAAAGAGTCTTAAGGTATAATGGGTGCTTTGAATGCATAGGCATCAAAGTGTTACAGGAGTTCAGTGGGGCACAGTACTATTACTGATGCCATTTCTTCCCTTGTGGCTTCCTCTTTTCCTTTTGGATGGGGCATTTTAATTTTGGTGTCATGAAGTGAGGCTCAGACAAAGCATCACATCTTAAGTAAGAGACCGTGTCATAAGTTACGATGTCATAAACATCTGTTTTTTTAAATTTGGAATGACTACTGACCATTTTGAAGTGTCACAATCAGAGGCAAGTTTTAGTTTCAAGACCCAGTTTACGTCCAGCATTGCCTTGCTAGTTGCCCAGTATCATTTTTATAAATTAGAAAATATTTGCTATATCTGTGCTTGTCTAATTTCTGTAATATAAACATGATATAATATTCATACATATACACATTCAGACATTTCTAATTGTATTCTTAAAGTAGCTTGAAAAGTGACATACAATGCAAGCACCATGAATTAACATATCAGAATTGTGACATAACCAGAATAGGATTATTAATGTCACATGCAAATACTATGTTTAAATATTTATGTTTATAGCATATGGCAACAGATATTTTATATTCTAGGGGGTATATTCTCCCTTCAATTGATGCACAAAATCCCTGTCAACATCAAGATGGGATATGGATGCAGAATGAGAAGTAAACATGTCCCTATCACTTTGATTTTTCTAAGACAATAGTAAGACAAGTGTTTCATAATTTCTGTGCAGGATTTTAAGCAGAAATTGTGGTGCATGAAACTCTTCCAATTTCCAAAGAAAAAATTATACCCTTTCATTCTTATATCAGCATGTAACTAAGGTTTAGATGAGTGAACAGATGCGTGCAAAAATCAGCCATGAGAATGGAAAACATTCATTTTCACAATCTGCTAAATCTGCTAGGTATGCATGAAACTGAGCCAAATAGATTTCCAGCAGAATGCAATGTCACAGTCTTGGCACAATGGGGAATTTTCTCAGAGGTCCTTCATGCCAAAACTGGCACTTGTCCTGTACAGCTGTGTTTAGATATCACTGAATTGTACTAGGATCTGAAAGAGTTAATTTCTTAAATGTTAATACAGTTTTTACTTAAATACGATTTATCATTGCCCACTTCTCCAGGAAATAAGACTTGAATTTTTTTTTGTTACAGCAGCTGCTACCTTTTATGAAGTAACAGGTTTCTAGAGAATTTTTCTAAGCATATTTCCTTCTAATACAACATAAATCCCTTATCAAGCTCTTTCTATTAAAACTCCAGGGTGTCGCCTGCACAGTATTTACATGCTCTGAGATTACTGGTTTCGTACAATGCTGGAAATATATCCAAAATTTTGCAATATTTTCAATGTTACTACTCTCCTGGACTAGAGTAAAAATGGACGTATGATTGGGTAGATTAAACTGGATTAAGGACTGCAGTCAAATCTTCCCTTAAGAGAGAGTTTGTCAGGAACAGAGCTTCTGACTTCTCAAGGACAAGCTACATGGCTTAGTGTGTTGAAATGTAAATCTTATTGATTTAACTTCACAGCTGGTATATGAGTTCCAAGAACGGGCCCTTCAAAGTCAAAAGAGAGTGATTAGAATTAGCACTGCCCTGTCTCTCTTTAGCACTCTGAAAACAAGAAACATGGATGAGAAAGGATAAATGCAAATGCAGGAAGATAATGGTGCCCTATAGGAGAAGGCTCCTTCAAGAACTGCTCCTTTGTCTCTGTGCTTGTTGAAAGAGGCATGGGCCCTTCAGTTCACTTAAGCAGCAGTAAGATATCTTGACAGAGAGATCATCAACCCAAATTTTCACCAAGAGATTGAGCTGCTGCTTTCCTGCCACAGTGGACTGATGGCACAAACCTATTTTTGTATTTATTTTTCTTCCATAGCTGTTAGACTGTTTTCTGCCCAACTTAGCAGGGACACTAATTCTTGAAGAAAGGAGACACTATACGTCTCTTTCCCCCAAGATACACTAAGTCAGAGGCATTATCCAGTTGTATTAGTGCTACCTGACTGAGAACCCTTCTCTATAGAACCAGAAGTTTTCTGTGCCATTCTCACTTCTATTTGAGCCGGCACATATTCTAGTTTCTTGATAAAATCTCTGACCATTCTGGTTCCTTCATTACCTGGGGATTCTCCTTAGTCTGTCTTTAGGGGCAGTTTTTATGGGATCAGAGAAAATACTGGAAGAACAGCGGCCACCAGAGTTGCACAAACAGCTAAACAAGTTCAGCAGTTCCAGAGTTGCCATAAAGCAAACTCTGCATTGGCAACAAATATTCAGGCGCAAGGGCAGCAAACAGGACAAGCAGTTTGCAGACAGTTTGCTGGGAGCAAGAGGAGGGAGAGGAAGGGGAAGAGAAGCCAGACACCAGGCACCAGATCCTGCCCAGAGAAGGTCAGTGATTCAGAGTTGCCTGTGCCTTTGGCTTGCTGAGTGTTTTGTTTGTTCGGTGGGCCGCCTGTGTTTGGTGCCTGTGCTCTGAGAATCTGGGAGTGTTGAAAGCTGAGTGACTGCTCATTGCTGAGTGATTGCTGCCTGTGCCTGACAGGAGCCCTAATGAGGGGGCGGAGCCAGTCCAGGCCCAGCAGGGTATGAAAGGAGACTTAGTTTGAAGGCAGTTTGCTGGTCGGTTTGAAGGTCCCTTTGCTCACCCCCACCCCTCTCTTTGAGGGGAGAGCTTTCAGCTTGGTGTGAGGAAGCAGGGAAAAAGGAACCCTTTGGGACCAAGGAACAAAAGACAGGCCAGATTTCAGGCAAGTTAGCTAGGGAAGGTGTGCTTGGAAGAGGGGCAGTAATAGAGAAGAGACAGATGAAGAGCCCCAGGGAAATGGCTGGAGGATGTCGCAATGCCAGAGCTCCTGCCATTGTCTCTGCTTCCACTTGTAAGGTTTCTGTCCAGGCAGGACCTCTCACCATCAAGGCTTCCACCCAGGTCTGGGTTTGGCACCATGGGAACTGCGGCTCACAGCTTTCTTCCAGTGACGGCCAGGTCAGGGGGTCCCTGCGGTGTGAGTGGTGCCTCCTAGTGGTGTCTCTCAGGGAACAGGCAAGAGATCTACAGGAGGAGATGGTGAGGCTCCAAAGCATCCTCCACCATGAGGAGTTCATTGATTTGATGCTGGAGGAGACCTCCGGGACTGTTGAGGACGAACTGTTAGAGGCAGCGCTAGAGAAGGGAGAGAACATGGACTCTCAGGAAGGTGGAAGCTTGTGACCTCCAGCAGCAAGCAGAAATCTTCATCTTCACCTGCAGCAGTTCATCTGGAGAACAGATGTGGAGCCCTAGCAACAGAGGGTGAGGAAAACATTACACTAGTGGAGGAGGACAGGTCAGGCCTCTCTAAGGTGGGAAAGATCAAGACCACTGCCACCAAGAAGCAGCGATGGGTGGTGGTGTTTGGAGACTCCCTTCTGCAGGGAATGGAGGGATCCAACTGCTGATCTGACCTGTTGTCTCGGGAAGTCTGCTGCTTGCCCGAAGCCCAGATCCAAGATGTCACAGAGGGATTACTGAGCATGCTTTGCTGGACCTGGTCCTGGCCACGGGGGATGACCTGGTAAGGGGACTGCAGGTCCTTGACCACCTGGGCCAGTGATCATCATTTGCTGGATTTCACCATCCAACGCAGGGCGTCAAGGGCTTACACCAAGGCTAAAGCCCTTGACTTCAGAAGGGCCAACTTCAATGAGCTTAGGAGACTAGTGGGGGAGGCACTAAGGGCCCAGAAGGTAGAGGAGATGGGAGTCCACGAGGGATGGTCGTACCTTAAGGGGGCGATCCTCCAGGCCCAAAGGATAACAGTCCCTGAGAGAAGCAAGGGGGGTAAGAGTGCTCAGAGACCCCCTTGGCTCAGCAAGGGCATTCAGGAATGCCTGAGGACTAAAAGGGAGGTGTACAACCAGTGGAAGGAAAGAGCTATCACCAAGGAGGAGTACTCCTCCTCGGCCCAGGAGTATAGGAGGGCTATTAGGAAGGCCAAGGCAGAGATGGAACTCAGGCTACCGTCCAGGATTAAGGACAACAAAAAGTCCTTTTTCAAGTACATTGGGAGCAAGAAGAGGGCACCAGGCAATATAGGGCCCCTGCAAGATGCAAATGGTAATCTTGTGGCTACACCAGACAAGAAAGCCGATATTTTTAACAGTTTCTTTGCCTCTGTTTTCTTGAACAGGGACCGGGATATCCCACCTACCAGAGGTAGGGACAGTCTTGGGGATAGCTCTATCAAGCCTTCAGTCAGTGCAGATGTAGTTAGGGATCTTCTGGAAGGGCTAGACATTTTTAAATCTGCAGGTCCAGATGCCCTCCACCCAAGAGTGTTGAGGGAGCTGGCAGGGGTTATCGCGGAGCCTTTGGCCCGGCTGTATGAGCATTCGTGGTCATCTGGCCAGGTGCTGGAGGATTGGAAACTGGCTAATGTGGTCTCAATTTTCAAGAAAGGGAGGAAGGAGGACCCAAGTAACTATAGGCCTGTAAGCCTCACCTCGGTGCTCGGGAAGATCTTGGAGAGAATCATCAAGGAGCACATCTGTGGGGGGCCGACAAGGGAGATCATTCTCAGGGGCAATCAGCATCGGTTCATCAAAGGCAGGTCCTGCCTGACCAACCTGATTGCCTTTTATCAGCCACTTGTTAGGAGGGAAATTCAAGAGGAGGTTGGATGATCACCTGTCTGGGGTCTTGTGAACCCAGCATTCATTCCTGCCTGTGGCAGGGGGTCAGGCTAGATGATCTGTTCAGGTCCCTCCTGACCCTAGCTACTATGATACTATGATACTATGACCAATTTGGCCCTCTGACTACTGTCCCATGCTGCTTATCCATCTGGGCACCAATGATACTGCCAGGGGAGACCCTGAGCAAATCAAAAGTGACTACAGGGCTCTGGGTGCAAGGGCGAAGGGGATGGGGCTCAGGTGGTGTTCTCAATCCTTCCAGTCAAGGAAAAGGGCCTGGGCAGGAGCGGGAACATCCTGCAGATCAATATTTGGCTGCACAGATGGTGTCACCAGCAGGGCTTTGGCTTCTTTGACCACGGGATGATGTTCCAAGAAGAAGGATTGCTAGGAAGAGATAGGATCTACCTGATGAAGACAGGGCAGACCATCTTCATAGACAGTCTCACTCTTACCAACCTAGCGAGGAGAGCTTTAAACTTAGTTCACCGGGGAATGGAGACCAAAACCCTGAGGTAAGTGGGGAAAGTCAGTGACCTGAAGGAAGTGCAAGCAACAGAGGAGCTGTTTTCATACTTCCTGAGAAATCAGGGCAATCAACTAGTTACCTCCAGTGCCTGTATGAAACAAACAGGAAGAATTGGAAGTCCTTGCACAGTCACAGAACTATGACGTGATTGGAATAACAGAGACTTGGTGGGATAGCTCGCATGACTGGAATGCTGTCATGGATAGGTATAAACTGTTCAGGAAGGACATGCAAGGAAGAAGAGGAGGAAGAGTTGCACATTATGTAAAGGAGCCATATAATTGCTCAGAGCTCCAATATGAAACTGGGGATAGCCCTGTTGAAAGTCTCTGGGTTAGGGTCAGAGAACAGAGCAACCATGGTAATACCATGGTGGGGGTCTGCTATACTCCACCAGACCAGGAGGAAATGGTGGATGAGGCTTTCTCCAAACAACTAGTGGAAGTTTCCTGATCACTGGCCCTTATTCTCATAGGGGATTTCAATCGCGCTGACATCTGCTGGGAGGGCAATACAGAAGTGCACTGGCAATCCAGGAAATTTTTGGAGCATCTGGGGACAACTTCCTGGTGCAAGTGCTGGAGCAGCCAACTAGGGTCCATGTTCTTCTTGACCTGCTGCTCACAAACAGGGAAGAATTGGTGGGGAATGTACTAGTAGATGGCAACTTGGACAGCAGTAAGCACAAGATGATTGAGTTCAGGATCCTGAGGAAAGGAAGGATGGAGAACAGCGGAGTAAGGACCCTGAACTTCAGAAAATCAGACTTCAATTTGCTCAAGGAACTAATGGGCAGGATCCTTTGGGAGCCCAGTTTGCGGGGGAGAGGAGTCCAGGAGAAATGGCTGTACTTTAAAGAAGCCTTACTGAGAGTGCAGGAACAAACCATCCTGATGCACAGGAAGACTAGCAAGTATGGCAGAAGACCAATTTGGCTTAGCAGGGAACTCTTCATTAAACTAAATCACAAAAAGGAAGCTTATAAGAAGTGGAAACTTGGGCAAAACTAGGGAGGAGTATAAGAACATTGCTTGGGCATGCATGGATGAAGTCAGGAAGGCCAAAGGGCAATTGAAGTTGCAGCTAGCAAGAAATGTGAAGGGGAAAAAGAAGGGTTTCTACAAGTACCTCAGTAACAAAAGGAAGATCAGGGAAAGTGTGGGTCAACTACTGAATGGGGGAGGCAACCTAGTGACAGAGGATGCAGAAAAGGCTGAAGTACTCAATGCCTTTTTCATCTCAGTCTTCACAGGCAAGGTCAGCTCCCAGATTACTGCACCTGGCAGCACAGTTTGGGGAGGAAGTGAGCAGCCAACAGTGGTGAAAGACCAGGTTAGGGACTATTTAGAAATTTGGACATATACAAGTCCATGGGGACAGATGGGATGCACCCAAGGCTGCTGAGGGAGTTGTCGATATGATTGTAGAGCTGCTGGCCATCATCTTTGAAAACTCACGGTGATCAGGAGAGGTCCTAGATGATTGGAAAAGGGCAAACATAGTGCCCATATTTATGAAAGGGAAAAAGGAGGATCTAGGGAACTACAGACTGGTCAGCCTTACCTCAGTCTCTGGAAAACTCATGGAGCAGATCCCCAAGGAATCCATTTCTAAGCACTTGGAAGAGAAGGTGATTAGGAATGGGCAGCATGGATTCACCAAGGGCAAGTCATGCTGGACCACCCTGATTGCTTTCTATGATGAGATGACTGGCTCTGTGGATGCATGGAGACCAGTGAACTTGCTATACCTTGATTTTTAGCACGGCTTTTGATATGGTCTCCCTCAACGTTCCTAAAGGCAAGCTAGGGAAGTACAGTCTGGATGAACGGATTTTAAGGTAGACAGAAAACTGGCTGGAGCATCAGGATCAGAGAGTAGTAATCAACAGCTCAATGTCTAGTTGGCAGCCGGTATCAAGTGGAGTGCCCCAAGGGTCAGTCCTGGGACTCATTTTGTTCAATATCTTCATCAACGACCTGGAAGATGGCATAAAGTGTACCCTCACCCAGTTTGCAGATGATTCCAAGCTGGAGGGAGTATTAGATACACTGAAGGATAGGGCTAGGATTCAGAGTAACCTAGACAAATTGGAGGACTGGACCAAAAGGAATCTGATAAAGTTCAATAAGGATAAGTGCAAAGTCCTGCACTTAGGAGGGAACAATTCTATGCACCAGTACAGGCTGGGGGCTGACTGGCTAAGCAGCAGCTCTGCAGAAATGGACCTCAGGGTTACAGTAGACAATAAGCTAAATATGAGTCAACAGTGAGTCCTTGTTGTCAAGAAGGCTAACAGCATACTGAGCTGCATTGGTAGGAGTGTTGCCAGAAGATCAAGGTAAGTGATTATTCCCCACTATTCAGCATTGGTGAGGCCACATCTGGAGTTTTGTGTTTAGGTTTGGGCCCCCCACTACAGAAGACATGTGGACAAATTGGAGAGAGTCCAGTGGAGAGCAACAAAAATGATTAGGGGGCTGGGGCACATGACCTGTGAGGTGGCTGAGGGAACCAGGCTTATTTAGTTTGGAGAAGAGAAGACTGAGAGGGGATTTAATAACAATCTTCGACTACCTGATGGGGGGTTTGAAAGAGGCTGGATCTAGACTGTTCTCAGTGACAGATGACAGAACAAGGAGCAACAGTCTCAATTTGCAGTAAGGGAAGATTAGGTTAAATATTAGGAAGAATTTTCTCACTAGGAGGGTAGTAAAACACAGGAACAGGTTACCGAGAGAGGTTGTGGACTTCCCATCCTTGAAGGTTTTTAAGACCTGGCTAGACAAAGCCTTGGCTGGGATGATCTAGTTGGGGATGGTCTTGCTTTAAGCAGGGGGTTGGACTAGATGACCCCCTGAGGTCCCTTCCAACCCTCATTTTCCATGATTCAATGATTCATTCAGCCACTTGTTATTTGATAAAACTTAAAACTGCCTATTCTCCTGAACACCATGCAGGACAATACACATTCCCAGGAATCTCTGCAATTAAGAGACTGCAACGCTGGCCTTTACTTGGAATAGATGGCTAGCAATCTACAAAGGCATCCTTTCCTGTTACATTCTGAATGGAAAGAAATAACTATTCAAGAACATATATGAAGACAAGGAGTCCCATGAAGTACACCTTCAGATACTTTCACAGTGATCTATGACCTGGAATTTGAGTAATCTCTCCCTAGAGACAGGAGGGAGGACCATTATCAGAATGGTTTTCTGGACTGCTTACAGGACTCTGCTGGAGCTCTGATGTGGGAGTTGGACGAATAAAAGCTTGGAAAAGACATCTGTGCTTAGGCCAGGTCTATGACCTGTAAAGTTGCCTCAAAAGTGGTGCACAGCCTCTGTATGTCCTTTTTTCATAGGCTCTGCCAAAAGGAATGCTTGGAATTTACAGCTTCTCACAGTATAATGTTTCACCACATAATCTTTCCTCTCTGTTACGCTCTAACAACATGCATTATTACCTTTTGGTCTCCTCTTCAAGGCAGTTCATGATTTATTTGCCCTGTTTAGGGACATGTCTTTATTTTTATTTAAGGAATTTCTAAGGTGATTACTGCCCATCAGGGGAAATAGAGATTCTACGTGAAAATAAGATGCTAAAACAGCATCCAACTTCCTATCTTATCATTTGGCTGGCAAAACAACTTTTAACACTGCTTGGGGAGAATAGTGCTCTGTTGTGTCCTCAAGCTCCGTTAATCTCAGCACATGACCACAAGTTTTTCAATACTGGAGTGAAAGGATAAAGTGTTATCTGTTTTTTCTCATGTGGGAAATGGGGATGTAAAAGCCTAGAAACATAATTCCATGATCAATGTCACCAAGATTGCCCACACAAGTGAAGCATATCCCTTTCTTTGAATTTTTCTGATAGTTTGTGTGAATTTAGTGGTTCATGGAAAAAAAGAACTAGTCCATTGGTGCTGCTGCTGCTTAGAAAGCTATACACTGTTGGTGTTGTGACTACCTTGCCATTCTTATTGGCGACTGCCAACAGACTGACAGGAATGATGAAGAATCAGTTTGTATGGCTTGGTGACTCCAGAAAAGAGAAAATGTTGAAATACCTTGATAAGCTTTGAGAATGCGAGTGAAAGAAATGTGTAAAGTGCCAAAAGGGAACCAGCAGAACATTACAGTGTTATGAAATGGGAGTAATCTCATTACCAGAGGTGATAACAGTTGCACCCCTGATGGAAATGCATAATTACTGAAAACAGCTAATCAACAGCAACAGCAGCAGGGTAGCCAAGAGCCCTGATCTATCCCAACTACAGTTCTTCCCAGTCTAGAGCAGCCCTCCCCTTAAGCCTTATATAGAAAGACCAAAAAAAATTGCAAGTATACACTTCCATATATGGGTCTATGCAGTTAAGGAAATAATTCAGGCCTCTTCATTTCTTGTTAAGGTCATAAGTAAATGAACGGTATGAAGTTTTCATCACCTTAGACTGTAGGATGTTTAAGGTGTATCAGTCTCAGCTGTTTGATATCTATGTATATATAATCAGCATTTCAGACTATAGTAACAATTAATATGACTAATTTTCAAAGGGTAACTGAATTTTTCAAAGAATAATTCTCCAACTCTTTTTGGAAGCAAGCAAGACCTAGATGCCTTTTACGAATCATTCTCTTTACTGCGTTAACAAGACTACTGGCCATAATTTATGAAAGACAATGGTAAATCTTCGGACAACACTTAGAGGAGTTTAACTTACATTTACTTTTTATGGTTTTTCCTTTTGCAAAAGGAAATAGCTGTGCTGTATTCATTCACTCCTAAGAAGGTCTTGTGGCCAAGGGGTAAGAACGGCCCCATCGAAGTAGCAAAGGCAGCAATGGCTCCATATCATGCAAAAGGAGAGCATGGCACACTTTGCCAGAGTAGTTCTTTAACATAAGATTTGAGGGTTATGCACTTCTAATTGTGTTCTGCTGAAGACAACAGTCTGAAGCCAGCTTCAGATGAAGCTAGTTTGCAGGATCTAATTGCATAAAGTTATCCCGGTAAATGTTAGGAAAAGGGTGAAGAAGGAACCAAAAATATTGGGAATAAACAGCTGTTATAACTGTAAATAAAATATATGATTTTTCTCCTCGTATTATACAAGCAATCCAAACCATGTTCAGAACAGGAACATAGGTTAATGCAGGCTGCATACTATTAGCAAAAAGATAAACATGTATTTTCCTAGCATCATCCCAATGACTTCAATATTGTATTGGTAAAAGACCTAGTCCTAGCTTAGATTAGTAATGTAGGGCTCAAATCCACGAGGCCAGGGACTCCTGTTGGTGGGGCCAGGAGTGCGAGGAGTCATGCGCTATGGGGTTGGTCTGGGTTGGCCCTGCATGCTATGGGGCTGGATTAGGTGGCCCTGCACCCTGCCACCAAGTGCGGCTGGGGACTGAGGTAGGAGTGTACGGGCAGCACACTGTGGGGCTGATTCCAGCTGGCCTTGCATGCTGCCACCATGTGTGGCTGGGGACTTGGGCGGGAGTACTATTGGGGTGGGTGCGGCTGGCCCCGTACACTGCCAGCATGTGCAGCCAGGGACTTGGGCAGGAGCTGTGTGTCATGGGGCTGGGTGGGCTAGCCCTGCACATTGCCATACCTGTGGCTGGGGACTGGAATGGGAGTGTGGGGAGCTGCATGCTTTGGGGCTGGGTGGTGCTGACTCTGCTCACTGCCACCACATCCAGCTTCAGAAACTCTGAGGACTGCCTCTCTGCCCCCCCCCACACACACATCCACACACACCCACATCCCCTCACACCCCCCACCCCACTCTGCAACAACACCTGCAAACACACCCACACCCTCCCACAACCCCCACACACACTCCCACCCCCCCATAACTCCACACACACCCACGCCCTCCCACATACCCCCACCCCAACCAGATACCCCACACCCATACCCCTCCCCCCACCATACCCACATGCCTCCCAACACCCCAACCCTGCACACACACACCCAACTCCGACACACAATTTACAAGATTAAGAGTGTATTTTGAGCTATTATGCAGTCACCTCTAGATACACTATGCAAACACACAGGACAAAAATATATTTTTAAATAAAATTTAAATAAATTATAGTAGATCTTTGATTTTTTTAGTATATGATTTGTTGTTTTTTTTCCAGTTTCAAGATGGTAACCCCCCTCCCAAAAGGAGTACTTCTGGGGCAAGGGGAGGGACTTCCAGTGGCGAAGGTCAGGGATTAGGGGGTGGGATTTCCAATCCCAACATGGCAACCAGGGAGTGAGGCACCCATCAAGGGGTGGGGCTACCCTTGTGGCTCACAAGAGCTCACCAAAACTTGTTAAGCAGCCCTCCAGCCAAAATTATTGCCCACCCCCAGTCCCTACAGTCTCCCCATGAGAAGGGTATAGAACCCATGTCTGACATCTTGTACTCTAACCACAGAAATGTTGTATGAGAGCCAGAGCGAAATAAGAATCCATCTTTTTTATCTCTGCCCTACATGCATCCAAAAAACAGGACCTAGTAATAATGAAGGACTTTATTTATGGAGATATCTATTAGGAAAAGAATTTGCAAGGACAGAATCCAGTGCTTCTCACACTTTTCCTCAGCATGTCCCCATTTATGACTCCATTTCCTCAGCATGGCCCCTCATTCCCAACTTGTAGCCCCCCCCACCTCAAGATGCCCCTCAGTCCCAACCCACAGTCCCCTGGTCCTGCTGGTGCCCATCACTCACAATCTGCAGGGGCCAGGGCCTGCAGTCCCCTCCCCCTTCACCCCACCAGCACCTGAGCCCCAGATGCCACCCACAGCAGCAGCAGCTGCTGAGGCCAGAGTGCAGAGCCCAGCTCCTCACCTCCCTACCTCTGTTTCCTCCCTAGTGTGGCCATCATAGAGGATAGTCTGGTTGTCCTCTGTCCTCTACTGATACGAAACGGGACACCTTTATGCGCTGGAGGACATAAAGGCGTTGGGTTTCGTATCAATAGAGGACAGAGTAGCAGAAAACTGGAATGTCCTCTATGATGGCCACCCTACTCCTCGCCCATGGGTGTCACAGCCAGAGCAGAGCCTCTGGTGGGGGAGGGAGGATGCAGGCTGCCTGCTGTGGGCTTCAGGCTCCCTGTCCTACTCTGCAGACCAGGGGGCGGGACCTGACATGGGAGACAGTGCCACGACATGACCCCATCCACTGATATTGTGACCCCATTTGGGGTCGCAACACATAGTTTGGCAACCGCTGACATATACAATCCAGAAAGTCTTTGGAAGGTGTTTTAAGTTTTAGAAAATCGAGGAAGCTACTAAGGAAGTTGCTATTTTAGATTCTGACTAATAGGGAGGAACTAGTTCAGAATCTAATAGCAGAAGGTAATTTGGGTGAAAAAGATCATGAAATGAGAGAGTTCACTATTTTAAGAAAGGGAAGGAATGAGAACAGCAGAATAAGGATAACAGACTTCAAAAAAACAGACTTCAACAAGCTCAGGGAACTGGTAGGAAGGCTCTCTTGGGATGATAATATAAGGGGATAAAGGAGTTCAGGAGAGCTGAAAGTTACTGAAAGAGACTACATTAAATGTACAGCAGCAACCTATCGCAGTGGAAAAGAAAGACAGGAAGTATAGTAAGAGACCATTATGATTGCATCAGGAGTTAAAAACCTGAAAATCAGAAAGGAATTGCACAAAATGTAGGAACAAGGGCATATGAATAAGGATGATTATAAAAGAACAGCACAAGCCTGATAGGATAAAAGCAGAAAGTCTTAGTTAAAAAGGCCAAATCTTATTCCAGCTATTGGATGTCTAAGTGGACTTAGGTGCATAAGTACAATTCTGTTTCAAGTGCTTGAAAATCCATTAATGCATCTACTTTTGTAATCCACTGTCATCTGACCCTTATGACTGAGTCACAAAAAAAAATCAGCGCAGAGGAGGACCACCCAGTCATCTTTTGTATTAACCATTTTTCAAGGACTTGTGCATGGTGGAACAGGATCACGCTTAGGAACCTAAGCCCACTTACGTGTTTTATAGATAGAATAGAATCTGGCCCCAAATAAGTCACAACCAGCAGGGGACATAAAAGACAACACAGAAAGGTTCTATAAATACATGAGAAGTAAGAGGAACACAAGGAAATATAGGATCATTACTGAACAGGGAGGAGCAGCTAGCAACAGATGATGCAGAAAAGGCTGAATTATTCATGGAAACATATTATGGAAGGGAACTCACAAGCTATCAATTCCAGTCCCCTGTGTTTCCAGGCAACTGTTTGTCCAAAAGGATCCATAAAGAACATCCACTTGAGCTTCCCCTTGCCCACCACAGCCACAAAACAAATGGAAAAGAAAGAAGAAAAACCTACAGTGTGCCACAGAAAGAAACAATGATTTCACCAAAGAAGAATTTATTGGACAGAATATGCTGAGATGATCCTAGAAAGCAGCCTAGCACCCCACAACAGAGGAAAGAAAAAAAACACCCTCCAGCAGTCATGGCCAGTCCAACTGGATGAAATCCAAATCTGGCAATCAGCTTCATCCTGAGCCTGTGAACAAGATCCACTAGACAAGCACCCAAGAGGCTTCTCAGTACTATTAGGAGCACCACAGCCCCTAAACCAACATCCATCTTGCAGTGAAGGACAATATCTAATGCTTCAGAGGAAATTAAGAAAAAATAAACCAATACAAAAGCTGAAGGAGGAAAAGGAGGAAAAAGAAGTCTGTTCTTTCTTTCTTCCAGTCTTCACATTTAGAAGCACTAGCCAAAATAGAGAAAAAAAATAAGTAGTACCATATTGGGTCAGACCCATGGTCATTTGACCCAACAGCATGTCTTTGACAAAAGCAGGAGTGGGTGCTTTAGGGGGAGATCATTGAATTCATACATCTAGAACAGGGGCAGGCAATTATTTTGGCTGGAGGGCTGCTTAATGAGTTTTGGTGAACTCTCAAGGGCCACAAGGGTAGCCCCGCCCACCCTTGATGGGTGTCTCACCCCCTGGTCACCGTGTTGGGATCAGAAGTCCCACCCCCTAACCTTGGACCTTTGCTACTGAAAGTCCCTCCCTTTGCCCTTTTATTGTTGTATATTGTGCGTCAGATAAGGGGGTATATGTGGCGGAAGTGTAGATGGGGAATGGGTGTGTGGTGGGAGGTTGTAGGAGGGTGTGGGTGTGGGTATGGTGGGTGGAGTGTGGGAGAGGCTGAGGGGTGGATGTGGAAGGGTATGGGGTATGTGGGGACTGTGGGAGGGTTTGGGTGCGTTTGGGGGTATGGTGGGCGGTAGGGTGTGTAGGAGGGTGTGGGGAATCCTCAGAGTCCCTGGAGTGTGTGAGTTCCCAGAGTTGCATGTGGTGGCAGTAAGCAGGGCCAGCCCCACCCAGCCCCATACCATGCAGCTCCCCACACTCCCACCCCAGTCCCCGGCCACAGCTGGCAGTAGCATGTGGGGCCAGCCCGCCCAGCCCCAAAACACAAAGCTCCCACCCAAGTCCCTGGCTGCATGTGGTGGCAGGGTGCAGGGCCAGCTGGATCCAGCCCCATAGCATGCAGCTCCTGCAGTGTGCAGGGCCAACCTAGCCCGGCCCCACAGCACATGGGTCCCTGCATTCCTGGTCCCCTATCCATCAGTGGGAGTCCCTGGCCCCTGGCCTTGTGGGTCCCTTACCTAAATTTCCAGTCTTGCAGGCAGGGATGACCAGGCAGAGGATTCTCCTCTCCAGTGCCCCCTGGCTTGGGGCTGGGAGTGGGTCAGGCTAGGCTGGGGGAGTGGGGGAGGGAAGGGAGGTTGGCTGTTTTGCAACCAGAGCCATACCTCCTACATGGAGGTGCTGCTTTCAGAGGGGCAGCCCAGGACCAAGACTTGGAGGGCTTATGGAGGGTCCCTGCAGGCCAGATGGAATTGCCTGGTGGGCCAGATTCAGCCAGTGGGTCATATTTTGCCCACCCTTGATCTAGAGTGATTCATCCCCTGTTCATTATCCTCCCTGACATCCACTGTAATCAGTTTAGAGATGCCAGAGGTTGCATCTCCAACTGCTCTGTTTAATAGCTATTGGTAGATCTATCATCCATGAATTTGTCCAGTCCCTGGCTATTTATCTGCCTCTATAACATCCCGCGGCAATGAGTTCCAGACATTAACTATGTGCTCTGTAAAAACATACTTTCTTTTGTTAGTTTTAAACCTGTCTCCATCTAATATCAGTGGGTGCCCCCTAGTTCTAGTACACTGGGACTTGGGGTGAGATTACATGCTACAATTATCAAGTGCTAACTCTAAGGAATGCCAGACTGGATTAAAAGTTTGCACATGCTGTAAGCAGTTGCATATTATCGGTTAATACCCTCCCGAATGTGCACTGCTCTGACCTGCTGCTACAGGGCTGGTGAGCAGAGGTGTGGCTAGGAGCTGCTGAGTCTGCTCTGCACCTACCTTGCTTGCCAGCTCTCTAGCCGCAGTATAGGCCAAGGAGGTTGGAGGGGGAAGGGGACCCCCATTCCCCTTGGGTTGCCCCCTCACCATCCTCATTGCCTCTCTGCCCTACATCAGATCGTAGATCACTCCTCCATCCCCCAATTAGCCCCTCTACCCCATGATCACTGCCCTTCTTCCCTGATTAGTCAAAGAGCAATGGCAGCAGGAAGGGGTGGTGTTTATCCCTCCCTGTCTGTTCCTGGACCCCATGAAGCTTGTGCTGCCCCCACATGCTGGGATCTAGCCTTCACTTCTAGCAAAGAGCTACCAGACAGCCACAGGGCCCAGTGGGAGCAGTGCAGGCCCAATCTGAGCACACAGGAAGCTGCCAGACCCTCATACCCTGCCCTCCCTTTTCCTACAGGGAGCTGCTGGGCAGTTGCAGGGCTCAGTGAGAATAGCATAGGTTTGACTTGGGGTGCAAAGAACTGCCAGGCTTACCTCCCCACTCCTGCAGCAGTCAAGCAGCTCCCCCCCTTTTCCCCTCTTCCCCGCTTCTCCATGCCCCACTTCCTCCTTTGCCCCTTTCCCCTCCCTCCACACTCACCTGCTGCCCAGCTGTTCCCAGCTGTCAATCCAGGGCCACAGAGTCCTGGATGATAGCTAGTCTACCTGGGAGCAGTGCCTCCTGGGATACCGGAGGTCTGAAAATTGGTGGTTTCATCTGAGTTAAACAGCTAGTAGTCAATTTAACTGGAGCTGGGTAGCACACCTCATAGATAATCAGAGGGAGCATACTTTAAAACCTTGTCTGCCTAGAGGGCACTTAGCACTTGTTAACAAGCCTTAATGTTTAGTCATTCACATGTTAAGTGCTTTTAACATGATCTAATTGTAATGAGTAATCTAGTCCTTGGTGAACATCAGTTCCCTGTTCACTTTGTCCATACCCTTTATAACTGTATACAGCTCTGTCACATGCTTTCACAGTCTTCTCCTTTGCAAACAGAAGAACCCGAGTCTTTGTAGCTCTTCTGGTATGGTAATTGCTCTTGTATCCCTGACCAGTTTGGTTGCCCTTCTCTGTACCCCTTCTAATTCTACTACATCCTTTTTGAGATGCAGAGACCAGAACTGCACATAATATTCAAGATATGGGCACATCATGGATTTGTATAGCTTTCTGTTTTGTTTTTAATTCCCTTCTTAATAATGGGTATCAAAAGCCATCTGTGTGTTACACCCAAAGACACAAGTTTCTCCCTGCTGTCTCACTGCTTGTTCCAAAGAACAGACTAAGGTCTGCCCTGGAATAACTCCTTATCTGTGCAAGCCTGACTTGCACTACCTTTATACTGGACCCCACAGCTGCAGCAGGAAAAATCTCTGCAAGTTTTAGGCAGATGCCCTTTGGGTTACAAAAGAAAGTTTAGGTGGATTGTTTTGCATGTCCACTGGAGATGGACAAAATTATACCTGCTAAATTTATAGCAGTGATGACTTGGTTGTTAGGAAAAAAAAATATGATATCAGTGAAATGTGGGAACAGGCTTACTCAGAGTTGCTGGAATCTTCTTCATTAGAGATTTTTTTAAAAAAGGTAAGACGTAAGCATCTCTCAGGTAAGGTATAATTGACATTACTCAGTTTACAGGGTTCAACTAAATGATTTCTTGAGGTCCCTTCTAGCCATGCATTTCTAAGATTTTATGATTAATTCTATGTATTCCATAAACCTAAAGTTGTTTTCTGGAAGTGAATTGAGTGGAAGACAAATATTTGATTGATTACAAAACTGATGTTTCAAAATGTCACCATTATCATATTATGACATCCACACGTTTAGAAGCTGAACATTAGAACAAAATAAAAACTACTCAACACATGCTCTATTTTACTTACGTACAGATAGTCAAATCATAAAGCAATAACTGATCTTCAACATATGTTGCTATTGCTCTTTTGCTGAGCAGTTGCAGAATTTTAGGTCTTACAGTTTTCTTTTTAGCAACTGATGACTATGGAGTTAGGTTTTTCTAAGCGTAATTTATTTATTTACAAGATGTACATGAATTCTATTTCAAAAGGAGTGGTAAGAAATAATACATGGGCAACTCCGTGCAGGTAAAACACATGTGATTGTTCTTGGGGTCAGCTGTTCTGTAGTTTTAACATGTTGACAGAGATATTATTGACAAGACTATTGTCTTGTCTTCAGTAGGGTTTTAATATATGTTAAAACACATGTTTCTCGGAGTACAGACGATGCCTGATGCTGCTACGACCACCTAGCTTGGAAAGGTTTGCTATTTGTATAGTTGCTTTCAAATGGAGAGGAATCTTAGAGCTTCAACTGCTACACAGTTGAAAATAAGGAGTGCTTTGATCTATTCTTATTTTTGTTTAAGTCAAATCAAATGTTGTTTAAAGGTTACTCAGAACTTCAGTCCCTATGGACTGGAAACATGAGCATTACAGATGCTGGCAGACATGGAAAAAACAAAACAAAACAGTGCTTTACTGGGAGAGGAATCGCATCAGTTTGACCCAGCTCCCCAAAGTCCGTATAGCTTGCGCGCTTCAACATTAGCTATTTATCTAAGAGGATTTAATCAGCTCTCAGATAAAAGCTTCAAAAAGCCCCGCTGACATGCTCAAGATATACAGATACTGGGTGAGCCAGGTAAAACTGACATAATTCCTCTTCTAGGCATGTGCTGCGCTTGGTGTGGGTGCGCACCAAACTGAAAGTAAAGGGCTGTTTTTTCCCCCCTATGTCTGTAAACACCCTGTATGGTCAGGCCTATTTGTAATTGTATCAAGTACTGAATAGCTCTCCTACACTTCCGGCTCTTTTTTCGTTTCCACCCATTTCATCCTACCTCACTGGTAATATCAGAAACAAGAAATAGATTAAAATGAAGCCCAGATTGCAACCATGGCTTGTTTGGATTTGGCAGTTTTTATTTTTGTTATAGCCCTATAACAAGACATCTGATACAAGCATAATGAAAAGTGCACATCTGGACACAAAGCTGGCACCTACAGTGTTAACTTTGATTATCTTCAACCTTCTCCTCTCTTCTTAAGACAGATCTTACACTTGCAAGACCAGACAGCAGCTACATAAGATAGTAACCACTCTAAATCATAGACGGGTGATGTTTCTTTAATTCTAAAAGTACAACTACTTTAGTTATAACCAGGGATCCTGGTTTTCTCCAATTTAAACAAAATTTCCAATTTTCAGTTTTAAAAAAGTAACCTAAAATCTGCAGTTTTCCATGATTAAAATGAAAATCATGGAAAAAATCTATATATTAGTGGTGTTTCATTTTAATCATGGAAAAATGTGGATTTTGGGGGTTTTTTTAAACCTAAAATTGGAGGGGGGGGGGCAGGGGAGGGTTATCAGAGAAAACCAGGATCCCTGGTTATAGTCACCCCATGCCCTCAAATGAAATCAGTGTATTTATAAGATGAATTGCGGCACAGATTTTTGAGAGAAGAGCAACAGGCTACAGGTCAGATCCCTAAAGGTATTTAGACACCTATTACTGCTTCCAATTAAAGGTCTTATTTTTAATGTTAGATGTATATACAACATGCAAAGAATGGGCCTTTGCTTTATTGAAGGTAGTTCATTAGCTTCAATGGAGATTTACCACTGACTCTCATGGAGCCAGTATTTTACTCTATGATACTAACTAAAATCTTTCAATACCAATGCATTATAGGAAGAGTTTGGTAATTTATAAATTGTACACTCTTTTTGTAATTTATATGTGAATATGTCCTCCCAATGGAAAAGCCTAATGAGACATGTATGGCCTTATTTTCAAGAAGGGCCTGTGTTTTGCATGCAAATCTTGCACAGTGATCTGCAATGACAGGTAACTGTACAGCTGAGCACCTGGGCTCCCACCCCCCCAAAACCCTCTTAAGCATGTGCTTAACTTTAAACAAATGAGTTGCCCTGATGACTTCAATGACTGATTCACACATGTAATAATTCATACACTCATGCCACTGCAAATTTTTGGCATGCATGAAATGGAGGCTCTTTGAAAACTGAATCTAAACAGTGAGTTTTGAAAGACCATATTGTAATGTTTTGCATGATAAGCACCCGGGTGCTGGGTTTGGGCACAGCACTTCAACCTCACAAACACTCAGCTCAGTCTGAATCAGCTGGAACATCCAGTTCACACTGAGATATTCAGGCTTTGCATAAGCATTATTCATGAAATCCTCGTAATATGATACATGTCCTTATGAATTCAGTGTTAGTGAGTATTAAACAGCAAAGCAATATGATTTGTCACCATATAGTGACTAAAGAGGGGCCAACTAAGTCGTGTATTGGATCTGTAAAAATACAGTTAGGTTTTGGTTTAGGATAACAAAATTCCAGGCTAACTGTGGCTCAGATCCAGGTTTCATTTTGCTTGAATCAACAAAGTTTAGAGGTTGTGAGAAAATGTTTGGAAAAAAATGTTCCAACGTTGACCCATCACTAGTAATTAATCGTTGTTCGGTATAATCATCTAGATTCTGAATCTGGAAAAAATGAATAATTTTGCAAGAAAACATACCAGAGAAAAAGAGATTATTACAGTAAGAATCATACTGTATCACAACTTCGGATATCATATCAGACAGATTCTGAAAAAAATTGATCTCACACTTTCTGTAATTGTGGTGTGATTACGAATTGGACTTCTCTTTAAAATATCATTTTTAAATTATCACTTTTTCCTGTCATGACCTTTATGCTATATTTGTGGATAACAACTCATGCTGTAGAGAAGTACAAATTTAAGAAAAGCTACCAAAATTGGTTTTGTAACTTTAAATACATCCTCCTGAACATTTTGTGCTGCTATTAAGACTGTGATCAGAGCTGTCACTTCAAATAAGTATGGGTACTTACCCTGGAAGTTTATCTCTAGCATTTCCCATTTTATTCATGAGTGGAATGTTTCAAGATATTTCAAAATGTTAAACTCCAATGAATCACTGATTGCTTCATGAAATTTATCAGAGGCCAACAATTTTTTTATATTTGTCCTTCTATCTAAATGATGGGAACTTTATCAAGTTTGGGACCTGGTCTTAATGGGCACGTTCCCATGAAGTGATGAATGTTACTTACAAGGATTCTCAACTTGAATTGCATGTAGAAAGGAATAGGTTAACATATGAAATAGCCACTGAAGCACCTTTTCATATCCATTGCACTTGTATTACAGGCATTACTGTACAATGACATTTCCACATTTCATTTCTTGTGTCCATATCCTTCCTTCACTTTTCCTATATGCTTCTCAGCTGCAGCATTTGTACCATTTATCTCATCTTATATTCACATTCCTTTTTTCCTACTTTTGGGAAAAGCATCTAATATCCCTGTAGCATTAGTTTTTCTTTGTTAATGTCAAAAAATGTTAATCCATGAAGACTTGCTTCCTAGATAATGTTAATTCAGCTGCCAGTTTTATAATAGGATTATGCTTTCCAGGATTTAAAAATCCCACTTGTTAGCTACAAAACAGACTTCTACTAACAGCTATAAAATCTAATTTAATCCCTATTGGCATTAACTAAATAGCTGAGGTATAATTTCTGTCTAGCTACACTTAACACCCTGCTACTGCTATAAATATATAAAATTCCCTTTGAAGTTATAAAGGAAAGTGTTCAGTAAGATAAATGGGGTCTCATGAGTCCAATAATATGCTCTCTCTAAGGTATAACAAATGTTGTTTACATATTGTGAAGATTATCTGGACAGTTTATTTAAATAGATTCATCCATGTTTACATGAATTAAGTCTCCCTTTTTATCATAAAATGAAAATTAAAATGATCTCTATTTCATGCATTCCAAAATAACTGTTAAGGTGATCCTATGATTAATAAGGACAGCAGTTGGTACTGAAGGTAAACATTTAGTCTGATCATTTGACTAAGCTGAAAAAAATGCAGACCTGCAGAACATAATTTTCTTGTGTTACATTATTTTGAATCCATAGGCTACAATACCTGGAATTGTATTTTCTGAAGGTTGTCATTCAAGCATCTTAAAATGGGCATTTTTGGCCAATATACTACATTGGGTAAAAAGGAATGGGGAGAAAATGAGGAAAGGACTGCTTTCCTAATGATGCTCTATAGCAACATAACTAGGGCAGGGTGAGTGGAGTAGCAGCTCCAGGCATCAACTATGAGGCTGGGGTTGCCAGAATCACCCTCTAAGAAGTCTTTGCCATGGCAGGGGCAGTGCTGCACCACGCAACAAAGCGTATCTGGAGGGTGGGGGATGAATGGAGCAAGTGAAATGATGCTCCTCCCTCCACTCTCCCCAAAGTCCTTGTCAGAGCAGGCACAGCCCTGAACCCAGTATGTACAGGGGAGGAAGGGGGAGAAGATACAAAAAGGGCACCAAGGTCAGCTCCCCCCAGCCACTGGGGCTGATGCTGCCAAGTGGACTTGACACTGCTACATGCAGCAGCAGCGGCAGCAATAGCAGCAGTAACTTGGGAAAGCAAGCTTTCCCCTTCCTCACCCAAGCCCTCCCCTTTAGTCACTGATATACTCCTGCATCCCTTCCCCTCACCCTGGTCACCTAATGAGCTTGCTATGCATCTGATGCTCCATCTGAAGCTACTGAAATCACGTTAATTATGAGTGGGAAACTCTCTCAGAGCAAATTTAACAGGATTTGTGATGTTCTGGTATAGTGCTCAGAAAGGGACAATAACAAGTAGAGATACCCCTCTCCTCCCCCTATCCTGGACAGATATTCACTAGTAAGTATCATTCACTGGTGATGAGGTAGCATCTGATGAAGTGAGCTTTGGCTCAGAAGAGCTTAGCCATCTGATTTAGTTAGTCTATAAGGTGCCTCCTGACTTTCTTCAGATTAATACAGCTAACAACCTCTCTAGTAAGTACATTGTTCTGGAGATGGGAACAGAAATACATTGGCAATAAAAGGATGTAAAAGAGAAGGCTTATGCAATAATATGTGACATATCAAAGTATAGTCAGCCATTCAAAAATTGAAACCTGAATCTCAAGGCAAACAAGACTCTTTAAAGATGCAAATTGCAGTCAAACACAGAAAACAGTAGGGTTCTGTTTATCCTTTCACAAAGGGTGAAAAGTGCTAATCAGACTCTACTGCTAGGCTGGCCACTTTGTTTATCAATAAACAGGAAGACAGTTAGACTACAATTTTCCTGTATAGTACTGATGGCCAAAAGAAAATACTGGCAACTTGGAAGTACTGGGTTCCATTAATACCAAAACCTATTATATGATTGTGGGAATGAGTATATTCATGAATTTGAATATGGGATAGAAACACTATACATACACACACACACACACACCCTCAATAACACCTAGGTATAGTAACAATTGTGGTCTTCCACATTCATTAAAGTTGCTGCCAAAATGCTATAATTGTCAAATATGAGTTGTCTTAACTTATACAAGTAGTTTAAAAACAGGAAGGAAACCCTATGCTTTATATTGTTTGGTAAAACAACTCTGTAATTAGCATGAACCGGAATCTTGGTTTTTATCCCACTGGCAGAGATCTGGGCACATCACAGCTGCTTTGGTGGTTCTAAAGCCAGTGCTAGGATGGCTGCTGAGTTCTGCATGGGCACACGGAGCTGCATGGGTCTAGGGAAGCAGAAAGCATGTTGCTACTCTGCTTGCAAAGTTCTGAATCCCATTCGGTGTGACTTTTAGTTCTAAAATAGGGACTAGAAAAACACAGACAATTTTGTTTGATTCAGTCTGTTTGAGTATTTTAATGCTAGTGAGTTCATAGTGCTGGATGCTCTCCAGTTTTGAGTAAGCTAGACATGATTTTGTAGTTATTTTGGGCATGGCAGATTCAGCCTGTTCAACATAAGAGTATATTTTGCTATATAAAGTGCTGTTTAATGTACAGTCTTTTCATGATTCAGAGCTGGGATCATTTTTTAGCTTATGTAAGAACCAAAGTTTTAAGCAGTACTAATCAATGTGTTGTTTTCTGTTGAACAGAGATAAGTTACTTCTAAGCTGAAGAGGATCATAAGGTGTACTTAGTTGGAGGTGGTAATAAAATGCTGGGTTGGTTTGTTTTTTTTGAAGGAATCAGAAATTGTGGTAGAAGTGATATCTTTTATTAGACCGACTATATTTTTCTAAAAAAAAATTGTTTTAGGTTTTTGGTTTGGTTTTTTTTTAAGGGCTCCACTCTCTCTCCTGGGAATGGCTTGTTGTGTTGCATCATTGAGGACACTATGAAATTATTTTCTTAAAAGAAGTGGGCAACACCAGAGTGCAAATGCAATTAAAGCTAACAGCACACAACAGTTAAGGAACACTTGGCAATGCTGTCAAGTTCTGAAGGTAAACTGACTGTCTACAGCTCAAGGGCAGAAAACTGCTGTTACAGAATATCTGAGGAATCAAGAGCACACAGTTAAACAGAATCACGCTTAATATTTTCTCAGAAAATGGGAGAGATGAAAGAACACAAGAATATTGAGTATCATGGATATCTGAAAGGCTCAGAAGGATTCAAGATTTTCATTCTGACATACAGCAGTATAAGCAGGGAAGAGGGGTTATATTAGCCATACAGAAGCATGTGATGTTTAAGGGCCTAATCCTGCTTTCCTCACTCAAAGCAAAACTTTTTGATTCAGTGAAGAATGGTGTTGGCATTCATACATCCATGCTTACACAAGTTACTGTGAATTTCTATCAACTGAAGACGAAGGGTAGGTTGACTCCACTGTTCATGCCCAAATAATGTTATTAGATTTACTCTTTAATTTTCTTCTTTAACTTGTGCCTCCCAAGTGGCCTTCACAAGAAGGTGTTGTGTGTCATTCATTTTAAAGCTAAAGAGCTAAATATGACTTTTTTCTTATCTCTGTCACTTACTGGCATCAGAAACACTGACTGACTGTCTTCTCTGCATTTTTTGCCACATATTTCCAAAGAATAGAGTCACCAGGCTGAAACATGTTAGGTGGACACCTGTTGTGCCTTCAACCCATGTCTAGTGGACTAAATTAAGTCTTTAATTTCATACCTTTCATATGTAAACTTGAGTTAGGTAAAGCCAACACAGCTGACTAATCAGAAAGAAAATTTCAATAGGTTTCACCCAAATCCCGCTGAAACAATGGGCAAAACTCCCATTGTCTTCCAAGAGGTGTTAGAGTTAGCCTTAAGCACCTTCAACAAATGGAATGATTTTTGTCAGACAGATACTGCAGACTGCTACACCAAAACTACAGATTTATACCTGATGAAACAAATACACATATCCAGTGCTCTAGATTCATAGATGGTAAAGGGCTGGAAGGGACCTCAGAAGATTATCGGGTCCAGCCCCCCTGCACTAGGCAGGAAAGACAACTGGGGTTAGGTGACCCCAGCGAGGTGACCGTCCAGTCTCCTCTTGAAGATTTCCAGGGTAGGTGATCACACCACCTCTGGAGGGAGTTTATTCCACAGTCTGGACATCCTAATTGTGAAGAAGTTTTTCCTAGTGTTAAGCCTGAAATGGCCTTCCAGGAGTTTGTGGCCATTACTCATGGTGTTCCCTAAGGGTGCCCTGGTGAACAGTTGTTCATTGAGCCCTTGATGTATTCCCCTGATATAGTTGTAAGCTGCTACCAAGTTCCCTCTCAGCCTTCTTTTTTTTAGGCTGAAGAGACCCAAGCCCCTTAGCCTTTTCTTGTATGACTTGCCCTGCAAGTCTGTGAACATACAGGTGGCTCTTCTCTGGACTCTCTCAAGCTTTTCCAAGTCCTTGTTGAAGTGTAGTGCCCAGAACTGGACACAGTACTCCAGCTGCGGTCTCACCAATGCTGAGTAAAGCAGAAAAATCACTTCCCTGGTTTTGCTTGAGATGTATCAGTTGATACATGCCAGAATATTGTTTGCTCTGCTGGCTACAGCATTGCACTGACGGCTCAGTTCATACTATGGTCTATTATTACCCCTAGGTCCCTTTCAGTCATGGTGATAGTCAGTTTGGCACCACCAAGCCTGTAAGTATGTCGGGGATTGTTCATCCTCAGATGGAGCACTTTACACTTCTCAGTGGTGAACTTCACCTGGTTCTGATTCACCCAACTTGCCTGCCTGTCTAGGTCCGTCTGTATCTGCAGTCTCAAGCGTGACCACACTTCCCCATAACTTGGTGTCATCCACAAACTTGGCCAGCGAGCTCTTCATCCCCACATCCAAATCATTGATAAAGATGTTGAAAAGCACCGGACCAAGCACAGACCCCTGAGGGACACCACTGGCCACTTGCCAGGACGATACAGATCCATTCATTAGAATTCTCTGGGTTCTACCCTGCAGCCAGCTTCCTATCCACCTAAGTGTCTTGCAGTTAAGCCCGCAATCCTCCAATTTTCTCAGGAGAACATCATGGGATACTAGATCAAAGGCCTTTTGAAAGTCTAGGTATACAATGTTGACCTCCTCTCTCTTATCCAAGTGGCAAGTTACCTGGTCATAGAAGGAGATGAGATTGGTAAGACAAGACATGGCCTCAACAAAGCCATGCTGGCTGTCATTCAGAATCCTACCTTCTGCAAGTGTATCGCGTATAGATTCCTAGATGATTTTTTCCAGAATTTTCCCTGGAATAGAAGTTAGGCTAATTGGCCTATAGTTGCCTGGGTCCTCTCCTCCCCTTCTTGAAGATGGGCACAACATTGGCCCTCTTCCAGTCTTCGGGGACCTCCCCTGAGCACCACAAGTTTTGGAAGAGTTTTGCCAGAGGTCCCACGATGACTTCAGCCAGCTCCTTCAGCACTCTCGGATGAAGTTCATCTGGTTCTGCTGACTTATATGTCTAGCTTTTCTAACTGATCATGCACCAGCTCAACGTCAACAGTAGGAAGGTGGTCATGCCCACCATGCCCATTCTGAACCTTATCTAGTATGATTTTCCCCTTAGTCAGGTGAAGTACCGAAGCAAAGTAGTCATTTTCTCCTGAGTGTCAGTAACCAGGTGTCTTGAGTTAAGCAATGGCCTCACACTTTCATTTGTTTTCCTCCTGTTCCCTACATACCTAAAGAAGGACTTCTTACTGTCCTTGATTTCTGTTACTAGTTTAAATTCAGTCGCCACCTTAGCCTTTCTAACCTGCTCCCTACAAGTGCAGGCCATTGTTGTATAGGCCTCTTTGGAGACTGTCCAAAGCTTCCATTGTTTGTATGCCCTCTTTCTTCTTTTTCAAGAGGACCATGATATCCCTATTAAGCCAAGAAGGCTTACCAGCCCTTCTGCTACCTTTCTTCTGAACAGGAATGGACTTCTTTTGTGCGTTGAGGATTGTGTCCTTGAGAATCAACCACTCTTCATGCACTACTTTCACCTTTGGTCCCTGGTCCTGCAGCACTTCCCCTACTATTGCCCTGAGCCTGTTGAAATTTTTTTTTTTGAAGTCCAAAATTTCAACCCTGCTAGCTGATTTGCCTGCCTTGTGACAGACAGTGAATGTGATGGTTTTGTGTTCGCTGTCACCCAGGCTACCCTGTGTATCATCTCCTTTGATTGTCTCCTTTGGCCAAGACCATGTCTAGGAAGGCATTGCCTTTGGTTGGCCCATGTACTTCCTGAGTCAGATAGAGCTCTTTGATACAGGTCAGGAAGCAACATGACCGATCCGACTTAGCCAAGTGTTCCTCCCAAGAGAAGTTTGAATAACTGAAGTCACTCATGACGACTATGTCCCATGCACATGCGGCCTCTGCCAGGTCTTAAGAGAACTCCAGACCGAGCTCCTCCCTTTGGTTTGGTGGTCTGTAGTATACACTTACAGTTAGGTTTCTCTCACCATGCCCACACTGTAGTTTGACCCAGAGGGTTTCAAGCTGTTCTTCTTTGAAGATGACGTCAGCCTCCAGTGAGGTGTACTGCTCCCTCATATAGAGAGCTACACCTCTGCCTTTCTTCCCTACTTGGTCCCTTCTCTGGAGGGTGTAGCCCTCCATAGCTATGTTCCAATCATGTGAGGAGTCCCACCAGGTCTCCGTAATCTCTACTAAATTGTAGTGCCCACTGGAGAGTAGGAGGGCTAGCTCCTCCTACTTGTTCCCCATGCTCCTGGCATTAGTGTACAGGCACCTGAGACCTCCAATTGAGACCCTTGATTTCCTGTCACACTGAGGGAGAACAATTCCCTCAGCTCTTGCAAGAGAGGCTCTCCTAGTATCCCCAACTTTGGGGCTTTCTTGTGTACCGACCAGTCCCTGGGCATGCTCCAGTCAGTGTTTCCCCATCCCCCAGAAATCTTAGTTTAAAGTTCAATCTTAGTTCAACCTACATTTTGAAAGCACTGTGTAAATGTTAATTAGTTAGCTAAAACTACATACTTCTTAATAACAACACAGAACAGATTTGTACACATCTTATATCCTATGATTAATTAATAGCTAATATAGTTTCTTGGAAAACAAACATTTGTACCTTTTTATTTACTGTGGCCAAGGTAATAAAAGATGTTAAACCAGGCTCTAGGCCCCTTAGCACATAATTAATGGTACAAAAACACTGCAGAAATATTAAAATAATCAAACAGATTCTCTACCAGATTGCCTAGAGAAATGCTCCTTTCCTTTCTATCATTCTACAAGCACACCCCTCACCCCTTTCCATAAACCCTACAGAACATAATTTCTAGGGTGCCCAGAAGTTAAACAAATTCAGGTAATTTCAGACTGAGGAATACATTCCAGAATCCCAGAGCTATTACAATGAATGCCCTCCCAGCAGACTTCTAAGATCTTGCCTCTTTTATAGTGAGAGGGGTCTGGGTTGAATGCCTCTGCTGACCACAGCTGTTGCAGTACAGCACAGGGAGAGAGGGAGCCAGGTCCACACTATCTGGAACTTTATAGTCATAACCAACAACTTGAAGTCAGCCTGGTGAGTGCTGGGGAGCCCATACATATCCTAGAATGGGTGTCAGATATTCCCAGATCCTTCTAACACGAGGTACTGCATTCTACACCAGATTCATTTAGTGGAAGTTGGTATTTAATGGAAGTTGCACTAATGTTTCATTCAGAACAATACACAGTCTGCTACTCTCTAAGACACTGAGAATTTCACAAGCAAGTGAACTAGTCCTTTCCCACTGTACTGCATCATCTAGAAGGACATACAGCCAAAACCACAAGTTGGAGGCAAGTTCCTTCAGCACTTCACTCAACATCACTGACTGGATCTCTAGCAAAGACAATGACCCTCTTCTCCCGCTCTCCCCTCCTGCCTCCAGCCCAATCTTGCTCTGACACCACAGAAAGCAGATAGCCCACAACTGAATCCATCCATTTTGTCTGCTAAACAATGGCTAGGGGCAGAAGTTACACATAAACCAGCTTAAGTGATCAAAAACTGGTTTAAACCTGTAACAAGCAGAAGTTCAGTGCACATAAACCAGTTTCAAAATGGCTGAAACTGGTTAAAGATAAACCTGGCCACAGTCCCTCTGCTCAAGCAGGGAGTGGGGAAAAGCCTTGGAGCTTCAGTCCCTTCCTTTTGCTAGTAGCTGGCGGGCTAGGAGGTGTGTTCTAGCGCCCCCTAGCTTCTGGCCTGACCCACTGCAGGCATGTGGCTGCATTTCCTGAATCAAAAGTGAATGTCTGTTCACTTGTTTCTCAGTTTAATCTCTGCATTTTAGACTAACTTGCAAAGACTGGATCAATTCAGCTTCAGGCTTTTTGACTGTCTTGACTTAGCTGAAGTGATTTCCTCACAAAAGGGGAGATTCAGATTAGATATGGAGCTGAGACAGTCTGGATTTAACTAGGCTGTACACCATCAGAAACAGATTTGCTGTCTGAGAGTTTGCAAATGCTTCTGTGGAAGAAAATATGTTTTTCTTTGTTTCAGTGCAGGAGAACAAGAGTGTTAAAACAATCCTTTTGCTCCACAACCACAATCTAGCTATTTTTGCTCTCCTTTCATTCATGAATCAGGGCGCCTTGTAAAAACAAAGCTGGTGAAGAGGCCATTTAAGGGAAATCTCATCAATGGTGGAGGGCAAAGCCAGTATGACAGTGTCCTGTTAAACCACTGAATGATCTGGTTAGTGAAACAAGATTCTTCATTACAGCTCTCTGGAACCTCTGAAGGTAGACCATCAAAAATAGGTCCTGGACCCCAGAAGGAAACCCTCAACCCTGAAGTGCAGGAGGTGGGCTAGTTGTTAAGATCCAAACACCTAACATCTGATTCCAGTCTAAAATCTAGATTTAACATGTGTCTAGCTGTATGAAGTGATCCCAAAACTACATGTTTTAGGCCCAAGATTATCAGAGCGACCAGGAAATCACGAGCTGACTGGAGCAGGAAGATGGTCATCATCTTTTATTAAACAACACATAGGTGATGCTCTGCTTCCCACCAACTGAAGGATAATCAACCTGAACTGAATGTCTCCTGACAACTCAAACCTTGGGACAAACAACAGGTGAAAGATTACCAATAATGGAACAGAAAACAAACATCCTGTTCCCGGTCTACATTGCTTCCTTATAAATACTGTAATCCTGCCTTCCTCTGTTCGTAACCACAGAGGTCAAGAAACCCAAAGCCACAATGACTATACACCCATAGGTCTCCATATTTCCAGCATGAAACAGTATTGTTTAATCTTTTCAGTCATTTTAATTCATACTTGCATTGAAATCTCAGCTCTCTCACCCACAGCCCTATTGCACATATACATTTATATTTTCTTGTCGTACGTAATGCTACTTGCATCATTTTATGTCTATTTAATGGAACTTCTATATGATTCCATATTTAAACTTCTGGATCCAGTGAATATTAGGCCTGTGCGAGGCAGCAAGTATTTGCTTTGGATTTGGATTCGGCTGATTTGGAGGGACAGTGATTCAATTCAGTGATTCGAATCACCGTCCCAATTCAATTAATCTGATTTGGATTCAGAGATTCAACGCCAATTCTCAGATTCAGCCACAGACTATAATTGGGAATCACTAAAATACCTATAACTCTGTCATTTTTCTGCAGATTCAGATGAAAACAGCAGGGATGGTAGCCCCTTCTGAGGGCATGAAGCCTGGCAAGTGTCAAGGAGATAGGTGCAGGGGTTTCTGTGAAAGTGCACCTCAAATTGTTGAAACCAAAACTCGTATCACTTGTGTGTGTTAAGGCAGAGCAGGATGAAAACAGCAGGGATGGTAGCCCCTTGTGCGGGCATGAGGCCTTCCCACAAGCCTTCCTAATCAATTCAGAGGTTTCTGATTCAATTCAGACCTTTTAATGGGTCTCCTGATTCAATTCAGATTCGGAGATTCAGCCGCTGAATTGGGTCAAACCTGCTCTAAAACAAATCAGCTACTGAAGCTTCATACAGCACTAGTGCATATATTCTGTAGACTTAATCTTCAATTTAGTGCAAATGGCAGGGCACAGGAGAAAGTAAATCTAAGTCACTTTTCTATTTTCCCCAATCCTTGGACCAGCAGAGGCCAAAACAGCCAGCCAGCTAGTTTCACCAGCTTCAAGGATTTATCCCACTGTTTACACTCTATCTGATCGAACCCTGCCTTGACTCTAGTTCTAACTCTGTCACACCATACATACCTCTCTCTGCTGCTGATACTCCCTCCATGCACAGGGGAACAGTGGGGAACGTAGATACTTAACTCTTTGAGACATAGTTCATTTTTATTCAGTGTTTGCATAGCACCTATTACACTAGGGTCCTGGTTTGTGACTGGGGCTTCTGGATATTATTGCCATATATACATCCCTCCTCCCCGGCATTAACAGCAATCCCTTGATCTGAGGATGACAGTCTTCCAGGAAATACAGGAGTCATCGGTGATTTTGCAGATGATTGAGGAAATCTATCCGAGATCTACATATTCGACTGAAGATGTGGCAAATAGTTCTGGGAGGAAGGAACAGATTCTGGTGATGTTGGGTCACAGCTCTTTCCCTTTGTCCCTCTTGTCTATCCACCCCCGTAGCAAGGCAAGTTTGTTTAAAGTGATTGATGCCATGTCCTATATCACAGCACCATTGGGGATGATTCAATGCTTGAATCTCCAAGGTATTGATGTTAATAATGCAATTCTTAAGATTGGCTTTCAAGGTTTCTTTGAATCCCTTCTTTTGCCCACCTCTAAAGCGGTGACCAGGGAGTACAGGACCTAGTTTGGGAGCCAGTTGTCAGGCATCCTTATGACATGTCCTGTCCAATGGGGCTAGTGTCATATAAACATGGCTTCAATGCTGTTGGGTGTTTGCTTGAGCCAGAACATTGATGTTCTTCTGTCCTTTCAATTGATAAGGAAGATTTTCCAGAAACATCACTTAAGATAATGTTCCAAAGACTGCACATGTTCCATTATGCTGTCCAAGTTTCACATCCATACAACAGCATAGGGATGACAACATCCTGGTAAGTGAGAAGTTTGACTTGGGTCCTGATGTCATAATCACTAAAGACACGATTTCAGAGATATCCGAAGGTACCACTGGCAGATTTTATCCAAGGGGCCGGATGGGATGGACCCGAGGGTGCTTAGAAAGTTGGCTGATGTGATTACTGAGCCACTGGCCATCATCTTTGAAAATTCATGGCAGTCAGGAGAGGACCCAGATGATTGGAAAAGGGCAAACATAGTGCCCATATTTAAAAAAAGGGAAAAAGGAGGATCCAGGGAACTACAGACCAGTCAGTCTCACCTCAGTCCCTGGAAAAATCATGAAGAAGATCCTCAAGAAATCTATTTCTAAGTGCATGGAGAAAAAGGTGATTAGGAACAGTCAGCATGGATTCCCCAGGGGCAAGTCATGCCTGATCAAGCTGATTGCCTATGACAAGGTGACTGGCTCTGTGGATGTGGGGAGACAGGTGGATGTGGTGTACTTTGATTTTAGCAAGGCTTTTGATATGATCTCCCCACAGCATTCTTGCAGCGAAGCTAAGGAAGTATGGGCTGGATGAATGGACTGTAAGGTGGATAGAAATCTGGCTGAAGCATTGAGCTCGGAGAGTAGTAATCAATGGCTCAATGTCTAGTTGGCAGCTGGTATCAAGTCGAGTGTCCCAGGGGTCAATCCTGGGGCCAGTTTTCAAAGTCTTCATCAACAACCAGGAAGATGACATAGAGCGCACCCTCACCCAGTTTGCAGATGACACCAAGCTGATAGGGAGCAGTAGATACACTGGAGGGTAGGGCTAGGTTTCAGAGTGATCTAGACAAATTGGAGGATTGGACCAAAAGGAATCTCATGAGGTTCAATAAGGACAACTACAAAGTCCTACACTTAGGATGGAACAATCCCATGCACTAGTACAGGCTGGGGCTGACTGGCTGGGCAGCAGCTCTGCAGAAAAGGACCTTGGGATTACAGTGGACAATAAGATGAATATGAGCCAGCAGTGCGCCCTTGTTGCAAAGAAGGCTAACGGCATACTGGGCTGCATTGGTAGGTGTGTTGCCAGTTGGTCAAGGGAAGTGATTATTCCCTTCTATTCAGCACTGGTGAGGCCACATCTGGAGTACTGTGTTCAGTTTTGGGCCCCCCACTACAGAAAGGATGTGGACAAATTGTAGAGAGTCCAGTGGAGGGCAGTAAAAATGGTGAGGGGGCTGGGGCACATAACTTATAAGGAGAGGCTGTGGGAACAGGGCTTATTTAGTCTAGAGAAGAGAAGACTGAGGGGATATTTAATAGCAGCCTTGAACAACCTGAAGTGGGGTTCAAAAGAGGATGGATCTAAGCTGTTCTCAGTGACAGATGACAGACAAGGAGCAACGGTCTCAAGTTGCAGCAAGGGAAGTTTAGGTTACATATTAGGAAGAATTTTCTCACTAGGATAGTAAAACACTGGAACAGGTTACCCAGAAAATTGGTGGACTCTCCTCATCCTTGGAGGTTTTGAAGACCCAGCTAGACAAAGCTTTGGCTGGGATGACCTACTTGGGGATGGTCCTGCTTTGAGCAGGGGGTTGGACTAGCTGACCTCTTGAGGTCCCTTCCAACCCTAATTTTCTATGATTGTCTATATTTACTTTTTAGGAAAAGTGGCTACCCAGCAGGGGAAATGTTCAACATCCTCCAAGGATTGCCCCCTACTTCTATTACATGGAAGTGCAGCTGGTTGATTTGAGGGGTGCTGGTAAAGGTTCTTGGTTTTCAAGAGATTGACAGTGAACTCAAATATTTCATATGCTTCACAGAAGCAATCAAGAGTGACTTGGCGCTCTTTAATTGAGTGAGCACACATGACACAATCATCAGCGTATTGAAGATTGGTAATGGAGGTGTTGGTTATCTTGGATTTGGAATGTAAGCAGTTGATGTTAAAGAGATTCCTATCCATTTAATACTGGATGCTGGCAGGAAGCCAAATCTTGTCAGGATTTTCCATAGGGCCTCTGCTGATTGAATCAAAGGCTTTAGTCAAATCAATGAAGGCTATGTAAAGATCTCAGTGTTGCTTGAGGCACTTCTGCAGCTGTCTGGCAACATCGATCATATCTATTATACCTCTGAGTACTTTAAAACCACATCTGGACTTGGGTAGAATCTCCTCAATGAGGAACATGAGTCTACTGAGGAGAATGCAGGAAAGGATCTTCCCAGCTATGGACAGGAGTGTAAAGAACAGCACTGTAATTGCTGAAATCTGATCTCCTTCCTTTAATATGGTAATGATTCTGGCATCACAAGGGATTTAACAGCATTTTGAATGCTTAAAATGCCATGCAAACATTAACACATTTAAAAAATTTCTCCCCTGTCCGTTCATATGTTCCTGCATGATTTTTTTGTTAATATAGAGCCAAGACGTATTTCCCTAAATTACCTGACACAATTCTGTCAGGAGTCAGTTACATCAGATCATGCCCAAGTTGAACTTAATTGGATACATATGAATCGCAGGAAAAGAAATAACTGGCAATTCAAAGTGTCTGCACTAAAAGATACAGGCTTTGTTGAGCTCATTAAGAAGAAAATTGCTGAATATTCTGACCTTACTTGAGGTACCTTAAATCCTCGTATGAGAAAGATGATTGGCTTGAAGAGTAAAACAATAGGAACAAAAAACTTTTATTGTCACCATTACCACTCAGGAGTGGCAGCTTGTCCAGAACCATGGAGGGATTAATAAGGGAATTAAAATACTTTTTAACTTTTATGAAAATGTATATCCATCAGAACTCTTCAAGGATCAAAAAAACCTTGCAGAGTTTCTCTGTACAGTTCAGCCTCCCTACACTAAACCACAGAGACTCTTGGACTCCTCAATTCCTACTGAAGAAATTTCCCAAACTACTGAATCATTTAATAATGGCAAGACACCAGGAAGGCAGCATTCCTATTTAAATATTGTGCGTCTTTTGAAGAGAAGTCACCCCACTATGTGCTTGTGTACATTTAATCATTCTTTACATACTTGTCAGCATGCTTTCCCCCTGTAGGAGCAATACAATTAGCTACAGTGCTAGCTTATTATAAATAAAGCAAGGACCTGATAAAACAACCTAGTTATCAATGTGTCTCATAATTGTAACTGTAAAATACTAGCTAAAACTCTCACTACGAGCCTAGAGAAATACCTTCTGCACAGCTAAATCCTGATCACGTTGGCTTTATTAAAAACAGATTAATATCACCACAACATAGGAAAACTGTTGATTTTAACTGAAGTAGCCAAAGATTTGTGGAAACCCACTTAGCTTTTTCTACTGATGTTGTAAAAGCCTTCAATAAGGTAGTCTAATATTTTTTTACCTAGTACATTGACTCATTTTATATATTTATCTCCTACCCCAAATTTAGTTAATGCATTATTCAATATGCAAAAGCCCCTTTTCATCAGTAATAAGGAATAAATAGGTCAGACGGCCTCAGATTAGGAAGAAATTGCAAGGCAAGGCTGCTCTCTTTCCAGCGTGCTTTTTGTTCCAACCCCTTCGATCAGATGAGAGCAATGTAGAAGGCATGCTCATGGGATGAAATTACTATAAAATCAGCATGTATGCAGATGATCTGTTCTTAACTGTAATGAACCTGGAGTCATCTTTTACCTATGTGTTATTTATAAAGGAACAGTCTAAAAAATAGTTGGGCCTAATCCTTTTTTTTTTTTTAAACAGACATTCCTAAAGAACTAATTTATTTTTTCAAGGTCCCAGCATAACAATGAACTAAAGGTAGATACTACAAAATATGTATAGTATAGTGTGTGTGTGTGTGTGTGTGTGTGTGTGTGTGTGTGTGTGTGTGTGTGTGTGTGTATACACACACACACACACACACACACACACACACACACACACACGTATCCACCTTTAGTTCATTGCTAATTTAGTTCCCAACCTTGAAAAAAAATCAATGAGTTCTTTAGAATACACACACACACACACACATATATACTATTTATTTATTTAAGGGCCTAAGTGTCTATGTGGAGGATAGAGTGACAGTATAGGACTTCCTCTGACTACTGCAGTGGTGACAAATACCGTGGGGACAGCAGAGAGAACAGAAGTGACTCCATGCTTGCTACTCCTCAGTATAAGCAAGGATTTGGGTACGAATAAAGAAACAGTAGGTCTATGGATTTGCCTTTACCAACCTATGCTTCCCAGGTGCAATTTGGGGGAGTAAATGCACTCTGTAGTTTGGGGTAGAGTAATTTAATCCTTACCCAGAGTAAGACAGGAACTGAGATGCTTAAGCTCTGTTTGAATGAGCTTTAGGGAACTCTTCAGTGAGCTTCAGGGCCCTGTAATTTTTGGTTGCTCCTGCAGCTCTTCATACCTGAACTGTCTTCACATTAACACCTGAAACTAGTTTTACTTATTAGGCAGCTCAAAATTATACCACTCTAGGGCAGGCATTGGCAATGTGTAGGGGGTGCACGCTGGTGCACATGAACCCCCTGAGATCGGCCGTGTAGCTCCTGGAAGTGCCAGCCGCAAAACCAGAAGTGCCAGTGGAAGGGCACTTCCAGTTTCACCACTGGCTTGGCAATCTGCCACTGGGGGGACCCCAACCCCGCCATTGGTGATCTGGTGTCCCCCCAGAATCAGGAGGCACCAGTCACCCATGAGGGCAGATTTATCTCTGACTTGTGTTACTCAGCTCATGTTATACTATACTACACTCTAGGCTGGGGGGGCACTTACCCAGTTTTAGCAGGCTGTCGAGGGCCGCATGGGTAGCGCCACCCCTTGACAGGTGCCTCGCCCCTTGACAGGTGCCCCGCCCCCTGGTCACCATCTTGGGACTAAATGTCCCAATGTCTTGGGACCAATGTCCCAGGGCCAGCACAGGTGGGGCCAAAAGCAGGGCACAGGCTGGCAGGGGTCTGTGGCGCCAGGCTGGGCTGCACCAGCAGGGAGAGGGGGGAGCTGGCCTGGCTTCATAGAGCCCCTGCCAGCTGGGACACCAGGCTCCTGCCACCCTGCTCTGTGCCCTGCCAGCATTGGTCCCGGGACACCAGTGTGGGCCCCGTGCTCCTGCTGGCTCCGTACCCACTCACTCCAAGTGCCCCCCCAGCCCCACGGTACAGGTGGGGGGGCAGCGCACAGCCCCAACCTCCTGCTCACCATCAGGGAAGAAGCTGGTGCTGAGTGTGGGGAAAAGCAGCCCCTCGCCCACCCCATGCCTGGCGCTCCCTGCTGCAGCCACTCACAGCCCATGCAGGGCTGTCTGGAGCAGGCAAAGGCAGCCCAACGTGGGCTGTGAGCAGCTGCAGCATGGGGAACTGGCCATGGGGTGAGCGAGGGGTTGCTTTTTCCCGCACTCAGCACCAGCTTGTAACCCGCCTCTGCTGCCAGCCTGGGCCCCGTGCCAGCTCCAGGCTCACCCGTCAGGGCTGAGTGTGGCAGCAGCAGCTGCATCCCCCCTGCTTGCCACGCCAGGCAGTGTTGGCTGCTGCTGCCCACCTGGAGTGTGTGCTGGGCAGCCCACAGGTGATGGTGGCGGCAAACACTGCCCAGCATGGCAAGCAGGGGGGCCACCACGCGCAGCCCTGATGGGTGAGCTTGGAGCTGGCGTGGGGCCCCAGCTGGCAGCAGGGGCGGGTTAGAAGCTGGTGCTGAGCACGGGGGAGGGGGAAAGTGGCCCCTCGCCTGCCCTGTGCCCAGTGCCCCACGGTGTAGCTGCTTGCAGCCCGCCCGGGGGTCTGGAGCAGGCACAGGCAGCCCCAGGCAGGCTGCGAGTGGTTGCAGCGTGTGGCACTGGGCATGGGGCAGGCAAGGGGCCGCTTTTCCCCCCCGCCAACACTCAGCTGTTCCCCAGGCTCCTTCCCTGCCTGGGGTCCTACCCTGGCCTTCTCTTCCCCCTCTTCCCCCTTACCTGCAGTTCCAGTGTGGGGCAGCCATGCAGTCTCAGACCAGAAGCCCCGGCTGGGGCTTCCAGCTGGGGGGGCAGGGCTAGGCGGGTCCTGCTGTTGGGGGAGCCCGCCGGGCTTCCCTTGGGTCCTACTGCCCTTGTTTCCTGTTGTTTTTGACAGGAACCAAGGGCAGGTAAATATTAATTTTCTAAATTTTTTAGGGGCCCTGTGGGCCGGATAGAATGTATTTTGCTGACCCCTGCTCTAGGCTGCCCACACTGGCCTGCTGGCTCTCCCTCCCCAGCAAGCACCTCAGATTTCTGCTCGCTGTCAATCCCCCTCCCACTCCTCGCTTATTTGTGGCTGCCCACAATGTGTGTACTGGGGGAGCAGGTAGGGAACAGTTAACCTGCCTCCCCAGCTGCTGTCACTGCTTCTCTCTGGGCAGGGGGAGGGGATGCTTAAGAGACAGTGGGGAGGCCCAGGGGTAGGGGGGAGGCCCAGAATGGGAAGGGGGGATTCTTACCTTTCAGTCTTCTGTGACTGCTCCAAACTCAAGCCAGCACTAACACCAAGCAACATTTATGCAGTTCAGAGTGTAACACATAACAAGGCTCTTGGGGTGCCTATTCATGAGCAGGGAGGCTGCTCCGATGTGCTGTAATTCCAGCACATCAATTCTGCTGAAGCATGGCAATTACTGTGCTCCAGCAGCCTCCCGTGTCTTGTGTGTCAGCGTCCCTGTGCTTAAAATGGCAGCAGAGGTGGTTTATCTATAACTTATTCAATAAGCTTTAGATAAAATGCCACTCCTGCCATTTTGAAGCATGGGGATGCTGATACATGAGATGCTCCAAAGCACGTGTATAAACACCCTCAGCTGATTTCACAATGCAGCACTGAATGCCAGCAATTGTTACTGGTTAAAGGAGATCTCCTTGATTATAGCCAGGGGCTAGGGAGAGACATTCAAAAAGCCTGAGCATGAATTGATTCAATCTTTTCAGGTGAGTCTAACTAGCAAAAAGTGAATCAGTTTTCAAGGGGATAGACATTCCTTTTCTATTCAGAAAATGCAGGCACATACCTGCAGTAGCTCAAGCTAGAAGCCCAGAGGCGCTAGAGCAGCCCTCCCTTTCACAGGGAAGCTGAGTTGGGGGGCGGGGGCAGGCAGGAGGCCCTGGCAGGCCTGCCCCAGAGGCTCCCTGACAGCTGGGAGCAATCCCAGCACACATGACTGCCAGGTCCCAGCAGGGAACTCTTCCCCCTCCTCCCTCTTCCCCACCACCATGGGAAGAGAGGGGGGGGCTCCGTGAGGCTACCTGGCCCCAGAGGGGGAATCTTCCCCCTAGTTCTCCCCCATCACTGTGGGGTGGGGAGGGGGGGCTCTATGGGATGCTGCCCAGCTCCAGAGGGGAACTCTTCCCCCAACACTTCCTTCACCATGGCAGGAGAGGCTGTGTTCCATGCTGTGGGGGAACTCTTACCCCTCCTTCTCCCCCCCCCAAGAGAGGAAGCGAGAGCACGGAGCTCAGCTGGGCAGGGTGTGGGTGTGAGGGTGGTAAATAAATAGTGTGTGTGTGTGTGTGTGTGTGTGTGTGTGTGTGTGTGTGTGTGTGTAGGGACCCCGACAGACACCCTCCATGGCATGCAGCATAGCACTCATGCCCAGCATAGGCATGGCTCCAGCCAGTGCTGTGCGGGGGGAGGGAGCAGAGCCTGCCCTATCACTGGAGCTCCATTCTTCATGCCTGCAGCTCCAGCACTTGCATTGGGGGAAGCCCCGCACTGGAGTCTGCTGCATCCCCTGCTGCCTGTTGCACAGGTCCCCGCATTCTGTCGGGAGTGGAGGGAGCCCCAGCTTCCACGTGGAGTCCAGTGAGGGTTTCCCCTCTGTGAGTGTGGAGCTGCAGATGCGCGGAGAGGAGCCCCTGCAATAGAGGCAGCCAGCACTGTGC
Source organism: Alligator mississippiensis (assembly GCF_030867095.1). Lineage (NCBI taxonomy): Eukaryota > Metazoa > Chordata > Crocodylia > Alligatoridae > Alligator > Alligator mississippiensis. The sequence continues at coordinate 364,338,887 of NC_081824.1, forward strand.
TGGGGGTGAGGAGCACAGCCTCGCGCAGCCTACCCAGCTGCTTCTATCCCCAGGGCTCTGTGCCACATGCCTGCAGCTCCTCACTCGCAGAGGAGAAGCCCCACACTCTGTGGGGAAGCAGGGGGTGGGGCTCCCTCCACTCCTGGCGGGGTGTGGAGACCTGCACAGCAGGGAGCGGGGGAGGCAGCAGGCTCCAGTGCAGGCCTTGAGGCACGGGGAGCAGAGCCCCGGTGACAGGACAGACTCCACTCCCTCCCCCGACGTAGTACTGGCCGGAGCTGCACATGAGCACCCTGACCTCCCCGCCTGCTGATGCTGCCAGGCAGATGGGACAGCATGCCTTGAGGGGAGTATGCGGGGGGTCCCTACACCTTCCAAACTCACATCCACATCCTGCCCAGCTGAGCTCCGCACTCCCGCTGCCCCTCTGGGGGAGGAGAAGGGGGAGGAGTTCCACCCAGCATGGAACAGAGCCTCCCCCTGCCTGTCCCCACTCTGGGGCTGGGCAGCATCGCATGGAGCCCTCCCCACCTTCCAGCCCCATGGCAGCAGGAAGGAAGGGGAGGAGGAGGAAGAAGAGTTCCCATCCAGCACCACACAGAGTCTCCCTCCCCACCCTGGGAAAAGGAGGGGGGGAAAGAGTCCCGTCCTCCCCAGCACAGAACAGAGCCCCACTCACAACCCTGCAGGACAACCCACCCAGCATGGCCCTGTTAAGGGGAAGGGGGCAGGGAGAAGGGTTAATCCTCTCTCCGTCCCTTCCCTGCAGCCCAGGTCTGGGACAGACTACAATTCAAAGATTATTTTTGATACCATGGAACCTTCCATTTCAACATTTTCAGAATGGAATATATCTACATCTTATTTTGTAAGGCTTTTTATTCCAAAATGTATTTAATTTATATTAAAATGCTTTGAAACTTTTGTTAAGGGCCTAAAGATACCGGCATAGCATAGCATAAGCAACAAGGTATGCTCTTTGGCAGAGTTCATGCTATGCTGACCTGACCCAGAGGCATAACACTTTTTGGGGTATAGGCAAGAAGTCTGCAAATGTCTTGGTCATCTCAGTGCCGCTGCCACTTCTCCCAGTCCTTTGCTCCCTGGCTATGGCACATGTGCAGCTTCCAGCTGCCAGGGAGCTGTAACAGCAGTACATCTGCAAAATTACTGCTGCCATACCCAGTCCGGTCCCCATGGACATGGCTGCACCATGCTCTGCTATGCCCTTTTTTGCACATACAATGTACCCACAGCTTAAAATACCAAAAAAAGAACAAGAAAAAAAAGTAAAAGTAAAAGTAAAAGTGTCAGTTTTGGTGGCATACTTTTGTTGCTCTCATAGCATACCCTGTGAGAATCACTGTCCTAAAAGAATAAAAGAACAAGGTCCCTGGATTGGAGTCTTGGAATTCTGTATTAAATAATCATTGAATGAACTGCATAAAAATCACTGGGAGCAAGCCCCAAATCTAGTGTCCCTCTTTCCCAGGAAAGTGCCCAAGTCACTGGGCTACTGTCAGCCCCCACTTTCGTTTTCTTTTCTTCTTATCCCCATGACTTCACAGTCCTTTCTCCTTAGTGGCTCAGCTTCAAGAGGAGTGATGGAGGATGTCCTAGTTTTTAGCCTGATGGTTAGGGCACTTTCTCTGCAGAAATGGGAGGGTAAGAACATAGTACCTTCTTTCATACAGCAGTTTTTGAAGCTGATATAATAGGCCCAATCAAGGTGAGGATAGGCATGTTAGACAAGTCTAAAGTAAGAGCCATGCTCCTAGAGGGTCAGCTTCTGTCTTCTCACAATGAGTGTTGAACTCAGCACATTGTTTGCTTTGTTTTCCAGCCTTTTCTTTCTCTTCTTTCATTAAATGTTGAGACATTTTTCTCCTCATGAACTTCTTGCTGCAACTATTCCTGGTACAATCAGAACAACAGTCAGCAATAGATGGTATAGAAGGAAGGACCAACAGGCAGCATCAGATACCACTATCAGTCTGGTGACTGCTGTTAGTTGCCTTGATGGCAGGAAGAAATGTACCCCAGCTGACTCCAAAATGGTATGCTGATAAAGGCAAATAAAATGCCTTCCCCTTAATTTGAGGTCTCCAAGAGACATTAGAAGACCTTTCTAGGAAAAAAATACATGCTGCATTTAAATAAATTAATTGTACTAATAACCTGTTACAGGTATATGAAAAACTGCTATATTTGCTGTAAATTCTGAAGTTTGCTAATTCAGAATTTGGAGAGCTCCCCTCTCTCACTATCTGTAATGAACAAGTAAAATGGATTGAGACAAGAACACACACTACATATCTTATAAAGCAAGTTTGATACGGTGAGGTTCAAGCTTTCTGTTTGGCCTTCATGCAAGTAAAAACATAGTGAATGAATGTAAGCTTGGTATGAGATACTCGGTAAACTGTACCTAACTACTGCAACTAGGCTACTTAATATCAGCAGAACAATAATATTTTTGTAGCAGCTGCAAAAAATTCACAGAGGTTTAAGTATGACAATATCATAATCAGTACACAATTGCTTGTATTTACCATATTTTGGTAGCCAATTCAAGAAAAGCAAAGACTGATACATTTGTTCAATTTTCTTTAGATTGTTCCAACTGTTTGAGTTTCAATGTAGCACCAAATACTGTATTGACAGTGTATGCTACAATAGCCTCTTTCATCTGGTCTAAGAATGCTTTATAAACATTAATGAGTTAGGCCTCAAAATTATTAAGATCTAGAGAAACTGAGACTCTGATTTCTTTGTATGTTTTACTACAAGATCATGTTTCCACTCAAATTTGATTTCTTTCTATGACCAGGTGATGCATCACCTGGACAAAGGAGAAAAGAGGTGGATATCATATTTTTGGACTTCAGGAAAGCCTTTGACCTGGTGTCCCATGATGTCCTCATGGAAAAATTGGGGAACTAAGGCCTAGACAATTTCACAGTCTGATGGCTGGGGAACTGGCTCCAGGGACAGACCCAGAATGTCCGTCAATAGCTGATGGAAAGACCATCAATAGTTGATGAACCGAATCAACTTGGTGCACTGTAACCTGTGGCGTCCCCCAGGGCTCCGTTCTTGAACCTGTACTCTTCAATGTGTTTATAAATGATCTGGACTCAGGTGTTACATAAGAAAAAACTTCTTTACTGTCCGAGTTCCCTGGCCCTGGAATATACTCCCCACAGAGGTGGTGCAGGCACCTATTCTGGATTCCTTTAAGAAACACTTGGAGACCTCTCTTTCTGGGATCATTTGACCCCTGCTGACTGCCTGCCCTTTGGGCAGGGGGCTGGACCCGATGATCTTGCGGGGTCCCTTCCAGCCCTAATGTTGATGAACTCTATGAAATTTTTATTATGGAACTTGCCATCAGTTTCAACTGTTATAGGTTGAAGTCATCCCTGGCAAAACTTTCATTACTTTCAGTGGTGCCAGAGCTTCAGGCTTAGAGATTTTTTTGCTATCTTTGCCATCCTGATAGTAAACTTTATTTCATTATTATTCTCTTCTATAAATAGATGCTTCTACCATTGTTTTACTTGATGTGCACATAAAAATAACAGTTGAACAGAGTTGTGTCTCATTTGTCATCTTACAGTTATAACCTCCCAAATATGAACCAAGCAATACAAGTCTGCTACTACAGTAGTTACAGTGGTTCTTTTTATTCATGTCTCTTCTCAGCTATCTCTTATATGACATTTCCCTAGTTGTCAAGTATTGCTCAAAAACTGTATGGACACACTGGAAAGTACACCAAAACAATTTTCACTTTTCAAAACCTAGATTTTAAATGAACTGCTAAAGCCACTAGGATAGATGGTAGCATGTTATTCTTTCTGATATGCTTGGGACACTTCATAGGTTAAACTTCCTATAAGAATTATGAAAAGCCTGTTAGGAAGAAAGAACTCTGGACAATAAGAATGAAACCTTATCAAAGTTTTTAAGATAATTTGGAAAAGATTCAAGTCTGTTCTCCCCATCTTCAGTGTAATGTTCCCACAGGTAGAAACTCTTAGGACAGAATTCGGTTTCACCTAGTACAGGTTGGGTCAAACTATGGCCTGTGGGCCAGCTCAGGTCTGCAGAACCTCTTCGTCTGTCTCACTGGGCTACTGGCAGGCAACAGAAGTTGAGGGCACGGCTTGCCACAGAATCTGGTATCCTTTGGCCCCTCTGGGCATGGCCATCATGGGTGAGCATGGTCCTCTGCCACCCCTGGACTCATGCTGCACTGGTCACTGTGTGAGCCCTCATGCACAGTCTGGATCTGGCCCAGGGCCACAGACGACAACCAAAACACAGCTGGAAATTAATGGAACTACCTGGCTATTGTGCAGAAGCATGTAAGTGACCTTATTAGAGGAAAGGTAGATATCTGTGCATCTCTGGAAAAGAAGCCTCTACTTCCCCTTGCCCATTTGCTTGCCCAGATGGGGTGACAGCATGCTCTTACACAAAGGCAGATCAAAGATATAGAAAATCCTTGATTCTATGAAAAGGGGGATAACAGCAGATGCAACTGGTGCTACAGGTCAGACAATGCTGAGGTTGGGGGCAAGGTATGGCTGGAGCCTGTGAACCAGTGGGAGAAACCCAGGGGAGTCAGGCAGGGAGCAAGAGCAGAAAGTGGGAAAGAAAGAACCCACTTGCTGCTGTCCTCAGCTGACCCAAGGTGTGGGAAGCCCCAAGGCCACTCCTGACCCTGGTCCAGACGGGGGCCACTGGAGACATCTGCGTGGGGTGCTGGGTTTGGCCAGGGATAGCAGCAGTGGCAATGGGCAGGTCACCCATTCCTGTGCCTACTCCCTGCCCACTCCTGCAGGTGCTGGACTGGGGAACCCACTTGTGGTCATCCCCAGCCTAGTCTGGCATCCTTCCAAAGCCACTCTTGGCAGCCCTGGCTGGAGCAGGGCAGAAGTAGCCCTGGGGTTCCTTCCACCCTCCCTTCATGTGCCTGCTCACTGCCCAGCCCCTTGGTTCCCTACAGGCCCAGGAGGTTCCAGCTGGGAAAAGCAGCTGCCTGGGGTGCTAGATTTGGCTGCTTTCTGTGTCTGTTCCCTGCCTGAATCCCCACACTACCCACCATTAGCCAAGGGTGGGAGAGCTTGCTGCACTATGCAGTAAAAAGGGGGTGCCATCACACTGCCACACCACTCCTGAATCTGTCCCTGCTCCTACACAATAGAAACTTGGAGTCAATGTCAAACTACACTTTGGTCATCCACTTGAAGAAATAGGATTCTGCCTTAATGTACTGCAGCACAGACTATGGGAAAAGCAGGCAAGGAAATTTGCCTTCTTCTTTCACATATAGCATAACTTTTTCCATAAAGCCAACACCTGAAAAAGCTATCCAATCCCCTACATGTCCAAGTAATAATCTAATCTGCTCTTCCCACTCCCAGAAACCCATACATACACATTTGCTACACAGAGGGTATGTCTACACGTTTTTATGCATGCTTAAACTTAATGTACATTTGCCTAATGTGCATTAAGGCAATTTAGACACATGTCTACACATGCACATGCTAAGGCACATTAATGCAGTGGGCGGACCAATTTGGGACTAAAAGTAGTCCCAAACCCATCGAAATATACAGCATTAATGCACCTAAGTGCTTCTACACGTGTTGAGGTGCTTTAGCTATTCACTCCTAAATTTGATACCTGCTTTTGCAGGTATTAAATTTAGGCATGAATAGCCTAAAATCACCATTTTTAAGGTGCATTAAGGATGCACATGTGAAGACCCACACCCTTAATGTGCCTTAAATCAGCACGTGTAGATGCACCCAATGCATCTCTCAAACTATAAACCCTTTCACTTCAACAAAAAACCTACTAACTCTGAACTACTTTCTTCCTTTCTCATTCCCCCTCCTCCTGCTCTGCAGAAAACCAAATAACTCTAAATATCTTCAAGACATTCATGGCCAAGGACTTATTGTGGTTCTGTGTACCTTCAACAAGCTGTGGCCCACTTGTTTATCTAAAATTCTTACTCAGTCTAGGTAAATGGGGTATTCAAGAGCCTGCCAGAAGTCTTTCAATGTTAGTAACCACTAACCCACTCAAAATATACACCATTGCTGCATGAAGAAACTCTTTAGTGGTTATATGGTATCTTACCAGTTGCTTTTGTCTCTTTGAAATATAAACACCCCCAAGGGCTAGTGCAGTATGGTTTGTATAGCACTGATTATGTGGCATTCCACAAATAATATATTAGTTACCTTTCTGTTCAGAGCCACACCATCTTCACAGTCCAATACAGCACAATCTACTTTGAGCGATGGGATTTTCTGTATCTTTCTTTTATCATCTGCAGGTACATACAGCACAGCTCTCCTGGGCACATACTTGTGAGAAGACTGGACGTGATAACCAAGCTTAGGAACACCAGCTGCCAGAGAAGCACTCTTCCTGTAAAAGATGTTGCCAAAGTTAGACTCCTGACCATAATTTGAAAAATAACACAGTAATATATTTTAATTTAAAAAGGAACATTGCTATTTGGATACAAACTCTTAATTTCTTACAATTGATCATATTAAAAGAACCAACTTTAAAAATACAATTTGCAAACTCAAGTACTTAAAACTTAGGAAATGCCAGAGTAAAAGCTGCCTATTCAGTTTTAGTTTAGTCTTCTTGTTCATACTGCAGACACTAATTTGTATGAAATGATCATGTTCTATTTTTTCCACCCATCTCCATCAGTGCAGTGGCTGGAGAGTACATTGGGAATATATCAAAATGGTATCATAAAGGAGGCTGTTGTCTGTAGGACAGACATCAACTGGTTGTGGAAGCTGGAATGTGAATGAAGTAGGAAACCAACCAGAGAGAAATGGTCTCATATTTTAAATGAATTAAGTTTGGGAGAATGGAAATATAACCCTACCTCTGCCAATGAGTTCTGATGGCAAGCTGGTCAAGTCACTTAAACTTTGCAATTCTGGCATTTTCTAATGTCTAAGTGCTTGACTTTGCAACCTGAATGTTGTTTGATAAAAAGTTTATTTGTGTGCAAGTTCCTGTTGCTATATAAGCAAACTGAAAGCAAAAAACAAACAAATCGCATCCTAGGGAATGACACTGACTTCAGCAGCACTCATCGCTAGGATTGGTATCTTTAAAACCAAAGCACGGACATTTGCCACTTGAAGAAATGGTATTACTGGTTGTACCAATAGGCTAGTTAGCCTCTGTGAGGGCGGACCTCTAGAAAGTGCCAGTATGTTTCACAAACTCCCCATTGACACCAGGCCTGTGTGCCCAGCCATTTCAGTCTCCATTCTCTCAACATTGAAGCCAATGAGGCTGAGCCTCATTTTCTTCCAGTTCTATTGGGCACTAGTTGTTGGGGCACTGGAAGGACAACATGGTGCAAATAATTAAATGAGAAGAATAAACACAGTCTCTCTTCCCATCATTGCAGTGCCCAATAGAATTATACAAGAATTCCTGCTCAACCTCCACTCCCTAGGGTAAAGCAGTGTAATCAAGAGTGAGACCTGTTTGGGGATGGGCCCTCACAAAATGGACTTTTCAGAGAATAATAGAAACAGCTTCCACCGAACTTCTACTGAGGGTGTGTGAACCTGGGCTTCTTCAGAGGTTTATAACATGGCAGATTTTCACAAGGACAGCAAGAAGTATATTTCTGACTATCTGCTAAATTTAAAGTCCTTGCTTCAAAGCACAGAGGTGACAAAGCTTCCTTGCAAAATGGTGGTAATTTTGTATCATGGGCAGAATATTTTTTTCCCTTTAATGCTTCTATTAGAAATGACTTATCTATTTTAGTTGAAACTTTCCAAATTAATACAGTCTGAGAAGGACATGAAAAAGTAACCTGAACAGATTTTAAAATATGGGACAATTATAATTGCCAAAAGTTGATTAATAGAAACTATTAGCAAATCTGAAATATAGGTGTAAATTCCAGTTGCCAATAATAAGTAAAAGTCACACCAGCAAATTTTAGAGATTGAAATCAAACAAAGCACATAATACAAACATAGTTTGTCCATCCTGCAGTTGGTTTAACCAGAACTCCTGACTACTGTGGATCAGGATTTGGTGGGATTATTACTGCTGCAGCCAAAGCATGACTAAACCTATGATTGTTTTTCCACCAGTGTGAAACCACCAGTATTAACCATCTTGGCAGGTGTGCCACAAGTTAACTCCACACCCTCCCTGAGTGCCATTTCAATCCCTTTCCTCTACACAATCTCCTGCTCTGCTTTCTGCTCTCTTCTCTGTGCTCCCTGCCCTATCTGTCCCTGTGCTGCCTCTCCCCTCCCTGATCTGCCACATACTATGCACAGTGGCTTCCCATGTAAAATTGTGGCACTTGTGCCTTAGTTGGCCAACCTTTCTTTATGCCATGGTTTAGTACCGTTATTACAGACAAAAAATGTATAACCCCAGCCTGCTCCCTCCCTCCCCCCCAAAAAGCCCTGTCTGTACAGGTCAGAAAAACAACCCTAGCGAATCCTGAGTTCAAATATGATAATAATCTTATGCGAGCAGGGCTTTACTAGCCATAGCAAACATTTTGTCTTTCTCAAGCATGTATTTGTTTAAGCACTGTTTCAAGCAGATGTTGTTTTTAAATGTATTATCTGAATCATATGTGCCTTGAATAGAGTCTTCCTTATTAGATGTAACACATCAGTTGTACTTCATTTTACTCACTGGACCAAGCAAGCAGGTGGCTTCCTTTTTTAGGCATCAATGGGACTTGGAGCTTGCAGGGAAAATGATTAGGCTTACATTTCCTCTTGTTAATTAAAGCCTTTATTATAAAATGAAATAATTTACAACAAAGGTAGGTAATCAATTCATTCTTTCATTTAAAATAATGAGGAAGGAATGCGTGTGCCAGGCTTGCTCTGGTCATATGTCCTTCGCATATGATCAGCTCTCAGCTTACCTCTGGGACTAATTGAAAAAGTAAATGTAACAGCTATTACCTTTTTACTTGCTGTCAACCTGTATTAAAAAGCAGATAAAATACTTTGCTTGCCTACATAGCATACTGCACATAAACAACAAACAAATACAGGTAGAAAGGGGATAAGAGAATGCACTGACAGATGCTAGACTCATTGCTTACAACTGGAAGACTCTCATACCACACCGATGGGCAGGCAAGATGTATGAACCTGAGAGGGGCAGAATAAAATAGGGTATTATTTCTCCATGTGAGCAATTACAGGAGTTGTCACAGGGATATTGGGAAACTGTGGAGAAAAGGGAAAGCGCAATTATAAGTGAGGGGGAGGTGTCCAACTCTCCAGGGAGAGCTGATCCATTCAGTGAACAGAAATAAGAAATCCTACTGTAAAAACTGCGGCCTATAAAACAAAAACTAAAACCACATGATGGCACAGTGTGATATGAAATTTTTAATGACACCGCTTTGGAATGATGTCCGTAACTCACTCATCCAAATAAAAGCCTTCTACCACACCACACTATTATGTGTTCTCATGCAGATATAGCACCATATAGCATATCTGAATTATGCAAAACCATTCTAAGTTCAATGTGGGAGATGTAATCAACACATTTAAATGTCATTGGTACATACATTTTCATTTTTCCATTAATAGAGTATCTTCCAAGTTACCACACTTTGACAAGTTTCCTTCAAATTCTACATGATGACCCTTCCCAAACACTCCAAAATGAATCCAGTCAATTTAAATCACAAAAATGGCAGAAAGATGTGAGACCTGCACTGAAAAACTCAGCCCCTGTCAAGAATTGATTTCTTCTACCAGAGGTTGCGTCTTCAAAATGAATAATAGATTCAATTTTTTTTTAAAAAAAAGAAAATCTCTTCTGTCATTTTAATTTTATGAACCTTCTTGGAAATGACAACCATACCAAGATGTCCCTTGCCAGTCTTGTAACTGTCCTGGGTGGACTCACCTTGGCAGCACAGAAAAAGCTGCTGCTGTTCTCTTGTTTGTAATATGACTGGTAAAGCTTAATGGGGCCTAATCAACAGGGCAGTTTTCCTGTTAAATAAAAATTATGCATTATTTATTACAAGTGCCGGTGCTACCCTTATTAATAAATCTTCTTCATCTAGGACTGCAGCAGCTTCAAGAAACATGCAGTAAGGATCTTGACACTCGGTACCTAGGAGACGTGCAACTGAGAGTCGCACTCCTTTGTCAACTCTCCCCCCCCCCCCAAACTACTAATATTGTTGTGCTAAAGTGGGAAAGAAAATACAACTTGTAACAATTAGCACAGCTGCTAGGTAATTCCATTTAATCCCACTTTCTCATGCACTACATTTTGGGGGAAGAGGAGGAGGAAGAAGATGGGTTTATTTTCAACAAAGATTGGACGGTCTTTTTCAGCGTGACACTGAGGTCAGTAAAGAAGTCTGCAGTTCTTCACTAAACATATACGAGAGGACGAAGTGATTAGTTTCTAGTCTCTTTCTCTGATGGCTTCCACCAGTGCCTCTCAAAGGCACAAAGAAGTCAAAGAACTCAGCCATTAGTAGTTAACTATAATGCCAGAGACAAGTACCTCTTGAAGCACCCTTGATGATCATCTATTAGTAACTGTCTAACCCATACTAATTTGATAGATGAGACTAAATCTATAATCCCAGAGCACACGAAGTTGAGATGTATCCCCTGTCAAACACGTTATGTAAGACTCCTTGCTAGCTGTAACTGACCAGTCAGTTTCCTTGTCTATCAACAGATAGTGGTTAGTTTTTTCAGCATTGATTCTCTGAGTGCAGCACAAAGTAACACAACATCTAATAGGAAAAAACTACCATGACCTTTAGACCAGATAAAGAAATCGCTAGTCAACTGCCACCACTAATGCCTTTAAGCATTCGTGTAGGCAGTTTAGCAGTATGTCTCCACCAAAAGAATATTTGACTCTAAAGCGGCACTGGATTTAATCCATCAGAATACCAACACTTGAACTGAGAAGACTGAGAATAGTTTTAAACAGCGAACACTAGGAATTTCCCTTAAGCTCATCAACTTCGGCACTCTATTCATTCAGTATACATTTCTCATAACCAGGGATCCTGGTTTTCTCTGATAAAAAAAAAAAAATCCATCCCCAAATTCAGGATTAAAAAAGTAACCCAAAATCCACATTTTCCTGTAATTAAAATGAAACACCACTTACATATATATGTGGCGTTTTATTTTAATCATGGAAAAATTTGGATTTTAGGTTACTTTTTTACATCTGAAAATTGGAGGGGAGGGGGTGTTATCAGAGAAAACCAGGATCCCTGCTCATAACTCACATTATTATAGATTGTCCTGTCCATTTGTCTAGTCTTGGAAGTAGCTAAGTAAAGTAGTAAAGTAGTCTCACCAGTCTTAGAAGTAGTTAAGTAAAGCTAAAAACAAAATAACCATGCTTTCTGTTTTAAAAAAGAAAAAAAAAAGACCATCCAATAGGCATAAAATTATTTTTCTCATTTTCTCTATAAAATTAAAGGTAAGCCAAAAATGTAATACAATATTTGTAACAAATATTGGTATGATAAATATGACTACACTAGATACATCAAGAAGGATGACAAGTGAAAGTATAGAACATGGGTTTCCACTTTTACTTCTCAAGAAAATTCTCCTATTTTCCTATGGCATCTTTTCTGCACATGCATATTTTCATTTTTATGCTGCTTAAAAAAAATTAAATGCTGATAATGGACCTTCCTTCATTAATGGGGCTCTTCCTGGAGATTTCTTTCAGAAACACAATGGCAAGACCGAAGCCTAGAGTACTGCATATGTCAATACATTGGTATACTATTTGCAAATGTTGTCCCAGTTATGTGGATACATAATTGCATAACCAAAAAAAATTTGGTTTTTTATTAGCCTCATAGCATAAATAAGAACACTATTTCACATGCATCTTCTGGATTGTGTAGATATTCTTCTAGTGATGCAAAACTAAGTATGACTGAGATAAAAACTAAACAAATGGACACAAAACAAGAGAATATTTGTCAATTTAATGTTATTTCTTTTAAATTTCTAAAAATGAAGATGAGGCTATTCACAGGTGACTGGTGGAGGGAGCATGGGGGGGCACATGCCTCCCCTGAGATTGGCCCCCAACTCGGCACCACTCAGGATGGGGCAGTTTTTTTGCCACGTGGGCCGGTGGCATGTGGGATAGGGGGCCACTAAGCCACAGCACAGAAGTATAGGAGTGAATATGGGGCTTTTGGCCCTCTCCCAGGTTTGCCCACAAATTGTGCCCCCCCAGACTCAGGAGACACCAGTCACCCCTGAGGCTATTAGGCAAAACCTACTAATTTGCTTTGCAACATGCTATGCTCATTCATATCACATTGTTCTGCAGTATATTGATTTCTGGACAGGTCTTGGAATTATATCTATATTTTATTAACAAATCCAGCACTGTACCTTTCTGTTCACCCAATATTTTTTTAAAAGGCTGGTAAGTGAGAAATACTCATAGGTATTCAATGTCATTTCCCCTCAAAATATTTAATCTTGCTGAATAAAGAAAAAAATGACTACTAGAAGGTATGACACTTTCAAATATAAACTGTATGATGTCACTGAAACTAGTGAGAGTAATACAAGACACCAAATCTCCCTAGCGTATACTACATTTTCAGGGCCTGATCTTGCTCAAACTCCCATATACTTAATTCTATGCATTTTACATAGTCTCAGAGTCAACAGAACTACTCTCATTACATAACATTTAACATACAAAAACTGGTGTATGATCAAGGCCTTAATCCATATTTCAGACCTTTCAATGTTTATTAGTCAAGGCAAATCATTTTGGAAAGGCTGCATCACCACATTGTTTCTAACACGTGGCAGACATGCTATGTTGTTATGCTAAACCTCTTGTTCTGCCAGCCTTTGCAACAGATATGGGCCAATTTTTCCAGAAAAAATGTAGCCAGGGGCCTGAATAAAGCAATAAACAAAACAATTAATTTCATATGATACTTTTGCACATTTCTGAACCCACAGACACATGATCTTGGCCTGTATGTTCATGAAGGTCAAGTTTAGAGAAGTGAAACAAGACCCAAAGACCACCTGCAGTCAGGGCAGCCTAAGCAGCAAACTTGTATCTTTTAATCAAGTGCATTTCTACTCTGTTAGCTGTGTTAGAAGTCAGGCAGAAAGCAATCTCTCCTGTTATGTCAATGAAAAAAAGAATAAAAATAACTAGGAAGAAACAAATAGAGAAAGGTCTCTTTTTAGTTTTACTTTATTTTTTAGGAATCAGTTGACAAACAACACAAATAAAGGCCCAGTCCAAGGAAAGTGATATGAAATTACAAAGCACAGCAATTTGCATAGTAATTCCTTCTAATTAAGAAAAAAAGATATAAGTTGTTTGTTATAAACATCAGCAGGCCTCATGCAAATACTAACAAGCTGGCAACTGAGCCAAGCTAAGTATTTGTCAAATCAAAGAGACTTTCCTAAGAGTTTTATTGGTACAGCTGCAGAGCATGCATTTTATCACACATGCTAATAATCCCAGTTATGGTACTAACATTTTAATCATTTGTTCTGTGGGCTTGTTTCTCAAACAATTAGCACTAATGAATGGCCAAAATACCTCAGATCATATATGTCTAATTGCAGTCAAGAGCGGTTCTTGTCTGCATGTACATTTCAATTCACCTCTGGGGATAATGTTTGTTAATTGTATTTCTTTATATAGCAAGTGAAAAAAGGCTGTTCACTCAAAAAGGGACTAAGTGTTCTCTTCTTTCCCTTTGTTCCCACAAGAAGCTAAAGTCACTTCAAGAGGCACTTAATCCCATCATCCATGGTTACAATTGCCTTACAGCATCAATCAAAAAGAGTCTGAAGTAAAATGATGCAGCTATATTGTGTAATTAAAAGCAATTCAGGTAGTTATTGCTTGGGGCACTTTCCAGGTCCAAATACTTAAAATGGCACTGCAGGGATTCTAAATACTGTAGTGTTTTAAATTTGGTCAACTACAATATCTCACAGAAAAAGAGCAGGAATATGCAAAAAAAGGTGGGGGGTGGGGATAGGGGAAAACACCTCTCCTAGAGAGTATTGTAAAGCAAAAGAAAAGAGGAGGAATAGCTAACGTTTGAAGTGACAAAATCTACAAGTCTCCATAATAAAAGGGAAATAAAAATATCAAGAAGGAAAGGAAAGGAAAGGAAAGGAAAGGAAAGGAAGAGGGCTGAAGTTTTACAGAAAAACAAGCTACTCACAATTGTTAAACAGTTAGCATGAAAAATGCTAAAGTTCTTTTTAACTGGAAACAAAAGATCATATTATAAATTGAAAAACTCAGAACATAGGCTCTCTTAAATCCACATTTATCCTCATGTAAGGATATTCAGAGTCCATTTATGATTTATTTGTTTCAAAAGAGTTATTTTGATAAGGCAAGATATCTACTTTCAAATACAGTCAGAACTTTGGTAAGGTACTTTTTACCTAGGAAATTCAATTAAGAGTGATCCAATTATGCTAAAATCAAAACTAAGGGTTATCAACATATCAAACACACAGCTTTACATTGTGATTTCTCCCTTTGTTCTAAATCAGTGGAGGTCATTTCCTTGATGCTCTTTTTTAATACTAAGAATACACTTTCCCCCAAAACATAAAGCAACAGCTACTTGCTAGGGAAAATAGAAAAGACTGGCTTGTGTGCTTCCGAATCTTTTGAAAAGCAATCATCACTTATGAGTAAAAGAATCCTTTGAAAGATGCATGGTTTCATTCTAACAAAACAATGGGGCCTTAACTGATGTAAATTAAGACGAATTCCCTAGAAGTAGTTGAATTATACAGTTAATAAAACCTCATTAAACAAAGATCAGAATTGGGTTCTGGCCTCAACTAAGTTTTAAGAAGCTCACCTTAAAAATTTTAACAGTTCTTCAAGCCTGTTAAAAATACTGGCCTGGGCTCAGGGCTGGGTACTCAATGCAGCATACTGAAGAAGTGCTCAAACTATTCAGTGAATTAAGAAATTTAACCTCTGTAACAACAGCTTTGGATATGAAAAGGACAGGTTGGAGGGGGTCACTCTCAGCAGCAGCAGCCTGCTGGAAAAACTGTAGTGGAGAGAAACGAAAAGAGGGCTTCCAAATACACTTCTGCAAGCAGTTGCTAGACATTATACTATAACCAAAACATACACTGGCAAAGAAAATGGGAAAGAAATGCTATGCTCCTTTTTAAAAAAATTGCCAGGCAGAAAAATGTGAGCAGAACAAGGCAGTTCAAGTTTTTAAATTAGAAAATGAAACAAAAAAATTATATATAAGCCATTTCAGTATAGAATTCTCATTTTAGTTACTATTTATACCAAAGTAAAACCAATTTAGTCCATGTAAATGGAAAACAGAAGCTTTCGGAGAGAGAAAAAAAAGGACTGGGTACAAGCCAGAAGCTAACTGAGAAAGGTTTAAAATAATGGATCTCTAAACCATAAAATGATAAAAGGCTATCATAAGTTAAATAGTTAACCAAACCTACTCCTCCCACCAGTCCTAAACCTAAAAATGACCTTTTATTTACCCATCATGTTCTTTCAACTACATTTGACCCTGCTGTTTAGAATCATTCTAGACTCCCCCATAGTTTTGATTGAAGAACACATTTGTCCTATCACTTAAACCCCCCCCAAACGATATGTACTGCTTTTCATATATTAATAAACTATTTTTGCTTGTTTATGTTAGAAGAACTAGAAGCTTTTATTGCCTTTCTCATTAAAAACATCAAAACAAAATCAGAAAACAGGTCAGTTTTGTAGAGGATTAAATAATGAATGAAGGTGACAAGGCATGGTACCTGCTAATGACAACAGCCTGCTTGCATCAAAAACTCTATGTGTACATATTTGCTATCATCCAAGGTTAATTGGTGACCTGCTTTGGACAGATTTAACATATGTAACATATACTTGACAATTCTCTCTCTTTCTTATACTGTAGCAACCCTGGAATAATTTTTGTCAGGCCACTAAAGTATTATAGAATGGAACTGTGCCGCCTACGTTCCTTTTGCCTTTATCATTACTGAAGTTTCAGGTTCCTTGAGACAGTAGCTGCTACTTAATTGAACCAGAATCACTGATGTGCAATGCAAAAACTCCACATTGTCTGTCAGAGAATAAAGTCCACTGGGAGACTAACTAAAGGAAGATATGGGGTAAAAAAAATCATTTACTTGCCTAAAATATGGATTTAATTTCTTTTCAAATGCAATCTAAAGAAACATAGAAGTGTTAATCTACATCAAAGATTACATATATTTTACTAATTGCATTCTACATGTTAATGGTTTTTATCTCTGTTTATTCTGAAGGGACATCATATAATGTATTGGTTCAGTTGCATAGTGTCTTGGAAAAAAATTACGGCAAACCATAATGCAGTTAATTCCTGCGATCAGACAAGTATATTAATACATTTAATTAAAATGTTTTTATTTAAATATATTTAAATTCACTAATGCATCAAGGTGTTTAAAAGAATGATGCATGTTACCTCAGAAAAAAAATGTATAAGTGCTAAGGCAGTAAATAAGAATTACTCTTCAGAATGAATTACATATATTAATAATCTTATTTATCATTATTATTTAGCATTTTTTTTAAAATTTGTTGGACCAATATTGTGCTTAGATCTATACAACAGAAAGAAAACAACATGGTTCCTGGGTCTAGGAACCTTGGAATTTTTTGTAGTGAGACGCACAGAACAGTTACACAGTGTTATGAATTTTTATCTTATAATATTTAAATACATAGTAAAAATAGATGCAGATACATAATGGATGGCATTGATGCAGAAATGGCTGACTTTGCAAAATGGGTGAATTGGGAAGTTGTACTTCCTTTATGTAAGCACTACAAACCCCCCCCCCCCCCCCCCCCCCACAAACCTGTTGGTTTAACATGAAAAATATTTATATTTTTCACTACAGCCAATATGCTGATGCTCTCCTCAGATAAAATACTATGTTTTATATAAATATACATATGTTTTAGAATTACATGTGTAAAATGCTGCCAATAAAACAATAATAATATTTGTGAAAATACTGCTGGTAACACTTTTTGGTTTTAAACTCCCCCCCACACACTTTTTTCTTGCTGCTCCCCTCTGTTTCCTCAGAGCTGATGCCCATAACAGGTTACAGGGAGCAGCCCCACAACTGAGCTCTTTCAATTCCTGCCACTGATCCAGCTGTGTACATGTTGGCTAAATGCTGTAGGGTCAAGATCGAGATCAAGATTTGAAAATTCAGTGCTAATTACTGTGATTACAATCTGAGTTCCAAGCAGCCAAGCCTTCAGAGGCATTTAGGAGTGACCTGCTAACAAATTAAAAGGAAGAAGAACAAACACATATTTTTGAGAAAAACAAAATCTATAAACTGCCACTCCAGGTTGTTAAATAATAACACTGGCATAACAGGACTATTTTCCCTGAAATGTACACAGTTCAGATAGCTATGTACACATAGCATAAAGTAGAGGGAAAACTTTGATTTACATTGCAAGTGAAAATAAAATACACTCAAAATGGGATTATTCAGAAGTTGAAAATGTTTAGATAAAACAAATATTTAAATAAAAGTTACTATTAAAAGAAAATGTATATAGATAAGGTACAAGCAAATAAATACATGAATTATTTGTTCTACAGAACTTCATGTTCCTTTTACCAAATTTCTTCGCAATTTATGTTCAAGTGAAAAAAAATCTATAGAAATCTTGTGTACTGAAACTCATAAATAATAGGTTATATTCCATCTTGCAACTTCTGCCATTCTACTATTAGTCAAGACATACTCTGGCCATATGATTCTTGTGCGCTTCTTAGAAATGTCTGCAAGTTATGGCTACAGCATAATAAATAACGTCTATGTATTTCTTCACTGTAGAAAGCAAAACAATACAGCAGTCCTTTTCCCACACTTTAAGCATCAATCCTGCAAACACTCAAGCATGTGCTTGAGCAAATGAATAGCCCCAATGGTATCCACAGAACTACTCACATGCTTAAAGTGAACCACGTGTTTAAGAGCCTGCAGCACTGGGAGCTTGTTCTGGATTCTGGAACAGTCCAATTTCCAAGTAATTAGGCCAGTCTGCCTTTCCTTTCAAGGTTTGTACACATTATTATATATAAAAAAAAACTCCCAAGAAGGAAGGAAGAATATTTCATAATATTTTGGGGGCGTAAACTCAAAACGCAAAATTGGATTCCATTCTTTTAAATATTTTAGACTACAGACTTCTTCTGTATTCCATTAAACACATATTGGCTGGCTTACATTTCAGGACACTGGATACTGAATAATATATTTTGAAAAACAATATAGTTAATATGGGTTCTTAGAAGTACAGTTTATCTCTGAAATGCATCACAATGTGTTTATAAACTGATATGAAAATACTGTATTTCTCTTTCCATATCATTGGTTCAACAGTAATCATTATACTAAGCAATGCATACCCACTTGCTAAATTCAGATGATGGGAATTTTAAAAATACTTAGATAAACAGATGGTGAACAAAAATGCTTTGCAAATATCCCTGTGCTCTAAATGGTACTTAGCTTATTTCAGAAATTGGACAAATGCAAAATAATTATATTGTAATATTATTTAGAATAGTACAAAATAAGCATCTGGGTTTTTTTAACCAGTCAAATTTATAAGAGCAATGAAATTTCTATAGAAGCATTTAATACTAGCCTGATACTGAGTTGCTCTTTAACCAGCTTTTTAACTAACTCCACCAGTTAATAAAGGCAACTACATGAATCCTTAATGCCCATGTATTAGCATTATAAATGTGTTCATTAAGCAATATCCATACTGTTTTAATTAAAGAAATATCACTCTAATTTGTAGTATAATGTTCCTTAAATACAGTATAACATTGTCTTAAAGTGCTCCAGTTGCAGTTAAATGCTTGATTAGCAATAAAAAAATTCTTCCTTAACTTTAAGCACTAGAGTTCATTTCTTCTTGCAGTGAATTGCCAGCATGTTTATCAGCCCAAAATATCAGATGCAAGTTTTATTCACCATGTAAAAATTATATACAATCACATGAGTTTTGATATGCCCCTATCACTTTTCATCATTAACAATTTGTAGAAGGCTTTCCATGATAAATTACAATAATAATTATAAGCATGTCCACAGCATATTTAATTTACAAATTAATTAGCCTCAAAAGAACCTTGTAAGAGAGATATTATGGCTATTTTACAACATGGTAGAGTTAATAAATCTGGACTCCCAGTTTCGTGCTTTGACCACACCTGCTTTCCTATATAAAGTTTAACACGTTAAAAATAAAAAGTAGTGGCAGACAGATAGAGAGTTCATGGTCTCCATCCTCTAACATATATTTTTGAGAAATTAACGAAATCTACGCAATGCTTTATTTTATTTCTATATGGGTTAATCATACTTTCATAGGTGACATTTAAAAGCCAAGAGTGATGGGCCTTAAATTTCACATCCCCTCTATCCTCTATCTGCATCATTTTTTTTAATGCACTGCCAACTCCAAGCAATAAAAAAATGAGTAAGCCCTGCCCCTCCCCCCCCAAACCAAACAAACAATTGGTTCAAAGGTAATCAACTTTGGGGAGGCGGGGGGGGGGGGGGGGGAGGGAATCACTGGAGGTTCTTTTTGGTTGCTTTCTGTATTTTGGACACCTGGGCTTTTTATTTTCACATTTTTCTATTGTAGCCACAAGGACCAGAAACTTACTTTCTGAAAATGAAAGCTGAGATTTTCACAGAACAACGTGATAATAAGGGGCTGAGGGTTTAAGAAAATTATCAAACATTGTGAAACAATTGATAATATTGTGAAAGCTGACAATTCACTTTCCTTTTTCAAAACAACTGGTTCAAGGGTCTTTTCACTAAGTAGATACAGGCAATCTAGGCCAGCTACTCCTGAGCAGCCCCCTGGGCTGTCTACATATATATAAATTGGTGTGCAGTAAGTTAAGAGTATGAATCTGTAGATATTCCACAGTAATTCCACATGTGGACATGCAGAATAAATGTCTCTCCACTTCATTGTTCACTCCATTTTACATCATACTTGGTGAATACCAGTGAAGTCCATGGAGGGAGTTAGTGGCAAAGAGCTAGGGGATGATAAATTCACATCTTAGCTTACTACACCTTAACTTCCCCATATACACAGTTTCTAAGACAAAAATCCTGTTTGTAGATGTGTGCATGCATCTGTACATATGCAAGAGCAGATGGTATATGTGTGTGACAGAAAGGGGGAAAAGTGGTAATGCGACAAATTTCAGTATTAAGCCTGGCAGCGGTCAATATAAACAACAGTAAAGAAAATTACATTTAAAATGTATTTTTAAATACTTTGGCGGTAATTGTTTCTATTTTCTCACTTACATTTTCAGAGGGCATACAAAATGGGCACAAGATAGACTCCAGGGCCTCATTTCAGGCTGTTTTAATTTCAAAGCAGCCAGAACCAGCTCTAAAATACAGAAATTTGCATTTGAACTTCATGCAGATACGATTTTTTTTTTTTTTAAATCAAAGACAGAATAATGAAGGGGAAGAAATAAATTTTGTGCAAAACAGTAATTTTTAGGAAAAATAAAATTAACCATTAGAAAAACAGGTACATTTTTCATTCAGCTAAGCCCAAACTACCCTCTTGATGTTGCACTGTATATAAGTACAACTGCTCATATTACACGCTCAGTGGGAGTTTCTTATCTGTATTGCACAGGTGAGATTACCTTATGAATATATGTAAGATTGCTGAACTAACAACACAATCAGTTGACACTCACATACATTTTAACAGGAGTCAAAGTTGTGCACCTCCCAAATCGCCCCATTTATTGGAATTTCTTTCTGCCAAATATTTCAAGTGTGTTAAAATGTAGGTTTTCTGTATTAGACCACAAGTTTCATAATTCATTTTAAGGAAAAGGGAACTATTTATTATAAATGTTGATACCATAATTGTAGTTTATAAAATTAACACATTCATTTCTTAGAATAAGCTTAAAAAGCAACTTTGCTTCCTTTATATGTTTTACATTTTTTGGACAAGGCTGAGGGGGTGGGGAAAAAAGGTGGTAATGGATCACAAAGGCAAATGCTTTATTCAAAGAGTGTGAGGAAGAAATCATCCGAACTGCCACAAGGGTAGAAGGACTTCTTATAAGTTCTTGGCACTGTGTAATGCTTACTCAAATATTAGTAGAAAAAGAAAACTTACTTGTTCAGTTTTTAGTTACACAAAATAAAGGTAGATACCAAAAAACTATGTTTTATGATTTTGTAGATAATTACTATGTGTGTGTTCTGGGTTATATAATAGACAACAGTTCCAAAGAGATATAGGTCCAGGCCTATTTCTTGTTTGCAACTGTTTTCTTTCTCTGTCAGATGAGTCAGTTTTGAGTCTGAGGCATCCCAGTGTTGGACAGATGCATAAAACCCAGCAATGTGCTTGCCTCATCTTTGTTCTTTCCCCTAGGCTAGTCCAGAGAAATGGAAAAAATGCCCTGAGATGATCTGTAAAAGTCCCACATTGTCCTCCTTCAAGACATCCCTAAAAGCCACATATTATGATCCCATGCTCAGACGTAACTTTTAAAGGGACAGGAAATACTGTCATATCCTGGAGTCTCTCTGCCCCGTTAAGGAGAAATCCTGGTTTTGTGCCCTTTTTCATTTGGGTATCCTTTTACCTGTACTTTATTACAAAAGAGAAATAATGCTATAAAAGTATGTTTTAATGCTGATACATAACACATCAGAAGTGCATAATAAAGCTAAAAGGACCTATGTAAATATTATGTGGGAGATTTGAAACAGTTTCAGTTTCCAATCACACATTGTCATTCATCATCTATTTAATTGATGATGGAAAATGCCATGAAGTTTTCAATTTTGAACTTGTCCAATAACATTTTAGTTGAGCTAATATTAGAGGTGCACCGATACATTGGTCCAACATCGGATCAGCACCCATATAAAGAAAAGTGATTGTATTGGAAATCAGCCTGTTATAGCCGATAATTTGGCCAATAAATGCCCCATGCATGCATACAGCCACAGTGCAGCATGTAGACGGCGAGGAGTACAGCCCAGCAGCTTGGAGAGCTGTGTGCAGCTGGGAAGTCTGCTGTAGTAGAAGGGGTGGAGGAAGGGAAGGAGTGTGTGTGTGTGGGGGGGGGGGGGGGAGGGCAGATCAAGGCTCCCACAGTGAGGGAGGGAGTGAGGAGCTGCACAGCCAGGGTGGGGTAGGGCGCAGCCATGGCTCCATCCTGCACCATGCCCTGCCACAGCTGGGCAGTTCCTGTCCCAGCCCCTGCCCCATTCTCTCCATCACCCCAGGGGCTTTGATCTGCCCCTTCACACCCCTTCCCTCCCCTCTCTCCATCCATCACAACAGACTTACCAGCTGCACGCAGCTATATTGAAAATTGGATTAGTATTGGCTGATTTGCCTCCTTAAAAATTGGCTATTGGTATTGGCCCCCAAAATCTCTATTGGTGCACCCCTAGATAATATCTCTGACACCATCTGAACAGTTGTCAGAGATTAGATTACTATCAGCTTTCCTGAAAAAATGAAATTGTGATGTGCATCTTTTTCTGCACAATGCTCTTTCAGTTGAGCAAATTCTTTCCTTTTATCTTGTGTCATCTGAGGGGAAAATGCAAAGTAATATATAAACTACTATAGAGAGGTCTAAAGATTTTTAAATGTCATATACATAATAAACAACACTGAAACTAGAATCTACCTGTTTGATTGCTGAAACAGGAAAGGTAGCACGTTGCAGTCAGGTTCTGTTGGTCATATCCACATAGAAAATGCATGTGTATATTAAATCTGCTGATAAGCTGATTCCCACAAAAATAATAAATGATGAGGAATTTTGAAGGCACATACATTATTGTAAAATAATTTTCTATTCTTGATTATTTTTGTTATGATCACTTCTGTCCCTTCCTATGCCTAAAACAATTTAATTAACCCAGAAAGTCTCAGTAAAACAGCAACTCTGAGGCAGAAAGGGGAACTAGGCAGAAATACATTTCAGTACCAGTTACTGGTTAGAAAGCTTCAGCTCACAATGGGTGAAACAACCTCAACTTATAGCAGCTAAAGATCTGGCTTGAACCATGGGTGAACCAAAACATAGTACTGTCTTAAACATCATTGCCAGGTGCCTGAATAACATCCCTAGCAAGAAGGATAGCCACTAGCTATTTTATTCAACTGATGTTCCTACTATGCAGCACAGTAGAGAGAGAAATTACCCCTTCTCTTCTGCGCTCAGATTACATCCTTGGTCATGGTAGGAATATTAGGAACTAGGTGGTTTTTTTCTGCGCGTAAGTGAATGGTAAGAAGGTGCAGCATCACCCTTTACTGGCTTCTTTCTGACCTGCTTCTTTCCCAGACCTCAAGAAAGGCACTTGGTGCTCAAAAGCTTGTCTATCATCTCTCCCAACTATACAATAAAAGATATCACAAAACACCCTTTCTTTTTCATATTTCCTGGACCATTATGGCTATAACACTTCAACTACATACTAGGAAAAGAATGAACATTCATTTGCCACAACTCATTCTCTGGTCCATTCCTAGGGTTGTATATCATCCCTTCCTCAAGGCACATGGTAAAGGGAAAAAGTCGCCTTTAGCAGTCAGACCCCAGAAGACATGAACACATTCAGAGCTGCAGACATTTTGAAATCAGATTGTTTTCCAAAACCAAAGAGGCATAATCCCTTTACAGACAAGACTTATTTGGCCTATTACCTGAAGGGTGACACTTGTCTGTGCTGAGACCGAGGCTTCTCGGAGCTCCTCCGAAGGTATGTAAAGACATTACACTTAGATCAACCTAACTAGGGTTAGATCAGTCTAGGTGCCAAACTGTACATATGTTTGGGAAGTTTAGAATGGGCAAGAAATGGCCGGCCTGATCTAACTTAGTTCACCTAAGGAGGTGCACTATGCAGATTGAGCTAACCCATACTAGAATTAACCAAACATGTTTACATGTTCAGAGATCAGCCTCAGGGCTGGGGAAGTTGAGACTCTTGCCCTAGGTCTGGGGCTGCGCTTCCCTCCCTACACCTTACCAGGCTATTTTTAGCCCTCCAACCCCCCACCCCCATATGGACAACCCCTACCCCATGACCCACCAAAACCCCCTCCACTTGCCACAGACCTGCCAAAACCCCTACAATCCTACCCACCCCTCCTCCACCCCGACTTACTTAGATCACATTCATGGCACTGCTCCCAGCACTACTAAACATGTGCACACGTGGGGACCTGATTTACAATCACATGGCTTAAAATGAGCCACATGATTGTAGATCAGGTCCTGCAAATGTCTGCATGTAGCCCTAAAAGTGTGGATGAACTTCCAGCAGAGCGCTGGGCCCTCACTACTTTGTGTTCCAAGTGCAAGATACACTTCTTTAGCTTGTCTTCTCCATTCTAAACATGCAGATATCTAGATTTTAAAATACCCCAAAAGAAACCACTCTGCTGCACCGACAATTCTGTCTCTGTGGGGAGAGAAGAAAAAGCACGTGAGGGATTCTGGTCATGCTACTTAATGCACCGCAGGAAGGATCTCTGACACTGTGGCAATAAGAGCAGTGCAAGAACCTAGAGCAGTGGCTCTCAACTTCGTTAAAATCAAGGCAACCCTCAGAAAACACCAACTCTTAATTTTCACTCATTTTTTGCCTATAGAAAAATAACTGAACAATTTTTCTATTGCAAGAACTTAGACCATAACAGATCAGACTGTTTGTGACACTGTGGATTCCTATTTGAAATCTCTGGATTTATCCTGCGAATCATGTGTATTTGTTTGCACACCTAAAAGTCTACTATTGAGCAGCAGCCTAAAACACCCTTGAAAGGAACTCACAGTACTCTAGAGTACTCAGGCACCTGGCTGAGAATCTGTGAGTTAAGAAACAATGGAATATAGGTAAACATGTGCAACACCCTCAGGATGCTTGCGTAACTCAGGGGAAGTTGTATCTCCAAGCAAGATGGATGCAGAAGTCCACATTCACGTATCTTTGAAAACGTGGGCCTCAATTAAACAGAACAAGCCAGAACAAATGGGTAATCCAACTGATGATCAGTTTAAAGGATGGTGCTGAAATCTTCTATGAATCCTAGGCCTGTCTTTCTCATTTCAAATTCCTGGGATACTGCAGACTGCAAAGCCTTGATTTTACAAGAGACAATCAAGCAGGCAGATCCTTGTGGGTGTAAAACTGCAGAGAAGTCAGTGGGGCAATATGTATGTAGAGGGATCCACCTGTGTGGTTCTCTTCAGAGGATTAGGATCCACATTTTTTACTCGGTCCTGCAGTCTTCTGTGTGAGAAGCTATGTTCTTATAAAATACGGAAGGAATTTTGGATGGTTTTCATATTTGTAGCCTCAGTCTCACACCAGGTAAGAACAGGGTGACCACCCGTCCCTAATTCGGTGGAACAGTCCCACAGTGAGATCAAGTCCTGGTCCCGGGCTGCATGACTCTGGGACAGCATTTGTCCCAGATTCACGGCATTGTGCAGGGATCCATGTTTCCCCTTGCAGGTGGGCAGCATTCCAGCCTGCAAGGGACCGCTTGATGCTGCTGTGAGTGGAACACAGGGGGCGCCACATACACGTGCATGCCTGCACACATGCACATGGCTGGGGAAAAGCTGGGCAGCCTGGAGAGCAATTCCTTGCAGGTATGGGTATGGGAGGGTGGGGGGGAGGAGGCATGGGGGGAGCAGATTGAGGCCCCCATGGTAAGAGGGGTAATAGAGCAGGGACTGGAGGTGCTACCCAGGCAGGGTGGTGCATGTGGCCCCAGGGTGGGAAGTGGGATGGAGCCCAGGGGGTGGCTCATCCAGGGGGCACAGGGGAGGGTGGCTTCCCACCACTATGTGCACCCCACAAGGAGGGGAGCATGGGGGGCACGTGCCTAGGGCTGTCCCGGGGGGGGGCAAATTGGGGAGACCGCCCCAGGCCCTGCACTTTGGGGGGACCCATGGAGTGTAGCGGAGCAGCAGCAGCACGGAGCTGGGTGGAGCAGCGTCTCTGTGCCCAGCCACTCGCTACCCCCACTCCCCACTGCTGCTGATGCTGCTACCATTGGCAGCGGCAGCTTCTTCAGGTCTGGGGTCCGGACCGGAACGGGGTGGGGCCCCACATGGGCTGATTTGCCCTGGGCCCTGCACCCTGCTTGGATCAGCTCTGCATGTGCCCCCCTGATTTGTGTGTAGGTGGAGGTGAATGTGGGCTGCCTACTGTGGGTCCGCTGTGTACCTTCTTACCTTGCTGCCCTTCCCCTGGGAGCCTTGTGTTGGCCACATGCCTCCTGCCCACCTGGCAGCAGCTGGGAATACAACTACATGCCATCACCCCACCCCCCCACTGCTGCTGGGTGGGCAGGGGGTGCACGGCCAGCACGGGGCTCCCAGGGGAAGGGCAGCAGGGTGGAGAGCATCGAGCCTGCAGCGGGAAAACCACATCTGCCTCTGACCCACTAGGCTTTGCTGTGGCCATGCCACCACTGGCAGGGGCAACGTGGGCATGTGTCCCACCTTCCAATTTGGACAAGGTGGTCACCCTAGACAAGAATTGTACCATAGCATTGAGATTCATCCAAATTAGAGATGGAAATTATCGCTAGACCCAGTCATTTTCCTGCTATAGAAATACATGACATTTTGTTTCATCTTGCACAGGTTCAAGTTTTCCCTCCACTTAAATTACTAATGTCTTTAGACTGCGATAAATTAAATAAAGTGCATTAATCATTTCTTCAAAGGGACCATTCTCCATTTATTTTCTTCATGTTTTTCCAAGTTGGAGCCTGTAACAGGTGGGCCTTCCTGAGCCAGTTAGAAGTTGGCCCCTCCACCTGTTTCTGGGCTAACTACCCACCTCTCTCACCTGTCATGCTTTATTGTTTAATAATTGTTGTCTTAATTAGGCAGGAGGCTGACCTTTGGCGGCCCTGTTCTCCTGGGCCTATGTATGCTGCTCCAACCACCCCTGTACTTCATCCCAAGCCTCACAGATGACACACACACAAATGATGTTCCCTCACACCATGACTGGTGCTCCTGGGTCTCACAGGGACTCTCCCTCCCTCCCTGGAGCAGCAGGTCATTGTGCTCTCCCTTGCTGTAATTTTTTACCCACGCTTGGTCTCCTTACGGTAGAGGACTTACCAGGGTCAGGACCTGCCCCTAACTCTTCGGCTGAGCCCCTTCTATTTGGCCTCAGGCCCAACTGCAGCCTCAGGCATCTGAAAAAATACCTTGGCCTCTTCCCTACACATGGGGTTCCTACTATACCCACTCTGGGGCCTCTACACCATGCCCCACCCTGGGGTCTTCTCATCATCTTCACAATCAACTACTCAGGGGGCTGGTCCTTGCACTGCCCTCCAGGCCTACTCCCTGTTCAGCCCTACTCAGCCCCTCTCACATGCAGTCCTCCAGGCCTACTCCCATTCAACCCCACTCTGTGCGGGGCCACCTACATCCATGTCCTCTCAGGGACTTCACAACTGCCCTCTCTCTCCATGGCCAAACAACTATCCCCAACCAGGGGCCTCCAGGGTCTTCCTCCCCTGCGGCCTCAGGTGGCCACAGCTGTGCCTGGCCGCCACTCCTCTCCTGGGGTCTTCCACCTCCCAGAGCTCAGGTGGCCGTAGCCATACCTGACCCACCGAATTGTGGGGGCTAGGGGTTAAGGTGCCCTGACCTGCCTTTCACCGGGGTGGAAACTGGCCTGGCATTTCCTGGGGACTCCCATGCCACCAGGAGCCCCATCAGGCCACCCATCCCCAGCAGGGTGCAGTTTTAGGTCAGGACCAGGACCAGGACCAAGAGCCTCCTAACCATCCCCATAGGCTCTTTTCCTTACCTCCACATGTTCCTGCTGCAGCTCAGCCAGACAATGTTTCCACCTGGGCTGGCAGCAGCAAACTGTAGCCTTTATATACCTGGTTCTCAAAATGGCTGCCACCATCAGGCGTCTGGCGGCTGCCTGACTCTGCTCTTAAAGTGGCAGGCACCCAAAGGTGCGCTGCCACACACAGCCAATTGTCCATATTACTCAAAAGACCACCTGTCCTATGAAGTCAGCTTTTCTTGCTTCTTCCCTCTTACAAAATATTTGCGTAGATGTTACCTTTAAGATACAGTATTCTCTGCTCCTGACCTACACCGCTGTCTAACAGTTATATTGTAAGATGTTTTCTCCATGCTAACAGTTGTTTTCACTTGACTCTTCCAAGAATGTTGCTAGTGTCTGCCCCGTATATGCTACATTCAAAACATTAGGAGTGAAATTTATTTTTGCCTCTGCAAGTTGTTCTGTCAGTTAGTTAAAATAAGTCACTGGTTAGATTTTAAAAGGAAAATATTTAATGTCATTTATTTAATATTCTATTTTCATATAAATACTTTGTGTTCTTGTAGATGATTCTGCAGAACTGGACTGCTAGGAGTGCTTTGAATGAGGTGGAAGTGGAGGCTTTTTGGAGGACCATTCAATTTAAGGTGCAATGTGGAAGAAAGCACAAGGCATTTGTAAGATTCAGAGGCGAAAAGAATATGAATGCTGGTGTGACTCATGGAGTTGAGAGCATATCCTGCAGGAAACCAGGTCTGCCAGATAAGAGGAGACTAAGGACAAGTAGTTGGAATCTGTTGTGCAGCACAATGGAAGCAATTCAGAGTGAGCAGCGTTTAGACCATACGCAGCAAAGCTGGTATTCAAAAGGCCCGTGGAGAGAAGGCTGTAGTGGTCAAGCAGGAGATAACACAGCCACAAACATCCATGGTATACTTGTTGGGACTGAGAGGCAGGGCTACATTTTAAAGATGTTGCAATAGAAGAAGCTGTCCGTTGGTTATATGGACAGAGGTATGGAGAACTTCCACAGGAGAAAGGAGGAACCAGGAAAAGACATACTGAAAAAATGGCCAGAGATGCAGATGGGGAAGCAGGAAAGGATGCTATTGAGAAAAGCAAAATGAAGAGAAGCATGTCACATGGGAAGGAGGGCTCAACACCATCAAAGTCAGAAGCAAGTCAAAGAAAATAAAGATAGGGAAGAGGTCCTGAGGACAAAGTCAATGTAGATTTTTTGAGAGTCAATTTCTGTGATACCTAGAAGGTAGAAACTAGTCTGAAATAGATCCAGGGACTGTGTCAAAGGAGGAAATGCAATAATTATAAGCAGGAAACTAAATGGTTGGAGAAACAGGAAAGGTCTAAGGTAAGTACAGCAAGCACGGGACAAACCAGAGTATACTTATCTATACAGGGAAAGGAGCCCAAAGTGAGGGCAAGGAGATAGGCAATGGCAAGTGCAAAGGTCAAACAGATGAATAATGGGAGGACCATATATTAAGATGGAGGGATTATAGGAGAGATTATGGTCTTGATTCAGGCAGGTATTCAGAACAAGTAAACTATTAAGCATGTGATGAGTTCTAGTAAAGCATCCATCAGAGCTTAGGTCAAAACAATGAATGACCACGGAGGCAGAGAAGGGGTAAACCACATGGAATAAATAATAGTCCAGTAAGTGAACTAAAACAAAATAGGAACTTGGCAGCTGATGCCTCAAGAGGGAGCTTTTTTGAAATCCTGTAGCTCTGCCCTGACATCTAAATTTCACAAGACATCTAACTGCTCCACACAGTTGGCGGCGGTGATACCTCATAGTCAAGGATGATCACTCCCACAGGTCAAGTAAAGGGTTGTAGATGAGTCTGTTGATGGCTAAGAATGCCAATTGTAGAGCTGCACACTCTCTGGCACCACAGGTGGTGGTTAAAGGGAGGGGTGAACTACGGATTTCTCAGTCTTGTTTCTTTCCTTCCGTTTTTGTCTGTTTTCTGCCTTCACACCATTTTCCTCAAAAGTAAGATGTACCTTCTCTCACAAGGTGTTGCCATGTAGCCTTGTCCCAGGCTAGTTTTTCCCAATTTGTGGTGTCAATGCCACACTTCTTAATGTTTACCTTGAGGGTGTCCTTGAAGAATTTCCTCTGGTCCCCACATGTCCTTTTTCCTTGGCTGAGTTGGGAGTTGTTTAGGTAAACATACATCAGGCGTGCCCACACAATGTCCTGTCCATCACAGCTGATATTGAATAATTAACACTGCCATACTAGTGGAGTTAGCACTGGCATTTGTGTGACAATCCTCCCATTTTATGCCAAGGATCTTCTGGAGACAGCATTGGTGAAGGCATTTTAGGCTTTTCATGTGGTTCCTGTAGGTCACCCAAGCTTCACAGCCATACAGAAAAGTTGGGGTTACCACAGCATTATATAATAGGAGCTTTGTTTGAGTCCTGATGTTATGATCGTTGAACACACAATGATACAGTCTTCTGAAGGCAGAGCTGGCACATTGGAACCTATACTGGATCTCCTCATCAGTCTTTTTGTTGTGTTGCACTGCTTTTCATCTGATACCTCACCTTTCAGCTTCCCTTCATGAGTGATCCTACCAGGAGTACTAGACTCCTGACTGTGTTGTTCTTAGAGTCATTGGCACATGCAAGCCTCTCCACCCCATTGAAGTGGCAGTCCTTGGAGAGGGCTCTACATACTAATTTGCTGCTAACAATCAAGTATTTTGACTGATAATGACACTAACGTGATTTTGTCAGTATTGAATGCTGCCTAAAGCTAATAAAGATAGTTGTTTTTTAAGTTTCTTCCAAAGGTACCCCTGTATCAGGGGTGGGCAAGATACCGCGAGGCCATTCTATCCAGCCCGTGGGGCCCCTACAAAATTTAGAAAATTAATATTCATCTGCCCTTGGTTCCTGTTAAAAACGACAGGAACCAATGGCAGTAGGACCCAAGGGATGCCCGGCGGGCTCTCACAACAGCAGGGCCCACCTGGCCTCGCCCCCCCAGGCCATGGGCAGGGAAGGAGTCGGGGGAAAAGTGGCCCAGGGAAAAGCTGAGTGCGGGGGGGGGAGAGCGGCCCCTCCCCCACCTTGTGGCTAGTGCCCCACACTGCAGCCACTCATAGCCCACCTGGGGCTGCCTGTGCCTGCTCCAGACAGCCCCACGGGCTGCCAGCAGCTGCAGCAGGAAGCACCAGCCACGGGGCGAGTAAGGGGCTACTTTTTCCCCCCCACGCTCAGCACCACCTTGTAACCTAGCCCCACTGCCAGCCTGGGCCCCAAGCCAGCTCTGGGCTCGCCTGTCAAGGCTGCGCATGGCGACAGCAGCTGTGCCCCCCCCCCCCACTTGCTGCGCCAGGCAGGATTTGCCACTGCTGCCTATGGGCTGCCCAGGGCGCGAGCTCTGGGTGGGCAGGAGCAGTCAATACTGCCCAGCGCGGCAAGTGGGGGGGGGGGGCCACAGTTGCTGCCGCCGACAGGTAAGCACAGAGCTAGCATGGAGCCCAGGCTGGCAGCGGGGCCAGGTTACAAGCTGGTGCTGAGTGTGGGGAAAAGCGGCCCCTCACTCACCCCATGGCTAAGCAGGGGGTCGGGGCTGTGTGCTGCTCCCTGCCTGTACCGCAGGGCTGGGGGGCACTGGGTATGAGCAGGCGCGGGAGCCAGCGGGAGCATGGGGCCCACACTGGGGCGAGGCCCAGAGCAGGGTGGCAGGAGCGCAGGGTCCCAGCCGGCAGGAGCTCTATGGAGCTGGGCCTGCTTCCCCCTCTCCCTGCTGGTGCAGCCCAGCCCAGCTCTAAAGACCCCTGCCAGCCTGTGCCCTGCTTTGGGCCCCACCAGTGCTGGCCCTCGGACATTAGTCCCAAGACATTGGGACATTGGTCCCAAGATGGTGACCGGGGGTGGGGCACCTGTCAAGGTGTGGGGCTACCCATGCAGCCCTTGACAGCCTGCCAAAACTGGGCAGTGGCCCTCCGCCCAAAATAATTGCCCGCCCCTGCCCTATATCCTCTGGTGATGCAGAACCACTAACACTGAACTCCTCTTCAGTGGCCAGTAACAGCGTCTGTGAAATGTTGGGTGTTTGTGCCATAGCAATTTCAAACAAGAGATAAAGAGGTAAAGGAAATTTCAACTAGAATACTTTACAAGCAGGGGTCGCCAACCTGCACCATGTGCGCTACAAGTCAGCACGCACAGTTGCAGACGCCGAGCAGACGCTGCAGAAAGCCGAGCAGCTGATTAGGAAGGGAGCACAGGGCAGGGAGCAGAAAGCAGAGCAGTAGATCAGGCAGGAGAAGGGGATTGGAGTGACATTCAGGGAGGGTTTGGGGTAATTTGTGGCATGCCTGCCAAAACGCTTGGCCTCCACTGCTCTAGAGAATCGTTTTGATAAAATTCTGGGTTGGGTGGAAACCAGGGAAAAAGTACAATTAATAGAGGGACAGATGGTTGTGCAAAACCAAAAACTATTATCTGAAAAACTGGCTAAGGAAAGCTTAGCAACTGACCGTTGTGTGGAAATAATTAGAGAACTAAATTAAATATAATAGTATCAATGTTTTGGGCATTCCAAAAGATAAGAAAATGGGGGAGCTATTGTCATTTATGACTGTATTAAATAAATACCTGATGTGCTCACCTTAAATATGGAGCATCCAATTTATATACAACAGTCACTTACTATTATTTTAGAAGGTGCATGTAAAAATTTAAAATAAAACTGAACCAATAAAGCATTAATATCCTGTCCAGATCAAAAAAAGTTCCCACAAGCAGCTTGCTCCACAAATGATCCCACTAAAGGTAACAGCCTTCTTTTTTCTTACCATGGACACAGGACTTTCTGAAAAACCCTAAACTGATGAAAGGACTAAGACTTTTGGTAACAGTCTCCAAAAAACTAGGAATTATCCACAGTAAAAATAGCTGCATTTTCTAATGATGCTACTTGTGAACTCTATCAATTGATCCAAAATGATACATACCACAGACAAACTTTGGTATGCAAAGCAACAGGTCTGCTCCTATACTTTCTTAGAATCTTACCATCACAAGGTATCCACAAGCCTATGGGGTTGTTTAGTAAAAGCAAGGTTTAATACAGCAGGGTTGTTGGTTGTTTGTATAGTTTTAATATAGGCCAGTTTTCAGGATCTTGTGGAGGGCATGAGGTATGTTCACAGGAGGTTCAGTGCCTTACAGTGCTTATCGTCACAGAATCACCCACCAGCCATTTACAGCAATTTCCAGGGAGGACAATAAAACTGTTTATGGCAAAAGCTAGAGTGTTTTGTTTTAACTTGAGCCATTCTTCTATAATGGAGAATTAATTCCAAATAACTAGAGGGACAAACTTTAGAAATATTAGTCTTTCAATGCCCCACACTTGATTGCAAGTTACATGCACACAATTTTCAGTTTGATCGATATAGCACACAGCAATTATTTAAACTGTCTACTGGAATGGGTTCTTGTGTACCTGAATAAAAGAACTTTATTTACACTAGCAAATGACATTTGGTTCTTTAATTCCCTTTTCAATACTTTTTCCAAGTATTTTAATTATTGCAGTAACAGTGCAGGAAATGTATGAAATATACAATGTTTTTATATAGAGGTACTATTAGTATTCAATAAAAGTTTATTTAAAAGAGAAAGGTCTTAATTTTTTTAAATTGAAAAATTAATAATTACAGCAACACTGATAGTGTTGCTATAGTTACAACTGTGTCATCCTTTCACTTACAACTGCCTGTTTTCAAGGGTCAGTAACTCGACTGTCAAAAAATCCCTCTGGGCAGGAGCTTGACATACAACATCTTAGGTGTAAATTAAAAAAAAAAAAATAAATGTGGCTGTTTAAAAAAAGTTATTAGCATCTTTCTTTATATGTAGCGGCTTGGGTGATGTTTTGAATGCTTATAACTCAAAAGGGCCTATTTTTTAAATTTAATGCTTGGCAACCCATTAGTCTTCACTGTGTTGTAGTGTTTTTGGCTGTTGCCATAAGGAAATAAGGAAAAGCTATAGTGCTTTTCAGTCAGAAAGGAAGCAATACTGTGCACACACGCTACTCTCCCAACAAAACTTCCTGAGGATTTTAAGGCACAAAGGTTTCACGCGCATGTGCAGCAGCTGGATTAACACAATGGACCATAACAGCCCTAAGAGCCGTTACGGTATATCAAGTGAGTAAACTGAAAACTAAGAAGGATTTACACAATGACCATAGTGGCGCCCTGGGAGCCGTTACGGTCTATCAAGTCAAAAATCCACTTTTTAAAGAGCGCCTAAATATGTGTATACCCAGTAGGCTTTGGGTCTCCCGAGTAACTACTACACACGTTTTCAAAATGAGCATGGAAAGAGAAAAGGAAAGTAGAGAACAAGGTAAATATATACATTTTAAATGCTTAAAAGACATATTCTGCAGATTATAAAAATGCATATTTAACCATGCCTAATAGAAGTATACATTTTGTCGAGTTACTCATTTGCTGTCTTGGATCCATCATCTTTTATACATTGTCAAAAATATACTTTTAAAAAAAATTATAATTAAGCAAAACAAGGAATTTAAAAACCATAGTTAACTACATTTAAAATAAGATACAGTGATAAAAATAATAACAATAAAACCTCACTTGAATCTGGAGTTGCTCTGCTTCAGTTCAGTTACCCCACAACATCAGAAGTTAAGGAGCACAGCTTCAGTCTGTATTTCACTACTTTTTCCCTATTGCAGCACAAGCCAAACAAGTTCAGACTGTGGATTTCCACATAAAAGCAGATCTTGTTTTCCAAAAGAAATCTGCAATAAATCATTAACCTACTTACTGTTTATTCTTTCCCTTCCTTTATATTCAATATGTGTTCCCGCAGCAAACCTGTAACAGAACACTTTCTCTCTATAACCTGAGATAACAGTAATGTTGAAAGAATGGCCTCACTTGTCAAAGATTAGAGGGCTGTCTGCAGTCTATACTCCTCTTTACTAGAGCCAAATAGGCCCAATAAATGCTAATACTCAGCATGACGCATCAAGAACGTTAAGCCTCAACATTGACTAAGAAGAAAGTATCACAAATTTACTGAAATTATCTATAGCACAATAGAGAAGAGAAGGAATTAATCAAAGTCCCTCTCTTAATGCAATGCTTGATTGAACTATCCCAATCCCTTTTTAAATAGGATAACCTAGTGGCAAGTGACCTCAATGACACATCCTAGAGAGGTACACAAGTACCACTTGTTCGATTTTTTTTCTTTTATGACCTCATTAAGAAGGATTTTGAAGATTGTTCCTGAATATGAGAACAAAGTGTCTCAAGATATCTTTAGCTTTTTATGTCTTTAGCCTTTTGCTGTTGTGATGGCTTTTGAATGAGTGTTTATTAACCAAGCGTACACACAAGCAAAAAAAAACCCCCTCCAAAATCCTGCAAAACTTCATCTATTAAAGCTACCTTTTCTCAATGCAAAGACTTGTTAAGCATCCAAAACCAAGAAAGTTTTGCCAAAACCAACTCATGATCATATCATTTTTTTTTTCTCTCTCCTTGTTACAATTCCCATTAATTAGATCTGGCAGCAGTTTTCACTTCCTTATCAGGGATGATGCAGACTGCCAAATCTGCTAGTGTGAAAATACTCCACCGCCAGTAACATTTTTTGCTAAGTGTTTGTTGATTCCACTCTTAGATTTAATATAGAGGATTATATTTTATAATCAGAAACAAACAAACAGATTTATAACTGAAGACTGAAAGGCAAACAACAAAAAAGCAAGCCAAGTACTGAGCCTAAATGTAGCATTTTTATTGACTTCTTAGAAACCAAATAACCTGGCATATTAGTGTGTGCATTCTGCAACAGACATTCAGCCCCATTGTACTACTTAGAAGAGAATAAAAAGAAACCCTACTGTTTGAAATCCAGCGGAACATCCCCACAACAGAGCACAACTGTTCCCTCATGCATGAATGGGAAGGAGATGAAAGAAAAGATGGACTTCTGAGGTACAGCAAAAAACAAAGACAACAAAAGTGCTGATCATGAGGGAATGACACAACTCATTGCTGCAAAAAGGATGAGAGAAAGGAGCTCAAACAATGGTGCAGACAGCTAAGTGACATGTCGAAGAATTGAAAAATCTACAGAAGTGTCTTTTCTTTCCACACTTGACGAGAAACAATTAAATGTTGGTACATCTGTCATAAAAAAGATAATTGAAACCTGTTACCATCATTATTGACGGTAACTTAACTACCAAAACTGTAACTGTCCAATTAAATGTTGCCCTCTCTGTTATCTACACCACTTGCTAAAATGAAAAACCTTTAATTCCTGTGATAATTTACCATGACTGAATCTGTTATAAATTATATAGTCGAGTGGGCACATTATACAAGATATATATACACGGATAGAGATTACACAGACAGGCAGACAGGCAGCTGGACAGGAAGACACATCCACACATACATGTGCATGCATGTACACACACACACTCACACCAATGAAAGTGAGATCTGTCAATGGTTTATGTTTTTGATAAGGAGTCCAACAACAGGATAATCTCCAAAATCCTCATTAAATGTTTACCCGTCCGGATGTCCACCAGCCTGTGAAAAGAATACTGTTCTAAACTACTAATCTACTGACTGTTGCTACTTGGTTGATAACATGCAGCAGCCCACAAAACTGAAAAGCAGTTATTGACCCTGTCAGAATACCTGATTAATGGATAAACGCTGTAATTGATTAGCAGAGACGTGTGAATTAAAACAGAGTACAGCATCAATAATGAGTCTCTGACAAAAGGTAGCTGACATAAAATGTAAAACGATAGCCTGCAGCTATATCTCATCAAAGACATGCTTTTCTTAAAAACAGAAGAAAAAAACCCCCAAGCCCAGTGTCCTGTCCTTTGCAGTTCTTTAGCCTTTTCTCTTGGTAATGATGCTGTGTATTAAACCACCAGCAAAACGTTATGGGAACGACTCATGAATCCACCTTCATACATCAAGCAATGTGAGGCAGTTAAATGACTCCATTATCCTCCCACTTCTTTACCCCTTAAAGAAGTCCAGTGCTCTTCAGTTTATCACTTTATCTCTACAGATAGGTTCTCAGAGAAACGTAAATTCTCCGTGTATCCAATGTTGCCTTTAACAGGATGATGCTGGTCATTGCTAGTTGTGTTGCTGGTGCTCTCAAGGTAAAGCAGAGGGCAGGACACTATCAGAACCAGATGTTTAAGTACATGTCATTTTTAGACAAGAGAATTTACCATTAAACTCTATGACACTGCAGATTAGGATTTCTTAGAGTAATATCTTTTATTGGACCAACTATGTAGGTGGGATAAAGTTAGACAAGCTTTCAAATGTCTGACTTTATCACAACCACATCATTGGTCCAATAAAAGTTATCACCCTAAGAAATCCTTACGTTGCATCATTTCTGGACCATCATGGCTACACCACCACTCTTACTCTTCAGTTTAGG
This sequence comes from Alligator mississippiensis, assembly GCF_030867095.1. NCBI lineage: Eukaryota > Metazoa > Chordata > Crocodylia > Alligatoridae > Alligator > Alligator mississippiensis. The sequence goes on from NC_081824.1 coordinate 364,376,479, forward strand.
TATTTTTAACCTGAAATACTTGCTGTAATTGTCTACAACTTTTTACACCTCTGTAAGTTTCAAGATAGGCAAGTGAACCTACACTTGTTGCAAAGGTGCATAGAAAAAGAAGGACACATGATGCAAGGGCAAGTCACCCAGCCTCATGGAGTGGAGACAGGGCAGAGGAATAATTTTGGTTTGGGTTGCTTGTTCAATGCCAACCCACCAAGACAGTCAAGAAGTGGCACTAATGAGCTCTGAAGTGAAGCCTAGCCACTCGTTTTCAGCTTGGAGAAGTGCTTGTGTGTTGACATAAAGTAAGGCCTGAAAGTAGGATTAAATCGGAGTCATTCCAAATGGTTGAACAAAAATCCTTCATGGAAAGCAAATTTAATAGTGTGGTGCTTGTAGCTCTAGGTCATTTCTCTCCATTGTGCCTTTAGTTGCTTCCCCTTCCCTGTATGAAGGAAATAATTAAAAATGACTGATGCCACTGACCAAGTCCTTCACTTACTTCACTTTCTCTTGAAGACTTTGTCTTTGTTCTTTCTAGTTTTCTTTAATCTAAAAAATAAAGGTCACCATATTGAAAGCATCTAACTGTTCTTCATCTATAGAAAACGCAAAAACTGAAGTGACTTTCTCCGAAAAGGGTACTTTTGGTTTTCCCCAACCAAGAAACCCCACTACAACCGAAAGGTGTTTGGAACAAAGCAGTAATTATGTGATTAACTGTGCGTGGCTTCCTGTGATCAGAGACCTGATGAAGAATGTCTTGCATTCGAATGTCTTGCATTCGAAAGCGTGTCTGATTTTATCCCAACTACATAGCTGATCCAATAAAAGATATCACCACAATAAATTCTTGCCCTTCTCATTTACTTTTTAACACATACTCATTCCTCAAGTATACAAAAAAATCTAGAAAGCTTGCAATTCTGTAAATAAAACACCATTAGACCGAGCTTAGATGAGGAGAGGGTAGGTTCCCCCAGTGCAATTCAGAAAGCCTAAAGGTAGAGGATACAAAATAGTAAGCAAAAGAGTGAGTATGAATGCCACATTTCAGCACCTCCATTCACTTCTCATTTGTTATACCTTCCCTTGCTTCTGGGGTCAGGAGACTACATGGCAGACAGTCAAGCCTTCCACTTAATAGCCTTATGGTTAGCTTGTTCAGGAAGCAAGAAACTTGGAGTCTATGCTGTCCACACTCTGAACCCACATATCCCCACTTCCCAGGGCACTCAGCTCTTAAGGGGACAAAAAGTGGGCAGACCCACCACTAGCAGTGGCAGAGGAACGAGAAAAGGCCTGAATAGTTGGGTACTCACAGCAGTGCACTTCTGAGCAATCACACAAGCCAAAACAGAAATACCTTGGGATCCCACAGCTGCAAACTACTGGCACCAAGCACCTAACATGATTCCTGCCTGCTGGAATGGAATCATACCAGAATGCTTTTTGCTGACTTAGGTGCCTAAAACCCACCAAAGCCCCAAGCAGGCAGTCTCAGACCAAACTGAACCACACTTACAGTATTTGGGTTAGAGCTCCTTAGAATAAATGTGTTCTGCATTTCAGTTGGGGCCTCTACATGCTCTATGCAATTTCCAGATTGTTTACAGTAGGTGGATGAAGCAGCAAATGCGCAATCAGATCTGATGCAGGGACCCTGGTTTTCTCTGATAAAAATTGCAAATTTTCTGATTAAAACCCCCAAATCCATGTTTTTCTGTGATTAAAATGAAACACCACTATTTATATATGTATCAGTTGAACACAATGGTTTATTTATATATTTACAATTTTAAAGCAATTTGGAAGACTACCAGTGCCTCAATCAGTATAATACATTTTAAATACATATAAATGTTGGCGTTTGATTTTGGACTTTTTGTCATGGAAAATCAGAGCTCACCCTGCCCCCTTTGCTCACTGGGATGTGGGCCCAGCTGTGGCTGTGCTCCCCCTGCCACTGCTTTGTGGTACTGAGCAGTCCTGATATGCTGGTGCCTTACCCATGCCATTGCCCCTCACTCTCAAGCCACAGCCCCCCACCCTTGATGGTGCCCCTCACTCCCCACCCACAGCCCCCCAACCCCCTCACACACTCTGGCCCTGGGCCCCAAGCCTCACACACTGTCCCAGCTGGGCAGCAGCTCCAGCCCTCCACAACTCCCTCGCTCCCTCACTGTGGGGATCTCAGGTCCCTCCCACTAGATGTGCCTGCAGGAGCTGCCATGTGTATGTGTGCACATGCACATGGTGACCCCTGCCTGATCACCCTGCTCCTGCTCCCCGCAGTCCCTTAAAGGCTGGAACTCTGCCAGCCTGCAAGGGAAAACCCACATCCCTGCTGATGAAGTAAGCTGCTGCTTAAGAAAAGTTATATGTCTACAATTTAGTTAGCTTATAAAGATGCAGCTCCACCCTACTCTCTATTCCCTATCAAGCAGAATAAAGAAGAAAAATATTTCTTTGCAGTAAGGAACTGAATGGCAGCAGCTAGGGAGGCAAATCTGCTAATTGTTCTGCTCTTTCTGGATCTTGTGCAGAATTACCTTTCAGTTTTGCCTGGTAAGCAGCAAAAACTGCTCTTACCCTCCAATTTCCATTTTTTTTAAGAAGAAGGAAGGGTGCTTGTGTATATGAGAAAATACGATGTTTTTAGCATTTCAAAGTGCTGTGGTGTATCTGGCTGCTGTAGCCAGCCTTACATATAACCTTCCAATGCTCCAAACACCTTCTGCAGACAAACCTGCTCAAATCGGTTTCCCCAGGCCTTCCTTACCCCATTGTATAAAGTTTGTTTCTGCAGCAGTAGATTTAAAAACAAACTGATGTTTGGGAGGGTTGTAATGTAGGTCTTGCAAGCAAAGGTAATTATATATTGATAGAGAGACATTCATGATACAGTGGCTTTCACAGCAATAACTACATAACTACTACACTTTATTATGCATTAGCAGGTGCATGACAAACAGGTCCAAGGAGGTGATACTTCCCCTTTATGCAGCATTGGACAGGCTGCAGTTAGAGTACCGTGTCCAGTTTTGGGCACCACACTTCAAGAGGGATGTGGACAACCTCGAGAGGGCTCAGAGGAGGGCCACTCCTATGGTTAGGGCCCTGTAGGCAAAGCCCTACGAGGAGAGATTGAGGGCCCTGGATCTCTTCAGCCTCCGCAAGAGAAGGCTGAGAGGTGATCTTGTGGCTGCCTACAAATTCGTCAGGGGGGAACAGCAAGGAATAGGAGATGCTCTATTTACCAGGGCACCCCTCGGAGTAACTAGGAACAATAGGCACAAACTGATGGAGAGCAGGTTTAAGTTAGACATCAGGCACAACTTCTTTATGGTAAGGGTTGCTAGAATCTGGAATGGGCTTCCAAGGGAGGTAGTTCTTTCCCCTACCTTGGGGGTCTTTAAGAGGAGGCTAGACATGTACCAGGCTGGGGTTATCTGACTCCAGCACTCTTTCCTGCCCAGGGCATGGGGTCGGACTCAATGGTCTGCTAAGATCCCTTCCGACCCAAACCTCTAAGAATCTATGAATTCTAGTTGCTCTACTTTGTTGCAGTTTTCTTATCTTGATGATCATTATTATTGTTAGGTCATTTTCCATGTTCTGCCAACTATCTTGCATTAAGATCAATGTTCATTATTTTTGTTCTTTTACATTCTCCTTTCTTCACTTATACTACCTAACAAAGGATGCAAACACCAGGGGGTAGGGGAAGGGCGAAACCCTTCAAATGTTTGTTTAAACTCTTTCCCTTTGTTCCCCACTCCATGACACTGGCTAGGCCATGGGGAAAGAATGGAAGCAATCCAAAGAATGTGCTCCTCAGGGTGCTATAGGGGAGAAGACCACCTGGATGATCAAAACCAAGATGGCTACAAGATATAGTGACACACCTATAGAAATTAAATCTGGATGACTGGAAAATGAAGGCACACAACAGACAAAAATGGATGATGATATTAGAGGCAGCTAAGGGCTTCTAGGGTCTCCAGTGCTACATTTTGTTCTCCACTAAACACCCATAGCCTCCATAAGACTATACCAGCTCTTCTCACTTACTACCCTCAATCCTCCCATTGCATCCCTCTGCAACTTTCCTCCTACTTCTTCCCTATTTCCTTCCTCTCTGGATTATACCCCTCTCTTTATTCTTGCAAATGTTCTACCACCTATTGTTTTAGAAAATAACTGCAGTTATTTTATAAAGTCACCACAGGTCACACAGCAAACTTATGTCATCACATGATCTATGACAGGGAACCTTTGCTCCCCTTCTCCCATTCCCCACTTTGCCTGTCTTGTTAGCTCTTCTGTGTAAGAATATGACTTTGCATGTGCTCATATGATAGCTAGCACACTTTTAAGTGCTCTATGGATAACAAAATCAATAATAATCAGGATATGAACAAATGTTTTAGTCACAGAACATTAGAAAATTAGGGCTGGAAGGGACCTCAGGAGGTCATTTAGTTCCAACCCCCTGTTCAAAGCAGGACCATCCCCAACTAGATCATCCCAGTCAAGGCTTTGTCTATGGGTCTTAAAAACCTTCAAGGATGGAGAGTTCACAACCTCTCTGAGTAACCTGTTCCAATGCTTTACTACCCTCCTTGTGAGAAAGCTTTATCTTGTATCTAACCTAAATCTCCCTTGCTACAACTTGAGACCACTGCTCCTTATTGTCATCTGCCACCACTGAAAACAGTTTAGCTCCATCCTCTTTGAACCTAGGTAGTTGAAGGCTGCTATTAAATCCCCCTTCAGTCTTCTCTTCAGATTAAATAAGCCCAGTTCCCTCAGCCTCTCCTCATAAGTCATGTGCCCCACCCCCCTAACCATTTTAATTGACTTCTGCTGGACTTTCTCCAATTTGTTCACATCCTTTCTGTAGTGGAGGGCCCAAAACTGGACACAGTACTCCAGATGTGGCCTCACCAGTGCTAAAGAAAGGGGAAGAATCACTTCCCTCAATCTACTGGCAACACTCCTACTAATGCAGCCCAGTATGCCATTAGTCTTCTTCGCAACAAAAGCACACTGTTGGCTCATTATCACTGAGACAGAAAGAAAGGGTCAGGTTCTCTAACTGATGTGGAGAAAAGAGCTCCAAAACTTTGGGCCAGATTCACAAAGGTCTTTTTGACATTTAGCCCCTAACTTCTGAGAATCTGAGCCTTAATAACCACATTGGCTGCACAAAGAGAGAGTTAGAGATGCCCCAAGACTGTAGGTATGAATTCTAGGAAAGATGGGAGTGCCATCTACAGAGCTGGAGAATGGCAGAAGCAATAGAGTCTGGGAAGAAGAATAACAAGTTTGGATTTGGCCATGAATCTTTTCCAATGTTACAGAAGAAACTAATGGAGGACAGAGTCATGGAAACACATCAGAAATCTGGAGCTGCATTACGAAAGTGCAAGAACACTCTTGGTTTCAGAATACATGCTTGGTTACAACTGAAGATTAAAAGTTTGCTCAACTAAAATATAAGTATTTTAAAAATTTCAACACTAAAAAGTTAGGAACACAGGTGTAGAAACTTTCAAGGCAGGCAAGTTTCTTTGGGTGGATGTGATATCTTTTATTAGACCAACTGAGCAGTTGAAAAGAAGTTCTTAGCAAGCTTTCAGGCACAATCAACTATCCTTAGACATAGGGAGTCTTCTATGCCTGTCTATGTCCTTAGACCAACATGACTACAATCCAAAAAACAGACAACTTTCAAAGACATTTCTTCAGGTCCCACTGCTGTAGGTTCATCAGCAAGTAAAACAAACCAAACAGAAACCAAAGAGCTTTTATTCACTAACAGTCCAGTGGCTGGTCCATTCAACTGACAGAGGGGATACATGCCAGGGGACACAAATCCAAAACTCTCCAAAAACATACTTGTTTATATATAAACACTTCACTGAAGCATCTAATTACAGGCTAGTACATGGATGCACAGTTAGATATTATTCCTTTCTCTTGCCTATCAGTGTATTACCATTTTGATGTGTACTTGGTAGCCATGTTGGTCTGAGACAAGAAGACATGCAAAAAACTAGACTCTTGGTTCCAAAATGATACCTTTTATTAGGCCAACTGGGAAATCACAAGAAAATTTTTCTTTTCTGCAAGCTTTTGGGATCAAAGTCCCTTCATAAGGCTCTGGGAAATGTACAGATGGTACAAGATGGTTAAAAGTCCTCATAAGTAAGAAATAAACTTCATTTTTGCACAGAGGGAGCTGAAGATGGAAGGCCCTCTCATGGACCCAGAGGGAGACAGCCTTTCATCTTCAGCTCCCTCTGTGCAAAAATGAAGTTTATTTCCTACTTAGGGGGAGTTTATCATCTTGTACCATTTATACTTTTCCCAGAGCCTGCTGAAGGGACTTTGATCCCGAAAACGTGCAGAAAAGGACAATTTTCTTGCAATTTCCCAGTTGCTCTAATAAAAGGTAGCATTTTGGAACCTAGAGTTCTAGTTTTTTGTATGTCTCACTACCATTTTGAGATACTTTGCACATTCCTTGACTGTCCGCCTGACTTGCAAATCACTCAGGAGGCTGTACCTGAATTTCAGGTGATACTGAAGAGAGAGTATCTCAGCTATGACGTCTCCCTGTCCTCCCATGGTATTCACCCCATCCTTGCCATGTTCCTAAGGTGAGTCTGATGATCAAACTATCTTGAGACAGTCAACAACAGGATACTCTGAAGGCATGGCAGAGTGGCACCTTACAGACTAACTTGTTCAGAGGCATGAAGTTTCATAGGCTACATCTGATAAAGTAGGCTGTAGGCTATGAAACCTCATGCTGCCCTGAGGCAAGGTCCAGAAATGTACCAGGGCAGCCTGGTACCCCAGGCAGCAATAGGCATGAGACATCAGCAGCGCCCAGCTTCTGGTGCCAGTACAGCCAGCCAGCAGCAGTGTTGGCTGTTATTCCCCTGGCCCCTCACACCAAGTCAGCACCTGCGGCTGTACTCATAATATATTCTGTTAAATATAGGTCTTGTACAGTTTCCACATGCAACTAAATGATGTGCATTTAGTGCTGTAATTGTTCCCAAGCATTTTTTTTCACCGAGAACTCACATTCCCTCCACTGTCCTATAAAGTCTAATCCTGTAAAACAAGAAATATTTCTGTGGCAGTCCAAAAAAGAAATCTACAAAATAAAAGGCTGCCATTTTAAAAGGCAAAATTCCATTGTTATCAGTGGAAGCAGGATCAGTCCCTTTAATACTCTCTTCATTTTGGGGGGAAGAAAAGAGGAGAAGAATGCTAGCAGCTGAATGTTCAGCATGATCCCTGGAACTTTTAAAAAAGACAATTTTATCCATAGCCATTGTCAGAGCTGGAGACAAAACGAGTTACAGGCCTTTCAGCTGCTGAACTTAGCCAAAAAGCTGTGCATAGCTCCTGCAGGGCTATGCTTTTCAGGTCATGGCAAACTTCATGAAGATTCTCTCTCTTCCCCACCTGCTGTTGAAAGCAATTACAGGTCTGGTAAAAATCCAGAAACTTGCTCTCAGGTATAAAAAGAACAAATTACTCTGACAGGACACACTTCTGGAACTACAAGTCTTCAGCAGCAGGAAAAGCACCAGGCTACAGCTTTAACCAGAATTTTTCTAATCGGTTGGTTGTACTTTCTCACCCAGCATATACAATAAACAATTGCCAAACAACAAATATGTATTTAAGCTCTTCACTTAGATAGAGCTATTAGGTGCTCAGCATTTTGAACATTTAAATATGGGTTTAGGAGCCCAGCTTTGGGCTCTAGTCTTTTCAAACAGTGGATTTACAGTGAAACGTTATCAAAAACAATTCTAATGCTTGAATGTAGATGATTAAGCGCCACATTTCAGGAATGGTTCCATAAAAAAAATCTAACCAGATTGGCCCACCTGCACGGCAGAAAGTACAGGAAACCACATAGGAAGCATCAGGTTTTAGTGTGGCCTTGAAGCATTTAAGCATCAGGCTAGTGAAGGATACAGGGCAAGAAGGCAAGAGGAACATGGTTTGCTAGGCTGGAACTAGAAGCACTTTTAACAGCTGTGTGAAAGTGCAGTCAAAAACAGACATGCACAGGAAAGGGTAATGATGACCCCTAGGGCTTTGGGGGATTACTAATTTAATAGTAAATGATTTCTCTCCCAAACAGACATAATTTAAATGCTTACACATTCTAAATTGCAATAAGTAAATAAATAAGCCAGTAAAAACTTAGTGAAAAGATTAATTGGTCAAATAGACATGAAAAGGAGATTTGAAAAGACTAATGGAAGAATACAAGACAGATGTAGTTAATGTCTATACAAAAAGCAGAACATATTCTGTTAATCAGAGTAACCATATGTCAGTCACTGCATACAGAAATAATACTCTTGTCTGATAAATGGCTACAGTGCTTTCTACTACTATAAACAAGAACAAAATAAATGCCATTTGCTTATTTCTAATGTCAAAGAGAAGAATTTCTTTTGCATCTCTTCCTATCTAAAAGCAATTTAAGAAGACATTTTTATTTAGTTAGTTATATTAACCACAACTGGTTTTTCTTTCTATAAAATGCCACTTCTCTCCTATACAGCAGACTTCGTATTAAGTGAAAATGTTATTTAAATAATAAAAAAACCCAACAGAATGTGAAGACTAGAACAACAATCTGCTGAGAGAGAGAGACTGGCAGAAGAACTAAAAGGGACAGAGTAACAAAGTAACTAACAAAGCTGTTTATCTTTAAAATAAATCATAACAGTCTCATTGCAAAACATGCAAAGAGCAAAATCACATACATTTTCTGATGATGCGGCAAGGAATGTCTCTCCTCCATAAAATCAAGAATCAGCAGTAATAGGCTGTTTTTGGGGGGAAAGGATGTGAACCACAGTGCTTTCAAATGGCCTTATCCACAGCCTACTGCCATCAAGACATCTTGAGAAGAGAATGGCAGAAGACGGGGATCTTGATTTGTATATATTGGTGCTTACGGCAGGGATAGGCCCATGCATCTGCTCTAGTTAGCTTAATATATATTTCCCATTGGTCCATTTTAGCAAAGTCCATGCTGTATTTGATATATAATGCAATTTCTTTAAAATATTGTGAATACTAGTTTATAAAGCTGTCTGACTTTAATTTTCATGACCAACTGATGAGATGAATCAACTCTGGAGTCCCCGGTGTGAGAAGTGGGCAGGGGGCTTTGCCCTGCTGCTCCAGTCCCTCTGTGACAGGTTCACACCCAGCCTTAGCAAGGCACAAAGAGCAGGGGTGAGGGGGATGAACATCTGTGCTGTTCCCCCTCTTCCATAATAATTTCTAGAGGTGATTGATGTTTTCCAAGAGTAAAAATGAGAGTTTGTATGTTGACTTAGTTTCCACCAGCATAAGTAAGCAGAAATTTCAGTTGTGTTAGATTTATCTACGTTTTTGTCCATACTATCCCAATTGCCATGCTGGAGAATCTATTTAACTGATAAGACAGCGCCAGCCTTTTAACCACAAATTTAAATAAAGTTAACTTTTCCAATTTATTTTTACTCCCTCCACTTCTTTATACTAAGACAAGTTCATTTCAAGAATGAAATTTTCCCCAGCACACACATAAGGAATCAATATATCTGCTTCCAAACCACTGAAGGTTTTAACATAATCACAAACACTGTGAAAAGTCTTCAGATATTGTGTATAATGCATATGAGCTGAAATCTCAGCTCACTGAAGTTAATGTCAAACTCAAAACAAGTAAGATTTCATCCTGATGAGTAAATCTGTGTACAATATAATATTGTTCTTGATGCAATTATAATTCAAACAGAAATGTTATGTGATAATGTAAGAGCTTGATTTCATTTATATTGTGGGCTTTCAGAACCCAGCATTTTGATCATAAAGCCTCAGAAAAAGCAGAAGTCCTACAAGGGAAACTGAAGTTTCCAGCAGAGGTGTTTTCCTTATTTTACTCAGTTTGCTGTGTTCAATTCACTTTTATTTACTCAGGTCTTAACAAATGTATAAGTGGGAGAAACATAAAAACACCATTTGTATTGAATTGCACGTTGCTGGTTCAAGTTCTTCAAGAAAGAACTTCAAATGACTCACCCCCTACTCGCCAAATCTTTCAGGTCTCTCTGACACCAAGCGTGAGTGTCAGATGTTCAATTCCACTTCAAACTTAATTCACAAAATTAAGATCAGATGGGACCCTCCAAATTCCTTCCACCAACTATAGTGACCTTGAAATTTAAGAAGGTGGGTCAGCATTTGAGTTACAGGTTGCCCTGGGGTATCCGAGTCTTGGCTAGCTACATGACTTTTTTCATGTTGTAGCCAAGTGTTACCTCTGCTGACACTTCTTGGCAACCTGTACTATACAATTTCCATATGGGCACCATAAGCCCCTACTGTCTTTTTGAAGATAAAACTTTGTAGAATTAAATGAGTCTCTTCCCATTCAAAAGAAACTCTCTGCAGATCTTTTCTAACTCTTCTTATTTTTAGGGTTAGATACAACAGTATCAAGTCTAAACAAACACAGAACCCTTGGCAGAAAGTATATTTTGGTAAGGTTTATTTATCTGATATAATGTGAAACTGAGGTCTGCCCATGTCCTTAAAATCTCACATGACAGCTTTTAATATGGTTATTATTTTTTGCTAATGTACTTAGGTATGTGGATTACTAAAAATCTAACTGTTTTAGAAAGGAAAGGTTATCTGTAATTTGTTAACCCTCTTTTAACAAACTGCTTGACATTTTCCAAGTGTAATGTTTAAAAGCTTTTTAACTCTCACAGGTAGATTTAGATACAGTTGATGTGAATCTTGAACTAGCCTCGGAATTTCCTTTTAAGAGGCCTTTAATATTCCCAAGGCCCTGAGCTATGTTGTGAAAATGGAGGAGGTGTGCTATTCCTGCAGAGGCAGCTAGAGGCACTGTGCTTGGGAGGTCAGGAGTACGCATAATACCATGTCATCAGGAGGGATGGTAGTTATTAACCTTTTCTTCAGGTGTATATTGAGCTCTCCAGCAAAGCCCTGAAGCTGCAAGCTGATCTAGAAGGAAGTAGGACCATAGGGGCATCCTCTCTGGGAACTTGAAGTGCTATGAGCAATGATGACCACTCTCTATTTCCAATATAGGACAATAGGCATCAAAATTATGGCTGCCTCTTGCATGGGCAAGCTAGGAGCGCCCCAGCAAGGGCAGTCATTATTTGGTCCTTTTCCTTTTATTTTTTTTTGTGTGTAAATGCTAGTTCAAGAATACATAAAAACAGGCTATCTTCAAATAGACCAATTGTGTTCTTCTCCCTGTTATTACTCTTGACACAAGCTATTATAAAAGGCTGTCACTAAGGGCTCTACCGACAGTGAGAACAATAGCGGTGACAAAGGGTAATGTTGGTTTTTCAGATGACATAAATCTGATGTTACACCATTTATTCCTGGAGCTACTTTAGATTTTTTTTACCGCCTTTATCCACCCGCCCCCCATTTTCTTTCTTCTTTATTATTTTTTTTAAAAACCACTATCACCCCACTCTGGAAGGTAGTTTCCAAATCCCAAATTAATCAAGACATTGGATGAGAATTCCATATTGGTTTGTGAAAGGTCTTCTCCACATCAGTCATTACAAGAAGGTCCCTGTTGTGCTTTGGTGGGGTATGTGCAGAGGCTATCACTGTTGCTAAAAGCCATTCTGTTTTTAATAACCTCACATTGTTCTTTTTGCTGTAAATCTGGAAAAGAATTGCTGATTGGGAGTTTGGGCAGAGGTTTATCAGCATTAAGTAGAAAGGTAGAGAAGTCTTCATTTCTGTTCTTTGCTGGTAATACCACAATTTTTTCATGAGTTAACTCTGGGGGAACATTTTTTAAAGAACATCTATTAAACATGTAGGAGATAAGACTTCCTTGTTTAGCTTATAACCTCCAAATTGAACCTATTAGCTAGCTACATTCTTCTACTGCTTGTGTTCCTTCCTCAAATATGAGGCTTCTTTCCAAGTACCCTGTATTCATCTGTTTATCACATAGAAAGGGTGGGGGACTTTCAGAAGTACTTCTGGCCCCAATGAGGTCAGTAACAAAACTCCAGATTTTTACTCTCAGTCTTTTATTAACTCTGCTCTTATTGAAGTTAATTGATTTAACTATGACAAGAATTTTACCCTATAATCTTTACAGTTCCACCTTTGCATATGATAAGTCACAGCTTATCTGTGTGTGAAGTTGTAAATTTGGTCCTTGTTTATTGTATGTTTTCCACATTGACTATCAAGTCAGTCTCTGGCCATGTGAACTATCCTCCTAGGAGACCTAATTGCTACGAAAACTGTATCTTGTCACAAACCACCTTTACCCAACAATGTAAATCTTTCTTTGGAGGAGCACAGATTCTTACATGAAGTCTTCTGGTCTTTAAGTGTCCCTGACATAATAAAATGGCTGCACAAATGTGTTATTACTTGATCTGCTGTCTGAGAATCATTCCATGGATACTAACATAATTACTTTTCTTCCCATACTATCATGGGACTATATGCCCATTGCAGTCATTTTTAAATATAGTGTATCTGAGACCATTCAATTTTGTTTTCTGGAACACTGCTAGCATTACTCCTTTTATCAAGTATCTTATTATTTTCTCTAGTAGAATGATGAACCTTTTTGAATCCCAGAGCCATTTCATCTTCTCTGCTCTGCCAGCAGAAAGGATACAAGCCTGGCAGATTTATGAGAAGGGAGAAGCAGTGGAAAGGAAATTCACTCTCTTCTGCACTGTACTCCCTTTTAACTGCACTCAGAAATTCTCAGTTATGTAGAGAGTAGATTATATACCGGAGGTGGGTGGGCAGGAAGACCAACTTTTTCTCCTCAAATTGCACAGGAGCATTGTGCGTACATTATTAATGGAGCACATCACAACCACATGCTTGTTTTGCAATCTGATAACTAAGAAAGGGGTCTGCAATAGTGCAATACAAAGGGAATCAACAAGTAGGTCAAGATCACACAGCACTGGAATGGACCTCCTGGGTCATTGAGACCAGGCCCCAGTGATCACAGGCAACCTTGTGGTAAAAATCTGTCCAAAAGAACATTCGCATTGGCCACAATTACACATGGCCGTAGGGTGCCGCTGTTACCGCGCCATCATTTAGTACTTCCAAAAGGCAGAGTAGAAGGGACGGTAGATTTGTTTCCTTTAGTACTTCCAAAAGGAAGCACTAAATGATGGTGCAGTAACACCCTGTACTGCGCTGTTCCGGCCACGCATGGTTATTTTTAGCTGCTACATCGCTGTAGCAGCTCACTATAATGAGGGAGTGCGTTGCTACAGCGACACAGCTGTGGTGTCACACTTTTTGCTTGTTGTTGCTATGGCACCACAGTGCGTTGCTATGGCAATGTAGCATTACATATAAACGTACCCTCTGGCCCTTCTCACACACCAAATCTAGAAATCACCCCACAACACCCACAAATCTTTAGTACAAAAAGAACCCTTTATCTGATTTGAGGAGGCAAGACTCTCTCAGCTATTTTATCTGTGTTTCAACATTTAGAGAGACATGCTATATGTATGAAGCTTGTGCTATGTATAGTATACACACACATATACATACACTTGGTTAGTTTAGAAAGTGCAAATCTATTCTGCCTCCTACTTACGATTTAGAATCATAGCTGAATATCCATGGTCTCAGTCAGAAAACTGCAGGGATTGGGCACTTCCCTCAGAACTGATTTGACTTTCAAAAAGTAGAAAAAGAACTTCCTTCTGCAAATCCTTCCTTAAAAGTTAAACTTGCAGAAGACTTTTTATTAAATAATTACTACTATTAGTTTGTATTCATAGTATTTAAAAGAGATTGAGCCTTTTTTTTGCTTTACTGTGAAACCTTGAAACGTTTTTTTTTTTAACTACACAAATAAGGCATTCAAAAAGTTTAAAATATTTTGATTAAAAATCGCTTCCCTTATTGCTTGGTATTCACTCTTACCTCTACTGACATCAGCATTAAAGTAGCGTTTTCTAAGACAGAAAAGACATGAACTTTTAAAGATAAAATTAAGCAGAAAAAAAGCTTTTTTAAATTTTTGATAAAAACCAAAAAACAAGCAGCAAGGGCTCAGTAATGAAAACCAACTAAGAAGTTGATTACAAATAAGCAACATGAAGACTGCCTACCACAAGGATAAGTTAGTTCAACCCATCTAAATAAGATCCATGATAGAACCCACTGAAGGCAGTTCCTATCAGCACCAACTCTCTTTACAGTCATGGTGAGCCACTACATTGAATACATTCCAACTTCTTCTTCACTCCCACAGCTGAGCTGTGCCTTTTCCTCCCATTCCAAGTATTCCTGTTTCTTCAACAGCCTAAAATGTTTGGCAAACATCACCAAATGGGATCCCAAACAGTTTATCCAGAATCCCTCTCTCACTCCCTCTCTCAACCTGTCACATATCATTAGTGTCACCCCACCCTCCATGAGGTGGAGCCAGAGCAGGTAGCCCTGCACCTGATCTGAATATCATTAAGTGCTGAGCTGTAAAGTCACCATGGCTTGAAATGCTGTTGACTTTGTTAGGGTCAATCCTAATGAAGTAGATAGTTAAGTCATAAGCCTTTTAGCTTTGCTCTAGTAAAATGCATGATCAGTGTCAGCTGGCTAACCAGTGAGGCCATGATGTATGGTCACTTTGCCAAACACCAGGAGGGCCTGTCGCCCTGTTTCAACCAGTTTGCACCCTCAACCAGGAGTGCCTTGTGGAAGGCCAGGAACCTCCTGCTGTACAGACAAACAGATGTAGAAGTAGTTGGCTGGGTGAAGATGGCGCAGAATGAACTCCAGACCTACTACCAGAAATCAGTAGCAAAGGATGGAGAAGACACAGCAAATGCCACCTGGCACAGAGACGCATGGCATAGGACCATACAACCCTTGCCCCCTGCCCCCGCTGAGTGAAGAAGGGAATGAAGGCAGCAGAGAAGAGGAACAGGCAAGCAGAACAGAGGACAGTGACAGCAGCAGCAGGTCCTCTAGCAGAAGCTGAAGCGACAATGACAGAGAGACCACTTGAACTGAGTATGTGACCCCAGAAGCGGGGCAAGGGTGGAAATGAAGGAAGGGCTGGTCAGAGGGACCAGAATGGACTGATGTTGTTTTGTGTGTGTTGCGCGCGTTTGCGGATATTGTAACAGGTACGGGTGGCCAGTGAGCCATTGTGTGGGTGCAGATTTCTGTAATGGGATAGATTTAATCCTTTTGTGATGTAACAGGTAGAGCATAAGTATATACAACCTTATATAGAGAGAGATTTATATTTGTACAAAAAAAAGTTTATTTAAGTAGATATAAAAGTGGTTTTATTTGAATGGGCTGTAATAACCGATCTTTGTGACCTGGCAGTGGAAACATCATGTATTGGGGTCCAAGAAAACAGTTTTCCTTAACGCGCTCAGTGATAACTGTTCTTTTGGTGTGGTTTAGTACCAGTTGAGGTGTTGGGGCTTAATGCCCATTTTATGGAAATGGGAGGCTTCTCCCCAGCTTGTTCCTGTGGCCATATGGCTAAGGGCAGGTGAAACTTGGGGGCATCCAAACCCCAAGCCTCCAGGCTTGGGCCTGCACATAGGATGTCTGCCAAAAGACTTTGGAAATATCTAAAGCCCCTGGTGGGGGTGGAGGATGTTTGCCAGTTGTAGGGCCACCTATGGTTCTGGTCTGACTCATGGATTTGGACTTGATTTGGCTGATTTGGCTTGGAAACTGACTTTTTTTTTTAAAAGGTACAAAAGTGGTGCTTAAAAGTGTGTTTACCTGTGCTAAAACGTGCAGCACCTTTAAAAAGGTAACATGTATCAATTCTAGATTAACTAGGTCTATGGGTACTATATGCAAATTACTATAGCTATGTCTATTTCAAGGTCATTGTTGTCATATTTGCTTCTCACTTCCACGTGCTCAGGGAGAACGGGATATAACAGTAAGGGGCGGGAAGGTGAGGCAGGCAGAAACTGTTGTGGGGAGGCAGAGGGCAAGGGGCCTACCTGATGCCCCCCCAAATTTATTTTCCCTGCTGTAACAGTGAGAAGGGAACAAATTCAAGGCAAAACTCCAATTATTAGATTCTATACCTGGAAAATTATAGCAAATTTATCAATTTTCCATTTATAAAATCTAATTATTGGGGGTCACCTTATAATTAGGATCATCTTATATTGGAGTAAAAATGGTATTTTGTTCAAAAGGCCATACCACAGACCCAGCCACTGAACAGTTATCCCATGTTTTGTCTTGTCTTTAGTTTGTATTTGCTATCAGTGGGAAATCTCTCTTATCTACATTAAATAAAGCACTGAATATATGCAGATTTCAATGGGAGCATAAGCTAACCAATATTATTGAACATCTGTCTTCTATCTCTGCCTCCATGGTTGTCACCACTCTCCATACTACATGTAAAATTAGGCCCTGATCCTGATACCCTACCAGGTATTCTAAAGTTTGGGATTCACAAACCAGACAATGTTAATTTGTGTCTAAGTCCCCAAAGAGATCTGATCCAGTGGCTATGCTCAGGTCATACCTAACACACACATGCACTACTTGGTTCACTACAAAGCACAGCAGTAATGGCCACATTCTACCAAAAACATCATTAAGGGTGATTTGAAGTTGACAGCCTAATGATTAAGGGTACATACAGACGTATACTGCACATAACCTACGATCATATGGCTTACCTTAAGTTGCTTGATCATAGACTGGGAACAGTACGTGCAGATGTTTAGCAGTGCTGGGAGTTGTGCTGGGAACTTGGTGTAAATAACACAGGGTGGGAGGAGGGGGATTGGTGGTGTGGTTTGGTGGGTCAGGGGGAGGCTGGTTGGTCTGTGTGCAGTGGTGGTGGGGCCCATCGGAGGGGGTTGTCCATCTTGGGGTAGGGGGATTGATGGCTTAAAAACAGTCCAGTCGGGGTGGGGGGGAGAGAGTGGCGGTTTGAGAGTCTGGAAGATTGCAGCCCTGAGGCTGGAGTGAGTGGGGAGGCTTTCCCAGCCCTAGTCCTGTGCTCCAAACATTTGTAGATGCTTGCTGGATCAAGTTAATCTGTTTCCAATCTAAGTTAGTTCATTTACTCAGGAGAACTAATTTAGATTAAGCCCTCAACTTTTGGTCCAAATAAACCCCCAAATGTCTGCATAGACTGGCATTTAGATTAAGCTAACCCTAGTTAGGTTGATTTAAATGTAATACCTGCATGTACCTGAAAGCACCGGCCTAGGAAATGGAACATGACTTGGGTCTGAGGCCCTCCCCACCCTGAGGGAGTTTTAACCTATATTTTACATATCCCAGGAAAGCAACCTAACCACCAGGTTAGAAGCTGGGCAGGAGCCTAGGACTTCCCCCTCTCACGGTTTGACCTCATTACTGGACTGTACAGTTCTTTTCTTTTTTTTGTCCCTGTGAATCTTGTATTTCTTTCTACACAGTGGCATAACTTCAGCAAGGGGAGGGACAAGTCCTGCTGACTTAGGCTTCTTTACATCCTGGTGGTTAGGGCCATCTCTTGGGAGTGGAAAGATCTGAGTTTGGACCCTTCCCTTCCTCCCCCCTCGCCCAAGCTGATGAGGGCATAGAACAGACAGGTCTCCCACTTCCTAAGCAACTGCTTTGGCCACTGGACTGTTTTATAAAAGGTGGACACCTTTCACACTGCCTCCTCTTCCAGCTGTGCCTTAAAAGAAAAAAAGAGAGAAAGACTGCTGTACTCAAGGGTAGGACTTAAGGCTGCTTACAGATGTGGAACAAAAAACCAAAATGGTACTTTAAGCTTAGCATGCCCCTGTGCTGAGTGCAGTACATGCCCAGAAGAAGCACTGCGTTAGCTAGACACAGCTTGCCAAAAGGCTGTATAGATTTGGTGGCTTTTATCTAGGGGCCAAATAAATCAGGTTTAGATAAAACTGCCAAAAAGCTATGCTAAAGCGCCCGATCTATACAGACACTGTGGAGCCAGGTTGAATGAACACATTGGCTTTTTCAGTAAAGTGTGGGGTTTTTTTCCCCACATCTATCAGCATCCTAGGTACCTCGAATCCAGACTGTGAAGTCCAATCTCATACCAGCACCTAACTCAGGGCAGAAGATAGGTGCCTATGTCTAGGAAAGAAGCAGGACTTCAGGCATGCTGCTCTGTTCTGTTTCTGATTAGTGATCTCTTCATTCCCCATGGCCCCAAGCATGCTGGCTATGGTGAATCCCATTCTTGTACAGGGTTTAGGCACCTAATTCAGGGCTGTGGATTCCACCCCAGCAGCCAGGTGCCTAAAAGTTAGGTATGGTTTCACTAATCTTAAATCCCTTTTTGAATGTGGGACTCACTGATTTCAAGGGGTCTCTGAGCAGGAGCAAGGATTTGACTCAGACTAAATTGCAGGATTGATACTTAAATCATACCTACAAAATGTTAATATGGAGTGACCTCTTTTAGGTCTAACAAATTATATTACAAGGAAGTAGTAATTCAGTATACTTTATAACAACATCTTGTGGCATGACCATGAAGGAGTCAAAACAACAGAAGTTAACCAAAAAACAAAAACGACTCCCCCCACCAAAAACCCACCCCCAAAACACCCCATAACAGTAAAATAATCTGTTTTCTTGCATTTTAGTTTCACTAGCTGACTAATGAGGGATGTTTTATAAAATAGCAATTACCTTTTACAAAAAAACCTGCTGAAATACCAAAGGAAGTATGTATCTGAGAATATTTTATCCATAGATCTGTACTTAAAATAGTAATATACAAAAAAGTTGTTAATTAATATTGCTTACTGTTGCTACAGCATGCCTGATGAAGGAAAATGAATTCAAACTCCTAAAATGCCTGTTTCAAAGACCATCAGGGTTAGTTTCTGAGTGGCACGTTTTTAAAACATTTAATCAGTGATCTGAATATGTGTCAACACTTTCTGGTGGTGTGCTATAAAATGTGAACCTTGTCGACAGAAACATAAAAAGGTGACACACTTGGGACACAAAGCTTTTATGCTGACACACTGTAATAATATAATTTTAAAATTTATCATCTGTTTAGCTGCAAGCTACAATTAATCTTTTTGACTACTCATACAATGTTTTAAATAACACCTACAAAAGAAAAACATGTTCAATTTTTACTTTCATTGCCTTCCTGATCTCACTAGTTTAAAATACTTACAAAACAACACACAATAAATTTTGCAATTAGGATGAAAAAGTTAGCAAATAATATGTTTCTCCCTCCTCAGTTAATAAAATTGCTTAACACCAAACCTGCACGTGAAAAGAAAAACCCAGGAGTATTGTAAGCATCAGAGGGCTCATTTCTGTCTCATTAAATGACATTTAATTCCCAAATCATTTAACCTTTGACTTCTTATAACAATTCAAGGTCTGTACATTCAGTTATCTAGTAGGGGACCAATAAGTGACACTGTTTGCAAGGCACTGAATCTAGAGCCTACCCAGACACTTAAAATGTTAAACTGGGTCACAAAAACATAAGTTTCTATGCAAAACTCTTAATTTGGAAAAAACCCTAAGAAGCTAAGTGGGAGGAGGACTGGTATTAGACCTTACTTTTAATATCATTATTACCGATTCCACTCCTCTACGTGATGTAAGTTACACGATTCTTACAAGAGTGACAATTTGTTGTTAGGTTATCTTTGATATGTTTTGAGAAATGCCACTGCTGCAATGGTGTAGTCAGCCAGCAGAAAACAGGTTAATGATCTGGCAGAGGTGATAAACAAGGCTTTATAATTAAAGGCTAAATCCTGCTTTCTCTGCAGAAGCTGTGCTGGGGGAGGGGAGCAAAGAGAGTGAAGTACTGCCAGCTTCACGTTGGTTACCGGAACTATCCATCTGGCACCAGGAAAGATGGTTCATTGCTGGAACACATGGAAGAAGCTCCTCTAAAAAGGAGCAAAGGTACACTATCAGCTAGCTCAGGCTTCATACCGCAAGACAGGTGCTAGCTGGCTGGGGATCTGATCACTGTGTGGCTGTGAGAACCCGAACACTTTCAATAAAAACAGCTGAAGAAAAAATAAAATTACGCTCCCTTTCAAAACCTCATGTATGAATATTACTATAAGATTGATTCTTTTAAACTATTTTTGGGGGATTTTTCTAATCAGCCCTAGCTATTAGTGATGTGATGAAACTGGGAAATGGAAAATGTCAGTTGAATACTGGTGGGGATGAGAGGGGAGTCTGGCAGACTGTGGCGCAGGCTCCTGAGGACAGTGTTGCAAGCTTCATTGCTCAGTATTTTCAAAATTGATAAAGCATTCACGGACATACCCCCTCCAAAGAATAATTCTGTACAATGCATCATAATTTATAGGATTTGTTTTTCTCATGCAAAACAATGCCATTTCCTTAAAAACAGAAATATACTTAGCCTGGGTTTTGTATTATTGATAAGAAAAGACATCAAGCAACATTTCAATTTTTATCAAATAATAACTACCAGAACCATATTAAAAATCTTAACCTTCCAATGAGCCAAGTTTTTCCAACCAAGTGCAGAGATCCCTCAACACCTGGCAGGAGGCAGGAGGCACTTTCCACAATGGGGCCCTACATCTGTGCACATTAAGACAAGCACTGGAGTTGCCTTTTTTTGTTTGTTTTAAGTTACACCAATGGTGGACTTTTTCTTTTTATTTAAGTTATACTAAAAGGAACTGATTTGGAATTCATGACCAATGTATATGAATGCATTACTAATGTTCATTGCTAATGCTGCTTACTAATTAAAGGTCTGATCTTTAAACCTCTGTGCACAGGTATAGCTTAACTCACACAACTACTTGTGTGAGTAGCTTCATTGGCTTCATGAAGCAAAGCAGAAGTTTTCAGGATTGTAATTATACAGCCCAATTCAACAGGGTGCCATTAGCAATTTTGGTAGAAACAGTTACAAAGAGAAGAAAATACGTTCTAAATAGGTAGCCATTCACTATTTGCTTACGCCTTAAAAGACAGTTTTACTTGCTCCTCAGATAAGTGCCGTTCTAAATATCCACTGATATAGTAGAGGAACCTGAATGACTTAAGACACTAACATCTTTAAACCAAATTTTAAAAATATGTACTAAATTACTTGTGACTTAAGCCCTTTGGGGGTGGGACAGTCGCTCATTCTTTTTGTACATGCAGGATTATGATCCACAGCCAGGGGTTCGTAGGCACTACTGCAACCCATGTAAAAATTATTTATATGTAACTCTAAGAGCCGAGATGCCAATCCCCAGTTGTACCCATTATCATAAAAGGTAATGATGTTCAGTGCATGTATGGAAGAGAAGAACTCTTAAAACGTGTTTAATTAGAAGGGGATTCTAACAGCATGGAACAGGGGCACATGCTTCTTGCAAAGCAATTTTCAGTTTATGGTGTGCACTTAACTAATTATAACATCAAACATGAGAACTGTGTTTAAAAGGAACATGGTAAAGATACAGGTAAGGGCACGTGTGCAAAGAAATTTAAAACAAAACTGGGCAAACATAAATACAATGTGACATGTTAACAAAGCTGTTGTTAGATAGATAGATGGATGCTTGGTGGATGACATTTTGCCCCCTCACTTCATGGCTGAAACATGGAAACACTGCAGCCATCTGTTGTATTTGCTGATATTTCTCAATTCTTATCACAAGAAAAAGAAAATGTTCCATTTGCAGCTGCAACAAACATGCTCAAGAAACAGATCATTTGCATCACCTAACTTCAAGAATGCTGGTAAAGGGCTATAGAAAATATTCTGTCCCTTGTGCTTGCCTACATCTTCCAGTTTATTTTACAAATCTCAATGGTACAACAAGGCATTCTGGATGATGGCTAACGTTAAAACAAATAAAAATCTTCTATGACAAGTAAGGTGTTCACAGTCTACAGGAAGCCGTTTAAAATAAATCGAGGTAGGTTTTGAATTGTCCACAAGTTGGGTATAGCTTCCTTCCATTTACCTTTTACTGCATTAACATTTCTTTTGTGATGGCTGCTGCTGGGAACCTATTGTAAATTTGGGCAATTAGGACTTCTGTTCCATCTGTCCCTCCCCCCAGTCAATACTGTAGCATCAAAAGCAGCCAATTCAATGTAGGCTGGCTCTGGTTCTAAATCCAAGCTAAAAGAGATGTTAGAATTCACTTCTGCTCTATGTGTAAAGGATAAAAAAAGAGCTATAATCATAAAAATGCTGTTTCAGGCTTGTAGAGTTCTTAAAATAATCTGATTTAAACCTTCTACACAATGCTCACAAGTCAGAGCCTGGTAATAATATACTTTAGGTGTAGGTTGGTGCTTTCTCTCTAAATCCAAACTAAAATAGATGTTAGAAATCATTACTGCACTATGTCAAATGCAAACAAGGAGTATGATCAGAAGGCTGCTACTTCAGGTTTCAATGGTTCTTAAAATAATCTGCCTTAAACCTTCTGCACAAATCAGAGCCTGGTCATTTATATTTTTGTAAGATATTATAAAAGTGGAGAACTCTAGGGCCTCAAGACTTGTCTTCCCTGTTAGAAAAGCTCCATTTTTTTTTACCTGGGGATAACTAATGTGCATCAGCTCTCCTTAGGTAAAAGACAGTGAAGACACGACATTTTAGGTATAGCACGAGAAAATACCTCTGAGGTCAACCCCAGGCAATTTAGCCTGTGACAAAACTAAAATGCCTTCTTTTCACTACCTGGGAATAGTCAACAAGTGTTAATTACCATAAAGTCAAAAAACAAAACAAAACAAAAACAGCCTTTTCTTCTTGTTCAACAGCAAAAGCAAGCTTTTAGTCACAAATAGGGCAAAAAAGTGTTGTTCTTTCCTGAATGTGTGCTAACTGCTATTAATGCTATTAATTTGCAAACGTGCAAGGAAAGATTATATTGTAGGAACTTTGCTGTATGTTGTATAATGCCATATGGATTAAAAAACATAAAAAGAGACTCCACTACTGCAGACACGTGCCTTCACAGAAACTCCTTCCTATAAACAAGTCAAATTAAACAGTGGATATGTACTTGGGCTGGTACACTAATAAGGGCATTTGTGTCTTTCAGCTTTGGGATTTCTAACACAGTGCCTTTGACCTTTGAGTTTATCAGAATTTTAGTACCCACTATGTGCTTTTTTTCTTAAAACCTCAGTTCCAGGAGTCATGGGATTATTCCATGGGTCCCTCCCATCTTTCCATTAAAAAAGGGAACTTTCAAGCCTTCATGGCTTCTGAAAAAGGCTGAAATATGAACCCTAATGGTTCAAAACCAGAAGGCAAAAATATGTCTCTAATTACCACTAATAACTACCACAACTACTACTAAAATCTGGTGTTTTTAATGCTTGGAGTTGGTAGTACTGAATATCTGAGCTTTAGAGCTAAAGTATGGCTGTAAGGCAGGGGTGGGCAAAATGCGGCCCATGGGCCGGATGTGGCCTGCCGGGCCATTCTATCCGGTCCACGGGGCCCCTAAAAAATTTAGAAAATTTATATTTATCTGCCCCTGGCTGCCTGTCATACGACCCTCGATGGCTTGCCAAAACTAAATAAGTGGGCTTCCACCCAAAATAATTGCCCACCCATGCTGTAAGGTGCAGCCTTGAGGACAGGCTGGAGTGTAATCTTTCCCATGCTACAACTAGTCGAGGAAGCATTTTAATTCAGAGCTGCCCCTCTTACGTACATTTCCATGCCTGTTTTCTCATTGTGCAGGGAGTAGACTGAGGAGGAAGGGACAATCCCATGTTTATTCAAATCTAATCAACATGGGGGGGAAAAGCCTCGTCTTAGATATGTGTACTGGTTCACACCTGGGGCCAAAACTGGAGCTGTGCTGCCACCTGCCCCAGGCTGGGGTAGCTTATGTGCTGGGGGAGGAAGCAAACATCAGGGGGAGCATGGGGCAGCACTGCACCTAGACTCCTGGTGGCCCCAGGCAAACATTTAGTATCAGGCCCCCCTTCACCAGAGATAATGATAATAGTAATTTTAAATTACCATTTTCGGGTCCCCTTTCTATCCACCCAGTTCACCCATGTCTGTGCCCGGCCCTGGCATTGGGGAGAGTGTGGTGGATCATGCATGGGGGACAACCATAGTGTGCAGCCTGGGGGGGAAGGCAGGGGAGACCACACAGCATGCCTCTCCCCTCCCCACCCCACAAACCACTTACCTTTAGTTCCAGCTTCAGTCTCAACCCGCCTAGGCCTAGAGCTGCCGCTATTACTTCTGTCAGGCTGGGCTGCTGCCACTGACTAACATATTTATTATTTTCCATACATAGAATTCAATTATTAGGGGGTTGTCTTAAATCTGAAATTATCTTGGATTTGGGTAAATACAGTTGAAGAGGCAGTTTAAACTAGAAACAAAATTAAAATACACTGTCACGGGCCAGCTACTATGCTGGTGGAGAAGAGGTGAGAAAAGCCAAAACTCCATTCAAAGCTGAGGTAGCCCATCAAGGGTATAAACAAGGGTTTTTTCTCCCTATCCAGCTAGGGCTCTGTAAAGATGCACATGAATTCCCTAAAGTGCATGTGCCTAGATGGGCACTCTCCTTTTTACATCTCTCACACTACAGAAAAATGAGGATCTAAGGCATGTCATGAAGAAAATAGATTTGTGTGTTCTCTTGGGGAATGAACAAAGGAGAAATCAGCCAAATTTCTCTATAATATGTCCCAGTGGGGCCTTTGTAAAGAACAAGGATGATGTTTGCATTATTCCCTATACTCATGTCTGCCTCAGTTTACCAGTGTAATAGTAAGATGGCTGACGGCACACAGTGCCAAGTTTACTCACCCATCTTATAGGCCTTTAATGAACCCTATTTATAGAAACAGGGTATCACAGTTAGAGAAATGGGTTTTTAATTTTTTTTTCTCAGAAAACAACTTTTTCTTCTTAGAAAAAAACTCTTTCTTCTGAAGAAACACACAAGGAATATATCAGAAACATGTGAGATTGTTTCTAGGTAGTATCCACCCATTTAAAACAAAAAAATCTGTTCTAAAGAAATCACACTATAAACCTTGGAAGTTTACAAGCAAAGCTTTATATTAATTCTTTAGAAACCCTTTATTGCTTATAGTTTCAGACAGAATATAAAAGTACCATATAAATATCAGCACCATATAGTGTGCAGCTGTTAGGTACTTTTAATCACTCCCAACTCATTATAATAAACAGAACTGGCACACTAATAATTCCATCAACCTATAACAAAGTAACTAACCAATTCTGTCTTGTCCTTCAAGCTGTGCAAAACTAAACTGATCCTTAAATTACTTGTAAAATTATAAAATACAGTTCTGGGTGGTTTTGACGGGTTGGGATTGGAGTAGAAAGAGAGTACTAAGAACTCCGCCCCTTATTAACCTAAACAAAATTAATCACAATTTTTTTTTAAACAACTGCTGAAGAGGAACGGAAGAAACCAAAACATTCCACATAAAACAGAAAGGAATTCAAAATGTTTATCCATCAGAAAATATAGGAAGCGGCTCAATTGTGACCAGCAGACGTGGTTTGCTTATTTGATTTAGAACAGCTAGAACAAAAAAGAATATAGCACCCTAGAGACTATGGAGAGCCAACCAGGTGACAACAAAGCCTTCCCTTAAGGCAGGAAACATGGGCAAAACCTTCTGAAGCAGACAACATATGCATACAGAAGAAAGGAAATACAAGTCCTGAAAGACATTCATACTATTTTTTTTAATTGAGAATATCCCCAAACCCTGTAAATACTCAAGCAGTCTCTTATACGCATACATTCACTGCACATCACACTGGCCCTGATGCTGCAAGTGCATACACATATACGTAACCTCAGTTGCATGGGTAATTCAATTTATTTCTGTAGGAGTAAAATCAGATACATACTTAAGAGCGTGCAGGATCAGGAACTTGAACTAATTTTTTTTAAAGGCAGCAGTAGTTTTATTTATATATGCAATGCTATATCAGTATGTCACAAAATAATACCTAAAAAAGCCATTTTTCTCATATGGCTATATCCTACTATTCAGTACTTTAGGCAACCAGCTTTGGGCAGGCAGAGCATAAAACATCTGTATCTAGAGTCACTTCCACTATGGGTGTGTTCAGGGCTGTCCCGGGGAGCAAATCGGGGCAAGCACCCCAGGACCCACGCTTTGGGGGGGCCCCACAGAACCAGGCTGAGTGGCCGTGATGACTCTGCGCCGCCGCCGCCAGCTTCACATCCAGCTGCTCGCTACCCCTTCCCCCGCCACTGCCGATGCTGCTGCCAATGGCAGCTTCTTCATATTCAGGGCACACAGGATCAGGGTGGGGATGGGGCCCCACACGAGCCAATTTGCCCCAGGCCCTGCACCCTGCTCTGGTCAGCTCTGGGCGCGTCACATGCAGTCACAGTGACTCAGAAGGAGTACAGTGTCATTCCTCTTAAGCAAGGGAGGAAGAATCAACCATATATGTAGGTTCTGACCCTTCTGTTGCTACTCATCATGAACACTGCGTGCCCCCAGAGGCTGGGGGGGGAAGAGGGGCCACAGCGAGCTCCCATAGGTGGCAGCAGCACTGTTGACAGTGGGAGTGTGGCGGAGGCAAGTGGGTGGGGGGTGGCGAGTGCTGACCAGTGGTCGGTGACCACCCACAGACACTGCCCACAGATGCCGCTAGTGGTGTCAGTGGTGGGGGGAGTGGCAACTGGCGCCTTTTCACAGGGGGTGCACTGCCACACTCAGGAGGTGCACGTGCACCTATGTGCACCCCCTACATGTCACCAATGCTACTCATTGACAAGTATATACATCTCCTAAAGCTGCATTATTTTCATTTTTAGTATGTGAAGCCAGAATAACTCTATTTACCATAATTAATATATATTAATAATTTCTAATGTTTTAAGTGTTTAAAGGTATAGACTAGTTGTCCCAAACTGTTTCCATGATTCCTGAACTGTTTGATTCAGGAAAGTGGGGGCTTAAACTGAAAAAAATATTACCATACCAAATAACAGACAATATTTTTCAGTTTTCACAGGAACACTTGCATCTACAGTAAAAAGTCAATCAAGGTTTCTTTTCAAAGGTATTTCAAAATAATGTAATGCTGCTTTCTAGAAGGGTGACCACAAAGAGAATTGTATGGGCACCAGAATACTGGAGGTGTGCTTAAAGACTGAATTGACACTTTTATAGTTAAAAAAAAAATACATATTACACACACACACACACACACACACACACACGAGGAATTGTTTTCTTCCAGTTCCTCTTAACATTCTCTCCTTTTTTGGTACCCCTTAATATGCAACTGTTTTTAATAGCAGCAGAAAGACTATAACTCAGCAATCTTTCCTTGCCCTTTAACCTAAGGGTGGGCAAAATATGGCTGGTGGGCTCGATCTGGCCCATTGCAGGATTTTGTCCGGCCTGCTGTTAGGGTAGCCTGTCACATTTAGCTTTAGTTTCATCTGCCTGAGTGGTGAATTATAGTATTATTCAAACTTTTATTTTATATTCAGCTTTATTTAACCATTGCTTACGTTTTTGTATAGCCTTATTATTTGAACTTTTCTCTGCATTCTAAGCTTGCCTTGAGCTTGCTTTCACACAGATTATTTCTTTTCTTATCACTTTGAGAAAGTTTATGTTATTCTAACATTATCAACATAGGCATGTATAATGTAGGTCTTACTACTAGCTCAAATTAAGTGAACTTGGAACTAACCGACTGAATCAGATGGATGACATGATTGTATATGTTAATGAAAGGTGGTAAGAGGGAACCAACTGGACAGTGCCCAAACTGCAGAGCCCTTTGAATTTTTTGGAGTTGGTGGTCAAATCAAATTAGGAGTCCAGGGCATGCCACAAAAAAGACCAAATTAAGATGTCCGCATGTGATTGGTTTGTTGGAACAAAGGAATATGCTGACAGGATAAGAATATAAACAGTATGATGATCACAGGGAAACTAATCAATGGTACTTGGAAATGAAGAGTCATCAAAAGAAAAAGCGTAAAAGGGGGACAACAAAGAAGTTGGGTGTGTGTTGTTATCCAACAACAACTGGACTGAAAAGCAGCCATTACCCACATATGACCACCCTCTACGTCAGGAACTGATTGGTCATCTGTTCTGTGAAGTGGAGTAACAATTGGGGTTGGGTAAGACCACTGAACTAAGTGTTTTTTTCTCTCTTTCTATGTAGAACCTATTAATACATTTAATGTGTTAAAGTTACATTTTGTTAAAGTTACGCTGTCTGTGTATAACATTAGCTTAACAAAACTATAATTATATTTAATGTGTTAATAAAATTATATTTTGGTTAAGTTAAGCTATCTGTGTATAACTTATTCCACATTTGCACTGGGTTAATTATGCTTTAATGATCTGTTAGTGCCATGAGGGTATAACAACCAGGTTGGTCCTTTGACCCCATCCAGCCCAGGTGCAAGAGACAGCTTGGGCTGTGGCATGTTCAGCCACTCCCACCACCCCCAGGTGCACAGCAGTGCTGGGGTGGTGCCGTAGCCAAACTAATGACCCAGCCATGCCAGTGGCAGTGGCTCTGCTGCCACTGGACCTAGCCTCACTGCCCGGACACCTCAGCAAGTCTTTCCTACACCCACTGCCAGGAGCTGGACCCATGTGGGCAGGGTGTGTGGCTGGGATGGGGCCACAGACAAGTGGGGAGCACCGTTTGAGAGCAGGAAAGGCAGGCAAGGCCAGGATTGCAGGGCAGGTTGTGGAGCAGTGACAGCGCAGGACCAGGGCTGGGGTAGAGCCATGATCTGCTGCCTGCATGGGTTGGTGGGGATTCCGTGGGCAGGCACCTGCAGGAAGCATATTGCAGGTCTGCCCTGGGCCCTGGACCTGTGCTGTCACCACCCCAAAATCCCAGACCTGGCCCCCGACACAGTTCCCAGCCCCCCTGCAGCCCCATCCTGTCTACCTACCCATGCAAGTCCCAGCCAGTCTCCATGGAGACCCCAGGATTGCTGGTCAGTGACAGTGCAAGGCCGGGGCCTGGGCCAGAGCCATGACCCACTGCCTGTATGCCCCTGCAACAGGCATTGGTACTACAGCCAAGAAGTGGATTGCGTCTCTGCCCTGGCCATAGGCAGGCAGCCAGCTGCTTCTGGGGCCCCATCCAGGATCACAGAGTGGTGACAGTGTGGGTCTGGGGCTGGGGCCTGGGGTAGAGCCACAACCTGCTCCTTCCATGCCCCTGCCTACAGAACCTGCACCCATCACAGGGACATGTGGGCAGTGGATCACAGCTCTGCACCAGGCTCAGGCCCTGGGCTGTCACTGCCCTGCAATCTAAGCCTCACCCACTCATCCTGCTCCCGTACACCACTCCCCACTCACCCACAACCCCATCCCAGACACTTGGCATTATGACAAATATAAATATTTTTTTGCTCGCACAGGGACCTCTTAGGGAGTTTTTGTGAGCTGGGTGGAGGAAATGGGGTGCTGACCAGCCCATGACAGCTCACCAAAACTTCCTGTGTGTCCCACAGGCCAAAATAACTGCCCACCCTTGCCTTAATCCCTACTTTAAAGAATCATAGGTTTGGAATGGACCTCAAGGGTCAGCTAGAACAACTGTCAGAAACCCTTCAGAGCGGGAGGCCATTTTAACCCTTCAGAGTGGGAGGTGCCCAGGAGATTAGTTAGTGAGGCACTGAAGAACAGAATTGGTGAGACAGGAGTCCAGGAAGGGTGGTCATTCCTAAAGGGAGCAATCCTATGGACACAGAAGAAGACAATCCCATTGCGCAGGAAAGGGAGAAAGGGGCCAAGAAATCCTCTTGGTTGAACAGGGACATGAGGACACTTTGACATCAAGCCAGGTGATGTGCACAGGTAGTACCCAGGTAAGTGACAGGGGCCAGGGCAGGCTTAGGAACAAGGGGACAGGACGAGCACCTACAGGAGGCCTCAAATGCCTCTACACAAGTGCTTGAAGCATGGGGAATAAGCAGGAGGAATTCGCCCTCCTGCTAGCTAGTAAACACCCAGACCTAGTGGGGCTCATGGAAACCTGGTGGGATTCTACCCACGACTAGGCAGTGGACATTGAGGGATACAGGCTGTACAGGTGAGACAGAGCAGGGAAAAGGGGGGAGGGTATAGCGCTATATATCAAAGAGCAATTCACGTCCTCAATGATCAGGATGGGGTCAGAGGAGGGGCAAAATGAGGCACTCTGGGTAAGAATGGAAGGGGGGCGTGGGGAAAGGGACTTGATAGTGGGTGTCTACTACAGACCGCCTCACCAGGGGAACGAGCTGGACCTGGAATTCTCAGATCAGCTCACAGAGGCAGTAAAGTCAAGGGATGTGGTTGTCACGGGTGACCTAAACTACCCAGACATCTGCTGGGAGGAGCAGTCAGCCAGGCCTGACCGCCCACGTAGGTTCCTAGCCAGGATACAGGACCTCCACCTAACCCAGGAGGTGCATAGTCCCACCAGGGGAAATGCCTTGTTGGATTTGGTCCTTGCTGCAGGTGACTATGACCTGGTGAGGAGTCTGCAGGTACTTGATCACCTGGGCGACAGTGATCATTGCCTGCTGGAATTTACTATCCAGCGCAGGGTGGTGAAAGCAAACAGCAAGGCAGAGGTCCTCGACTTCAGGAGGGCTGACTTCTGTAAGCTAAGAAGGTTAGTAGGAAAGGCATTGGGGTCTCAGAGCTTCAATGAGATGGCAGTCCAAGACAGGTGGTTGTTTCTCAAGGAGACGATCCTCTGAGCTCAAAGGGAGTCAGTCCCAATGTGCACCAAGTGGGGCAGAAGTGCTAAGAAGCCCCCATGGCTCAGCAAAGACATCCAGGGATGCCTGAGGGCAAAAAAGGAGGCATACAAACAGTGGAAGCAAGGGGCTATCACCAAGGAGGATTACACCTCCATTGCTCAGGACTGCAGGGAGGCTGTTAGGAAGGCCAAGGTAGAGATGGAGCTAGGGCTAGTGACCAGAATTAAGGATAATAAAAAGTGCTTTTTCAAATACATAGGAAGCTAGAAGAAGGCACCGAGTAACATGGGGCCCCTACAGGATAAGCTTGGCAATCTGGTGACTGCAGCAAATGAAAAAGCTGACCTCTTTAATGAAGTCTTTGCCTTCATATTCCTGAACAGGGACATCTCCCCCACTAGAACTGCGGACGGACCCAGGGGAGGCACCACCATGCCTAGGGTCAGGGATGACTTAGGGAACTTTTGGAGGGGCTGAATGTGTTTAAATCAGTAGGTCCAGATGCTCTTCACCCGAGGGTGCTGAGCAAATTAGCGGGGGTCATAGCAGAGCCCCTGGCACAGCTCTGTGAGTGCTCATGCGGCACTGGCCAGGTACCAGATGATTGGAAAAGGGCCAATGTGGTCCCCATTTACAAGGAGGGGAGAAAAGAGGACCCCGGCAATTATAAGTCAGTCAGTCTTACCTCAGTGCTTGGGAAGACCTTTGAGAAAATTATCAAGGAGCACATTCCCAAGGGCCCAACAGGGGAGGTAATGCTCAGGGGCAACCAACATGAATTCATTGAGGGCAGGTCCTGCCTAACTAAACTGGTTTCTTTTTATGATCAGGTCACAAAGTCCCTGGACGAGGGTGTCAGGGTGGATGTCATCTTCCTGGACTTTAAGAAGGCTTTTGACACTGTTTCTCACCACATTCTCTTGAAAAAAACTTGGTGACGGTGGCATTGATGCTTACACAGTCAGATGGGTGGCAAATTGGCTAGATGGTCGCACCCAGAGAGTGATGGTGGACGGTTCCGGAGGGATGTGGGCAGTAGAGTCCCCCAGGGATCAGTCCTGGGGCCTGTACTGTTCAACATCTTTATCAGCGATCTGGATGTGGGTGTGGAATGCATGCTGTCCAAATTCATTGATGACACCAAGTTGTGGGGCAAAGTGGGCATGCTGGAGGGGAGGGACAGAATCCAGCTAGATCTAGACAGGTTACAGAGGTGGGAGGATAAGAATAGGATGGAATTCAACACAGACACATGCAGGGTACTGCATTTAGGGAGAAGGAACCAGGAACACACTTATAGGCTGGGGAATACCCTTCTTGTCAACATGGTGGCAGAAAGGGATCTTGGAGTTGTTCTTGAGTCCAGGATGAACATGAACTGCCAATGCGAGGAAGCGGTCAGTAAGGCTAACCGCACCTTGTCATGCATCTACAGATAAATCACAAGCAGGTCCAGGGAGGTGATCCTTCCCCTCTATGCAGCATTGGTCAGGCTGCAGTTGGAGTACTGCTTCCAGTTCTGGGTGCCGAACTTCGAGAGGGATGTGGCTAGCACTGAGAGGGTCCAGAGAAGGGCCACTCGCATTGTTAAGGGGCAGCAGGGCAGGCCCTACGAAGAGAGGCTAAAGGGCCTGAACCTATTCAGCCTCCATAAGAGAAGGCTGAGAGGGGATCTAGTGGCCATCTACAAACTCACCAGGGGGGACCAGCGGGAACTGGGGGAGGCTCTGGTTCCCTGGGCACCACTCAGGGTTACTAGGAATAACAGCCACAAATCATTAGAGAGAAGGTTCAGGCTGGACATCAGGAGACATTACTTTACAGTCAGGGCTGCCAGGCTCTGGAACGTGCTCCCAAGTGAGGTGGTACTCTCTCCTACCTTGGGGATCTTCAAGAGGAGGCTGGAGAGATATTTGGCTGGGGTGATATGATCCCAGCACCCATTCCTGCCCGAAGCAGGGGGTCAGACCTGATGATCTGTTTAGGTCCCTTCTGACTCTAAGTACTATGATACTAGGGAAATCCAGGAAAGCCTAGGGGCAAAAAAGGAGGTATATAGGCTGTGGAAGTAGGGGGTAGCAACCAAGGCAGAGTATAACTACTTGGCCTGCACTTGCAGGGAGGCAGTCAGAAAGGCCAAAGCAGAAATGGAACTTAGGCTTGCAACAAAAATTGAAGACAACAAAAAGTCCTTCTTCAGGTATATAGGGAGCAAAAAGAGGGCACAGGGTAGCACAGGATCCCTACAGGACAAACTAGGGCAATTAGTGACAGATAGGGGGGGACAAGGCTAAGCTCTTCAATGAGTTTTTTGCCTCTGTATTCCTGAACTCAGACCAGGACAAAGCACCTGATTGGATCATAGACAGGCACAAAAGCAAAACCAGCCCACCAACTGTTAGTGCCGACTTAATGAAGAGACACTTGGAGGGGCTGGATGTGTTTAAGTCAGCAGGCCCAGATGATCTTCATCCAAGGCTGCTGAAGGTATTGACCAGTGTCATATCTGAGCAACTGGCACTGCTGTTTGAGCACTCATGGTGCTCAAGTCAGGTCCCAGAGGACTGGAAAAGGGCCAATGTGGTCCTTATTTTCAAAAAGGGGAGGAAGGAGGTTCTGAATAACTATAGACCGGTTAGTCTCACCTCTATCCTTGGGAAAACCTTTGAAAAAATTATTAAGGATCACATTTGTGGGAGTCCAGTGGGGAAAGCAATGCTAAAGGGCAACCAGCACGGATTCATAGCAGGTAGATCCTGCCTGACCAACCTTGTTTCCTTTTATGACCAGGTCATAAAATGCTTAGACACAGGAATCAAGGTAGATGTTATTTACTTTGATTTTAAGAAGGCCTTTGATACGGTATCTCATTCTATTCTCACAGACTAACTGAGAGGTTGTGAAGTAGATGATTACATGGTTAGGCAGGTGGCATTTTGGCTTAGGAGTTGCACCCAGAGAGTGATGGTGGATGGGTCGGTATTGACCTGGAAAGATGTGGGTAGTGGAGTCCCACAAGGCTCAGTCCTTGGGCCAATACTGTTCAATGTCTTCATCAGTGACTTGGATGAGGTCATGGAAAGCACTCTGTCCAAATTCACAGACGATACCAAACTAGGGGGTAAAGTTAACACACTAGTAGGTAGGGAATGAATCCAGGAGGATCTGGACAGGTTGGAAAAGTGGGCGGATGCAGTTAGGATGCAGTTCAATAAGGACAAGTGCAAGATGCTGCACCTAGGGAGAAGGACTCACCAGTATGCTTACAGCCTGGGGGAGGACCTTCTCAGAAGCATGGCAATGGAAAGGGATCTCGGAGTCATAGTTGACTCCAAGATGAACATGAGTCATCAATGTGACGAAGCAATCAGTAAAGCCAACCACACTTTATCATGCATTATCAGGTGCATGACAAACAGGTCCAGGGAGGTGATACTTCCTCTTTATGCAGCTTTGGTCAGGCTGCAGTTGGAGTACTGCATCCAGTTTTGGGCACCACACTTCAAGAGAGATGTGGACAACCTCAAGAGGGTTCAGAGGATGGCCACTTGTATGGTTAGGGGCCTGTAGGCAAAGCCCTATGAGGAGAGATTGAGGGCCCTGGATCTCTTCAGCCTCCGCAAGAGGAGGCTGAGAGGAGATCTTGTGGCCACCTACAAATTCATCATGGGGAAAGCAGCAAGGAAAAGGAGATGCTCCGTTTACCAGAGCACCCCTCGGAGTAACTAGGAACAACAGCTACAGACTGATGGAGAGCAGATTTAAGTTAGACATCAGGAAGAACTTCTTTACAGTGAGGGTTGCCAGAATCTGGAATGGGCTTCCAAGGGAGGTGGTTCTCTCCCCTACCTTGGGGGTCTTTAAAAGGAGGCTAGACATGCACCTGGCTGGGGTAATCTGACCCCAGCACTCTTTCCTACCCAGGGCAGGGGGTTAGACTCGATGATCTGCTAAGGTCCCTTCGGACCCAAACATCTATGAACAGACCTACCTCTCAAAGTGGGCCGCCACTGCTGACCCAGCCAACCTTGCCATTGCTGCTTCCTCTGCTGTTGTTCTTCCCAGCAGTGCTGACTTCCCCCAGAATTAGTGTAGACGTTCCCCTCTACCAAATCACTGAGGACACTGGGCTTCACAGGCCAGATCTGATTATTTGACAGGCTAGATCTGGCCTGTAGGCCATAGTTGCTGACTCCTAATCTAGTTCAATTCCCTGCACAGATGCAGGATTTGTATTTTGTAAACTATCCCAAATAAATGCCTATCCAGCATCTCTTTGAAAACCTCTAGTGAATGATATTTCACAACTTCCCCAGGCAGCTTGCTCACTGTTGTACTGCTCTTACAAAAGAACTGTGCAGGTCCTCCTTTTCCTATTCTTCCTTTTAAGAAAAAAAAAAAAAGTGTACTTTGTAAAAATTTAAAAACAAACAAACCCCTAACTTTTTATTTTCTCAATAATATATATTTATATGTGTAGATTTAAAAAAATGACATTATCATAAATATAAATAATTTTTAGCAATCTGACCAGAAGCGTCAGAATCGTAGCCACATGGACATAGCAAGAGAGGACAACATGCAGCATAAAATCATGGTGATGAAAATGCAATACAATCCAATCTGATGGTCTGTTACCCATGGAATTGCAGTGTGATACCTCATGGACAGGATTAGGACTACAGAGCAACACATGGATCTATTCTGATGCTATTTTCATAGATGAAGATTTAAATTAAAATTAAAGGTTTGAAAAAAGTCCCTGTGGAAGAAGTGCCCCGATTAATGCCCTTTCAAAATAGTCTGTTAGCAAGATCTCCAAAATAATCATGAATCCAGGCCTCTGATTTGAGGAGCATTTCTGACCATTTGAATTATCATGTGCATTTAATATATTTCAGTTAAAAAAAAATCCTCTTAAGAAATTTCAGCTGAAAAAATTGGCAAATAATTTAATATGCTATTTTAATTCAAGCTTGGGTTCTATGCTCAGAACTGAAATAGTTTACACATATACTTTAGGTAGTTGATGGAATTCAAGGAAGGAGTGGATTTAATCAGTAGCTCCTTCACTCCTCCCTTTAATTTTACCCTCAAAAGCAGCAGTCTGGATGTCACTTCCTAACAATTTGCACAATAAGCAGGACAAATGTAGTGAAAACATAAAACATAATTTCATAAGTAAATGCAAACGGGGAGCTAATGGAAACCCTTAAGTAAACTTTTCTGTATCTGCCACTAATTCTACCAATAAGCCAATAAGATGTAGATATATATATGTAGTGGTATTTCATTTTGATAATGGAAAAATGTAGATTTGAGGTTACTTTTTCTAATCTGAAAATTGGGGATTTTTTTTAAACCAGAGAAAACCAGGATCCCTAGTTATAAGTTACATTGTTCTATACTAGTGGTACTTCACCTCTGACCTGTGAGTCTGGTTCAGTCCATAGAGCCAGACCATCTGGTTTAGGTCCAGAAACTTGGTGGTAGGGGATCAGTGGCAATCAAAACTGCCATTGCTCCCTGCTGCCAAAGTCCTGCAGACCACATGACATGGCTCTGTATGCAGGTCTGCTGCCATAGGCACGATCTAGTCTATGGCCCAACTCAGCATAAGGAGGTCAGGGCCATGAGCGCGATATAGTGCATGGAACTGAAGCCTGATCCACCACATGGGGCTGGGGTCACACACCACTAGGGCCTCATGTCAGATTGAGTCCCAACCCAGCATACCAGATTAGGCCCATGAACTGGGCTCTGTCCACAGACCAACCCCACATCACTAATACGGTCTGCAGGGCTGAAAAGCTTGGCATCAAGTAAAAGAGAAAAATCTTCTTTAAAAATGGAAAGAAAAGAATATTCCTGGAAAGCATTGATTTCATAATCTCCAAGTTAAACAGAAAAACATAAATTGAACTTTATGAATTCAGAGAGGCTATAAAACTAAGAAAACATGGTACAATTCTAACACTATACAGAATCCTAAAGCACATCAAAAGTGATGCTAAAGTTTTAAAATCTTGGTAAACCATATATTCTACAGCACATGAAACTTGCAACCAATATTTCTCACTTTCAGTACAGTTATACAACAGAAGAGAAAAAATGCCCTAACACACTGCTCTAAACACACATAGCAAGACTGTTACTCATATTCAAAAAACAATATGAAAAGAAAGGATTTCAAAAAACAATTAAAAGCAAACAGAAGCACAATCAGTGTTTTCTAATTTTCAGTAACAAATACATTTTGCAGGGAAAATGTACTTTAGAGCAACCCTAAATAAAAATCTATATAATTAAGGGAAAGACCATTGCTTCAAACAGATTGACTGTCTTTAACAAATTTCTCTCTTTCTAGCTACTCAGATATGCTATATTTCCTAATTATCACCTTTTAAGGGCCATCTGGGCCCCATTCCTCACCATCAGGGGGCAATTCCATTTGCATTGTTCATAGGCTTAGTCATGATCAAGTAGTCTGGTGGTAAAGTTCATTAGAAATTAGAAGAAAAGCATTAAACCTCACACAGTAAACCAAGTATCTGATACGTAGATACCCACAGGAGAGATAAGCATTTAATACATATTCTCACACAACTTAACAAGTCTTCAATGAGCATTTTTTTCAAACTGCTTAAAATAACATTTAGCCTGGTCCCTGACCAGGTACATAATGAAAATTTGATTAAGTCTCCACATTTCAAAATATTTTTCAATTAAAGCAGCATAACCATAATCCATTATGTCTTTAAATCTGAAAAGTCTATGAAAACTAATATAATAATTTTCTTATTTATTTTACTGCTCACAAGTGGTTTGCTACTTTCTAGAAAGCCAAAGATGGGAATTTCCCTAAATTGTCTTTTCTGTTATGTGATGAAAGGTGTTCTCTATTGTTATACAGTGAACAAAATTATCATGAATTCTCCAGCAGGGCAATATAAACGTGCATGGGACGCACAGATTGGACCTTCCAGGAAGTACCTGACCTATGGCTGTGTTATATGATGTAGGTCAATCATTTCATAATACGACTGGGAGTGGTACTTAAAAGCACAAAGCAAGCTCAAGAAATCTAATCCATATGCATCCGTTAATACTAAAGTTCACAGGATGACAGTAGGACTGGAAGGGATCTCACAAGGTCATTTAGTCCAGCCCCCTGCTGAAGGCAGGATCATCCCTGATTAAACTATCCCAGCCAGGTGTCTGTCTAACCTACTCTTGAAAACTTCCAAGGATAGAGATTCTACAGTTTCTCTAAGTAACCTGTCCCAATGTTTGACCGCTCTCACAGTCAGGAAGTTCCTCCTAATCTCCAACCTAAATTTTCACTGCTGCAGCTTCAGGTCATTGTTTAGTCCTGTCCCCAGAAAAGGCCATCTCCATCTTCTCTGTAACTGCTCTTCAGGTAAAGACTGTTATCAAATCCCAACTCAGTCTTCTCTTCTCCAGGCTAATTACTCCTAGATCTTTCAGTCTTTCCTCATAAGTC
Source organism: Alligator mississippiensis (assembly GCF_030867095.1). Classification (NCBI taxonomy): domain Eukaryota; kingdom Metazoa; phylum Chordata; order Crocodylia; family Alligatoridae; genus Alligator; species Alligator mississippiensis. The sequence continues at coordinate 364,414,843 of NC_081824.1, forward strand.
TCGTCTCCCAGGCCTCTGATCATTTTTGTTACTCTGCAATTCCAAACTGTCCACAGTCTCCTTGAAGTGTGAGCCCAAAACAGAACTCCAGTTGAGACCCACCAGTACTGAATAGTGGTAGAATCATTTTCCTTGATTTGCAAGTGACATTCCTGTTGATACAACCCAGAATGCTGTTGGATTTTTTTTGCAGCAGGAGAACACCGTTGGCTTATATTCTGCTTCTGGTCCACTGTAACCCACTAGTCCTTCTTTGCAGTACTACAGCTTAGCCAGTCATTCCCCAGTCTGTATTTATGCATGCACTTATTCTGTCCCAAGTGCAGGACTTTGCACTTATCCTTGTTGAATTTCACCGGATTGATAGCAGATCATCTCTCCAGCCTATTCCTGTCATTCTGAATTCTATCCCTGCTCTCTGGGCTATCTGCAATACCACCTAATTTCGTGTTGTCTGCAAATTTGCTAAGTGTGCCTTTGATCCCACCATCCAAATTATTAATGAAAATATTAAACAACTTTGGACCCAGGTCAGACCCCTGGGGATACCTTGGAGTCCAGCCCACTTGATACCTTGTCCCAACTAGACATTGAGCACAATGATCCAACCCATTGCGTTTCCACCTTACAGGACTTACATCTAGCCTTTATTTCCTTAGTTATTCACCTTAACCAGACTGTCATGAGACACCCACCCCTACCATCCACAGAGGCTGTCACCTTATTATAAAAGTAATCAGGTTGGTCGGGCATGACTTGCTTTTGGTGAATCCATGTTGGCTGTTCCTGATCACCTTGTTCTCCTCCAGGTGCTTCACAATGGATTCCTTGAGGACCTGCTCTGCAATTTTTCCAGGTATCAAGATCAGGTTGACTGGCTTGTAGTTCCCCAGATCCTTCTTCTTCCTTTTCTTATGATCAGCACTATATATTTGCCCTTCTCCACTCATACAGTTGTGCACCCATATTAAAGACATAATGCCTCAATCTGCTATTTCTTTAATGAAAACTGAGTGCAACATCTGGGTTTTTGGTGATTTATCACTGAGACACTACTTGCGCATCCAGAATAGACTGATCCACAGACTTCTCTCAGCATATTATTTAACACTGGTTATATCTCGATCCATTTCCCTACTCACTAGAAAAAACAAAATTCCTATCTTGAAAATGAATCTCCTCAATGCTATAAACCCCATACAGACACCCAGCAATTTATTTGTTATTCAAATTAATATTCATATTAATTTTATCTTTTGGTTAACTAGAAATCAGTTTGTTCATTCAAGGGGTTTGGGGGGTATGCTTTTCGGTATTTATCTAAGCCTTTTAGTGGACTAAAAAGGATGTCGAAATTAATGCAATTTTGCTTTATGTATCAAATACAAAACACATGCAGTACTGTCTCAAGCAGCTTTAAATGATAGCTTTCCATTGGCAACTATCAAGACTGCATAAAGCACATTCATCAGTATGATGATGGAACTAAGCAGTTAGCTAGTAGATCTATTCACTTAATAGTGAATAATATAATGGTGATTGTGTGTGTTTACATAATTGGGGCATATCAATTAAAGATTGATCCAAGTCATTATGTTCAGACAGAGGCGTTTGCTTTGGATCCACCTGTAATTTTACTCTCTCATCATGGCACCATTCATTGGATATTATGCCCATCTTTTGGAACTATGGAGCTACCTTCACACACTCTCCAATCTTCAGTTTAAAGTATTCTATGGCTGAGGAAGGCACCAGACCAGGATAGTTAATCTATTTTCTCCAACTGTTTAATGAAAAGTAAATAAAAAACCACGGTCTTATATGTACCTCTTTCTCCTGAATGGGATATAGCAATCCCTTGTGTTTCAACGTGCTTTAACTCCCTGTCAGCAGACTGACAGACCCGTCAAGTACCATTTGAATTTATTGTGAAATAGTAGATTTAGAAGTCTTAAATCCTTTTCTATAAGATGAACAGAAGAACTTCTGATTCAGCATTTTAGTCCAACATAAATAAAACTTCATAGATCACTTATTATTTTGATTGTGATGTGAACAGATTGGGGTTGGGGTAAAAGGTTACAAGGCAGGTCCCCTTGTTCTAAAAGATACTCTAAGGTGGACAAAATCCAGTGTTGGACAAAACATTACTTTATCTGAAAAGAACTGTAGGTATGGTCTTTTGATTGAAAGCACTTCATAATACTTATTCTTCTTGTCAGGTTATGGCTAGGGGAAAAATATCTAATTGTCAGGGGGGAAAAACCAAAGCAGCTTCAGCTAAGGGTTGTAATTATTAGTGCCTGAAGAATGAGATTCCTGTTCCAGTGGACAATATGTACTGACAGCTAGGTGATCTCTATTGTTAAACAATCTTGGAGTTATATGCAGATGCAAAACCAGGGGCAAAGGTTTGTCACTTGCGAAAGTGAAACCAGGCTTTATTCTTTTTATTCAGTTTTGTGAAATCCCACTGGAAGATATTCCAGAATTTCAGAAGGTATTCTATGATGGAAAATTACACTAGATTTCTCGCTTCCCTATCACACTATATAAACCAAATTTCCCATATTCTTTTATTTTCAAAGCTAAAATTTTCTACATTTCAATAAAAAATTCATAAGATGCTTGCAAAAGCAAGCTTCCATTTCACGTTCCAGACCATTACACAGTTGTAATCTTGGCAGAACCAGATGCAAAGAGGACCCAGTGTAAGTTACTTTGTAAGAGTTTTTTTCTACTACTCAGTTGGTCTAATAAAAGATTTGACATCTACTCAAAGAACCCTGCCTGCCTATGTCCTTAGACCAACACAGCTACAACCAAAAACCCAGCAACTTTGTAAGAGTCCGATGCATGCTTACAAAATGAAGATACTAAGTCCTGAAATTTCAAAAGAGGACAAAATGGGGACCCAAGGTCTTTGGCTTTCAGAGATACCTTTGCTAGAAGAGAACCATTTTCTGTTGAGAGACTCTTATCAGAAGCTCACATAAAATGGAAGAGATTGGAAATCTGCCACAAAGTGAAGGCCTGCAGCTGACAATCAGACCTGACAATGACAAAAAAAGTCAGATCTGGCTGTGTTGACAGATTTCCTTGAGGTCTATCCAGCAAGTTCTCAAGGGAAAGCTCCTGAATGTGAAGGGCTAAACTTTCTATCCAAAAATCTCATTCTCCTGACAGGGATGAACTAACAACAGACGGAAACCTCTTGTCTTCCTGGAGACACAGAAAACTTGTGGATGCTTGGGGAAGTGTCACAGCCATAACACCGCTTTTACAGATTTACTTGCTAAATTTAGAGGCACGTCAAATTAAAAACTGAGGAAAGAGAGAAGATACTCTTTAAACTAGATTGGCTTCCCCTTCTAGATTACTTCTAGGGTCCATTTGTAAGAGGCAGAATTAGCCTGTTTTGTTATGCTGTACAGTAACTAGGCCTCATAATGTCAGTCTGAAAAAAGTCTGTATCCATTGGTGATAGTGCCCAACTACTTTCTTTTTTGGGGATCTAAGCTATAGCCATGTTGGACTAAAATTTTAACATCTAGTTTATGGCCCCCACAGCCAGCCTGCCACCTGATGCCTCCAGCCTGCCTTTGTTACCTGCTACTCCTCTAAATTTGCATTCCTATAGAATAGCTTTCCAATACTGGCTTTTTCATACCTGAGAGATTTCTGACCATCTTGATTTCTTTTTCTTTTTCTTTTTTTTTTTTTGACCTGAAGGACGCGTATGTCCGAACGCTTGCAGAGAACATCTTTTTTGCAACTATTTAGTTGGTCTAATAAAAGATACTGTCTCTACCCAAAGAGTTCGTCTGCCTGAGTACTTTCTGGCATCTCTAAAGAATACAGGACCAGAGGACTGATGATAAGACCTATGCTGAAACAGTCTGGAGTGACAAATGCCTGTATTTTTTTCCTTTTCTTTCAGTCTTTCTTTCTTCCTTTCCCTACAGACACATGTACAAAGAACTGGCTTATCAAAACTGTAGCTTTTACTGGACTAGAATATGCATGCTTTGGTATATTTCTTTATTATTTTCACAGAATAGTAAAACTTCAGTATAAATGTAAACCCTGGACGGATATATAAAGCTAACAAATGCACTAAAAATACCATGGCTGTGTCACAGAATTACCTTACTACTTAGCACTACACAAGGAGTATGTTTTCATAGTTGTGTTGAGTTTCAGCTACCTGGCTCCTACGGACTTTAATGGGAATCACACAGCTAAAACTCCATGCACCACTTTGACACTTCAGAGTAATTTTTCAGTCCCCCTGAGAAGGTCATAGAAATATTAAAAACTAAAGTATTCTCCAAAGATCTCAGATTAAAGGCTTGCATTAGACTTTATAAAATGATTGGTCAAATACATAATGCACTCTTAATGTTCTAGCTCCTGGTTTGTTTTCTTTATAAAAAACCTTTGTGATGCTTTGCACAAAAGGAGACAGAAGAGTAAAGAACAGCACACCATGGTAGCACATGAAGGAAAGGACATATAGAAAAGTAATGTGGTATACTTTTGCTATAGCTAGATTACTGCCTAATTTTGGGAATTATAAATTATTGAAAACAGGGTACTATGACTAAAGTGTTTTTTTACCTTACCATAATACTTGATATAAAGCAAACACTATCATACCAGTAGTTCCCTCTGGCATGTTCTGTTCTTGTTGTCTCTATGTACAATCCAACTTGAAAAAACTGGTGATACGTAGGGGGTGCACGTGTACCCCGAGTGTGGTGGTGCACCCCCTGCGAAAAGGCGGCACCTGCGGATGGTCACTGCTCACCACCCCTCACCACCCCCCACCTCACCGCCAACACCGCCAGCAGCATCTGCAGGTGGTCCACAACCACCGCTGGCTGCCGCTGCCGACCGTGTCTGTGGTTGGTCGCTGACCGCTGGTCGGTGCTTGCCACCCCCACCCCCCACTGCTGACAGCGCTGTGGCAGCCCCACACTTGCTTCCGCCGCCAGTGGTGTCTGTGGGTGGTCGCCAACTGCCCCCCCCCACCAACAGGCCTGCGGCAGCTCCCCACTTGCCTCCACCATGCTCCCATCGCCGCTAGTGCTGCCACCACCTGCGGGAGTTCACCATGCCTCCCCAGCCTTTGGGGGCACACTGTGTTCATGCTTGAAAATCCATTAAAATAAAATTAATGTGCATAGCTTAATCAATCTTAGTGATTTTAATTTTGTGACAAGATGAACTAGCTTCTGTGATGTAAAAGAAGATAGGAATTTACTGTGCGTCAGCTGCCCCATGATAATTGCCATACCCATGCTCTTACTCTGAGGTACATGGAAACAAACCATGAGAGCTTAACTCTCTTTCACTGGAGGGCAAGGTACCACAGTTTACCTTTCCTTGACTACAAAATAACAGCATACACATAAACAGTTACCATGGAAAAACTGATGTTTTCTCCACCTCTACCCTTTTTACCTTGTAGTAACTAGCTCTCTACACATACCCCATGGTTGGTTTTCTCACAGTTAACAAAATCAACTGAATTTGGTGTTCACACACATATATCAACTTAACTCAAAACACACACTGATATTTCCTGCATTCCAGTGGTGATGCAAATTCTCCTTTCTCCCCAAACTTTCTTACCAGAGAGACACAACTTTCATCTCCTTAGTAAACAAGTTTTTAAATCTTAACACATCAATTTATCTCAGCAAATTGCAGCTTTGCCTGTACCAAAATAAATTTGAAGTGCAGTCTCAGTTCTTGCAATACACTTTCCAGTATACAGGTCTGCAATATGGAAAGAGTAAAAGCAGTGCTGGGGTGGATAAAAAAATACAAAGGAGGTTTAGGTTGTATTTTCTTTGTAAATAAGGGGAAAAGCAGTTGCTTAAGGCCAGATCCAAAACAAGACATAGATGCCTACAGTGCAACATAGGAGAAATGTAAATAATTTAATCCATGCATAGCATGAAGTAGGATGCAGTTTATGAAAGCCCATGCCTCTCTGAATGAGCTAGTCTGCAAGGTGCTACCCTGCCCTGCCTTCTACCTGATTGAGACCAAATGAGTGATTCACAAAAGTCACCTATCTGCTTTGGCACCTATGTATCATAGGGGCCTAAGTTTTTGCCACTAAAGTTACTTAGGTACCGAGGCTAGGGACAGACATTCAAAAAGCCTGAGCCTGAATTGATTCAATCTTTGCAGGTTAGTCTAACCTAGCTAGGCTAAATCAGTTTTGTAACTGGACAGAAAACCCACAAATGCAGGCACATGCCTGCAGTGGCTCAGGCTAAAAGCTGGGGGGTGCTAGAGCAGCCCTCCCTTCCTTCCACAGCATGGAGCCAAGGAGGACGTGGCCAGGCTCCTGCAGGAGCTCTGATTAGCCCAGCAGGGAATTGATAACAGTGTTTATCACCCAATTAAGAAAACAACAGAGGGACATTAGCAACTACTTGGTGATTCTGCCTGTGGATTCAGCACTGACCTAGCCAGTATGTGGTCTGCTAACTAATACACAGACACCTTCTCAGCAAAGCAGAGGGGAGGGGGGAATTCCTGCTTAGCAGTGAGTGGTGAGGGGAGGCGGGGAAGCAGCTGCAGCCAGGAAGCAAAAGGGAGAGGCCACCCCTGCTGTGGAAGAGAGCAGGGATGGCTCCACCCAGCCCAGAGAACATGCCAGGATGCTGGGGGTATTTGGTTCATCTTAAACCAGGAAAGGGTCTGGGACAGATATTGCAGAAACCGGTTTGAGCCAAATCAGTTAATTCTGATACTACGTTCAACCAGGTTTATCTCAAACCAGTTTCAGCCATTTTCAAACTGGTTTACTTGCACTGAACATCTGTTCTGTTCAAGGTTTAAACCAGTTTCGGACCACTTAAACAGGTTTGTGTGTAATGTCTGTCCCTAGGACAAAAGTTTTACTACTATGTATACCCATACTGCCACCATCTTAGCTGAGCCAAATGTTTAGGGGCCTACTCATGTCTAAAGCTGTATAGGACTCATAAACTAAACACTGGTGTGTGGGGCCAGGCTGTAAACCCAATCCAGACCATAAACCCAATCCAGACTGACCACAGAGCCAGCATGCAGGGCCAGTATGAGAAAATGCTGCAATCAGTGCATGCCCTGGATCAGCCCTGTGCTGCGTGCACCCCACATACCTGGCCAAGCCCTCTGCACCACATGCAGCATGTGCCATCCTCAGTCTGGGGCTTATGCTACACAGGTCATGTGCTATATATGATGCCAGATTGGCCCTACATACTGACTTCTGTGATCTTAATCTGGACTGGCCCTGGAGCCAGCACACGGGGCCTGTCTGGTGCAGGTGCTGCATGCAATACACACCCTGGGCCAGCCCCTTATCTGTCAGTGTTGGCACATGCTGCCTATGATGTGCAGTGTTGGTCTGAGACCCAGAAGCTGGATTTGTAGGGCTCCATGGGCCAGATTCAGCTGTCAGGCCATATTTTTGATACCCCTATACTAGACTATTACATAAAGAAAGACACCATGATCACCCCAGTCACCTGTACGTGATGTGATGACTTACGTACCTACACCTAGGCACGTTTTAGGTTGTGAATTGCAGTCTCACAAAGACAGAGAAGCACCTAAGGTCAGGGAAAGAAGGTGGATTTCAGACACACACCTGTCTTTAGTATATTCTGATATCTGGTTTTGTTGTCCCCTCTGCTCATAGTACTTCATATTTGACAAATCTTTGGGCATGTAAGTCTTCCCCATTTAAAGTTTAGGGTACTGAAGAACCTAACTTGGGTTTTTTAATGTGACTTGCAGATTTATGTGCCTATTTTGGGGGCATGGAAGATGTTCAGCAATGCTATTCCTAAAATCCAGTAAGAAGATGACTCTAAAACAGTGGTCACCAACTAAGAGATCTTGATCCACTGGTAGATCTTGGAGCCTCTTGCGGTAGATCTCAGAGCCTCTTGGAGTCAATCCGAGGCTGAGGTGGGGGGCTGAGTGTCCGTGTGCATGCACATGCACACCCCAGCCCAGCAGGTCAGTTTGTGGGGGATGGAATGGGCGGGGACTAGATCAAGGCCCCCACGGTGAGCAACAGTGCCACAGAGGCAAGAGCAGGGATAAGTTGAGTGGGTCCCCGGCTGGGTGGGGCTTACCTGCTGGGGAGGTATGTCCCCAAATTATTTTTTCTCCTTTTGCCTTGATCTGCCCCCCTCTCTTCCCTCCCCACAGACTTACCTGCTGGGCAGGGGGGGGAGGGTGGCAGCAGCAGTGCACCATAGATCTTGGGTTGCTTTTAAATGCTAACGGTAATCTCCTACTTGAAACGGTTGGAGACCAGTGCTCTAAAATAATTAACTCATTCCTCATTTGCTGTTGTCATAGGCATTGCCATATAGAAAGTCTCTTTCTGATATGTTGATTTCAAACTGGTATCGCTGATGAAAACAGCAGAGTAAAGAGCTGCATTATAGACATTTTGTTTATAGCTGAAAGCTAGTCTTAGGTGCAAATGATGGAAAACTGCAAATTGAGTGCTCTTGCCATTGAAAAGCCAATACAGAGCTACTGCATCAGGAATAAAATGGCATCTGTATATAGGACTACTTGACAAGAATCTTGATCAACTATTAACGTAAGATAAAAACACTTAAGAGTCTAATCACTGTTGTGCTGCCCTGGCAATATATTTTTTTTAAATAAAAAGAATTACACATTCTGCAGTTCATAAACTTCCATAATTCAGTTATACTTTATATCTGCCACAGCTAAATTTAAAAGAAAGAAAAATGGATTTTTACATTAGAAAATTTCATTTCAGAGCCACAGCCTTCCAAGAAGTGAAAATAGCAGCCTTCAGCAGGATGTGGGACCCCAGCTTATAAACTGGTGTGTGTCTACAGACTGTGAAATGTTTTCTGTTTCTGTCTGCATCCAAATCATAAAATATGTAGTTTATAGACAAGCAAAAATTTGCATCAGTCAGCTCACCACCTAAGGAAATGCATAGTAACTTGTAAAAAAATCAGTTCCAAAAATACTTTTTGGGGTTCTCATAAGATCCAGAGAATTCTCTTCTTGGCATCATAGCTGAAAAATTAAACCAACAAAATGGTGTAGTATATACACACTTAGCGCGCGCGCACACACACACACACACACACAATTAATTGCATTACATAGTTCTTGAGCTAGAAAGTAGAAAGTAACTAAGCTGAAGTTGTGTTCAGCATAAAATCTTAAGCACAAAGGAAAACCCTGACGGACCCTAAATAAGTGTTACCATCTTACGGAATTTACATGAAAAATGACAGTAATCATTACATGATTGATATATTAACACAAAAAAGCAAATTTTTACCCATTATATCACATGAAAGGCAAATTGATGTATAATTAACAACTGACTGGTGTAAATTCTTTTACATCTTTTAATTGGTGTTAGATTAGAACTAAATTTTCTTTTATCTCACTTTTTATATGCAAGCTGATCTTCTCAGTAGCATGTCAGAGTTCTCATTAATTAAAGTTTTCAATGGAGAACTTCAGCAGTGGCTCAGATACCAAAATACATTACTTAAGTACCATGAATGGTGCTCTTTTTTGTGAATGAGATACCAAAAACATAAAGTAATGGTTAAAAGTCATTGTATAGGTCAGAGATTCCAATTTTATAATTTCAATAGTTTGCTTTTAAAGGAGTTCAAGGAATGTGCATATGGAACTATCCAGGTGCTGTTCAAGATGGTAGCATATACTTTACAATGGAAAACCCAAATATAAAACATCTTATATGAAGGATGGAAATCAATTCATATAGTTTTCCAAAAATACTGTAGCCCTTCTTAAATTGTTAATGTAAAAAATAAACCACAAAATACATCGACTATCTTTTATGGGAAGTTGACCCAAAATAAAATTTTATGTAGTTAAGGCTTTTTGATAGTTCTTCATCCAACTTTTTTCTCTCTCTATGGGGCAATGATGATTGAAACCTGATGTCTACTGCACAAACAGGCCATAAAACATTTTATGTAGAGGTAAAACAGTAGCCATTAAGTTATGCTATGATGTTTGAGTAGATATGCAGCATGAAAACATGATAAAACAGCCGTAAACTGATTCAGATCAAATGCAATTACAGTGACTTGTCTCAAATGAATGACATGTACTAAATACAGTTACAGCCTTTTGCAAAATTACTTTGGGCAAAGTACCAAGAAAACACTATATCCTCTCTACTAAAGGCAGTTTGCCAGAGAAATTGCAAACACACAGGTTTTAATATCTATGGCCAAAAAGCACTTGGGAACTCATTATGGAAAGGTTAAAAAAAACCTCACGCATGAAAAGATTACTTTCTTCTGATTATAACAACATCCTGAAGAGTCAAACATTTGGGATGTTATAAAGGATTATCCCCAGAGGAAACACAGAGCAAAAACCCAGAACATTGGTTGTCTCTTCTTCCTTACCCATCCTTGGCATCTTATCCCTACAATTCAGTTGGGGAAATAAAAGAATTTATTTCATGTTTTTGCCCAGAAAAATTAAACAACGGACTTGGGAGATACAGGCCTTGACTAGTGAAAAATAGGAAGCCTAGCCTTGCAAAATACTTATCCTTTGGAACTTCCATTATTAAGAAAGGTCTTCCATATTGAAGGAAATCAGGAAGAAGCCTATCACAAGCTATTTAGAGTTTTAAAAAATTCAGACGGCAATATAGGGTTTGGCTTTTTTTGACTTCTTGTTTTTTGACTGCTTAACATAGTTTAAGTGTGAGTTATTGAACCTATTTGTAAGCTTCAATTAGTTAGTCCAAACACCTGGATTTTCCCAGTACAAAAAATCTGACTCAGAGGCCAGTCTCTGAATTTTTGGAATGCTAAAACATTGCTGGGGTAACTTTCAGCTGAAGAGAGTTGCATAGAGAAAGCAACAATAAACTAGACAATAATTTTCCAATGAACCATAAGAAATGTTGCTGTTTATAGCGAAGTAAAAATGTGATGAGTGTTAAAAACTGCAAATCTGAATATAACATATGCAAATTTTAAAAAGAGAAATAAAACAGTAGCCTTATTGTCTAAGAAACTGACTATTAAGTTTTAGGGGGACCTAAGAGGTACAGAAGAAATGACATGATGCTCATTATTACAAAAGGATTTTAATGGCAGTTCAGAAAGTAGCATATGCCAGAAAAAGTACAACAAGGAAACTTCTAAGATTCGAAAGACATGGTGAAGTGAAGTGATAAACCACAATAGTATCATTATGACTCATTTAAACAGAAATGTGCGAGACTGTCATTAAATGTTTTGAAAGTTGTTACTAAACAGCATTATTCACAAGAAGAAAAAAAAGCATCCAACTGCCACTTGTAACTAAGACTATTAGCAGCCTAAAAGAGACCAAAGTACCCAATTTGTTTATTATAACCTTGCCAATGGCACTAATGTTAATGTTAATGTAAAGGTCATATCAGCTTTTCTGGAAAATCTCTTCTTTTCAGGTTTCTATCCTGGACCTAAAAATTAATTCAATCCTACACATAATACTGAAATTTGCTTTCTTCTTAATACATGTTATGGCATCAACTGGAAAAGGGAAGAATATTTTTCCTAACTTGGCAATTAAATTCTTAACCATAAAATTATATGCTAAATGTGAAGATCAGTTACAGAGAATGATAAAAGAAACAGTAACTAACCCAGACCCCTTGTCCTTAAAAGCCAATAAATCTATTCTCCTAAAAACCAGAGCCCACTCAACGGTCTCTCAACTTATTAAAACAGAAAACAACCCTTAAAGTAGTGCCACAGCTTTGTAAGTTACTAGAAGTAAGACCTTACAGACTGTGTTACGACCAGGAAAGAGAAAGGAGGATTAAATTTAACACGTTGTCCATCAGTGCTTCCAGAATGATGCTAGACAACATATGACTGCAGTTTAGAAAACAGTGACTTCACTTCTGAGGCTCCGTACTTCAGAAGAGGATTTTTTTTTGTCCTGGAAATCAGTTCTATAATCTTTTTCTCAGCTTTCTCCAGTTTGCAGCATCCCATCATCTCCCATTAGTGAGTCCCACTAGCCATTCAGTTTCATCAGGGGAATGCCTGTCCCTAGATCATGTGCCCTCTTTCAACATAAAAACAAAGGAAAAGGAATTAATAGAGACAACAATATATAGGGCAATTTGGATGCTAAACAATTTTTTTTTAAAGTAAGAGAACAGCTTTATGTGGCTGGGAATTTCTACCAGGCTTTTCCCTAAAGTTAAACAACAGAAAATGTAATTTTATGAAAACAGTAAAATCTAAGGGGCCTTACAATTCTAGACTGTTTGCCTTTGTTACTGGATCTGGATTCTTACAGTCCTAGAATTCCGTTTGTATCATAAAAACAAAGCTTTCCTTTAATTTCATTTTAATAAATGGATTTCCTTATCAATTTCTGCCAAAAATTGCCTGCCAGCAGTATCTAAATTTCCTTTTCCCATTCCGTACATACTGATCCAAAGATGAGGAATCACCCTCAAAAGAACTAAAGTTAATTGGTTTAAACTTGATGGGGACTTTCTACTTGGAAGCGCACAGAATGCCTTGCACGTCTCCTCAGGAGTTACAAGGTACAATTTTAAAGTAGGCAATGACAAATCTACCCTACAAAAGTACAAAATCATCTTGACCAACCTGGGATGTTTTACTCCAAACAGACCTTGTCAAATAAAACTTGTTAGTAAGTTTCATCCATGGAACCCATCACAGAACCATCTGGAAGGGATATAATGATCTTGAAGAGCATGTTCATTACAACTGTGGCAATACAACCTGACAGAACCAGAGGGAGGTCTACTTGTCTATTCAAATAAATACCATGCACTGCTTCATCAAATTGAGTGTTAACTCAAAATAGATCTCTAAGGTCAGCAAGCTACCAGAATTCCCAAACATTTAATTTTCCTGTGAGCCCATTGAAAGCTGTCCAGGACAAACACCTCTTTAGAGACCTCACGTGAAAGAGAAAGTACCACAGATTGATTCAAATTTATTTTGTCACCAGAGATCCTTAGGCCTCCTGCAGCATATGTGGCAAGGTAATTCCAGCCTCAGTTAGGAACAATAATATATCATCTGTAAAATGCAATGTCCTTTGACTGAGACAGGATGCAGTGATACCTTTCACATTACTGGATGTTTTTATTTGTGGGGCTAACAGCTCAATTATGAATGTGTAAAACAGGGGTAATAGAGCTCACTCCAACTGAGTGCCCCTTAGCTGTGGTAAGGATTTAGACAGCTGATTAGACCACATTCTCTTATTACAAGAGCAGTGCAATTCCTAAGCAAAGTGGACAAAAGTCCTTGAAACACCAAGTGATTTCAGATGCCAAAAAGAAAGCTCCAACTAGCTTAGTCAAATGCTTTTGCCGTATGCAGCAATTCCATATCTACATCCAGTCCATTTACAGTTTAGGAAAAGGAAACAATATCAAGTCATATCTAATGACACTCAGGTGACAAAGGCTACAACAGCATTTAGCTGTAATGAACCTGGACTTTTCTACCAAATATAGATAGCAGTGGTTGAAGCCCATTGACTAAACATTTGATATGTACATTAAAGCCTAGGGTGCACTGCACAAAACATGGATCTTCAATCCCTTTCCCTTTCTCCACAGTAACAGAGGCAGCCCCCCCCCCCCCCCGGGGGAGGGGGGGTCAGATTTCTGAATTTAAAAATAAGTTAAACACTTCCCATAAAATCAGGAGAATGGCAAGTTTAAACTAAAAATGAAATAGGAACCCAAAACTAATTTTAAGGATCTATGACATTTAAATTCTTTCATTGTAGGCTCAGCCTCCCTGGAGACAAAAATTAACAGCTTCTCAGTTGTAAAATATCTGTCTGTTATCATACTGGACACATCACTGCTACCCTGATGTAAAACAGAGCAAAATTTTTGAAAGGCAGTATCGATACCCATCAGGTAATTTGTCTGTCCCCTTGCTATGATTTAATCTAATCTCTGAAATTAGGAGACCTAATGAATTTTAAACTTGTAAATCAGGAAACTAGAGCACTCATCCATAACTTTCAACATATTATTATGTACCAAAAACACCTCCTAACAAGTACTTAAAGGAACCTTTTTCACTAAGCTACCACCATTCTAGAATGCAGCCTGCATATTTGAAGACACAGGCTGCACTGATACAGCACCTCTATCTACCATAGATAATCTACAAGTGAGCCTTTCTTCACTTGCTTAGCCTTCTCCCAGCTAGCTGCTCCAAAAGAAATGATCTTTGGCACATGCAAGTAAGTTATGGTAGCACAGACATATCTGGACAGTAATTAATCGCTCAGAATTGCTCAATGTGTTTGGGTATAAAATCAAAAAAGTAGGGTTGTTAAAAAATGACAGATTTAAGCGCCATCTGGGCTCTCTGGTCACAGTGGCGCGAATTCCAAAGAAAGGCTTAACGGTGCATGATCCGAGAATCCCATCTGTTTTATCTAAAATGAAATAAATAAATAAATAAACCCGCTTCCTCATTTAAGAGTTTTCCTAACTTCCCTAAATTAAACATCCACTTGTCATTTTTTCCAAATTAAATTTGGTAATGGTTCAAAATGCATGCTAGGGTTTTGTTGTTGTTATTCCTTTAGTTCTTATGATTCAAAAATGTCAAAAATGTGTATGTAAAACTAATCTTGAAGACAATATTATTTTTATTATGCATATGCAGTCATTGCAATTATTCTCTAACAGGGATGCATAGAATACAGTGATATAAAAGGATTTATTTAGTACAATCATTGGGTTACATGACCTATACAATACCTTAGAAGAGCCTGGGGGAAGACAAAAATATATATTTAGAATTTAACCCTCTAGCTGTAAAATCCCCCCTCTCCCCCTCAAACATCACTGGCTCACACCAACCCTCTTTCACTACCATTTGTAAAGAGAAATTATAAATTCCCTGCATTCGTAGAAATGTCCAGGCTGGCACCTCCTGTTTCTACCTCCCTTAAGGTCAGCAGCCAACTAGTTTCCCGCCAAGGAAAATTAACTGCAACTATTTAATAGCTTTCAGACTGTCTGGAGTCAAACTTATTTGATGCAGGATAGTTAATGTTTTATTTTGCCTGAAAAAAATATTTAGGAAAATAAAAGCTAACTACACTCACTAATCACTCAGAGAAACATAGCTAGATAGGGCTTTTAAGCTTAGCAAAAAAGGTTGGGAAAGTTACTTAAAGCCTTTATATAATCTCTCTCTCACGGTCCAACCAAGTGCCAAGCTGACAACAAGAGATCCAATGTCTTGGTGGGGAGGGGTCCTGGCTTATAAATGTGTGTGTCACAAGATCTAGGTGACACAAGGTGACTTTCTGTTGTGCAGGAAAACCAGACTTCTCTGCTCTTTCATAAAACTCACCCCCCAAGTTAGATTTCTGAGTAGTGCAGGTACTCATCTGATCTTAAGTCTACAGAAATCAATATAAACAATACTATAGAAACAGTAGTATTGACTTCAGAAGGTTTTGTATAAGATCCTGTAAGGTTTTCCCAAACTAACTTAGCGTTGCCTAATCTTTTCATCCAAACAATAGGTATGGACAACAACCAGTATCTTCTCTTTGCTCTTTTAAAGTCCTGTTTGCATAGTCACTTGACTCACTGAATCTGAAATGGAGCTTTATTCTCGTAACAATTAACTCTAAGAATAGCAGTACAGATATGTTATTTGACAATATTTTGGGCAGCTGACTGTCCCAACAGATAAAACTTATGTAAAGGGGCAAAAATAGTTTCTCAAATATAGCAATCCACATTAAAAACCTGATCCTGGAAGGGCTTACTTTCACCCTTAACTTTACCTTCAGTGGTATTCCTTATACCTATAAATATTGTGCAAGTCTGCTGCCTCAAAACCTAAGACTCTTTGGCTAAGTACAGATGTTGAAAAAGCCTGAGGCAGAATGGATCCAATCTATGCGGGTTTCTCTAACTGTGCAGATTGGACTGCGAGCGAACAGAACTCATGTTTGCCCTTCAGATGGGGTAGGCACTAGGCAGGCATTTGCCTTCAGTGGCAGAGGCCAGAAGGCAGGGGGCACTCCTGCATACCTTCCAGCCTGCCAGACATTGCTGAGGGCAGTCAAGCCTAGCCGAGCAGGGGCTATCTCTGCTTGGCTACCCAGCACATGCCCCCAACCCTCTACTGTCAGCCTCAGTGAGTGGGGAAGCCAGCAAAGAACCCGTCCCCAGCCCCACCACAGCAGGGGAAAGGGGGGAAAGCAGAAGCTCTTGCTGTTTGAACCCTGCCCCCCCAGACCCACCCAGCCAGGTCAGCTGGGCAGGGACAGTGGTGCAGGAAAATCCCCACTGCACGGGCCTCCTATCTGGGCAGACCCCAGCCAGGTGAATTCAGACTGGTGGGGCAATGGAGCATCCCATGGGAGCTGGGGAGGAGGTTGCAGCTGGCCAGGCACTCCAGCCAGTACTGGGGAGGCTGCAAACCCCACTGCTCCCAGCTGCCTGCAAACCCTTCCCCTCCCCCCTCCCGCTGCCAGCCAGCTGCAAACCCCACCACACCCCCACTCCTATGGGATACTCCACCACCCCACCAATCTGAGTTCACCAGCCACGCTGGGGCTGGGGCAGGGATCTCTGCCCAGGTGCAGGCAGGACACAGGGCCAGAGCAGAGGCTTTGCTGCCTCAGCTCTGTAATAGCTTGTGGGTGGGGCAAGCCTGGCTCAGCCAGAGCAGACGAGCACAGGCAGAGGTGCCTGCCCACCCTGCACAAGGGAGGTTAGTGAAGGCCACAAAGCATCCCGGCATGCTGGTGGACTGAGACCTAACTTGAGTTGGGAGGGGATCTAGGACAGAATTTTGACAGCTACCCTAAACTGATTAAATCTGATGCTACATGCATCCAGATCTATCTTGAACCAGGTTCCACCATCTTTTTAATTAGCCCATGTGCACTAAACTTCTGTTCTGTTACAGGTTTAGACCAGTTTCTGATCACTTATACTGGTTTATGTGTAATTTCTGTACCTAGCCTTTATGATCTAATGGGCTACTGTGGTTCAGTTTTGTTTTCCTTTTAAAGTCCTAATGTATACTTCAATGACAAAAGTATTATGCTCTAATGAAAAAGAAAATAAGTATTGTAACATGTATTTTGAAGTTAAAAAATCCCCTCTTTGTACTAAGCTTCTTTTAAAACTTGTGTGGTTTAACTTGGGGAGGAATCTGTTCCTTCAGTTTACTCATGTAAATCTTACACACATTACTGGGAGCAATTTATGGTCACCAAGAGAAGAATTTATTCTTTAAAATATTACACACAGCCTTGTATATGGAATTAACAGATGTTAAAAGTATATAGACCAAGCTGTTCTTCACGAAGTGTGTAAAACTTTAATATAAGCTCCTGTACTCTTAGAACTTATAAAAGTGAAAGAAGCAAGAAAATAAAGAGAAACCTTGCCCCTTTTTCATTATTATTCATTATTAGGTAGCTTACAGGAATGGAAATGTTATATAATTAAAATGATTAAAACACACATTTGGGGATGAGGAAATTGAGGGTCTTTTTCAGGCTCTGCTACAGACTTGCTATGCAGCTCTAAGCAAACCATAACTGCTGTTTGCCTTAGCATTCCCAACAATAAAATGGAGATAAAACCTATGGAACCATTAGGGGGCTGATCCTGAAAAGTGAAAAACCTGCTCAACTCCCATTGAAATCCCCTTGAAGCAGATGCTCAGCACCTGATCAGTAATGAATCAGTGAGGCAGAGACTGTCAAATGAGGCTGTGTTAGTGCATACCTGGCATGATGGTATGCCATTCCTGATTGGTTCTTAGGCATTATCTAAATTAACACAATTAATAATGATACAGGTTTTATCGGTGGCTTCATTAGAAGGATACAGCCCAAATGTATATTATTTTGCCATATTTATTCATGTTGAATAGAACCTCATAGCTCTCACAATTTCATTGTAAGCAATAAGACAACACACAGACTTGGAGTATGTCTACAAGGAGCAATGCAATGCTCTGTACAGATACCCAAACTAGCTTGGGTACAAGAAGCAGTATAACTGCATTATCTGCAAGTAGTACAGTCACACCAGTATGACCCGCCCTGCTGAGAAATGTGGTGTGCTATCCTGAACAGAGCGCAGTGCTAACATGGATATAATGATTCTGGTACTCTGCATGGCACTGCATAGTGCCTTGTAGAAATAGCTTGATGTAAAGTGAGGTGACAACATTTAGCCCTTGCTGTTTATAAGAAACCTTGCACTAAGAGGGGGTACAGAACTAAAATTATTACTATTATTATACTATTAATGTAACACAGGATTCTCATAAACACAAGATATTTTCTTAAGTTTAAATCCCATTATTGGTTCCCACTACAACTATTTTTTCCTAATTAATGAACATGTGATCTAGTTAACAGCTATTCACACTCTAGATGTATATTACAGATAAGCAAAAAACAATGCAGCTCTCAAGACCAGAAGCACAGCTAAGCACATCATTCAATAGATAAAATTGTATATAGTTAGTCAATTATTTTCTTTGCAATCTCTGTAAACTTTAAAATAGAACCAGCTACAATATATTTTGTAATACAAAAAGCATGTACATGACCTTCACATTTTACACTGTACTAGGTTAAATTATTTGGGGCGGCTTAATTTTTTTGTATTTCTGCTAAATAATATTGAAGAAAATCCTATAAATAATATAAAGCTAAACTTGTATTAAAACAGATCCTTATTATTTCAGTTACTCAGCATTAAGGAACATCTTCATGTAACCTGGATATTGAATTTATCTTGCATAAAGCTGGCATAAAATAACCTACCTGAGAGCTGTTGTACCAGTGTTTTTTTTAAATAAGAAGCTGTACTTTACCTTATTCACTGAACAGCTCTTAAGACCCTGGGTCTGTGTAGCTGAACATTCTCAGCTTAAACTTCAATGAGCATTACCTATGCAGGATGAACCCAAAAGGTCTGGACAGCCTGTATAGGCTTCCTCCTTTAAGTCTGTATTTTCCAAAGTAAAAATGTAATCTTCTGCCAAAAACATAAACACAATAAAGCAAACAGTCTGAAACAACTAAGTAAAAATAAATAATCGCAAATACATGCATATAACCCTGCGGATCTTCCCAAAAGCTGAAGAATGAGGGTGCTGAGCAGATGGATATAGCCTGGATATGCAAGACAGAAGAAAGAAGCTTGACACTGAAGTTGTTCAGTATAACAGTAAACATTATCTATCTGTACCACTAGTTATACCCTGCAAAATGCAGACAGTAGTATGCAAAAGGAAAAAAAAGACTCTAGTTTTATTTAGATCAACATGAGATGAATCTGTGCACACTGAAAGCTGGCCATTATGCTTCTCAGGCTGAGAGTACAAAATGCATTTATGATGCAAATTACAGTCAGGCAAATAATCTTTACAAGTTTTGCAAATTGGAAGTAGAGCACCCCTCTAACACCACATTCTAAAATAAATTCAATAAACCACATTCGGCTGATTATATTCCCTTGCATCCACTTCAAGGTTTACAGGATACACGTTGGGAAATGAGGGACCAAAATTACTTGGCTTCATTTGCGTATGCAAACATGGGAAAAGTAGTAGGATAGCAGGGCCCAATTCTTTGGACTTGGTTTAAAAGCCAAGGAGCTTATACTGCACTAGACCTCCATTGGACAGTCTTTTTTCTGTGCCCAAGCATATAAACTCAGGTAGTGCTGCTTATAAAGCTTTAATGTATACCTCATATGTCCTAAAAATATAAAAAGACCTGAATTCTGGAATATTCTGAGTCAAAATGATCATCACCAGCCAAAATGGAAATCATAGGTAGAGTCTAGCATTCTCCTCAGGTCATGTTAGCATATTTCCTGGTGGAGGTGGTGGCAGTATGCAGTTCCTTACTATTTTTTTTAAATATTCTGAAAATGCAAATACCTCTCACATAATCCATTTCTAGTGGAATTCTCAGAATGTCATGACATATACTATTTGGCCCATCTTGAAATTCATATAACTTTACATCCAATGGTTATACTGAAATTAGGAAGATAAACACTACAGATGTGCAATGCGTCAGCCATGGGATGATGAAAAGCTAGGACTAGTTACGAAGTTTTTACTCTAGCAGGTGATTCTGCAGGGGGAAGCCATTACATGTCGATATTGCTGTGATGTAATAGTCGCAGACTTGTTCTAATCTGGCCACAGAAAATAACCTACTACCATAAGTAACCAAGTCACCAAATTACATTTAAGTGAAAAATATTATTACATGTATCTTCATATAGGTAACTCAGGGCTATTTATAAATAAATTAAATTTAAATATTGCATTGTAGCTCTACATTCAATAGGTACAAACACTGAGAGCTGATATATTGATTCTTCAAAGTACAAGATAGCTGTTAAATCGTGCTTAAGGATAACCAATTATTGGCCAAAAGAAAAAAAGTGTTAATACTTTATAACCTCTTCCTTGTATAAACCAATATGGTCATTCTGATGTCTAGCTTCTCCCTGGAATTTGACAGAAGATCTATTTTGCATATTATTCCATTTTTAAATTCCTTATGTCTTAATGTCAATTCCAGCTGTAATAAACTCCTGCTGTACCAAAGGCATGTATGCTTGTATTGTTTTCTCTCTCAATGTGTACACCCACTCTACTCTACAACACAAATGAACACATGCACACTTCACATTCTTCTGTGCAAGTTCTATTTTCCAGGCAAAAATTTACAGCATTCTAAAAAAAATACTTATTCTGTATAACTTTGCTGATTTTTTTTTCTAGACAAAGTTTCTATCAAGACTACAGTTACTGAACTCATTCTTAAATATCTGCTGTACAGTTTAGCAAATTATTACCCCAATATATGTGATCAAGCAGTTAGAAAATAAGACTGGGAATCAAGCATTTGATTTTTAATTTCAGGCTTTACCACTGACATGGAAGGCAACCTTGGGCACATTATGACCTGTCTGAGACTTACAGTTTTGTGACTACAAAATGGGCACAATACTTACCTTCTTTACAGGGCTCAGTTAGGAATTTGTAATCATTGGCTGAAACCTGCCATCGGAATGAAAGTATAATTACCATAGGTAGTGCAAAATATTTAATTCTTTCCTTACTTGGGATGCTTCTCCCCTTTAAATAAATTTCTTATAAAAATTTATTCAGCATTACTCTGGTCACATGAAATAAAAACTAGGATTTCATTATACAGCTAGTTTTAGACCTAACAGCCACTTTTTAGCAAATGCAATTTCTGAGGAGTTCAGTGAGGATTGTATGAAGTAAATTCAAGTCACAAATAAAAAAGTCTATTTCTTAGTATCTATTCTAAATACAAAAAACTCAAGTTAAATAATAGTAGGGTATTTTGTTAGTTTTAATTATCAAAGGCAAAGAAATTGAGAACTATTTCTAATTGGCTTACAATACATTGCAAATTTCTCATTAATGCTTTCAACATAAAATTAGATAACATACTATTACAGTGATAAATCTTTACAAAGCAGCAGTGTTGTGAAAGTCACAAAGATTTATAGAAATCTAAACTAAAATGCATCTTAAATAAACAAAAGCTTTTGTTATTGCATTGAAAGGACCATAAAAGTAAACTACAACATAGGAAAAGCCTTTTAAACTGACAAAACGGCAAGCCAGAGGTCAGGGAGCCAAGCAGGTCAAGAAAGCCCTTCTTCCAGATTTGGGGGTCATTCTTCTAACTAGCTCTGTGCCTTGATTGGTTTGATGATAAATTCCACATTAGCTCCTCCCCTCAGATGGAGCAGAAACACTTGAACTGCCTTCTGTCTCAACAAAACTTTAGTTTGCTGATTGGACACGAAACAAAAGAAAGACAGCGGGGTACAATTTATAAGGGAGCAGGGCAGGCTGGCAGGCTATTGTACTCTAGAGATATCCACAAGCTGTTAATTCCATTTTAACATTGTTAATAAGACTGTTAACACATCTGACTTTTGTTTAGAGCCTTCGAAAACATCAACAAACTATTAAAAGACCTACCCGAAATAAAATACTATCTATTCCCTTAGCACTGAACATCTAAATATTGTTTCCTTCTGTTTCCTTAAATCTTTAAATATGGGGGGAGGGTGGGCGGGGAAGTCTGTGAGATTTATAGACATGGGTCAAGAGACATTTAGTTCATCATGTTGTACTTAACGAATCATATTTTTCAGGCTAAACTGAGCTACTTGTTTCTGAATCTACTACAGTGTTAGGTTGGGGGGGGTTAAAAAGCAACAATAACAAAATAAACGTGGAATTCTCCCTAAACACATATGCACGCACAACACACCTCTTCCCCCCACTCTTTTTTACTGGCGCACACGCGCACACACACACAAACAAATGTGCAGATTTAATCAGTGTGGAATGTTTTAAATGAATAATTGGGTCTGACAGATTTATTGCAGTTAATTTTGCAACAGAATGGAAAAATGTTTGGATCTCAGCCTTTAAAGTATTAGAAAAACAATTAATCCATCACATAACGGAAATTCCTGTATTACACCCTCATGTCCAATTAAATAATGTCAAGTAATTTTAGGTAGTAAAATACTAAACACTTAGACACAAAACATTAGGGAAATAAGCTTTAATTTTTCAGAAACCTTTTGTTAAGATTTAATTCAGATTAAGAACAAATTCTCACTTGGAAGGAGGTTTAGTTTTGCTTGGTTTTGTTTTAAAAACATATAGTAATATTTAAAAACTATATTTTCCTTCCTCCCCCTTGTTTTTCCTGTTAAGAACACTTCATTACCAGAGTAATTTCATGGAAAACCTAAAGCACAGTCATTAATGTGCAAATTTGCAACACATGTAAAAATAAGGGAAAAAACCAACAAAAAAGTTATTTAAAATTTTTGCAAATACAGGCTGTGATTCTGTAGTACTTACTCAGACATAATTTCCCCTGATTTCAAGCAGAGTTCCACTTTAATAAGACTCTGTAGGATCAAGTTCACAATTTATGAATAAGTGATAGCAAACTTCTGAGACTTCAAATAATGTGGTTGCATTTGCCTTTTTTCATTGCTCCGGGCTGCTAAATGCTATAAGATTTCTTAAATTAACACTCCATCTCCTCGTTATTAAACATAACTTAAAAAATATCCAAATCAATGAACTTTTCTGGAACAAAACCCCAGCAACTTACAAATGTACTGCAAGCCTCTGAAACCTGAAACTTGGCAAATTCATCCAGTTCAGATGTTGCACAAAAGCTTTAGTTTCTGAGCGTGTTACAATACACAGTGACGAATGTTGGAGATAAACATTTTTAACAACGTTTTTAGACTGAAAATTAAGTCAGTGTTTTATGGCTTCATACACTAAATGAAATTAAAAGCTTGATAGGGAGTGAAAACTTAATATCACAAAGATTTAAGGAGAGCATTCAGCTATTTTCACTCCTACCAGTCTTGATATTCCTGAGGGAGGCAACAGGGAGAATATACAACAGACCGAAAAGGGACCAGTAAGATGTGTGACTCCAGGAATATAACATTAAGTTATAGGTTCTAACAGAATAAATACAAAATGTAATGAAACACTACCCTTCCAACAGGTCAATGGGAAAAAATAATAAACTTAAATCCCAAATTACACTTAATGGCAGCAACACTATAACTCCTTACAGTCAGTTTCATTAAAGCCTCATCATCATAAGACATATGAAAATACGGATTACTACAGTAATCATGAATGATGGATGCAGGACAAATAATATTTGGTTATGACTGTTCGATTTGTTACCCCCCTCCCCCCAAATGCAACGTAGAGCTTATTTTACTGGCTTCTTACAATCTTATGTTGTAGATATGCACATTTCAACCTAAGTATTTCAGTTGCCATAACAACATCATACATTTGTTCTCTGATGCCTTTTTAAATAAAATTATTTTGGAACTCTAATAGTATGAGAGCCAATATAGTTTTTCAATTTATTCAGTTCACACCTTTCTGTCAAGGAGACTATTTGTTTCTCTTTCCCTAAGAAGCTCATGATCTGAAAATAAGGTACCACCTCCTCCTTTCCAACCTTGGAAATAGGTCTGTTGTATAAACAGCTTTTCTTGTGGCTTTCAGATCTTTTTTTAAAGAAACAAGTATCCTATAATGACCAATGACCACCTTCTAGGGCTTGCAGAATAGGGAAACAAGTACTGTACACAAAACGCAGTATATAAGATACAGTAAAATTCTACACAGCCAATTGCAAAACACTTAAACATTTAAAACATTTTAAAATATTTACATGATTAAAAATTAATTGGGCAGAGTTATCCTACACATTTTTATTCATTGACTGATGCAATTCATATTTTTTTATGAAATACTAACAATCCTTTGATTGATAATTTTCCACTGTCATTTTTATGAAGTCTCATTATTTCTGATATCATACTGGAAAAATTGGGAAAAACAGCTGGCCCTTTAACATTAAATAAACTGCACTCACAGCTACAGACAACAAAACAATGGGCAACAGGATGTGACTAACAAATGCTCAGGAAAAGTCAAGCTGCACTTTTCAGCATATGCAGTGAAACAGAAGACACTTTTTCCTACTTAACATATCCATGCATTTCAATAAGGTTAGAAGAAACCCTGAATTGCTTTCAAGAGCTGCAATTTGCTGTGAATGCATTGCAAAGTTACAGTATGGGAACAGGAATAACCCACCACTTTGGAAGATAGTACCAACTGTGTTATTTTTAAAATAAAAAATAGCAACAAAAAAAAAATCAGGCTGTTAGCAATTAAATATTTCTGAACTGGCAAAAAATTTTAGAAATCAATATTTTCACTAATTCTTAAAGTAAAATTATTTAGACAAACGCATATATAGAAAAAAAAACCTGAACAGCCATTAATAACTTCAATTGAAGATCAAAACAGTTAACTGATGTTATGAGATAACAATATTGAGCCAAATATATAGCTGAATACATAAATATAGCTATTTTTCGCAATCCCCAGCATCGGTAGTACTTCCTATAATTAAGGAGGGAATTATCACACATTTTTTTTAAATAGTTATATGGGTGTCAAGTTTTTAAGAGCACCAAGCACACACTAGAAAGGATACAGTTTTTGTTTTGCTTTGTTTTTTACTTTTTAAATACCCAGACACACAAATACTTCATGTCTCTATTTCAAAAATAGATTTTAAAATTATGCAAAAATAAAAAAAAAATAAAAAATTTTAAAAAAGGAGAGTACAAATGGACAAATCTTCACCCCTGGATATAAAATTAGGCAATCACCACATCAAAAGACTATCTTGATTCATTGTACCTGAAAAAAAAATAGACTTTACAACTCTCCTATAAGGTACTGAAGGCCTTAAAAGCAGAGGTTGTGGTGACACCCACTGTTGCAGGAACAAAATGCAGTTGTTGGTTTTGTTTCTTTAAAAAAAAATAAATAAAAAATCATCTGTGCCTGTATTGAGGGGTGTTTTTTTTCCCCACCCCCACATTCACCCCAGCTAACTCTTTATTTCTTCCCCTTTACTTGTCTTTATGTCTATACCACCACCCACTGGCCATGGTGAGAGACTGCCATATTACAGCAAGCTCCTCTATATGCAGAACCCTAAGACTCTGAGCTGGCTGTGCCAAGGGGGAGGGGAGCGCGGGAGAGGAAAGGCATCAGCTCAGCATTCCTCACTTGCTTTAGATCTTTACAATTGTTTTTTTTCCCCCTTCCCTCCTGGAGGGGTGAGGAGGGAAGCAATCACTTCAAAGAGGAAACTTTCTGTTTGGTGCAAAGACAAAGTTGTCGTCTCACTGTTGCCAGTATTCTTCTTCTTCTAATTTAAAATCCCCTCCTTTTTTCCGCTTGCTAATGAAACCATTATTATTATTATTATTATTAAGGGAAACTAGGAGGCAATGCACGGTGGTGGAGGTACACAATTTATTTCCCCTAAAGAAAAAAAAAATCTATGGCAAACAGCTACTGAGCAGCTTTCTGCTTTCTCAGTTCACATTCCTCACCCTGGGGCTGTGGCATTATGGAATTCTAGGGAGCATCCCAGGATAACAAGATAATGCTCTGCACCTTCCCACATCATCCACATGAAGATTTCAAAGCACTATGCAAACACTAATTAATGCATCAAAGAAGGGTAATGTCCCTGTTTTACTAGTGGGGAATGTAACTATACTACTCAAAGAAGTCATACAAAGTCCATGGCAGATCCAATCATTAATTTTTTAATATTCTGATAGCAATATCCTGTTCTTTTTGACCCATCAACCCCATTACCCTTCTGGTAAGAGGCATGGGGGTTAAAGGGAGACTGATGACAAAATCCCTCATCTCCTTGTAGCCAGATACATGAGAATAACGCGATTCTTTCTTCATCGCCACATGCATATCTATTTTGTATAGCATTTCTTAGACAAAATACATTACAAAAATCAAAAGAATTAAATTATATTCAGGAGGAGAGAGAAAAAACAAGTAGAGGCGAGGGAAAGCAGACCTAGCTACTCAAATGAGATTTGAAAACAGATGAAGTGTCACTTCGATGGAGAAATGCAAGAATCTTCATGATATCAGGAGCTACAAAAAAAAAAGCTCCCGCACCAAAAATGGCCAGACTGTAAGGACACACAGTAATAAGACCAGTATCAGCTGAGCTGAAGGAGCACAGAGGATATTAAAGAAACTAAGGGTCAGATTTTCAAAGGTACTTATGCACCTAATGATGGAGAAGTGCATACTGAACGAACTAAAAGAGCTAGGTACCTGTAATATCATTGCAATTGGAGCCAGATGCCTAACCTGCTTGCCTTCTTTAGAAAATTCCCTTGAGTCACCTGCATTTTTAGGCACCTAAAAACCTGTGAAAAATTGTCTTAAGGCTAGGAAAAGGAGCAGAGTTAGGAGCCTCAAGAATTAAAAAAATTATGAATCGTTTCTCCCAACATTCAACAGGCTGGGCTTAAAAATCAAGAGATTTTAAAAAAAGAACAATTTGAGGGCTCTTTTTACTTTTTCGAATATACACAGTTAATGTTTTCAAGTTTTCTTTTCACAGTGCCAGTGACGGAGGATGTTGTGGGGGGAGGGAGCAGGAAAATATTGTGGGACTTGGGATAGAATTGTGAGGGTCGGCAATGTTGAATGGGAGCAGTTGTGAACTGCATGAAACGAACATGGCACCAGTGCAATTGTTTAAAGATATTGCTGCTATAGTCACATCTCATTGCATACACTAGAAGGCAGTGAAAAACAGAAAGAGCAGTTCTGCCACAATGCTAAGATGTAGTGAAACATGAATAGAGACAGTGAAGATACTCCTGTACGACAAGAATGCCTTGAGATACTTCAGGAAAAACACTTTATAATCGCTAAGTAAAATTACAGAAAAACCACTTTGCAAGGATACTGATTAAATATTCCTTCTTTGTGTTGAGGCTGTCTTTTTTAGGGCTACTCTATCCATTTGTTTCCATAGGTTTTTAGATCTTCATTTAACTTCTTTAGGACACAGTTAGGAAAATAGTATTGTTGACTATGTGCCAAACTATTTCATAAGTTTGCTTTAAAAAGCTAGATAGCAGATGTCTCTCCATCATTCCTATGAACTTCAAAATCTGTAGAATAAAACTTGAGTAAACAATAGTGTAAAGTCAAGAGTTTCTGAAAGATCCATCAAAAAACAATATTTGTAAAGAATTTTAGCATTAGTAGCTAAACTGACACAGCAAAACCATTGTATTTTTCATCAGTTTTGTTTTGCTATATACAGCTGTGTTTTCACAGATGCAGAGCCATGTGTCTTCAGCAAAAGGTCTACTCTTCCCTTCAGATGTGAATGAAGATCAAAGGTTCAAACACAGAAATACAAGATCCTTTTCCCTTTGGAACATGTTTTTATTTTTTTGCAGTGGCTCCAAACCAGAATTTCCATCTGTTGTCCTTATGCACTGTACAGGTTAACCTTAACAGTAGGGTTTGCAATCCTGTTATCTCAGCTAAGAAGTACAGAGATGAATCACTTTTGCATGTATGCTCTGAACATCTCACCAAGAAACAAAAGCCGAACTGCATCACACAACAACCAAATTAATCTTTATGGAGCTGCTGGCTGAAACATTTTCTCATTCTTTTTTTGGCAAAACCATATACTAAATCAAATGTAAAATATACATTTCCTTTCATATCACGTAGCTCTTCTGAAAGAAAGCGGTGTCAGTTATCATCCTATTTACAACTGTGGACAAAATTCTCTGCTGGTTCAGCTCCTCTAAACAAAACAGAGTTATATCAGTTTTATACTGGCAGAGAATTTTGTCCATTGTTTCTAGTCTGTATCCTGTTATATTTTCTCTCTCGCGCTCTCTCTCATTTCCTCAGAAGGTATGGAACAAGGTATTCTCTGTACTCATTCTTCCACTGGTCGTTACATGAAAATACAAAAACTAGATAAAAGGACAATTTATTTACATTTAATAAAGGAGCTTCTTTAAAGAAAAAAAACATACAGCATTTATGCCAGAGGCATCCTAAAAATAATACCGAATGAATAAAAAGAGAGTTTCTTATAAAACCAGCCACGAATTTCAGAGATGTTTTTATTTTGTAATTGTACTTACTGACGCAGCGCAACCAAGGATTATGTTTGCATATTAGGGGTGAAGTAACATGCTCAGCTAGAGGACAGCTGGGAAGTGATGTTTAGACTCTTGATGGGTTGTGCTGATTGTGAAGGAAGAGCCAAGTATTTCAGATGCACTTTCCTAAAGTAGTTTTATTCAGCACACAAATATATTTTAAGAAAAAAGACAGCTTTTGTCTTCCCACCCCACCCTTTTTCTTTATTGTCACTGTGCTAATGTCAGAATAGTAAAAGAAAGATACCCATTTGCCACTGTCTACTACTTTACAAATGCATAAATTGCCATGTAAATATTTACTTTGGCTAACGGTAAAATATGCCAAGTTAACAAAGGGAAAGGATTTGATAATATTTTGCTATTTATGAATTTCATTCCCTCAAGGCCACTAAATATAAAAATCAGTGTAGAGTTAT
This sequence comes from Alligator mississippiensis, assembly GCF_030867095.1. Classification (NCBI taxonomy): domain Eukaryota; kingdom Metazoa; phylum Chordata; order Crocodylia; family Alligatoridae; genus Alligator; species Alligator mississippiensis. Next base: position 364,444,024 of record NC_081824.1, read on the forward strand.
CATTAGCGATCAAAAGCATCAAAGCATTCACCAGAACCCTCTGAACATTTCCAACAGCATTACTGTTTTAGATGCTGCCTTAATTATAATGTATGATTGCCATCTAGTGGCCAGCAAAAAACGACATCATTTACGCGGCTTCAAGGACACCACCACACACACACAAATGCCTATAAATACTAGACTAGTAACAATGCTGAAATGTCAAAAATACAGAAAAATATTAGACTGCTGGAGTATTTTCAGTTTTATGGTGGATGTCACAGATTTGTCTCTCCAAATCAGTGGAGTTCCCATGAACAGCTAGTTGCCATATGATCTACTAAGAAAATAAAAATGTCAAAATCAAGAGTAGAATATTCAAGATCAGTTGGCTGCTTGTCGCAATTTTATTGCAGGTTTCAGCATTCATTAGAGTTGCACATTTTGTCTGCTAAAATTCATCATGCAATTTAAATCACACAGTAGCGGTTCCAGTTTCTAACCTGGCTGATGCCCCTTTGTGTATTCACTTGTGAGGGCAATATACTTTTTTTTTTTTTTTTTTTTTTAAGTTAGAGCTAAACTGCTTTCTGCAGAAAAACACTGGGAACCAATTCTCAGCTGGTGTGGTAGCTTTACTGGCTCCAATGAATTACATAGCTTAGGATATGGCTCACTGAATCTGTTTTTTCCCCATTTTTTTCCAAAGTGCAATACAGTGTGTGACAGTTTTAATCATATTAATCATTATTAATATTTCTAGAGGACACATGCTTTTTATTTTTGAGAATCCATAACTTTCCTTTTGAACTGGAAACACCCGCAAATTTTACCAGAGAAACACACAAGTAGTAAAGTTTTAGATCTATCAGAAGCTTACATGCTTTTGTGAGGCCTATTTCTTCAGTTCATCCTCCTGTAAATTATCCACCTGTGGAGCCATTTAAATATCCTCCTCATGGCCTCTCCAATTTCTTCAGCATATTTCAGTATTCCTATTGGCAACCTTCCCTCTTCCAAAGACTTCACTCGCTCCTGCCTGTGCCAATAAGGTAGATGGTTTCACTGAGCCTTTGGAGGTAGAGCTCTTCCTCAGGAGCTGATGCAGAAGCCCACTACCCATTAGAAGCACTGAGATGCACTGTGCCCAGCTCAGGCGTGATGCCTTTTGCTTCTGGGCAACTCAAAAGACTACAACTGCTGTGCCATTCTTTTCAGCACATGGCCTTCAGTCTGACTTGTGTAGGGGCAGTTTGGAGATGAGCCACTCAGATGGGCCATGCTCCTCTGAGTCCTGTGTTATAGGCCAGGAACAGAAGTTACACATAAACCAGTTTAAGTGATCAGAAACTGGTGTAACAAAACATCAATTCAGTGCGCATAAACCAGTTTCAAAATGTCTGAAACCAGTTTAAGATAAACCTGGTTGAATGTACTATCAGACTTAACTGATTGAGCTCAAACTAGTTTATGGAACTTCTGTCCCAGACCCCTTCCCGGTTTAAGTTAAACCAGACTCCCCCAGCATCCCAGCATGCTCTTCAGCCCTGGGCTGGGCTGTGCTCTCTGCTCCAGTAGAGCAGGGTTAGCCCCACCCCTCTGCTCCCTAGCTAGAGCAGGGGCTGACAGGGGTGGGGCGTGGCCAGACACCGACTTCCCCCAGGGTGAAAGGGGCAGGGAAGAGGTTTACTCCCCTCCCTCCCTCCCCTGTTTCACCAGCATGGACCACAACAGGGTCTGCCAGGTAGGGGCACAGCAGCCCGTCAGGCATTTCTCTGCCCACTGCTCCAGCGGCTGGGACATGGCCAGCCCTGGCAGTAGCCCCAAGTGAACTGGCCAGGGAGGGGGTTTAATTCCCCCTCCTTGACCCACTGGCATGGACCCAAACCAGGGTCCTCCTGGCACTCCCCCCTTGCTGCTGCAGGAGGGGTGGGGGGTGGGGAGGATGCTGGCCAGATGCCAGTCAGCATGGCCCCAAGGCAGAGGGGGCAGGGAGAGGGTTTATTCTCCCCCTCCACCCCCAGGGGACTACAGCCAGGGTCTGCCAGCCCCAGCCGCCACTGCTGCTAATCACACGCTATGCGGAGCGAGCAGTGGAATAAGCTCTTTCCCTGCCCCCTCCACCCAACACTGGAGGGGCATTATTTCCCCACTCCCTCTGGTGTCTGACGGAGGGGGCAGGGAAGGAGCTTATTCTGCCACTTGCCCCATGCAGGGAGCAATCGGCGGTGGCAGCAGAGGCTAGCTGCGCCCTTGTCTAAGGGGGCTCTGCCAGCCAGCCTCTGGCCACGCCACCACCCCTGCTGCTGGAGCGGAGCAGGGGCAGGGATCGTGACGGGCCCTGTCATGGCTTCCTAGCAGAGGTGCTGTGCGGTGGGCAGGGGTGGGAGCAGGACAGGCATAGTTGCCACAGATTGTGTGGGGCAAGTGGCAGCACCAGAACTCAGAGGGGTGGCCATATCCCCCCAAGTCCCCCAAGCACTCCTGCCACTTGCCCCGTGCAGTCTGTGGCAGCTCTGAATGCCTGTAGCGCAGCCCCCCCGCCAGGAGGAGGCTTTTGCTCCTGAGAAACCATGACAGGGGCTGTTGCTAATGTCACAGTCCCTGCTCCCTCACCGTTCCAGCGTCAGTGGTGGGGACATGGCCAGAGGCCAGTGGGCATGGGTCCCTTAGGCGAGGCGCAGAGAGAGAGGGTATTTCCCCCCTTCTGTCCAGTATCTGGAGAAGAGATCAGGGAGGGAGCTTATTCCACTGCTTGCCCTGCACAAGGAGCAATTAGCAGCGGCAGTTGGGGCTGACAGACCATGGCTGCAGTCTCCCAGGGGCAGAGGGGGCAGAGTGGGGAATAACTCCCTCCCTGACCCCTCTGCCAAAGGGGGCCATGCCAGTTGGTGCCTGGTCATGCCCCTGCCCTTGCTGCTGCAGCAGCAAGGGGGAGCGCCAGGGGGCCCCAGCGCAGGTCCATGCTGCTGGACAGGGAGCGGGGAATTAAACTCCCTCCCTGGCCAGCTCACTTGAGGCTTCTGCCAGGGCTGGCTGTGCCACCCTCAGCACAGCTTCTCTGCAGTCAAAGGCACAATCTAGCGCCCTCGGGCTTCTGGTCTCAGCCACTGCAGGCATATGCTTGCATTTCCTGAGTTAAAAGTGAATGTCTGTTCACTTGCAAAATGGTTGAATCTAGGGATGTTAGACTAACCTACAAATATCACATCAATTCTGGCTCTGGCTTTTTTAATGTCTGTCCCTAGCCATATACATTAGTGCTGCTTGAACAGAAACACCAGACAGCATCTATCCACTCCACTAAGGCACAAGTAGAAGGAAGTTTTCTTGCATCCTCCTCTCCCTTAAAGCCAGCCTGTACTCCCACTTAGGTCCAGCCACTAAGGCTGTATTATGATGTTTGAGTCAGACCTCATTCACATATGTTTAGGCCACTGCTTTTTTAATCCCCTCTTTCTTACCTACATGCCAGCAAGCTGTTATGGTTTGATTTCTTTAAATGAAGCCCGCATTCCTAATTCCTCCTTAACTAGCCAGGGACATGTACTAGATCTTAATCTATTTGGTATTATCATCACATTTTGCTGTATTTGCAAGGTTCTCACCCTGATAAAAATAGGCCTCTGGTGTTTGAATAAGGCACCAGAACAATTTCTTGCCCAAGGAGAAGGTCCTGGTACCTAGAACAACAGCATAGCTCATTGCAAATATCGGAGGAGGGTTGTCAACTCTGACTGAAGCTATTGTGGGAGATTTTTCTTTCCAACATGACATAATGTCATTAATTGTACTGTTCAAGCCATTCGCAATATCAAGCTCCCAGATTGATCTCCCAGTGACTATTGAAAGCAATGCTGGTTCTGGTAGACTCCTGGCCAAACTGGAAGGGTTGGCAACCCTAATCAAAGGAAGGGGGCTGGGGGTAGTAATGAGGTCTCTAAAGGAGACACTATTAACTGAGGGTCACATCTGCATGCAAAAGACAGGCAGTTCTTGCAGAATGCTGCTACAGAAAAATATCTGCCTAATCTCCCCAATATAACTGAGAGAGCAAGCGGGGAGAGGAAAAAATTCACTAGAGCCAAACAAAGCCTGTGGAGGTGTTGCATAGAGGACGGATGCTGATGCTGCAGATTGTGGAGTAGAAGGTTTAGTTAAGGATGAGTTATCTTCTGCCGATTTACCACCAAAGAGGATCCTAAATCTAAGCATATGAAAAATAATAAGAGGGGGATCCTGCTAATATGGAGAAATGATAACTAGAAGGCAACAACCAGCATGAGGAACAACAGGCTGACTTTCTGCCCTGTTACAGCGGGGGAGGAGTTTACAGTAATACTATGGCCTATTTCACGCTTCTCCAGATATGATGTACATATGCCAACTGAAAGAGGGACATGGTGCCTGGAGCAATATCACACAAGGAAGTAAGGAGTGGTGATGGCAGTTCCAACCCCAGCTCCTCTTCCATTCCCCATAGTAGAGTGCAAGTGTCTTATCACATCTAGGAAAACCAAAGCAGAAATCATAAGTTATTTGCTTATTTTTTGTTGGTAGGCAGGCATTTCTGAATCCAGTTACTGATGTAGAAAAAACGGGATTCCTCAACACTAAAAAACACACTGGATGAGAGTATGTTTCTATTGAAGTAAGTGTCAAAACCCCCATTGTCTTGAATAGGACCAAGATTTCATCCAGACTTCCACCTGTGAGACTGCCTGACTGCCTCCGTCTCACCCACTCATAGTCAGGACATGAGCAAGCATCACACTGCACTGGGAGAGAAGCCCTGCCTGTCAAACTGCACAGTTTATCAGCCCAAGTGCTGTGTTGACAAGAAGGTAGAACAGCATCTGTAGCAGGACCACCAGGAGGAAATCAACCATCCCTAGTGGGATTCCTGAAACTAATCACATGGCTCATACAGTCCCTACAGAGAGGACAACAATTATCATCAGACCTATACCTTGGCTCTGATTAACACCCCAGTAGTTAAAACCGCTACCAAAGGACATACTTCTCTTCCAATTGCGGAGGAAAATGATCTCTAGGACCAGATGGCAATTGCAGCTTTCTGATAGCAGGTATCCAGTATTCTCACCAACCCCCTCTCCCCAAGCTAAGTCTGTCCCAGAGCTGCCTGATTTGTGTACAACTGAACATTATGGCCTGAACTATAGCCCCTCACAGCTTTGAACTTTAGGTTAGGGACAGACATTACACATAAACCAGTTTAAATTATCAGAAACTGGTGCGAGTGACTGGGTTTTCCCAGCCCTAGGGACAAGCATTAACTAGGTCAGGTTAACCATTTGTAGACTGGGCTAACCCCTTATCAGTCTAAATGTTAGTTTATCTCCTGTGGGTCAATTAACTTAGATCAGATGCAACACTTTTTGAGAAATTTAAGCCCTGCAAATGTCTGCATGACCAGGTATTTAGATCGACCTAACTTGGGTTAGGTTGATCTAAATGTATTGCTTGTACATAACCCGAGTCAACTCTGGCAGTAGTAGCATAGCATACTGATAGGTGCTGCAGTGTATGCATGACTTTGAGAAAGCGCACACTGAAAATCAAACTCTTGAGAAGCCAGAATGATCACAACAGAGTATCTGTGGTCTTACGGGTTAAGGTGGCAGCCAGGATGTCAAATGGGGCAGCAGCCATGGTCTCTGCATACCTCAAAAAATTGCTTATGAGTTACAAAATTAAAAACAGGAAAAATTGTGGCCTTATTATTTCATCTTCTTCCGCAAGACATCTTCCTGAAAAGCCTCAGATGCAGTGGTTTTCACTACCAACAGAAGCAGTGGAGCATGGCAACCGAGGAATTCTGAACTAGATAGGCTGTAATAGTTACAAAAACAGTGCAATGCATGCAAACACAGGATACAAACCTATATCTTTTACCAAGAGAGTCTACAGGTGTTTACAGATACTGCAATGTGAGGAAGTGCTCATGAAGATGGTAGAACCACTTTAAATTGTCAAATTAAAATATGTGCTAATGAAACAGACACTTTTTCAACATTGGAAATTTTTGCAAAATTTTCCATGTTCTGAAGTTTTGTGTTGTGTTATTTCAATGGACCTGGAAAGCAACCAATACAACCTTGTTTCTGTTTATTATTTTTTCTCTCTTCCTCACCCCTTTTCCAATGGGAAAATGGGGGGAAAAGGATAAGAGGAAAAGTAGGGAAGGGCAGAAAGAAGAAAACATGGAAACCAAAAATTGTTACATTTTTTTTCTTTTTTTTTGTGGAGGGGAGGCACAATCATTTCTTTTTGAAGCTAACGGACAAAAGTGGCTTCAACTTTCTCAACATTTTTCAAAATTTGCTTTCCAGTTTTTACCAGTTCTAGTATCGGTGAAATGGGAGTTCCATACATTAGATGAAATTGCTCTCTACAGGGATTATTATGGAAAACTTCACTTTTATTAAAACGAGCCAATATCCACTGCCATAGGAATACTACCCAAGTGGGAAAATGGCCCATAACAGTTGGGGTGCAGAGAGCTATGGAGAATGGGAAAAGGACATGAAGGTCTTTTGGAATGCCACATAGGGCACATCATGCTGAACAGCAGTGACAGAGCGTCTGGCAGCAGCACACACATAGCTTTTTTGCGATCTGAGATTATCCTCCCCTTTATGTTAGTTATCAAGTGCAAGAAAGAGGAAACACAGAGAGATTGAGAGTTGCTACAGTGCACAGATGGCGCATTTACCAGCTACAGTTTGCATGCCACAACTCTCTCACATTTTGTTTTTATATAGCTGGACAACAGTTTTGTTCATCTACTCCATTAAAAGTAAAATTCATCTGTGAATCAGTGGGTGGGAATGGACTCATTTTTCATTTTGGCTCCAGTTCTTTCTGGCCCCAAATTTAGGTTTTTATAAAGACAAACCTTTGCAAAACTCAACAGCATGAGGGACAATTCTATTAAATTATTTTTCTAAATTTTAACACAGGTTTTAATGCTCTCTGCTATAAGCTCAATCTTGATCACAGACGCAACAAGTAAGATTCGCAAAGATAAAAAGGGCACAATTGCAACACAATGTTCCTTCATATTGTTACTAAATAGTCCTTTTGTTATAGGAGGATATCTGTTAGGACAGAGAAACTTTGCAGTTTTCCTGTACATTAAATTGTTGCCCCCACCCTTCTCATTATTTAATGACTTGGGAATTTCAACTGCAGCACCCTGCAGTTGTAGTTTTTAAATCTCTATTAACATGAATCCCAGCCATAAAATGTTAGTTCTTGTCACATCTCCATTTAGTTGTTAAGTACTCCATTTCTTACAAGGCTACTGTTTGCAACTACCGTGCACTCCCTCACAATTAAAATTACTGAAGTACAGTACCATCTCACAAGAATCTCAATGCTGATCTCTTGTTGGGAGTTGACATGGATAACTTAGCTCATATAAGAAAGTACCTTCTGCTCCCATCCCTGTGACATCTCTATTATTATTTACCTAGCATGCTGTCTTCTGGAGCGGGGAAGTAACCTGCTTTGCTAAATACTGAGCACTAAAAATTGTACCCAGGGATTGAATTAATTTAATTTTGGTCTTCTAAGAAGTCTTCAGGATATTGTGCAGAACTGAAATTTGGTTTTCTCAAACTGGAAACGGGGGCGTTGATTATGGTAGATTCTCAGGTCTATTTTTATTTCCCAGGGCATTTATTAGGTCCAAGGGAACAACAACACCATATTTTATTTATTTATTACATTATTATTGTTGTTGTTATCACTGTTACTATTATTTACTTTATACTAGAGCCTACAGCCCTCAGCTGAGCTTGGGAATCCACTGTGCTGGGCACCTTACATGGGGAAGAACAGCTCCTACTTTGACTATTTACTATCCCATATGTCAGGGGTTGTCCTGAGAGGTACTTGGGAAGGCCTTAGGGGGTACATGCAGGCAGGTGGGGACGGAGTACCACCACCTGCCACCCACCACCCCGCGCCACCGCTTCCCAGGAGCAGAGCTGGGGGGAAGGGCAGGAGGGGCGAAGGTAGTAGCCATACAGGTGCTGGCCAGATGATGGGGGGGGGAGGAAGAGAGGGAGAGCTTGCACACGGTGGCTGCCACCCAGAACTGCCAGCACTCCTCATCCAGCCGGTTATGGTGATCCATCTGATCCTGAGTAGAGGGACAAGACCCTCTAGCAAGAAGCCTCCAAGTTTAAGTCCCAGCAAGAGCATTGGCACTTCCCAGTCAAAATCCCCAGCATTGGCTGCAGCCAACTTCCAAGATTTGCGAGGAAATGTAGCACCAGGAAGAGAGAAAATTCCCTCCCAGACCCATGTGGCAAAGCCCAGAAGCACAGGAAATACCCATGGTAGAACACAGGCATAGTTATGTGTTCATCCTCGTGAACATGTAGATGTCCAACCTCTTAAACACCTACAGTGATAGAGATTCCACAACTTCCCTAGGCCAGCTCTTCCACTGCCTCACTGTTCTAACAGTGTGGACTCATGCCAACTAACTCCCTCAGACTGATTTTTGTGTGCAATATTTCAGCCAACAGTAGGCTACTGTTGAGAACAAGAATGGGGGAAAATCCATTATTTTACAGATGTTATAAAATTATTGAGACTGTTTTTTTAATCCTCTAGTACTCTCTTGCTTTGGACCAGAAATTTGGCAAGTGGTGAGCTTCATTTCCTGGATGTGAAGTTAGTACACAGTAGAGATTTCTTACATCCGTGCTACTAAAAATCTACTCTCTGAACATCCTTCATTCTCTCACTTCAGCAAAAGGACACAGACGCAGTTCCCTTTTAACTGCTGCTCCCAGAGATTCTTGGAAAGTGTCAGACTAGACACTGAAATGGAGGAGCAAGTGTGTCTCTCCCTGTGCTCTTGTTGAAGCAATGTCCTAGAGAGGGAAGCCATACAATTCATGTGCAGAACAAACAAAAGTTGGAATAGGGGGGATAGAAAGGAGCTGTTTGAAGCAAGGAAACAGAGTGGAGAGGATGGAAAAAAACTGGGACTGGGACCAACTGGGCAAGCAGCTTATGAACCTAGGGGTAAAAGAGGTTCAGACTGGGAGCTGGGGAGCTGTTACAAGTCTATGAGGAAAAAAGGAATTGGAGTATGGTTGGTTCGGAGGAAAACAGTTTGAACAAGAAAGGAGGAGGGCAGAGATGGGACAAGGAACATGGGATGGCATGGCAGGTGTGGTAAAGTGGTATATTGGAACTTCACCAGTGAGTATCCAGGTGAACCTTAGGACTGATGAACAAGGAGACTGGGATAAGATGGATAGAACAGGACTGAAACAAGGAGCATATGTGAGGAAAGAGACGGGAACAAGTGGGAGGATGGAACAGAAAGGGTCAGAGTCAACAGAAAGGGGATACCTATCCACTTAGAACAGGGGTTTTCAACCTTTTTTAACAAGTGTACCCCTTCTGGTGGTGGCAGCCGGGGAGGGGCTGGTTCGTACACAGCTGCTGTCACCATGCACTGTCCCGCCCCGCGCTGCCACAACTACAACCTACCACCCCATCCTGCCGCCACATCCAGTTTTCCCCATGCTCGGTTGCTTGTGCGGCTCCGCGGGCCTCATGCCCAGCCAATCGCGCACTGCCTGTCAGCAGCCCACAGAGCTGCACATGCAACCAGCCATGGGAAAGCAGTGTGGGGCAGGGACGGCAGCACAGTAAAGGGAACCCCAGTAAAGGGTACCTGGGGTCTGTAGAACCCCAGCTTCATTTGTTGCAGAAGGTGGAAGTGCACAGTGAATGAGCCAGGGAAGTACAGTAGAAGAAAGGAGGGTTTCATGGTTCAGGTTTTTGAAAGCTGCTTTGGAAAAAATGAGCTATGCCTGCCACTGACACACAATTCCTGTGTGCTGTTAACCCAGTCACTTAAAACAAACTTCTCACAGGTAACCATTGAGTATTCCTCATTTTCTGGATGGTCAACTTGAGATGCCAGGCCTGATTTACAGAAGTCTTGGGTATTCATGGTTGCTATTGTGACTAAATATAAAGTAACATGGAACGAAAAGTACTCTGAGAAAATCAGATTCTAGAGTGTGGGTTGTTGAGCTCTACCTAATTCCCATTTTGAGCTCGTAAGTCCAAAATTAAGATGCTCAGTCCCCGTAACTCAACAGTGGGCTAACCCTGAAGGTACCTGTAACAGATCAGGGATAGCTCAGTCTCTCAGTGTCTTCTTACTGTTTCCCCAGGCTAAACTCCCTCCCAGCAGAAATCAACATAAACAGCAAAACAAATACCAATAGCAGAGGGTCTTTTCCCAGACTCAGAAAGAGCACCTGAGCTCAGTTTTGCCACTGGTAGCCCACACTCTTCCCTCTCTCTTGTTCCCTCCAGCAGCTCAGTCTCTCACCTTCACTCAAGGCCCTTTCCCAGACCCCCAGGAAAGTGGTAACTCGGGCATAGCCCTTGGGGTTCATCCGGGAGCCCTCTGCTTGCTCTCTCTTGCTCAGCGTCCTTCAGCTCTCCTCTGGGAGCTTTCAACGCCCATGGGCCAGCTAATTATCCCCATCAGTTGGCTCAATCCTCTAAGGCAGGCTTACAATCAGTTTCTGCCTGCATGCCTATTACAGTGCCTAAAGTCCTTTCATCCCCACATGTCAACGTTAAAGGCTCCTAAAATTCCACTGCTGAGCACGCCCTGGGCCGTGCCTTTCTCTCGGGTGCTGAGCTGCTCAGAACTCCTATCTCATTCCTGATTGTCAGCACCAGTCCTGGGCAGCCCCAGTCTAGAACACTAGCATGATTCGGATCCGAGGAATTTTACACCCCACCCCAAATGGGTCAGACTAGATGATCTCCTCAGGTCCCTTCCGACCCTACCAACTATGAAACTATGAAATATTGTGTATTTTGCCAAGAATGTCTGGCACCAAATCACACCAAGGCCACAAGGCATCTAAATCATGGAGAGGGTGAGACTGAAGTTAATCCCCTCTGCAAAATATTTCCTATTGGCTGGCTGTTGGGAAACACAGTCCCCCAGCTATGGAAAGCAAAGCAAGGTGTCACCTTAGAGACTGATTCAGAGAGGCATAAGATTTTACAGGCAACAACCTATTTTATTACATGCTAGGAATGGACAGATACTAGTTTGTCCATTAGTCAGATGCTAGTATGCTGAGAATGGAAATCTCATGACTATCTCAACAAGTCAGTCTTCCCGCCCCACTTTCTGCCTGACTTCAGGCTTACACAGCTAACCTTGTCTGTGCCCAAGCCTAGTTGGCTAACTCTTGCCAAATATTGCATTGGAAGCTGATTTGCTTCACTGAGTGTTGTGTATTTTTTGCTGCATTGGCAAGCCATTCCAATGCTGAGCACTGTTATGCTGATATCCTTTTTGCAGATGTTCCCAAAATGTACACCCAAAAAGTATTTTTTTTACTTTAATCTATTTGAACTTCAGCTTCCTATTCATAAAAAAAAACCCCAAAAAACCCCATAATGCCATCCCTTCTCAAGGCAAGAATTCTGGATAATGAATTAATTTATCTTGGTGAAGCATTCTTGTATCCTACTTTCTTGTACATAACATACCACAGAAATATAATACATACCTGGGTTTTAAAAGGCAGAATGAAGGGAAAAATATCTTTCCTTATGTTAATTAACTCTGGGACACCAGCTAAGGAGGAGAACCTGTTCATTGTTCTACTGCCTAAGTTGTGTGCAGATTTTATATTTGCTTTTGCTCATAAACAACAGAAACTGCTCTTATTGTGTTTCTCACCTATACTGAGTACGGTAATTTCCAGCAGCAGTTTTTTGAGTAAAAGTGTGTTATATGCAAAAAATATGGTATTTAGAGTGCCAACAGCCCTAGAAAAGCTCCTGAGGAAACGAACAGTTTTGTCTTCACAGCAGGGTTTGAATAGTGTGCAAAAATAAGGCCACACTGAACAATGAGGAAAAATGAACTATTGAAGAACTGCTTATTCATAAAACACTGAAATCCAGCGCACTGTAAGAAGTGAGTGTCCTGTGGAAAAAGATAGATGTGATCATGTAATTAGCAACTGGATCATAATGCATACACACAGAGGGGCAAAATATGGTTGCACAGACAACCTTAATTTTGGCATCATCTAACTTTTGAGTGGTAATTTCTACCACCCCATCCCTTGTGCTATTATCACAGTCCTTTCCTTGGGCTTGCCTTTCACTCCTGTGATCGCGCCTGTGATGTACCCTCGTTCCTCTATCTTTTCTCCTGTTTCCAAGCCAAAGCCCCTCTGTCTCAGTGCTTCCTTCTGACAGTGCACGCTTTCATTTTATTCTTTGTTGGAGGCAACTCTGGTTGCTACATGGTCCTAGTTTCACTATTCCTCCTGCTACCCCTTTCTCTGTTTTGTGGGGAGAGGGGTGGGTTATAAAAGCAATATCACACCTGCCAAACAGAAAAAGATGGAAAATATATCCTTCCATCTTTAAAGAGCAATTGGGTGCTAATGAGTGCAGAACATATTAAAACTTCCTAAACAGAAACAGTTGTAAAAGGAGGAAATAGTAAAAGAAAGTGACAGTAGACCATATGCAATAGAATGTAGCCGAGTTATTATTACAATGGGAACCTAGCATTCTTCATTTCCTGACTTGATTATCTAAACTCATAACTTGGGATTTTGTATTTTAATTTTTCTGCCAAGATAAAGGAAGAACTAAAACAATATCCAGAACCATTAGACTTCAGGAGATAATTAATCCTACTAGTTTTGCCAGAGGTACTTGCAAAGTCACTGAACTGTAGCTATTCAGCTTGAGTTTACAAGCTTTGCAGAAAAGAAGTCCTTCCTCCTACGAAGTTTTTCATTTGTGCTGCAATATACAAATTAAATTGTAACACTTGACTCTACATGTAAATTTGTCTACAGGGAAAGTTTTGGTGTTGCAAGTTTTCTACAGAAGAATTATCTGTAATATTAATTTAGGGCCCAATATTGTAATCCTCAAATTGGAGAAAAAAAATCCTGTAAACTTCAGAGCAAAGAAGTCAAGAGTTAACGACTAACACCAGATGTTCATAATGATGTCTCATTTTACTTTAAATACAATCAATAAATATACTTTCCTACTAAAACAAATCTACATTATATTAGAAATAGCAATTATCCACCTTATTAAACATTCTACTACCAGTAATAAACATGATAACAGAAATTTCCCATTCAACAGCAGCCATTACAAAAAGTATTTAGATAGGGAATTATGGTCTGCAAACAAAAAACCCACAGCTCAGGCTGTTATGTTTTGCATAAATGCACATTTCTTTGTATCTGGTGAAAATAATGGTGCTTATTATTTGGGAAATGACAGATTTGTCATGTCCTATCTATTTACATATTTGCTTTACATACATAGTTTTGTAAATTCTGTGATCTTTTTTTTCCCCTTAGAAACCTGAACTGGTTTTGAAACCAAGGGTAAGATCCTAGACTTACTGAAGTCAGTGGGAGTTTTGCCAGTGACTTCAGTAAGACCGACTGCTTTGAAAGTATGTACATTTTACTAATAATAGAGATACTTTACAAAAACCATGACTGTAAACAAACATGATACTAAAGAGTGGGTTAACTAGGTTGCTATCTTAACTACTGTGACCAAGTAGCTTTTATTCACTCTTGTACTGATTTGTAAGATTAGTTCAGTTCTTCACAAAACTGCACCTGGGAGCAAACATTTGTACAGTACAATGTAGAGGCTGATAAGCAATATTTTCACAGTCACGGTTAGTTCCAACACACCATTGTCTTGTGCTGGTAGTAAACTGGCATGAGCGTCAAATAGATGCTATTAATAGTTCAGTGCGCAAGTGGAAAACTTGACTTAAATTATGTTAAAAAAAAGAAAGAAAAAAACCTTGTTCAGTGCCCAGAAAATGGACAGACTGAGTAGCATCTGTGCTATGGGGGGGGATATGGAACAAATAAGTAATTGCTGTTTTTACTAAGTAAAGCAGAAAATTATAGCATATCAACAGCCAAGCATGTTTGCTGCCTGGGAAGAACCATTTGTTTTCCAGTTTGGGTTTTTTACCCACTTGAAGTCTGTTCCTCAAACATGTTTATATTTTATATTTTTTTATATTTTTATAATTTCTTTAAAGAATCCACTAATATAGTTTGATAAGTTTAAAGAAAACCCAAATATAGTTACAATGCATCTCTCTATAAGAAATTCCCATCAAAGAATCCGGGAAGAGAAACGCAATGAAGGACCCCTTTAGTTTTAGTGTAATTGTCCCCAGTTGACACTACATATTTGATTTAAAGATTCACATTAAGTTTAGCTCTGTCAAAAAGCATATTGTAATATATATGTATCCTTAACCATAAGGAATTCTCTTTAGAAAGGTATCCTGCATAACAGCATAACTCTTCAGTGATACCCCTTCTGGGTTGATTAACAACATTAAACCATATTATAATTATGTCTTTAATGAAAGCACTGCTTTACAGTGCAAGCAGTGCACAGGTTCTTAAGGCTAGTGTTAAAAATGTATTTCCTAGGAAGCAGTCTTGAAAAAAAACAAAAACAAAAGCTAAAAAACAAAACAAAACCCAGAGTACATTTCATACTTTGTAAACACAATTTCTGTCCACACAATGCACACAGTCCATTTGCATCAGACCAAGTAATTCCTCTAACGCCTAGATTTAATTACAGGGACATTATTTGCAGTTTACCCAGTAGATGGGTATACAAAAACACACACTTGTATTAAAATGGTCTTTACATTCATTATTTTTGAGAGGATCGGTTTCACATAAATAATAAGAGGCATATAGCTTTATCTAAACCCTAGAAATAAACATAGGTAACCTAAACATAGGTTACAGGAAAATTATTTGAAATTAAGTAGGCTATACATTAAAGCACTTATTTATTATTCAAATAGATTATGTACATTTTTTTTACTTTAACCAGTGATCCTAAACAGGACAAAAATGTTTAAACAATTAAAATAATAAAATCTGTTGCTCTGGATCTAAATCAGCATAACATTTTTTTAGCCCCTCTCTCTAAATTTTGATTTTGCATCTAATTAACCTAATGACTAAATAAAATGGGCCTAAGACTCCTTCTCAATGGATCAGCAATCAACGGCCCCTGACAAACTACATTAAGGTCTTTTCACATTTTAAATCACCACATTAAATATGAAGTTGGATTTGTGTTTTAAAAAGTATTATGCACCGCCTTTCTATTTCTGTGCAAAATCTTGATTTTTTTCCACATTCAGAATAATCTGATTGCCTCTAAATAAGGGAATTCAGTTTTGTCCTCTCATCTGTGGCATGTTGGCAAACTTTTTGGTTAAAATTTTAAAAACAAATCAGCTCAACAACAGTGAAATAAAATCATGTCAAAACTTATAATGTTCTAGACACTACAAACATATCAAGTGTTGCAGAAAAGAAACACCCCAAAACCCCCATGAGCAGAAGACACCGATGAAGAATTCTAAAGCTCTTACTACGTCTGATAGGTGCAAGCAAACACAGCAGCATGCACGTATAATCACAGTAAGACAACATCCCTAATAAACAACTACCAAAAATAATAAATAGGCCTGACTAATACATATACACCACCCTAAGTATTCCTATAAGAAATGACAAACTCACCAAATCTTGATCTTAAAAGGATTGTTAAGTATCCAGAAAAGCAGCATTTTGAACAGTCAATTACTTTCACAATTTGTCCCAGGACTTTAAAAGTTAAAGGCATACTTCTGCCAATTGTGAGCTGCCCCATCCAGCACAGACCACCCACAACTACTGATTTTCCATCTGGTGAACAAAACAGACATCTCCCTAATTATTTTTAAAAAGGTTCTCCCCCCTCCTCCCAACATACTTCCTTTATTTGTCTGTGACCTGGAACTTAATGGAAAACCTGGTAGATGCCAACCTCATTTCTTGTAATGAAGCATCCTATTTTCCCACTTTAAGCATGCTTATTTAAAGGCTGTTTGATATAAATTTATTGCATATTCTGATCTCCAACCATCTGAATCACTATACAAATCCAATCTGAGATTAGAACAACTTTTTATTTAAAACAGAGCATTCTATTTAAAATATTAAGCATCAAAGATCTTCCCTTAAGCTAGGATAATAAAGCAGAATGGAGTGTGGTTTACAGTCTCTTATGCTGGGCTCCCATATTGCCAGTGTCAAAATTTATGCCTTTTTGCAGCAAGATGGTTGCCATTGCCAGAAGTATGCTCAGAAATGCCAACTGTAATTAAAATCTGGCACCGTTTACAAGCACTTAAAAAAGCTTTATTTTAAAAACATTTCTTCTCCATGCAGAATAAGAAAAGTTTCTTATGCTGACAGCTTTGAAAAACATTGCAAGGGGAAAAATGGTCTCAGTTATCCTGGAAATTGGTCTTAAGAAACCTTAAGCTATGCTGATTTTTCAGCCTGCATGTATAGGAGTGGAAGACAGAGTCTGGATTTCTCCTTCAATGGGACTGGAGAGATTTAACATATCTAAGGACCCAAGACTCCAGCCATACAGTTAATCTAATGTGGAAGTTCTATAAGACTTAATAAAATTCAAATTTTAGAATATACACAGGGCAAAGGAAAACTTGGGAGTTGTTGATTCGGATCACCGTCCCCAATTCGATTCAGCCAAATCCAGAACTGAAGATTCGATGCTGATTTGGAGAATCAGTGATTCGGCCATAGACACAGCTTTAAATGTTTTTTCTACATACCTCAATGTACCGGGTGTGGCTCGTGAACACTGCAATGCTGGGGCAGATGGAGCATGCCACAGGAGCATGGGGGGCCTCCCCCACATGCTCAGCTGTGGACCCAGAAGTGGACCAGAACTACTTCCAGTTAACTTCCAGGTCTACCGCGGAGAAACATGTGGGGGCACCCCCC
This sequence comes from Alligator mississippiensis, assembly GCF_030867095.1. Classification (NCBI taxonomy): domain Eukaryota; kingdom Metazoa; phylum Chordata; order Crocodylia; family Alligatoridae; genus Alligator; species Alligator mississippiensis. The sequence goes on from NC_081824.1 coordinate 364,460,952, forward strand.
CCCGCACTCTCCCAGCTTGTTGATCAGCTGAGGGAGGACCCCAGGTGCCCCCCAGACCCAGGAGGCACCAGTCACTGAGTCGGGAGAGGTGCAGGGGTCCCCCCAGCGTGCTTCCCAGAGGACCTGGAAGTGGATCGGAAGTGCTTCTGGTCCACTTCCAGGTCTGCTGCCGAGCACACTGGGGAGCCCCCCACGCTCCTGTGAGACGCTTCATCCACTCCACCATTGCAGCATTCATGAGCCGCCTGGTACCTTGAGGTATGTAGAAAAAAAAACATTTAAAGCTATGTCTATATCCAAATCGCCAAATCTTTCCAAATCAATTTGGAGGGTTCCAATTCGATTCGGAGAGATTAAAGGGTATCCTGATTCGATTCGGATTCAGAGATTCCACCACTGAATCGGGCCAAATCTTTGCTGAAATGAATCAGGGACCAGAGCTTCGTACAGCCCTAGTATCCAACAAACTGATAACCATGCACATGCTATGCACTTCTTGTGTACTTATTATACAGGACAGTCAAAATATCTAATTGCACCAAACATGCATTTATGCAACTGACAAATAGTATGGACAATGGCTACAAACTAACAACCCCTAATAAAATCAACTAGAAATGTAGAGTACAGTAAGACATAACGAGTGAAGAAATAACCAGAAAAGAAACAAGGCTGGCAGGGTTTATTTCTTGGTCTGTAGAGAGTGCTAAGTTTGGTAGGGATTTAAGGTAAGGCCTAAGGACCAAACCAAGCAAGAATTTGAGACAGGATCCCTTTATGAAAACCTGCCTGTTCATGAACTCTCCTACTAGAAATTCAAATTTTAACAGGCAAGAAACACATACTGAAAGAGACACTGGTGTGATCAAACACGGGCCTTGTGCTGGTGTCATCATGATGGCTTACAGGATCATTTTCAATGTAAAGATGGACAGAAAGGTCTATTGGTTACTGTTCTGCAATTGATGGAGCAAACAAGATGTGTAGCTGTGATATGGCCTGATCCAAAGCCATGGGGAGTCAGTGGAAATAGTCCAAAAATCTGTTGAACATGTATATGTCCAAGTGAAGCTGCAAACTGTACACAATGAGGTTGAGCTGTTTGTTGAAAATCAGAGGGCAATTTGATATAAACATCTTCTACAGTCTTCAATACAGTTTGACTCTGGAGATGATTTTTGACTAAACTAAAATACCCTCTAGGCTAGGGACAGACATTACAGTTTAAGTGATCAGAAATTGGTTTAAACCTGTAACAGAACAGACATTCAGTGCACATAAAGGAGTTTCAAAATGGCCAAAACCAGTTTGAGATAAATGTAGTTGAATGTAGTATCAGCCTTAACTGATGTGGTTCTGTGGCAGAATACCATCCCTGTCTCTCTCCAAAACTCTGCTACTTTACAATTTGGTTACCATAGTCACTCCTCTGACCCATCTCTTCATGTAACCCTGAGTTGTAACCTTAGCTGGATACATTCCTGAGAGAGGGGGGGCAACCTGCTCCCTCTGCCTACATGCCAGGCATCACATACCTGGGTGAGGGGCTTGGGCTCCCTATTGTTCTGAGCAATGCCAACCTGACTGGGAGGGGGCTAAAGACCCTGCCAGTCTACCTGGCATCCAATGATGCATTTCAAATTGGTTGCCTGGCAGCCAATAGTTGCTGGCCTCCATTGGACCAGGTAAATAGGTCATAAGGGCTATATAAGTTAAGGACTGCCCAGGAAGAGGGGCAATAGCCATGATGGAAACTCACAGAGAGAAGCTGGACCATCTGAAACTTGCTCTCTCTTGAAACACATGATCAATGAACTTCCTGCCTCCAGAGGGAATCTCCACCTGCCTCTGGATGACACTTGTGAATAGGCTACCTGAGATCTAACTAGATATACAGCTTTCAGTAATTCAGATGCGTGATCAGAGGCTACCCAGCAACCCTGTTTGCTCTATGGGATTTCTCTAATACTGCTCTACCCTGCACCCTAATCTACTCATTGTAACCAATGAAGTTCTCCTTTGTACCTAGCATGGGAGACTTAATGGGAGTGGGTCTAGATTATGCCTTGGGGTCCCCTTGGTTTGGCTAACTAAGGGAGACTACTATTTGTGCTTCAGACTGAGTGAAGCACCCCAAGTTCTTGCAGTGAGTCAAGCACTCTCAAGGACTACTAGGCCTGTGTTTCCCAGGGGCACAGGGCCAGGATCAGTCCAGACCCTGGGTGGTGGCAATGTTACCTCCAGGCTAGCAGGTGTGCTCCAGGAAGGGGGTTGGCTAGATGTGAGGCACCCCCAGGGAGGCACTGGGAGCCTGGAAGGTGGTCAGGCACAGTGAGGTGGGTGGCTCAGCGCAGGAGCACCCTCTACTGGCCCGCCATAAGCACAAACCAGTTTATGTGATGTCTGTCCCAGACCCCTTCCTGGTTTAAAGTTAACCCAAACTCCCTTAGCATCCTGGCATGAAGCCCCAGGGATAGAAGTGGCCGGGCAGGCTGCACAGGGCTGTGCTCCTCACCCCCAGCACAGCACTGGCTGCCTTTATCACAGGGGCTCAGCGCCACGTGTCTGCAACTCCACACTTGCAGACAGGAAACCCCATGCTAGACTCCATGGGAAAGCAAGGGATGGGGCTCCCTCAACTCCCAACAGAGTGCTGGGACCTGTGCAGCAGGGAACAGGGGAGGCAGAAGGCTTCAGTGCGGGGCTTCCCCAGCTGCAAGTACTGGAGCTGCAGGTACAGGGAGCAGATCCTGGAAAGAGTCCCTTTCTGGAGCTGGGAATAAAGGAGAAACAGAGGGAAGAGTCCCCCTCTGGAGCCAGGCAGTCTCACAGAGCCCCCCTCCCCACTCCACAGTGGCAGGGGGGGGAGTGGAGGGGAGGAGGAAGGAGAAGAGCTCCCACCAGCAGCAAACTGGGGCTACCTCCTAGCCTCATGGAGGTGGGGGAGAGGGAGGAGGGGGAAGAGATCCCCTCTGGGGTGGGCAGCCCTATGTGCCGGGATTGCTCCCAGCTATCAGAAAGCTGCTGGGGTGGGCTTGCCAGGGCCTAACCATGCCTCCCCTCCCCTCCCTTCCCCTTCCCTCCTCCTTAGCTTAGCTTCCCTGTGCAAGGGAGGGCTGCTCTAGCGCCCCTAGGCTTCTGGTTTGAGCCACTCCAGGCATGTGCCTACATTTTCTGAATAGAAAGGGAACGTCTATCCGCTTGAAAACTGATTCACTCTCCATAGGTTAGACTAATCTGCGAAGATGGAATCTATTTAGGGCTTTTTGAATGTCTGTCCGTAGACCTAGAAGTTAGTAGGAGCCATATATGTCAGTTAGGCTCATCTAGATGGGTTTGATGATGGTATGGTCCTTGAGCCAGTGTATAAGACCGAGTACATGGCCAAAATACTGGTTCTGCTTCAGCTAAGAGCTGGGTCTGTCTAGTTCTTGTAATGTCGTGATGGGAGTTCATTTTCCTTTACCTTGTTCAAGTCAATTACCTGGCTAGAGGTCCTCTCCTAAGCTTACTTAAATCAATACCTGCTGATGGCACTGAACTCTGGATTATGGCCTTGAGGGACTGAAGTAGGCTTACTATCTTGCCTCAGTCCAGGTCACTTAAATAATCTTTTTTTTTTTTGTTTAACCGCAACATCCAGCAGCTCTAAAGTCTGGCTCCTAGTCAGGACTGCACTGTGCTAGCTGCTGTACAAATACAGATCAAGAAGGCAGGCTTTGCCCCCAGAGACCAATTAAAATGTAAAACAAGAAATAACAGATGGGGACAACTCGGGGAGTAACAGGAAACAATGAGACAATACTAGTGAAGGTGGTAGATAGCAGTTGGAGCATACAAGAAGACAACCATTTTGTCAGGTGGTTTCAAGACAACATGGATAAGTGATAAGGTGAAATGTGAAGAAAGACTGCATGTTGGTTTGGGGATGTTTTTGGTGAGCCAATTCTAAGTATAAAGAGCAGTGTGGGAAGAGGCACAAAGTACTTGTTAAAATAGCTTAACAAATGTGCAATGGAGGCAGAAAATATGGGTTGATCAGAGAGAAGTGTTAGCATCTCAATAGTAAATTAAAAATGATAGCTAGGGCAGAAGGTTTATCTTCTGTCTCTTAGGTTCTCAGTACTTGGAGCAATTTTCCTTGAGTTTCCTAGTGGTTGAAGAGGTCATTCTGTTTAATTATGGAGTGTCCCTACATGTTGACTATTTATAGAAAGGATTGAAAAAGTCATTTTCCAGTTTCCTGGTTCCACAGCTCCCAGTTGACCCTGTGGATCGTTGTAGCAAGCTTGCATTTGGACACAGCCAACTGAGACAGTTCAACATCAGAATAGATCAGTTTAAATCCAGATAACTAAAATCACAGATTTTAAACATTATTTAAATCATAAAGCAGAAAACCTTCATTTAAATAATCAATTTCAATTTTATTTTGGATTTTTACTCTTTAGTTATGTTCCTAAAAAAAGGTTAGTTCCCATTGACCAGTCGCCATTAAAGCATGTTGTCTTCTTATTAAAGATAGCCCTACCACTAGATTTTGCAATTCTTTATACTACCCAGAAGGACCAATGATCTCCAATAACATTTCTAGGCAACTATGTACCTTAACCTACATTTATTCAGAGACTTTTTACTTCTTTTGTTTTTAGAAAATTATTAATGTTTAATTTCTTTTTTACTAGATTATTATTTTTACTAATGATTTATGTTAAACTCTATTCAGATGGATAGTGTATTTCGATTTAAAATGCACAAAAATACATTTTAAAATTGTTTATTAGTTAAAATAAAACTAGTTTACCAAAAGGTATTTTCATTAAAAATGGATTTATTAAATTAATTACATACTTCTATAGTTAGTGAACAGAACAGGCTGACCAGAAACAATAAATCTTTCAAGACTGGTTGAATCCTAGAAGATATTATCCTCTTAACTTGTTTTTATTCATAGACTAGAAGAGGAAAAAAACAAGTTTTTCTGCTTTTACAACTCCCAATATGTTTCTCAACTTTGAATGAACTAGTTCAGTGACTGGTCCAGTAAATTGAAAGGAAGAAGATATTCTTTCAGAACCTGCAGAAGAAGATACGGCTCTCAAAACCTGGCTTAATTCTTCAGCAGACTCTGGTTCTAGGTATGTAGCTGGTGACTTCAACCCAGTTCAACGGTTTGACTTCCTTTAAGAATTTGACAGTAAAAATGTACCCCCAAACCAAAAAATGTACCCAGAGCTGCTGCTATGGGATCAGGCTGGAACAGCAGTGCTGGCTCTGTGCCACTGCTACAGGGCCCGACTGGAGCCATGGTCTGTGCCCCAGGCTGCAGCTAGGGAGACCACTTGTCCCTAATTGGGTGGGACATTCCCAGAATGGGATCATCAAGTCCCGGCCTGGGCTGTATGACTCCTGGACAGCATTTGACCTGGATTTGCAGCATTGCGCACGGATCTGGGTTTCCCCTTATAAACAGGTCCAGCCTGCATGGGGCTGCTGGGAGCGGGACACAGGGGGTACCATGTGCATGTGCACACCTGCACATTGCCAGGAATACAGCCAGGCAGTGTGGAGAGCAGCTCCCTGTAGGTAAGTCTTTGGGGGGCAGAGGAGGTGCAGGGGGCATAATCAAGACCCCTATGGTGACAGAGGGAGTGGGGCAGGGACTCGGGCTGGGGGCACTGCCCAGCCAGAGCTGTACATGGGGCCCCGGGGACAGGGCAGGGAGTAGGACAGAGCTGTGGACATCTCATCCAGGGGTCGTAGGGGAGGGTGGCTCCCTGCTGCTGAACACACTCTCAGGGAAGGGTCCACGGGGAGCAAGTGCCCCCCCTGCCCAGATTTGTGCGCAGGATGGAGGTGGATGCAGGCTTAGGGTTTCCCGCCCTGCTGCCCTTTCTCCAAGACCCCTGCACCGTCATGATAATGCGCTCCCTGCCTGCCCGGCAGCCACTGGGGCAGTGGTGGTTTGGAGTTGTACCTTCCAATGCTGCTTGGCATGTGGCCAGCATGGTGCTCCCAAGGGAAAGGCAGCAGGGCAGGGAGACTGTATCCACCCCTGCCCCACTTAGCTCTTCTCCAGCCATGCCGCTGACAGGTTGGGGCGGGGATGCAGGCATGCGTCCTGCCATTATATTGTAAAGAAGTGGTCACCCTAGCTGCTTCATGGACAGAGCCTACTGGTATGTAGCAAAAGTAAGGGAAAGGTGGAGACGCATGCATGGGAGAGAGACTTCAGGGCAGGGGAAAGATGGGAAGAAGGGAGGGGTGGGGACATGAAGCTGAGGGTGGCAAAAACAGCATGGAGGAGGGGGGAACATGGGAAGGGGGAATTAGGGCAGCCTGAGGCTGCAGGGGGGGACAGACATAATGTAGGGTAAATTTGGGGAGGCACAGGCAGCAGGAGGCAAGCTGCCTGACTCTCTCACTACCTGCCCTACCACATCCACACTGCCCCTCTGTTCCCTACCATCCCCCCACTGCCTGCCCCATTACTGCCCCCCCACCTGCCCTACCCTGGTTCCCCATCTACTGCCTCCCTCATCACCTGCAGTAGAGGGGTGGGGAGGGGACAAATTTAAGATGATCCTCCAATAGTTTCCATACATGGAAAATTATAATAAATCTATAACATTTTCCATGTGTGGAATCAAATTATAGGAGGAGGTTGTCTTACATTCAGGGTCATCATATTCAGGTAAATGTATTACAATTAGAGAGAGATTCTTGGAGAATGTTGAGCATTTCCCGTACCTGGGTAGCCACCTTTCCCAAAAAAGGTAAATATAGATTATGATATTCAATACCAAATAAAATCAGCCAGTGCTGCTTTTGGACATCTCCAAAATTGGGTCTTCAGTGATCATAACATCAGAACCCAAATCAAATTTCTCATCTATCAGGTTGTTATATGGGCACAAAAATTGGAAGACGAAAGAAACACCAGAAAACTTTGTAATGTTACCAACAGCTTTGTCTTCAGAAAAGTCTTCCATATCAATTAGAAGGGCAGAAGAATGAATGCCAGTGTTCTGGCTCAAGTAAACACCACCAGCATTGAAGCCATGTTCATATGGCATTAGCTCTGTTGAACTGGACATGTCATAAGGATGCCCAACAAATGATTCCGAGAGCAGGTCCTATACTCCCAACTTGCTGCAAGTCACTTCTGTACAGGTGGAAAAAAAGAAGAGAAATCAAGGACACTTTGAAAGCCAGGCTCAAGGAATGCAATATTAACATCAATACCTGGTAGACTCAAGTAAATGGTACCATGATGTACAAAAAGGCATCAATCATTCGCAGCAAGCCCACCTCACTATGGAGGTAGATAGATGAGAGACAAAGGGAAAGAGCTGTGGCCCCACATCACCAGGATCTACTCTTTACTGCCACATCTGTAGTCAACATGTGGATCTTATATTGACCTCCTCAGTCATCTATGGACTCATCAATGACTACCCTATTTACTGGAAAACTGTCATCTTCATATTGAGGGACTGCTGCTAATATGAGATATTAATAGAGTTAAGAGATTTTTTTCAATTATAATCTGCATTTTTATTTTAGATTTTTTTTAAACTAGGGAAAGAGCTAGTTGAAAGTTTTCTATAATTGAAAAGAAAAAAAAATACTGTTAAATCTTGACAATTTCAAAACTTTATTTTAATGTTTTTTTACCCCCCACCCCTTTTTTTTTTTTTTGCCAAGTTCTGGAGTGAACTTGCTTTACAAACCTTTGCTGCCCAGATGGCAGACCTTCACTGTCATTCATTTAGTATCAGAGAGTCTGGAAGGAAGTTTAAGGTTTGACCTTTTAAGAAGAGAACTTTCCAAAATAGCTTTGAGGCCTACAGTAGCAAAAGAGCCCCATTTTCATCCAAGTGATCCATATTTCATGTTATATAGCATTAATTTTGTCATCCTCATTCAATAATGTGTAAGTACAGCTGGACAGTAATGCTAATGCTAAATTATAATGTATTTTCTCTTAGATTCTTTGTATTTTTGTGTCGTTTCATTTTTAAAGCTAGAATAATTAGTATATCTACTATAGTCAGTCACAGGGGTTGAAAAGATTATGAAGAGCAAGAAGAGACAGTTAAAAACAAAGGGCACCTAGGACACCTATGTATGTGCAGCAAGACTGCTCTGACATGCTATAATTACAGCATGTTGGAGCACACTCAATTAATTGAGTCTTCTGGAGCATGGTATTTTCATGCTCCACCAGACTCCAGTCCAGTGTCTCATGTACCAGCGTCCCCACACTTAAAAATGGCGACAGGGGTGCTTTAAAGCTTGTTCAACAAGCTTTAGTTAAAGCACCCCCACCTCCATTTTTCAGTGCAGGGACACTGGTACAAGAGATGCTCCAGGCAGTTTAAGTAGAGTGTACCTCGGATCCACTCTAGTTAAAGTGCCCTCCCCACCTCCCAACTCCTGGAGCATGTGTATAAATGCCCAGAGCCAACAGTGAAAGCAATGTGCTGCTGCACAAACCAACAAGAACAGTTTACCACGGATTTTTTGGCGTATCTACTTTTTACAGCAAAGTGACTGGCAACAGCAAAGCTTGGCTAACCTGCCTCCATATGACAGATGTGTATACCTGCCCAACAGCACTGCTGGGCCAGCAGATACATAGATGCAAAGTGTGGGGAAAAGAAAATAAGAAACAGAAGTCTGGAAAGATGTAATTATTTTCATGGAAGATGTGTTTTGTTGATCTGACATGACCTGCTCATGCTATTTCATTCAAGAAACAAATTTAAAGGCTTCACAGACTACTCCTGTTGACAGTGAGCATGCACACATAGCAGAGATGCTCCTTCCTATACACTAAAAAAAGAACAAGCTGCTCAGCTGTTTGCTATGGCTATTACTTCAAAGGGTGCTGCTTCTCTACTCAGCTGCAGCACAGCAACAGCAAACAGATGGAGCACCTCACCAGCTGTATCTGCAGCTATGATTGCTGCAGCCATGTATATTACAGCTGTGTGAAATTTCACTGGCCATTTCATTTCAACACTGTTTTGACTCATTTTGAGCGCAAAAACAGTAAAATCAAAACGAAATGAAGGGCTTCGAAACAGCCTCGAAACAAAACGAAAGTAGTCAAAATGTTTCAAAAAGTTTCAAGTTCCGAAGCAGCCAGCAGCCATGTGGTGGGAGATGGGAAAACCAGGGCTGCACTCCCAGCAGCTTGAGGCTCAGCCAGGCAGGGAGAGTAGCCCTGGCTCTCCCCACCTCCCATGGCTGGTGTTTGGAAAGCCGATCACAGAGCAGGGAAAGGAAATTGAGCCCTGGCTCAGTCCCCTCCCCAGCACTGCAATTGGGCTGGAGAAGCAAACTGAGCTGGATCACGCAGTTTCCTCCCCAGCCAACTCAGCCCACCTGGGCTGAGTTCCCCTCCCCAGCCCGACAATCCCGCTGGGGAAACAAACTCAGCCCAACTGAGCTGAGTTCCCAACCCCAGTGCGACCATCATGATGGGGAGGGGAACTCAGCCCAGCTGGGCTGATTTCCTTTCCCCAGCCCGATCTAGCACTGGAGACATGAACTGAGCAATTGGGCTCAGTTCCCTTCCCAAGTCCCAGGCGGCAACACCGGCTTTCCTCCCTCATCTTGCAGGCAGATCGGGAACCCTCAGCCCCAGGAGGACTGGCACAGCCCCAGAAGCCCTCCCAGGGTTGGGCCCCAATCTGCCTGCCAGATGAGAGAGGTCGTTTTGAGCTTCCCCATTATAGCAAATGGGCAAAACGTTGAAACAGCATTGAAATAGCCTCATTGTGTGTATATATGTCCCTAGCTACTTTGCAAACCCTCATCTTAAACCCTGCCAGGAATGCAGGTTCTACAGTACTGCAATCCGTGGAATGGTTTGCCTGAAAGGAAATTTACGGATTATGCCAACTGGTGGATGTGAAAACTAAACAGAACAGAACAAAATGATTGGCCCAGAAAAATACCACTACATCTCCCAGAACTCTCCTTGAAACAGGCCAGCATCCGCTCATTTCAGTATTGCATAGACCAACCAAAGCCCCAAAATGATCTCTTCCATCAAAGGTGCTCATTATTATAAACACCCTATAATAAAACACTGATACTTCAGGGGGCAAGTTAAGGTTAGATGCGAGAAGAACAGAGAATTGTTTTAGGTTAAAGCTCCCTTTTATATTAACTCTTATTTTTTACTTCTGGGGATGTATAGGAGGCAAGAACTTCTAAGTATCTCACGCAAAAGTACCATGTGGACAGCTCTTATTGAAATTAAGACTGTAGCATATTTGAACTGCAATTTTTGGTGTGTATTATTTTAAACTAAGATGTATTTTTATTTTAAAAATAGTATCTAGGTGGAAAAGGAGAGTGAATAGCTCACAGGATTAGTAATGGCAGGCTATGGAACTCCAGATGACAAATCTAAATTCAAACCTGGAGTCATACTGTGCTGTCAGTTTTTAAAGAGCTCCCCATTGCACCCAATAGCCTCACTTGTGACTGCAAATCCCTGCCCTTCAAAGGATGGTTGCTAGCCCATGAAATACAGGCCCTGGACTGAATATATGTAGAGATGTAATTACCTACCCAGACCTAGAATTACTGTTCTAGGTTAAGACAGAAATAAGCAGAAAATCTTGTATTGCCATTTTCGCTGTGGTACTTGGGAGACACATAAGAGGATCTCAGGCTTTGAGGCTGTCAGTCAAAAATCTTGTACAATTACTAAACATTCACACAGGATGTAAATATTCAAAATCTGAAGCTGGACTATATTTTTTTCTTCAAAGAAGCATGCAGTCTTGCATGTATTGTGTTTGTGGTACCACTTTAGAAAGGCTTCATTTGCTTATTTTCTCTGTAAATTCCAAAGCACAATCTACCGCAAAATATTAACTTGTAAATAAAATGATGGAACCAATTTACTTGATTTTTTAAAAATCCTAAAAACCAACAAAAATAGTACATTTGGCAAACAACAAACCACTTCATGAAGAAATGAAAATGTGATCCCTCTAAAGGAACACACAACTCTTTTGGACTGATAATAATCAAATTTCCTGTTTTCAACCCTACAAGAAAACGCAGAGTAGAAAACAAATTCTGTAACCCAGATGAACATCATTACATGCTCCAAAGGAGTGGGCTAGAAAAATAGTTTCAGCAGTCTAATATTAAAAAGAAAAATTCAAAACAGGACAAAAAATAAAAGAGTGAGATCGTTTTTATTTTGATTCTTCTACTTGACATGTTTTTATTTTCTAGTGTTTAACTATTTCTGCTAATAACAGTGTAATAATCTGAAAGGACTGAATGCTATTAGTGTAAACCATTTCGGACACAGACCAACATAACATTTCTGTTTACATCCTGAGAAATAAAGATCATACACACTTAAAAAAAAAAAAAGGGGGTGGGGGGAAGCGAAGGGAGAACTGCCTATTAACTTATCAGTTCCGGGCCTTGGCTTTCTAATTGACAACCTCAGGGCTTCTTTCATCACTTGTCGACTTCCAACCCACACTCAATTTTTCCTTTTAGATAATGATGCGACTATAACATAACGGTGTTACTGACATATTGCAGCATGTAGCAGTAGGAAGATTTCCTCAGTAGCTTAGTTTAACAAGGGAAGAAAAAGAAAAGTGGTGTTTTCCATATCCATCAACCTCTAAAAACAGCAGCTAGTGAGAAAAGAGATTTTATGCTTCCAATAGGCTGAAGTCAATATTTTGAACTGACCCAACAATTGTTTTAAATACTCTTTAAGTAATATACGTAACAGAAAAACCCCAAATATTTAAATACACCCTAAATAAGTAATTCCAGATGAATGAGTTGTAAAAAGCTACAATGAAATATTAACAAGGGTTTGAAGCTAAAAGTAAAAAAAATACAAAAGTCAAGGCATTTAAAATATATTGATGAAATACCATCTAGGAATCGTATGAACTTTACAAGGGAAATACAGATTTTATTGCACCTCTGCAGGTATAGTTACTACATAATGTTTAAAAAACTCCACAGAGACAGATCATGATACTAATCTAAAATAATGAATAGTCAATGAGACCATGTGTGAACTATAAAGTAATAGCCAGGGTGCTCAACCATAAAAAAAAGAATGTAAATATCATCAACTAACAACATATCTACAGGCAACAGAGCACCCAGCTCTAACTATAAGCAGCTACATAACTGTCTTTTTGTAGTAGCTATAGAGTTTTGAGACCAGCAGTCAGGTCTACAAAGGCTTATAGGTCACACTAAGCCCTAAAGTATTGGGTCTCAAGTGTCAATCTAGGTGACAATAGAGAAACTAAGAGAGAACAGAGCAATAAAATATTTCTGAATCACAGGAGTTTTAAAATACTGTGAAATGCTCAATGGATTGTATCCATAGACATGTAATATAAAATCATTCAGTATCTACATTCAAATACAACCAGTTACTGCTGAAGAAAATTTGCACATAAATACCCTTAATTTAAATTTGGCAAAAAAAAAATTAAAATAAAATGAAAATAAAAAGCAATAATTTATTCACCTCTGACACTTAGATTATCAAAGGGCCACGGGGCAGAGGTGGTTAGCCATCTTATCACAGAACCACAAGAATAAACTCAAGCCCTGCTCTGGACTTCCACCAAAGGCCAGATGATCTAGCTGTAAATGGGTACCTAGTGACTTGGGCAGAGAAGTCAAAGGGGGACAGATGAGATGTTAGACACACTGCTCCCTTGCATGCCATTGGCTACACAAACTGCCCTGCCTTAGCCATGATAGTTGAATGACACATCCAGGCTTATGCAGGTCTTTGACCAAGATCAAGAGTCATAAGCCTTTTCATGTTGTGACCCAAGCTTGGGTCAGAGTTGGACAGGTGCTACCATCCACAGCCACAGCTTCTTCCCATAGCAGTATGGGTAGAGTGACCACTGTCGAAGCCCCACATCCACAGGTTAGATCCAGCCCATAGGCAGTCGGTTGCTTACCCCTGACCTAGATAACTTAGCATAAAGAGGCTACAGGTGAAACTTGAATCCTAAAGACTCTAACTTACTGTCTTCATCTAAATGTAAGGCCGTGCACTTGAGTAAGTTCACTCAAATAAGAAATCCTATACACAACCTGTGAATAAGCCCAACCTAAATTAATGGGAGCACGAGGGCTTTGCATTTATGAAAAGCGGCCCATTTACTTGAATAAGCAAGTACAGGAAACCCCCCCGCTTAATGCTCTTAATCGGTTCCAGGAAAACTGAACGTTAAGCAGAACCGCGTCCAGTAAAACCCATTTCCCCATAGGCATTAATGTAAATAGAAATAATTGGTTACTGCTGCTTCTTACTGTAGCTTCTTACCATCACCGCCACCTCTGCCCATCCCTCCACCTGCCTACTGGCCGCTCCGGCCCCATGTGCCAGCCCACAGCCCGCGCTCCTGCTGTCTCCGGCACTCTGACAGGGGCCCGGCACTCTGACAGGGGCCCTGCACTCATGCCTGCCTGGCATTTGATGCTTCTTGCCACCACTGCTTCTCCCCCCCACCACCCTACCCCACCTCCCACTCCTGCTGCCCCACCCTGGGCCCCTGCTGGCCCTGTGACCCGAGCTCACTCCTCACTGCCACTCACCGTTTCTTGCCGCCGCTGCTGCTTCATTGAGCACTATAGCGAAACTGGCTCAGCACTAAGTGAAATCAGGTATTGATTTTAAATTAGTGTGTCGCAGAGCACCTTAGTGCCTGCTCCTAGAGAGGAGAAACTGCCAGGGAGCAAGTGAGCACGCCCCAGCCTGACATAACAAGCCCAGCTGAGGGTTGCCCGGGTAATGAGCGCAGCTGCCGGTTGCCGGAGCAACCAAGGGGAACCAGCTGCCTGTAGGAGGCAGGGCCTGGCCCTTATAAAGCTCAGGGCTGAGGCTAGGCTGGCAGTTCTCTGCCAGCAGCTGGAGAGGCAGGAGCTTCCTCAGCTGAGATATGGGGGAGAAGCCTGACTTGCAAGTACAGTTCACGATAGCCCTGAGAGGATGAGCACTATGGTTTAGCCAGGGGGCTTTATGTTTGCATTATAGCCAGGAGGCTCTAGTTTATGTTTGGCTCTGTTCATTACACCCGGAGGCTTGGGTGAGGCTGTAGGGGTTGGAGGAGGCCTCAATCATAGAGGGCCCCATGCTGGTGTGGGGTGCCCTAGCGCCAGGAGGGCGCACTTGGCCCTGAGATTTACAGGGTGGAGTTGTGGGCTCAGTTGAGCTCAGAGAGGAGCACTGACCTCAATCACAGGGACCCCAGAGAGTGTGGGGTGCCCTAGCGCCAAGAGGGCGCATTAATTTCACAGCGCCAGTGAAGGCGCAGCTTGCACGCCAGCGCAGGAGCAACTGGTGGCAAGGAACGCGGCCAGTGGGTCGCGGGCGCAACCAGTAGGTTGCAGACGGGGGACACAGACCCCAGATCGCATGCGGGGTACATAGACCCCAGCCCCAGAGCGAGGGGCGATTTCATTGAGAAGCCCCGTGTGGGCATGGCGAGCCCCAAAGAGGGGGAGCGCCACTTTGTATTATTGAGAAGCCCAGTGCGGGCACGGCGAGCCCCAAAGAGGGGAAGCGCCATACTGAGCAGCCCTAGAGAGGGGCAATTACTGAGCAGCCCTAGAGAGGGGCGATAGTGAGGAGCCCGAGGCAGGCAGGCCCTAGAGCGGGGCCATATTGAGGAGCCCGAGAGGGGCCATATTGAGGAGCCCAAGGCGGGCATAGCGAGCCCGGCCACAGGCTAGTGCGGCAACACCCCTCAGACCGAGGCAAGGTGCTGCAGTTGCCCCTGAGAAGACGGGGAGTAGCAGCGCGGTAAGCCGGGGCCAGAGAGGGTACCCGTGCGGTTGGCCGGAAGGGCCGAGGCCTGCTAGAGGTCCCTGAGCGGGACCACACCGTCAGGGGAGGCCCAGAGCGGGCTGAACGAGAGTCCCAGTAAGAGGCTGGGTACCGGAGAAAGCCCAGAGTGGGCTACACTATAGAGGAGGCCCGGGAAGCAGGCGTACAGACCTAACAATGTCCATTACATCTGCGAGGCTTGGGGCGTGGTATCAGGGGAGGTTGGAGCCACACATAGCCCATAAGGCTAGGGTGTCCGGAGAACACCCACCATATCAGGAGACCCCAGGGGGTCCGGAAGAACCATGGGGACAGAGGTCCTGAGTAGCCGTGTCCAGGGAGTCATAGGCAGCCTCCCAATCATATTCCAGCAAGACATGGCGGGCAAGAATCAGAGGGTGCCTTGGGCCGACCTGACACGGAGCAAGGGACCTCGAGGAGATCATGGCCCTCCGTGAGGACCCCGCCGTGACATAGTGCTATAGCGAAATAGTGCTAAGTGAAACCGTGTTAAGCAGGGGTTGCCTGTAATGATTTAGATCCATAATCTTAGGTATCTTCTTTTGAAGTTTTTAGCCCAAGTGACCAAATCACAAAAATCACTACCAGAACTCTCAGTCTCAGAATGCTCTATGACAAGGTAAACATTTAATTTCTTATTCCTAGAAATGATCAATCCCAGGTTTGAGATGAACTTCTGTGGTGGAACAGGGTTTAGAAAACTGTACCTGTTCTGAGTACTTTAGTTTCCCTTGGTTGCCAGTTGCTAAATTTAATTAGAGACTCAGAATATACTTCATTCAGTAGATAATGTTTCCTGTTTAAAACCATCAGTACAAATAGAAATCTGATTTCATAGCATCTCTCTCTGCTGCATGCTATTTTCAATACTAATAAGAAAAAAATGTGCTTAAATAACAGAAAATGCTGTGCATAAGGTGGTGGTAGTTTTCAACAAATAAAAAGTGGACATTTATAGTACAAAAAGGCCATGTGATAGACATATTACTGAGCTTCAAGACTGCAAAATATTCCCTGAAAGGTCAACTGCCTCCCCATTTCTCAAAAAGGTACAACTAAAGGTATAGCTTTAAAACCTAAATTAACAATTTAAGTGAAACAGTTGGCTATAGTGGAAATGATAACAACTCCTAGGCTCCAACAGCTGGGAACTGCAACAGCCATTTACGGTTCTACCAAGATCATTCACAATCATGTCTTTTTTCATGACAAGACAGCAACACCAGCCAAAAGAATGAAAAACAAGTCATTACAACAGCTTTTAACAGGCAGATGTTTTCCAGGTTTTTTTTAAGCTTCATAAAACACCTTTGCAATTTTGATAATCTAAGCCTGTAGCCAATGTTGCAAATGGGTTACCTTCTACAGCCTAGTTCTTAAGTATACAAGCCTGTTTTTCCTTCCTGCAGGCACTTTAGGCTTATAAATGGCACCTTTTTGTATCCTGAAATATGAAGGGGAGCTAGTCTCCAACTTTCCTGTCACTTAATGATCTCACATAAAATGAGGTCCACAAAATTTTTATTACCACCACAGTT
Organism: Alligator mississippiensis; assembly: GCF_030867095.1. Lineage (NCBI taxonomy): Eukaryota > Metazoa > Chordata > Crocodylia > Alligatoridae > Alligator > Alligator mississippiensis. The sequence goes on from NC_081824.1 coordinate 364,477,380, forward strand.
CAAATTCACAGGTGAAGCACCACCAGGGAAAGGATGTATACATGTCTTTTGCTTCTGCTCTCCTAATTTTCCAGGTGCAAGAAACTTTTGCATTTAGTCTTTAACAATTAGCTTAACTCACATTACCCATCCAATCACAGGGAGTAAGTTAGAGCTTGGATGACTCCAAGGGGAAAAATGGAGATCAAGACATGCTAAGATCAACTACAGAAGACATTGTTTGCAAAATTACTTGTACAAAATTAAAAGATAAGATGTGTTTTCTTTCCTTTTGCCTGTGAACAAAATTTAGCCAATCAACAATGGCCTCCAAAAGCAATTTTTTCCTACATTCATAATGACATTTTTTCACACTAATATATATTTATTCTGCCACTGACATACTACGTATTAAACTCATCACAACTAAGCAGCCCAGATTAAAAAAAACAAAACAAATAAAAAAGGATTTTGTATGCTACAACTGGTTTCTGAATATATAAAAATTTAATAATTCGTGACATGCCAAATACAGTGCTAATAAGCTTTGTCTGTTTCCCTAAAAACAATTACTAGAAACCATTCACTTGCCACAACTTAAAATGGGAAAACTAGTAAAGTGTAGGTCAAATTGATACTTTGTTTCAAGTACAGTTAGCCTTGGCAGAAGATTGTGCATGTCAAATAACACTTGTATCTTTTTCTGAGTATGAAAATAAGATGTTTTGAGAACATTTTACAACAGTATTTGGGTTGATTTGTTTAAATTAAAAGGCAAATTCAGCTACTTAACTCTGACATTTCATATAAGAAGCAGCTCCGCCCTTCTCCATTTCTATTTTTAATTTAGTGGTAGCTGAATTAGCAGAAAAGGTGTGCTCTTAAGTACAAGTGCCCCTTTACAAGATCTCCCAGGTTTGTGCATGTCTGTGCAATTTTAATGTAATAAATAAAATATCTTAACAGGAAAAAATCTTAAATCTCATCCCTAATGCTTTATGAAACTTTAAAGATAAACAAATGTAAATAGTATTTGAATTAACAGTTTGAAGTCTTTTACCTTCTTGCAATCAAGTTAAGCAAAAAAAAAGCCCCATACAAATAAAGAAAATTATACAGACAATCATGTTTCATTCATCAGAACTAAAGGACATAATTTTTCTGAACTACATACCCAGTATGTTCATTTAGTAACTTGCAAGCATGTGAAAAAAAACCTATGTAAAATGATGTTTGGAATTTTACATACTAGCCATGTTATTCCTGATTGACTTCAGTGGTGCTGCTTCCATTCTTCCGAATTGTGGTTCTTTTTATATGCCAAATCATTGGGAACTTTATTTCATAGTTTCTCATTTAAAACAGTCACAGACAGAAATGTCACAGAAATGTCCAGGATGTTGTGGATTTTAACAAGTCATCATAGCTATTTCCTAGACTCCACTACAACTAAAATTAATTGCTACTGAAATAAAATTAAAGTAATTCTGTGATGAGCTATTTGTTGTACAAATATCCAATACTTGTTTCTATTGTGTGAATAACATACCCTAGGTTGAGCCCAAAATCAGTAAATCTAACTTATCCTTACAAAATATTTCCCCCCCCCCCATCATCTACCCAAAGAACCCTACTGACAGTTTAAGGAGTGGGAATTAAAAGTTTAGTACCAAGTCCACACCAGATAAAGCAGTAATTGTAGTTATACAGTACTGGAAATGTAGCTACAACATAGCATGACAGCTTGTTAGTGTTGAAAATATATAAGGTCTTTGTAATTGTGCCTCTGGAATGCCATCTGTCTTGAATTACATCCACCTGGGATCATGTTTCGATGACCAATATGGACAGATTACTGGAACTTTAAAACCTCGCTTTCTTTGTAATTGACATTTAAACTGTTTGAAGTTTCTCATTAAGTCCTTTTTACAAATTAGGTGCAGATGTATGAAGCTAAACGTACAGTACTAAGGGAAATTAGGTCACCTGAAAGCTCAATATAAAAGTATCTATTAACTGTTTAAATGCAATGAGTGCATTAACATTTGGAGATCAATCCTGGATTCTAAATTCTTCAAAGTTTCACCACTGTCTTTTCAATACTGCGGAGCTCCCAATTCTAGCCATATTTAATTAAAATAACAGTGTAAAAGAAAGGAGGCTCACTTATCCAGATATATCCAGTCCTGCAGGGATGCAGAAGGGAAGGCAGAGATCACCAGATCCTAGTCTATCCAAGGTTAACAGACAACTCAAACTTATGCCAGCTATGTTAGAGCTGGAGAGCTCAAAGGTAATAAGTAAAGCAAAGTAAATTAAAGGGGGAGGAGGGAGGAAAAATTCAAGAAAGAGCCAATTCAAATTTGGCTCAATAATAACAAAGTTAGCCTCTCCATCCATTTCTTGCGTTGCTTTGCAAACTTCCTGTGCTTTACAGCCTGACAAGCAGAAGTGGGAAGAGTATGTCTCTAATCATTATTTTACTAAGTGACACCACCCCCTTGGGATAGGTACTCAGGGCCCTGGACAAGCGCTTCAAACCTAGTCTGATTAACAGTTAAAATGCTGAATAAAACATGTTAACACTCCAAACAAGATGACTTAATTTAGAAAGGGACTAGGTGGGGAAAGGAATCTTACACTGGTGTTGTGAAAGCTTAAAACTAAACACACACCTTATAAATCAAACCCAAGAACACCTTGTTTATATAAGTAGGAAAGGCTAAGCCACAGTAAGTGACAAGAAGAAAACCCCACCACAGCTTGGGGGGCAGAGAATAATAAACTCCATTATGAACTGGTCCAAGGTGGGATGATGGAACACCTAGAGAAGGTGCTAATGTCCAGAAGCATCTACCTGCCAGGATGAGGGTTAGAGGTCAAATCCTGCCAGTGGCTTCTCCACCTATGGCTTTAAAATCCTCAGAGCTGACTTAAAAACATCATCTCACCACTTCACAGGCAACCAGTGTAGAGAAACAGGACAGACACAAAGGCTCAATCTCACCAGCTGCTGAGCACCTCCTTGTAAGAAAGAGTGTGTGCCATTGTTTCCTGTTGAAATCAATGGGAGCCAGAGGGTGCTTTGTGCCTTGCAAAATGCATCTAGCAGCCTACAGTGTCATGCATAGCTTGATCCTGAACTTCACTGGTGGAAAGGAACTCAGGATAAATATGAACACAAACTGTACAGGTGAAACATTTCTGGCATCACAACTTGTGCAGTTTTCAGTGAGCAGGGCAAGTGCCAAAACAAGGCAAAGCACTACTCGCAAGCATGGCTATCAATAAGCAGGGTACAGAGGAAGAGAATGCCAACTCATTCTACCTGGAAAACCACGCATACACTTGAGTGGGGCTGTCTTCAGGCTGCTGGACTACTTCTTCCTCTGAGATATGTACTGTCTGTCTACCTGAAACTGCAACACTTCCACTTATTACCCTTCTCACCACACACACACTTTCCCTTAACACCCCCATTTTGTTGAGCTATTATAATGAAGGATCCTGGTTTTCTCTGATAAAAAAATCCCCAATTTTCAAATTAAAAAAAGCAACCCAAAATGTTTTCCTGTGATTAAAATGAAACATCACATATGCATGTATGTATGTGTGTGTGTGTGTGTGTGTGTGTGTGCGTGCGCATGTACACAAAAGATGTGTGTGTGCATGTGTACACACTAATATAAGTGGTGTTTCATTTTAATCATGGGAAAATGTGGATTTTGGGTTACATTTTTTAATCCAAAAATTGGGGATATTTTTTTAATCAAAGACCATGATCCCTGATTATAACTCACCTTGAGAAAAGAGTGTAAACTTTCAACGGGTATTAGTGTTACTTCCAAAACAAGCAAGCAAGTCAGGTCCTCTCCTAGAACTGGAAAGATATTTCTAAATTTGGACTTTATCAACCCATAATTTTGGGAATGTCTTCAAAGAACATGCATCCCAGGGAGATTCTAGCGCTGATGTATGGAGGGTCTTATTCCTCACCCATCACTGTCTTTTGTTGAATGGGGCGCTGGAAAAGGGAAGACCTTGGGATAGGAGAGGCATCCACTAGGGGAGATGGACTTAAAAGGCAAGGGAAACAACTAGTAAAAGAAGAATGAAGCAATTTTACATCTGACAAATGAGAAAAAAAAAAAAGGAAAAGAATATGGAAATGGACTAATAGGAAAGCAAGTAGAGTCTGTTCCAGGGCATTACACAAGGACATGTTTGGGAAGGGGAACAGGAGGCGGAGTCACTCAGCTGCCAGTCACAGGAAGAGACTGCCAAAGGAAAAAAAAGTTGGCACTGCTTGAGGAGTGTGTATTTGTATCAAATTCTACTTAGTTTGGATATGATTTGTCACATATATTAAGAACTAACTCAACATCTTCAAGTCAACTCACAGAGTCCTTGGTGCTTTGACTGGTTTTTCCAGTGAACTGATCGTGGGCAGCATTACCAGCATTCACAACTGTTTAAAACTATTTTGTTCCAAATAAAGCACTATCTAGCTTTTACAACTTCCGGTGGGTGATATTATTTTAAATGGCTCAAAATAACCCGATATAATATGGAAACTCTGATAAATGCTCTCTAGCTATTTATCCAGTTTAAAAGGTTTTTGTCAACAGGAAGTCACGCTTTCTAACAAAATTCAACCCAGACCAGAACAGCAACAGCATGCTTTTTTACAATGTGTCAAACATGAAATCCATGATCCTGCACTAAGTGTTCAGGAAAGGAATACCCTGTCTGCTCAGGCACTCATAATACTTCACTGATGCTCTCAAAATAATGACTGTAAAAATCCTGAACAAAATATGCTATTTATATTTTATTTGGGCTCATTTAAATGTTTCAATAAAGAACCAAATTATTTCTTGACTAACAAAACAAAAAGGAACTGTAATTTCCTGGAATAATTTCAGTTTTCATTGCTTTAGCCCCCTCCAGTGTTCAATCTATGAAAGACAACATTGATAATGGCTTTTAAGTAGCCAAAAAACTTGCATTCCTAGAGAAAAAGGGAAAGAGGCAGTTTCCAGTAGTAAGATAAGAGGGCAGCAGGGTATGAAAGCGGTATGTAAGTCTTCAACACTATAAAATATTCTCATCTGAAAGGCAGTAGTTTTAAACCAGCTATGCTTGCTCTCTGAACAAGATCTAACATGAACATAATCATTTACACTCCTCTAATAGTTTTCATCCACTAAGCCTCATACTACCTAAAAAATCTGTTATGCTTGTTTTACAGACAAACTCAAGTAGAGTTTTGCCAATGGCAGGGTTTTCAAAGGGTTTTTTGTTTGTTTTTTACCTATAGGTGTTCATTTGACTCAGAGTATTTGATCTGACACATGATTTGTGACCTTGCAAAGAGTTGTCACGTGTTTGAAAGTAATGGTCTTTCAAACAGTTGAACAGAACAATCCTTCTATGCTTAAGTGTGCAATGTTGAAGCTAAATGAGATTTTGTGTGGGACATGCTTTGTGTATAATTTCAAATGGTTATATGAATAATATATATTTTTTCAAACAAGGCAAATGCAGTAGTACCCTCAAAAGGACCATAGCAATGCCAAGTCCCCACTGTTTTCATTGTACACCTGCCCAAGAAGGTGTCTTTAAAAGGGTTTTTTTAATTGAAACAACAGGAATATCACATTTCCCATCTTCTCAGCAAGGCAATTATATCACAGTGACCAGAAGGGGGAATAACAGCAGCTAGAAAAAAAAAGCCAGCAGATCACAAGAACCCATAGTAATTACTGCTCTGAGACCTTGAACACCCACTGTCCATCTGGGTGTTTATTCCAGGCTTGCTGTTATTGTTTCCATAACTATATAAACTCCTGGTCGGCAAAGACCTGAAAATAGGAGATAAAGTTGTCTGCCATCATCTAACATGGCCTTCGTAAAGTAGGGCTGTCCAACTGGCAGCCTGCATGCAGCCTGCAACCAGTCAGTTCACAGTCCTTGGGCTCCCATTTGGACTCCACTACCCCAGTTGCTTCTGGTACTACTGCCACTGGGATCTCTGGGCTCCTTTCTCCAGCTTCTGCTGTCTCCCCCTGCCCCTGGGAGTAGGGTGGTGCAATGCAGCAGGCTATTTGGTAACTTACGTGAAAGCATAAAGTGATCTCAGATCAGTCACAGCAGGACTTATGTCATCTTCACAACTCCAACTAATCAGCCATCTTGACTTTATGGGCATGAAGACTAAAACTATCCTGTGGCTCACAAAGGGTCAACAAGCTCACGGCAGAAGAAGACTTGCAGAACAGTAGATGGACATCTTTTTTGACCGTGACGTAAGCTACAGGCAGTTTTTAAGAAGGTAGGAATGTCAAACTGTGTGGCTTTTTTCCATACCTAATTTTTTTTTTAATGGAAGACTTATCTCTGGTACAGCTAACAGGGCACCTTTCACATTCACTTCATGTGTAACTATTTAAGAGAAATTGCAGCACCTCAGTAGGATATATCATAGCACTTAAGAAGCTACCAAGAAACTAAAAGTTGACCACCTTTCTGTCCAGTTATTAAAGCAGGTCTAATCTCAAGGGAAGTAAAATAGTAATAAAAAACATTAAATATGGAGGAGCTCATTTCTTCCAGAGCTGTTTGTGAGCTGAGAAGTTACACAAACTGTTAGGAAAGCACAGCACCTGTTTTATTCATAATAGATAGGGCACAGTGGGCAGCAACTATCTGGCTATGTTAGAGCTCTGGCTCCAAGAAGTAGGGCACAGGTCAGTCACACTAATTCAGTAGCTGTATCAATTTTAAGATTACAACTTGGCAAGGATATTTGTGTGGTAATTGGAAGAAACTAATTTATTTCACTTTCCTTCTTTTAAATGGCACACATCACAAATGTCCCTTTCAGGATAAAAATAGAGCACAAATAGGCAACAGTTTCAGCAGGGGAAGAGGCAGCAAGATCTTGTCCTTTGAGTCAAAGATTTTGCCAGTTGCTCCGTGGGTTTTTTTGTCTGACAGTGGTCTCCAACCTTTTTAAGCACAAGATCACTTTCTGAATTGAAGTGCAACCCAGGATCTGAGCTGTGGCCCCTGCCCACTCAGTGGCGGGATGCACATGGCATCACTCGGGACTCAGAGATCAGTGTGCAGCGGCAGCTGCCTCTGCCCCATACACAGATCGGGGGGGCATGTGGCCCCTGGGCCTCTGCCAGGGTATGCACAGCAGCAGAAGCCGCACCTCCCAGGCAAGCCACCCGTGCTCCAATTGTCCCGCCACCTGGCCAAGCCAGGACCCCACTCACTCCAACCCCTGCCTCTGTCCCTGACCCACTCCCTCCCTCACTGTGGATGCCTCAATCTGCACCCCCTCCCCCTTCCCTCCCCCACAAACTAACCTGCTGGGCTGGGAGGAGGGTACACGCATGTGTGCACACGCTCAGTCCCCCCAAATAATTTTTTATCCCTCCGCCTATGTGGGGGACTGAGACTGAGACCGACTGTCAGAGGCTTCATGATCGACCAGTCAATCGCAATCTACCAGCTGGTAACTATTGGTGTAAGAGCCCACCGAAGCATCACATGCATGTAAAAGCAAAAAAGCTGCAATTTTTTTCTGTGAGCTTAAAAAGGACATGCCTCATTCGAGTTGCAGCACTGGCCAACATGCACAACTGTAAAGTTGGTCCAATAAAAGATATTACCAAACATATTGTGTTTCATGCACTATCATTCATGACAGCTCCACCAGTCACTAGGGGTATGTCTACATTGCAGTCACTGCTGTGTAGGGATGTAAAACTTGCCCAGAAGGGAGGGTAAATACTTAGTTTGGCCTGAAGTCTAAACTACTGTGGCTAGACTGCTACCAGGACCAAAGCTACCTCATTTAAAGGTAAAAAAGCTCTTTTCAGAGCTTGTTTGCTCTCTCCTCCTCCCAGAAATCAGAGCCTCCTGTCTGTTGTACTCCTTGCACCTTTTCATTTATGCACTGGCTCCACTATGTTTCAGGACCTCGTCAGCCTCATACAGGCCCTAGTCAAGCTGGCAACTTGCCCAACTAGGAAGGAGGCTCTGGCTAGGAGGACCCCCAGAGACTGTGGAGTCACTTTTCTGTCCCTGGTCCGTTCATGTTTCCAGGCAGAGTTTCACTGGGCAGCGTCCCTGGCTCCCTGGACTTGAGGGCCACTGAGCACTGTCTGGTGTGCTTTGCTTAGTGCCCCCCTTGCTGAAGAGATTTTGAACCTCTGACCATCATGCCTGTCCCTATTTTGTCTATTATTTGTCCCAAGCAATCAGTGATGTGCCCTTAATAGCCCCCCTCATTAAGGAGAGGGGTGGGGGTTTCTAGCTGTACTTGACGGGCTTTGTTCCACATTCTGAAATGACATATCAAAAGGCCTGTCTGTTGATGGCACAGATCTTTGTACCTCAGTCTTCCTCCAGTACCGAGGAGTAGTCTCCTGCATTCTACTCCTTCCCCACCTCTGTTTTTGCATTTCTTCCATTTCCCCTCTTGAGAGTGATGCTTCTCCCAAGCAGTAGCCAAGTGAGACACTACACTGTGGCCCAGAACATTCCCAATAGTAGCTGTGAAACTTGATCAAAATGTCACTATCGCCCTTCCATCCTGCACCTGCCTGGAAGAATAACAAACATAAACAAAGCCATTACTGGCAGCCACCGCATGAAAACACTTGCATGCATTTGCAAGGTTATCTTTGTAAGTGTAAGAGCCAGCTACTTGGACTCTAATTAAAATCTTTAATCCTGAAGAAATTGCATGAAACCTAGATCTTCCCCTAATAATCAGGGGAGCATCCTGCAGCTCACGAGAAACCAGGTATTTTCTTTTTCACACACTGTGTAAAGACAGTGTGGAACTCATTGCCACCAGATGCTGAGGAAGCTGGATTCAAAAAGGGACTGAACAAATTCTTGGAGGAAAAGGGTAGCAGTAGATATTGAGCATGGGAGTTAGGGGTACGGCCTCTAAATTAGAACTTCCTAAAACTTAAATGCTGGAGGCTACAAGTGAGAGAGAAACAGTGGAAAAGCACCCTGGTCACACCCAGTTCATTCTCCCTTTTGGCATGCACTCTGCCACGGTGTGACACAGGCCTTTCAATGTGCTGAAACATGGGCCAGAGCCCCAAAGTAGAGCCATAACACCCCTCCCCCACCCCGATGAGGGGAGCCACAAGGGGCACATCAGTGATTGCTTGGGACAACAAAGGGACAAATCAGGGATGTGAGTGAAGGTTATAAATTAAAAACAAGTGCACGAAGGGAGGACACCAAGCAGAGCACACTGGACAGTGCCCAATGGCTCTTGAACAAGTCCAACAGTGTGAGACAGACCTATTTTTTGCCTTACAGCAAGGTTTCCCAGCCTTTTTCTCAGCACGAACCCATTTAAACGTTGGAAATGTTTTGCAATTCCAAAACGATGCAGACAAGATCAACAAGGAAGGACTTATCAAATTTCTGTTTTTGTGTCTTGCACTCCTTTTGTTTCTCTCTCTCATCCTTGTCATTAGTTTTACTGCTAGAGCTTGAAGCAGAAACTTTTCAGAGAAAAGCATCAATACTAGATTTCTCTGTCAGGTAAAATGTATCTCGGCCAGCCAGTATCAACATACTGATTTTAGCTTCCTGAAACATACAAGTGCCTTGCGCCAGAGTTGCAACTGTAGTGCATGAATGAATACATGTGCGACAGTTGCATATTTATAAACAGGAAGCGTATTCACCATAATCAGTTGACACCGTCAAGCATCTTGCAACCCCATTTTTTTTTTTATCATTACAACTCCAAATGGTAGCACGACCCAAAGGGTGGAAACCTCTGCCTTATAGGATTGTGGGTCTAGGCCCACCAAGTTAACTATTAGCCTCCCTTAAACAGGAAGGCTACTGAGAACACAGCAACTGATTGCTTGGGAAAAATGGTAACAAAACTGGGATGGGAGTGAGTCAAAGGTTAATAGTTAGTGTGCCAAGGGGGACACCGAGCAGAGCACACCAGACAGTGCCCACTGGCCCTTGAATGTGTCCAATGGTGCAAGGCAGGACTTTTAACACATCAAAGAAAGTCACGGGCACAAGCCCACCAGGGAAACTATAAGGCCACATTAGTATTGTGGGCCACTAGTGACATGTTATAGATGACTTGGAACAAATAATAATGAAAAGTAGAGATCAAAGGGTAATAACTAGGGTGTCAAGAGGGGACACCAAATAGAGCACACCGGACAGCACCCACTGGCCCTCAAACAAGTCCAACAGCGTGACACAGGCCTATCTGTCACCTTGAGGGACATGGGTCTAAGCCCACCAAATAACTTATTGGCTTACCTCAGGCAGGCTATAGAAAAGATGACAACTGATACTAGGGACAAATAATGAAAAAGGGACAGGAGTGCTGGTCAAAGGTTCATAACAAGGGTGCCAAGGGGAGATACTGAATAGAGCACACCGGACAGTGCCTACTGGCCAGCAAATGAGTCCAATGGTGTGACACAGGCCTATTAGTCACCCTTAAGAATGTGGGCATAGCCCACCAAGCATCTTATTAGCCCCCCTGAGGCGGGAAGGCTACAGGAGAAGATGCCAACACATTCTGTGGGACAAACGATAAAAAAACAAAACAGGGATGAGAGTGCTGGTCACAGGTTTAAAACAAGTGTGCCAAGGGGGCACACTGAACAGAGCACAACGGACAGCACCCACTGGCCCTTGAATGAGCCCAGCGGTGTGACACAAGCCTCTGATGAGCCTTGATGAGATCATGGGCTATTGCCCATCATGGGAAACTATAAGCCTTTCTTACTAAGGGAGGCCACTGGGGACACATCACTTGATTGCTTGAGAGAACCATAAGGAAAACAGGAACGGGAGCGAGATCATAGGTTATGAACTGGGGCATCAGAAGGGAACACTGAACAGAGCACACTGGCCAGCGCCCAGGGGCCCTCCATTGAGCCCAACGGTGACACAGGAGACTGGGTAAGACGGCGCTCCGGTCTGACCCAGTCAGTGGCAGCTCTTCTGTTCCGCCCCACGCCCTGGGTCACCGCCCGGCTCGCTGCCCTCACCCATCCCACCGCCCGCGGCCCTAGTGTATTCTTCTGTGCTAGCACCACATCCGACTGCAGCGGCACACAGGCACCTCGCACGCTGGCTCCCTGCTCTCCAAAGACATAAAAAAAAAAATGAAATGGCTCCAACTGCTTGGAGAAGGAGCTGCCAGTGACTGCCCCCTGCGGGCTTTGCAGCAAGTCACCTTGGAGCACCGCAACCCCACGGCGGTCCCGGGACCTCCAGCGGGCCAGGCTCCCGCTGCACCCGCTTTCCTTCCGGCACTCGGGCATGCCCGGGTCTGCAAGAACAACCCGGGGAAAGCTCCGCGGTGAGGACCGGGGACGGCACAGGGCAGCTGCTGTGGCCACACAGGGCTCAGCCTCCCGCCGCGACGTGCGAGCGAGGCTGGAGCGCCCCGTGCCCCCGCCGCCAGGGGCCCGCGGCAGCCCGGCGGCGCGAGCGGACCTGGGTGCGGCAGCAGCGCGCGCAGCGGCCCGGGCCGGGGTCTGCCGGGGGGCGGGGCTTAGGGCATTGTGAGCTCAGCGCCCCCCACCCGCCCCATCCCGCGCCGCGCCGCGCTCCAAGCGTCACTCACAGTCTCCGCCCCCCCAGGTCCGACGCGGCCCGCAGAAGCCCGAGCGCTGCCGCCTGCGCCACCGCCATTGTCGCCCTAGCCACGCCCCCCACCGCCCATTGGCCCAGGAGGGGGGCTCCGAACCTGAGCGCCACGCCCCGCCTCCCCCCCGCCGAGCGGGTTGGTCCGAAGGGAGGGGCGGGGCTTGTTCCGCAAGTGGCCTGTGACCCGTCCGCGGGCGAAGCGGGAAGGGGGTTACCGGCTCGGTAGCGCGGGTGGGGGCGGCTGCTTCGCAGTGGGGCTGTGGGCTGAGCGGCCCGAGGAGACTAGCTGGCATGGCACAGCTCGGCCTGCTGTGGTGTAGTCCCGCCCGTGCCCTGGGCTCAATAAAAGATAGCACCGCTGCCCCCCCCCCCCAAAAAAAGAACCCCAAGCAACTCCCTGGGCTGAAAGCAGAGGGCCTTGCAGGCGGGATCCCCCGTTTTTTATCGTGTCAGCCCTCGCCCACATTTATGGTGCGATTGGCCGGTCAGTCACACTGTATAGGGGCACCTCTACACGTTCATTCATGCACGTTAAATACTGCACGTTTCATTTAGTACTTCCTTAAGTACTAGCTGAATAAGCACAGGAGGGCCAGTGCATGGTTATTTAAGGACACTTTCTGTGCATTAGCACAGAACCAGGGATCCTGGTTTCCCTGATAAATAAAATTCCCCACTTTTTTGATTAAAAAGTGAACCCCGAATCCACATTTTCCCCCCCATTAAAATTAAACACTGCTAATGTGGGCATGTGCCCCCCCCCCCGTGCTCCCCCTATGCATTGCCTATGATCTATATTTGTATGTGTATAGATAGATATAGATCATAAGCAATGCATAGGGGGATCTATGTATATATAGAGACATCTATATATTAGTGGTGTTTCATTTTGATCTGGGAAAAATGTGAATGTTGGGTTACTTTTATTCCAAAAATAGGGGAATTTTTTTTTCTTGGAGAAAACTGGGATCCCTGCTAATAGCACTTCACGGTAGCCTATTAGCACGGTTTTTGACATGACACACCACTGAGCAGTGGCCATTTGTACATGCCACAGGGGTTTACTTCAGTTTTAATTCTCCCTAAACTGAAGTGGTGGGTATTTAAAAACACTGCTTCAATTTAGGGCAAAGTAAACCCCCATGGCATGTACGCAAGGGTCAGGCACAATTCTTACCTGCTTCTCTGGCAGTAAGGAGGGGAGGACAAACTGCCAGTGGGTCAAGCGGTGCCTGAGCTGCAGGGGGGGAAGAGGGTTGGTGGTTCTCTCCATGGCAGCGACGGCATCCCCAGGTGGCACCCGCCTGTAGGCACCTGGCCTGGGCGGTCGTGCGGGGCACCTCAGCCGCGGAGAGAAGCACCGGGCCCCCACACAGCTCAGGCAGGCAGGCAGGCTCTGGGGAGAAAAAGGAAAAAAAGAACAGGCTCTCTGTTTTTTTTTTTTTTCCTTTAGTGGGGCCTGCCTGCACAGGGCCCGGTGCTTCTCTCTGTGGCTCTACACCTCAGACATGTTTTATTTTGCCGTGTCCCAAAGTCATTTAACACACAGTAGGCCACCGCCATGTGTAAACAGCTGCACCATTAAAGGGGTGCAAAAGGGTATTAGGCTGCTTTAAAGGCCAGTTTTGTGGTGTGAACAAATGGCCAGTATCATTAAGCTAATGTGCAGTAAGCGTCTGGTGTAGATGCACCCTAAGTAACATGTCAGCTGAGGCTTCTATGGATAGGGGGGCACCAGCAAGAGCAGTGGGGATTGAGCAGAGCCATAGCTGTGGTGATGTGTGACACATAAATGCTCCCTCACTCAGACTTACAGCAAGTAGGATGAAAAGACAGTGTATGTTTGTGCAGGGGATGGTGCTGCTGAAACCAAAAAGGACTAAGGATTAGAGGGGAAAAAATCTCAGTTTTTGGAGAGAAGATAATGGAAAGAGCAGTTCTGGTTCTCTGTTCCTTATAGCTTATAGTCAACTTGAAAATATTAATTTCTATGTCATTCTGCTCCTGTGATTCAAAGTGAATGAAAAACCTTGATCAGGCAATTTGTCCAAAAAAGAGTATTTATTATAAAATCATAGAAAATGAGAGTTGCAAGTGACCTCAGGAGGTCATCTAGGCCAGCCCCCTGATGGCTATTTTTTTTCTGGCTCTTTATTTGCTAATTTTACCAGCTGATAAAAACCTAGGTTGAAAATGGATCAGCATTACTGTATGTGATGGGCTAGCTGGCAATGACTTAGCCAAGGGGTTTTGAAAGGGCAAAAGATGATTGAAGGACATGATTGATGATCCCTTTCCTCACCATTCAGGCCCCAGAGACTCATCCTCCATGTCCCCTGATTGGCCCCTTGGGTCACCTGGAGGGGCATAAAAAGGGCAGCATGGCTGACTCAGGGGAGACCAGTGAGGAACTACAAGGAAAGAGATTGAAAATGCTGGCAAAGAGCTAGGCCAGTGGGGCGGGAGCAGTTGCCCCAGAAAAGCCTGAAGGAGTGGGACCTACAGGCACCAGTTGGACCCTCAGCAGCGCGGCATGCAGCAAGCAAGAGAGGCTCCCCGCTGGGCTCCAGGATTCCCTACGAGACGCTGCAGCCAGCAGGAGAGGCTCCACAGCTCCAGCAAGGATCTGAGCAGTGACCTGAGAGGTTCCCAGCTCTGCTTCCAGCTCCTCCAATCAGAGGCCAGGCCGCTTGACATGAGGTCGGGGCTCCTGGAAGGTCAAGACTCTTTGCAGGCTGGAGCAATACCAGCACTGGTGGCTGTGCAGTAGATCCAAGTTCAAGTCCCAGTTGGGGTAAATGAAGTAACAGGGAGAAATCCATGTTGCAGTGGAAAGGAGTCTTCCCTCTTTCTCCCCATCCAGGTACCTAGGTCCTATATTATTTGACATTTTGTGCCTTTTATATTTCACCAACCAGTATTGGTTGCTCTGATGTTTGTGTTTCATATTTTGTTAACTTTGTCTTTTGTCAATGATTGTAAGTGTCTAACCTTTGTTGAACCTTGCCCCCTTGGGGTGTTGTAGTGTCCCCTATACCCCCTGGTTTATGCCTGTTATGTTCCCAGTACTGTTCTCTCATTAAAAGGTATATGGTTAAGGCCCCATTGGTGGTTTGGCTGTGCTCTATTGGGGGAGGAGAGTCCCTACACCTCCCACAGCGCTTGTGCACCTGCTCTGATCCCTTCAGTTGGAGAGGGGGTACCTCGTGGAATACTGCCCAGGTTACATGTATTAGGGAAGCAGTTTCCATCATGCATATATTTCTGCTTTGAGCAAATACTAATATATTGTGTTTGAGAACCATGGTGAGACCTTTAAGTCATTGCACACAGAGCTTCTATCATTTCAGTAGGTCACTGTGGCAGAAGGGCTTGTGGGTTTGGCCCTGATGTAACCTGGGTGGTACACAGCCGGTACCCCCTCTTCAATTGAAGGGATGTTTGGAGGTGTGTCTGTGTGCAGTAGAGGCTTAGCCTGAGCCAATTCACCATCCTCCCCTAGAGAGCAGAGCAGAGCAGAAACTGTGGTCACCCACTATACTTTATTTACAGAACTTTATTTGCAGGACCAATAAACTTAGTAAACATATGCATATATTTGAGAACTATTTACAAATTGATATTACTAAGGCAGTAAATCTTATTACTCATATACACAGGCAGAGATAAAGTGGATATGACAGACAAAGGCACTTATCAATGTAAACTTTGATTCCCAGTGGTCTTCTTATTAGGGTATAGCCCCTGTACTCCCAGACCCTGCAGGCTTGGCATGGGAACAAACACCGGTGGCACCAGGGCAAGCAATGGTTCACTAAATAGGACCCAACAATAAATAAACAATGGTTAGAGCATACATAAACAAGGTTACAATAATACAATCCCACACATAGGCATAGCAACCACTCAAATCCAAAGTGATAATCATAAGGCTCTCCAGCATTTTGGCAACTGACCATTTAACAGATACAACGAGGCAATACATAAACATCTTATAATGCAATATCAAATTAAATAAATTCACAGTGAAAATGCAACTCAACACCCCCCCTCCCCCATTTATATGGACCCACGGCAACCATAATTGTTTACATAAACCTTAACAGTTACATCCAGAACCAATAATGCACAGTAATCATGACGCATGGAGGAGTGATACACAGGGAAAACAGGTAACCCCTAAGGGACAACGCTAATCACCCCTAGTCTCCTTTACTAGCTGGACTCCAGGGGCATGAAAATCTCCCCTGAATACCAGGGCCCCTCCTCCCCTGTGGAGACACTTGTCTCTCCCCTGTGGGGGTAACTGCTCCGCTCCGCTGGTCAGCTCTACCAGCTCTTCTGCAGCCCTTTTCAACGTCCCTCGTCAAAGCTGCCCACGCGCTTGGCATGCGGGCTTTTATTTCCTCTGGAGGCTCCACTCCCAGATTGGGAACTGACCAATGGACAAGCCTGAGGTATTAGTTCCCTTTCAGGTCCTCCTTTTTCACCTCGCCCCTTGGTCATGGTGGGGTAAGCCTCTCTTCTGATTGGCGTGGAAGGGGAATGCCCCCACCAATCAGCCTAAGCCATCTGGCTCAAACTGGTAAGCTGGGCTGCCACCAGCAAGCCTGCCACACTGAGATCTAACTATGTAGGCATGCTCCCTGTTCTCTAATTCAAAGAGGCCTTGTCTAAACCAGTATTAGCAATATTGGGAGGCCTATTGTAGATTAGGTTTCAGCTGCCTATGCATTTTCAGTAGCTTGGCAAGTAGACGTGGGACATGGGAAAGTCAATTAAAATCAACCTGTCTTCTTTTCCATATATAAAATGGGACTGCTAATACTTCCTTTCTCCCACTGGTGTGTCATGTCTGTTTAAATCACTAGCTCTCTGGGGGCATCCTGATTTTTATGGGCTATGGATTTTTTATTATTTGGGATATGTAGTAGCATTCCATAAGCAGTCTCTAAGTTTTTTATGATGAAAGACACTATACAGCCTGCTATGAAATCTGGCCTTAAGATATATGTATAGGGCTAGAAAAAAAGCCCTTGACTTCAGCTGGGGCAAGAAGGTACTACTGGAATACAAAGAACAACTGTCCTGAAAATGATGCCCTCAGTGAACATCTTGTTTATACTAAAGCTCCTAATGTTGCTTACATTATTGAAGATGAATGAGTGATATTAGCTGTGAGAAATGCGAGTCATAGAGATCAATCTTGAAACTTCACAGATTTCAGTTATGAAAATGGAACCTTTCATAATATGAATACTTAAGAATATTTTAGCAGTTTTCATGAAAAGTGAAAAATAATAGGATAATGGATTAAGATTATTGGTTGTGCATTATACGTGCATTACTCTTTTCAACTATGTTTTTGGTATAGCTTTTATAGCTATAGATCCACTAATCTGTTTTCCTGTCTGACAGAAGAGTGGAGGAGTTATAGAGGAAATAGGAGCTTTGGAGCACCCATTCCTGTGCAGAACTGAAATGCATAACTGAGAAAGAAATTAGAATAGCAGATCTATGCTAACTTTGATCTGAATACTGTCCTTAAGGACTGAAGCAGGTATTTTGAAAAATGAAAGACAGAAAAGTATAGTGAGTGAAAAATACTAAAATAATACTGAACTATTGACAAGCCTTGGAGATAAAAATAGTTTTTCATTGGACTTTGCAGTTTGCATTTTTTTTTTTAAAGTGATGCCTTTTGCTGCTTCAGGATGACAAGGCTACTTCACATCAGTGATCTCTTCATATTCATTTACTTTGATTTCCAAAAAAGAAATGAGTATCTTAACAATCAAAGAATGACATATCTTTGTCTTGATTGAATGAACACTAACAGATGCTTCAATTGGTTGATTGTCTGAAAATGGGAAACAAATAACTGTTAACATCAAGTTGGAGAGATTTCTGCATTTCTTTCAGATGAAGAAAAAATGTGGAGTTACAGTAATATTAAAGCATCCACTAGTGAAAATAACCTTTGGGGCTGAGTGGAAAGGAGCTGACACTAACCCTGGAAATGTCCGAGCACCCTCAGCTCCCATTCACTTCTATGGTAATGAGGGTGTGGAGCATCTGCAGGAGCGGGCCCTTCAAGAAATACCTCTTGGTTTGGAAAATTTGAAACCTATTGTATCGTTTGCACAGTTCATGAATGCTAATCTATGTGCCAATTTCTGTCTCTTGGTCAGGGCTGTTAAACTAAGTGTCCAGGGGCTGCATGTCCTGTAGGCCTCATGCCTAAGGGCTTCTCTAGGGCAAGTCATGGGATGTGTCATGCATACACCAAGGCCCCTGTCTTCCCTGGCTGTACCTGTGCACCCATGCATGTAGGAGCCCCACCTCACCACTGCTTCATGTGCCTGTGCATACCACCTCCCTCCCCACCCACATTGCATCATGCAGTCCCAGGCCTCTGCTCTCCTGGCCAGCCACATTGCCCTGCCCCATGGCATGGGGGCATGCAGTGAAAGCTGAAAGAATGGGAGCCTGGAAGCTGGGGGGAAGAGTTTCTGGGCAGGAGCCTGAGGGGCCCACAACTTAACCCCCCCACAGGCCACCAGTTGGACAGCCCTGCTCTTCAACAGTTATGAAGGTCAAGCTGTACCATTATACTCTTTTACACAGATTTTGGCTGCTAACAATTCATGATCTTTACTATAGTGATATTCCTTCCCCACTGCCTTGAGCCAATCTACCGTGAATAAGAAATATGGAAGTTGAAAAAGATGGTGATGATTAAAGCTAGGCTGTTTCTAAAAAAAAATAGGAGTAGGAACATTAAGACTAGAAATCCTCAAGGCTGAATATTATCCTCATTTTATAAAGGAGGAAGCTCCTCCATGTCATCCTTGGTCTCTTCCTCTACCAAGAGACCCTGCAACTTCACTTCCTTTGCACCCCCATAAGAATATAAAAACTGCCATTTACTGGGTCAGGCCATAAGTCCAACTTGCCCAGTATCCTGTCTCACATAATGACAGAGAGCGGGTGCTGAAAGGGAAAGTGAACTGGGTATGACATACACTTTTCCCTGTTCCTGTCCTACTTGCAGCCTTCACCATTTGTGGTCTAGCAAGTTGCATAAGCACCATTCAGTCTCCCCTTGAAGAGGAAGGAGCGTCATGCCACACCATCTTACTAGATCAGGATGACTGCTGTTTTCGATAAGTATGACTCGCCCCATTTCTGGGAACTTCTAATAAAAGAAAAAATTATATTAAATGATGCAGCGGGGGAGGTCCCGCAACATGGAGACAGTGTCCTTGAACAGATGTTCATTTCTAGTGTGGACATTTTTGAGGATTGGTCTGGGTTAGGCATGGAGAACAGCAACTGCTCCCCTCCTACCTGTCCTGGGGAAACAGAGCAGCGAGGCAAAGCCCTTCACCTGCCTCCCAGACTGGGGACCCTCAGTCTGAGGAGCTAGAAGAAAGCAGCTATTCCTCAACAGTGGGGCAAACCAATAGGGACACAGGTGCCAGCCTCAAATGTGCCATCAGGGTGGGGGCTCCCCTGCTACACAGCACCTTAAGAGCCATGTGCCTGTAGGCCCACACTCCCCCTGACACTGCACATTCAAAGCTGGATCCTATATTCCCTGGCAAGAGAGCTGAGGGAACAGCAGGGCAAAGCCCCCTGCCTCTTTCCCAAGCCAGGGACTTAAAAGTGGATATGAAAAAACTTTCACAGAAGAAATTATGTATGACTATGCACTGAAGGGTGGCACAACATCGATAGTCCCTATTCCCTAGTGGATCTTGGGTGACTGGCCACATTATATCTAGAATTATCAGAAAGTGTGGGGAGTGAATCAGATCAAGGTGGAGAACTTCATGGCGTCCCTTGAGAATGGTGAATTCTAATAATTCACAAATAATATTACTCACATTTCTAACAATATCCACATCCTACCAGGGATCCAGAGCCGATGCTGGTTTTTTCCCCATAAAACCACTCTTTATTTAAATTATTACAATTTTAGTCTACCTCCCTTACCTTTTTTTCTGTCTTCCTGCACAGCACAACTCTTCAGTCATTTTTCTATGAGGTCTCCACCTCCACTTTGATGTCTAGTTTCACATCCTGTGACAGTAGTCCTACTTCTTCCATTTAGCTGCTAATGCACAGATATAGGGAAACGGGGAGTCCTTCATTTATGCTTATCTTGTGGTTTTTAATGCATGGTATAAGCACCCACATTTGTTTGTATAGCACTAGTCACTGTTTAAAAACAGTTGAACAAAATAAAAGATATTGTGCTACCCAACCGGCTGTCTTAATTTTATGTGGAATTAATCACAATTCTCTCCAGTCTGTTATGTCATTTACAAATTTTGAAATCTTATTGTTCATTCCCTTTCCTACGTCATCGGTGAGTACTTTGAAAAGCACCTTCCCTAGTGCCGTTCCCACTGCCACCTCTAAGTCAACCTTTTGCTATACTGAAAACAAACTATGTAGGTCTATTTCCTGCCTGTTGAATGGTTCTGCACAACATCAGAGTATGACACTTTTGTTCTGTGATCTGCACTGGCTGTCTGTTGGTTTCTAGATTGAATTTAAGGTGTTTCAGGACTATATGGCTTGGGATCTTGCTACGTGAGTGAGCTGCTTGCTCTTGAAATAGTAAGAATTGCAGCCAGTGGATATGTTTGAACTGGATCTCTTTTGACTTAGGAAAGAAGGGTCTGGCAGTGAGTTAGCTCCATGGAATCGATGGACAGTTGTAGCAACTGTGATTTTACAGCTATGGTAATGACAATATAGACTGAAGAATTAAAAAAGAGGGTGCTTTGGTATTTGGAGAAGGTAACAGAGGGTATTCCTTGTCTTTTTTAATTTACCTCATAAATATTGTAGTATTGACAAATTTTAAAAATTCAATTTATGCTGTCTTTAATGGCAGATTTTGTTTAAGTGTTTGTTTCTATTTTTATATTCTCCACTTTTATTCTAGATACTTCTCTTTTGGTATATTTTATAAGTGTTTTCAGATATAAGAAAATTCATGAAAGCCTCATTTGTTGTAGCATGTGCTGAAATCCAGTAGATAATCTACAGATCATTGACACCACAGTGTTACCATGGTTCTTTTGCCCTACAATGGATCATATACACCATATATACATATTCTTAAATTAAATTGAAACAGGTCTAAGTGTCATGTCTGTCTGCACCCTATAGATACTTAATTTAGTTTTTTTATGTCGTTGTTAGTATAGATCCTTTAATCCATTGACTGTTATTCAAACAGAAGATTAAGCAGCTTGTCAGGACCAGATCATGCTGCATATGTAATAAAACAATCTAGCTGGGCTTAATATTCATTACTCAATACAAAACCTGTTTTACCTACTCTAGCAAGGATTGGTTGAAGCTGATAATACCATGATTTGTAGGGTGCTATGATCATAGCCTTTTCCACATTATTTCCTATCAAATCAGGCTCTACGTGTAGTAATCAGCATCTGTGAAAACTTAAAAGACAAAGTAACTAAATCAGTATTTCTTACAATATGCATGCATATATATTAATATAATTTAAATATATTTATGAACATAATGAAAACAGTACAGAATTTTGTATGGAAAGTAAAGGATATGACTACCATTTTAAAAATACAAACATTTAAAAAACGCAAAAAAAATAGGAAATTGTTTCTATAAGAGATGATGTAATTGGAGTCAGTTTAATCTAAATCAAAGAAAACTGCTAAATAAAGTATTTTTTCATGCAGTTTTTCACTACCGAGTCTTTTTGAATTTGTCAGAAATGTTCTATTCGGCCATGTATTAAAACCTCACTAGCATATTCACAGTTTTGTAGAATTATATTTAACACAGTGGACAGAAGGTTGTCAACAAGTCTTTTCAGTGACATGTCTATATTAGCACAGAGAGCAGATGATTTGAGGATTATCAGGCTGCTGGACAGGTCATCTGGGATCTTCAAAATCTCTTCCAGGATCAAATCTGCAGCCAGAAGCTGTTAACTAGCTGAAAGGGGGGTGGAAGGGGAGGAATGGCTTTTGTATATGAGATATAATTGTGTCACTTGGTTTTGTTTACAAGTCTGCCACAGTTCATTTTTTTAAAACCCTGTCTATGTTAAAGCACATTCTGTTCCACTTTACACAGGCACATAAAGTGTTTAAATTCCTGTTCCAAGGGACCCGTTGTTGAAAACTATTCTCCACAATGGTTCGATTTTGTACTGTACAAGGGGCATAGTTTTGAACTGGAAAGAGAGGTCTAAATGTGTTATATTTTCTTTAAAAAGAACTATTCTCTGAATTCCACTGTGCTAGAGATTTCTCTTCTATTGCACCATAAGTCCAAAAGTATTCGCCTTTTCTTACATTACTTTGAAAGTCCACTTTTCACATCTTTACAATCCTGGGACATCTAATGACATGTTTTGCCAGAATCTTTTGAAATCATAAGACAGAAGACCACAGCTTGTAGAAGCTGTGACACAATCTATCAGTGAAGAAATGCTCCATATACAGAAAGGAGTGACATTCTGTGAAGCCACTTCTGCCTGCAAACTGTGACAATTTTTCCAACTAGCTGAGCTATCTGATACTGCAATTCAGAAACTAAAAGCTGTATATTTAAAAAAAATTAAGGCCCAAGTCTGTAAGGATAGTAAGACTAAAAAAAATACCTTTGGAAGTCCTAGAGCCCAGCTCTGAAAAATGTTTCAAGCTCCTGGAGCTGTGTAAGAACTGGGCAATCAGCTCCTGGAAGCTTGAAGAAAAACTCTGAAATAAGGTTTGTGATCTTTGAAGAATACTTTTTTTTTACCACACAGCTTTCTCATTATAGACTTTTAAAAAAAATTCCATTTGTTTAAAATCCTAAACTAAAAATTTGTAGAACTTAGTTTTTACTTCTTATCTCTTTTTAAAGGCCTTTTAATTTAGCCCTCTGGTACTAGCAGTTTGGGTGCAGTCACTGCTAGCTTCAAAGGATTACACTCTGTAAAACACTTGCTTTGACATATGGATAAATGAAAAAGACATTTGAAGTCTTAGATGAGTGAAATCTAAAATACCTAACACTCTAACACACCTTACCCAATTTTTTTTAATGTTTGAAGTGCCCATCTAAAAGACGGTAACATTTGTATTTTATTTTTATGCTGAAGGAATAAAAAATAGGAAAAAAAAATAAAAAAATGGACCTTTGCACAATGTAATAGGATATCAACTACTGAACCTGCCAAACAGTAAATTTTACCAAAAAATAACCTGTTTGAAAAGGAGATTATATGCAATATCATCACGCAGTTAAAAGAGCAGCCTATCCCAAATTTTTAAAAAGTAAAGGAACATTAAACATACAAATCCTTCTCTCTTGCAGTG
The DNA here is from genome assembly GCF_030867095.1 of Alligator mississippiensis. Classification (NCBI taxonomy): domain Eukaryota; kingdom Metazoa; phylum Chordata; order Crocodylia; family Alligatoridae; genus Alligator; species Alligator mississippiensis. Next base: position 364,500,407 of record NC_081824.1, read on the forward strand.
AGAGAGAGTGATTTTATAAAAAAGTTGTTTTATTTGGGAACACTTGTAGAAAAATACTCAGTTTGAAAGGCAAGATATTTGCTAAGGTTTCATAAATGTCTTCACTGTGAGAAATAACAAGTGAACTGATTTTGTTTTTACAAAATTGTGTGTATGTCCATAAATATGAGGGATATTAAGATGGGGCTATAGACTAGTAGAAAAATAGTCACAACATATCCTTATCCTGCAACACAAATAAATGATTAATAAAGAATGATCCAGCACTCTTTCCTGCCTATGCAGGGGGTCGGACTCGATGATCTATTGAGGTCCCTTCCGACCCTAATGTCTATGAATCTATGAATTTAGATAACCTTTGACTTCAACAGGACTTTACACAGGTATCTATTGTCAGTTCTAATAGCAGTCTCCAACAGGAAGGAAACCAAATCCATTGTAGATAAGTAGATTTTGTGTTATATCGTACCTTGGTAAAAGGTTGGCTAACATATTTTTTCTTTTTTAAGAATGAGTATACAACAGCATTTTTTGATCCAATGGTAGAAGTGCCTTAGCAGTACCCAGTGGTGGATTAAGATTTATTGGGGCCCTGGGCTCCTGATTGGCAGGGGCCTCTGGGCCTGGGCCCTACCAGCCTATGCATTAATCCGCCAATGACAGTACCTGTGGTGCTGCCATATTGTCTGCTGCCATACCTAGTGCTGCCATATTGTCTACTGCCAATCCCGTTGAATTATAATGCTGGGAAATTCTCTGAAAATTTGCCTATAGACAAGGTTATTATAAATTCTGACAGGTGACAGTCTAAACTGAAATACATTGGACTAAAGTCCTCAGGTACAACAGGGATAGGATAGTTTCCTCAGACTACACTGTACTTACATCAGAGTAATTGTACTATATAGGAGCAGCACAATAGCCACAGGATGAAAAAGCCATTCACTTTCCATTTCCATTTGCTTCTTGGTTTCACTGATGATGTTGTAACAAAATGCTAAATTGTCATGGTGAATTTTGTTTAAATTTGGTTGGTGTTTGGCCGTATTGGCGGCAGGCATGGAGCTGGCGAGCTCCTGCAGATGCCGGCATTGGCAGCGGAGACAGCCTTGTCAGGGGTGGCACGTTGAGCACCCGCAGATGTTGCTGGCGGTGTCGGCGGTGGGGACGGTCCTGTCGGGGGGGGCATGCACCCCCCCCCATGTCCCCTCTACCAGTCACCTATGAGGACAAACAAATATTTTTACATAAATTCTCAAATAGCTATCAAGCACCTTTTGTTTTTTCCTAGTTAACTGGGCAAATTTTTAATCAGTCTAGAAACAGAAGACTGCAGGCCCAAAGCTATTTTGCTGCTGAGAAGCAAAATATAATTGCAATAGAAATAGAACTGCACTTGAAGATACAGAAATCAACCAATTAGCTCTCTTCCCATAGTTCAGACCTTGTCCACAGGGAAAATATTGTCCTGCTCACAATAAAACAATTTCAAAATTAGTTAGGTTAGACTGATGCAACCCTTCAGTGTGTGTACTTTTCAGTTTATAAGTGCTCTCACAAAGTGATTACACCAAATAAAGTAGTTTCTAAACCAATCTAATTTAAAATTGGAACAAATCTGTGGCACAGACAAGGCCTGCAACATGGGATGGTGACTAATTAAGTCAGGTGAAATGTTGTTGGAATGGGTAGGTTTAACTGCTGCCCTTCATTTAGGATAGCTCTAAGGAATACGCATGTGTTTCCACTCAAAATTAAAGGTATAGATGCAAATCAAATGATTTGTAGGAAATCTGTGTGGTGGTACTCCGATAGGGAGTGACTAGGTATGTATATGTAGAATGAGGGCTTCCTGGATCCCTGCCTCTGGGTTCCTGGGAGATGGGTGCTCCAAAGCTGCCAGAGCTTTTGTGACTTCTAAAGAGAACGTTTCTCTAAGCCACTCATCAATGGACTTCAATTTCTGGAATTTGACCAGGGTTTGGTGAATCCCAGGCTGATTTGGGGGTGGAGGCTCTGTGGGAGGCGTAACTGCCCAAATAACTACTGCCACCAGTGGAAGGAAACTCACCAACCCCCTGAGCTCCCAAGCACACAGAAGCAGATGCCCAAGCCCCCTGCTTCCCCCCCGCCTGACACCTAGTCATCTCCCACCCCAAATAAATTTAAGGTGCATAGACCCCTGGTTAATTGTCACCAACTGAAGGAAACTAACCAGTTCTTTAAAAGCAGCAGAGAGCTGCCCAAAGAGCCCGCAGCCAAGGATACTGAGGCCAGGTTGGGACGATAGAGTTTCAGCTGTGTACAAGAGCAGCTGGTTGGTGAGCGGGAGTTGGGGTGAGGGGTGAGGAGCAGTGCATTGTGGGATGCCTGGAGGACTAACCACACACTACTCACAGAAAATTTGGTGTCCACACATAACATTAAACCTCTTCACCAAGAATTATTTCAAAATAATACCTGATTATCCAGGAATAAGCTTGAAACAGCTTAGAAGGTTTAAAACATTCTAAGTTGGCTTGTATGTCTGGATACTTGTGGTTTAAACTGCATTGAACCTGGTCTATGTATCATCTATGTTTGCACCCTAAACCTAGTGGGGAAGTACTGTAGGGTAGAAAAGGCTTGGCATTATGAGCAAGGAAACTGTTCATTTGATTCCTGCTGTGTCAGGAAGGGGGGCTTTGTGCAAACTTATAAATAAACAAACAATTACAGAACCATAGAAAATTAGGGTTGGAAGGGAGCTCAGGAGGTCATCTAATCCTATCCCTTGCTTAGAGCAGAATCATCCACAATTATATCATCCCAGACAAGACTTTGTCTACCTGGGTCTTAAAAACTGCCAAGGATGGAGATTTCACAACCTCTATAGGTAGCCTGTTTCAATACTTTACTATGCTCCTAGTGAGATAGTTTTTCCTGATATCTAACCTAAACATCCCTTGCTGCAACTTGAAACCATTGCTCCTTGTTCTGTTGTCTGCCACCAATGAGAAGAATCTAGTTCCATTGTCTTTTGAACCACCATTCAGGTAGTTGAAGGATGCCGCTAAATCCCCTCCCAATCTTCTCTTCTCTAGACTAAATAAACCCAGTTCCCTCAGCCTCCCTCAGAAGTCACGTGCCTCAGCCCCCTAACCATTTTCATTGCTCTCCACTGGACTCTGTCCAATTTGTGTACATCCTTTCTGTAGTGGGGGCCCCAAAACTGGACACAGGACTCCAGATTTGGCCTCACTAGTGCTGAATAGAGGGGAATAATCACTTCCCTCAATCTGCTGGCAACACTCCTACCAGTGCAGCCCAGTATGCCATTAGCCTTCTTTGCAACAAGGGACACACTGTTGTCTCATCTTCAGCTTATCGTCCACTGTAACCCCCAGGTCCTTTTCTGCAGACCTGCTGTTTAACCATTCAGTCCTGTACCAGTGTATGGGATTGTTCTGGCCTAAGCACAGGGCTTTGCATTTGTCCTTATTGAACTTAATGAGATTTCTTTTGGTCCAGTCCTCCAGGTCTCTCTGAATCCTAGCCCTACCCTCCAGCATATCTGCTACTCCCCCCATAGCTTGGTGCTGTCCAGTTGCATCAGAGATCCCTGACACCATCACCTATTTAATTAGAATAACCTGTAAACCCCCAAATTTTAGCTACCTGTTATTTCTGTCTCTAAAGTGATGAATTCAGTATAAGTTGTGTGTATAGACAAGGTTTTGGTGGTGCATAGGAATATGTTGTGACAAATTACAATTACTTTTATTTCCTGAATAGCTTGGAAAACACAGTAATGGATAAACATTTTAAGCTATATGTTCAGTAAAAATACTTAATTAGCAAGCACAAAGTTTTATTTGCGCTAATAATCAGCATGAACATACAGGGAATTTTGCTAATAAATGCCATCTCACACATGCTAGCTATTCTGAACAAGATAAATAGACATGCTTGATAAGGCTACTTTTTGCATCTGTATAAAGTCTATTGTTTAGAGCCCCCCAAAATACATTACATGGACTCTATACTCTGGCAGTCATGCCAGTGCAGTTGATATGCTCTTTATCAAGGTGTTGATGCTATAGAGTTTACTGAACACACACACAAAGACACACACACACACACACGCACGCACGCACACACACACACACACACACACACACACACAATGTAGAACTAATGTGAAAAATTATGTTTAAATATCCCCAAAATTCTATTATATATGCCACATTATGTTAATATTTTCTGATGCCATTTTTAATTACTTCGCTTTTCCATCATTCAGCTGTACATTCAAACAGCTTCATTTAAAATATCATTTTTTTACTTCTTTCAAACTCTACTTGTATTGCAGTAGCTATAATTGCTTTAATTGATTATATTGCTATTTTTATATTGAATTATTTAGCTGTTAAGATAAAGTTAATCTTGTTATAATTTACTTTTCATAATATTGTAATCAGTTATTATTGTTCTGGAAATAACCATCTATTTTAAATTTCCTATTGCTTAGCATAAATATATTTGACCTATTGGTCTTGTGATTTTAAAACTTAAATTTGGTACAAGAATAATGCTTATGCAAGGTCTGTGGTATGTCTGACATGTTTGAAAAGAGGTAATGAAAGACTGAATGATGTATGTATGTGACAACATGAAGGAAAACAGTCTTATTGCAGGTTAAAATAGCCTTCTGTGGTTTAACAGTTAAAGGTTGCAGTGACATCAAGTCAGCAGTTAAGGATTACCAAATACTAAATCATGCCTTCACCCTGACGGCTGAAGACTACAAACAACAACCCCCCTGCCCAAAGATTGCAGATCGCAAAGCCAGAAGATCACGTCCTACCAATTCCAGCCTGCCAACGGAACAAGGAGGATGACCTTCACATCTGACTCAGCAAAAGCCATTGTATGGACAGCTATCACTATAAAGAATGAACACAAAGAAAAGGCTTTGGGTCTGTTCACCTGCAAGAATGAGTTTTGGACGCGTCCAACAAGACCTGACTCCCTCCCTTGTGGTTGGTCTGGCTGGCCACCAGACTGACCTGAGCAACTTTAGAACTTGGTAACACCTAAATCTTTGCAGGACTCTCTAACTATGTGTGTGTGTGTGTGTGTGTGTGTGTGTGTGTGTTTCTTTTGTATGAATGAATGAATGAATATGTATGGGAATGAGTGAAGCAGATAACCTTACTGTTCTTTATTCTTTTCACGTTGCATGTTTTATGTTTTATGTTCCAATACATGCGGCATTGTGCCTTATCCCCTGATAAGATTCCTGCTTGTTTTTAATTCACACTGTACGCCCTGTGCGGACAACATACTGTGATATGGAAGAAACAGGCAAATTATTGGTTCTAAAGTAAAAATAAAAGCAGCTTAATGCAAGTGCAAAAGGCTTAGTTCTAAGCAATTAAAGTTAGGTTAAGCTGAAAGCAAAAAATTGCAAACAATTTTGGTCTTTGGTTGTATTTGTTTCCTGATGAAGCACCTTATTATTACTGATGGGATCATAAATTCTTCAAAAGAGAGGTTTGTAAGAGAAATATTACTATAATCTACAACTGTGGGTGGAATAAAAGACTTCATGATCGGGATGCTGGAAGAAACATTTAGCAGTAAGTGTTTAAAAATGAAGTCATGTTCAGGAAGTTCAGAAACATGTATTGCTACACAACTAAAATTAAGCTTTTCCTTTTATTTCTGGAAGAAAGCCACATAGCATTTTCAGTGTTGTTTTTTCTGTATATTTCTTTCAACCTTCACTACATATTTCTGTCCTTTCTGTCTCTGTGGGGTCTGTCAAATGTTAGAGAGCTCTAGGTGATATCATTAGCACTAAATCTACAAAGTGTATTGGCTGCAGTTTTTCACCCAAATTTGAGAAGGCATCTGTGGAAGTTCTTTGACAATGGGAGGCAGCAAATGTGAGAAAAACTTGGTTGTCAGGTGGAAGCTGTCAGACCAGGTGGTAAAGTAATGGAACCTTTTGACAAAAGTTCTAACAAAAGGCTGGTTATAACTATCATCATCCTGGAACTTGTTAGACCTACTGCCATTGCTGCATGAAGAGGCTGCAAACTGTTCTGTGCCTTCTTCGGCCATTGTGATTGCCTGTTGGGCCCAGAATATTTCCTTATAAGTGCTTACAGAACAGGCTGCTATTGCCCACAACAAACGTGAAGCAATAAATGTGAGGAAGGGATCCTATATAAAACATTTTATGGGGTATGTTCATGTTAGACAGATTATGAACTTTATCTTGTATGAGCTCTTTTCATGTGTGGAAAGTCTGGATGCACCAGCATTCCAACTCAGAAAGCTGCCCCATCTGAGAAAAGGTGTTTGACTCATCACTAAAGAACTAACCCTGTGAGCCATCAAGAAGCAGTTTTGAGGCACTGACTTTGGCTCTCTCACCTACTGGTCTACTCTATGAAACAGTGTTTTCTACGCAGGCCCTGAAGATCCTCAGCTATGCCTGGTGAGGATAGAACTTGTCAGTCTGAACGTGTGGCACAGAGATGATATTACCTTCTTATACATCATTTCTCATATATAAGTACAGGAACCTCCAAATACCCATTACAACTTCTTCTTTATTACGTGGAAGCAACTACTAGAACTTTTCTAAATGGTGCTTCTTGCCTAGGTTGGGATCTATCCAACATTAGGCTAAAATATCAGTTAATGTTGCCTGTCACTATTACCTGTGACTTCTCCAAAGAATATCACTGCAGATGTCATCATTTCAGTCATTGTAGGCAACTGTCAACTCTCTGGATCATGGTGTACATGTAAGAGGTCTCATTAGATGCCTGATGAATCCATTTGTGGCTGACAAGTAGGGGTGTGCGAAGTGGGCCCTATTTGATTTGGATTCAGATTCAGCCCATATCGGGGACAGTGATTCAATTAGTTGATTAGGCTCACTGTCCCTGATTCGATTCAGTCAAATCAGAATCTGAAGATTTGATGCTGATTTGGAGAATCAGCGATTTGGACGCAGACACAGTTTTAAATGTTTTTTCTACATACCTCGAGGTACCAGCGCAGCTTGTGAACACTGCAATGCTGGGGCACACGGGGTATCCCACAGGAGCGCAGGGGCCCCGCCATGTGCTCGGCGGTGAACGCAGAAGTGGACCGGAAGTACATTCTGGTCCACTTCTAGGTCTGCTGTGGAGTGCTGGGGGGCCCCCCTGTGCCCTCCTGGCTTAGCAATCAGCTGCAGGGGGACCCCACCTGCCCCCCCAACCCAAGAGGCACTAGTTGCCAAGTCGGGAGGAGCGGGGGCCCAGAGTGCTCCCTGGAGAACCTGGAAGTGGACCAGAAGTGCTTCTGGTCCAGTTCCGAGTCTGCTGCCAAGTGTGCTGGGGAGCCCCCCACGCTCCTGTGGGACACACCATCTGCCCCAGCATCACAGCATTCACCAGCTGCCTGGTACCTAGAGGTATGTAGAAAAAACATTTAAAGCTGTGTCTATGTCCAAATCGCTGAATCTTTCCAAATCTCTCCAAATCGAGTCAGAGAGTTCCAATTCGATTAGGATATTAAAGGGTCCTCTGATTTTATTCAGATTCAGCGATTTGACCACCCAATTCAGCCGAATCTCTGCTGAATCAAATCAGGGACCGAAGCTTCATGCAGCCCTACTGACAAGCCCAATTCAAGAGTGACACAGCTTGTTACAAGTTTCACAGATCCATATATTGTCTAAGCTGGAGTCCAGACTTATAGCATGTCGCTTTTGTCTTTCTCGCTTTGCTTCAATCCTCTAGAAATAGTTCCCAATTTTGTTTTTAACCTAACTCCTCAGAATATTCATTGTGGCTTTTACCACAACATCCCCTTCCCATCCAGAACTCACAGAATTCATTCTTGCAGCAATATTTGTTTATCATCATCTTCCTTGTACCCAGTAACATATAACCTTAAACCTATATTCTAGACTTTATAGTATGTTTGCATTTCCCCCTTGTACTTTGCACTATATTTTTATCTGCTTGAATATTATAAATTTTCTGAATATTAATTCTGGTACTGTTATTTGCTGAAAGCTATTATTTAACAATGTGTCTAATAAAAATCATTCTAGGAATGTTTGTCATCACAATGCTTTTCTTACAGTATACAACCACTGCACTTAATTGGAATGTGATTAAGTCAGCTTTCAGTTAAGTCTAATCATTTGCTACATGTTACTGATTTATTACAGCAGGGGCCTACCTTTTTTGGCAGGCATTCCACGATTTAGATCCATACCCTCCCTGCAGGCCACTCCCATCCTCTTCCTGTGTCCAATTGGCTGCTCTGCTTTCTGTTCCCTGCCCTGTGCTCCATGCCTGATTTCCTGCTCTGTTTTCCTTCCCTCCCCAGTCTGCTGCTGTGTTGCCTGTCCCCTTTCCAGTCTGCCACATGTGCCACAGGTTGGCCACCCCTGGTCTGCTACATTTTGTTCCAACACTGAGATCTGAAACTTTTGGCTTCCCCTGGGGTGTAGAAAATGGTCTTGACCTACCAAATATATATTTTTAGGATTGCCAGAGCAAAGCAAAGTTTATAGAATAGCTGATTTCTGTAAATTCAGCCTTTATCTCTGTAGTCCTCTAGATTAATTTGATAGAAGACTATTCACTTGTTCTTCATTACTTTCAGCTTTCTGGCACATCAAGACTGTTCATGCAGTTGTTTAGTGATATTAAGATTGGCCAGAGTCTAGTCAGATTTCTTTTGTGCACTACTACACAAATCTGATGTACCTTTTCAATCTTGATTTGATTTGATTCTCAGTGTACCAAACGGGATACTTGCTTTGGTCCATTCCAGAAGTCCTGTAATTATTCCATAGAATCCTAGGAAAGGAGGGCTGGAAGGTACCTCATAAGATCATCTAGTCCAGCCCCCTGCCCCAGGCAAGACCATGCCTGACTAAATCATTGTAGCCAGGTGTCTGTCTAAGATACTTTTGAAAGTTTCCCAGCGTGGGGGAAAGGTAGCTGGCTCTAATACCTGCCCACCCTCATGGTCAAAAAGTTCCTCCTAGTTTCCAGCCTATAATTTTCCTGCCGCACCTTGAGACTGTAGGCCCCTACAGCCACAGAGAAAAGCCTATCTGCATCCTCTCTATAATCACCCTTCAGGTATTTGAAGAACCCCTCATTCTTTTCTCCAGGGTAAATAACCCTAGTTCTTTCAGCCTTTCTTTATAAATCTGGTCACCTAGGCCCCTAATTATTTTGTTGCCCTACACTGGACTCTTTCCAAACTGTCCACATCCTTCTTGAAGTGAAGGCCCCAAAACTGGACTCAGTACTCCAAGTGAGGCCTCATCAGTGCTGAATAGAGAAGAATCACTTCTCATAATTACAATTTATTATAGGGCACAATCCCAATGTTTTTCCCATGGCTCCTGTTATCTAGATCTTATGCTTATGTCACTATTTTGACTTAAGAATCTATGACCACAATTCATCTCTCCCAACACTGCCATGATATTGGCACTTTTTGGATCTACATTAGTAGTGCCGGCTGCTAGTTCCCACGTGTGTGCAGGGACGTGCAATTTGTCACTTAATTTTTCTTTCATTTTGAAAGAGTACTTCTAGCATCATATTTTAATTGAAAGTAATGTATAACTATTTCACTGCTGGCTAGAACTGGGCAGGAAAGAGTTTTCTTATCCAGGGAAACTTTAGGGTTTCAAAATTAATCTCTCTCACTCACTGGAAAATTTCCATTCTGCAGCTGAGAAACCTTTCCCGCCAAAATGATTAATTGAAACTGATGCATTCCCATTATTTGTCTTTTGAGACAACAGCATTCTGTCAATATGTTCCTGGCCAGCAGTACTGCCGAGTCTCCTTGCATAGTCTTTTCTTTCTCCTTTGTGGATTCTGTTCGAAGGTACTGTGTGCCATATCTTGGGGTTACACTGCTCCAGCATTAATGATAGTGTGGTGTGTAGGGAAGTTCTTCTGCTCCTTTCAGTTTGTTTCACTGATGACAAGGGCAGAATAGAGACTGAAAAAAAATATTCATTTCATCCTCTGCTTGCCTCCATTTGCTTCATCTTCCACAGAGACAGGGCTTGTAGAGAGAAACCGATGGTATCTGATCTAGGCTACCCATTAATTTCTTAACCTCCTAGCTGCTCTTGTAATGAGATGTGAATAGTGTATTTGGGTAGGGAAGGGGCGGCACATGAAGTCACCCCACATCTCCAGTGCTCTTTACAATCCTCCAGCAAGGAAGGAGAGGACCTGCCCACTTGTTCCCTTTTCAGCTTTCTAGAAAAGAGGAGACATTATCTCTTGCTCCTGAATTATCAGTAAATCCAGGGAGGATGAGAAGCCAGCACTGAGGCAGGGTGCTCCAATGGTCATCAAACATATGGTGGGTTAGGAAGAGCCCCACAGGCTGCTCTTGGCATCCTTTTTTCTGCCTCTTCAGTCTTGTTCTTACCTTTTCCTTCTCTGGTGGGCTCCTTCATGTCTTAAACTAAAGTATAAGGTCTACCTGAGAACAGAATTCTTTCATAAGAATATTGCAAAATGTGGACGGTCACATCACTTTACCATAATGGTCACATCTTTAGTGGCTTTTTACATGTTATTAATAGTGTAAGTGTCCAGAGATTGTCAGGTTATTTTTCACAAACCAAGAAACATTACAATAGGATGGCCTATAAATGGAAGTACCCAGCTTCAGAGAGGTAAAACAGCATGAAAAGTACATTAACTAATGTAATAATGAAAAACACAAGGGTTACCTAAAAATGCCCTGCAAAGAAGGGGCAAAAATTCAAAGCAAATCTGTCAGCCCTCTTTACTTGATCAAAAGAAAAAAAAAAAACACTAAATCAAACCAAATTAAACCAAACCTTGTGTCACCAGCAGTGGAGTTAGGATAATTATGAACTATTCTAAAATGAGGATGCAACAATTGGGAATCAAAAGCCTGGCAACCACACATCCAGGTTGTCAAACTTTTCAGAACCGTGTGTGGGGCTGCCTTGGAAGCTCTCTTAATTGTGAACTTTAAAATATAATAGCATGTTACATAATATTATATTATAAACAAGAATATTGCAATATAATAAGTATTAATATGGCATGAATGTTATTACATACAATATAGTTATATATACTTATTATAAATGTATATATTACATATATGGATGATCCTGCCTAAAGCAGGGAGTTGCACTAAATGATCTCAAGAGGTCCTTTCCAACCCTACTTTTCAAGGATCCTATGTGTGTGAGAAGGACGGGGTAAAAGATCGTTGAATCTGTACTAAAGCAAGATTGTTTGAAATAAAACTTCATACTAAAGTGCTCTTTTAGCTGTATGTTTACAAATACACGAGCTATGTCAGCCATGAAGATGTCACAAATTAATTTCTATTTGCTGAGGACCACATTTTGAGATGTTTGTGGAATATCATATGTGGTTTTTTTCAGTTTGTTTTACTCATATGACATTTTGACTGCTTGGCAAACAAATGCTTTTGGTCTGGTGGGTCACCCTTTGGGCGATAGGAAGTTACATGCACAACATGAGTTCCCCAAGATTCCCATGAATAATGTACATAAATGGCCAGAGAAGAAACCATACTTAAGCTTTGCCTTGAAAGCAACTGTTTGTCTTTAGTTTTCTGGGCATAGGGAAATGACTTCAGGCCCTCAGCCAGTGAGTTGAATGAGAAAGGCTGACAGGAGAATTTTCAGGAGGTCCCAACCTGAAGGTCAGAGGCGGGAACTACTCTCCAACCTGTTGAGCTAACTATGTTTAAAATGCAGGGTAAGATCAGATTATGCTTGTGGCATTCTTTCATTTGTTTATTCTTTTATCTCTGCCTGCATCTCAGTGTGTGGTTACTGATTTATTTATTTATTTAGTTATTTCTCATTTTTTAAATAAATCCCTTTGCTCTTTTTATAACTTACTCTTGTGGTAAATTTGCTTTCAGAGCATTTAACCATACAGGCAGGGCTCTTCCAAGCAAGGGGGGGAAAATCTATCATTTCTGAGCCTACAACCTGGCAAGGGTTAAATTCTTAGAGCTGGCAAGACCTAGTTGAGGTGGGTAAGGCTAAACCCCCATTGGACAAGGGGTGACTGTTGTAGCATCTCTGCTCTCTGTGGCCAAGCACAAGACAGCAGAGAGGCTTGGAGCTGAAGAGCATATCCCTGCAGGTGTGAGAAAACCTCAGAATTGTGTGTTAAAGGCTCACCTGAACACATCTGGGGCCAGGGTGTATCACACTAGAATTTTAGGATATTTACAGAAATTTGGATTGATTTTACATTAACAGAATGCTATAGTAGGTAGGGAAACTTGAAGGTCCCCAACCTACCCTTAATTCTACTCCTGTGCTTTAAATTAGCTTGTAAATGCCTTTACCAGCAGTGGATGCTAAAATACCTTTTAGGCATGCAAGGAAAAGTCTATGTTGCATGTACATTAAAAGAGCTGGAGACCTGTAGATTTTCAAGTATACTTTGTGATTCAACCATTCTGGGTTTCCTGGGGAGTCTTCTGGCCTCTCATTGCATGGCTAATGTGATTAGACCACTGTCCTCTCTTCAGTGGCAGCAAGTTCTAGATGATTAACTTAAAAAGCAAGCAAGTCTTATACTGGAGTCTAAAGCATAATTAAAAAAAAAATTAAAAATAAGGCCTTTTCTTTTTTTCAGTCCAGAGTCAACATGGGTAGTAATAAAAGAGAAAGATAAGAGTGAATTCTACAGGTAGTATTATAAAGGCAGAAGAAAAAGCTTTAGACCAGCTGTTCCCAATCTATGGTACAGGTACCACCAGTGGTATGCAGACAACCTGTCAGTGGTATGCGTTATCAGATTTATTATAATTACTTTATATGACAAAAATTTGTTGGTGGTACTTATGGCTGTATTGTTTTAAATTTGGTGGTGCACAATCTGTCACAGTTTGGAAACTGCTGTTTTAGACAATTACTAAGAGTATGCTATAAGGCAAGACAGCAGGAGGCTGATAATGAAAGGAAAAATTAGACAATATAGGAAAGGGCAAAACTGCAGTGTTCATACCCAAGTGATTCCCCTTTCTATAAGAAAACAATGAGTACTTCAAAAGACTACAGTATGTTTACAGGCAATGCAAAGAAATTAAAAATGAACAGTGGAAAGAAGGGATAGGAAGCAAAGAAAACCCCTGCACCACTCATCCAGCTGGGTCATCCAGCCCACTTGTGCACCCAAGTGGGATGGATGACCTACCCTCAGGGGCCAGATCTGGCCTGCAGGCCAGGGTTGAGCACCACGATGTAAAACATGTCAATTAAAAAACAAAAGTTGTCAGTGGTTGCATCTACAAGACCCTACTGCGCAATAGTTACTTTGTAAAATAAGTACTTGTACAAACAAGTACTAAATAAAGGTGCAGTAACCTGAGTTACTGTGCAGTAGCACCAGCAAACACCTTTTTGTGGCACTACTGTGCAATAGCTTAATACTATTGTGAAGTAGCATCATGTCACAGTCTTTGCCATGTAACGCTATACCGCAGCAGTATCAGGCTCCTGAGGAGTCAGCATCTTGTGTAGATGCTCCCAATAAGAAATTTGCAAATTGCCAGTAAAAACATTTTTTCTGGGTTGGTAACTGAGCATAACATTGCAGGTTTAGAATGAAAATTATTGAATGTATTAAATTTCTAACGCATCTAATTTAGAGTATCTGGAGCAGTAGAGGTAAATCTAAATGCAAGTTAGTACCACATAAGCTGTAAATTAATTTACAAGTTTAAACTGAAGGAATGGACACTGAGGTGTTCATAGTAATGTCTGCTAATTTTGTGTCATGTTTCAAAGTGAGTAGTAAAAAACCTATGGGGATGGGTTTCTAGGAATAGCGAATCTTGCAGGCAATGGGATTAGATGACCTTTGAGGTTCCTTACAACCCTAATATTCTGAGATCCTACTCTAGATTTCAACATTCAACTATATCCAGTGCGAATCATAACTCTTTGAAAAGTTGGTTTTCCCTCCCCATTTCCTGACTTAACATGAAAAACAAATGGCTGTCTGAAATGGCTTTTGTAAACACTGGGTAGCTCATTCATTTAAAATAATGCATTAATTTAAAATATTTAAAGTATTATTGCATTTCTGCAACACATTTTCAAGCTAATATTTTCCAATTTGCTTAACTGCAAAGTACATTGGTCCCAAAAATCAAAGGAAAGCAACACAAAAACCCAAACACACCTTCTACCACATTTCCAAATTTATTCTTCAGTATATGCAGGTCACATTCAATTGCTTCCTGTCTGTGTGTACAGGCAAATATATATAGTTTGTCCTGCTTTCCCTAAAGGCAGACACACTATAGTTCTGCAAATAGACAGATGGTTATGCAAACCAGACCATAATAAAGCTGTAGTCAGTTATGAATTAAAGTAGTATAGAATTATGAAAAATGACATTAGAATTAAAATTTAACCAGTAAAAAGGTAAAGAATTGCTCATGAAGGGAAGCATTTCAAGGCTGACTGAACTAGTACTAGCCAACCATGGAAGAACGAACACAGAACACTCCACTAGCTACCATGCTTGCTTCCTATTACCATCATTTAATAATAGTCACGAACTGTGATGATTCAGGTTTGAAAGAAAAGTGACCAATGAGTAACTTTTTATCTCTATAGCAGACAGACTGAAAAATAAAGTAAGGGCTTTGTGTGGTGGGTGGGACAAGAACATATGTCAAATTGCTGTCTTGTAAAAATAAACAAACTACATTTTTATTCAGCTAGGCTATGCAGAACTAAATGCAAAATACTAAAGTCAGGACTATGCATAAGGTGTAACATAACCATCCTGTTAATAATTCAGTCAGTAATAAATCACAGGAGTGGGTCTTGGTTGGTTTAAATTAAAAAAAAAAAAAATGACAGGACCCGTCTCAAAACAAACATGAAAAACCCATGCATAAAAATGTGAAACAGCTTGAATTAACTTGTTAGTATTGAAAGGACCCCAGCAGGGCCAGGAGGTATGGGATTGTTAACCCTGGTGTTGATACTTCTGTAAGTACAGTGGCTATTTTTTGCAGCTATTTGTGTTGGCAGTGTTTGGTACCAAAATGCACGATGGGCATTGAAGCACTCCATTTTAAGTGAAACTGTCCTTTGTCATCAACTTGTGCTTTGAGAAATAAAGCAAAGCATCAGTGCCCCGATTCATTCTTAGTGTCCACATAAAATGAGGCAACAAGGCTTCCTCTGATCCAATAGGAGGCAACAGCAGCACCTGAGAAAGACAGATCTGAAAACAACCAAAAGACACGAGGCAGAGTTACATAGGATGCCAGCAGCAGCCATAAGTGACCAGAAACCTGATGGACTCAAAGGTCTGGTCTATGCTAGAAGTTTTGTCAACAGAGTTCAGAAACTGTCAACAGGATCTGCATAAAAGAAGTAGCTGTGAGCCAACAACATTCAAGGTCTGCACCAGTGGAATAAAAGCACTTCCTCAAGTGACAAGTCCTTAGGCATTATATGGACACTAACAAAAAACCCCAGTATAACCAAAGCTTTATGCTTTTCATTTGCAATTCTCCAGCAGAAACACCAGAATGCCTTTCAGATTTTTCTGGCCATTATTTTGAACCCTATTAACTGAAGTCAACTCAGCCAGAAGCCTTCACGCCCACCCCCTTTAGTTTTTGGAATAGCATCCTTCTCTGCAGACGGTTACTTCCTGCAAAGAGAATTGGGGCATGAAACCCTGTGCTCCTTTCTGTAGCAGGAAGGAGGCATTGTTCGTAGAGAGCAAGCTGTGCAAGCCTTGCTGTGCAGGAACTAATAGAACAGGGACATTTATAAGATAGAGTACAAGACATCAAGGTAAAGGGGTATCATGTGGGATGAGAAGAGACCCAGGCTGAGGATCTTCAGTAGGTGCGTCACAGGGAGATCCTACAGAACAAAAAGCCTGGTGGTGCTGCACTGATGTGACCCTTCTATTAAAAAGCACTTCTATTTATGCAAATTTGGACTCCTCATGGGAGCCCAGGGAAGGAACTTCCAAGGTCCACAATAAAGAAAGGAGGGCAACAACTCTGAGTAGACACTGAAGCAGTTCCATCCCCTGATAACTAGCCAGTCTTTCAAGTGTAGGATAGCCATATTGAGAGCCTGAACAATTCTCAGTAACGTGCAATAAGGGGATGGTTCCTTCAGTAAGAGCTACAAATTTTCTTTCTGGCTATGAGCCTGGTTTTCCTCTCCCAGCAAATCCCACATCCTGCTTGAAAATGGCACTTTTCCCCACATGCATAGAACAAAAGGAATGCTGGCTTGCAAGTGCTGGATTTAGCCAACGCTAGAGGCTTAGATTCACACCCTCCCCTATTCAATGGTACAGCTTTATTTTTTTCAAGTATAAAGTGGGACAAACACATAGCATGACACCCAAGTTAGCAGGATGACAGTTAACAGTTTCCCTACTGCTCCATAGGTGGCAGCTGCAGTTCAGTTATTTTTGCCTTTTTTTTTTTTTTTTTTTTTTGGAAAAGATGGTTTGCAGCCATGCAACAAGGATTTTGCTGATGTGCCTTCCTGAGATAGATGGGGGAGGAAGGAAGCAAGGGGTGTAGAGGTGTTATCCCATGGCGCATGCTGATTCCAGCTAGTAATGCTGAGCTGCTTGTCCAGCAAATGAATCCCTACAGAGGATCTTGTTCACCAACATTGGCCTGAAGGTCAGTCTTTGAAGTGATCCAGCAAGAACTTCCTGGTCCTTTCCTTGAAATCTTTGCCATGTTTCAGCCACTATACCAGATCCTTCTGTACCACACAAGTACTTCTAATCAGGCACAATTGTGCTGTTAAAGTGGTTAGAGCAGTAATATATTGTGTGCCTACAGCAATTGCTTTTTCATCAGCCTTGATCACCTTCAGGAATGAGTTGTCCCTCTGCAATCTCCCCCATAAACAGTCTGGCCTCATCAAATATGCGAGAGAACTTTAAGGACTTCCAATCTTTTCCTTTTGTGCTACCTCTTCCCTTTGTGCAGAATGCAACAGGCTCCTTGTTTTTAATCAGCCTCCTTAGCAGGGTGAACTTCAAGAGTGCTCCCTCAATGGTAAGAGTAAGCCCAACACTAACAGGAAAACACAAGAGATGCTCCAGGAAGGGTAAGTTCAAAGAGCACCATGCAGACAAGGCCAAGCAAGAGGATGGAGACTAGGAGTGAAGAGGAACAGGAGAAGCAGGAGAGGATGGCACATGCATAGATGCACAGAGACATAACAAAGATCCTGAAACAGTAGTTGGAGATGCTGTAGAAAATTGTAGTAAGTGACCCATCTCATCCAATAGAAAAACAGTGTTTTTGAGACGTATGCCTTACCTCACCGTAGGCACAGACAGTATCACCACTGACATGTACCACTCAACAGCTAGAAGGCAAGGAGTACAAGCCTCTGTACACAGCTGCGAGGCTTCACACGGAAGGGCACATGGCACTTCTTTTGCCTCTTCTTTGATGCTGTTGCCTTTATCTTTACAGATTTAATTGAATAGGTTTTTATTAATTCAGCCTTTGTTGCATTTGTCTCTGCTCTCATGTCCCACAGTGTACTACAGCAAAATGCATTGTAGGAGCTAATGGGACGCCAACTCATGATGAACTTCATCCTCCGGTGACACTGCTGCTCATAATGAGAAAGTACCAACAAAATACTTGAGCATATGAGTGCTTTGGCAGCACAGTACTGCCAGCTGATGAAACTTTCCAGTCTAGACATAACCTCAGATAGACGAGGCTGCTCATACACAACTACTTAAAATGCGCAGCTATGTACTAACCAAAATATGCACCTGAAAAAAGGCCTGGATCTTGATCTTTATGAAATAGCTTATGTATAGTTGAGAATTGATCAGGTTTCCCTCTTGGAGCTTATTTTTAACCATCCTTACAACTGACCCAGGAAAATGAGGCAGGCAGGCCCAAAGACTGCTTACAGAATAGATCTGGCAAACAAATGAAGAAAGTACTTCAAATGGTGGAGAATCCATTTTTGTATGGGTCACTGCATTAACATGGATTTGAAATTTTGATTTTTGTCCAACATGGCTTTGATGCTCCCTGAAACTCAACAGCTTGTTCTTATCCCTTCAACCTTTCCATTCAGTTAAATCTCCTTGGAAACCCATGAATTGGCTACAATTCAAGAAGCAAGCTTACAATTAAGCAAAATCAAAGATTTTTAAATATTATACATAAAGGAACAGGACTGAACCCCAACCAACAACTACTCTGAATACCAGAGCAGAGGGTATGCACAGCTGGTATCCCTTTGACCCTTCCATATTTCAGTGGGGACTTCATAAGGTATTGTTTGTATGAGTGCACAGTCCCAGTGGTTGTTTACAACCAGATACAAACAGAGATTCTTCTATACAGCTTAATTTAGCTCAAGGACTAGAGGCCAGTATTTTGGAAACTATATAGATTCTAATCCAAAGCTCTCCCAGAAGTGCTATGGAGATACAGAAACACTCCATGTGCCTACAAAATGATTTTAAAGCATCTATTAACTCCATGCTTTGGGCTACTCAGTTATAAAACTGTTACACCAACAATTTGTTCTGAACAGTGGGAATAAGTCAAATCCTTCTGATGTTACAAAGCTTGAAACAGCTCATTTTCTGAATCTATAATGCAATGGGAAGGAGGAGAATTTATCAGTCCATTGGAACTTCAGTACTGAAAATTCTGAAAATATATATTTTATGAACATCCTTATTTTCCAATTCAAGTATTGTACTTGGATGGTGCAAGTGCCTTACAGATGCTGACAACGGGAACCGGTTTATACAACAGGATATCCAAGGACAACATTAGTAAACTACTTAAAGAACTGCCATTATCTAAAAACTATACTACTGTGAAAAAGGAGAGAGCGTATTTATCATCTACAAAGTCTAGATGCATATTGTACTAAATAACATTAAGATATGGCAATTGTAAATATTTTACCAAATACCAATTTGCAATTAAACTGAAACACTTTCACTTGCATGAATCCTCTAAAGAAAGTTTTCTAAACCAAAATAAAATAATCACTACAGTTAAGATTATATTTGACAACATACACACTTTTATAAGTAATGCTGATTTGTGAGCAGCATATTAGATGCAAGCAATATGGTTACCATGATGTTCAGATTTTGTACTTGCCATGTTGAAAACACAGTATCATAATGATAAAACTTTGAACATAAGGTTTGGGGGACACAGTAGTCTAAGAATAAGGCTTTAACTGATAAAATGGGAATAGAAGAGTTACCCAAACTTGTACTGCTCTGAACACAAAGCATGTCTTAAATACACAAAGATTGTCTTAAATACTTTTACATATGAAGTTAAAGGATTTTTAATAATGACAAGTTACCTTAACCAAAGATATTTTTTTATTGATTTCAATATTCAAGCATCATTAGGTTAAGGTCTCTTAGAAAAGTATACCATTAGAAAAGTCAGACAAAAAACTATTAATAACTTATAAGTGACAACTAGTACATGCAGCATAAGTTTAATAAAACTTTAATCAGACTGATGGGGAACGTAGCCCTTGCAAACAGATGAACAACATTGCGGACCTAAATTATTGAATGAAATATAAACATTCAATTATTTCTATTAAAATAATATTCCACATTAAAATTTCAGTCACCAGGAACTGATATTAGTTTCTTTTAATACAAGGCAAAATAGTGGCCGTGTCTTTAATTTTTACTACATTATGTAGAACAAACAATGGCTGTGTTACAGAGTATGTATCATTAAGATCCATTAAAAACAAAGTCAGTAATGAATGCTGACCTATTAAGATCTTCTCAACATATAAATGCTTTTATGATAAGTCTTATAAAGAAAAAGATGTCTGGGATTGAGGGCTGGATTAATGCTGTAGTGTGCTTAGGTAGTACGTGTATGATTTCATTTTCATGCAGCACAATCACATTTTAGCATTACAGTCATGTAGCACAGACAACTGAGTTTCTCCCAGATCAAAAGGAGTGCCAATATACATTAACAAACACAGTAAACCTCAATAAAATACTCTACATAATTTTAAACACCCCTTGTCAATATATTTGTATTTACAGAACATTATGAACTTATTTATAATATGTAATGATCCACTTAAGACATTTTTACAATATTTGTTAAGATTATGAATGTATAAATTCAAGGACTTAGAGGCACATAGTTTAAAAGGCCAAGAACACTCAAACTAAGTCACAGAAATTGGAATATTTATGGACATCATAACAGTGCCAAAAAAAAAAAAAAAATCACATCCAAACTAAAAGCAGTATACCTTGAGTCACCTTTCCAAATTAGCATAAAAAGTTCTTATTCCCTTCAAAGAAAAATAATTCATCCCACCTACCAATCTAGAAAATCTTATTTACAATCACACTTTATTCAGAAGTATCTTTATTGTGTAATACAACCACCTCTAATCTGTCATTAAAATTTAAAGTTTTTATTCCAGTAGTTATATTTACAAATGCATACAATATTTAACTGTGATCTTCATGAAGATCTGAATGAAAAGAGATCATTAAAATCACA
Source organism: Alligator mississippiensis (assembly GCF_030867095.1). Classification (NCBI taxonomy): domain Eukaryota; kingdom Metazoa; phylum Chordata; order Crocodylia; family Alligatoridae; genus Alligator; species Alligator mississippiensis. The sequence goes on from NC_081824.1 coordinate 364,521,047, forward strand.
AACAAATGCTTTAGTTTAAAAAAGGGTTTTGGAGAGCCTGTGGCATTCAGTATAATTTCTCAAAGAACAGGAAAGCTAATACTTCTGATAAAGCTTAAGTTCATCACCAGAACAGGTCTTTAAATTATGTTGATTAAAGTTAAATCTCTCCCGTATTAACTTTTTACAGTGTTTCTTCAATCAACTTTCACCACGCTGTATATTTTGGTCACAAACCAAAAGCAGGCAAAGAATCCAATTGTCCCTACAAAAAATGAAAAAGGAGAACATTAGTACAACTAATCAAGGACCTAATACAGAAGTATCAAACTCTGTCTCCAGATAAGTCAGTCTGTAGACCAGAATATAAGTTTTAAAATGACCCGGTACACTCAGTCCATAAGTAATCCCCCACTAATATAAATGTAAAGGCCACATTCTACTTATGCACAAATTTTATGTAATAATGGAACTCTGAAGTGCTTCACTATGTTCATCATTATTCAGTGGAAGAGTATTTTAATTGATGAGTGCTACCTCCTTATTTTCTTGCTCTCTTACTTTTCCAGCCCAAGTCTTTCAAGACTGCTGCATTTCCCTCCCTGGAGCATTTAATTTATCAAATGGCTTCCTTTCCTACACTTTTGCCAACCTGCAAATGAGCAAACTTTAGCAAAATATTTTCACAGCATATACTTTAACAATTTTTTGAAAAACAATTCAATTACACAATAAAAAGAATGAATGTGATTTTAAGTTGACGTTTAATGACAAAAGGTTGCTTCCCTTTATTTGTGAGAGGCTTTTGAATTAGAACAGATCTATTACACCTCTTCAAGACTGGATAGAACAGTTTTCTATTCTACGATTTTAATACAGGTTGAGACTCAAAACTAGCTCGATGGATGAAGGTACATTCAAATTATAGTAAAATTATTCCCTCAAATGACAACCCAAACCAAAAAAAGATGACTTGGAGGGCAGTTCAGAATACGTGCTAGGGGAACCGCTTTTTCCTTAGAAAAAATTAGAGCATAACAAAAATCCCACCAGACAATCCAATTTTACCGTCATGTTATTGAAGCATTGATTTACCTGAAGTCCAAGACATCGCTTTTTGATTTAAGATTTGAAACTAAACATGATGATGTTTTGTGACAACTCATTCATTATGAAATCCCATGAAGAATCATGAATGATATCATGGTAATTTCTTTCATGCTTGCTAAACTACTGATGTTTAACTGACTCATTTACTATGATACGTAGTTGTGGTCCCAGCTGTGAATCACAAAGATCTGTCATGTAACTCCCAGTATTCTGCCTGCTGAGTTTGATCAATGACCTGGAATGCAGCATGGAAGCAAGTGCCTGAAGCATGTGTTACAATGCCATAGCAGCAGGGCATCGTCAAAACTGCTCCTGATACTGACGATTTTTAACAGATGAGTAAGCAACAGCAGAATAATTTTGATACAATAATTATACATTTTTCTTTTTAGCTCCTGTATCATCTTGACATAGGAAGCTAGTTGCCTTTAGGACCAGTTTTTGGTAAATCACTAGTGTGATGTTCCATTTAGAAGTCACGAGAAGAACTATACACCCCTCACCCTTCTCCTTTATAAGGAAGAGTCTTATCCCAAAAGAGTTTTAATATTTCCATAGAGCACACCTATTTTCAGATGATTAAAACAACATTAAATCTATTATAGCATGGATTTTAGTCTTGGAACGTAGGAGATAAGACAGAAATACATCTTTTGAAAATCTAAACACTAGAAAAAAAAAAGTTATTTTCAAAGTGTCTTCATCTAACTAACTGCATGATGAACACTAACAAAATAACAAACTATGTTCAGGAACTCCACAAGCAGCCTTTTAATCACATAGTAGAAGCAGCACACCTCTGTCAATCTGCATCAGATCCAAAGGGCTACTGAGGAAGTGTTAGGACTGATCAAGCATAAAATATCTATAATCTGAGCCCCTACTGAAGATGGTCCTGAAATTTGTCAGGAAACATTGTACAACTGATTGCTGATGGTCAGATGCTGATTAGCATGTGTGATCCATGCAGAGTGGGCATTGAAAGAGGAAAGTGTACTTGATACATCTTTATGCATTGAGATTATGCCACTGACATGTTGACTGATCTGTAGAAGGGCAAGTGGAAGCTGGCAGTTCTGTGCTGCTTGAGGTGGAGACGCTGTCACTGTGGGGATAAGCATACTAAATCTGCTTCTTTCTCCGTGTAGGGAAATAAAGCCCCTACTTGGTTGTACAGAACCCAAAGTACTAAACTTCCTGCCTAATCAGAATCAACTTAATCAAGGAAAAAAATCTCTGGATGGACAACAGTGGAGGAATACAGGTATGCTTCCGTTCAAAACTGAAATACCATAAAGGCATAAGAAAGGCTTGACCTACACTGGAATAGATAAGATTAATCAATCTGAGCAAGGCTTAAAGGAGTTTTAAAAAGTGCTTTGAGGTTAGGAGCTTGCATTAGTTCAATTCTGTCTACTTAAATTTATCTAGTTGCAATAGTGCAACTTTTCTACTTCAAAGCAGCCTAGAGTTCCCGAGTACAGTTTGATGCCGAGTGTCTTGATCATAAATGAATATTAGAAGAAGAGATGCAATAAGAGTTACAAATAGGATGGTAGAATGAAAAGGAGCAGACTCACAGGCCTAAATATTGGCAAAGGTATTTAGTGAGGTTTGAGGAGAGCCTTTCAATTGAGGGGGCAGAGAGAAAAAAAGATACCCCTCAAAACTAGAATACCAAATCACAACCACTACTTTTAACATACAGCTTCATAGCTTATTAAAGGGATTATATTACATAGCGGTGTGCAATAGCAGGCAGCTGGAATCTATGACTTAGAATAGTGGTTTTCAAACTGTGGTCTACGGACCCAGGGGGATCTACAGACTGTGTCTAAGGAGTCTGTGAAAGATGACTGTGATCAATCAAAAGTATGTGAATACCCACACTTACAACTCAAAGGGTACCTCTATTCAAAATTTCCCAAAGGGTCTTCAAATGAGAAAATTTTGAAAACCACTGACCTAGAATGTCCCTTCTATTTATCTGCACATGTCCCTGAGTTTAAAATGGTCACAAAACATTTAATTAAAAAAATCCTAAACACTTAAAGGGATAATGTTCTCAAACTTGGGTTCTTTCCTCTCAGGGGAATTTTCTTTAAAAGTGCCAAATAAATTCTATTCATACTTGTTTATGTCAAGTAGAGCTGGAAAGACTTTACTCACAACTGTAGTGTGACCTTTATCAAGTGCTTTGAGAGCAAGCTACCGAAAGTTTGTGAAGCCTCAAATAAAGCCTTTGGAGGTGATAAGCCTGTAACCATCAAAAGTGGATGTGTATCAGACACTAAAGGGAAATGCTGAGCTTATCCCTCCAACCATGGAAACTGAACCACTGAAAAACCTCTTATTTCATACTCTAGCAGCACGGAAGCGTGGGAAGAGCAATTTCTAACCCATTTTTGAACAGCACATTTCAGTGAAGCCCACTTTCTGTGATACAAGATGAGAGAGATGACCCTTTGGTCACAGCAAAAAATAAAAAGAGCTCAAGGATTAGGAAAGTAAGGGGTTACTATTATTTTTGCATACAGATTCATGCACCTGTGTCTATGATTTTTCTAGTGTCCGCTGTAAACAACTAGAAATACAAAGAATAATATTAAGAACTGAGATTACAGTATAATTACCTGTGAAGAGGAAGAAGATCAAAACCATTATCATGGTGTAACCAAAGTACAAAATAGTGCTTGCTGTTCCTGTGATTTGTAGTTTAGAAAAGAAATAGTGGATTGCATATATAAGAAAATAAACTGCTGTGAAGCCACTAGTAAGGAATGAACGCCACTGCCAGTGATAATCCTAGAAGAGGAGGAAAACACATTGATGTGTCATGATTATACAAAAAAATTAACTTGCTGAATTCAGAACAACAGAGGAACTTCTACTGCTAATTTATCAATTACTGGGTATTTCAGATTAACCTGCCAGAGACAAAATTTCATCAAACAAACTGCAATTCATAATACAAATGAGAAGCTCAAGATATGAAGCCAAATCCTTCAATCCCAAGTAACACAAGACAAAGGGTCCTAAATGCATGCAAGCATCTATTTGTGCAGGCTAGGTACATGGAAAAAACATACTGACAAAAGTAAATTATTTCAAATTAGTCAACTGACTTCTTCAGAAACTAGGTAGCCCATTTTCAGTTACACAACTCTCTAGCTTACTGGTATTTTTAGAGCATATGTGTATTCATAATATCAATATCTGTACTAATCTGTGCCAGACAGCAGTGATAGGAAGTCATCCAATTATATTTTAATAAACTCTAATTATCCTACTTCTGTTAAATTCTGTACTGCTCAATTTCCAAGTATGAAAATTTAATACAGTCAAAACATCCTGAAAATATAATCTGCAAGTAGCAAAGAATCTCTTACCTCTGCACACAGATGAAAATAGCAGAGCAATATTGTGGCTTCAGAACATGTAATAACCAAAATAATAAACACCAGAAATAAGAAGCCAAACATATAGTACATCTGATGAGACCTATATAAACAAGCAAAGAACAAAATCTTAAAATAAACTGCATCTTCTTCGAAAACAGTTCTCTCCATAAAGGTCTCTAATGTAATACTATAAGATATATTGCAATAGAATCCAAAGGATAGTTGCTTATACATTATATTGTTACATTATTAAATTGCATATATAAAGAAATAGCACAACATTAATTCTTAATTTAAATAATAATTTTTCCCCTCCCACTATCCACTGGTTTCACTGATGTGGATATTTAGTAGAAATTATCTCATCCTTTGCTTTCCAAACCGTAAATGTGGAATTTTACCGTTCTAAAATGATAACCAGACACGATCAGAACTGAGAACTTCCCTCTAATATTTGGAGGCCTAATGAGAGAAGAACTGACTGGACATCACAGGTAAAATCCTGGCTCTCATGATGTCAATTGCTTCACAAAAGCTTCACAATTGATTTCCATGGGTCTGGGCCATCACCCTACACTTCAAAAGATGCAGAGTGGTAAAACAGAAAGAAACACCAAAGCGTGTAGATCAACTTATGTTGAATATAAGCACACATTCAGTGCTCAGCAACAGTTTAAAGATTGTGCTAAAGGTAAATTCCTCTTGGCAGAGTCGTTTGCTACCGTATTCTGAGTACACATCAAAATTCACTTAGGCTTTGGTGGATTAGTTGAGTAGTTAAGGAAATTACTCTTTGATACCTTTATGAAGATTTAAAGAAAGGAAAACAAAGTCCTTTCTTCTCTCAGCAATAATGCTGTGCCAAATTTCGTTTTATGGATCATACGTCCATTTAATTTCTTGGTAACTACTTTCAAATACCTAGTGCATGTCAGTTTCAGAGGCGCTTCTACATGAATACACAGAAGTAGCGTGAGAAATCTAATGGTCTGAATACTGCAGGTCATCTGTAAGCTAAATATATCACACAGCCATTTCTCTATACTGCTGGACAACAGTAAACAGCACAGAGTGCCTTCCAGGATGCAAAATGTTAAGATGACTAACATCTGCATTTCTTATTACTGAAACAATACTTTAGAAAACAATGGAAAGTGGAGTCGAGCTCTCTAAATAAGAATTTCTTCAAAGGGAAAAAAAAAAAAAAAATCTTACAATTCACTTACCAGATACTATTTAGAATGAAGAAAAGTTGTATAAAGATGCACCCAAAAGGCAAAATACCTCCCATAATAATACCAGGTAATGGTTTTGTGTAGAATGACTGCTCAGGAATCTGACGAGGAATTTGATTAGTGCGAACTGGGTGTTCAATGGCCTTTAAAGAAAATAAGAGATTTCTGAATATATTAACTATATCACCACTTTTGCTTCAATGTTGACCCTTGTAGGAACAGAAACCAAAGAAATGTGTATTTAGTAAAGAACTGGGCCCATTATATCACCTACCATACGGCCATGTTTTCTAAGTCAAATTACCAACAACCTCAGGCCAAACACAAACCATTTCCTGAAAGATTGCTACCAAAAAAGTGTAACAACTGATCTTTTTAAGCCCCACTCTACACATGCAGGTAAAGGTGTGATAGGATCTAATGCGTGATTCACACTCTCTCCTGTATTGGGTCCTGCCCACTGGGCTGCAGAGGCTGCTCCTGCCTGGTGCCAGTTGAGCCAGGTTGCAGCCCCATACCCTACTGTGGGTGCAGAAGTCTGGGGGCAGGGCATATGCCCTCCCATACCCCCCCACCCCAATGCTTGTGCCCACACACCCACCCCCACACAAGGGGGGGGGGGGGCTGGGAACAGCAGGTTGGGAGTCAAGGGCACCAGCAAGGTTGGGGAGAGTGGTAGGTCTGTGGATTGGGAGTGAGGGGCCTTGGCAGAGCCAGGGGGCAGCAGGTCAGGAGTGAGGGGCAACAACATGGGCAGGGGCAGGCCACAAACATATCAGGACTGCTCAGTGCCATAAAAGCAGAAGGAGGGAAAGCTGCAGTTGAACCTGTGTCTTGGTGAGTGAAGGGGCAGGGGGAGCTCTGATTTTCTCTGATAAATAAACAAAATTGAACACCAAAATATATAGGTACAGTAAAATTTCTGTTAACCAGTATCTTACAAGCCAGCCTGCTCAATTAACTGGCATGCCGGTTTGTAAGATGAAGTGAAACGGGAAGTGCCCACGGTGGGCACTTCCAGTTTCTCCAAGCCTCCACAGCCCAGGGCAAAGCAGCCTGTGCTGCCAAGCCCCCACAACCCGGGGGCATAACAGGCTGTGCGGAGCCTGCCCTGTCCTGCAGGGCCTGCGGGAGGGGTGGTGATGCCACGGGAGGGGCGGCAGGATGCCCCAGACACGGCAGGAGAAGAGGTGGCCTGGGCCGCTCAATTAACAGGCATATTTTGTTGTCTGGCATCCCCCATTCCTGGGGGATGCCAGATAACAGAGCTTTTACTGTATTTAGAATTGATTTTATTATAATGATCAAGGCACTCCTAGGCTTCCAATTTGCTTAAAAGATTATAGAGATATCAATAGAACACCGTATCCAACTGATACATTATACACACACACACAAAGTAGTGTTTCATTTTAAATCACAGAAAAATATGGATTTGGGGGGTTTTAGTTAGAGAATTTTCGATATTTTTTTTTTTAAACAGAGAAAACCAGGATCCCTGCTAATTACAAATAAAATCATCAGGAGGGAAGCTCAATAACAATACTCATTTAGGGAAGGGAATTGCTAAATGTCCCACCCCAGACCCAGTTCCTTCCTCAGTAGAAACAAATCCCTTTCAGAATAAAAGATATAAGAAAGTAAAGTCTGGCATTGATAAGCAGTCTCCCTCATATCTTATTACAGCACTAAAGCTTGCTGGGAATCAGAGAGATCAAATGAGACCAACCATGTTCCCAAAACAGTGTTTGCTTTGAAGAAGCCCAGGAGTCAAATCTACTGGCCAGAGTAACTAATGTTAACATGTAACATTAAACTAAAAAAAAAAGCTGTTTGATTAAACAAATGCCTAAGGAATTTGATGGAAGAGTCAGTAGAATCCTAAAGTTGCTTATGGCAATGCTAAGGGATTCGGTTATGGTTAGAGCAGAATCTTGTCTCATAGCCCTGCAAAAACTTTTGCCTTGTGTATTACCATATGACAGTATGGTGCAAAATGTACAAATAAATCACCAGAATGAACACACACCGGAAATCTATCAAAGACAGAAATACCCAATTACCGGTGGGGGCACATTTCTCACAGGAGGGCCACTCTCTCCCCAGTCTCTCAGTCCTGATCCTCAAGGGAAACTTACACAACGCTTCCCAGAGACAAGCCTATGAGCTCCATTTCATCAACCTCCTGGATACTAAAGATCATGGACTAAACATAGACATTGGATTTTTGATACATTATAATCTGCCTGGCAACTGACTGCCCAGCCCAGCCCAGCCCCTGGCTTCTTTACTTCTCATTCCATCCAGGAAGAGCACACACCAACTGCTGAAACTTCCTTAGTCTGACGAAGGGTTTTTGAACCCAAAAGCTTGTTTAATAACTATTCTCCAACTATTTGGGTTGGTCTAATAAAAGATATCAAATTCACCCAAGGAAACTTGTCTGCAAATAAATCACTTACATTTTTCTTAAAACCAAAGTAGGCGCCAATAAATGTCAATGGCACAGATATGCAAAACCAAAGTGCCAAAATAGCAACCAAAGTACCAAATGGAATAGCTGCTGAAGAGCCTTCTCCCCAAAGAATTAGGTTCATGATGAAGAAATCCGCAAATACAATTCTGAAAAATATACAACATGATTAAAAAAAAAAACAACAAACCCCCCAAGAGATGCCCCAAAACATTAATTTTAACATTATCAAAACTGTATTACTATGTTCATAGTTTAGTGTCAATATAATGTTAAGATCAGATATATATTCTGATGCACACAATATAACAAAACCAAGAAGTCAAACCAAGCCTTTCTTCCTTAATCTAGAGGGACTGAACTCTAGCAGGAGCTGACGCTACAACTAAGCAATTTCAAATATATGCTTGTCTTAACTATACTTCAGGGGAAGACTGCTTGCTGTGATTAAGTAGAAAAATTTAACACAGTGCTTGTACAGCATGACACCATACAAGACCAACCACAGTGTGGTCAAAGAAACAGCCTAGAAAGTAAAAATAGGAATAAATGAAAAAGTGTTCCTGTCTAAAACTTACTACAGTCATGCCGCTACTACTTAATCAACCTTTTCTTGTGGCAGGAGTAAACAAAACTTACAAAGCAGCTAAAAGATGTTATGTAATTAGCAAATCTGTCTGCATCAAATGTATTTTCTGTTCAAGTGATTTCTGCCACAAAGAAATAATGTAACATTGGTTTCAAGCTTAACTAAAGCTTTAGAAAAATTAACTAAGACAGAGAGAGAATTCAATTCTTTAAAAGTGTATTACATCCTTAACTTACCCAGGACAAAGGAATGATGTTAACAGGACATTTGTTTTCCACTTCTCACCACCAAATGCTGCATTAAAAATAACGTTTAGCAGTATCAATACATAGATCAATCAATGCAGACTATACCTTATTTTAGCAGTACATCAAGAGCTACAATTTGACATGCTATCAATTCGCCATCTGAAATTTGAAAATTAAGATCAAAGGAATACACTATGTAATTAAATTTGCAAAACAAACCTCCTTTATCAGGTTGTTCCTGTTACATAGCTTTTTCAGTTGCAGGCAAGCAAGAGATTACCATCTTGGAAAATCCCAAGTGAATAAAGCAGGGTAAAAAAAGTTGCTATTTCTCTTCCCCCTCTCCCTACAAAGCTAAAATGCACTATGGGGTATGTCTAAACTCCACCCAAGTTAGCTCTGATACTGGAAAGGAGTCTAGCTGTGGCTAGTCAATGGGATCTACACATGCACATGCTTACTACGCAGTAAGCCTTGTTAAATCACAAGTACATTTGTTACCTACAAATGCAAATTTACTTTTAATTAGTAACAGCACAGCAGTGCTCATGTAGACAGCTATCTGGGAGCAAATCTGCTCCCAGTCAGCCGTCCACCAGGGGGCAGGAGATTGCTCCCTGCCCCTGGGGAGCTACCTGCTGCTGGGGCAGGCTCTGTCACCAGAGCCCAGGTAGGGACCGTCTCCCCCTGCTCCAAGATCGCAATTGTGGAGTGGGGGCTGGAAGATCCTCAACTCCCAGCACTAGCTCTGCAGTCACAGAGCTGGTGACTGCAACCACACAGCCCTGCAACCACAGAGCTCAGGCTGGAAGATAAGGGTCTTTCAGTGCTGGCCCCATGGTGCAGAGCTGGTGCTGGAAACTCCCTGCTGGCAGGGAATGGGGAGCCTGTTCCCAACCCAGCTCTGCACTTGTGGAGCTGAGGGAGTAACAGGCTCCCCAGCCTCCACCCTGCGTGCGGGGTAGAGGCTGGGAACTGTCCTGGTCAGGGGCAGGTCCCAGCCCCATGGCCCAATCAGGTGATTGAGGCACACAGTTTGGAAACAGCTGCAGGTATGGAGTAGTTCCCAGCCCCCTGCCTCGATCTGCCAGTGAGGCAAATGAAAAACGTAAAAGGAGCTGCTGCGGGGGTCACGTCCAGCGTAATTTATGGAGAACCCTATCCATAGTGTATTCAGATCTTTATGTTAAAAAGCAAATTTGATTTGCAAATCACTCACACCTTAGAAAATGTGACCTTTTACTCATTCACTCGAGGCTTACCCTTATTTAATTGGGTAGCAGATATGGTTAGAAAATAGGTATACGGTCAGAAAAGTACTGAACTATGCTAAAGTAAAACTTTTTTTTTTTTAAATAAGGAGCAACGTATCATAATCAGAAAGTTGTGCATAGTAAGCAACACCTTCCACCTGAGTCTTAATATTTTTAAGCAGCAACATCTAAAGCAGGGGTTGACAATATTTTTGGGCTGAGTGCCAGAAAGTCCTTGCAACCTTGACTTGGAAGATGTTGGCATGCTGGGGGCACCACAAGTCCGACCCTTCCTCACTGTCCACCCCAAGGTGCGTTTGCAGCTGCCACTGGCAACAAGCCGGGCCAGGGCTCCAGACCTCAGTACAGCTGCTTGCAGCCTTTTGGCTTCGTGCTGCAACAGTCTCTGGACAGGACGACACTACCCACCATGGGACCTGGGCTGCTCGCCACCTGGTGTGAGCAGCCTGGTCTCCGCAGCAAGCTGCATGGTTCTGCCCAGAGCCCAGGCTGCTCACAGCAGGAGATACGCCCTGCTACGTCTAGCCCAGGCTCCATGGTGGATAGCAGGGGCCTGCCCAGAGTAAGAGCATGCCAAACAAAATGGTTTCACGTGCCATGCTGTAGTACATGTGCCAGGGATTGCTGACCCCTGATCTAAAGTCTAAATAAAACTTTTATGAAAACACTTTTAAAGTTGTGCCAGATTTATGAAAATTCTAATCAGTATGCCTTCAAACATCTTGCCTGAATTCAATTAAACAGTTTCTTCTGTTGTGTCATCATGATATGCTTTATTTCAGCAGTAAAAATGATTACTGTTACAGTGTCTTAACTGACATCTTGGTAGGAACTGGTAGTTTCCATCAACCTAATATTTTTCTTTTCAACTTTTTTACTTTATCACTGGAAGAGTAAAAATTGAACCTTCCTTGTAAGTACATAGAGCTGTATTTTTGCTTTCTGTATTTTTGTGTGTTTTTATAAATACTGCAATGTGTCACTTATATTTACATGATGTTCAGTATATTAGCTGCATTATTTGTCGTGGATTGCAACTATTCATCAACAGTCTGGTAAGACTATCCAAATACTGGCTAACAAACACAACTCTCAGAATCAATTAACACACTGGGGGATCGATTAGTTGCCTACTACTGGAATGATACGGAATTAGGTTTAATGCCATAATCCCTCACACTTCTGTTCCTTTACCTGAGGCAGCCAGCCCTTCCTCTCTACCTGTACAAACCACAACTGCAGGAGCAACTCAAACAAACTTGCATAAATAAGCACTTTATTTCTCCCCTCCTTATCTTCTACATACTGTCAGGGCCTAGTGGTTGAGTGCCTCAGCACAGTGGAACTTTCTAGCACAAGGCACGGTGAGATTTTGTACGAGGGAATTTCTCGGCACGGTGGAGAACCCCGGCGTGGAAAGGTTCCTGCCATTCATATGCAAATTCACACATTACTATTGGCCGGTTCTAAATTATTCCTACGTGGCGACTAGCAATTGGCTCACTAGCCGTATAAAAGGTTGGAGCAGTTTCCGCCCAAGTTGGAGAACTCCGCGCCCATCTCGGAGTGAACGTGGCAGACTGATCAACCGCTGACGACTCCCCGTCGCCGACCGTCCCGACGTACCCCCGTGTCCTGCATGCTCATGTTCAGACCCATTAGAAAGACATCTCGTCTTATCAGAGCTCCTTGGTTAAACTGTAACTGAAGTCTGAAGTTAACTTTCTTCCTATGCTGTACATCTCGACAGTGTAAGTAAAGCCATCTTTGTTTGAATCAGTACACGTTTGTGCCTAATTCTACTCCAGCGGTCGAAAGTACCCATCTGTACATTCTGGGTTTGTGGCCACAACCCAGCTGACCCTTTCCCGGATCCCCCTCGGCCCCCACACATACCACCAACCCCCACAACCTGTAATACAGCAAGACAAAAATAAATCAAATATATACAACCCAAAGTCCAGAATGGCTTGGAAAAATTAAAATCTTAACTGCCTCTGAGTTAACCTGCAATATGGACACACACGGACACACACACACACTCTCTCTCTCTCTCTCTCTCTCGCTCGCTCTCCAAGGACTGATCTATCCATAGTGAAACAACTCCTGAAAACTGAGCACCAGGTACTCCATGCAACCGTTTACACTCAATAAGCACTTGGTATTTTAGAACAAACAAAGAAGGTAAAAAAAAAAACAACAATGGGCTGAGTTACCACTCTCCTCTGCACCCTCCCTTTCACCCCCCCCCGTGCAAAATCTTGTGCATACAAGAAGAACCACTTAGCTTCCTGTAGACTTTGGACAGGCAAGCTGGGGGGACCACCACAGTGAGGTACTAAAACACCAAAGTGAAGTCCTCCTCCATAGTCAGAGACCTTATTACATTTATTTCCCTACTGACAAGACTAGAAGCACACCCTGATGGAGACTACAAATATTAACTGAAAAGAGAAAAATCAAAATTGCCATATTTTCAAGTAGATGGCAATGGAAAACTTAAGCAAATCAAGGCAATACTTTAGTACAGGAAAAAACAATGAATTACAAGTCACCAGTTCGGTATAAACAGGTAGCTTTTTGTTGTTTCCCCATCCATAAAAATATATATGTGTGTATAAAAATGAAAGCAAGTCACAAAATTTCTAACAGGATATGAACTCTGAAAAAAGGTCTTAAAATTCTTATTCAAGATCTATTTCACCAGGAACAAGCTAACCATGTATGTGGTCCATTTTTCTTTTCTGTAGTTATCTTTGTTATCCATGCTGCCCAAGGGAACATACAGAACAAAGATAATCATTGTTGTGATGATAAGTCTAGACTAATGAATTTAAAACCTTTCACTTTAAATAATTTTCACTTACATTTGTAGAATCTGGCAGCAACGTAACCCGCTGGAGTTCCAAGCAACACCCACAGGACTACAGCACAGGTCATAAGCGCTCCTCGGTTAGCAGGAGACAGAAATCCGAGGCAAGCAAAAACTACAAGCAGGATGCAAGATGCTTAATTATTTATATTATGCCCATCATTATATTTCTATCCTGAAAATGTATACAGATTAATATACAGAACTACTGCACAGATACAAACAAGTTGTTTCCAATTCTGGCCTCAAATATTACATAGAAATCTTTCATTTCCAATTACCCCATATATTCAAATCCAAAGACACATTTTTTTCCCCACCAGCCCAATATAGGAAAAAAAAAAAGCCTCAATATCTTAGATTCACATTCAAGAAGGGGACACGGGAGGGAGGGGAGCAGTGCAGGGTAGCAGTTGCGGCTCCAGCACCAAACCTGAGGTCAGAGTTGTAGTTGCTGTCCCCTGCAGCATCTGCCCCCTCCTCCCCCCAATGTCACCTCAGCCCTTTGCTCTCCACCTCACCCTATCTTCCCATCACAGCTTGGCTGGGGCTCCTGCTCCAACCAGGAGAAGGGAGCATGGAGCAAGCTGGCTCCAAGGCCAGAGCTGCTGTCACTGCAGCTGCCATTGTGTGGCCCAGATGGGGCTGGAACCAGCACATGCTCCATGCTCCCTGCCCCAGGCTGGAGTGGGGCTTAAGCCAGAGCTGAAACTGTGACCAGAAGGTAAGGGGAGGAAGCATGGAGGGCAGGTACCGGTTGGGAGACAGGTGCTAGGGGATGCAAGCACCATGGTGAGGGGCAGGCATCAAGGGGCAGAAGCAGGCACCAAGAAGCACAGGTACTGCAAGGGTGGGGGGAGAAGGACGGAGGCAGGCATGGGGGACATAGGCAGCACTGGGGAGAACAAGTGTGAAGTACGCAGGCAGCAGGGGGGTGTGGGGTACAGGCAGCACAAGGCAAGGGTCAGGCTATTTAAGTCCCCTGCCCCCATAATCTCCACATAGCAGTGGGGAGGGGTGGGGGGAAAATGTCAAAACAACCCCCCAATAATCAGAGTCTAGGCATGAAAAATTACAAATTTATAACTGTCATAAGTCTAGACTCTAATTATTGGTGGGTCATCTTAAATTCAAACTCATCTAAGAATTAGGTAAATACAGTAATAGTTTCATGCCATTAGCTGTAAAGGTGACTTTTCTTTTAAAACATCTCCTACCCCTATCACTTACATAGAGTAACAAATGTCATAATTAAGATCTGTGTGCCAGATCCTAGAAAAACAGACAGCAGCATTCCTTTTCTGGGAGGCCTGAATATGTCACCATGAACCAGTTTCCAGCCAAACTCCTCCTGGGCATCTTCCTGGAAAGGAAATATTCCCAGTTTAATATATTAAACCTTAATTTAAAAAGATACTATTGTGAAAAAGAGATGTTTAGTTAGGCAAGTTAACAGTATATGATGTACAAAGATTTAAACAATTAATTTAGTAATAACCATTACAAATTTGCAAACCCAATAATCCACTGTATTGACATGCACAAACTTAAAAAAAAAGCATGGATCATACTAAGTCGCATACAATATAAAAAAGCCCATAAAATTAAGACAACTGCACGGTTTTCCCAACTGCCCTTATTACAAGTATTTGAGGAAAGCCACCTAACTTCTAGGGTTTAAGAGTCAAAATTTATTAAAAAACAAGGATCACTCCTTTGCTTATCCAAGAGAAACTACTTTTACCTTTCCCTTGCTACTAGGGGACACTTATGTTCTATCCTTTCTCCCTTTTCCCCTATCCAAGTCTCAGTCTTACAATTGCATCTCTTGGAGCCAAGCTTCAGGGTGGGACTTCGTATTCTATACTCCAGTTCCAACATACAACCTTGGCTCTCCTCTCTATGTTCACATATCCCATTACTGTTCCTCCACACCCTTATGATTTTATACCTCTCTTTCCAGTATTGGCTTCCTAAACATAGCAAAGCAGTAACCATCTTTGCTGAAAGTATCCTTAGGATCACCAGGGTATACTCCGATGAAAAGACACTGATCTCAACTAATGGCAAACTGAGCAGTTATAACTGCTCCATTATAAGTAATGGAAAGCTGTAGCTATTTTGAAACAGACAAATTTGTGAAGCTTGGTCCTGATCTCTAAATTGTAATAGTCAGTGGGCCACTAGACTTGTAGTACTAGTGCAAGAGGCAGTAAAACCCTGCAAACACAAATCAAATGCATTCCACTCCAGAGAGTAACATTTGGATAATTTATAAATATAGAAGCTTTTGAGACAGATTTTCAGAATCAATATAAAAAATAAGTGTCAGGATCTGACAGAAGCATGTAAAACTAATTAACTTTAGTTGCACCTGAAATTGAGACAAGGGCAATGCTGACATGGAGACAAGGGCACAGTGAGGCAAAACTAAGGTAATGCCCAAATCTAAAACATCATGTTTTAAAAGTGTGTGCGCAGACACAGACATTTTTAAATTGATAATGTTTATAATTTATATGACAGTGATATACAGGCACATTTTTAAAACAAATTACTGCTGGTCTTTTATTCTTTAACCCTCACTAACAGAATAGGAAATATAAAATCTGTATGGGACAATTTAATGAGCTAATTATATCTTTAAAAAAAGAGGAAAGATTATAATCTTAAAAACAGATATCTAATAGCACCAATCTGGTTTACTATGGCTTATAAAATTGGATTCCAAACTCTGAAAAAAGTGTCTCAGTACTTTTTAAAATATACATTTGTTTTGCATTTAATTTAAAGTATAGAAAATCAAAAGTTAAGTCCTGCTGTAATGGGTCTTCAGAGCTGCATCATATATTTTGTGCTTTATTCATTTAGAAAAT
The DNA here is from genome assembly GCF_030867095.1 of Alligator mississippiensis. Lineage (NCBI taxonomy): Eukaryota > Metazoa > Chordata > Crocodylia > Alligatoridae > Alligator > Alligator mississippiensis. Next base: position 364,537,104 of record NC_081824.1, read on the forward strand.
AAATGTCTCTTTTTTACCAAAGTTTTTTAGGATATCTGTATATGAAACATAAATAAGGATCTCAGAAAAAATCTTCAATTTTAATTCTTTTTGGTTGCACAATATTTGTAGGGTTGTTTGTTTTTCTTTTTTTCACCAAATTAGCAGTTTTGTCAATACAGCTACTGAATTATTTGGCTTTCTAATACGGGTTTCCCCTGATTTATACAGGTTCTGTATATGCAAATTCACTCTTATGCAATTCGCATTTTTAGACCATGATGCGTTATATCCAAGGTATATTTGCTCTTATGCAATCAGCATAGGTGCCCCACCCGCCCACGCAGGTAAATCTGTGAGGGGAGGGAAAAAGGGCTGTGGGGCCAGGGCCCCACTCACACTGATCCCTGCTGCAGAAGCCCCAGGAGTGGCCAGCACCAGTGGCCTGCAACTGCTAGGCTGCACAGTGCTTTGCCTGTACCCCCGCACCTGGGCTCTGCCTGTCCCCACTCCCCCCAGCTCCTGGGCTGCACCATGCAGGCAACTGGTGTCGGCTGCTCCTGGGGCCGCTGCAGCAGAGGGTGGGGTGAGTGGGAACAAGCAGAACCCTGAGCGGCACAGGGCGCAGCGTAGCTTGTCTGCACTCACCTTAGCCCCTGCTGCAGCAGCCCAGTGAGCAGCCAGTGCCAGCTGCAGAGGGAACTGTCAGTGGGTACAGGGTGGGGGGAGGGGGTAAGGTGGTGCCTCTTCTTGCTCCATGCCCCTGGATCTGCATATGGGATAACAGCAGGCTGCTGCTGCAGGCTGGGGCCGGCAGCTGCACCAGGCTCTATGCTGAGTTCTGCTTCTCCACACTCAGCTCAGCCCCTGCTGCCATGACTCCGGGAGCAGCCAACACCAGCTGCCTACACCACAGCACGATGCAGCCCAGGAGCTGGGGTGAGTGTGGACAGGCAGAGCACGATGCAGCCCAGTGTTTTTGAGGAACGCTGAAATGTAATTGATGTCCATCTCACCTCAATTAGAGTAATAAATTAGTCTCAGATGTTTATCACCATCTCCATAAGGCCTTTTTTTCTTTTTGCCCCTCTACTAAAGCAGTCAATGCTCTTAAGCCAGCTGGCTGAAGACTGCCAGGACCCTTGATGCAATGTTCTGCACACCCACACTCTATCCTGCCACAACTTCATGATAAGAAAGAAAGAAAAAAAAAAAAAAAAAAAAAAAAAAAGAAATGCCTAGGCATGAAGCTCCTTGCACAATTGGTCCTTATGTCCGCCGTAGTAGTGAGGGCTCCATCAACCCCTATACCCTCTCCCGTTCCACTGGGAGTTGACTTATAGCCCATATAATCTGCCAGAGCACATCAGAGTCCTTGAGATGCCTCTGACTCAAATAAGTCACAACATACTTAGTCCTGGTTAGACCCCACCAGGGCTTTAAAAAAAAAATGAACTGGCTCATGTTTAAAACAGCCTCCTAGCTTACATGCAGATAGTCACTCTTCACTATCGCTCTATGTCTAAGAGGGTTCTTCTCTTCTTCCCAGACGGCGAAAACAAAGTTAACTTATCTCTGTCCTTCTATTCGGGTCTTTATGGTACCTCCTTCTCTGTCCTTCTCCCCAAACTGCAGTGCTGAGGCTTCAGGTTACCTGAAGGCTACTTTGTCTTGGCTTCTTCCCCCTCAGCTCTCTCACTATAGCCGATTCCCTGAAGAGCCCTCCTTGCTGCCTCCTGGATGCTCTCAGCCATTCCTGGTCTCACTCTGCTGGAGTCAGGAACTTCCGTTTCCAGTTGTACTGCTCTTGTCTGCTCCAAGTCTCTCTTTATAGCAGAGCTTATGTTCCTTCCTCCTTCCCTCCAGAAACACCAGTAGAAGAAGGATCCTTGTGTGGCTATATTTAGCTTCGGCAATGGGACGGCGGCTTACAAGCACTCTTTAAACCCCAGTGTCTTACTCTCTGCCACCGGTATCTCTTCTCTTCTCATCCACATCCCGCCCCTAAAGACGCCGTTAGGCACTTCTTCTTTTCTTACTTAGGTACTCTCTAGGGTACTGTCGTCTCTCAACTCTTCTTCTTTACTTGTCTTATCTCTGCTGTGGGTCTCGCATCAGGACAGGAAGTCAGCCATCATATTCAATCTTTCTGGCCTGTACGCAATGCAGAACCAAAAAGGTTGAAGTACCAATGCCCATCACATAATGCGGGCATTGTCGGTCTTTGCACTATTCAACCATCTTAATGGAACATGATCAGTTATTAATTTAAACTCCTGGCCCAACAAATAATAACAGAAGTAATCAACCCTCCAATGAATAGTGAGGCACGCGCATTCAACCATGGAATACCATTTTTCACGTTCATTCAACTTTCGACTGCCATAGGTCCACAGGTCGTCCCACACCTTGCACTTCTTGAGATAAGACTGTACCCAAAGCCACCCCTGAGACATCTGTCTGTAAAGTGAATGGCAGTGAAAAATTGGGAGTATGAAGCAATACATCCTTGCACAGGGCTTGCTTGAGGTCTTCCGATGTACAGCATCCCACTCGATCTGATGGGATCTCCTACGCTTAACAGTAATGACTAAGGGCATCATGACCTCAGCAAACTCTGGTATAAAACATCTATAATAACTTGTGAGACCTAAAAAGGCTCTCATCTGTTTCTTATTCTGAGGCTTCTGATACTCCCTAGCATACCTTATCTGCTAGGGGTCTCATGCTTCTGATACTCCCTAGCATACCTTATCTGCTAGGGGTCTTGTGCATCCTTGCCCGACCAAGACCCCTAAATATTTAGTTTCGGTCTTACTTAATGCACGTTTCCTAGGGTTTGCTGTCAGTCTTACTTGTCTTAGCTCCTGTAAGATGGCCCTTAAGGCCCTCAAATGTTGTTCCCAGGATTCTGTATAGATTACTATATCACCAATATAGGCAGACTCATAACCTTGGTGAAGAGCTAACACCCAATCTACTAAACTTTGAAATGTTGCTGTGACCCCATTAAGCCCAAATGGCATCCTTTTAAACTCAAACAGCCACCATGGTGTTCCAAAGGCGGTCTTTGGTTGATCTTCTGTCCTTAAAGGTACCTGCCCGTATCCCTTTGATAGATCTAGAGTTGATTTAAATCTCGCCCAGCCTATACATTCTATTAATTTGCTAATGTGCAGCATGGGAAACGTGTCGAATTGGGTCATCGCATTTAAATTTGCAAAAAATCTATACACAATTGTAGTGTCCCATCAGGTTTAGGTACAGTGACTAGCGGACTGCACCATGCACTGCAGGACATGGTAATAATCCCTTGTGCTAATATCTTTTCCAACTCTTCCTTAGTAGGTTTTTATCAATGATAGGGAACCTTCCTCCATTTTTCCTAAACTATCTGCCCCTCTCAGGCAATAACTTCTGGCTTTCCCTGGAAACATTGGAAAAATCCCTGATCAACTGCTTCAATTGCTTTTGTTGTTTTTTCTCTAATTGGCTCCCAATGGGAACCCTGTCCATGTATCCTAATTCACTACGGCTTTCCACCATCTCTCGCCCAAATTCCTCCAATTCTGGCTTAGGTGAGATTAGCAAACCCTCAGGTTCATGCCAAACTGAGTAAATTTATGTGATGTGTGTTTTTCTTCTTCTTATCACTTCAAAAGGTCCTTGCCAACCTGTTAAAAATTTGCTAGTCAAGCTAGGTAGCAAGACCAACAGTTTCTGGCCTGCCCATAGCTCCCTCTCCTTAGATTTTACATCATATCTTGCTTTTTGTTTGTTCTGCGCCTGCACTAAATTCTCGCAGGCCACGTCCCATGTCAACCAATCCATTTGTTTGTGGATGGTATACGGTGGCTTTTAAATGCTGGATCTGGAGAACTTTACATGTTATTTAACAGTAGGGACATAAAATTGGATCCTTGGTCAGTGATGATTTCTCATGGAATACTGACCCTTGCCACCCATTTCATGAGCTCTTCTGCTACCCTAGACCCGGTGACCACCCTCAAAAGGTACAGCATCCGGGAACCTGGTTGCATAATCTATGAATACTAAAATAAACTGGTGGCCTGCAGTACGCTGCAGCAGTGGGCCCACCACATCTAAGGCAATCTGTGCAAACAGCTCCCTCACAATAGACTTGAGTTGCAAAGGTACTCTCAATGGCTTATGACTGCTCACCTTTTGACACATTTCATAGACCCGACAGAACCCTTCAATCTCTTCATACATATGTGGCCAAAAACACCACTTAGCTGAGCAGCCTTCCATTTTAGTTTTGCCTAGATGTCCCTGCAACGGGTTCCTATGGGCTAATTGAAGGAGCCACACCCTATAGGGTCAAGGTAATATTAACTGAGCAACCTCCTTCCCTTCTGCTTTGCCCCTCTTAATCCTATACATTAACTCATCATGAATCTCACACCATGAAACTTGTTTACTACATTCTGGGTGGATTACGTGGTGGTCCTGCTTCACTGAGTCTGTCTCCCTCAACGCCCGTAGCTCCTCATCAGCCTCTTGAGCCTCTCAGAATTGACTGCTGTTGGCCAGCCCAGCTAAATCCAGTTCTTCTTCAATCCCTGTACTTACTCCCAGTAACCCATCCTCTACTCCCTTTGAAGGGCATAGGGATGCTATTACATCATAAATTTCTGGCCAGTCCCGAACTAATATCATGGGGTATAAAATATCTTCCTCTAGTCCCACAGATATCTTCCAGGTGACACCCTGTACTTGCAGTTCTAATAGCCAACGTTCGTAGTGGGCTCTGTCTATGACGGCAAACCATCTTAACTCCTGCACATTTTGATGCTTGTTTCCAAAGTATCAAGGATACATGATGGATTAGGCACATCCCATATCAACAGCAGCTCGCACCCATCTGCCCGCCACCAATATGGTTACCTAAGGCAATGGCTGTATTGCCTCTGCAAAAATGTCTCCCTAGACTGCAATCTACAATTTCGACATCGTGTCCTTCTCTTGGAGCGACCTGACTGACTTTGTGCTCCTCCTCAAATTTCCTCAGCCTTGTGGCTACCCAAGGCCTGCAGGGACAATCCCGAGCCATGTGACCGGGTCTACTACACTTGAAATGCACAATTCCTATTGGGTTTCCTTTCTTGTTTCCTCGGCCTTCCCCTTCACCTTTATGATCCATCTCTCGGTTAGAACTCATTCCAGCCCCTCTCATACTTCTATCTCAGCTGATCTCACCCTGGGCCGTATCAAAATCTTCTGCCAACTGAAGGGCTTCCAGGGATGATTTAGCGCAATGGTCCCTGACCCATCTCTGGGTACTGTACTCCAGGTCTGAGAGGGATTGCTCTAACAGTATTTGATCAGACACCTCTTCTTTGGTCTCAGCTACTTGTCCAATAGATCAGACAAATGTTGCCATAAGACTAGGGGCACCTTCTCTTCCTTCTTTTTCTTGCCCCTGAACCCCTGTCAATGTCTTTCCAGAGTTATATTAAACCTCTGCAATATACCATTTTTAACCTTGTCATAATCTTGTGCAACTATGCGAGTCCTGGCACAGTAGACTGTCTGGGCCTGCTCTACTAAAAGTACTCTCAACTGTCCGGCCCATCTCACCTTATCAAACCCAGAAGCAATAGCTGCTCTTTCAAATATTTCCAAGAATGCCTCTGGGTTGTCCTCTTTCGTCATCTTGGGCATTTTTAAGTCTAAAAAGTTCCTATGTGCCCAAGCCTGTTGCTGTTACAGATGCTCTTCTACAGTTGCTTGCCTTGCTGCTTGTTGTTGCTGTTGCTAGAGCAACTGTGCTATAAGATTCAATGTCTGATGAAGTGTCTCAGGCACTACCATCACTGGTTGGTGCTCCATTCTGTTAACTCTTAGGAGGCTGCTTGCTGAAGTTCCTGGCCAATGCACCAACTATGTCCGTTCCTAAAGAACACTGAAGTGTAATTGATGTCCATCTCGCCTCCATTAGAGTAATAAATTAGTCTCAGATGTTTATCACCATCTCCATAAGGCTTTTTTCCCCCCCTTTTTTCCTCTACTAAGGCATTCATTGCTCTTCAGCAGGCTGGCTGAAGATGGCCAGGGCCCTTCTTGATACAATGTTCTGCACACCCACACTCCTGCCTACCACTTCATAAGAAACAAAAAAAACCGAAACAAAACAAAACAAGAAATGCCTGGGCGTGAACCTTCTTGCACAATTGGTCCTTATGTCCGCCTTAGTATAGTGAGGGCTCCATCAACCCCTATACCCTCTCCCGTTCAACCTGGTGTTGACTTATAGCCCATATAATCTGCCAGAGTCCATCAGAGTCCTTGATATGCCTCTGACTCAAATAAGTCACAACATACTTAGTTCTCGTTAACCCCCACCAGGGCTTCACTTTTTTTTAAACTGGCTTATGTTTAAACAGCCTCCTAACTTATGTGCATATAGTTATTCTTCACTATTGGCAATGGGATGGCTGCTTGCAATCACCTTTCAACCCCAGTGTCTCGTCTCTTCACTTACACAGGGGCTGGGCCGAGTGCCACTCTGATCCCTCTGCTTTGCTCCCTTGTGGAGCCCCGGGAGCAGCACCCTTCCCTAGTCCCAGACTCACTTCCTCCCTCCCTCACTGCCATGGGAACCTATCCCTATTTGTTACATGTTATGCACCATTCTCCGGTAATTCATGTACTGCATAAATCAAGGGAAACCTGTAGATTCTCTTGAACAGCTCAACACTGTAAACATGAATAAAAAATTATGAAGTCCACTGTGGACGTACATAAAAGCAAGGTGAGGAGTTATAGTACGATAACATAGCTCAAACTAGTTACAGGCTTGCAAAAAAGTGCCTAACTGCATTTCACAAGACCACATTTAAATCACTGGCAACTACAACTACAGTTTCATAAACTGAATGGAAAATGGTCCTACCAGAAGGCTGGTTCAACACACACACATAAGACATACAAAACCCCCCACAACCATCAACTAGAACCTCATAGTTGTTCATGATGGTTATTTTTTAAACCACAAGTTTATGCCATTTGACAGCAAACATACACATCTTTTCAAAGTTAAACAAACAGCCCCAACAGTGATTTTAGAAACTTCAGACTTACAGTAGAATCCATCTGATTATATCTTGCAATGTCTTTATGTAGTGTCCTCAACATGATCATAGCTACCATTCCAGATAAGAAAAGGACAATCACAAGGGAATTCATGATGCTACACAGAATGAAAAAAAAAAAAAAAGCTTCAAAAAATCAATATCTATAGCTAAAAGCGCTCTCCACTTTATAGTATTTGAGGACTAAAAGTCTCCTCACCTAAACCACTGAATATGTGTATGTGGCATGGATTCCAAAATATAATCCCATCTGGATGCCCATCTTATGTCTTTTTCTTCCTGGAAATTAAAATTTCAGCAGTTAAATTTTTATAAGAAACAAATAAGTGACTCAATTATTTCATACCTCCATACAACATTTTGGAACTATTTAATCAAATAAGTTATGTTCAAAACAATTTCAAACCTTAAAACCAAAAAGCCCTATAAAATAATTCCCCACAGGCTTCAATGAAAGACCCTAATGACCATGCTCTAAAACCAAAAGTCAGAATTGTGATAAAAGCATCTAAAATGTAATATATGAGCTGTCTATCAACAACCAGTTTTAGTTTCTTTGTGCGACTAGATCACCACCACCACGTCCAACTTAAGCATCTTTTGGGAAGATCATACAGAACTGAATTACTTTACTTGGAGTATAATAAAGTATATCAAGTAAACTCTGCATCTTTCAAAGAGGAGTTAACATGTTAAAACTTTGATTTGCAATCTTTAAGGCATACAGGAGGCTCGCATTTCACAACTATTGAGAGACCATACCATACAGCTGCACAACGTTCCAAGTATATGTTAATTTAACTGCTTTTCTTGATATCAATTAAAGAAATTAACTTGATATTTCGGAGTTATCTACTGAATTACCACAACCATTTTGCAGCATGAAAGTTTGGCTTACAAATTTTCCCATCTAAGTAATGACCTCATTCCCTACAGTAAGTAACGCAGGGCGCATCTACACATGACACCTTAATGTGCATTCGCCTAAGTTAATGTGCATTAAGGGTGCATTGTCTACACATGCACACCATTAATGTGCATGAAAAATGGCAAGTTTAGGCATGTTAACGAATGTGTAGATGCATTAAAGTACATTAACGCTGTGTATCGACTGACTTGAGACTAACTTTAGTCTCAAGTCAGTCCACACAGCGCTTATGCACTTTAACGCCTACACGTGTAGACGCCTGCCTAAAACCACTTAATGCACAGTAAGCAAATTCGCATGAAATTTAGGCATGCTTAAATGTACATGTAGACACACCCACTGTGTGTTAGTACTAAACAGAAGGTTTGTTCAAAACTATTAATAAATATCACATGAATATTTTTAAAATTAATATTTTTAAGCTACAGGGAGGGAAAATTTACTTTTCAGAGATTATAATTTGGAAGTCATCTTGATATAAAAATAAACTACTAAAATCATCCATTCATAACAAAGACATAATAAATTAACCAGTTATTTTCTTGCTCGTGATTTAATTCAATAAATAAACTAACAAGACCAATCAACAGTTTAAAAATAGTTATTTGGAAAAACTGAATGCTTTTAAAAATTGTTTATTAAAACTTATTTTGTCAAGATGCCAAAAATGGTGATGGGCAAGATAACACTTGCAGTCAGTTCACCAGAAGACAATAAACTAGGTTCCTATGCAAGAGATGTGTAAGGTGTCTTCTTTGTTACATTTGCCATTCCTATCTGACTACTTCTATCCTGCCAGCCTTACCTGATATATTGTCTTAGAACTTCAAACAACCTCATATCGTGCAAAGTTTAGCAGAACACACAGTTGGAATTCTTTAGAATCTTCTTTACAACAACATTCATTGTTTAAAACATTGTGAGTGGGTCATCCAGCAAATAAAAACAATTTATTTCCTCAAATAGTTTAATTCTTGTATTTGGTGTATTTACAGGTCTAGTTGTCCCAAAGCTGGGACCAACGAACAGCTGACCCTGAGCTCCCCCTGCACTTGCAAGTGGTAATGACACAATCTGGTTCTAGCATCTGATCTCAGAAGTGTGCATCCTGCCATGAACATGCATATATTTCATATTTCTTTGATGAACATGCATAACACAGATTTAATGTTGGGCAAATTGCTCTTCTTCCAAGTACAGGAAGGTAAACATGAAAAAGACTTTTTCTCCCTCCGCCCCCTAAAATTTCCAGTAGGTAATTTGGCCACAAAACCCCATTAATTTGCAACAACAGCTATGCAACTAAATCTCCTAAATTGTAACTAAAACTTGATTTGAAAAAGGACTGCATTTTTAGCCACACTTAGTAACAATATTGCATTGAACATTCTGCAGCAACACTAGTCATTCATTTTCTAAAACTTAAAAAGAACAAATCATTTGTTTGTTCTTGAGGAATGTCTGAAATAAACAGAATGAAACTGAGTAAGAACAAAGTGTAAAGTTCTACACTTAGAAAGAAACAATCAAATACACAGAGAGAAGATGGGAAACAACTGGTTAAAACAAAAAAAACCTTTAACACTCACCTGAAAGGTAACAGAGTACGTATAAACAATTTTGATCTCCCCACTAGCCTGGTTATTTATATCCATAGGCACACCCGAGCAGTCAGGGTTTTCTGGATTTGTATGCTTGTAGCTATGGAAAGAAACATGCACAAAATTCAAAGCTGTTCATTTGACTAGCAACAGTATTAAAGTTTACTCATTTAATTAATTAACAATTTCATTTAGAATTTTTCTTCCAAGCATCCAATTTTAAAATAATAATATTTATAAGTTTTAGAGACTACAAGCTGTGGCACGATCAAAAATACCATTTCTGTTCCCTAACAATTTATACCAAAGACAAATTTTCCTAAAATACCTCAAATTTTAAGCATCACACTCTTCCATCATTTGAAACCTAAAGAAATGATGAATATTAAACAAAACTCAACAGAAAATGAGACAAGTCGATTAGTTATTATGCACAAGAAAAAATTCTAAATTTCCTTCAAAAACCATTAGGTGGTCAAGATCAGGACATCTGACCTGCAACTCAGCAAATTCAGCTATACTGACAGAGTAAAAGAAAGCAAGGTAAATACATTTTAGGGACTAGAAAGAAGAACGTTAATTGTAACGGATCGTAAGCCTGCAAAAGGTGTTGTTTTCTTAGACAGAAGGAAAGCTGAAATAGCATAAAGGAGCATAACTATATTCAAATATTTAATACTGACGAGATCAAAAAGCAAGGTGAATTCATTTCCCTTGCTTTGGACACTGATGAATAAACAGGAATCATGATGAGCACATGATATGATGCTTCCCCCCTCCCATTTGCCAAATGAAAAGTACACCAGCAAATATTTTCTGGGTACTACAGTTAAAGATAAAAGTCCATTATCACAAAAAGGAACTGTTGCTTTATACCATCCTAAAATCAGACCACTTTTTCCAGCAGGAAAACTAATCGACCTCTGCCTCTTGTAACACATCTTATAGCTAAAGACAAATGTTTTGGAGCATTGATCTCCAGCCTTTTTAAAGTAGATCACCTTTGGCATTTAAAACAACCCAAGATCTACCATGCGCCACCACCTGTCCTGTCCCCCCGCCGCCCAACAGGTAAGTCTGTGGGGAGGGGAGGGGGAAGAAGATCAAGGCAGAGGGAGAAAAAATTATTTGGGGGCTCGCCTCCCCAACAGGTAAATCTCACCCGGCTGGGGCCCCACTCAACTTACCACTGCTCTGCTCCTGCCTCTATGGCACTGTCCCTCACTGTGGAGGCCTTGATCTAGCCCTTGCCCCTTACCCTCCTCCACAGACTGACCTGCTGGGCTGGGACGCACGCACACATGCACTTGGGCACTCAGCCTCCCATCCCAGTCTCGGATTGACTTCAAGAGGCTCTGAGATCTATCGGTGGATCGAGATCCATCGGTTAGTGACAACTGATTTGGAGTAAAATTCTTGAAGCTAATCTTTGTTTAGTGACAGGTCATACTGTAAGAAGGTTGAATTTTTAATACTCACCTTTTTGGTTCAAGCTTAGCAGCTACTAGTCTTGCTCCCGTTGCTCCATTTTCTACAACATGGTAGAATATTTTAATGTCGACATGATTGAAAATATAAAAGGTATCTCTCTCATGAAATTCTGACTGCAAAACAAAACACAAAATTAAATAAGATGGAAGGGAATTCTAAAAAGTAAATTTTGTTAAGCCAGTAAGATTAGCATGTCCTAACTTTTTAAATGCATCTGCTACCAGGTTGGAAGCTCAACATTTTTAACTATATACATATTCTGGACTATTCAGAGAAGCACTTTCTTGCTTTACCTCTTTAAATGGGCAATAAATGTAAAGACCTGTTAAGAGCACTGTTTTCAAACTAACCTTAACCAAAACTGTTAGATTACATACTACTTTATCAAATAGTTATATAGTGTTAAAGTCAGGCATGTTCAACTTCCAGCCCACTGGCCAAATACAGTCCATGGAACCATGGCATCTAGCCCGTAGGGCTCCCCATGGGTTGGGAAATTTGACAGAGGATGCCACCTCACCCACTGCCACATCCCCTTCCCCTGCACGGCTTGATTAGGGCTGAGCCACACCCCCTCCCCCTGTAGGACCAGGCCATGCTCCCTTCCCCATCCCTTGTGGGGCTGGGTTGTGGCCACACTGAGCCCCCTTCCACCACACAGCTGGATAAGGGCCAGACTGCCCCCAGTCCCCACATGGCTAGATGGGACCCCACCATGTCTGCCCTGGGTACTGGTCAGGAGAACCAGCCAGATCTCACCCATGGATTAACAGGCCACCGCCCACCCAACCCTCTGAGCAAAAATATTTAGCATTGCTGGTTTAAGTAATAAGTTTGTTTGTGACATGTGACTGCAACTTAAAAATATAACCAAAGTCAGTATTTTAACAGAATGAGATATGTCTGCACAAAGAATTTTCCTCATGCTACTTCCAGTGACAGTTCATGCAGGACTCTTACTAAGATACCTTGTTTTCAGCATCTATGCATAAGCCCTCTCAGTGGAGGGGAAGTTAATTCCTTCAAGAAGCATTAGCTATGTCAACTTTTGCCAGGTTTGAAAAGGCACATATCAGAGCCACTGCATGGAAGTCTGCTTCTCAGAGAAACATGCTTATTTAAAAAACTCCACAGCCCCAGCCATGCAGCAGTTAGAGAGAAATTTTCAGGGTCAAGGAAGGATGTTGCATTGACTTGGCTGTGTGCATGCATCTCTTTCTCTCCAGTCTTTCGCAGCCTTCTACATCCCACAGTGGAAAGCAGCCTACGGTTCTCAGATAAATCTCTTCTAACCTCATCTAAGTCGAGTCCACAGCACATTTCCATCATTCCCTGAACCAGTCTGAAGATAAAGGAAATCCAATCATGGGAACAAAGCATCAGAAAGCAAGGAAAAATCTGGAAAGAGATTTCATGCAGAAAAGTCTTTAAACTTACATTAATGACACAGGCGTCTTTTTGATGGCCATCTTTTGTAATATAACAACCAATAGGAAACCCAGGATTGCAGAACCTCTGACCTTCTTCAACATCATAGCACCATGTTACAGGCATGTTGTCAACAATCCTACATAAAGAACACTAACATTTCACTAGATTTCAGGAGACAGAGAAAGCTTTAATATAAATAAAAGCTTACACCATTTTAAGCCACAGTAATATTTAGAATTTTGAGAGAACAAAAAACCACTACAACAAATCCTATTTGCCATAGTGGGCCACACTTGAAGCTCTCAATGTGTTATGCGAGCAACACCCACACAGCTGAGGGGGAACCCAGCTGCCATGGTTATGGAACCAGGGCCAGGGCCTGCAGGCCTTTGCCCACCCTCCCCCACAGCACCCTGGCCCTGCCATCAGTGGGAGGCAGCAACTGCCACAGCCAGAGAGAAGAGCAAAGCCCAGCACCCCCCACCCAGAGCAGATACATGGGGTAGAGGGGAAAAGAGAGTGCAGGAGAGATGCAGGCTGCCCTCTGCAGGCTCAGGGCTCCCTGCCCTGCTGCTCCCCGCCCGTTACACCCCCAAGGCTTCTGTGACCTAGTGCTGGCGGGTGGGAAGGCTTAGTGCCACCACTGGGAGCCCCATGCTATCTGCGCCACCATGGCGAGGTTCCCCCTGCCCACCTGGCAGCAGCAGTGGCACAGAGTTGTACCCCCTGTTCTTGCCAGGTTGGCATGGGATGCCTCACCATAGCAGCACAGGGCTCCTGGCAGCAGCACAAAGAGTCTCCACTCCGCTCTGCCCCTGGGGGAAGGGCAGCAGGGCAGGCTGCCCTGAGCCCACATCTACCCAACAAACAAATCTGGGGGAGCCTGTACCGCCCCCCCCCCCCCATTTCTCCTTTCCTGGGAACGTGTGTAGCAGCAGGGAGCCAGCCCGACCCCGGCTGGGCCCCACAGCCACAATCCCACCCCAGACCTGGACCCCACACACCAACCCAGATGGGCCGCGCCCCCAGCCTTAGCCCTGCCCTACTCTATTCCTTCCCTCCCTCACTGTGGGGGCCTCAGCTTGCCTCCCTCTTCCTCCACATAGATTTGCCTGGAGGGAGCTGCAGGAGCTGCTCTCCATGCTGCCTGGCTGCCATGTACATGCATGTGCACATGCATACGGCACCTCCTGCCTTCCATCGCCCTCCTCTCGCTTCCCCAGCCCCAAGCAGGAGGAAACCCACCATTTCCCACAGTATTCTCCTTAAAAGGGGCAAATCCACATTTTTCCCCGTGGGGAATGGAAACCCGGATCCACGACTAACAGACCGCAGGTGACAATCTTTATTTTATTTAATTTTTTTTAAACAGGATGTCACATGGACCTCAACAGCATGCTGACTGGGCTGCATGCCGCCCATGGGCCACAAGTTGAAAGTCACTGCTCTAGAAGTAGGTGTCCGGATTGTGTAAAATTTCACATGATATTAATTTTATACCCTTTCAGTTCTGCATAATTTATTTGATTTCTTACTACGTTTAATAGGAAGTCTGAAATAGGACCTGGAAGGAAGTTTATTGTATACCTACATTAAGATTTGGATATCACGTAGTTTTTAAGAAAAAAAAACATTGTTCCCCCTCACCAATTCATCAAGTTAAATTTTTTCTTTAACGCTTAAACTTGAGGGTTCATCCCTGCACACGCTTGCTCTCTCTGCCAGGCAAAACTTCCTCTTCTGGTGTCTATGCTTTTCTGTCAGGCTTATGATGACTTCTATGCAGTAAAAGCAGCACCTATCCTTCAACCTGGCTTGACCACCACACAGCTGTTTAGGCACTAAGAGCATTTTCACGCGTTTTGGGATGTGGTACCAGTGAGGGACAGTGCCGAAGAGGCAGAAGGCTGCCACTAAAACTGCAGCAGCAGCCTGCTGAAATCCAGCACCTAGGTCCAGGGGTCCACACCCCCCAGGAAGAGCTGAGGGAAGCAATCAGAGGTTAAGGTTCAGGTCCCTGAACATTCCCTCAGTTCCTGGTTGGATTCCCCAGCTGCCTGATCTTTCCCCAGCTCCCTGATCACTTCCCCCAGCTCTTCCCAGGGGTCCACCAGAGCCAGATGCAATGGGAGAGCTACAGGCTGGGGGTCTTCCCTACGGAGCTCAGCTCGGTGGTGGGAGAGCCACTGGCAAAGCCGCTTGGAGTGCAGACCTGGTCCCAAGCGCAGCCCTGGCCAGTGGTTCTCCGCCACCAGGCTCACCAACGTGGGGCTGGCAGAGCCGTTCAGATTGCAGCCTGGCAGCAGGAGGCAGGGAGAGCCAGGACTGCGCTCCAAGCAGCTCCGCCAGCCCCACAGAGCTCAACCTGCCCTCCCAGTGCTGCCACTGAGCGCCAGGAAGAGCCCAATGCCACAGTCCCGGGAGGGTCGGACGCTGCCTACCTGTAAGCAATATGAGTTTTGCTTTCAACGGTTTGAGGTGCAGTTTCACAAAAAACTCTGCACCTATCTCCTTGAAACATGGCAGGCATCATGCCCTCAGAAGGGGCTACCGTCCCTACAATTTTCATCCAAATCAGGCAAGAAATGACAGTTATAGGCATTTTCATGATTTCCCATTATAGCCTATAGATGAAATGTTAAAACGCGTTGAAACAGCGAAAGTTTCAACAAAACAAAATGGAACGGTGCTTCGAAACGAAACGGATATTGAAACAAAATGGTGCTGTTTCGCACACCCCTGCTATATACTTTTGCTACATTCTCCAGAGTTCTTTCATCTTCCTTCTTGTTTGTAATGGATCTCCCTTGGCATATTTACAATTTTGCAGTTTACCTTTCATGAAAAGTAAGTTTCAGGCAAATTTTTAAAAAATGCTGACACTGAAGTTAAAGAACTGCCACACCAAAGAAGTATTGTCAGAGATCGTGAGGAAAAGTATAGCAGTTCAGAGCAAGCAGGATTTTTCCTTACTGAAGCATATTTCTGACCACCCATGGGCAGCTGTGACTCCCTGATGACACAAACTTGTCACAACCCAAGGGTGTGATTTTTGTTTGGGTGCGCTTCGGCACTGCTGAATTATTTCCCACCACTTGTAGCTTTCTTTGCAGGGTGCATTTCTTCATTGCAACAGAGAAATGCACGTTGCAAGGAGTTCCCGCTATTTGTATTCAGATTCGTGCCCCACTATTGGCCAGTTCTAAATTATTCCTACGTGGCGGCTAGCGATTGGCTTGCTAGCCGTATAAGAGGCTTGAGTGGTTTCCGCCCAAGTTGGAGGACTCCACGACTATCAGGAGGAGGAGAACTTCACGTCTCGTGAAGATCTCCAAGCGCTACGGAGCCTATTGGACCCAGTGTGTGTACCTTAAGAAGGCTATAGGGGTCTGATCAGCCTCTAGCCTCTCCCCGTCGCCGAGCGCAATCCTTCGACGAACCCCTCTTCCCTGCGCGCAAGTTCCACAGAGCCTAGCAAACTTCATGTGAGTGAATCCAGAGCTCTACCCCAGTGTTCGAGTCCTGCAGTTTTTTCTTCCCGTTGCCGAAACCCCATTGTGACGTACTCCTGAGGTTTTTGTTCATCTCCTGTCGCCGAAACCCCATTGCGACGTACCCTTATGTTCTGTAGGTTCGAGTTTTGTTGTTTTGTAACCGCAACTCAAGCAAGTTTTCCTGCCTGCACCGCGACCATCTTCGGTGTAAGTAAAATAATCTTAAATCAACCACTAAGCGTCCGTGCCTAATTCTAGTGTGCCGCTGTCTTCCCCGACCCAGCATGTCTGGGCTGCTGGCCACAGCCCGCAGCGCGGAAAAAGGGCCTCGGACCGCTCCCGGCCCGCACAAAACTATTTTCAGTAGGTAGTTTACATGAGGTAAAAGACGTGAGCCACTACAGTTACGGAACAGCAGCTGCTTTCCAGGCTTCTCCAGAAGCTCTTCTCAATTGTTTTATTGTTAAAATGGTTAAAAGTTTAGAGCACAGAAAGTTTCCAATTTAGGCTTAATAGAAAATTCTTGAAAACAACGCTGGCCCCTGTGATGAACAGTGGGTGAAAGAAATGAGACAGCAGGATCAGAGTACTAACATAAATGCATATACACACACACACACACCATCTACAACTAAAAAAACCTCATCACTTCTTCTCTTTCTACCACTATGGGTACATCTACACATTGCCCTACGTTGCTGTAGCAATGCACTATGTTGCCGTATGGCGTGCTACGGCAACAAAGCGATCACGTGAATCTACACATGATCAGCAGCTACATTGCCGTAGCAACACACTCCCCCATTTTAGTGAGTAGTTATGGTGACATAGCAGCAAAACCTAACTGTGCTCCACGGACATGGCACAGTACCAGTAAATACTGCACTCTGCTTTAGTACTTCCAAAAAGAAATACTAAACCATGGCACCACAGCAACATCACTGTCTGGCAATATGTAGACATGCCCTATGTCTTCTTTCTAACAAAGTGTTTTCATGGCTGAAGAACTAGTCTAAAAAGAAAATAATTTAAAGAATTTCAGAAATTCAACAGCTATAGTTAAAGGGATCTCCAGGGAGTTTTACTGGTCCATTAATAAGCTTCAAGAGGCTGAAAAACATAAGGCTGCATCATTGGACAAAGAAAATAACCTGTCATATATTGGTACAAAGTTCATCAACTCATCAAGTTATTGAATCACATTTACCATTAAGTATCTTACTGTTACAACTAGAATGCTGGTAATGCTAACAAATGCAACACCCTAAGGCACCTAGCAAATTAAAGTTACAGAAGAGCTCATGGACCTAAACTCCCAGATGTCTACGTAAAGCCAACAGGACTGTTTATATTTGTGGTTGGTTGGTTAGTTACATACATTAAGGGAGTCGATTGTTACATTAAACTGTTTTCGGTAAAAAATGTACTCTACCTTTAATTTACCATGACCAACTCCAGGAGGTTCAATTTGTTACCCTGAAAGCAACAGAAGGAACCATGGCCTAAGGAGGTCTCAGCCTGATGGGGGCAAAGCAGTCAGGACTTCGAAGTATGCATGCGCACACTTATTCCTATTGACTCAGGGACTGAATGTACTAGCCCTAGAGAAAAATACCTGCATTGCCAGGCCAACTTTCCCAACCACACTTCAATAAATCCAGAGGAAAAAGACTGAATTAGTAAGAGAGAGTCCTTTTTCACCACCATACATAGCTGCAACTGCCTATTTAACACTCCCCACCCAGCAGACTCCTGTTCCTAGCCCTTTCTGCAACATGGTGCAGAGCAGCTCCGTCTCTAAGCTCCATGAGATGTAGCGAAAGGCAGAATATTTCTTGCTTTCAGCAGTGGAAAAGGAGAGGACCCAATGTGCCAGACTGTTGCACGGAAAACCAGCTACAAAGGTAACCCTAAACAACAGACTAGGATTGAAAAAAAGTACAACCTGATAAACAGAAATTGATGACAAAACTTGAGGGTAGGATCCCCACCACAACTATGGACCAATGGATTCCCCAACTCAGTTCTATGCAGGCAGCTAGGATTTCTACTACGCTGCATCCCCTGGATCCTGCTTGAGAATATGACTTCTAATTAATTTCATGCTGCAGCAGCTACCGTCATGTAGAAAGAGGAGAGATGAAACCTAACTCTCCATAACTTCTGGTTTCAAGTTGGTCCTATTTCCACATATGTATCTACCACCTGCCTTAGCTGTTGCTTGGTATAGACAGGAGCAGTAAAGCATTTAACTGACCGGGTTCAACAGTTCTAAAGATACCTGCAGGTCCCTGAACAGGAACAGCAAGAGTCTTATCCAATTCATTATTACACCATACTGCTGACATGGCAACAGTTGCACCCTAGTAAGAGCTTATAAATTTAAACTTTATAAGGGAGACTGCAACTTCCTACCCTTTGCTTCCATTTGTAATATTGCTATCACAATATTAAGTCCCGGATGTTAGTGTTTGTTTTTGTGTGCCTTCTCTGAAATATACAATACTGGTTAACCTATCTCAAAAGAAGTACTTCAGAACTAGAACAGGCCCAAAGAAGGGAAGAGGATAATCAGCAGCATGGAACAAACAGCTCTTGCGTGCAGAGATAGAAGTTTCTGCCTTCCCTTCTTGAGACCAATTATCTTTTTATCGTTTTCATTCTAATTTCATTTTTGAGTTAAACAGTCCTGATTTTTTCTACGTCAGCACAAGAAAAAGGGAAACTCAGCAAAACTGAAAGGCTGTAAATTAAAAACTGAAAATGCATAAACTAGACCATGAAACATATTGCTCTAGAAAGCTGAAAACAACACTTTAGCAAAGTTTAAGAACTGCTGGACATTTACATGGATAACATAAATATTCAAAGTGCTAAGTGTTAACATATCTCACAAGACATATTAAGCTTCCTAACTTCTAATACAAGGGCAGTATCCCTTACCTTAATCTCTAATTAGAACCTGGTTTACACTGTGAAGTTACCTGCATACGGTGATGTTTTTACACCTTTTTTTCTAAAGACTCTGGTGCTGGCTACTGTTAAGACATGAGTCTAGTTGAACCCCAGATTCATAGACTGTCACGGCCCTGGCTAGAAGGGACCTTGCAAGATCATCGGGTCCAGCCCCACACACTAGGCAGAACAGACAACTGGGGTCAGGTGACCCCAGTGAGATGACCACCCAGTCTCTTGAAGATTTCTAGGGTAGGTGATTGCACCACCTCTGGAGGGAGCTTATTCCACAGTCTAGACACCCTAACTGTGAAGAAGTTTTTCCTAGTGTTAAGCCTGAAATGGTCTTCCAGATGTTTGCGGCCATTACTCTTGATTTTCCACAAGGGTGCCCTGGTGAATAATTGTATTCCCCTGGTATAGCACTAAACTGCTACCAAGTCTTCTCTAAGCCTTCTCTTTTTTAGGCTGAAGAGACTCAAGTCCCTTGGGTTTTCCTTGTATGGCTTGCCTTGCAAGTCTCTGATCATACAGGCAGGCTCTTCTCTGGACTCTCTTAAGCTTTTCCATGTCATTAAATGGATGCAGAACTGGATGCAGTACTCCAGCTGCAGTCTCACCAATGCTGAGTAAAGTGGAATCACTTCCCCGGTTTTGCTTGAGATGCATCGGTTGATGCGTGCCAGAGTATTGTTTGCCCTGATGGCTCATGTTCATACTATGGTCTATTATTACCCCAGGTCCCTTTCAGTCGTGGTGCTAGTCAGTTTGCCGCCACCAATCCTGTAAGTATGTTGGGGACTGTTAGTCTCAAAATGGAGCACTTTACACTTCTCAATGTTGAACTTCACCTGGTTCTGATCCGCCCAACTTGACAGCCTATCTAGGTCTGCCTGTATCTGCAGCCTATTTTCAAGCGTGACTACACTTCCCCATAACTTGGTGTTGTCCACAAACTTGGCCAATGAGCTCTTCACCGCCACATCCAAATAATTGATAAAGATGTTGAAAAGCACCGGACCAAGCACAGACCCCTGAAGGACACCAGATCTGAACCTATGTAGTAATTCCTGTATTCCTAAACTGATTAAGTGACTGTTCAAATCTCAAGGGTGTTTCTTAGACCACTTCTGTTCCCCCAAGGGATTTTGTAGCCTCATTTCTTCTAACCCATCTTATTCCCTGTGCAGCATTCACATCTACCCTGGTCTCCCACGTATTTCCCCCACCACCACATATTTATACCCAATTTATAGCCAGTGCCAGCTCATCTTGAAGCTATAATGGCCATTACAGTGGAGCCTAGAATGTGAGAGCAATCCAGAAGGATTTGCCACCACTGGATTCTGTAATGACAGAAAGCTGAATAGTCTAGTTGCAGATTAAATTAAATACAAGACAAATGTAGAACACAATATTCTAAAAGGATATGTTTCCACACCCACAACTCAGAGGAGCTATATCTCTTCTGGATGAATGAAAAAAATCCACCATGCCATGTGTACTAATTTAACATGATACTATATTAATATACTGGTGAAACAAACATTTGATTTAAGAAAAATAAATCTCCATAATATTCAAACTTGAAAACAGTTATTAAACAACATTATGCCAGTTTCCACGACCAATGAGTTCCTGTTAACTTATGTTTAAAGAGACAATAAACTTATGATTAAACAATCTTTCATCTGGACATACACATACATATTTTTGGCTGAACCTCTACATCAGACCAACCCTGCCTGCCTCCCTTCCCCCCCCGCCCCTACCTCTTGCCCACAGTGAGGCAGCAGCGGCTCTCTCCCTGCGTGAGGAGGTGGAGCCTGCGCAGGCAATCGCTGCCTGCCCTCTCCGCGGCACAAGCGCAGTTGGCCAAAAGTGTTACAGACTTACGGACAGACAAGACATACAGACAGACACACAGACTACATTAGAATGGGGCCAGAATCTTGCCACTAGTACAAGACAGTAAAGTACCTGTAATAAAGGGTAAGGAGTAGGGGAGTGGAGCAGGGTGCTTACAAAGATCAAGTCAAATACTTGCCACTCCTTCCCTCAAAATGAAGATTACATGATGGCTGGACAGTGAAAAGAACTGTTCACTGGCTGCAACTATTCCCTGTTATTAAGCTTAAAGTTTCCACATTACATTTCAGCATGCTTTTCCCAATCTCTGACCAGAATCCATTTGTCCAAAACAGACAAATTCCAGCCCATATAATCACCATCAGGAGAAGGAAGACAAAACAGAAAGTAGATTTTTCAAGAGTGAACGCGACATCTGCAGTGTTACACATTCAAGGAAATGACCACATGTAAAATGCTGTCTTAGCAAAAAGGCATAAGAGAAAAAGCCAAAACCATGAGGTTTACCAAAGCTGTTCTATATATGATTGTTTTAATTGAAAAACTAGCCAACTGCCTGTCAAGAATGGCAGGGGGAGAGAGAGGAGGCGGGCAGGGGCGGAGTACCACCACCCACCAGTCTGCGTTGCCACTGCTCTGCCTCCAGCCCAGTCCACCCCTCCTACACCATGGTGCCACCACCTCCCAGGTGCGGGGGACGGGGAGGAAGCGAGTGCCACCCAGCACCCCACACTGCAGGCACTGTGCATCTGGCCATGCACAACTTCCTCCCCACTTGGCTCCCCTCCCTCCCAGTCTCAGCGCCTGATGGCAGGGCACTGCCACTGTACCCCCCACTCCCCTCCCTCCCTGCTGGCTGTCAGGGCCCAGCAGTGGCAGCAAGGTCCCAGTGGGGGGCCATGCCAGCACTGCACCACTAGCACACCACGCTGTCACCTCCCAGAAGCAGAGGGGTTGCTGCAGCTGCCAGCCAAGCTCCATGTGGCAGGATTGGTGCTGCAGCAGCCTCAAGGGGCCCCCTCAAGACCCCAGGCAAGGCTGCTGGGGCGAGCCCAGTGCTGGCCCCAGATTCCCCAAACCCACCCGGGGTAACTTGCCATGGACCAGACAGCATGCGACACAGACATTCCCTGGGGACAAACAGCAGCAGTACAAGGTACACTGCTGCTCGCTGTCCCCAGGGAAACAAATATCCACACCACGTATGGACATGGCCTTAGAGTGTTAAATTTATACCATCCCTATTAGCCATTAATACAAATAAAATTATTATATTTTTAACAATTTAGTGCAACTTACCAATGATGTTGGTAATTCAGTAGCATACTTTTCTTCAAGAAGTTTAATTTTTGTTTTTGATCTGGTTTTTGTGTGTCATACGTCCTTGTACAAACTGTCTTGCAGGTCTCTTCTTTATTAAATAAGAACTAAGAGAATTAAACACGAATTAAGAGAAAGGGGTTTTAAAAAATGTCAAGTTTGTTCAATATCAAAATCATGCTAGAAAAATTCTTTAGATTATACTAAAGAAGACAAATCCTATAGTAATTAGAACATCAAGATTGTATGATTAGATGTTTCAGAGTTCCAGAAGGAAACAACTTTAACTCTAGTACTATGGGGCTTCTATCAAACCAGGACACCACTAATTCTAGGTCAAGAACCCTCAGTTGTAACCTACATTCAACAATGACAATAGACTTATTGTACATTTGAACCAGCTCCATGGACCTTACTAATAGCTGCCTGATCAGTGTTGGTTGGAACTTCCTGGCACAAAGGTTCCTTGGCCTCTAGGGCGGTGCCTGTAGCCCGCTTAAGCCGTTTTCAGGGCTATTCCACATCTTCTGGACAGACACCTAGCTTACGTTTCCCATTTCTCTGCTCCTGAGCTACAAATAGGATTACAGCTCTGGCATCATGAAAAAAATGCAAAGTATACCTGCCGTAATTTGAACAACCTTCCCTAATATGGAAAGCAAGAATCAGGGGCTGGTTAAGTCCAAGAAAGAGAGACAAAGAAAAATGTCAAATTACAGAGGAAATAAAGCCTGAACTCCACAGCATGTCAGAAAATGCCAAGTTGGGCAGGGCACTCACCAGTGCCTGATGGAAATTGCCAGGACTACCTACAGCTTTCAGAGCTGTTGCTTCAAGCTCTCTACAAATGGAGGAAGACAATTTTCTTTCAGTTTACACTTAGCTCACGTTCTCATGATTCCCTTTGTAACCATAATCTTCTAGCTCTTAAATAGATTATGGAGTATAAGGAACAAGCAGAACAGCTAAAAATTGTAAAGTACACAAAGTAGTGGCAGATTTCCATTACAGATCTTTAACAATAGGAACAGTAGTCATTTTTAGTTTAAAGTTTTATATTGCGAAGAACCATTTAACAGAAAACACTTTAGCAGAGCACAACCTTATAAGGTGATGGTTCTATCCTTTCTCCAAACAATACTTGACCAAGGTTTTCAGATGGACGTTTTTCTTCTGGATTTTGGCAAAAATCAAACCTGAATTAGAGAATAAGCACGTTTTATCAAGGATTGAAATGTAATCTGTAGGACTTTCTTCTCACTCCTTCAAATCCCTGCCATTCAAACCTAAACTAAAAAGTTGTAGCATCTCTTTCAGAGCTTCAGTAATTTCTCCCCCAAACTCTCTAAAGATATAGAAGTAAAGTCCATAACGGATGATTTAAAAATATTTCTTTTCTTCAATTATTTCTAAACTCAAATAAATTTAAATTTCCACGTTTAAATTATTTGACTAAGTATATTACCATTTTGCATACACATGAGGTTTTTCAGCCTGGGATTAAATCAATCATTATATGTTCTACAGCTGCTGCTCTGAAAAGAAAACATATTGGCTGCTTCCTGAAAATACTGCATGAAGTTTCAGAACATGGGAACCAAACTAAAATCCACTGTATTATGCCTTTGTTTACCATTAGATTTGAACAATCCTTTAAAATTTACTAGGCTAAATCCCAATACCTCACTTGTCCCCTATCAAAACACAGATACAACTAAAACACTCCCTTTCAAAACTAACTGCCACAGTACACTGTGTGCATTTTCCATCAAGTATTAGCTGGTTACAAGACAGACAAGTTAATAGTTCATTAAAATAATAGGTGCGAAGGTCACACTTCATTGCAACTATTTCCACTCATCTGGCTACAGGGCAATTCACACAGAAGCAGTACTCTGATCAATAAAATGATGATTAACACCAGGAAGTAATTTTTTTCTGAATAAGGGTATTCTAGACCAGAAAACGTAGGTTACAAAACAGTCAACAGTGGAAACCAGAACAAAATTAGTCACCCTGTAGTTCTAGCAGCTTTCCAGACTTTATTTCTATATATTGTATTATAACAAAATAAAAGTTCATTAGCTTTTTCTGCAAAAAAGGTGAAGTTAATTTAAAATACTTACGCAGCATATTCATAGGGAAGAACAGATTCCACTGAGTCAAGCCTGTTGACAAACAGCTCTATCTCAGCCTGAAAGAGAGAGACAATTTAGTGTAACTAATTATGTTTATAACATTAGGCATGAATTTGGATACAAACAGAATGTCAAAAAACAAAATCCTGCCTTGGACATCGTATGGTTAGTTTGCACCTGATCAAAATTGATGCGAATACTACAATATCAGGCAGACAGCATTTTGTATCTACTCTGGACCAGTACAACTACATAAAGTGCAAAGCAGCAGAGAATCATGCTCAGGAATAGTATCTCTAACCTAAAACTCTGAAACATGTACACTATTTTAGTCATTGGTAGATCACTAGCACAGGTCACATTTTTCATACAAAGGAAGCAAATTTTGATTGCATCACAACTTGCACTGACTAAAGTTTTCAAAGTAACATGCATGATTACAGCTGGAGATTGACGCTGCTGCCTGCAGTCAAGACTGCCCAACAATTTTCAGTTGTTTATAGTGAAACCATGGCTTTTGTCAATATAAGCCTTAATATACACTACCAGGGCTGCTACTGTTTAAGGTGTAGCAGTACATTACAGTAGATGTAAATACAACTCTACCAGCAGTTTTTCCACCCTCAAAGCTCTACCAGCTCCCCCAAACAGCAGAAGCTCTGCTGAACAAAACTGCTTTCTTCTGACAAAATTGTCCACACGTGGAATATTTCGCAATTATCAAAAGGTGTCTTTTTCATACTCTGTAGCCAACATAGCTCTTCCACCAGAGGTTTGTAATGTAGAAAAGGCCTAACCATTTGGACTTTTGTTTTCCAAAACCAGAGTTTATTTTAAGTGGAGCATTTGCAGTTTAAACTTAAATTGAACTGCCCATGTTACAGGAATTCTTACTAAAGTTGCACTGAAATGCTCTAGCACTTCAACAAAGGGACTTGGACTTGATAAGGAAGTTATTATTTTTCATCCCGATGAAAAGTCACCTGTGCTTAGCCAGACTAGAAGCCTCAGGGGAATGGAAAGGGGAAAAGAAAGAAGAAAACAAACAAACAAACAAAATCAAATCCACTGTTTATACAGGTTTATGATACAAGTTAAAATATGGCAACTGAATTCTCTGAGGATTCTGTCTGTCCTAACCATACTCCATCCCTTATACATCTCTTATACACTGATTAGACTTCAAATGCTCCAGTACAGTGTCCTCTCCTGTGTTCTAAAGGCTGTCCCAGAGGGCACCCAAACTATGAGGGGTATACAGCCATGGTAAAATAGAGGGACAGGGAAAGATGATGTGAGGAAGAGTTGAGTGACTATATAGTCATAAAGAAGACAAGTAGAACATTCTCTGACCTCCAGTTCACAAAACCCTTTAAACAGGGGCAGGCAATTATTTCAGGCAGAGGACCACTTACTGAGTTTTGGCAAGCCATTGAGAGCTGCATGACAGGCAGCCAGGAGCAGATAAATATTAAATTTTCTAAATTTTTAGGGGCCCCACGGGCCAGATAGAATGGCCCAGTAGGCCGCATCTGGCCCCCAGGCCGCATTTTGCCCACCTCTGCTATAAAACCTGGAATTGAATGCTTGAGTCCTGAATTTCAACATTCCTCTGCTGTCAGCATATAGATATGAAAGTTACTGGCAAAATGTGCCGCATCCTTCCTCCAGTGAAATGGTTCTCATCCTGTTTAGACACAAGGCACCCTCAGAAAATGCCAACTTTTAGCTTTCATTCATTTCTTGACTTCAGAAATAGGAGAGAGAAATTCTTCTGTTGCATATAACTCAGAAAGACCACAATAGGTCAGTATGTTTTGAAAAGGTGGAATCCGATTTGAAACCTCTGGGTTTATCTTGCGAACCACGTGGGGGTGTTTGCCCACCTAACATTGCATGGCAGTCTGCAGCACTTTTTAAAGGATCTCACAGAACCCGAGGGTGCCATGAATAAAAGAACAGGCAGTCCACATCGACTGGAGGAGGAGGCCGCAATAATTTTGGCCTGAGAGTCACCTAGGAAGTTTTAGTGAGCTGTCACAGACTGGATCAGCACTCCCCACTCCTCCAATAACAGCTCACCAAAACTCCGTAAGTGGTTCTGCCCTGGGGCCTAATCCCATGCTGTCCCCACTTAACAATCCCAGGGTCTCCATGAAGACTGGTCCAGGACCTGTACAGGCAGGGCCCACTTGGCCAGGCAGATGGACGGGGCTGCGGGGAGGCAGGGAGTGGTGTCTAGGAGTGGAATGGGCCGGCAGAGCTGGGGCGAGATCTCAGGGTGGTGACATTGTGAGGCCAGGGCCTGGGGCTGAGCCACAATCTGTTCCCAGCATACCCCTGCCTGCAGAACCAGTGCCCATTACAGGGACACATGGGCAGCAGATTGTGGCTCTGCCCCAGACCCTGCCCTGTGCTGTCACCACCCCACAATCTTGTCCCCAGCCATGGCCCTGCCCATCCTACTCCCAGACACCACTCCCCACCCACCCACAGTCCCATTCCATCCACCTGACTGAGCATGCCCTGACCACATGGGTCCTGAGCTGGTCTCCATGGAGACTTCGCCTACCCACCCACTCCGTCAAGTGCCTCAGCAGTGGGTGCAGGCCAGACAGGCCAGGGTGCCCAGGCAACACGGCTAGGGCTAGGTCTGGTAGTGGTGACACTGGGCTGAGCCAGGCTGAGGTATCTGCCATGGGCTAGATGGACTCCCTTGGCAGACCAGATCTGGCCTGCAGACTAGATTTTGCTCACCCCGATACAGACTCTAACAACCCTCTAAGAGGCATGAGTTACACTTTATATTGAGACTGTAAAGATCTGAAACCTCAAGTTAATCTGATGATTACTATCACGTATTTCCCCACCCTTCCCTAGAGCACAGGCTGGGAACAAGTCAGCATGGGATAATATATTAAGACTACAATCTGTAGGCTTCATCCCTCGTTTAATTTAGAAACTGGAAGAGGTATGTCACAACCAAATTAAGTAGTGCCCATGTCACAAACAAGTAAAACCATTCAAAACAGTTTTTTTCTACACTAGGTTAACTAAGGGTTAACAATAATGATAGTAACCGCTTTTTTGCTGCGCATGTCAAAAAGAAATTTATAACTGCGACACTAACATGAAATAAAACTTAGCCCTCTGTGCTGTACATAAATCATTATAATTGGTCGGAATGACAGGGGAGTGTCCGGGAGTGTCCCTATGATAACACCCTAGCAAAGACCGCTAGATAATTGGCAATTCTAATTAAATTTATGACGTGGCGAAAAGCAATTGGCTATTACACAAATAAAACCTGTCTTCACTTCCATTAAGAATGGGAGACCTCCGCGTACACACCTAAAAAACCTCTGAATGTATGTGTGAGAATAACTGACAAATTGATCACTTGTCAGTCTCCCCCGTCTTGACCCAATTCTCAGACGTAAATCAACAACCTGCCGGCCCGACCTTTTTCTCCATTTATCTGCCTGACCGATAAACTCTTATGCAGACCAACATACGACCTACGAACCTTAACCTGTAACTAACCAAGTATCTCTGACCTCCGCTATTCACCACCTTAACGGCGAGAGTAAATAATCTTGCTTTGCAACCGATAAGTGTCCGCCTAATTAATTCCACTCCAAGCATCACAAGTACCCGCCTGACGGCCTTCTAAGGCCCCGGACCCTTATCTGCCCGGGTGGGAATCAGGGAGAGCTGCTGGCCGGCTGCCCTGGGTCCCGACAAGGTGTACTGAATGATAGAGGGACACGTAGGAAGAGAAAAGAGGGTCTTCTGGTTAAGGAACTGGAATGCACCTTGGTATAAATATTAAGTGCAGTATATCAGAGGAGAGTAACCAGTCCAGTAGAAGCGAGGGTGGGAGGAGACAGCAGAGACTATAAAAGTGTTCCCACCTGTCAAGATACTGATCTAGAGCACACCTTGATAATATATTCCAAATTAGAATCTGAATTCAGACTGGCCCACCAGAAGCAGGCTATTGGCATGCCTACATAGCTCTGGAAACTGGAGGGGACCAACATGCAATATAGCTCATCTGTACAGGGTATGAAAGAGAATCACTGTAGAAAAGGAAATGCTGACCAACTAAAGAAAATGAAGCTAGAAACTACAGTGTAGAATATTCCTGAGGTTGGGGGAATATGCAAATAGAGGTATCCTTGGATTAGAGACTGGCTTTAGATAAGAGTACTTAAAGCAGAGTTTACCAACCAGGTTACATGAAAATGCTTTTTTTTTTTTTGGTTCCCTCAGCTTACCACAGACTAGATAAAAATAGAGATAGAATTATAAAAGCAAAATACCAGGTTTAAGAAACTACATTACAGTGGCATGGGTTTAAACAAATTTTCATCATCTCCTTGCCCAAATCCCTGGGATGTATGCTGTCCATTTAAATCAACTATGCAAAAGTTATTTGTTTTGAGAGGGCAAGTAAAACATCCACTTTTGCTACACTCCAAGGTATGTGCGAATATGTGTTGCGTCTACATTAATAGTTATCCGAGACTGACTTTAAAAGATTACATCTCATGGAGTGCCAACTGAAAGCATCCCACATCACCTTTTCAGGACACAGCTCTGATGTGCTAAATATTTATAGGACCTAGCATATTTGCCAATTATACACATACATATTAAATTGTATTATAGATTATTAATTATTGATGATAGATAACAGTAAAAATAAAAGTGCAAAAATAGATTTTAGTATTATGAAAAGGCAATTATTGACAGTTTATATTTTACAGGATATCAGGAGGCAGGATGTCACATCATTAACCCTCCATGATAACTGTGGACTGTTTATTCATTCCATCTGAGTTTACTCCTATATTCTATTTGAGTAGATCACAGTTACATCAACTACACTTTCATGACAGATGGGCTGCCTCCCTTGTCCTAATGACTCACAGCAGAATTGGGATCAAATGAGTGAAAAAAGACATTGCCTTTCATCACCTTTGTGCTGCCATACATTTTTTTTTAATTGAGGCACAAAGTGACAGCAAATATATGTCCATAAATTTTCTTATGCCAAAACGTGGCCATAAAAAAGGTAGTAAAACTGCACCAGTTTATTGCAGCAGACATCTATTTGCTTTATGGTGAGAGAGCACAGGCAGTCAGAGCTACCCACATTCTCCAGCTGCTCCAGGCAGGTGCTTGTGGGGCTTTAGGGGTCCAGTCCTGCGCGACCTGGGAATTACTTCTCAGGATTGGGCCCCTCAGGCCATGAGAGTGCCTGCCCACATTTCTCCACTTGCAGAGATGTGCCCCTGGCAACTGCTGGGGCAAGACTCCGAAATCAGGGAAAGTCAAGGCCCCATGCTTCTACAAACTCGGCCCAGAGACTGCCGAGGGCACATCTCTGCAACTGGAGAAAGGCAGGACAATCCTGGGACAACCCCAGGACTGCACTGGAGTATCTAATATGCTCTGGTGTGGTCCAGGAGCTGTGAGAACTGCATGGGAGCATCCTGCCTTTCCCCATTTGCAGAGATGTGCCCCAGCAATCTCCAAGAACCCCAGAGATTGCCAAGGGTGAATCTCTGGAAGCAAAGAACAAGTCGCCTGTTGTCCCACAAGATCACCAGGAAGGACAAAGTGACATGTTTCCCCTCACAAAGTGAAATACCTGTCCCGAGATGCATCCTGGCACAGCTGAGCCACTTCCTTTGACAATGTCTTTTTCTAGCCTCAGAGTAAGATTTTGTACAAAAAAGAAGAAAAATAACAATCAGGTGCTCAACAGAATGACATGACTAAGTCATACTTTTGCTGCTTGTTTTCTTGCAGAGTCATGGGCTGGCAGTGTACACCATGTAAAAGTAAAGAATCTAACAAGTATGAAATAATGACTTTAAACCCTGGGACATCTAAGACATCAGAACCCTGCAACTGCAGTCCAACTTCCTCCGGTTCCTCTGTCTTTTCTAGTACGAACACCTACCTATTTCATTGCAATTTGCACTCCTGTTACCTGCCAAAGCATCGAATAGTGATCCACCCTGCCCACACCCATCCAAAAACAATCTAGCATGGGTTAAACCAAAAAATCTTATTTTAAAATAACTGATACACTGGTAAGAGATCTCAGCACAAGGTTAAAAACCTGGCTGGCAAACAGAGCTGCACGTGCCACGTTGTGGCAGATGAAGGCATTTTGCTGGCACGCACATCTAGGGGCAGGTGGCAGGGAAGGGGCCAGGGCTCCACTGCCACAATACAGATCAGGTCCCTTGTGGCTCCCCCACCTTCTGCCCCGGCACACCGACATCTTGCAAGCCAAGCTTGCAGGTGTTTTTGGCACTGTCCAAAAGCACTGCCAACCCCTGGGCTAGAGATTAGGAGGAACTTTCTGACTATGAGATAGGGAAGTAAATACAGACTAAAAATACCTGCTTAACCTGTTGTAATTACAACGGTTAAGTGATTAATTGGTATGGCAGCCCCCAGACACCAGCAGGGCACTTTCAGGCCCCTGAGGTTCGGTGGGGACTCAGCAGCTCCCCAGGGCCACGCCTCACCACAGGGGCAGGGGAGAGGAGGGCCTCTCCAGACCTGGCCCAGGTAGGGCTGAGCCAGCAGCACGGCCCCCGTATCTCCACCTTGCTCCTGCCAGGGCCTGCAACCCTACAGAAACAATGGCCGACGCCACATCCAGCACCCAGACTGCTTGTGGCAAGCAGCAGAGAGGTTGCAAGCAGCTGTACCCGGCCCCCAGGTTGCCCCTCCCCTTCTTCTGACTCCTCCCACCCCCTCAGTGCAGCTTCCCTGCCCCGCCCCAAACGATAGCGGTTCACTTTCAGCCCCACTCCCCGCTTCTGCTAAACGTTGAACCCGTCCGAGCTGTTTCAGCGGCCGCAGGCACGAAACAGGGGCGGGAGCGCTGTGCCCTAGGAGCTGGCCCCAGCCCGCGGGGACGCCCTGGGCCGGGGCTCCGCAGCGCCCAGGGGCGGGCTGCCAGAGCCGCGCGCGCAGGGCGGCGCCAGGCCCGGGGCCGAGCGGGGGGCGCGCACCTTGCAGTCGGGCGTCTCCTTGCTCTTCTCGCAGAAGTTGACGGGAGCCAGGCCCGGCAGGTAGAAGGCCCCGGCGCGGGGCGCGGCGGCCGCCAGCAGCACGGCCGCCAACAGCGCCCGCGGCAGCAACATGGCGGCGGCGGCGCTTGGGCCCGGGGGCGGCGGCGACGTGGGAAGTCTCGCACCGGTAGCGACAGGCGCCCTCCGCGCGCCTCCTCTAGCCGCTAGTTCCGGCCTCTCCGCCTCAGACACGTCACCCAGCGCCGACCTCCCAGCACCCCCTGCGCCGCGCCGTGAATCCACTTCCGGGTTGTCCCGGCTCTTCTGGTTGCCATAGAAACAGGGGCGCGGCGCCCTGTAACCTCATTCCCCTCCACTCCCCTTCCCGCGCAACATGGGAAGAGGTAATGTTGCCGCCTGCGCTCCTTTCCTCGCACCTGAAATAGAGCAACCAAGTTAGATATTAATTTGAAGTAATCAGAACTCTTGAGGAGGTGATAGCCTGGTCGTCTCTGATTTAAAAATCCACAGTTTTCGGATTAAAATAAAGTAATCCCACAGTGGTTCCTTGGGTAGATGTGATATCTTTTATTAGACCAACTGGGTAATTGGAAAAAAGGTCTTAGAAAGGTTTCACCCTTTTTCAGGCATAGGGAGTCTCTGCTGGTCTAAGACACCAAGAAATGAGAGAAACTAAGTGTGGCAGGATGTCAGTGAGAGTGTAAATAGGTAGAAATTAGGAAAACAAAAGGTAAAGCAGGGAAGGGAGGGGAGAAAAAAACAGGGGGAAAGAAAGCCAAAGGTGAGTAAGGGGAAACTCTACAGTGGCAGTATTTCAAGGTGGAAAAGAGGCCATCTTTGAAAAAGGAAATAGCTGGAAATTAGGAAGACAAAAGGCTGAAAAGTTGGGCTGGGTGAAGAGTGGGGGGAAGAAGAATGCAAGAGATCAGGTCTGGCAGGTATCTGGTGAATTAGATTGTAATGTGTCATAAATCCAGTGTCTATATTGAATCCATGATTTTTTGTATCTAGTAGATTTATGAAGTGAAGTTCATAGGCTCGTCTATGGAAGGTGTTTTGTAAATTCCCTTTGAGGATTAGAACTGAGAGCTAGGAGGGGAGTGATTTTCCTGAGAAGTGTGCCCCCACAAGTAGTTGGGTATTTTTGTCACTGATAGATTTCCAGTGCCCCACTCTCAGAGCTGGATGTGGCAGTTTAGTTTATCACCAGCCAGCAGGGGAAGAACATCTCTGCTGAGCTCCCATGCCAGGATGAACTTGGAGGTATGAGCTGGGGCTGTGGGGAAGGAGGAGGCCCCAGGTCCTGGGCATGACCTAAAACTGCACCGTGCCAGGGTAGAGAGGCCTGGTGGGACTGCCGGTGGCGCAGCAGCCACAGAAAATGCCAGGACCGCAAACCTCCCTGATGAAAGGCAGGTTGGGGGTACCTGAAAACCTCCAGCCATCGCATGCACGCACAGTCCTGGCTGGGGAAAGCCCAGACCTATAAAATCTTTGAGAGTCCTGAGGCTTACTGGTTGCAATGGAGTTGTGAGGGGGAGAAGTCAGGCAGCTCAGATCTGACCTGAGGTACCCTCGACTGGTCTGTGTTGGGGCCAGGACCCAAAGGGGAGTCAAAGGGCCAGGGGCCCACCACAAGGAATGCCCAGAGCAAGAGGCTCGGGATTCTGACTGGCCTGACGGCAGGGCCAGGGCCTAAGGTCCCAGAGAGGAGACCACAGCTGGAAGAGATGAAGGATGCAATCTGTGAGGCATGGGCTGCAGGGTAGGGAGCTGCAGAATGGATGTCACCCCTAGACATCAGGGACCTAAATGGGCAGCCTCCCACCTGGGTATCATCTGAATCGGTTTTCCATCAAGGCGTGGCAGAAAAAGACGGGCAGGTGATTGGCCCAGAAACAGGTGGGCGGGCTGAGATCTAACTGGCACTGGGAAGGCCCCCTGTTACAGGCTACCATCTCTGCTGCAATTGGGTGTTTTTGTCTTTAATAGATTTCCACTGTGCATTCATTCTGATGCACAGTTGTTTGGTCTCTCCTACATGTTTTCTATCAAGGCATCTGGTGCACTGGATGAGATATGTAACATTTCTGGAGGTGCAGCTGTAAGATCCAGGAATGCTGATGGTACTGTTGTTGTAGTAGGGGTGGTGGAGATCTGCTGGCAGGTTTTACATTTCTTGCCATGGCATGGTCTGGATCCATTTGGTGTGGTTTGGGTCATATGAAGTTTGCTTCTGATAATGAGGTTGGCAAGGTTCAGTGCTTGTTTAAAGGCTAGGATGTGTGGTTCTGGAAAGATCTCTTTAAGAACTGGGTCTTCTTCTGGTATGGGCTGCAATTGTTAGGATTTTCCATGTAGGTTCCAGGGAAGGGTGATACGTCATAACTAATGGTGTCCCATTTGTGGGGATTTTCTTTTTGTACTGCAGCAAATCTTCATGTGGTATCCAGGTGGCTCTTTCAAAAGTGCCATCTATCTTTAATAACCCTAAATCCACATTTTTCAGTGATTTAAAATAAGACACCACTAATATATAGATATATGCATAGTGATGTTTCACTTTAATCATGGAAAACTTTATTTTTGGGTTACTTTTTTTAATCTAAAACTTGGGGATTTTTTATAAGAGAAAACCAGGATCCCTGGTAATATTTTTTATTAAACCAACTAGATAGTTGCAAAAAAAAAAAAAGGTTCTTTATTCGCAAGCTTTCAGGCTTACATGCCCTTCCTCAGGCATAGGAGAGTGCAAAGATTGTAAAATTTCTCCCTGTGGAAATAAAAATTCATATTTCACAGGAGAGCTGAAAAATGGTGTCAGATCTCCTGGTTGCAAAAATTCATTATATGCATGTAACAGCCCCATACATGCTGAGTGTATGCTGTGTTTTTTTGTGTGTGTTCTTTTTTTTTATGTGGGTAAGATGGCCCCTGTGTTTTGGCTGTGTACTCAGCACATGGCCAGTGGGGCCTGTATCTGGGGCAAATATGTAAAACCCTCTAGCCTCATTGGCCAGGGGAAGCAGAGGATTCTTCAGGCCAATTGGGTGGAAGAGAGATTGCAATGTGGTGCTCGCTGACTGGACACAGCCAGGGTGATGTCATGCAAGGGATATAAGGGGAGCTAGGCTGGCTTGACTGGGGTGATGGGGAGAGGCTGCCAGCAGCTGCTGAAGAGCAGGGATCATGGTTTTCTCTGGGGGAAAAAATCCCCAATTTTTGGATTAAAAAATGTAACCCAAAATTCACTTTTTTCCGTGATTAAAATGAAATGCCACTAGTATATATAAATTCATAGACATTAGAGGTTGGAAGGGACCTCACAAGATCATCCAGTCCAGCCCCCCTACTTTAGGCAGGAAGTCTGCTGGGGTCAAATGATCCCAGCAAGATAAGCATCCAAACACTTTTTTGTCTATCTATTGATCTATCTATCTTAGTGATGCTTCATTTTAATTACAGAAAAATGTTGATTTTGGGGTTACTTTTTAAATCTGAAAATTGGGGACTTTTTATCAATGAAAACCAGGATTCCTGCTGAAGAGTAACGTCTCTTTCAAGGGAGAGTGAGTTGCAGATAGTGAAAAGGGAAGCTCAAGTAAAGGGGGGATAGAGGAAGAATTGTCCTAGTACCTGGGAACTCCTCTCTCTTCCTTTTCTTCCCCTTTTCTTGTTTGAGATTTTAAGGGATTAATCCTGGAGGAAAGAGTATTGGCTCCATAGGTTTGCTGGCCAGCATACAGGCCTGGCAACTTAACAGGGTTGGAACCTGGGTGTTTCTAATCCTGCCTGATTGGGGCCAGCTGCAACCATTAATCAACCTGGCTTTTTTTGGAGTTTTCCTGCAGTTTTCGGTTCAGCAGGCTATGTAATCAAGCCCAGAAGTGTGGGTTACGTGTATGCTGTTTGGAGCCACAGTTACTCCCCACACACATATACAGCCTCTCCATGGGAGCAAAGATTGCCACACCATTATCCCTCCAAGCAGCACCAAGGGCCCCCTTTCACCACCGAGGGGTCTGTTCTCTCAAGTAGCTTCCCCTGGTGCAGAGCAGCTTATAGACTTCTGTTGTGTAATTAGTATTGTTTCACATTACATTTGATGTTTTTCCCTACTTTCTGTATTAAATTTGTTTATTCGTTCCACTGCTTGCGAAGAGAGGGTTTTATTTTGGGGGGTTTTATGTCGGACACCTTGTCATTCATTTAGTGTTCTCAGATTTCTGGGTGGGGGCTTGAGCCACAAGTATAATTTATGAGGTACCCCAAAATGTGAACCTGGCCCTTGTGCTGCTGGTAGAAGGGTTACATGCAAAATATTAATTTGAGGTCTGTCATAAAATTCCCCCATAATCTATCCATTGAGCAAGAATTCATAAACTACTAGGAAATGACATAAAACTAGACAAAAAGTGACATTACCGTTGAGTATCTATATGCTTTCTGACTCATCTATTTGATGTAACAAATATTTACCTGCTGAGTGGGCAGGTCTACACGAGTCGCTTATTGTGCAGTTGCCTAATAACACTTTGGGGGCAGTGTTGCCAGGTATATGATCATTATTTAGTTTTATGATAATTTCAACCCTTGTAGGAAGTATGATCGATAATAGCAACAAAGTGTTCAAAACATACCATAATTTTTGAGGCAGTTAATTTATGCAGCATATGCAAAACCCAAGTCACTTTTAGGGAGTCTTAACTGACTTTGGGGTTTGCTGTCAGCACTTTCTTATGACTGCTTGCCTCAAAATAATGAAATGCTTCAACTTTGAGGTTGACCCAGTTCTCACTCACTCACTCACTCACTCACTCACTCACTCACTCACTCACTCACTCACTCACTCACTCACTCACTAATGACTTCCAGTGAGCAATATAAAGTAAACATGAATTAGATTTATTTCTATACTTGTTTGCTTATTTTTTTCGGTGTACGATAGTTTGTCAGCAAATTTAATAATTTTGAGCTTCAAATACAATAATTTCATATTTTAGACCTGACAACACTGGGCAGGGCATGTGGGGAGCACCTGGGCTAGGTTACACTGACAGGGGAGTGCAGCACTTTAGGGGATAACTGGTGCAGAGGCAGGGACAGGCCATGAGATGAGTGCGACTATGGCTAGTAGGCTGTCCCCTAGAGAAGTTTGCGCCTCTGCACTAGGTGGGCCCTCAGATCCCTGGTACACGTTACATACATTGCGCAGTTCACTGAAGAATCCTGCAATAAATGTAAGCCAGCTCCACATGTGGAGTAAGGATCACACAATAAAAATGAGTACCCGGTTATAAAAAGAGCTGATCAGCTGCAAAAGGAGTGTCTGCAAATGTGTAACAGCTCCCTGGCTGCTTGCTCTCCAGCTTTAACCTTGTAGCAGGGGCATCAAATCAGAGCTGCCTAGAAACCAGCCAGAGAGTTGTGACATGTCTTCAAGTGCTCCCTTTGTAGCTGGTGGACTTTTTTTATAGCTAGGTAGTCATTTTTATTTTATGTAAATTACTTTGCGCTTGTGGCCTGTCTAAATTTATTGCAGGATTAATTAGTTAATATGTAACAAGGGCCTTGGGTATAGTAGTGCACTCATGCCCCACCTTCAATTCCTGATCTACCCAAACTTTTTAAAACCAACCTTATGGGAGGAACAGCAACATTTCTCTTTAGGCAGTGCTAAGGGAGTCTGTTGATTTCATGGTTCCTTATAATGTACTTCATTCCTGCTCATGTCAGGGGATAATGACCCCTTCTCCTTTTTTAATGGTCTTAAGGTTCAATGAATTAAGTTATCTCTTGTTCTGCAGTCTTGGGGCACATTTACACATGGTCTGGGGGTGGGGGCACTTTAATTAGAGTGGCTCTGAGAGCTAAAAAACCTCAATGGGGAAATATTTGACAGTGAAGTGTTGGAGGCACTGACAAGACAGGAAGGTAAGTTTTGTTTTACAAAGCAGAATAAGAGGTGTACATTTAACTATAATGGCTACAGTGCATTTTGACTATTTTTGCCTTGTTTGTTGTGTTTTTTTAACTTAATATATAATGTAATAAATTAGTGTGCGTTCCAATAAAGTTATATTCATTTTTACTTTGATCCTAAACTGAAGAGTACAGCCGTAAGCCCCTAGCATATTAGTAAACCTTCTAGTTTCCTTTTACCCAGGGTGAAATGGGGGTTATGTTACATGCAATGTTGCACCACACCATCTGTACCCCCTTTTTTAAAATCCTTGAACCACCCATGAGCACCACCTCTGTATTCTTGAACTCGGATCTAGACAAATCTCCCAAATGCATTACTGACAGAAGCAGGAGAAACACCAGCCCACCAACTGGCAGCACTGACCTAGTAAAGAGATACTTGGAGGGTCTGGATGTGTTTAAATCAGCAGGGCTGGATGAGTTCCATCCAAGGGTGCTGAAAGTATTAGCCAGTGTCATAGCAGAGCCATTGTCACGTCTGTTTGAGCACTCATGGTGCTCAGGTGAAGTCCCAGAGGACTGGAAAAGGGCCAACGTGGTCCCTATTTTCAAGAAGGGGAGGAAGGAGGATCCAGGTAAATATAGGCCCATTAGTCTCACCTCTATGTTTGGGAAAACCCTTGAAAAAATTATCAAGGATCACATTTGTAGGAGTCCAGCTGGTAATATAATGCTGAAGGGCAACCAGCATGGGTTCATAGCAGGTCGATCCTGCTTGACTAACCTTGTTTCTTTCTATGACCAGGTCACTAAAAGCTTAGATGTAGGAGTTGAAGTAGATGTCATCTACTTGGACTTTAAGAAGGCCTTCAACACAGTATCTCATCCTATTCTTATAAACAAATTGAACGACTGTGCCATAAACAACTACGCAGTCATGTGGGTGGCAAATTGGCTTAAGGGTCGTACCCAGAGTGGTGGTGGATGGGTTAGTATCGACCTCAAAAGATGTGGGCAGTGGGGTTCCCCAAGGCTCAGTCCTTGGGCCGGTGCTTTTCAATATCTTCATCAGCAACCTGGATGAGGGCTTGGAAAGCACTCTGTCCAAATTCGCAGATGACACAAACTATGGGGCGAAGCAAATACACTGATGGGAAGAAACTAAATCCAGATGGACCTGGACAGGTTAGAGAAGTGGGCAGAGAACAATAGGATGAAGTTCAACAAAGACAAATGCATGGTGCTGCACCTAAAGAGAGGGAATCACCAGCACACCTGTAGGCTGGGGGATGACTTTCTCAGAAGCACGGTGGCAGAAAGAGATCTTGGAGTCGTTGCCATCTCCAAGATGAATGAGTCACCAATGTGACAAAGTAATTAGCAGAGCTAACCACACTTTGTCATGTACTAGTAGGTACATCACCAACAGGTCAAGGGAGGTGATGCTCCCCCTCTATGCGGCACTGGTCAGGCCGCAGCTAGAGTGCTGCATCCAATTCTGGGTGCTGCAATTCAAAAAAAGGATGTGGAGAACCTTGAGAGGGTCCAGAGGAGGATCACTCATATGGTTAGAGGCCTGCAGGGAAGGCCTTATGAGGAAAGGCTGAGGGACCTGGACCTTTTCAGCCTCTGCAAGAGAAGGCTGTGGGGGGATCTTGTGGCAGTATACAAATTCATGGGCTGGGGGGGACGGGGGGAGCAGCAGCAGGGAATAAGAGATGCTGTGTTTACCAAAGCACCCCTTGGAATAATCAGAAACAACAGCCACAAGCTGATGGAGAGTAGATTTAGGTTGGACATCAGAAAGAACTTCTTCATGGCAAGGGTAGCCAGAATCTGGAACAGGCTTCCAATGGAGGTGGTGCTCTCCCCTACCTTGAGGGTCTTCAAGAGAAGGAGACATAGCATCTATGAATCTATGACCTCCTCCTTCCCTGTATTCCTGAATGATTCAGGTGCTGGGAAAGAAGCATTCCCTCCCCATCATGAACAACACATGCCCCCGGAGGCTAGGGGGCACAACGACTGCTCGCAGGTGGTGGCAGCGGGGGCATGGTGGCAGTGAGCAGGGAGCTCCTGCAGGCGGTCATGGCAGTGTCAGCGGTGGGGTGGGGGGCAAGCAGCAACCTCCCACAGGTGCTGCCAGCAGCATCAGCAGTGGCCAATTACAGAGGATGCACTGTCAATCTCAGGAGGTTCACATGCACCTGCATGGACCCTCTATGCATCGCCAATACTCCCCATCCAGTTTGCAGGCGACATTCAGCTAGGATAGACTGCAAACCCTTAGAAGGATGGGAATTGAGTTCAGAAGGGTTTTGTGGGGTGAAAGCTAGAGAGTGGGAGGACATTCAGCAAGAGCAATGCCAGGGGCTGCCTCAAGGGTATGGGGTGTCAAACTTACCGCAGGTCAGATCTCGACTTGGGGGGGGGGCAGGGAGGAGCAGGGAGCTCCTCTCAAGCTCCTCCAGAGCTAGGCTATAAACCAAGGAGTTCCTTGGCAAAGACAATAAAAGTTACTGGGAGGCCCAAAGCTGAGAAGAAAGAGACCAAGCATGAGGAGGGTTTTAAGTTTGCTGACTGCTTTAGGTTCTCAGAGACACAGTTTAGAGTCAATATGGGTTCTGAAGAGTCTTTGGCCTGCTGTGCCTGTTACTGTTGTGATAGTCTACCGTGGCCATTCAAACTCAAGGACTTTGCTTTCTGTATTCAAATTAACAAATAAATACTGGCTTGTTTTGGAAAGGCACTCTGTGGGTGCATCTACGCATGAAATTAGTGTGCCTGGAAAAAATTCTGGCACAGTGCCATGAACAACGTGTGCCCCCAGAGACTGGGGAAGCATGGTGACTGCCCGCAGATGGCAGTGGCAGCAGTGGAGGCATGGCAGTGGTAAGCAGAGAGCTCCCGCAGGCAGCCGCAGCAGCATCACCAGCAGTGTTGGCAGTAGCCAGCGGCAATCAGCAACCACCCGCAGACGCCGCCAGTAGTGTCAGCAATGAATGGAGGGGAGGTGGTGAGCAGCAACCAGCTGCAGGTGCTGTCAGCAGTGTCAGTGACACTTCTGTCAGGGGCTGCACTGCCAATCTCAGGGGTTGCACATGTACCTGCGTGCACCCGCTACACATCGCCAATGTACTTTGCACTGGAGTTTATTGCTCTGGGTGCAGCATTTACATATGCACCTGGGACCACAGCACATTGAGCCAGGATAGCACAGCCCTGGCCAGCAGAGTGCCCAGAGGAGTCAGCCTGCCAGCTCAGAGCTGCACCGCCCTGGCCCAATGTGCTGCGAAGGGGCTGGCTGGGGCTTGAGGCTACAGTGACGGGCTAGCCAGCAGGCAGCACTGGCACTGTAACATCCTCATGCCCCAGACAACCCTGGTCACCATCTACACATGCACTATAGCGGAGTAAATAACTCCACCATAGGATCAAGTATCTAGGTTGTAGCTGTATTGGTCTAAAGGAAAAGACAATCAGGACTCATAGTATAGATGATATCTTTTATTAGACCAACAAGATTTTTGCAAAAATATTTCTAAAGAACTTTTTTTGCAAAAATCTTGTTCATCTAATTGAAGATATCATCTCTACTATGAGTCCTGATCCACCATAGGATAGTATTTGTGTGGGACAGTATTATCTTACAGCATAGTTAATTAGTTTACTGCATGCAGCCTAATAGCACTGCATATGTAGATGGTGATGCTTTACTGAGGACTTAATTAGTTGACTCCATGGTAAAATGCATGTGTAAATTCACCCTGTGTTATTAAAATTACTTCTAGTTATATTACTTCCCCATAAGAGTAAGCACTGCTGCTTCCCCCAGACCTCCCCCTCACCCAAGACTTGCTGGTGAGGTGATGGAGATGATGTTGCAGCAAGGGAAATTTAAATTAGAGATTAGGACAGACTTTCTCACAAGGAGGGTAGTAAAGCACTGGAACAGGCTACCCAGGGAGGCTGTGGAGTCTCCATCCTTGGAGGTTTTTAAGACCCAGGTAGACAAACCTTTGGCTGGGATGATCTAGTTGGGGGATGGTCCTGCTTTGAGCAGGGGGTTGAACCACATGACCTCCTGAGGTCCCTTCCGACCCTAATTTTCTATGATTCTGTGCATAGGCCTTCTGTAAACCCAAACATCCTGTCTCGAATTGAAGGAAAAAGCTTGAAATCAGCTATGACTGCAACAGTAAGAGTAATAACTGAGTTCACAGAAAGGGGTGGGGGACAGAAGGGGTCTGTGGGCCCTATCTGGCCTGTGGATCAGCCTAGCACAACTCATCTGGAGTGCAGGGGCCCCCAGCTCTAGAGTACCAAGAAGAAAAATAGCTCATGTTTCTAAGACATTTCCTGTTAGGAAAATGTAGGCAGTCAGAAGAAAAGATATATAAT
Source organism: Alligator mississippiensis (assembly GCF_030867095.1). Lineage (NCBI taxonomy): Eukaryota > Metazoa > Chordata > Crocodylia > Alligatoridae > Alligator > Alligator mississippiensis. Next base: position 364,578,815 of record NC_081824.1, read on the forward strand.
TTCTCAAGATTTTTGTAAACCCAAAGAACCATTTCCATGGGATGAAAAGCAAATTGGGTGGTGTTTTTCGAAAAGGTATTGCCACTAGAACAAAGGCTGGTATAATCATACCCTGTACGTGGCTTTGTTATTCACCTAAGTTGGATAGTGCATACTGCGAGCCATGTTGGCTCTTTACTGACCATAGTTCTTCCATGTACAGTATCATGCGGCATGGATGAGAGGTGTTAGAGGCTGGCATCCTTTAACTGAAAGGACAGATAGCCATAAAGCTTCACATTTGCATTTAAATAATTGTGTAGTCTTTCAGCAGTGGAGATTACACAGCGTTCTTGATGCAGATCATGAGAAAGAGAAAGCAAAGAACTTCTGGAGGCAAGTACTTGAGCATCTCATCAATATGACTTTAACAAAGTGGAGCATAGGGAGGTTTTAAATTATGTTAACAATGGAAAATTTGTCTCAAGCATTGAACTGTTGGCTAAATGTAACCCAGGGCTGAAACAGTTAATTAATATGCCAAAGGGTTCTTTTTGGTATTTCAGTAAACAATTCAGAACAAAGCCATTGAATTATTGCTGGAATGTATTGAAAGAGAGGTTGTTGAGCAAATCAAAGAATGCGCCATTTTTCTCTGTTGTTATGGATGCAACATAAGACACTGCCAAAATTGACTAGGTAAGTCAAATATTTCATTGAGTAGCAGTAGAAACCAATTATACAAATATAGGAATTGAGGTGAAAAATCAATGAGGTTTTTCAGGGATTTCACACAATATCTGATCAAAATGGTGCTGGTCTTGCACAGGAAATTGTGAACTTCATCAAAAGGAAAGGGTTGGACATATCAAGTCAGGGATATGACAGGGCTGCAAATATGAGTGAAGTTTATTCTGGAGTTCAGACAGGAATATCTGCAAGAGAATGAAAGGCAGAATATGTATACTGTGCTGCCCACAGTCTGAACCTTATTTAATGACTGTGTTCAGGTAATAACTGAAATAAAACATTTTTATGAGACGATTGAAAGTCTGCACTTTCTTTGGGCATCGCATAAAGTGATGGGCCATATTATCTGAATTAGCTTCTGTCTCAGAGCTTTCAGTAACATTACTTTGAAGAGAGTATGTTCAACATGCTAGTTGTCCAGAATGAATCATTCATTGCTTTGCAGTTCTGCTACTTTGATATAATGGAGGTGCTTTTCGGAATAATTCTCCGAATTAAAACATTCATATTTAAAGAAAATATTAAGAAGTTTTGATTTGTATTTCGTGTGGTGTCCCAAACAAAAATTTTGAAAACTATAAATTTTGTCTCTAAGAGCCTACAGTCTAAAGACATGTGCTTTGACAAAGCCACAACATTACTTTGCAACGTAACAAAATTGCTCACGCAGTTTTAAAACAATTTAGAAGATGCCAAACAAAGTGCCATCAAAATGTTGGAAAAGTAATGTGAGGAGGTTAAGTTTGAATTGAAACATGGAAAGAAAATTAAAAAATAGCTGAAAGGATGAAATATTGAATGACATTGAAAGGTACTTCAAAGTGAACGAGTTTTATGGCTATTTGGATTTAATTTTACCCCAGCTGTCAAACTGCTTCTCATCAGCACGTTTGCCCACCATGGGCCATGTATTTTAGTCATGCTCAGTGATGGCTGTATTTAGTCAACTTTGTAGTTCACTCACAAGACCCAAGGCATCTACATGCCTTTTTGGACTTGGTCACCTCAAATGGAAGATAAAACTGGGACTTAAGCAGCTATGTCTATTTTGTGGATAAAACTCTTAGGAACCAGTCCTTTCTCAGTTCCATTTAGTGTCCCTTATACTGGTCTCAATGCAGTTATGCTGCATACAAAATTTGTGGGAGATGGGGACACAATGCTGATCTCAGCTTTCTAAGCATCAGCAGGCAAAATGCAAATGGCAGCAGTGCCAAACAATCTGCTCCTACAGATCCCCTTGTACGTTTGCCCTTGTACAGATCCCCATGCACTTGTCCTTTTTATGCAACTTGTAGTTGACTTATGGAATTCATTGCCACAAGGGGTGGTGGAGGCAGATAACATAGCCAGGTTCAAAAAGAAACTGGATAAATTCATAGATGATAGATTTGTTAATGGCTACTGAACAGAATGGTTGGGGATGTTTCCTCTGGCATCTCTAACCCAATAAATTGTGGATGTCAGGGAGGGCACTGAATAGGGAATAAATCACTCTAGAAATATCTGATTTGATGCTCTCCCTGTGTAGCATCTACTTCTGCCACTGTTGGAGACAGGATACATTGGTCTGACCCAGTATGACACTTCTTTTGTTCTTACTGTGCCCCTAACCGACTGCCAGCCATCCCCAAGAGGGAAAGTGTTTTCCAATGCAGGGGTGTAGTGGCAGGTACATTGTTACCCTGTTGGCTTTGTCAGAATACAAAACTTTCTTCTCTGTACGCATCACTTTAATGGATGTCAGACAGACATTACTCTCTTATACACTGGGGTGGATCTAGGCAGGTGCACTGGTGCACTTGCACCTCCCTTTCATTCCTTGTCCATCCAAAGTTTAAAGTCAACTGCCTAGCAGCAGCATTTTTATTCAGGCAGCAGAGAGGGAGTTGGTTGCCTTAACCACTCATAGTTTGCTTGATTTCTTCTAAACTCTTTATTCCACCAGTGTTAACAACCCTCTTTCCTTTTAAGTGGTCCTTAATGGTTCTACTCCAGCTATTCTTACTTGTGCAATGCTGCTGTCTGTTAGTTGCACCTACTAATGTAGCTAAACTTTCACAGCCCTGCAGACTGTTTTTTAACTCTAACTAAAACATTAACTTAGGTGTGGAAATATTAATTCAGGTGAGCATTAGGTTAGATGTGGAAATCACTTTAAATGAAACCTTGGTGGCACTGCCCAGATGCTGGAAAAGGCATTATTCGTTTTATGAATTTAAAAAAGAGATGTACATTTACCTTTAATGACTCCAGAACTAATGAAACAACATCTTTGGATTATTTTTGCCTAGTCTGTTGAATTTTTATATACAATACAATTTATGCACATTCTAATAAAGGTCTTTTGGGTTTTTTGCTTCAGTCTTAAACTTAATAATATAGCTCTAGGCCACTAGTTATTAGTGAAGCTTCTAGTTTCTTTTTAACTGGAGAAAAATGTGTGTTGTATTATATGACCATCTGCAGCCCCCTTTTCAAAATCCTAGCTCCACTCATGCTTATACAATATTGAGCCTTAATGGAAGACTGTAATATTTTTTAGACTGCAAGAATTGTGAAGTGTTGGTTCAAAGTTTCAAGGAATGGTAAATACTTAGACCTGAAGCAAAAATTCTTGCAGTCTGAAATCATTAACCTCCAGTTTCCTGTTTCGCATGAGAATGTCATCTGGACGTGGAGGGAGCTTAGCACCTCACAGGATCACTTTCTAAAGGATCATAACAGAATTTTTGAGGAAATGGAAAGCAGTTATTACAAAATATAAAATCAAAATGTCAGTAGAAAAGCTAAATTCATTTCCTTGAGCCTTCCTAGGGTTTCGCATAAAAATATTTTGTACTCACTGGGCATGTCTACACATTCATTAACGTGCAGTAGTTACTGTGCATTTAGTTTAGTACTTGCTTAATGAAGTACTAACTAGATGCACAGTAACTACATTTACTGCGCAGTAGCACCAGTGCACATTTTTTTTATGATTCTTACAGCACAGTAGCCTGATAATAACAGTGCACAGTAGTGTATTAACACAATTTTGACTGCGCTGTATTATTAGGCTACTGTGCAGTAAGCATCTTGTGTAGATGCACCCATTCAGTAGGTAAATATTTGTTACATCAATTAGATGAGTAAAGAAGCATTCAGATACTCAACAGTAATGTCACTTTTTGTCTAGTTTTATGTCATTTTCTCTTGGTTTATGAATTTCTGCTCAGTGGACAGATTGTGGAGGAATTTTATGACAGACTTCAAATTAATATTTAACTGGGTTACTTTATTTTGGGTGTGAGAAGACTAATACAAGTGGCAAGAATTTCCTCTTTATATATTGTTGCTTCCTAGAACGCTAGAGTTATGTAATAAATCTGACATCTAACGTACCAAGCACAGGCACTGGTAGGGGGTGCACAGGGGTGCACGTGCCCCCCCGACAGCCAACACTGATGCTGTCGGTAGGGTTGGTGCCCCCCCTGACAGGGCGGCCGCCATTGGTGACTTCTGCGGATGCCCCCCCACCAGATTCAGGAGGCACCAGTCACTCATGGTACCAAGTATAGAGGAGAAGGGAACAGAAACAGCAGAATAAATGAAACAGTAGAAAAGCAAAGAGATGCCTTATTGAGTCAAGACTTCTGTGGAGTTATATCCATGTGAAAAAAGTTTAAAAAAATGATACTGCCATAGCTGTATAGTTAGGACTTATTTGGACCTATGCTGTTTTCCTTTGGCACATACGACACTGTGAAGCCTGCTAAAGGGGGAAGTTGAAGTGGATAAGATCAAGGTTCCTCTGTAGAGGAGAGAAGACAAGTTAGTCCAGAGGAAAGAAAAAATAGTAGCTTTGCCTGAGGAGTAGGTTTTAAGCATGAGATGTGTTGTATTAATGACTCCTTCCAGCAGCTTCTACTTGAAGTGTTTATAGGACTCTGACTGAGTTTAAACCCAGCATCCCCAGCAGAAAACAAGAGCATGGGGAGCTGATTATGATGCTGCCTGTTGTACTGCAATCTCCTCACGTCACAGACTAAGGCTGGTTCAGAGTCTGTAAATCAGTCTGTTGGTGAATTTTTATTAGCATCAGTAACTGCAGAAGGAGACTAAAATAAACCTTTATAAACTGGAGTCAGAAGAAAATGTTTTCTTCAGGTCCTTAAACAACTGTAGGTCTGTCTGTCTAGCACCCTTGACAAGCATTGAATTTATTCTAAAAATAATTGGAGGAAAAAATGATCGTATAATTATCTGTATCAACAGTCGCTTCTTTTTTTTTTTTAACTGCAGTCAGACATACACTCTCCTACTATTCACTGTTTGTTAATTCATTGTGATCAGTTTTCTAAGTATTTCACCGTAGCTGCTTGATACCTTCCTCCACACCACCTACCCTATCACATGCACACAGCCAATTACACTCGCTTATCTGAAAGGGGCTCTGCTTAGGATTACAGTTCACACAAGAATTGTTTACACTTCTAAACAGAGAGAGGCCCTCAATCTTCAGCACTGTAAATTCAATGGCTCTTATGAATGCATTTATCTATCAGATATCGAGGTTGTAGTCATATTGGCAATCAGGATTCGTGGTAGAGGTGATATCTTTTATTAGACCAGCTATTATTATTTATTAGACCAACTATTGCAAGATAAGAATTTTTTTTGCAGAAATCGAGCTGGCCTAATAAAAAATATCACTTCTACCGTGAGTCCTGATTGCTTTGATCTATCAAACCATTTTATAAAAAGGAAGATGCAAGAGTTCAAAAAACAGCTCAGGAAGGCTAGGAAAGCCTGTATGCCAGAGTGATTCACCAAAACAGAGCACGGACATCTAAGATGCACTTAGAGATGAAAATTTCTTTTTTAGAGAGGCCCAAAAATTATATTTTTAGTTTGATTTTCTGGATGAGGGTAAATGTTTAGGCTCAGGTGCTCTCCTCCGTCCACAACCCAGTTCCAACTAATGTACACACCTGTTGACAAAGATCAAGAATAAGGTGTAGTTGATGTAGTAACAAAGGCATAATTGGCAATTTTGTCACCCTGGACAGAAATTCTGTCAATTGCTAAAGTGTACATTGAGGTTGGGGGTGGGGGGGTGTCAAGGGAAAAGTGGGAGTGTGGAGCACTTCGTGATGCTACTGGCATGACCTGTAAATTGATGCCTGGGGCTGATGCTGTGCTTGCCCTGCCCTAATTACACTATCATGTAGTAGTAACTCAATGTTTACTGTACTTGTTTTAAGTACCTGACACAGTACCTGACATACCTGGTATATATTGTACAGAGATCCAACCCTGATGCAGGAAATCCAAGCACAATGACTATAGTGGCTGGGCCACGTTATAAGAATGGAAGCTATCAGGACACCAAGGAAAGTGCTCCTTGGGGACTGGAAGGGAGAAGGCCACCTGGACAACTAATACCAAGATGACTAAATGAAGTGGTGTCAGACCTACTGAAATTAAATGTGGACAGCTAGAGAATGAATGAAGGCACACGACAAATGGGAAGAGATGAAAATAGTGGAGGCAACTAAGGTTCTTGGGCCTATAGAGCTAATACAGACAGAAGGGGGCACTGTGGCCTCTCTCTGTAAGAGCTGGTCTGCTCTACTAGTAGTTCTAGCAGCAGACAGATGCCACAGCACCTTTCCACATGAGCAACTTTTGCCAAATCTACATAGTTCCACTATGGCAGCTCTGCCAGCAGAGGTCACATTGCACCCTGGAAGGTGTCAGCTATTACAGGGGCTGGTGAAAAGCATGAGCACACTTATGTACACTTTCCGTAGGCTTCCCCCTAGTGGCAGAAGCTGCCTTTTAATTGCAGACATTGCTCCACCAGCAGAAAGAAGAGATTCTGCTGCCACAGGGGAGTTGTGGATGCACTCACAGGTTTGCTAGTAGAAGCCAAAGTCTGCTGGAAAGACTAAGAGGTGTAGACCGGGGCTAAGATGATAACTGTGGGAGAGTGTCTTGTACTTGCAAACTCAGTTCAATGGATTGGTTAAACTTCAAATAAACATCCAAGGTTTGGGTACTCCTTTGTACTCAACACATTGCTAACATGCTAACATTAATTATTGGTTTTTACTAATTTGATCCATGTTTCTAAAGCAGAAGTTGTGAGCAACTGGTATCTCACAGGGAACCAGTGAAAGGATTGTGACTGGAACAGATACCAGCTAGCAACTCGTGCTGGAAACTGGTGGGTTAGTAACATTGTTCTGCTTCATGGAAGAGGCTCACCTGCAGTGCCTGCTGTGAGTGGAATTGATTTGGTTTATGCTGTACTTCCCAATCTCGCTCACAGCAGGCACTGCAGGTGAAACATTTCATTGCAGGAGCCTGACTCTGCTCTCCCCTTGACAGCCTACATCTGAAAGTGAGGCATGGAAGAAACACAGAACAAGGTGAGAAGGGGAGAAAGCCTCAAAAAGCAGAAAGGAGGTGAGGCAGTAATGGTATTCCAGAACATACAGCTATGGTGGGATCTTACATCTAGAATCAAAGATCTATTGAAGCTTATGAATAACCTATCACAACGTATTTTTTCATGTTAAAATTAGGATTTGAAGACATGGCCATAATTAGGAAAAGATAGTCTCTCCAACTTCCAGCCAGTATGGGCAAAATAATGTCCTTGTCTCTAAAGAACATATCCTGCAGAAGTTCCTTTTTAATACCATAGTTTCCCAAAGTGAATATTTTCAGAAGTATTCACATCCAAATATTACTCAAAATATTTTATGGGGTTGGTTCTTTAGGAATGGCTACACTTGTGTGACAGAAACAGATAATTCCTGTCCAGATCTCATTTTCTCTAAAACTTCAAAGTTTCAGATTCGAGGGAAAGAACTAGATAAAGAACTACTCTTTTAGCCCATTGCTGCCTTACAGTTACTTTCATACACTGCTCAGACCAGAGAGTAGAGTACATTACTAGGCATTGTGCCAAGTCTAAGAATGTTTATCTACCTGAAACCAGAATAAAGGATGGCAGCAGTGCACTTTGAACTACCACTGTTCTCTAACTCTTCTTTCCCCTTTTATCTTTTCTGAGTTTTGAGTGGAATGAGGCCATGGGTGGAGGGGTATCAATCCCTGCAGCAAACTAGCCAAGGTTGGAGCCTGGCAGTTTTGCTGGCATACCCTGGGCCAGGGCTGAGAGCCTGGCATGTTTTAGTTGCTGTTGTAACTTCTTTTTGGTTCAGCATAGCTCTGTCGCTGAACTCCAGCTGCATATCTTGCTGGCAGTTTTGGGGTGATACCGTGAGTGTCCTTGTGCAGACTGACCAGGAACAAGGTCCTGGCAGTTACTGGCCCCTGTGTTGGGGATTGTCTCAGCATGGTGGTATAGCTGAGACTGGATGTCCATGCTGCAGCCATAAGCCTGGGCCCTTCTTGCTGTTTCATAGCTGTTGCATTTCAGCCCACCTGTGTGGAGCTGAACCCCAGTCCTACATTTGGCTGGCAAATTTGGGCCAGGGTGAAGCCCTGACACTTCTTGCTGTTTATCCAGGCCTCAGTGCAGCATAGGCCTGGCCAGCTTTTTGCCACCCAGTTCAGGCCCAGTGAAATAGGCCTGGGCCTTATTTGTCCCTTTTGCAGTTTATGCTCCAACGAAGCAGTGTGGTTGGGCGCTAGTTGTAGTTGAGGCCCAAGACAAGATAGGCCTGGCCTCTTTTTGTTGCTTCATAGCTGTTAGGTCTCAGCATAACAGTGTAGCTTGGACAGAGGGCATTTTTATATGCATTTCCGATGTGGCAACGGGCACTTTTAATTAGCAAGCAGCACTAATTAAAAACACCCGGACGTCACACATATCAGCAGTGCAGCACGACTTGCACTGAGAAAATGGCAGGAGTGCACTTTGAACTAAAGCATATAGAACATGTTTTAGTTCAGAGTGCATCACTGCCGCTTGCTCAGCGTAGAGGTGCGCTGTGGCACTAATACAGGTGACACACAAGGCTGCCAGAGCACATCAATTTACATGTTCCAGCAGACTTGATTAACTCGACTTGCTGGATTTTCAGCACATTGGAGCAGGCTCCCCACATGTGTGTAAGTACTCTAAATGTCCAGGCCACAGCCAATAGGTCTGGCAGTCTTTTGTTGTATGTTCAGACCATAGGCGAAGGGACAGAAAAGAACTGGGGGCGGGGCTAAGTGCTCATGCATGCACCCCCCCCCGCCCCCACAGGAAAGGCTGCAGGGGGAGGGGAAAAGGCCAGGGGAGGGAGGGAGGGAGGGAGGGAGGGATGGGGATGGGACTAGGCAGGGATTGGAGCAGAGCCGAGCCTAGGATCGAGGACGGGGCACACCCGTCCCTTCCCCCGTGCCCGGAGTTGTTGCCCGGTGCCAGTCGCCCCTGTAAATTTGCCAACCCTCGCCGGCCCTGGCCCTGTACCACCCAGGGGGCCTGGAATGGGGCCAGCCTCATCTGCACTGCTGGGCCAGAGAGGACGGAGCCTGCAGGACCCCCGCACCCGCCCCACATTGTCCCTGGGAACAGCCCAGCACCTCCTCCAAAGACGGCTAAGATGTCTTTATTAAATCCAAAGGCCAATAGCTATTGTGCAGTTACTTTAAAAGGAAATCTGTAAGTATTGTAACAAAATACCAGCCATACATTAGATAGCAATGTCACAATATTTATTAATGATTACACTCACACAGTAATTACAATTATAAGCATTCGATTAGAATACTTAAAACTGAGCTAATGAGGGATATTCTAGCTGCCCCATGCTCGTTGGTTCCAGCAGATCAGCTCACACAGCCAAAGAACCTCTCTCTCTCTATTTCAAGCTCCTAGATTTCTCATGACATCACCTTCTGAGCTGTAGGAACTGGTCAGAACTAGCATGAACTTCCACACAGACTTTATCTTGTAATTCCCAATACACAAAACCATCATTTTTTTTTTTTTGTTTCTTCCTGGTGGGCTTCCTCCTACACTTTCTGGAGCCCAATTCCTAGACACACACACACACACACACACACAACCTGACCTACTAATTTCCTTTCTATTGCCTCTATCTTTTCTTCCACATTAGCAGAACACTAGCATTTTAATTGGTTGTGCGCGTGTCTCCTCTGTCTCTCAAATCATGGATTCCTAAATTGTCATGCTTGCATGCAGTATAATAAAACCTCACATTCACTTATTCCATAATTATGTTATATTTTATAATTCCTACAGAGAGTCCTTCCAGTTTAGTTAATTTATCTCTCAGGGGTAGAATATCTCATAACTCCTCCCTTGTTAGATGTCCCATGCAAAATCTTACCTTTCAAATAGGCAGCCCTCAACCACCTCTCATTGTGGGTGCGGTTTAGAGAGGGATGTAGGCCCTCCTAGCCCACACCAGACCTCTCAGCTTGTCTACTTCCCAGGCTCTGTTTGGGTATGGCAATTGCGTCAAACGACTCACACATACACCAGCCACAGTTAATTCTCTTCTGCCTCCCATTATGAACAACACAAGGTACCAGGGAATAAAACACACAAAGAAAATACTCTGGGAGACTGGAACCATTAATAGCTGCACTGGAGCTGAAACTATCTAGACATGTAGCAGGCAAATGGAAAAGATATGAACAGTGTTTCACTATGTATCCGCCACTACTAGGTGCCAGCACGTTTAGGGACAATGAACTATGAACTAAATGTGTGGGCAAACAAGAACTGGAAATGATAACATTTGTAATTTCACTAGGCAAAGGAGTATCCATTATTTGGGCTGGGGGCTGGAATTTTGGCAGCAGGAAATTGTCACTGAGTCCCCACCACCAAATTTTGCAGCCCAGGGGGAGCCCTACAAGCTGGACACGATAGCTTCATGGGCCGGACAGGCTGGCACAGGTGGCACAGAAGCTCTCAGTAGAATACAGACTAGAACTGAGGCAGCACAACCATCCCATGACTCATGGCCTTAGGGAAGGTCATTGTAGCCTAAGCAGAGGCTAAAAGAGAACCATGATATACTCAATACTCTAGGAATTATTGAACAAGTATAATAACCAACAGACAGCACACTCACTGATCATTGTAGAAAAAGGGATAGAACCTTCTCATATGAATACATCGAAAGAACAAGATAAATATGTGAAATGGGAATGATTTCAACTGTTGAGGGGGAGAAATTCTGGCTGAGATGCCTAATGCAAAATATTGTTTTATATTTGACATAACAGAACATGGCTGGCAGCCATAAAAAAGAAAAAAAAACAGACTACACCTTTGTGCACATGTAGTCCTTCTTTTGGGAGACATGGTTTCTTCAAACTAGCATTTGGATTGTCTTTGGCACCCAGGGAATTTTAGCAGATGAAACAACAACATGTTCATGCTATAGAACAGGTGTTTACAATGTTTTTGGGCAGCGTGCCAACCCCCTCTCCCCCAACCTGAATTTGTAAGATGGTGGCATGCCATGAGTGGATGGTGGGGGAGCTTCGAGGGACCTGATCCTTGTTGTAACAGTTCCAGCCTCTTCCCCTCTGTCCACCCTGAGGCACGTTTGTACCTGCCACCAGCAATGAGCCAGGCAGGGGCTCTACAGATGCCAGTGCAGCTGCTTACAGCCTTCCTGCCACCTGCTGCAAGCAGCCTGGGCTCCATGGTGGGCAGCAGAAGCCTACCCAGAGCTCGGGGTGGCTGTGGCGTGACAAGCAAAATGGCTTCATGTGCCATGCTCTGGCATGTGTGCTGGGGGTTGCTGACCCCTGCTATAAAAATTAAAGTCCACATAAATGACACTCATTTGGGGATAAGCAATAGATGAGCATAGAGTCTCCAAACAGCTTAAGGAAAGAGCCAAAGCTTCTGGCCTACAGCTCAAAAACCAAAAATACACATTCAGTAGAACAGAAATAACATACATGTAGAAAAATTAACATGGCAAGGCAGGTAGATGACAGTATAGTTGAGACCACTGCCAGCATAACTGCCCTGACAGACCAGAAAAGAGTACAAATATTCCTTGTAATGGTGACCTAAGAAGAGAAGCTTGTGCCTAATTTACTGCCCAACCTGAGACCACTACTATGTAGAGAGGTACAGTTGCACAGAGGTACAGTGGACATGGGATGCAAGTCTTAATGAAGAATTAGAGAAACTGAGGGAGTTAAGTAAAAAACCTCTGTCAGGAGAAGTACAAAATTAAGTTGTCCATAGACTCTTCCAAGAAGGTACTGGTAGAGTCAGAATGAGTGGCTGTTTTATCATCTGAGAAGCAATGGTGATGATTTCACATAGCAGACCTTCAGGGCCACGTTTAGAAACTTATTGAGCATTATTAACCAGTTTAGTTAATAGACTGGCATATTGTGCTTAGTGCAGATGGAAACATACTGAGTAAAATGGTGGAGATAAATAATTCAAAGGAAGAGGAGGTGAATATTAGATGAAAGGATGTCGTCAGGAAAGATATTAATGAACTACAGGGGCACAACCCAACAAATGCGCATGTGCAGGGGCGCACGTTTCCCATGGGACAAATAGCAGCAGCACATATTTGTGGCACTGCTTTTTGTCCTGGGGCAGGCCCCTGCACACACACTCCAGCGCATGGCAAAGTGACCTGGGTGGGTTAGGGGAGGCTAAGGCCAGCACCTGGTCCTGGGGGCCTCCCAGGGAAGCAGTGGCACCGCCTGATCACTCAGAGCCTGGCTGGCAGAACGTGGCTCTTGCTGGCCAGGCTTTCTTTCTGGCGGCACATGCTGCTACCACATGCGCTGCACCGTTTTTTTCAGTGGCAGTTTTTTTTTACACTGGGATCTCCTGACATCAAGAAAAATTGCCACACTGCTAACTGGCAGCATAGTGAGCAGGTGCACGTGTGCCACGTGCAGTTTGAGGCACCTCAAATAGATTTGAGGCACTGCAAACTACATGTGCACGCTTGTTAGGACATGTCCGAGGGGGACAATATTTTTGGCAGGTTTGCCACAAATTAATTCCACATTCCCCCAAGTGTCATTCCAGTCCTTGTCCCCTGTCCAATTGGCTGCTCTGCTTTCTGCTCCCTGTCCTGTGCTCCCTATCTGATCTGCTGCTTTACTATTTTACTTCCTACCTTGTGCTCTCTGCCCAATCTGATGCTCTGTTTTCTTACTCCTGCCCTATCTGCCACTGTGCTGTCTGTCCCTTCTTCAGTCTGCTGCATGCCATTTGTGGTATGTGTGAAGCAAGTTGGTCACCCCTTAACTAGAAAGTAAAAATGGAAGAAAGGATCCGAATAGTTAACCCAACGCTTGAATGGGACTAAAAGCAGAAACGAGAGAGTACATGAAATTTTATATACTATGAGTTCTGTTTGTTAATTGTTGCTGTGAAAAGAAAAGAAAACAAACCAAAACAAAAGAAAGATGTGGGGAACGCGATCTCCTGTGAGAGGTTGTTACATGAGCCAGTTGGAATTGGCTGTTATGCTGAGCAGAAATTCTTATCAAGCAACGGAGATGAATTAGAAGTGTTGCTGAATGAAGCAGAGCTCTGTCAGAGACCTTGGCTCCAGGTGATTTCCAAACAACACAATATGTATGTGAGAGAGGTAAAGCAGAAAATAGACAAGCCTGTGAAAGGGAGTAGAAAGAGAGAAAAAATAGGACAGATAGGAGAGGGAAGATGGCATGAAGACCGTATAATTTATTTTCTAAAAGGGCAAAACCACTTATAATTAAAAATACATACATCATTATACACTCAGTACTATTGTTTTGTGTGAATAACTGCTGTAGCTACTACAGAGATGTGACTGTAATCAGGAGTTTGGGAAGGGTTGTGAAGCAATTAATGTGGATGCGACCTACACTAACAAAGGCTTGGAGTGTCCTGCACTAGTGTCTTTGTTCACCCAGATAAGGGAAGAAACCAAGCAGAATAATAGCAAGCCTTATCAGTACAGAAGATCTCTTTATCTTTAGTTCCAATATAAAAACATCTATAGGCTAGATCTTTTAAGGCATGAAAACTGAAGTGTTACAGAAATTGAGAGGTATTAATATTGTAGATGTTCTTTGTGGCTTCTGCAGGGGATGGTTATGTGGACTCAAGCAATGCTATTAAAATTGTTTAGATCAGATTAATTTGTCCTCACTTACTTAACCTCTTTGCTAGATGCCCTTTTTTGACCCTAGCAAAATACTGTATTAAGAGCAATTAGACAACAGAGAAGTGGAAAGACATCAGGAGCAGATGGCCTTTCTGTTGATTTTTCTTCTGAGAAATTATCCCAGGCATTACTTTATATGAATGCAAAATCTTTTATCGATTTGCCCTAGTCATTAATGAGGTTAGGATTACTCTAATTCTTAATCCAAATCATAATGTATAGAATTCAAATGTCATGGTTTTATATAAAATATGAACTAGGAGGCTAGATAAATTCTTATCCCATGATTATTCTTTTTAACTAAAATTCATTGCAAAACAAAGGGATCCTGTAAAACTTTGTGAATTTTTAAAATAAACAAGTAAGTTATGTGTTGATTTATACCTTTTGCAACCCAACAAAGTCAGTGAGATTGTGTAGTATGTGAACATACAGAGAATTTGACTCTGAAGTTGGCAAGGGACATGTCAGTTGGAGGAGGAAAATTAATGTGTGTTATTTAAAAAAAAAAAGGAAGGGAGAGAGAGACCATCTTACAAAATGCTGCAAATCCTGTAGAAAACATTTGGAAAATATAGCAATATGGCCATAACTCTTTCAATATAGACACATCAGGCTGAAAAGTAAAATAAATCTTTCAGGGCCTTTGCTTACATATTGGGTAGAAAAAAAAGCAGAAAACAGAAGCTGTACTTTATGAATATATTACAAGATCTGTTAATCTGTTAGCTTACTTCTAGCAAGAAAAATCTCAGGATCTATACAATGGTAATTTTGTAATTTAAAAATAAGATCATGTCATAGAGTTTAGTTTTGTAAAAATTATGGTGAACAGATCAGTAATAGAAATCTCTGCCCCTCCTGTCACATGACATATCTCCAACTATGTACCTGAAAGACTGAGATGGAGCTGAGGTTAGTTAGTGTCCATGACTGTTCAACATGATCTCTCAGTTGAAACTGTTGTTTAAGATGACCCTTAGCATTTTATGGGCACCTACTCACAAATAACTGGAGTGTAAGCATATATCATGGACTTTGTCTACACTACATGCTAACCATGGGAGAAGAAACTGCATGTTTGTCAATACTACAATGCTTATTCAAACTCCTGTGGAACCACACTCTTGCTGTTAGCACACTTCTGTCACCCCCGCATCTGCTCATGTTCTGTATATGGCCATGGCAAGCAGTTCAGATGTCTGGGTTTGTTCATAACTCACTATGTTGCTCTATGCTTGTATTCACAGAGCAAAGAGGGTAACTTGTTTATTCACCCTTGGGATTTGTAGTGATCACTGGATTCAGTAAACACAGGCATATATGAATAAGAAGAACTAAATGATCAACTTTATTGGGGAGCAGTAGGCAACCTCTGCAGACCCCTGGTCTCTTGCTTACTAACCTAACTTTTGTAGTTTTCTAAGGGAGTGTCTAAATTATAACTTATATCACTACAGGATTGTGGGATGAAATGCTCTGGGACTGTGAAATTTAGCTCCTGGCAGCAACACAGGAAGTGTGCTGTTGCATGTTAAAGGTATGGATCTTCCTCTCCCTAATGACAGTGACTCAGGCTTCTTTTCAGAGACAGTGGTTTTTCCATGCTTGTGCACAAGCCATTGCCAGGAAACTTTTGGCAGGTGTTTCAAAGGCTGTTCTGGGGCCAGAAAAGATAGAGGCAGTTGCTTGCAGTTAACATTATAAAACCCATTAGTGTACTTGTTCTCTTTGTAGCACTTTGAACCAGATGTAGAGTTGAGGTTATATTCCTGATGGTGTGTTAGTCCATGGCTTGTTGTCTGGTTCTGCCAGGAATTATTCACCATATTTCGTTGTACGTGGTAATATGGAAGTGATTCTGGGACATCCTGGTTCCTCATGATTTACCCCTATGGCTCATGAACCTAGTCTGTGAAACACATGCCCATGAAACACCATTACCTCATCTCACCATCACCACAAGATACTGAAAGCAGACCCTTTTCTTACATTTGATTTTCTAGAACCCCTTTGTCTTCTGCTTCTTGTCTTCCTTGCTCCATTATCAAGCCATCCCTTCTTCTATATTACTGATACTGAGGGCATGAATAAACAAAGTAGTAAATTAATGGGAATGGGATTTATCGAGGAACAACTATAGCTGGTGCTAAACTGGGATGGCTTAGTCCTGTGTGAACAGCTAAGCTTCCACAGTTCAGCTTCCATTACCTTCAGGGTAGGAATGGGTATACAGCCAGTTGCTACCATGTCAGCTGCTCATGGTAAAGTCACCATGCCTTTTAACTCACTACACCTTGTTTGCTTGCCCATGACTGTATGGTCTTCTAGTTGCTGAGTCTCCCTTTGGAGAATAAGATAAAGTTGTATTTGTTCATGACAGATGGATACAAAAATTGTAAGTGACCTGAATTTCATACAATTTTATTCTCAGTTGCGAGTAAAAAATAAAAGATTTATCTCAAAACAATGCTATTCCCTGGGCGTTTTCACCCTGCCACCACACTGTTGTGTGTTGTTGAATTTCTTCAAGCAGTTATTCCAAGACCAAATGGGTTAGTTAAATCTGCCTTCCAGCTGTTATTTGGAAGAACCATCTAGGGGGAATGGAGGTTTGATGGGCGGTCAAAGTGCTAGAACACATAGCAGAAATAGTATTGCACCCTTTCCAAGCTGCTGTCACCTTACAAGTTGTGCTGTGCCAAATATCAGAATGGAGCCAAACCAGTTTTCCCAGGAACTGAGGAGAAGGCAGTCCATTTGCTCCAGTGACTCTACCTTAAAGATAAGATGATACCTTGCCTTGCCTTCTTTTTTGGTCTTGTGGCAGATAAATTGAAAAGTTACTAAGCAGGGTTTGCAAGTTACAGAGGCAGCACAGGAAAGCTTCTTTCTTTCCCAAGGATCTCAAAGAAATGGTGAGTGAAAAATTCTATTTTGTTGCTCTCCAACAACAGGCAAGAATCAGGCTGCCTTGGGATGGTAGTGAGTGCTTTATGCACAGTTTTAGAAGCAATTCATATTTTCACTTGGATCACACAAGACACTTTTTTCATTAAAAAGTCTACTGCATTCAGCCACTGTAGAGTTCTGGTTTTCATTGTTTCTCCCTCTTGTCTACCATTTTCAACAATCACCCTGGCTGAAACCACAGCCAGGATTATAAGCTAACATCCACACCAAGGGACACTGCATGCAGCTGCTGTAAACTGCTTGTTTGCATTTTTTTTCTCCCACTTGTCAACCAGTTGGGACAACATGATTAAAAGAGGGGGCAGGGAACAAGCAGGGAATGGGAGAGAAGTGTACCACTAATAGCACGACAAGGTTCCTTGGGTGAATGTGATATCTTTTATTAGACCAACCCAAATGGTTGGAGAATAGTTATTAAGCAAGCTTTCAGGTTCAAAAACCCTTCGTCAGGCTAAGGAAGTTTCTGCAGTTGGTGTGTGCTCTTCCTGGATGGAATGAAAAGTAAACAAGCCACTAATAGCACTGCATTTGCCCTCAAACTGACACTGAAGATCAGATTACAGGCTAAGAACCCAGCATATTCTTCATAATAATATTAAAGATGGCAGCCTCCATTTTACCAACCTGTGATTCTAAATCCTCTCTGCCTTCAGTTCTTTTTTTAGGAAATGTCCACCAGGCTAGGGCAGAAAACAGCTCATCCCCATTCCTTGAATGGGATGAGTTCCCCTCTTAGACTGACGCAAATGCCCTCTCTGCCTCTTCCACCTTTTTCATCCCTTTCATTGCTGGTTGTCCAGGGCAATTTGGGTCACAATCCTGAAGACATCTAAGACTGCATACTGTTAGACCTGGCTCCACAGATTGGCCCATGCTGTGATGGGGCTGTGTGCTCTAGGTACTCTAGTAAAACCCACATGTTCAGGGTGCCCTCAAACTGACATTGAAGCTCAGATTGCAGACTAAGAACCCAGCCTATTCTTCATAATTATATTATAAAGGTCTCTTGCCCTTATTCCCAGCCTTCCTGTCCCTGGCATCCCTTTATTTTCTCCTTATACTGCTGTCCTGACCAACTGATCCCATGTTCTTCCCCAGCCCTTTTATTACTGCCCAGAAGTGCACCAAAATTGATTCATAGATTCATAGATGTTAGGGTCAGAAGGGACCTCAGTAGATCATCGAATCCGACCCCCTGCATAGGCAGGAAAGAGTGCTGGGTTTAGATGACCCCAGCCAGATGCCTATCTAACCTCCTCTTGAAGACCCCCAGGGTAGGGGAGAGCACCACCTCCCTTGGGAGCCCATTCCAGACTTTGGCCACTCTAACTGTGAAGAAGTTCTTCCTAATGTCCAGTCTAAATCTGCTCTCTGCTAGCTTATGATGTGCTCAAACAGCCAAATGGTTGCACTGTAACAGTCTTGTGGGCACCCATTGTTCTTCTGTTGTGGACACCAGGAAAGGCAAGCCTGAAAAAAACTGCAAGCAGGGTACAACTGCACTTGCTGAAGCGCAAGACAGACCACTTCAGTCAGGGATCACAGCACAGGTAGTTGACAAGTTAGTACTCAGGGCTGGATGCCCAAGGCACTTATGGGACCATGGTAAGTACTCAGGGCTGGATCCCAAGGGACTGGAGGACCATGAGAAGACAAGTGGTGTAGATGATCATAGCTATACACATTCACTGCTTTAACCTTAGAGGAAGCCACATGCAGTAAAAGCTGCCTTGTGCTCTGTCCAATAAACTCAAATAGTGCTGGCCTCATTAAGCGATGCTGCTATGGGTGTGCTTCTGTAAAGAGGAAACCAGGGTTGAGACTGAGGTTAATGTGCAGTGAAGACCAGGCCACAAAGGCTTCTATGCAGTCACTAGATAAGAATGTAGTAGGGGTCAGAAGACAGGCCAACTAGCTCCTAGCTGGCCCAGGCTACCGGAGTGGGCCTGGCTGCCAGCAACCTACTTACTTCCAGCTGGCCCCAATTACCTGCATGCAGGTGGCTACCTGCATATAAGCAACAGCCCTTTCAGTACCTCAGGGGGCTACTCAACAGCCTAGACATGTTCCTGGGTAGCACCTCTGTACCTAGCCATGCTCCAGATTGGATTCTCACCTCCAAACTGCTAGCTCCTTGTTCATGACTCCAGGCCAGATCCCTGCCCGTTAATGCTGTTTTCTGCCTGCCAGCTTCTGATTCCCAGTTCTGGCTTGTGACTTGAGTCTGGATCCTAGCTTCTTTTTCCGGATGCTCTGGCTCATGCCTTTAGTTCAGACCCTTGCCTGCTCCCGACTTCCTAGTGTCAAGCTACAGCTGCTCACATCCTGTTCATACCCCTGACAGATGTATTCTGCTGCTGCTAGTACTGGCTACTTTTAAACCAGTAATTTAATGAATAAAAGATAACACCAGATAGCTCTTTGCATATGGTGACTAAAAATCGCTTCAGGCAGGCAGGCAACATGATCTTTATCATACACTTGCCCAAGGCCACACAGCAAATCAGAGACAGAGGCAGACTGAGTATCTGAGTGCCTGGCTCCAGCTGTGAAGTCAATCTCTTAAAACAAGCTGCCTCTAAGGCATGAGCTATGGAGTCAGATTCCCCCAATGTGCCACTACCCCTCTTTTTAAAGTCATACATGAAAATTAATTAAAAGAAAAATCAAGGGACAAAATGGAAATTTTCTTCAGGGATAAGTTGTCATTTTTTTAAAAAGAATTTGCTATCTAAACTTGAGAAGTCAGTCATTAAGTAACATAACTGTCTTTTTTAAGGTCTTATTCCTGTATTTTATCACATGCTTGCTCCAGTTATATAAAATTCTGAGTAAGAATATTCAGGTATCAAATTTGCTGCCCACAGGGCCTAATTTTGACCTGTTACTGGAAAAACTGTAGTAGCTCTGTAGAAGTCAACAGGCCAACATTTCAGTTCTGTGAAGATATTGGTACAAAGCATCCTTGCTATGGATAATAGTTTTTGGGAAGGGAAGAAAGGGAAAGGTAGCAAATTTTTATCCTACTGTCTCTTTGAAGTGGGTTCCACATAATTGATCATGAGGATATATTGGTGAGTGATTAGAATCAGGCTCCTTACTGAGAAAGAAACATGTCATTTAAGACCAGAATGAGAGTCTCCAGAAAGGACGAGCCATTAAAGGGTCCCCTCTTAGAATTCTAGAACAAGATTGAATCCTATTTTACTTGAGAAGAAAGAAACATCTAACTAAGCAAAGATCTTTAAGTTTTAAGAGTTGGGGGGGGGGGGTTCATCTTATCCAAAACATAAGAATGAATATGATCAAATCATGAAGACCTGAGTTATGCCTACAGAGAAAATAGGCAAGAAAGTATCCAAGAGACTCTCCTGGGCCCCTGTGGTGAGTAATAATCTTTAAAAATCTGGTGTGCACTGTGTTTTCAATTTATAAATTAAATGCATTAAAAATTTATGAACTTTGACTGCACAAGCAACTACTTCATTAGACTTTAAGGCTGAATGTTTCCTTGGTTTTTTTTGTGGTAAAGTAAAACACATTTCTAATAAACATGGAAAGAGATTCCAAGAGAGAGCCACTACTTTTATGTAAAGAACCCTCTAGGCTCATTAAAAAAGTTTACCATTTAAATAAAGCAAGCACATTGTAATTTTTTAACTTATAAAACCTGTAATATAAAGACAAAAATCAGACCACTCTAATGTGTACACTTCTTGACATCAATGAGCATTATACAGTAAGAGTTTTACTATAAGGAAATTAGCACACAAAACCATGTTTCAGTAAAGCTTAGTCTGTTATATAACCAGAGAAACAAGAGAATGTAGTTAGGCCCCACTCTGCCCTTAACTCTTCCTTAGCTATACTCAGATGCCAAGTGGAGAATATTGGGATGCTTTGTTTCAATGGGACAACCTAACAATGGAGCTGTAGCTTTATCTGGAACTGCCTTGTTAGGTTATACTGATCGCTTAGTGTGCAGACAGAAATGACATTTGTTGCGTGATTGGCCCCTTGAAATTGCTCT
Source organism: Alligator mississippiensis (assembly GCF_030867095.1). Taxonomy (NCBI): domain Eukaryota; kingdom Metazoa; phylum Chordata; order Crocodylia; family Alligatoridae; genus Alligator; species Alligator mississippiensis. The sequence continues at coordinate 364,599,674 of NC_081824.1, forward strand.
AAAGCCATGCCCAAACAGATGTGCACAGCTGCAGAGCCCTCTGATTGCTTGACAAATTAACCCTTATTGTATGAGGGTTCAAATGAAGCCTCTCTTAAGTGGAGCGACTTAATTAATTTCTGTTTGCTCTGGCTGCAGCTGCTGTCTCTGGATGGGAGAGGGGAGAAGGCAGGGCTCAAATTATGGGGGACATCGGAGGCTGAGCCCCCCATAAGAGATGAGGGCTCCCCCATAAGAGACAAGAGCCCTCCTGGCCTGCCCTCACCTCAGGCAGCGGTGGCTCCTTCCAGCTTCTGGCTGCCACTGCCACAGATCCCCTCCAAGAGTCATATGTAGTTTGAACCCTGAGCAGAGGGAGGTCTTCTCTGTTTTTTTCAGTCCTGCTAGAGTGGGAGGGGGTGGATTGGAGCCCTGCTGGGGTGGGGGTGAGGGGGCTGAGAAAACCCCAGAAGATCTCCCTCCCCTGCCTTCTTCCCCCTCACATCCAGAGACAACAATGGAGTTGGGAGGTGGGGGCATGAATGACTCATGCCCCCTGGTGGCTGGGGGTGGGGCACGGCAGTGGCAGGAGCATGGCAGTGGCAGCGGGAGCAGCGGGAGCGTGGCGGCTGCAAGTGGGGAAGCTCCCACAGACACCACCAGTGCAGTCGGTGGCAGGAGGGTGGGGTAGTGAGTGCCAGCCAAGGGTTGGCGACCACCCACAGCTTCTGCCACCAGCATCAGCAGCAGCCAGCACGGATTGCGGACCGCCCACAGATGCCGCCGGCACTGCCAAAAGTGTCGGCGGTGCCTTTTTGTAGGGGGTGCACCACCATGCTCAGAGGGTGCACGTGCACCCACATGCACCCTCTATGCATCGCCCCTGGGTGGAGGCAGAGCCAGGGGAAGATGCAGCCTCTGTCCCTGGATCGGCTCCAAATCTGAGCCAATCCTGCACTCTCCTGATCCAACAGCTAATGTCTGTTGGATCAGAGGGATTGGTCTAACCCATGGTGATTTCTATAAATCACCATGAATTGACCTGGGAGTTGTACTTCTGTCTGTGCCCTTCGGCTTCATTTGTGAGTTCTGCTGCCTACCTTCACCCCCAAAACCTGGTCAGTAAGAAGAGAAGCCACTGCTGTACTACTTCCTCTCTCACACAGGTTGACAAGAGTTGGGATGACATGGCTTTGCCCCTACAACACAAAGCTGGCATGGGAAGCGGAGGTAAAAAGTCTGTCCTGGCTTGCTTTGCTTCAAGCCCACAGCAGTGGAGAAGGAGGAACCAGAGTTTGATTCTTGGGACTTGTCTAACCACTAGAGCAGAGGGGTCTAGTGAGGATGGGCTTGAATCTGTGAATATAGGCCAGACCCAGAAATTCACCCATGAAGCTGTTCTAGGTGCATCTCCAGCAGTTGTTCTCAGGCCCACTGAAGACTGAGGGCTCAAGAGTAACCACTGTGCACAGCATGAATGCCGCATGGCCCCAGAGGCTGGGGGGGTGTGGTAGCGGTGTTGGTGGCAGGGGCTGGAGTAGCAAGTGGTGATTGGCAGTCGGTGACCACCAGCAAACACTGCTGGCAGTGTCAGCAGAGAGGGGCGGGGGGGGGGGGGGCAAGTGGCGACTGGCCGCAGGCGCCATCGGCAGCACTTTTCACAGGGGGTGCACCACCAATCTCAGGGGCTGCACGTGCACCTGTATGCATCCCCTATAAGGTGCACAGCCTGGAGCAACATCACTGGCAAAGTCCCGGGTTGGGGACTTGGGTGGACGGGGTGTGCTCAGCCCTGCCCTCACTGGGATACACAGTGAGCAGCAGCAGAGACAAGCCTCAGGGTCACAATCAATTCTTGGCATCCAGTTCTTGGAGCAGCACAGCCATGCAGAGCTTCTTACTTAGTGTGGCTTGTAGTCACAATCCAGCCCTTACTGAGGCCATGGTGTTTGCATAGTAGGATAAATTGATTTCCTGAAACAGGTCTACATTTAAAACTGTCAGAACAAGTTAGCGCCTTAAAGCTACCCACTTGTGTATTTTACATGATTTTGGGCATCTCTTAACTTCCCTACCTATTTACTTACCTATCAACTGAGTTCTAACAAAACACAAAAATGCCTGCAGAAAACAGAAGATAACAACATGCTTAGCACAGACTAAGCCAAAACAGTTTGCAAAGCAGTCAGTAAGCCACACCCTCATTTTCAAGCAATTGACATTTTCCTTATGGTACTATGACTTTTCTCCTTTAGAAGGAGGAGCAGTCATCCAGATCCCTTTCCACAAACTTGAGCCCTTCTTTACCTAGAGACTGGCTAGAACTATGCCTGGGGATTTTGTTTTACTTCCTATACATCTCCCTCCCCTCCTCCCCCACCCCAATCTTTCAGACACCTGGATCTAAATCACATTTTTCGTAAAATGTATCTTAAAGACCATAAAAGAGTTAAAAGTAGCAGTCTATGCCAACCATGACAGCAGTGAATATTTAGACAGCAACAGGAAGGCAAATCTCTCATCTAGAGCAAACAGTTACTAGAAGAATTGGCCGTCATCTTACCTGGAGCAATGAAGAAAACATTTTTCTGTGTAGGCTCTGCTTTCATCTTCCATGATTACGGTATCTAGAGGCCTCACAAATATTTAAAATTAGACATAACGGTAACAAAATGTATCATTTTCTTCAATAGAATTTTCTTGAATGAAAAAGCACTTTGCAGAGGGTGATGTTTGTACGTGTAAGCAGAGAACTCACTGGGGAAAGCTACTTCAATGAGTTTTGCATCAAGTTCTGAATGCCAACAACTAGTTTTATATCTGGCTCTATTGTCCCTGGTGGTTTTTCTCTCTTGCAGCAGTCAATCCCATTGTCTAGATCAAGTGTGGGCAACCTGCATGTCATAAGTGGCATGGGCAGCCTGTGTGTGTGGCACACGCAGATGCAGGGAGTGGGGGGAAGAGGCAACACAGTGGCAGATAGGACAGGAAGCAGAAAGCAAAGCAGCAAAGTAGGAGGGAGCATAGTACTGGAGGCAAAAAGCAGAGGAGCAGATCAGGCAAGGGAAGAGGATCAGAGTGGTACTTGGAGGGTGTGGAGCTAATTTGTGGCATGTCTACCAAAAAGTTTGGCTTCCGGTGGCTAGATCCACTTCCTGTGAAAGCTCTCTCTCTTCCCTACAAGGCCTTCTTTCTTTATTGTTGCACAGTTGCACTGTTCTGAAGTAACACAGCTGTCATGGGACATCATGGTGCAGAGTGAATAGGACAAACTTCTGGAGGGCTCTAAGTATGAGCATACAGAGTAGGAAGTAGCCTTTTTAGTCCACGAGAAGCCACTGTGAAGCAAAGGCCCGAAAATAACATGTTCATAATGACCTACATTGCTATGAATTTTTATTTCTGCCTCAGAGAACTTTTACAATTTCTGCTCTCACTTATGACTGATGAAGGGTGAGTGTGCTCAAAAGCTTGCATTGCACTTACAAACCAAATTTTTAAACCTAGTACTCTAAGAATTGACACAACAGTCAGTTGATGAATAGCAGAAAGGCCTGCTTTAATAACTACCAACAAACTATAAAACTAAATGACAGAAAAACAAAAAGACTTTCCCTTAATATTTAGTAAGTGAGCTATTACAGTCCTTGTATTATCTTAGCTGCAAAGAGATCTTTACCCAATGCAAGCAGAAAGCAGCTCTTGTATAGCCTCACAGCATGGATCCTTCACTTACAGGCTGGGTGGCAGGATGGTTTCTTGGTCTTCCCTGGACTGTACACACCTTGCTGGCAAATCTGCGTAGTTTTTATACCATTTAATTGTATAGCTTCAAAGCATTTTTCCCAGATAGTTGATTGATTAAAGTCTAAACAAAACAGAGAGGAAAAGGGTGATCATCAAAATACAATTGTTAAATTGCCTGGCTCCAATTTTTGGGTTTGTCTAGGTGTAAAGACTTGTGTTTCTCACAGCCATTGCAGTTATAGGTTAATCACATGTGATGGGCCTTCAGTGGTTAAACAGGATGCTTAGAGGTGTTGCTTATCGGACCTGTCTTTGGGTATTTGTTTATTAATAGGCCAAATTTGCAATAGCTTGTACTGGTGATGGTCTATTTACAAAGCTCCAGACATACATTGAATGATTGAGACATTTGTAACACCTTTAGACATTGGATGCCTGCTTTGAGAAATGTGAGGATGTCACATACAGGACATTTTTCCTGTATTTAATGCACCTTTTATAGGTTTTGCTTGAAATGTATATTTAGTCTTTTGTCTTTTTTAGTTGCTAGTTCAATTGAAATGCACATGTAGTTTCCTTGCCTTCTTTAGTTACACTGGCTCAGCCTCTTTCTCTGGCTTTCTTAGCTTGGAGATACACATGTGATGAGTGTGTCAGGTCTCTGCCTACATTATTAACCATCACTTTTATTATTTTATAGCATGGGTCTTGTATTGGGTATCTCAAGCTCCACTGTTTCAGTGCCTAATGGTTGCAAGCTATTAGAGGAGTTTGGTTTTCTTGTGGCAGTCTTGTTACCACAACCCAGTCTTACCCCAGCCATTGTCTTGCACTTTTGTGCAAGAAACACTGTCCAAGCTTTCATAGTTTTTCATAATCAGCAGCTTGCAAATAAATAAAATAATTTGTTTGCACATATCTAGTTGGTCTAATAAAAGATATCTCCTCTTCTATGAGTTTTCATTCCAGTGAGTGGGAAAACATTTTTAATGTCATTTTTTCGACTGACCCTAATTTTTTCTAGAAACTTCTTCACTTAAGGCCAAATCATCAGAAGGGTCTCTAAATCTGAACCAGACATTCTGAGACAGGCAGTAATCTATATACATCAAATTCCCACATGTGCTGACACACACAATATTTCAACATAAGTTATATATATACACAGTCAACATTTTGAATATACAAAATTGAGTGCATAGAAACTATTTTGAAAAATATGACCCTACCTCACTGGCCTTTTCCTAGAAATATGGATGAAATCAAATAGTCTTATTTTAAATATTTATTTTCAGATTTTTTTTTTCTGGACCTTGGGCATATTACTTCATATCTGCACCACTGCCACCCCTGGATGCACCCCGATGCCAAGTCTGCCTTTTTTGACATCATAATCCTGTGTTTACAAATGCTGCCCAGAGAAGAGGGCAATCTATAACTGTAGTTCAACACTGAAAGCCTGCCTTATACTAAGGTAAGACTTGTGTTTAGGTGAGCAGAAACGATGCTGCACTTGCTAAGGTCTATAGCTTTTCACCTGATTTTAGAATGCACTTTCTCTTCTCCAAAGGGTTTCATCCACCAATAGTCTTTACTCAGTAATCATTAAACCCACAGACTATTTTGATACTCCACCTCCTTGCTGACAATTCCCATGGCAAGGACCACCTATGGAACACTACTGGCACGACCTATGCTGCCCTTAAATGAGCTGCCCTGGATCTTTCCTTTGGTCACTTATACGAGGGTCAGACTCAACAAGAGGAGCATGGCCCTCCCAGATCTCCTCAAGATCATGGACACCGAAGCCCCTTCCCCATGCCCTCCAGTACAGCTATATCTAACACGATGGATGAAGCTGGAGCTCATGCATGTAATTCCCAGTGATTATTGCCAGTTCCGGGGGGGATAGAATTGCTCTGAGCTTAACTTCATATTTCCTGGTTTTCAGAAGTTTCCGTCTGAAGTATCATTACTCTCCTTTCTCAGCTTCCAGAGGTCTAAGGGTCTCTGAACTCAATCTCTTGAAAGGATATGAGTGCCCAGAGGGGACATTGACTCTGCATTAGCCAAAGGTTTTTGTTGGTGATTAATCTTTGGGGTAGATTTTATTATGAAACATTTGCTAATTTAGTCTCTAGATGGTGCTGAATGCATATTAAGTCAGTCTCATGTGATGACATTTTTTTGCACGTGGATCCTGCTGTGACCTTTGCCTAAGAAACTTCTCTCATCAGCAGAAGCCTTTCCTCCTGTTACTTCAGCAAACTTCCCCACAGCAAACCTCCCTTGATTAAAGTTGCCTTTCCATACCCATCAGTGCTTGCTATTGGCTCAGAGAAGTGTGCTCAGAATAACACAGGAAATCTGATTTAGCTCTCACATGGCAGCAAGCAGCGCTAACCACTGAACAAAGCATAAAAAACTATACAGGTGACAACAATCTTGCATTTGCAGGAGATAAATTCTTCCAACTCACAGATCTTTTCCGGTTCAAACTTCTTTGATTCTGTCACACACAGACTGCATACCTGGTCCTCAGTGCTTGATGATTTTGCCTTTTAAGTATATATTGAATGTTGCTTTGAAAAAAAACCCAACAAGCTTACTATATGAAACAGGCAGGTCAAAACAGGCATATGGTACTAGTAAAAATGTAATAGTGAGAGTTGGCTATAGCTTAGCAGCCTTTGTATTAATTCTCTGGAGATTAGCCTATAGTCTCTAAAGTAATTACTTGCTCTACTTTTTAATATTTTAAGAGAAAATTGCATGTTTTTTAAAAAGCTATATTTCCATATGAAATGTAAAATAGATAAGTCTACAAAGTGCCTGATTCTGGTCCCATTTAAATCAATGGCAAACCTCCTATTAACTTCAGTGGCTGGTGGATTAAGTCCCAAACTCCTGAAATAAAAACTAATGTATTAATATTCTTTTTTTATTTTAATTTGGTGACCACACTTTCAAACTTTACTTAACATATGTATCTCATTTGTGATTTGTTTACCTTTATTCCACCTACAACCCTTAGACTAGTGATTCTCAACTGGGGTGCCACGGCATCTCTAGGTGTTGTGAGACCCCCCTCAGTGGTGCTGTGATGATGCAGGCACCACAGCAGTGACTAGATAAAACTGTCTCATATGCAGGATAACCCTAAAGGAGGCGGAAGAGCCAACTCGTGCAGTAGTCCTTCCTGGTCTTGCCCCCCGCCACCCCATTCCTCCTGGAAACAAAGGTCCCTTGGACAGCTCTACCTGCCCCATACCCCTCTGTTTCTGGGAAACACCATACAGGCTCACACTGGGGAGCATGGCAATGTAAGTCAGCTCTCCTGCCTGCTTAGGTTTATCAGAGAACCTATAAGGCAGGATAGCATGTGCATGCTACAGCCCTTCCAGGGGCAATTTTACCTGGCTGTGGTGGCAGCAGCACTTGGTTGAGAACCACTGAGGTAAACTGAGCACAACTGTGGCTGTCAACTGGACATGCACCTCGTCCCAGAGAGTGGTGCTGTGACTGAAAAGTCTGTGAACCACTGACTTAGGCAACTCATTGTCTTTCTTTTCAACCTCAACACAGGCCATATTTTCTTCTGTGGGTGGAGTCCTAGATGCCTCTATTTCAGATTCTTTTCCACTGCTTCTGGCAAAAAAACCTTAAAATTGTAGCCATTTGTCATTTTCTGTTAAAGTTCATTTTGCCATCTGTGAAGGAATGTAAGTTAATGACCGTATATATAATAACTTCACATTTTAGACCATATATATGATAAATTCACATATTATTTCAATACACTCTTAGTGAAAAATGCCATAAATTGCACGTCCACTGTTATTATAGATACAATAATGCTAACTATGGAACCTATTTGCAAATGTGTAGCTAGCTTTTCAACCATAATGGATGAAAGCTGTTGTGAGGAGGGAGGCTGATAACACAGATTCCATAGAGAAATTGGTCATCCCTAAAAAAAAAGCTTTATCATTGCTTTTGGTGTTGCCAATCCGAAGCTGAGAACTCTAATGCATGGATTTTCCTGAAAAGTATAAAATCAGTTGGATTGTGTTCCATGGGTCAGGCAAGGCTGAGCTTTTTCATGCTGGCCACTTCCTCTCCTTAGGACATGTTGCCAACAGATATTTTGTCTTATATGATGATGGTACGTCTAAGAAGAATCCTCTTTGGCTGTCAGAGAGCACTTATTATATACATTTTCTATGACTAATTTGTAATAGGGCTGTCAATTTAATTGTGGTAAATGTGTGTGATTAACATGTTAATCTGTGTTCGCATTAATTTTTTTAATGCATTAATCGCATACATGGTTTTGGAGCCTGTCCCTAGGCTCTGCTTTACTGCCACCACCACTGCCTCTGGGCTGCCCAGCAGGGTAGTGGTGGCAGCAGAGAGGACCGCAGGGCAGCCCAGGTGCGGGCTCTGGGCAGTTGAAACAGTGGGGGAGCGACATACACAGATACAGATGAGCAGCCATAGCTTGCACTTGGCCAGGAACGCAGCCCAGCAGCATGTAGAGCACTGCCCAGCAGGTAAGTCTGTTGGGGAGAAGGGTTGTGGAGGAGAAAAGGGGTAGGGGGGCAGATCGAGGGCCCCACAGTGAGGGAGGGAGTGGGGCAGGGGCAAGAGCTGGGGTGAATGGAGCTCTGGGGCTGGGACAGGTTGTGGGATGGAGGGGCATGTGCCCTTCAGATTTGTGCATCTAGTGGAGGTTCACTGTGGGCTGGGGCTCTCTGCACCCTGCTGCCTTTGGCCCAGGAGCCACATGCTGGCTGTGCTGTGCGTCCCCTGTCCACCTGGTGGTGGGACACAGCATGGCATCGCACAGCTCCCAGGGTAGTCACAGTGGGGCACAGAGCTCCAAGACCACAGCATGCAGCCCACCTTCTCCATGTGCACAAATCCAGGGACATGTGCCCTGAATGCCTTCTCTTGGGGTGTATGCAGTGGTGGGGGCAGCACCTTCCCCCCACACCTGGACTGCGGCTCCAGCCCACAATCTACCCCAACCCCTGCCTCACTCCCTCCTTTACCGTGGGGGCCTCAATCTGCACTACCCCCGCCCACCCCTTCCCTTCCTCGTGCTCCTTCTCTTCCACAGACTTACCTGCTAGGCATCATCTCTGCATGTCTGCATGTGTGCCGTTATGCTTGTATGCCATTGTATGTGTGTGCTGTTGTGTGCATCTCTGTGTGTCTGTCCCTCACTCCCAAGCCACAGCCACCCCCAGCCCTGCTGCTGCCCTTCACTTCTGACCCACAGTACCCCACATTCTGCCAGGGTATGCAGGAACCACTCTCATCATGCTCCAAGCCCCACCCCCCACACACCCACAGCCCCCCACACCTTCACAAATTCCCATGCACACCTCACATACCCCCCAACCATACAAAGTAACTGCATAATTTTGCAGAATTTTTTTCTGCACATAATTTTGAGTTTTTAAGCCGTACAGTTAAAATTGTAATTAGTTGTGACTAATCTTTTTAATCACACACCTAATTGCAATCAATTTTTTTAATAATTTGACAGCCCTAGTTTGTAATGTCAAGATTTCTTGAAAATATTTTGTCTTTAACAAATAAGGGTTTACAGGTTTCAATTTAAAGCCTTGAAAAAAACAGGAAATAAAATAAGAAAGAAAATAAAAAATATGCACTTTTTCCCACTGCTGCTGCCTTCTCTAATTTACCGCTCTTTGTCAATGTCATAGCTAGAAGTGATAAAAAACTGAAAGGGTATTATATTACATGCACACCCTGGACTTACATGAATACATGCTGAAAAAATATTCTACAGGTTTCATTACATTTCATGTGAAAAAGCCCTGATTGTATACAATTTGTACCAGAAGTAGTCTTATGTCAACAGCAATTCAAAGTCTCATATTATTTTTATGTGCAGTATATTCTCCAACATGTCTTGCTGCCTAGCTCCTATTGTGGTGTTTACAGTCTCTAATCAGCACCTTTACTATACTGAAGTAGGTCTCCCAGGTTCTTTAGCCTTTTCATTCCTAGTTCTTCTAGCCTGCTTTTAATCAGGTGAGTCATATACCTTCAGTAGTCGATGAAAAGCAGATTTAAAATTGACATAAAATGTAATAAAGCTGCACTGACTTTTGCTAATTCTAGCCATATCATATTCATTCCTTATTGTCAGAACTTCCTATGGATTCTTTGTAGGAGATTTTGTTTTAAGAATGGAAGGGGAGATAGTGTGATTTAATAGTCACAGCAGGTAGGTAGGGACACTAGTTCTACCACTGACTCTGCTTGACTTTGAGCAAGTCCCTAAAGACAATTTTCTGCAACTGTTGTTCCCATTAAGCAGCACCCACTCCTTGAGTGAAAGCAATTGAAACTGATAGGATGAAAGTGTGATTTAGCAAATATTTAAGTATATGCTTAAGTGCTTTGGTCAATAGTGATAGCTGCTGTATTGGGACTGAACTAAAGAATGAAGTTTTGCTCAATGTATGTGAGAGGGACAGAATTTGGGCCTTAATTTCTATGCCTTGATTTTCCCAGCTGCTAAATTGCCATAACAATATCTACCATACTTTGTAGAGACAGTTAAATGTCTTGTGAACCTTGGCTGAAAAATACTCTTTATGGTAATTCTAACATTTTATTTTTACGATCACGTCAACTGTGAAATGGTTGAATATTCCTGTAACACAGACACACTGCAGACTCAAAGCGTTGGCCTTGCTGTCATTATGACTGTAATTCTTCATCTCTACAGCCTACGCCACCACTTTCAAATGTAAGAGGCTGAGAGATGCTGATAATTATTATTAGAAAGCATTTTCACTTCTAAAAGCATCAACGTTTTGTTTACCAGGAAGTAGCTGATTCAACGGTTGTTCCCACAGTGACAATAAAGATGGGATTACAGCAAAAGTATCCATGTACATTATCATGAACAAAAACTGTGAACTGCTATGCAGCTAAAAGTCTTGTGAGTCCATATGCAAATACTTCTGTGAATTTATGCAGGAAATGTTTTTAGATACTTACAGAACATGGTCAAGACAATGTCAAATGAAAGAAATATAAGTAGAGCATGAATTTCTATAGCTGCTTCCTATGCAGGCTTAGGAAAGAACTTTGTGAGAGACTTCTTTGAACTCTAACTGCTCACTGAGTCAGTCACTGTCCCCAAACCTCCATGTCCTGTGGCCTTTTTGGTGCTGTCTTGCTTCTTGAGAACCCTGGATAGTCCCACAGCTCTTTCTGACAGTGACAAAACAACTCTTAAATTCCCATGGGTCATCTGTATTCCCCAGCCTCTCAGACTATTTTTGCATATGATCTTTAGTTTTACAGTTTCATAAAGAAGTTTGAGTGAGAAAGAGAGATCTAGATCAACAAGCAGGTGAAAAGGGGAAAAAAACCCAAACATCAAATTCCTCTTCTGTTCCAGGAAAGCCTTAGAGAGCAATGAACAATATTATCTATAGAAAATGAGTGTTTGATTATTTGGCTTAGGTATTAAATGTTATTTACTCTTCTACCAGTATAAATATAAAGAAGTCCCTTGAAAGCACATTCTATTCTTAGTTTTATCACTTAATTTACTGGGGTTACCCCAATTGTACAGTGTGAGCAATATTTAGCCTTTGTCCTTTACATAGCTTATGAATAATTTTGTTCTAGTAGTAAGCAGAGCTTTGAGGAAGTCCAAAGTTTAAGTTCATTGAGGTCAGTCCCAATCTTCTTCTCACTTTTGCTTTGAGTTCTGGGTTTGAATTAACTCAGAAATTCAAATTGAAACTGGTCTCACGCTACCCAAGTTACTTATTCTTACCTACACAATCACAAATTTGTGATGCAGTTTAACAGAACAATATATGCCAGATCCTTTCCTCAAAGAGAGCTTAAATATTAGACAAAAATGAGTAATAAACAAACAAGGAGGTAGTATGGCAAGACAAATATTACAATATGACCACAGAAAATTTAGGAAGGTGCATGTGTTTCTATTGCTTTTATTGTTTTGTATTTTACTTGTCACACAGGAACAGAAAGATTTACAAAAGATTTTGTTTCTCATGTAGGTGCTGAATAAGGTGGTCCTATTTTCATAAATACTCTGCACTCTGCATATCCCCCTGCGATTAGTGCCACTGGTGTCTTTTGGAGCCGCTGGGCATCCAACTGTTTTGAAAATCTAGCCTGTTCCTTTAGGTGCCTAAATAATCAGAGATGTTTGGCATTGAGCCCTTTCAAGGCCCTGATTCTAAGGTCTGTGACAAAAGTTTTACAGGCTCTAGTACCAGAACCCCCAAATTGGCTCAAGTTTTAGAAGCTCAGAGGGCCTGATCTGTGTTTTGAACTGATAAAAACAAAAAACTAGTGAATTGAATCAGGTTTTATTACATTTCTTCACAGATGTGCTCACGACTATTATTAGTTATCTGAGCCCTGTAAAGAACAGAAAGGAGATAAGGTCCCTGCCTTAGAAGAACATCTAATATTCATGCTTGTTCCTGCTTTCCTTATTTATGTTGATTCATAACTTACTCCTTGAATAGCCCTGCTAATTTAAACAAACCATTTACAGAGTATTTGTAGAAATTGGGAATATATCCTCACATGCTGAAAGTTTTGTATGTAAACATTAGCAATATCCTATGTATTGTAATCTGTATTTCTTTCTTGTTGTTACTGTATTTTTATGGTAAAACTCTGGAGAACTTTGAGTGTTCCCCATACCTTGGAAGCCATCTCTTGCAGAAGGCTGACATCAACAAAGAAATCCAACATTGTCTCAAATGTGCAAGTACAGTCTTCAGACACCTTAGGAAATGGGTGTTCAAAGATCATAACATCAGCTCTCAAATCAAGCTTGTGGTTGATCAAGCAGTTGTGATCCCCACCTTACTGTATGGAGCTGAGACATGGATAACACACAGGAGATGCCTCAAGTTGTTGTAGAACGGGGCAGGCAATTATTTCGGGTGGAAGGCCACTTACTGAGTTCTGGCAAGCCATCGAGGGCCGCATGACAGGCAGCCAGGGACCGATAAACATTAATTTTCTACATTTTTAGGGGCCCCACGGGCTGAATAGAATAACGTGGCGGGCCGCATTGTGTCCAACCCTGTTGTAGAAGTACCATCAGCACTGACTGCAGAAGATCCTTCAAATCCAGTGAGAAGATAGATGCACCAACACTAGCATCCTCTTGCAAGTGAACACCATGACAATTGAGGCAATGATCATTCAACATCAACTTCGCTGGGCTGGCCACATCATCCAGATGTCTGACTCCAGTCTCCCAAAGCAAACTTTACTCTCCCAGCTCATCAAGGTGTATAATCAAAAGGAAGGCAGAGAAAGTACTTAATGGACATCTTCAAGGCCAACTTGAAAAAAATACAACATCAACATCAACTCATGGGAGACTATTACCCAAGATGGCCCCAAATGGATGAAGAGTCTGTTGCAAGATTCTCACTGATTTTAAACTTTATGATGATAATAGGAGACAGAAAAGCAGGAGAAGCAGAAGCAATGTGTTGTGGACCACATCAAGAATCCGGAGCCACCCACCCCACGTGGAAACATGTGCCTGAGTTGCAACAGAGTCAATCCTGGATTGGCTTCATCAGCCATCTTTGGATGCATAGACAAGACATTCATGGAAGACACTCATCCTCAACTATAAGAGATTGCCAAAGGAAAAGATGTATTTTTCCTTGTGTATCAGTAGCCTTAGTCCTGTAAAAAGGATGGAATTAGCTGCATAATGTCAATAATTTATTTAAATGCTGACCTCTAGTGGCTGTAGGAAAGGATTTTAATTTTGTGGAATATGCTGCTCAGTTGTTTGAAAGGATAAATATATTGAAACGACTACACTGAACAATTTGTGACATCTTAATACACAAAACTAATAAAAGATACAAACAAAAACAGGAAAAGAAGTGACCATTATTATTTGTATCATCTCCATCAGTAAAGAAAATGTGGCAGATTAATTAACCAAGTCCTAGGTATCTATTGTTCAAGCCCAGGACAAAAGTATTAGCAGACAATCAAAGATGCTCAGGAGGCAGATGAAGCTGTCTGTGTCCCACCACACAGCCACCCTCCCTGCATCATTTTCACAGGAGGGGTAGAAGGAGGACAAAGCAGAAGGAGCCCAGTTGATTAGGATGCCTCCTAGCCTGTCTGCTCCTTCCACTACACTGAGGATCAGGGACAGCTCCTCCATTTCCTATCTCTACTGAGAAGCACAACCCATTACCCTGCACACAGCTCCACACTAAGGCTAGGTACAGACATTCAAAAAGCCTGAGGCAGAATATCTAAGTTATGCAGTTTTCTGTAAGTGGCATAGTTCAGCTTGGTAGCAAACAAAACACACATTCACCCTTTGGTGGGGGAGAGCAAATCTTAGATCACATTCCACCATTTTTAAACCAGCCAATTTGTGCAAAACTTCTGTTCTCTTATGGGTATAGACCAGTTTCTGATTACTTATACCAGTAAAAATGTAATGTCTGTACTTGGCCTAAATCAGCTATTCTATTTCTGGTTAGGAAGTGGTGTGCACAGAGGCAGCACAGCATGTCCCAGCACAGCGCTGCCTTGTACAGACACTGACAGCTGATATAAAAAAACTGCTTTCAGCAAAAGCTTAATGCATGCCTTTGAAGACTTCTTGTAACAGAGTTCAGTGCACCAGTCTTTTATTCAAACTTTCCAGAGTTTTACCAAGATGGGTGGTAGGTGCCATGGAACTACTACTATGTGAAAGCCAGTAGATTAGTTTGCTCAATAGAGGGCATGAACTGTCACGTGCTCCAAATGTTTCACTAGCTGTTACTCTCCTACAGAATGCAATACACTTGTCTGCTGCTGGTCTGCGCACACAAGGCTCGTTGATGTGCCATTGTATTCACTAATGTATAGCTTATTCGGAATGCCCTGCTACCATGTTGATGGTGTGAAGAAATATAGCATCACCCTAGACTCATCATGAGGATGCAATTCTCAGACTGTTAGAACAGTTCCATGCCAATCCAGATCTACCACTGTATGGCTCTCTTATACCTACCTGTAGCTTGGTTTTCATCAAGAGAAGCCCTGTGGCCCAACATACAGCACCAAGACAGCATGAATTGTGTTGGTGAGAAGAATGGGCTTCATCAATAAAAACAATGGTCTTCCTCATTGCTGATCCCATGATCCATCTTCCTGATACTGATCTCCGATGCTTTCAATGGGCTTTGCTGAACAGGTCCTAGACTGGCCCAGGTCAGTGTACAGTTCACAGATGGGGACTACGTGACAACTTGTACTGCAGCTGAACAAAAGTAAAGACAGTGAGGCAATTGATAAGTGTCTTCCATCAAGACTCAAGAGTGGCTTCACAACACTGAACACCCCCAAGGAATTGGTTTGACTAGGTAGGCATGTACTAAACAGATAGCCTATCTAATATTACGCTCAATCATGATCCCTGAGCTCAGCTGAAGTTGTTCCTCAGCTCTCTTCCCTTTTTAGTCTGTCAAAGCCTGGACGTCATCTGGCAGCATTGTAAGACTAACTTGACCAGGTCTTCAGCAGGTGGGTTGTTTTGGGGCATTGTCTGGGGAATGTGTTCTATTATATATTCTTTTATTTTAATATTTTTATCTGTATTTATAATTTATCTATTTTTTATTGTAAGCTACCTTGAGCCTCTTTTGGAGAGGGCAGCATATAAATCAAATAAATAAATAGCAACAGGCTTCTTCTCAGCCCTCAGCCTTTAATCCACAGCCAGTTTTCTGGCCTATTGTTCTTCTCACCAGCAACTTCCATCTCCCTTCTAATCTCAGCATCATGGAGCCCTCTAACCAGCTAATGGCAAGGGTCTTCCCAATTTCATTAAGGCAGTCTAAGAAGGAGCCAGGAAATTAATTTCTATGGCTTCAAATCTTAGCTAAAATGGGATACTTTTTTCCCCTCCTCACAAAATTAGTCTGGCTCTTTTAATTGATTTTCCTTCCCCAAAAACATACAAGTAATGCAACTACTGTATTAAACACAGCACAAAATTATATAATTGCCGTGCAGAGGCTCATTGAGACTTCATCAAAGTAACCACTTCCTCTTCCCACTACGTATTTAAATCTGTAAAAAGAAACATTGACATGTCATCCAAACAAAGTGAAGTCTAGAAACATGAACTATCATAAGAAATATATGGGAGAGGAAAAGAAAAAGAAATGGAAGGGGGGACATGACAAGGGGAAAATAGATAAAAACAATAATGTTAGAAACTTAATAAGGGAAATAGGGTAGTACTGGCATATTCAAAGTTTAACTACAAAGGGCATGGAGTAGAGAAGGATTATAAATATGGTGTAACAGGGGAAAAAATTGGGAGGAGGGGGGCCTGAAATACATTTTTGTGTAACTCTCACCAGATAACAGTATCTGAAGAATTCTAATATTATAAAAGCCTAAGTCTGTCTGCCTGTCCATAATGCTTTATTTGCACTCTGACTGGCTGTCTTGGAGGCAGAGGGGGATGACGGGGATCGGAGCACACAGGCCTGGCCCCCCTGGGTCTGCTCCTTGGAGTCAGGGGCCGACACCTCCCCCCCGCCCCAACAACAGCCGTCAGGGAGAGGAGGTGGCGAGGAACAGGTGAGGGAGGGGAGCAGGAAGGGGAGGGGGGTTTACTGGAGGCTGTGCCTCGCTGCCACCATGAATGCTATCATGGTTGTGGGCCCCGGCCTGAAGCAGTGGGGGGATGCGGGGGTTGCAGCCCTAGCTCTGGCCTGAAGTAATGTTCTGGGGGAGGAAATGGCCATGGCCCTGGCCCTGGCCCTGGCCCTGGCCCTGGCCTAAAGCAGCAGAAGGGAGGGGGGAGCGGCCCCAGACCTGACTAAAGCCCAAAGCAGTGGGGGGGGGGGAAGGTGGGGAGCACACCTGTCCCCGACCCAATGCAGTGGGGGAAGGTGGGGAACAGCCCAGGCCCCAGCCCCGGCCCCTGGCCCGAAGTGGGGGTGGGGATCGGCCCAGGCCCCAGCCCGAAGCAGTGGTGGGGGAGGCAGGGAGCAGCCCAGGCTCCACCTCTGGCCCAAGGCGGAGTGTGGGGGGGAGAAGGGGAATGGCCCCGGCCCCGGCCCCAGCCCCGGCCCCGGCCCCGGCCCGAGGCGAGGGAGAAGGGACACAGGCCTCTGTCTCCGCCCACTCCCCCACCTGGTCATTCTTGACAGGCAATTAGCTAATTATAATATAATGCCACAGTCCCCTGGGGTGGTAGCCAAGAATCCTCCAGGAAGGAGTTCAATACTTAAGTGGGTAGAAGTTAAACACCCCTCTCTATTTGAGGATTAGGGTAAATCTCAACATTTCAGGAAAGGAAAAAGAGGAAAAGGCTATAAAAATAAGGTAGTATTAAAGGAAAGCTATAGCCATGATGATCCAGGTATTATGTGAGAGGCAAGGATTTTTTTCTGTTGGTATCTTTTATTGAATCAACTACATGGCTGAAATAAAGTTAGACAGACTTTCAAATTCAAGCTATTCTTCATCAGGTTGCATCCTTGCATTAAAAATAAGATCATTTGGGGATCTAAATGAGTGGGAAATTAGGTAACTAATAAGGGCAGTGGAAGATGGTGGGTCAAGGCTTCAGCAAATTAAGTTAATTTTAGGGCTAGAATGTATAAGAAGATGGGACCAATAATATAGTAATGTAATACAGTAATACACGTATATTGTGAGACATGAAGACAGTTTCAGCTAGCACATTTATTATGATTGCTGCTGACATCAGACAGTTTAGAAAAATGATGGCAAGGTTCAGCTGATTTTAAGGACATTTTTATTCAGAAATAAAAAGGATACAAACTGGTAAACTGTGGAGGAACAGGTGAGCTAATAGGCATTATTTCTATAAACATTAAAAAGCTGAATAGCTCTGTTAAAAGAGAAAAGGCTTTGCAATCAGTAAAAAGAGATAGATCTCATATTGGGCTTTTGCAAGAAACCCATTTATAAAATAAGTGCAAAAAGTATCTGAGAGTGCACACACACATGCACATACACACATATATACCCACCACTTGGTAGATAACAGGTACAATCACCACATTGCTCCCCAAGATAGTTTAATAGGAAAAGGCCAGCAATTAAATATCTAGACATAGTCTACGATGCTAAAGAAAGAAGGTAGGTACATTCTGATCAAAGGACTCCTAAGAAGAAAATTAATCACAATAGCTACCCTATATTTCCCCAAAACATTCAGGGAATGGAAAGTGACCTTTGGTAGAGAGTTTAATGAGGTTATGAATCCAGCCCTTGATAGGTCAAGATGGTCTTGAGTTGCACAGAGGAAGGAATCCAAAAGGTTAGCAAAAGATTTGTTAGAGAAGAACACAAGCATATTTTGAGAATGAAGAACCCAGAACATGGACTACACATTATTTTGTACCACATGATACATATCCAGGGATTAGTATGTTCCATATATACAACACCTTGATAAATCTCAACGTCTATGTGTGCGATCAGTTGTTCTGATCACTCAATGTATATATCTGGTGTTAGGAGACTGGGAATTAGAAAACAAATAATATCCATGAAGATGGAATACAGCTTTGCTCTATGACCTAAGTGTGAAAAAAATGGTGTGTGGAATTTTAGAAAAATCTAAAGGAAAAATGATAAAGGGAAAATACAGTAGATAAGAAAATGCTATGGGATATTAGCAAAGCAGTGGTGAGGGGTAACCTTATTAGCAAAGCCACCCATTTAAAAAAAGAAAGAACCAAGGAGGAATAGGATTTGTCAACACTGGAATTAAAACATAAGCACATAGATAAAAAAAAAACATGAGAAAATATTGGAAGTTACAGGAATTTTAACCTCACACAATACATCACTCTTGTGCATTCCTTTTGTGTTGGAATTTTGTTTCTAAAGTTACCTGACTAAAAAGTTTAAACAAAAGAAAAATACATTTATCTCTACATAGTAAAGGATTTACTTAAGTAGGTAAGGAGTCCCATCAACTTTAATAAGACTACTCACATACTCAGAGTAAAGTGTATGCATACGCATTTGGCTGAAGCAGGACTGAACATATTCAGATATTATACAAGAGCCCTTGCTAAAGGTGGTGGCTTTTTTTACTGTATTTTCTCTGGCTACTCAAATGTAACATGCACAAAAAAGCCAGATTCTCGAAGGGTGACAGAAAGAAAGAAATACACTCTTCCCCCCCTTAGCTAAAATCTCTCTTACTATTTGGTGAGGTGCTGTGAATGAGAAATAACCCTACTTAAATCAGCAGAATCTTTTAGTGTAAGGCTAGCACGACATGAAAATGAAGCCCTTAGACTGAAAGCATGTTGGGGCAGTGATTGATTTTATACCATCGTGGTTATGGGGTATCTTACACATCTGTCACCTTTTTGCTTCATCTAAGTGATAGCAAGTCACTTACCCTGCTTCCTTGAACAGGTGAGTCAGCTCCACTGTCTGTTTCTTAGGCAGGTTTTATTCTTCACAAAATAACCTAGAATCCACAACAAAACAAACAAAATAAATCCCCGTGTCCCTTGTAGACATTAGGAGATGTGGAGAAGTCCAGAGTGAAAATCACCCAACACAACAACCTACCCACTCTCCTCCTAACCTCCTAACTCCCACTCACCTCCTGGAGTTCTTAGCTCTCTGTGAAATTACACAAGGGAATTACTACACACTTAGCAAGAATGTGAATTTACATTATACTGGTTCCTCTTAATTAAATCTGCAGGTATACGTTGCTGAAATACATTTAATACAAGGTCACTTCCATTTCAAATGTGCTGGAGTTTTCTTGTAGTTTGGGGTCTGATCCAACAACCAGCTAATCCAATAGGAAGACTCCTGCTGCTTTCAGTGGGCTTTAGATCAAGACCTTGGGGTGTTTAGTCACTTAAGTATAAAGTAGATTTGGAGCTGAATTATATTATACATGTCTTTTTAAAGTTATATAAGGTCACAGAAGTTAAAAATAAAAAGTTATCTGAGATCATTGGTTCCACCCATCATATACAAGATTATTAAGTACCACAGAGAGACTGCTATTAAACAGGTGCCAGAGGACAGACTGTATGATCTAGTGCAACTATTTTCAATCTTTTTTAATTTGCAGATCCTTAAAACATTTTGAATGGAGGTGCGGATCCCTTTGGGAATTTCGAATGGGGGTGTGAACCCCTTTGACTTGTAAGTGTGGGTATTTACATAGTTTGATTGATCATAGTCATCTTTCACAGACCCTTTAGACATAGTCTGCAGCACCTAAGAGGTCCATGAACCACAGGTAGAAAACCACTTGTGTAGTGGGAAGGACACTAGACTGAAATTCTTGCTTCTGCCATGAATCTGCTGTTTGACATTTGACAAGTCACACTGCTTCTCTGTTTCCCCTTCTACCCATTTATCTTTCACAGCTGTTTAGACTCAAAGCTTTTCCAGGCATTCTTACTTTGTCAGGTGTCTAGACAATTGGGCCTTCAGGTGATATTGTAATTCTACTACTATTAATAACAACTATACTGGGTGTAGGTGGAAACTTGACTGCAGCCAACTTGTCTACTCTTAGGAGCTTGTTCACTATATCAGCAGAATGGTGAGGGCAGAACAGAAAGTAAATTAATGAAACAAAAAGAACTCACATTAGTTTTATTCATGCTCAATTGCAAAGCAGAAGACAGAGAGAGACCATGATAATCTTTACCTAGCCCCTCTATATAAGCAACAAATTTTAAATAGTTAAGCATATGAAACCACACTTCCTTAATAAACACTGATTTTACCTGCTTTGAAGTTGATATTTAATTCAGAATTGTTAGGAATGATAAATCTAGAGTTACAGTTAAACCTTTTCAATGTATTTTTAATCTAGTAAAACCATGACAATCAGATCATCTTTTGTGAAACTGTGATTAAATGATTGATATTCAAGGTCACTTCAAGTAAGCAGATGACTAATGCATTGGAGAGATGGGAAATTACTGAGCCTTTTGAATTTCCCTCAACATATGAAAACATAACCATTTTTCTCTTACCCTTTTAAAGTATTTTTTTGTATTCCCATTTTCTATCAGATAAGATATGACTCATTTTAACACAACTTAGTAAAGACATTTGAATACAGAACAACTGCAATTTTTTAAAGTGCTGAAAAATTAAAAAGTTCAGACAGTAATAACGAACTCTTTGAATAATAGTCTCGATTCTTTAGTATGAAAACTGTTAGTCAAACACCTAATATTAAAACATATATAATAAGGATGGTTTTGTGACTATAATAAGGATTTTTTTTAATAGGAACTATGCAGGCAAAATAAGAAATGTGGAGGCGTGGCCCGTATGTGAAGATTATTTGCAATCTCAGCAAGTTACATGCTGATTTTAGGGAATCTGGAAGTGAGATTCATTTAGCACAGCTGTACGTCAGTGATTCTCAACCAGGATGCCAAAGCACCCTGGGGTGCCTTGATATCCTTTCAAAGGTGCCACAGGGTACCACACAACATTAGCAGTGTTAGGTGTGAAAATATGATTCACAAGACAAACCCAGAGATTTCAAATAGGAAACTATTATCTTAAAAATGTTCTGACCTATTGTGGTCTTTCTGAGTTCTTTGCAACAGAAGAATTGCTCTAGTATTTTTCCATAGGGTAAAAAAATGATTGAAAACTAAGGACTAGAATTTTCCAAGGGATGCCTTCAGTCTAAAGAGGTTCAGAATGACTGCTGTAAGGAATAGAACCCAAAGGAAAAAGCAACCATCTTCCATGGAGCACTAAGCCTTAGGATAGTCTGGTCACCATACACTTACAAAAAACGTTCCTAGTGTGATTTAATCAAAGTGGTCCCTCTTTAATAGTTAACATCTGTGACATTAAAATATAAAACTAACATTTATGAAAGAAATAAATCAAACCAGATATTGACCTCAGTAGTCACGTCATTTGGTACATCTGCTCCCTCTCTGTCAAACATGAACAATGTTACCCTACCTCACAGGGGAGGTTGAACGATAGATAAATCTGTTTGAATAGTGTGGTGGACGATACCATGTAAGTACATAGATGGGTAGAAATGATCAATTCTTACTTTTATGAGTAGTTTCATTGAAGAAACTGGCAATTAGCAGCTGTAAACCTTCTGCCAGGTACTGGCTTGCAGTAACAAAGGCCAGGTTCAAATTTAGGGGGTTACATGAACTTTTCAAAATGTAGCTCAAGTCCTCACGCAGAACTTGGGAAAATAAATTTTAACTGGGTGTTCTAATGCATTGGCACTGCATAGGGGGTCCACACAGGTGCATGTGCAGCCCCTGAGCATGGTGGTGTACCCCTGAAAAAAGCCTGTGGGCAGTCATTGCTCACCCCTCCACCCCACCCCAGTGCTGATACTGCTGGTGGCGTCCGCAGGCGGTCCACGATCGCAGCTGGCCACTGCCGACAGTGTCTGCAGGTGGTCACCGACTACTATGGTCGGCACTCACCCCCGCCCCTCACAACGGTGTTGCAGCAGCTCCCCATTTGCCTCTACCATGCTCCTGCTGCCAACAGCGCTGCCGCTGCCTGTGGGAGCTCGCCATGCCCCCCCCAGCCTCTGGGTGCATGCGGTGTTCATGTTCTAATGTTAACAAACTTCCCACTTCCAAGCAAATGTTAAATTAAAACAGGGTTTATTACAATGGAAAGGGATAACAAACTACATGATGTGGAAAAAATAACTACTAAACCTCAAATATAACTCAAAACAGATCACAGTCATAGTCACTGGCAAATCAACTTAGGGGGCTACAACCACACAGTCAGTTGGGAATGAAGTCCCACCCAGAGCCTCTACCAGCTATGCCAGCTAAATGAGTAAGTGCTAAGTAAGGTTTCCTGCACTGGAGTTGCTGTCACTCTGATACTTGGAAACACTCTGGCCTCTGCCTCTAGGGGGTATTGCCACCCCAATCCTCTTCAGGTACAACCCCAGCTCTTTTAGACCCTGCCTTGTATTAGTGATAGGTTTGTGGATTTCTTCAGATCTTTCAACAACAGAGAACATCAGGGTTTTTTCACAAGTACTTTCATTCTTTGAGCATGCAGCTCACACTCCAGAATGACTCTGCAGGCACTGACAGACATGACAGTTTGTTGTGCAATCAGCCACTGAAAGCAATCTACAGGCAGGCACTGACAGAAGCTAAGAGTTGCAGAGGACTTTAAAAATGCCCAATTGTGCTACAGTTTGAACCTTCATTATATAAGGGGACAAATGAAGGTGCTCCAAAGCAGAGTGCCTTCATTAAAAACTGCCAGCATGGCTGGGAGGAGGGCTTGGCTGAAACAGGGAGGGGGGAATGGAGTAGAAGAAACTCATTCTGGGAGTTGCCCAGCCAGGGCTAGAGTGTGGGGTGGGTAGATTGGAGCTCCTCCACCTTAGGGGGCTCCAATTCACCTGTCCCACTCTCCAGCACTGGCTGGGCAGCCCCCAGAATGAGCTCCCTCCGCTCCCCTCCTCCCTTTCTATTCTGAAAACACTGTTGGGTTTGAGAGTGGGGAGGGTTGTTACTAGGGAAGAGTGGCTGCAAAGACACAGCCACTCCAAACTGCTGCTCATCTTCCAACCCTCAGGCCCAAACAGTGAATGTCTGCTGGGTCCTAGGGATAGCTGTAACTCATGGCGCTTCCTGTCAAGTGCCACGAGCTACAGCGGGCAACTAAACTTCTGTCTGTGCCCTTTGTGCTGCAATCAGTGGTCATGGTGTTGGGTCCAGCCTGTGACCAGACTGCTCTGAACACTGCATGTGGGAATGGTCTGAGACTCATGGGCCAGATCATGCAGCTCCACAGGCCAAATATGGACTATGCACTTTATTTTTTACAACCTTGGTATAAGAGGAAGAAGTGTCTCTTTCAGTCCATCCACCCCACTCTGTTTATAAATATTTTTTTACTAAATATTTACAGGCAGGAAAAGGGTCATTAGGCTAGTGGAAGATGGGGGTGATAGGGCTATTGTGTGCATATGGGGCATGTCTCCAAATGCATGCAATGGGAAGGTGGTTGTTGAGACTGTAATGAAGTCAACAAAGTAGCTGCCTTGAAAGAAAGAATGATCTGGTGGAATGAGAGTAATGAGAAAGCAAGAAGCAAAAAAGAGGGAAGGACTGAATGGGATGGGAAGTGGTTTGAAGTAAGAGAGCTGGATGAGAAAGAGGCAGCTTAAAGGAGAGAGATGGGACTGGCTGTAGCTGATTCCTGGAAAAGGAGGAGGAGGAGGAGAATTCATTTGAAGTTTGAGGTGGGAGAAGAGGGAAGGAGACTTGCGGGGAGAGTTGATGGAATATGGTGCCAGGATTGAATGCAGTGGATGGAGGTGTTGAGAAGTGCGGACCACTGAGACCTGAGAGAGGGCTTAAGAAAAGAGCCATGTGGAGGAAATGCCAGAGCAGAAGGTCTGACTGAAAGAAATCCGAGTGTAGGGAAGAGAACCCGAGACAGTCAACAACTAATCTGAGCATCTGTTAAAAGAGTTTTGGTACCATCAAGCCTGCTGAAGCCTTTCATCTGAATCCTCCACCAGTCTTCCACTCCAGGGGTGACTAGCCAGAAATGAATTTCAGCCTGCTTATGGTTTGTTAGCAAACATATTTCAATCATATAGAAACATACCTAGACAAGTCAGACTAGAGGCAAGTTGGGTTTTTGGGGGTTTTTTGTACTATCATTTATTAGACCAACTGTATGGTTGGAAAAAACCACAGAAATCCCCTTGCCTCTTGTACATGTCCTAGACCATCACAGCTATAACAAAACTCCAGCCCTAAGGAAGCCCCATTACCAACTGGCTTTATGCACAAAGCTTTTTGTTTTTGTGGTCTTAAAACAAATCTTGTTTATATAAACATGACCCTTGACAGATGAATTGTAAACTAAAAAAAATGTTTAAAAACTAAGATAAGTAGAGATTTCTGAGCTGTACTTTCCTGCTAACCATTAGCACAAGATATAGATGCATATTTACTTCCTCATTTCCCCTCTGTGAAATCCTCTGGGTATTTAGAAAAACTTTTCTCCCATTGGGAGTTCTGCTTTGCAATTCAGTTTGAAAATGGTGGATTCCATTTTATTTGCAATGTCCCGTTAGGACTTGACTAGTAAGGAAATTTGCCCTAGTTTAGACAGACACACACATATCTGTCTGTCTAACGATCTATCTATCAATAGACATATATAAGTGCAGAGGGAAAAGGGAAGAGTCAGGCAATGGGGATTTGATATGAATAGTGAGGAGAGAAGCAGCAGCTGGGGCCTATGTAATTTGATAGACATGCAAGAGAAAAAGTGGTTTTGCTTGTGTGGGGGACAGATAGCAGCAAAGGGGGCACAATTGCTGCAATAATGAGGGGTTAGGAGCACTGGAAAGAGGTTAAGAACCATGATGGAAAAATGAGGGGCAAAATGGTTTATAACAGAGTATGTTTCACTATGGACACTGGAACTGATAGTCAACTTTCTACATTCCTTTGCTGTCAAAAAACACTTAAGAAAACCACTGGCAAAGTGCATCTCACTCCCCTCTGCTACCTGGTCCATATAGAGGTTAACAGCTTTATACTACTACCAATTACTCTGTTAGCTTAATAGGTACAAGCCTAGTTTATGCATCTAAACTTCTGAGCCCTGTTGATGACTGAAATTGGAAGTCATTATGCCTCGACGTGATGGAGTGAAACTTTCCATTTGTTTTTTAAAAGGCAGCAGGATATCAGAAAGAAGCAACATCCAAACTACAATCTTATAAATTAGGAACTGCCATGATTAAGATTGTCCAAACAATCTTCATTTGCATGTGTGTTTGAAGCAATCTTTAATTCCAAGAACCACATACCATTTTTCCACAAAACTGTGCTTTATTTGCTGCAAAGGACAGGCAATGCTCTGAGCATGAATCAAGGTTGTGTAGTGAATTAATCCATTGTCTGCAAGATCCCAGTTTCATTTGTTGCAGAACTCAAGAGGTGTGCAGTAAATAAGCCAGGAGACCACAAGAAGAAAAGAGAAAAAATCTCCTGATTAAATATAAGTGAATTCTATCTTTCCTGCACCTACAGAGTCCATGTGTGATGTTGGGCAAATAACTTATGTAAAAATATACACAGTTGTCCAGCAATTATTTGTTCCTCATAGTATGCACCCAATCTGAGACACCTGGGGTCAGGTTACAAGTTTGATTTGAACATATAATGGCTATAAAATATGAATTTCTTAAAATTCAGACCTAGATATCTACATTGGGGCACCCAAAATTAGTGGTCACTTTTAATCATTCTTACCTTAGGCTATCTATATCTCACTTCCCAACTGTAAATTGGGAATGATCTCACCTAATTTCATACAAGTCCTACACAGATAAATTATTTTTGGATTGTGAAACGCTCAGATACTACGAAGAGAGCACCACAAAAATGCCTGTAATGAAATGTGTTATTTTGTACTAGGTGCAACATGTTTGGCTGATGTGTGCGAAATACCACTGAAGGCTACATGTTGAATGAAGAAAAAAAATCACTTAATGAGGAAGTGATGTCATCAACAAAAGAAAAGTGTATGATAACATAACTAAAGACCCATACATACAGAGGAAATTAATTAAGGTTGAATTCTGGCACTTGGGGGTACTTTGTAGCTTTGTACCAAAGCTTTCTTTTAGTGTAGTTTCATGGGTGCAGTATATGGGTCACATAGCATCAGTGTTAAAAAAAAGTACAGACAGGGTCTTAATTTTCCAGACGTGACATATGATTAAGTGTTTTTAAGAAGAGCTTAAACATTGTTTTTAACCACACAGATCAGATATTGAAAAACTTTCATCTTACTGCTACAGAATCAAAACTGAGCCCGGAGGTTCTACAGCAATGTGGGAACAAGTGGCTTTCATGCTTAAATGAGGAAGTTATTTCATAATGTGAATTTCCTTGGTACTTTTACTATCAGCATGCCCAGCCTTTATTTATCTAAAGACAAGACTGCCTCTAACTTGCATAATGTAAATCTAACCACAGTTGCCATTACAATAAGAACTACAATTCCCAGCATGCAATATGACCTAACACTTTGCAGCTGGGTGGAGCTGGGACCAGTCATTCCTGCAGCCCTGTATGCAAGATGGGGGATAAGAGAAATCTCCTTAGAGATGGTTTGGATAGCATTGTGCCAACATTCAATTACCAATTGATCAAGGTTAGCTTGGATTTTAGATAAAAACCACTCTATCACTAGGTCTTTGTCAGTCTTTTAATTCCTGGATCACAGTCTTTACAGCTATTGCTTTATGCACAAAGCTTTAACCATGCTACTTCATGAATAGGGAACTTGTAAAATTTTATTTTAAATTGTCTATTTCTAGATATCCAAAACTTGGATTTAGATCCAGATTAGATTTCCAGGACACCAGAGTCCCATTAATTATTTCAGTGAGATTTTTTGTCATGAAATAGCAGAAAGCTCAACAAAGCTGCTGAGTTTTTTATAGGGATTTTGACAGGGGAGGTGGGGAGACAGATTTCTATTATCTGAGACAAGGTTTCTATGCTATAGCTCTTCCAGTATTTTAGCCATGTCTGAACTAGATTGGAAAAAACAGATTTCTTCCAGTTTTGTAGGGGTTAATTCAGATCCAGGGTTTGAAATCTGAAGCTCCTTGCTCCTCCCCATTGTAACCTAAGGGAACTAGATTTGAGATGCTGGTTCTGGTCATTTAATAGGTTTCCAGGAAAAAGGAAGGAAGAAATAAGGATAAGCAGAAGAGAAAGTAAAAAAGGAAGGAAAAAAGGAAGAAATAAGGATAAGATAGAGACAAAATACTTTGTAGGGCTGTTTCTTGTGAAAAGTATTACTTCATCATTTGATGTGTTATTACCCCAAATCTCCCTGAATTTTGGGAAAGTCCAATTTGACCTTCATAACTGGTGTTTGCAATGACCCAAAATAATCCATTATAACAATTTGAACCAAACCAACAAACCAAGTACAGGTTTCCCTCGATTTATGTGGGTTCTTTATATGCAAATTTGCTGTTATGCAATGAGCATATTTAAATCCACAATTCGTTATATGGAATACCAATACCCTGTCTTAGCTTTGCCCATTGTCCTGATGGAGTCTGAAATGAAAAAAAAAAAAGGGTAAACCAAGTGAAAAAAAAATCACATTTCTTAA
Source organism: Alligator mississippiensis (assembly GCF_030867095.1). Lineage (NCBI taxonomy): Eukaryota > Metazoa > Chordata > Crocodylia > Alligatoridae > Alligator > Alligator mississippiensis. The sequence continues at coordinate 364,627,667 of NC_081824.1, forward strand.
TGAACCTCTATTCCCTGTTAGCAGGTAAAGCCTTACTACTACCCAAGTCAGATAAAAAGGCAAGAGACAGGTCTATAATTAGTGTTCCACATTTTCAGTTTTTATTTAAAAAAATAAATTCCAGAATAGAAATAAAATCAGTTTAAATAGGGAAAATAATAATACGTTCCCACAGTAAATTCAAACAAGCACCAAACCTCGTGAACCTCATCACCAGAAGCAAACTTCCTACAGCTCAAAACACACCGAATGGATCCATGACAAAAAGTGCCAAACCTGCCAAGATATCTCCAGTAACCCCACAATTACTACACCCTATAACAGAACCATCACCATTCCTGGATCTTACAGCTGCACCTCCAGAAACATTACATATCTTATCCAGTGCACCAAATGCCCTGATGGAAAATACATAGGAGAGACCAAACAACAACGGTGCACCAGAATGAATGCACATCAGAAATCTATTAAAGACAAGAACATCCAATTATCAGTGGGGGCACATTTCTCACAAGAAAACCACTCTCTCTCCAATCTCTCAGTTCTGATCCTCAAAGGGAATTTACAAAACATTTTTCACAGAAGAACCTGTGAACTTCACTTCATCAACCTCCTAGATACAAAAACTCATGAATTCAATATTGACATTGGATTTATGACACTCTATAACCTGCCTGACATCTGACTCTCCAGGTACCTCTCCACTTTCACCTGCTACACCCCACTTCCCAACCCCCAGCCTCCCCTCCCCAGCTTGTGTCTCACCCTCTGACACTTCAATTTACATTTTCACCAACTGGCTTTCTTGTATGCATACCAGCCTCTGGCTTCTTTATATTCATTCCATCCAGAAAGAGCGCACACAGCAACTGCAGATACTTCTTCCGCCTGATGAAGGGTTTTTAAAACCAAGAGCCTGCCAAGATATATTTCTCCAACTATTCAGTTGGTCTAATAAAAGATATCAGATTGACCCAAAGAACCTTGTCTGCCTTGTGTGTGTTAAGGCAGAGTCGGATGAATTCAGCAGAGATGGTAGCCTGTAACAGGGGACCTTCCTGGTGCCAGTTAGATTTCAACCTGCCCACCTGTTTCTGCGGCAACTACCCACACCTCTTTTTCCTGCCACGCCATGATGGAAAACCGATTAAGATGTTACCCAGGTGAAAGGCTGCCCATTTAGGTCCCTGATGTCTAGGGGTGACATCCATTCTGCAGCTCCCTACCTTCCCTACACTGCAGCCCATGCCTCACAGATTGCATCCTTCACCTCTTCCAGATGTGGTCCCCTCTCTGGGACCTTTGGCTCCTCCTTAGGCCCTGGCCCCACTGTCACGCCAATCAGAATCCCGAGCCTCTTGCTCTGGGCATTCCTTGTGGTGGGCCCCTGGCCCTTTGACCCCCCCTTTGGGTCCTGGCCCCAACACGGACCAGTCAAGGGTACCTCAGCTCACATCTGAGTTGTCTGGCTGTTCTCCCCTTCACAACTCCATTGCAACCAGTAAGCCTCAGGTCTCTCAAAGATCTTGCAGGTCTGGGCTTTCCCCAGCCAGGACTGTGCATGCATGTGGTGGCTGGAGGTTATCAGGCACCCCCAACCCACCTTTCACCAGGGAGGTTTGCGGTCCTGGCATTTTCTTGGGCTGCTGCACCACCAGCAGTACTACCAGGCCTCCCTACCCTAGCAGGATGCAGTTTTAGGTCATGCCCAGGCCCTGGGGTCTCCTCCTTCCCCATAGCCCCAGCCCATACCTCCAAGTTCATTCTGGCATGGGAGCTCAGCAGAGAGATGTTCTTCCCCTGCTGGCTGGTGATAAACTAAATTACTGCCTCCAGCTTTGAGAGTGGGGCATTAAACAGTTCTGAATGCAAATAAAAAAAGCAAATAGGTGCAAAGTGAGGAGGGTGGTACACGCTCCATCTGCACATGGAGCCTGGCGAACCCCAGCAGTGGGAGGTTCACCTTCAGGAACACCAGCTTCTCCACCAAACCAGGATCCAAGGAGGTGCGATGGGGTGTCACAACATCACCAGCAATGCCGAACACCTTCTCGCTTGGAACACTGGTCAGTGGACAGGACAGATGTTCTCAGGCAACCGTGGCCAAATCCTGCCATACCTGATTGCAGGTTGCCCAATAAGCCAAGGGGTCGCAGTGCAGGGGCTCCACGTCCTCAGTGAGAAAGGTAGTCACCAAGGCTTCTGTGCTACCTGCCGGATGGTGGGGTCTGGTGCCTCTGGACCCCAATATTGAAGTCATGACCTTGGCCCAAATTGGCAGTAGCTGTGGTAGAGGAGACTGGCTGCTGCTGGGAGTGCTGGCACAGGAAAGTGGATCCCCCTCTTCCACGTCCCTCCGCCTCCCTGACTCTGTTGACCAGCACCTGTGTCCAATGATTGAGGGTTTTGATGCTGGTGGTGCTCCCCTTCACCCTCGGGTCACAGATGCATGTAGACCATACTGGACTGCAACAGATCCAGCTGTTTCCTGATGCCCTCCTTCAGCCACCTCACCAGTGCCTGCATGTCTGGTGACAATGGCTTCCCCCAGCCAGGAACATTGATACCCCGGGACTTCTCCATTTGGTTCTCAGGTTCCCTCACTATGGGGATCACCTGGCTAAGAAGGGCATCGCCAGCACTGAGACTGAAGAGGAACAAGGGCAAGGGGGTGTTGCCTCCTGAGATGCAGCAGCATTGCCCTGGTGGTGAAGTGTTTCACCTCCTTGCCCCATTTGATCTACTTTCAGCAGTGCTGGCAGGTAGCATACTTCAGATCATCTGCCACCTCAAAATGATCCCACACTACACTACCCACCCACTCCTGCCTTATCTCCCTCCTCACCAGGCAGAGGCACAACAACAGGAGGAGCTGAGCCACCTGCCCCCACAACCTCCTCCAAAGTGCCTTCCATAAGTGCCTTCCAATGCCTGTAGGGTAACTTTGAGGTGTGTGGAGAACAAACTCAGATTCCCCCTCCTTCCCCAGAATTTTCTTGGCTATGGCATTCAGCTCCTCTGCTTCCAGATCCAGCTCCTCCTCTGGCACTGGAAGGCTCACGCTGGGAACTCAAATTGGGGTGAAGACTCATGCTGGTGCTGGTGGTTATTACTGGTGTTAGTGGAGGTGGTGCAGGTGCAGACACTGCTCCCTCCTCCTTGCTCCCACTAGCAGAAGAAGACCCATTGCTACCAGGAAGGAGGGTGCATCTTTGTCTGGTGGTGGGAGCCTTGCAGCTCTCCATCTGCCCCCTCTCCCTCCCCTGCCAGAAGACCTGGCACCTGCCTTTCCAGCATGTTTCATAATGTTTGGTGTGCTGCACAATGTGTGTGTGTCTGTAATATATGTTGTGTTTTCCTGCACAGTGATGACACACTAACAGGGAAAACACGGAAGAAGAGAGACTAGCTACCAAGAAACTAGATAGCAAGCCAGAGCCTTTCAAATGCTGCTGGTCCAAAAGAAACACAGCTCACAAAAGGCACAGATCACTTCACAGACAGCCTTAGATGCTGTTTCTATGTATCTCCCCCAGAGCACTGTAATTGGAAGGGAACTCAGGCAAAGATCACAGACACTGGCCAGCTACAGATGTTAATATCAGAGAAGTCTTTCCCCCCCACCCTTCCCTCTCCCTCATTTCAGTTTCTGTTTCCTGCAAGCCTGCCTTCCAAATCTCAAAATCTTTCCAAATCAATTCAGACCTTTTAATTGGTCTCCTGATTTGATTCAGATTTGGAGATTCGGCTGCTGAATCAGGCTGAATCTCCCGTGAATCGAACTGGCTACCGAAGCTTCGCACAGTCCTATTGGCTAACTCAGGGGTAGAGGATTGATCAGAGTGGAACAGTGTTTCTGTGTAGGGAAGGAGGATGCAGGGAAATGGAAACAAAGAATCCTCAAGTCCAACATCAGTTCCTAAAGACACACTTCTGAGCTGCTGCACTTTGAATTTGGTTCAATGTACAGGTCAAAAAGGGTAACACTAATGAAAGGAGTGGGATACAGTTTCCAAGGAGGGACATTTGAGCTTACATTCATGTTGAACCATGCAGAACGTAAAATTGAGATGTTCATAGATGGACACAAGCAGCTAAAACAAGGTCTGAACTATCTGAAAAGTGTTAAAACAAGATCTGAAGCAGCAGCTGAAAACTTCACCAAAGGAAAAAAGGCAGCACCTGCAGTTTCCCCTGAAAGACCTGAGAGATGACTTACAGAGAAAAGTGACATTTCTGAGAATCCAGGTTGTGAAAGTTAAGGGAAATGGCTCAAGTAAATAATGATCCAGTGAAAAAGTGGCCATAAATAGAAAGACTGTTATAAACATAAGGCTGAACCACACAGAACAGTAAATGTGCCTAGTGAAATCCCCTCCTTAGTTTGGAATATGGGAGAGAACACCAAGGTGAAAGGTCAGAGCATGAAAGTACCAGGATCAGCATCATCATTTTTGGTTAGGTCATGGTCATTAATAGTGATGGACATGTGGCTATTGGATGCATGTTATACTCTTTGAAACAGACACAGTTGTTCAAACATGATGCTCATAAAATCAGAAGTGTTAAAAAGACTTGGAAATATGGGATTCCAAATCACACAACTGAACTGGTCTTAAATCGAAACTGTGATTGGGGAAACACTCCTTCATCCAGAAACTGGAAAAATTAAGCTAGAAATCAAGCAAGAATTCTTGACAGGCAAGACTGTGGATGAGTAGCTGTGTAATAAATGCCAAGAAAATATTTTATAAACTGATTTGGTCAGGGAAGATCCTGCCTTGAGCAGGGGTCTGGACTAGATAATTTTGTAACGTCCCTTCTAGCTCCACTTTCTTATGATCCTATGAATTTGCTTGTGGAAAGTCCCCTTATAGCAATGTGACTTAATCAAATGGTTTGCAGACAGTTGGTATGCAGGGGACATGTCCTACTACCAACAGTAGAAACTAATAGCACCTATATATTATAGCTTTCTGGCAGAGGAAAGGATTCTGCCTTGCCCAACCAGGGTAACAGCCTATTTTAGGGTAACTGTAAGGCAAGGACTGTAGGGCAAGGACTGTAACGGGCCTTGTGGGTCTACCACCCCCACTACCTCATGACCCCTGGTGTCCAACCAGCCTACCAGCTGTCTCCAGCCCCACATCACCTCCAGTCTCTTACCTGCCACCCCTTTGATTTTTTGTGTTTATTGAAGAAGCAGCCCCTGGGGCTGGGAGTAGCTTCTCTGGTCTCTTTGCCTGCCAGCTCTCCCTTGCTGCTAGGTTTACACTCATACTAGGGGATCTGTGCTTCCTTGGGGGTACTTATGTTGGCTTAGAAACAGTATATAAAGGCCTGTTTTTGGGGAATTGGCTTATAGGTATAGATATATGCATTATAAGGGGTCAAGATGGGCAGCAGGGGTTAAATGGATTTCTAAAGAGCTTGGGAGACACACAGACAGCTTCCCATGGCCCTGGAAGTAGATGGGTTGTCTAGCACAACAAGGCCAACAAAGACACATAGTCTAGGAAACAGCCTGGGAACCAAAGAAGTATGTACCATACTGTCCCATAACACAAGATAAGTGACACCAGCAACAAGGCCTCAGAGAGCAAGGGGGCCTAAGTCCCGGTTTGGGGGGAACAGACCAAATTAGGAGAAGGCCCGGAAGGCTACATAGACGTGTGACCACAGAGAGACAACCAACCGGAAATAGCCATGAATTAAGTCATCAGGAGTCATCAAGGGGGAAGGAGAATACAAAAGCAGAGACTTGAGATTAACAAAGGGTCCCTCCCTTTGTCCCATCCCTCCCTCTCTCTCCTCCTCTTCCTTGAGAGGGGTCCCCATCCCCATCCCTGTCCCCCAGGAAGAGTCCTTGAGGCCACCATGGACCAAATGCATACCAGTAGCCCATCTCATGCACCCCACTGGAGTGGGGCTGTGGGCCTCAGTATCCCACCTCCAGACTGCTGACACCCAAGAGAGAGAGACTCAGAGCAAAGTCTGCATCCTGACCAGAGTGGAGTCTGCATCCTGACCAGATATACTTTGACTGATGACAGATTGGTAGATATAGAATTGTTTGATTGTTTGTATTGTTACTTTGTTGTTCTTACTCTGTATCAATAAATTTGCCTATTATCGACTGGCAGGTATTGTGGTCAGTCTGAAGGTTGTGCTCCCCCAGAACAAAGTTATAGGTGCTGAGTCCAAATCCAGTATCAACACTTACTCTTTAAAACAGTACCCCCTCTGGCCTCCAAACACCTGTCAGGGCTTCAGCCATTCCAGCCTTGGCCCCCTTTTTCTCTAGCCAAGCCTTCAGCCCTGGTCCACTGTCTGAGACCTCACCTTCCAGGCCTCAGCCTGGACTTGGTTGCAGACACTCCTGGGCTCCAGTTTCACTATCCCAGCATCAGCCTTCTCAGCTTAGGTCTATTTCCAGTCCCTGATAATGAGGAGTGCTTCCCAGGCCCTCCACCCATGGTCTCTTCCACCCCTGTAGCCATCCCCTGGTCCTTTGGGGAAACTCAAACAAAACAGCAACCTAACCATCCCTAATTCAAATGCAAACCCCTCTGGGACTCTAGTCCTCAAGCCCAACAACTTAAGCTGGCTTGTTTCCATTCCTCCAAGTACCTCTCCTAACGTTACTTTGATTTACCATTTATCAAATCAAAAGCAAGACCCTATTAAGGAGGATAAGGCAAAATGCTATGTCTATTGATTACATGAATTAGACATAGAGGTTTGGACACACCACTCATACAGACACACACAAATCATCCTACACATCGTTATACTCAGACATACACAAACACAAAAAAAAATTCCATTCAGATATTATAGTTACCAGCAGCAGTTGCTCAATAGGAGTACTGGGTGGCCAGCCCAGGCCTATTGAGAGAAGATGCAGATAGCAGGCTGGAGCGGAGTGAACAGACACATCTGTGCTCTAGAGAAAGCAGCAGTTGAGAGACACTCACCCACTTGGTATATTCCAGAGGCCTCTTTTATGGGGATTGGCATCCTTTGTTTTACACTTTGGGGTTTTCCATACTCAATTTCTATTTTTGCAGTTGTTTCTCATCCATCTTCTGCTTGTCTCAGCCGAAGGTCAGTTTGGTCGTAAAAATTGGTATCTCCGCCTTGGAGTGTCTTTGCTACCTATCTGGTAGGATGTGTACATTCCTCCTCCTCCTCGTTATCTCCTTTGTCCCCTAGGCCTCAAAGGGAATCTTCAGCCATCTATTAATTAGTTTACTGACTGGTAACTTACACATTTGACGCCTTGTTGCTTACAAACACAGTTAAATCTTCATTTCCTGTCTCTATGCCATTCTGTCACCATTCACCCTTTTGCATACACTCATACATAAAGGGCATGCAAAGTTCATTCACTTATGTTAAGCAAAAGAATACAAAATGGAGTTTTCAAGTTACTTACAGGACAAGACTAACATGGTTAGGGTTCACTACTATTACATTCTATGTTAACATCAGCTACATTAGTTTAGTTCAAGCTACATGTCCTCCCTTTGACCCTTCAAATGATAGTGAAGAATAGGTCACATTTTATATTTGTTGAAAGGTCAGGTACTTAATTTCTGATTGAAGGGTCTGGAGTTTTGGATATAATGATTTCATTTGACACCACATATAACACCTTGCAAACAACATTATTCCAAGCAATATAAACAATACAATTACAGGGTGTAACAGAACATTCAAGATTGCTGTTCCAGATGGGGCCCAGCCTGTGAAAATATCATACCAATGGTGTATCATCATTTGTATTTTCATGTTGTACTAGTAAAATAGCTAATTTGTTAATTTTTTTGGTAACCAATAATTTAAGATAGTCTAATTGATTCCTAAAGAGAAATGGAAATTAATTAAAGTATTCCATCTCCAGGGATGATTTTCTTTTAAGATGCTTGCACAATTCAAAATGCTCAAAAGAAAAGTAATAAAAACATAACAATATGCTAATAAAGCTTAACAAAGAAAAAAAATAAGCAAAGCTAAGTCAAAATATTATGACACACAAATATATTAAAAATAGAAAAACACAACAACAAATACAAATTAACACTTGTTCTTCTTCATCGGTGTTTAACTGCCATTGGTCTTTTAGTCCATTGGTGTCACTGGCATCCTGTGGCTTTTAAATAAATGTAATACATTAAATTTCATATGCCACTGAATAACTTTAAGTGAAACACATGTACGCATTTTGATTTTTTCCCCAATTATATTTCATATACCACTGTGCTAAGACGGTTAATGATACGCACCAGTCCAATTCACTTGGATACCAAAGTATGTTGGGTTTGGGGATTTTTTGGGGGGGGACGTTACCCAGCTATAAATACAATATTTGATCATCAATTTCCCATAAAATGGGTTGCCAATCTTTTCTTATAAAACAATGGGTTAATGCAGTTTCCATACACATCCTGGTATGTTGGTGTTATAAGTAGCATCTAAATACAAATGAGATTTCCTTTATAGTTTTACAACATTTTATCGGGTTGTTTACTAAATACGCACATATTACTTTTATTTTTAAATGCCATTTTGCTAAGCAAGTAAACTTTACAACTTAAAAATTTCATATGAATTGCTATTCTTTGTTTCAAAGATTAGAACAACTTCAACCGGATGGAAGTGTTCTGGTCTGGGATCCACAGACAGATTAAATTTTTAAAGAGAGAGTATTACCAATTATTTTTATCACATCTTTATGATATTCATATACATTTAAACTTTTGCCAGCTTAAAATAAACCAATCAATCAAACAAACAGAAACAACACAACAGGACAAACAACACAAAACAGATAGACAAAACAATTTTGCTGTGATGATAAAACCATGGCTTAGGTGAAGAAAATGCTGTTGATAGGAATGAGGCCTCGTAGTTTTTCAGTCACCTTTGCTACTAGATTGAATTTTACAGTGTAGCTTCTGCAAAAGAGAGAGAGAAAAGAAACCAAACACACAAACCTGGCAAGGAAAATTCCTTGCGGTAAAATATTATTCATATTTACACATTTACAATGCTGATGTGCAATTGTGAAGAGACCCCAGGGTTGGTGACTCTTTTCTTGCCTGCCAGGGGTAGGGGGTAGGACTAGATGGCCCACTAAGGTCCGACTCTGTGAATCTATCTATGAATCTAACAATGGACATATTATTACAATTCTCTGGGTGTTTTTCTTGTGTACATACACATATATTAAAAGTCAAGGATTATTTACATTTATTTTACTATTTTCAATAGTTCATTGCACCTTTTGGAAACTGGAATTAGGACCTTTACAAAACACAATCCATTGTTCCCATGGATATCAATTTCAAATTATACCAGAACCTTTGTGCCAAGGAAATACTAAAATATTATATTAGCAAAATTCAGTATTAAAAATCATTTTACCCTTCCTGCTATAGCTGCTGGAACTTCAGAGTATTTTGCCATACCAGGAGCTATACAGCTGTTACTGCATTTAAAGCTCTGAAGTTTATTGTCAGTGTTCAGGTCTTCTTGTTTTCCCTCAAAACAGACCAAACATTGGGGAACTATACATATTAAACATCTAAACTATCATTTTCTATCTTAAATTATCTACTATAAGGTATAATTCTATTTTAGCCTTTAATAAATATTTACACTGCCTTTATGGGGAAAATTTGATTCCTTATTCAAAACACATGAGTATATTCTGCCACATTTAACTCTTTCTGCCTGCACCTTGGGAAATGCTTTCATTTACTTGTTTTGATTAACCCTATTAATTACAGCAAGACTCTTAATAGCTGTTATCAAGTTTTCAGAAACACCTTTTTTGCCTTAACAAGTTGTTAACACTTTTCTCTCTAAAAGATTCACACTATTTCTGAAGAGTGAGGGGAGGTTAAAAAAAAAAAACAACACATTTCTCACCCCCTTTACCAGTGAGATTGCAGATATTTATTTCCAGCAGTTTTTCTGCCTTGCAGTACACACACAGAGCAAACATACAACACTGCTCATTCTTTGTTTTGCACAGACACCTCAACAATCTCTGCAGTACAGCCCACTTCTTAGGCTTTACTTCTGTTACAAACATTCACAGTTTCTTGCACAGAACTTAGTCTTTTCTGATACTGACTTCTTATTGCAACTATATTTTTCCCTGCTCTAAAGCAGTCATTTTTTAAATTACATTCTTACTCTTTCCTCCTACCTCCTCTAGCATTCAAACTCTGTTAATCTTCTATTCTCTCCTCTCTTTCTAAACACTTTCCACATCTCTCTCTATAACAGCTGCCTCACAACCTGCTTTCCTACTTTCCCCCTATCCTTTTTCTTTGGCCTTTACCAAGGGTTTTTCTGTTGGGGTATGTTCCCCCTAGCCTTTTCCAAATTAAGTGTAACCTACAAGGCGGTGAAAGCATCCATTAATTCCATGCAGGCTTGCAGATAGGCCTCACATTCATTGCACAGGTGCCCTACCAGCCTCCATGCCCAGTTGGACTACCCCAAGCATTCCTATCACCATCCCTGCACACCTCTGAAGTCCTCTCCAGGCTCTGCTCCTCTACCTTGCTTCCTATTTTTATGCAGCTAACTTATCTGGCTGACAAGCTAACCAGTCTCTCTGGAACCCACTCTCATGCAGCCCTTTCTGTCTCAGTTTCACAGTCAATAAACCTAATGCTTGCCTTGCAATGACCTGGTGCCTCATGGGCCTTTTACGGTATAAGCCCCAGTACAAGCTGCCTGCAAGGGGTTGGGTGATGGGTGTTGTCAGGGTTGCTTCCTCTCTCTTCCTAAAGTGGAGCTTGGCATCTCTGAGAGCCATTTTGAACCACTCTGGAGCTTAGGTGGGAGTCCGTCACCAAAGTGTGGGGCCCAGGTTGCTATTGCGTAGGTGTACACATGTGAGTTTAGCTGCTTAGGGACCCACGTAGTTTCAAATGGAGATGCAAAGTAGATGTAGGCATATGTGGAATTTTCAAGGTGCTGGCCAATTTGAACTGTTCCTGTGGACTTCTATCTCTAATTCCCACCTACAGTATTTCACAGTGTATAAATTGGGTTTTGAAACCCAAATTTGGTATATTAAAAATCAAACCTGATTTATACACCATGCCACTTAAAAAACTGCTGCCGACAAACCCCTGTGAGCAGCACTGGAGATGGGGTTGGAGATGGGCCCAGGCTCAGCGCTCAGCTGGGGATGTGACGCTCGCAGGGGATGAGGATGGGGACAGGGATGGGGCCAGAGCCAGGCTCAGTATTTGGCTGGCGCGGCACCATCCCCTCCGAGTGGTACTGGGCTCGCAGGGAGTGGGGCTGTGCTAGCCTAGCACCAAGCCTGGCCAGCCCTGTCTGCCTCCAGTGGTAAATTCCACGTAAGTGCCTTCTGAGACCAACTGAATTTGGCCCTATGTAAAAAGTTAAGAATTTGTCATCTGTAATTCGTTGTTTGTTTTAAATGTTCTTTCTGTTTTTTCTTTTCTTTTTTTTTTTTTTTCATTTCAGACTCCATCAGGACAATGGGCAAAGCTAAGACAGGGTATTGGCTAAGGCTGGGCTAAACTTTCCTGTTACCGGTGGCTTTAACAAGCAGCTTTTCTTGATGATACACGTTAAAAACAATTGAGTTCCTTCATGGAACAGATAGCTGAAACAAGAGGGACCTCCGCTCAACACAAAGCCACATGAAAAGCCAGAGCAGTAGTTAACTATGTAGGCACAGCAAGGAGGCGGGGAATTCCATTTCATTATGTAACCAGTTTAGATCTCAGGGATTTATTGAATTGGACTTTTATGTCTATGTGTATGAATGAGACACAGTGAGAAATACCAGACAAACAGAAACATCAAGGGAGCAGAAAGCCAAAGACAAATAGAGCAATAATAAGTACTGGAAAAGCTTAGACAGAACACTTAGGTTAACTTCTGATTGGAAAGGAGCTTGAAACGTTTATCAAAGAAACTTCCTCTTGCTGGTTGACTCCTACTGTGTTCCAGGAAATAGGGGTTTGTACTTTCTTTGTCAATAAACACTATTGCATCAGAGAAACACCTGAGTACAATTTAATTTTATCTCCTTCCTGAAATAACTGATAAACCCTCAAATCTTTGCTAGCTGCTCAGGTGATAAAGGGGTAACAGTTCTTTTCAAGATAAACAGCTATTGGCTTAGTAGGAAAGTCGCATATAGTGGGTTCCATACTTTCTCGCAGTCTGATAAACCTATTTGCTTTTTATCTAAATCCGTACCACAAGCCAGCATTTCTGATGTGCTAACTGCAATCACACAAGTTAGAAAATGGAGTTGCATCCTCTGGTAACAGGTCTGAATTTTACCGTTTTTGAATATGTCAAATATAATTGGTGGTGGGAAAGGCTCCTTGCTCTCTGAATTCTGGCTGGGCTGAAGCAAATAGGTGGAGCTTGCTTTCGCTATTATTACATAGCACCTGTTGATTAGCACGCAGGGCCATGTTTTGCACAAAAGAAGAACCCACTTCCTTTGACTTGTATTGAAAAAATAAGGTAGAGAAGGCATATTGTCTTAATCCTCTTTAATCCCAGTGACTGGCGGCATGGTTTTTAATAGCTTATCTTTTTGTTTTTAATTCTACTTTTTAGGCAGCTTGACTCCAAATACTGAAGCCCAGAAACCTTAGTTGCCTACCCTACACCTTGACAAAGGGCCCCTCTTATGCGACTGATGAATAACTAGCTTTGCTCCTGCACCTGCTGAAAGGAAGGTACTTTGCAAATGCAGGCTAAAACCACAATTCCAGCTCTGCTACCTTATTTTTATCTGATATTTGATTGAGGCACACCCATCCATAGTAGAAGTGCTCCAGGCCATAGCATGTTCACTAATTTGCAGCAAGTGCCAAGGTCATTGTCTGTGGGATTCAACTATACTCTTAGCAGCATAGACAATTAGGTTTAAGTGAATAGGATTCCTATTCATAGGTTTGCAATACTTTAAAAAATACATATTTAATGTCATTACTTGTATACAGAATTATAATAGGAAGATTTAATCCATCAAGAAAGTTCCTATCATGAATTACCACTACACTGTATCACACAATGGATGTTATGTTATGTACACCCAGCTGTCATACATTATTCAAGGTTTAATCCTGCAAAGTACTTAACAATTTAAGGTATCCTCCATTGACCTATAGAACCAAACCTTCTGGGCAAAACTTCTATCACAGTTAGTTAACAATTTTACTAAGGTTTGTGTGGTGTGGGTTAAATCTTGATTCTGTTGAAGCCAGTGGCAAAACTAACACTGACTAAAATGTAGCCAGAATTGCACCATGTGTGTGTTTCATACAACACTCTAGGCAGAGAGAACACTAGAGATGCTCACGTAAGCACATGATAATCAGTAGGTGCCACAGGGTTGCATATACAAGCATAGTTCTTCTCTCTTTGCAGAATTTGTGCAGTATAATCCCAAGTATAGCAGTATAGCATCTCAGACTTTTTCTGAAATACAAAATGTTTCTAGGACATGCATGTCATTTGTATGATGGCAGCCTATTTATGGTCACGAGAGGTGCCTCAGACACATAAGAGCACTATATAAAACACAATAAGAGTAAGATAGCTATTGGCAGAATTGTTCAGGGTAAATTCCCTTCTTACTTAGGTATGTGTTTTCATAATTTAGTCAGCAGTTATTCACCCAGCAGCAGACCTTTCCTGAGATGTGATACAGTGATAAGTTATTTGACTGCCATAGTATCTTAATTATAAAGCTGGAGTAAGGGGTTGCAGTGAATTTTCATTATTACTCTGAGCAGTTATACCGAACTCATTGTATTAATTTGTGTCAAGTATCGTTTGCTGTGTAGCATTTATAAAAATGACTCACAGAGTTGGCATACATGGAGTCATGTCTGTGTGTGTTGAAGTGTGTAGATAAAACTGTATTTTTGCATTTTGGGAATAGTATGTAAAATACTGCATAATCAAAAACAATCAGAGGGGCAGAGTTACCTTTGCCTTTGCTGTTTTCCCAGTTTCAGACTTTACCATGCAATATTATCAGTCTTTCCTGTGAGTTTTTGCCTAGAATGTCCTAATTTACTGGGAGGTCTTAAAGAAAAAAAGGGGTAGAATGAATAAAACTATAAAAAGAAGAAGCTTCGCTCTTCAGGATTTCTAAGTTTTGCTGGCCTGTGAGAGAGTCTAGAACGGTGATTTTTTTCAATCAGGGTGCCAACATGCCCTGGGGTGCCTTAGGATCCTTTCAAGGGTGTTGCAGGGTGCTATGCAATGTTAGCACTGTTAGGGGTACAAATATGATTGATAAAATGTGCCCAAAGATCTCAAATAGGAAGCCACAGGGTTAAAAACATTCTGACCTGTTACGATCTTTCTAAGTTCTTCGCATCAGAACATTTGCTCTCTTCTTTTTCTGTAGTCAAAAGATGAGTGCAAATTAAGAATTGGCTTTTTCTGTGAGATGTCTTGAGTCTAATGAAGGGTTTCTTGAGTCTGTCAAGGAGGGCCTTGAGTCTAAAAAGGTTGAGAACCACTGTTCTAGAAGCACCACGTTTTGCCAGGCATTTCACTAACACCCTGCTAAAAGCACCTGAGTATGGCAAGGATTTCTTCCTCTACAATGAGGTGTGAAAAATGCTCTCCCCAGCAGAAGAGCTCCCCAGGTGCTTCCAGGGCACATCTTCCTTCAGCTCACCTTCTAGACTGTATACCCCTTTGCTCCTTAAAAGATATGCAACTTCTCAAGGCAACACCCTTAGATTCTGCAATTCTGCAACACCCTTAGAGCTCAATTCTGCAACACCCTTAGAGCTCATACCTGCACTTCTTCACACTTTAAAAATGGTCCAGGAGCCCCTCCCTCTTATGCTTCTTAGAATGCAGATAAGCTGGGACCAACCTGGGTGTAAGAGACAATTGAGCAAAACACTATTCCCAGGTTTTTGTATTACTTGCATCACGGTTGCACCTAAAGATCAGAGCCCCTGGGAAATGTAGGAAGTACTGTAGGAACATAAAGATCAGTCCAGCTCTCCAAAGGAGCAAAAAGATCCTTTTTATTGTCCAGGGTCATACTACGCAGCCTTAAAAGTATCTTTACAGAGTGGAGGGAGGTAGTTAGTGTGTTATTCTGAAATCAGGCAGAAGGCAGGGCAGGGTAGTACCTTATACACCTGCCGGACTTCTGCTCCTACTGCAGACTTGATGCATCACATGTATCAGCGTCCCCACGCTTCAAAATGGCAGTGGGAGTGCTTTAACTAAAGCTCATCCAACAAGCTTAAGTTAAAGCTCCCCTGCTGGTATTTTGAAGCACGGGACAATGAATACATGTAACTCTGCCAGCACTTTAATGAACAGTAAAGCAGCCCTCCACCCTGGACATGTATAAAGATGCCCTTAGAGACTAACTGGTTCAGAGATGCACAAACTTTTCTAGATCACAGCTTGCTTTGTCAGATGCTCTGAATGGACTTGCAGAAAGTCTTCTGCCTGATTTTCTTTCTATGCAGGCTGCTGTCAGATACCAGTAAGGATGTGACTTAAAAAAAAGCGATAGAATCCCAGTTATTTGGGAGATGGAAGCTTTCTGCAAATTTTAGAGCAACTGACAAAGCAAGCTGTTGCCTACAGAAGCTTATGCCTCTCTGACTCAGTCTCTATGGCAGTGAGTTTTAACCTCCTTAGATTCAGCGTACCCCCATTTAAATTCAGCGTACTGCTCACAGAATATCAGCTCTTAGTTTTCACTTATATTTGGACTGAGAAAAAAATTATAATAGAGTAATTTTTCTGTTCCAAAGAACTCAGAAAGAACACAATAGACCAGAATGTTTATGACACTGGATTTCTATTTTAAATTTCTTATCTTGTGAATCATGTGTAGGTGTTTGCAAAGCTAACATTGCATGGGACTCTGCAGCACCTTTATAGGGTCTTGTGGTTTAGTTTATGGTTTGGCAGCTGTTGAGCCTTCCAGATCACAGTATATGCATGTGAGGTCACCCAGACCCTTGATGCATATACCTAGGCAGGAGTTTTGGAGCAGCGGAGGCTGCCCAGACCTTCCATCCCTCCTTTAGGTCACTAAGACAGAGTCCAAAGGCCAGAATGAGACCAGACATTTGGTGCTTCCCTGGCTGTATTTGTATAAGCATCCACAAATTGACCCCAGGTCTCCCATGTGGCCGACAAGGAGTCTACCACTGAACCACAGGGGACTCCAGTCTTGTGGTACCCTGGTATGAATATACAAAGAATGAAATCTAGGCTCCATCCCTGTCCAGGGTACTTTTGCCAGGGACTTAAAAAACCCAGGATTTCACCTATAAATATACTACCCTGAGGTAGTACATTGCCACCTATGGCAGCATTCTTGTTTCAAATTTGTTTTAATGATGAAATGATGAAGGATTATATTAATGAGTAGTGGTTTCAACACATTCATATTGTTCAGTACCCATTCCTGGATGTAAGGAGCAGGTCTACATGGAGCCTGGCCAGCTAAGGATGTGCCCCAAGACAATTTTGGTTTTAAAGTGTGTGGCACAGTTGCTGAGGCTGGCATACTTTTGCTGTGTTTCAAATGAAACCCAAAGGTGGCAAAGATATCCAGATTTTAGAAGGGACTCAGGGCAAACACAGTCAAACAAACGTATTTTCCTCTCTGTATTGTATAAAAAAGTTACAAAGATATCCTTTATCCTATAAAAAAATTACTGTCCATAGTAATACCTCCATCACAGCTGTTGTGGGGCAGGGCAGCCCCTGGGGCTCTCACGCTTTGGAGCCAGCTGTAGGTCCCCGTACACCTGGGCAGTGGGTGGGTGTCTGGCAGCACAACACAGGGGAGGGTGCCAAGCACAGCCAGGAGGGGAGGAGGCAAAGCTGTGACGGAGGTATAATTATGAACGACTGTCACAACTGTACGTGAATACACAGTGTGCATGTTGTGTAGTAGTAGGAGGAGGCTGGGACAGCTGGTCTTACCCAGTCTGTGGGCATCCAGGAAAGTAGCTCAAGAATTTCAGTGTCCTTGAAGAAGCCTCCAAGGTGGTCATTTGTGGAGGAGGACGCGTTAACACTTCTTTGGTGGGTTTTATTATTATTATTTTTTCCAAGTTCTGTTCTTGTAGGGGAAGAGAAGGGGGGCATGCACCAGAGCCCCTGGCATAACTCTTCCTCCTCTCCTCTCACAATCTCCATCCTTGGAGGTTTTTAAGACCCAGGCAGATAGTCTTGGCTGGGCACTGGGATGACCTGGTTGGGGTGGTCCTGCTTTGAGCATGGGGGTGGACTAGATGACCTCCTGCAGCCCCTTCCAGCCCTAATTTTCTTTGATTCTGTGATCTTCCCCCTCTCCCCTCCTATTCACTGCTGCCCCTTCATCGCGGCAGAGGCGGGAGGGGCCCCTGGCTGCCAGAACATGGTGGGGCTCTGGACGCCTGAATCACATCCCTCTTGGGGCCTGGGAGCTCCCCGCCTAGACCCCCTTCTAGGGTGGCCATCGTAGAGGACAGTCCGGGTGCCCTCTGTCCTTGACTGATACGAAGCGGGACGTCTTTATGTCCTCTATTTTTCTCTTGAAGACCTAAAGGCGCCGGGTTTCGTACCAACAGAGGAGAGTAGCAGAAACCCGGAATCCCCCCTACGATGGCCACCCTACTCTCCCTCGTCCCCCCAGCCACCGAGCGCAGGGGCCGCAAGGGGGGGGGGGCGAGTGCCTTCCCTGCTCCCCCCCCCAGGGCCGTATTGTCCCGACTATAACTCGCGGGAGCAGTGCGGCAAACTGCCTAAGCGCCGAGCCCCAATCACGTGGCGGCGGTCGGGGCGGTCAGTCCGCGCCCGCAGGCGCTGAGCTGGAACGAAAGGCCGGGGGAGGCTGCCAGCTACTCCGGCCGGGGGATTCGCGGGGCTTTCTCGGCCTGCCCGGGGCCAGGCACGTGGGTGGTGGGCGCTGTGTGCCGGCCCGCCCCAAGCAGGAGGAGCGGCTCCGCACGCTGCCCGCCGCCAGCTCACCCGCACGGCCGAGCCGGTAAGCGCGCTGTGCCCGCACGTGGGCAGGCCGGGCAAGGAGCAGGCTCGGGGCGGGGGAGGCACCTGCGGCTGCCCCAGGGCTGGCGCCGGGCCGCTCGCGGGCGCTTTGCTGAGAGCAGGGGGGGAAGAGCCGGGCTGAGGGGCGCAGTGTCCGGGGCTGGTGCTGGAGCGGCTTCCCCGGATCAAATCAGGTTTGGGAGCAGCGGTGCAGGGACAGCCCGGGAGGCTGCTGGACCCCGCAGGCGGAGGCAGGTGAGAGCCCCCCCCGCCGGATGCGCAGCGCTTTGCCCGCTGCAGCTGCCGCTGCTGCCTCCTGGCCAGGTGGCCCCCACCACCCTGACCTGGTCCCCGGGTTCCCAAACCGGCCGGGCAGAGCTGGAAGCAGCAGATGGAGATCCGGGAGCGCACAAGGGCCAGAGCATCCTCAGTGCCACTCTGCGTACCCCACAGCGCCAGACCTGCCCTGTCCCAGAGGGAGCAGCCCAGGCAGCCCCAGGAAGAGCTCCAGGAGCTGGCCATGGGCAGTGTCTGCAGCCACACCGGTGACATCCTTTAGAGGGGTTATCCTTTTTTCCCCTTTTTATCAGTTGTTTAGGGTTTTTAAACAAGGATAAATAGATGTTGCAAGAGGGTTCATCCTTACCTATCCCAGTAAATATTTGGGAATGGCCATTTTTCTCTTTGTTCTCTTTTTTTTTCTGGTTTTCTTTCAAAACCAGAGAAAAACATAGGCCTGGTGAGTGATGTTGCTCTTGTAAACTCCCCCTCTTTAGCTGCAGGGGTGTAGGCTGGGTAGGTGCTGTAACCCTTGCTGCTTATGGAATTTTCAGTTTGAGATCCCACATTCCCCCCAATCAGCAGCCAGTGACATCGTCATGCCTCATCGACTGTCCAAACAGCCTTCAAAGGTGCTCTTTTACAGATTACACCCCCCTTTGGCTTTAGCTGAAAAATAAATGGTTTAAGAGACAGAGAGGGAGTCACAGTCTTATTGAGAATGTGACTGAAATCAGAGTTTTCTAAATGACAGCAGCCTCACCTTCAGCTCATGAGAAGCAAGCCTTCACTAGACTCTCCTAAGCTTGAGAGAGTGCTGTGGTTCACAGCCTGGTTGGTTTGCTTGTGGGTCTTGCTTGTTGTAAGTCAGCTGTCTCTTCTTCTTCCAAGGAGAAGCACGCACACGGAATGGCTGCTGCTGCCTTGCTGCTTGCCAACCTCACCAACAGCAGTGACAGCGGCTGCAACGTGCATCACCACCGCTACACAGCAAAGGTGATTTTTTCATGCTTTTACATAATCCTGCTGGTCTTTGGCTCCTGTGGGAACATCCTTGCCCTTTGTGTCACCTTTCAGCGAGGGAAGAAGAAAATCAACTCTACTGACCTCTACCTGATCAACCTGGCTCTGTCCGATGCCCTCTTCACACTTGCACTGCCAGGAAGGATTGCCTACTATCTCCTGGAATTCAATTGGCCCTTTGGGGACTTGTTTTGCCGGGTGACAGCTTTCATCTTCTACATGAACACCTACGTGGGCATCTACTTCATGACCTGCGTGAGTGTGGACCGCTACATTGCAGTGGTCCGTAGCCGGTGCCTGGGCAAGTTCAGAAGGGTCAGCCGTGTAAAATATATCTGTGGGGTGGTTTGGTTGCTAGTATTCCTCCAGACAATGCCACTGCTCATGCGGCCCATGACAAAGGTGATGGGAGACAAGCTGACCTGCATGGAGTACTTCAACTTTGAAGAGATTCCCAAACTCCCCATCATCCTCCTGGGAGCTTGCATGGTGGGGTTCCTCTTACCTGTCGGAATTATATTGGTTTGCTACGTGCGGATCAACCTCAAATTGTGCAGAGCAGCCAAAGAAAACCCTCTGACTGACAAGAATGGGCACCACCGAAAGGCTGTCACAGTTATCGTGGTGGTGCTCCTCGCTGTAGTGATGTGTTTTAGCCCTTATCATGTAAATATCATTCAGTTCATGATCAGGAAGATCTTGTACCAGCCATCCTGCTTGGAGCAGAAAGCTTTCAAGATGTCTTTACAAGTCACAGTGGCTATGATGAACATGAACTGTTGCATTGATCCGATCATTTATTTCTTTGCATTTAGAGGCTATAAGAGGAGGCTCCTCAGGATCTTTAAAAACAGTGGCTCCACTCTCTCCTCTTCCACTGCCAAGACACCTTCAGAAAGCAACAGCAACAGCCACAACCAAGGAGCTTGCTCTTTGTCAGTTTAGCTAGCTCTTTGTCAGTTTGCCTTCATCTGCTTAGAGCTTTAACTTAAAATTACCCCTAACTGCACTGGTGTGACTCCATGCATAGTAGCAGAAGTTGGAACGCAAGTGCAGGCAAGAAGTTTGCATTTTTACCATTCTTCCTGTGCAGCGCAGCATGACCCTGGAGTAATATCACTAGCAGCTTTTCTATTCTTTTACTGGCTGCAGTGGTGGTGACCCAGGGGCAGTGCCATGGTGGGAAGTTTTAAGAAAAAACAGGGAATAGATACAGCTTTAGGCCAAGATATATATTTCACTTATTACATATTGTGGCTGTGTATAACTAACTATATATAGTCACAAGGTTTAATGATTCCTGAAACCAGTTCTAACACACTGACAGATGTGTGTTGTATGCTGAAGATGCAGTGCTTCTGCTAGATACAGGGCATCACACAAAATTCAGCAAAAAACAAAGGCACAGGAGGTACTCAAAACCCCTTGGAAATGTCCTGTGCTTTGCATATAATGCAGCTTTATCTTCTGGACATACTCAATATTTTGTTTGCTTCCTAAATAAAGGGAGTTGCCATGAGCTTTTAACCATTCAGGATTTAATTTGGTGTACTTGAACCTAGCAAAGAGTTGGAAACTGTTTTTGACCACCTTAAACTCTCCATTGGTATTTGACATGAAGCCAGCTTTCTCTGTTTCTTTCCTGTGACTGGAATTATACCAACATATACCGAGTGTCCACTGGTGACTAGGACTGGGTTAAAAGAGCAGCAGGAACAAAAGTCGGACCTCAGCTACCTAAGCTCAGCTTATCTACAGTAAATTTAAAAAATGAAAGTGACTCAAAGTTTCTGAAATTCTCCAGCAACCTGACATTGTGTTGTGGGAAAAGTACAAAAGAGAACTGTGAAGTCCGTCACAACAGTTCCTGTAATTAGTGATTGTAGTCTAATAACTGGCAAAGGTCTGAGACAGTAAAGAAGTTGGGGTATGAGGAGAACTACATGTTTTCATTTTGCTAGTAAGCTTAAGAGTTTGCCCTTTATTTTAGGGGAAAGTGCACAGTAGATTTTCAAATTATGACTATTTTAACTAAATGTAAAGGCTTTTAGAAAGCAATCTCTGCCCTTCTTCAAATGGGTCAGGAGCAGTTGCATTGCCTTAACTATACCGGGTAGGACCATATGTAAGACTGAAAAACCTAGGTTTTATAAACTATTTAAGATTACTCATTTATTAGAAATAGGAGATTTACCTACTAATAGCTAACTTTCTGGAAAGCTATTGTAAGCTCTGAATGTTTTTGTAAGTCAATGTCATGACAGTTGTACAAACTACACAAAGTTTGAGATGTTTATAGGTCACATGTGATGGCACTAGTCAGGCATAATAATTAGAAGTACAATATTAATACACATAATGAAGAGAGAGAGAGAGTCCTTGCCCTGGACAGAGGTTGGGACTCTCTCAGCTTCTGAAGACTAGATACTACTGTATGTTGTTTGCATTGCCCGTTTCTAACCTAACTTTGGATGACTGAGGTCTGTGAAGCTTGTTGGTAGACTTTATGACCAGTCTATCAAGAAACTGGAAGGAGAACATTACAATCTTTACTAAACTTCAGTAATTAAAAGAATGCACAGAACCAGCTGCTTTTCCAGGCTGTACATTAGAAGTAACACATTCTGTAGAGGAAATAAGTGAAATAGCCAAGTGGTCTAAGGTGCCAGACTCAAGAGCATGTTTTTCAAAGACAGACAAGGTTCTTTGGGTAAATCCAATATCTTTTATTAGACAAATTCAGATAGTTAGAAATGTTTTTCAAAGGTGGTGAATGGCCACTCTAGATATACCTTGTTCGTATGCTCTTCCTCTAAAGCATCCACTCCTGCCATTGCTGGAGACAGGATACTAGTCAAAATGGACCATTGGTCTGACCCAGAATGGAATTGCATATGTTCTTAAATTAGTTTGGAAATCCACTCATGAATTTGGACAGAGGAAAGAATATAAAAACAATGTAGGCATATTTTTTCCTCACACTGGTAGGAGCTTGAGATGAATAAATGTACTTTTAAAAAGTCTGTGAAACCTTTTCCATGCTTTTCTTTGTGGACAAAAACATGTTTTCCTAACAGAAACCTTACTAGGCTTTATTCTGTATTAATTTTTTTTCTTCAAATAATAAAACATGTCTTGTGAATTGCAAATTTTTTTTGTACATAACAAAGCTTCCACTTGTTCCTAAACTGACTACGGATGTCACAAAAGCTCCATTTTCCCTGTACTGCTTGTGTTCCATGCCCTCCTTCAAATGCACTTCTTTCACCAAACTTACTTAAGTGTCTAAGGGTGAGTAACTTATTTAAAAAAATTGTAATCTGCACATGATAGGATCAGGATCTAAGTGACCAACTGAACTGGCAGAGGCGATGACTACTCTTTGAGGGGCAGAACGCACTCAGTTCTCACTGAAGTCAAAGGTAGGCAACGGTCACAGCACCCTGCAGGATTGGACCCTCAGCTTGTAAGATCACTGAAGTAAGGACATAATTTTCTTTGCCTTTCGTGCCCTTCTGACTGAGCCAGATAGAGCCCTGGTTTGCAGCAAACACTTCTGAGTTTACAACGCACCTTCTTTCTTATATTAAAGCACAACGATCTAAGAATTTTCCAAACAGAAAAGCAGCTCACCCACAGTAGCTCAGATTTTAACAGAAGGAGAAAGTGATACAGCATATGATAGGCCTCTTACCATTACCACAACTAAGATCATAAACAAAGATCATGCAGCCCAACTTTTAACTGTAGACCCTTGACTCTTCCCCCTCCTTCAGGTTTTCCTTTGCCAACCCACCCTTTCCAGCACTTAAATGCTAGATAATTTGTGTCCAGGGAAAGGCAGGCTGGTGAGTAATGAAAGCCTACCATTACAAAAGGCACAAAAGTAAGGTTCTGAATTCCTTCTCCAGGGCTTCTTAATACTGGGGAGGAGTACATAAAAGGAAACGCTTGGCTCCTGGAGAAAGTGTAGATATTCTATTATATTCTATTCTGGTTCCTTTATCATCAAAAGGGCGTGTGAGAGTGCCTTCAAGAAGTAGATTAATATGGCTATCTGTTACTTGTGGTTTTTTTCTCTCTTTCTCATATCTTCCCCAAGGGTAAAAATGTATGTGAGCTGGCAACAAAAAAAAAAACAAACACACACAAAAAAAAGATTTTATCCATCAGCAGTTGCATGTCTCTGACCACCAACACTTTCTCTGCCAATAGCTGCACATAAAACTATCCCTGGGGTAGAATAAGTTTTGACAGAGGAATACAGCTTTTTTGATTTTCTTCACCACAGGAAGTTTTATCCTCTGGTGACCTGTAGCACATAAGTTTTTAGTTGTCTAATAACAGGGGGAAAGGACTTACTAGTAGCAATTTATATTCAAAGACCACTCAGTACATAAGATTTATTCAAAGTCCTTTTGTAGGCAACTTACTGGGTATATAGGCTATATTTTTCAAAGGCAATCAGCCAACTCTCTCTTCAAAAGCCTACCTCATAATTTCTAGTTGAAGTATATCAAAAACAATCAAATAAATTATAGCTCAAAAGTGCAAAATGCATACCACATTTTCCCATACAACATGGCTCCCAGTAAAACATTCACTTGGTTTTTGGAAAGCAAAATGTAGTCATGGTCAACTGTATGGCATAGAGTAAGTCCTGGGAACACAGCATGTCCAGAATGTGTGGAACCAAGATGTTCCTGGTGCAAGTTGCCTTATCCACGTTGATCCTGGAATGCCATATTCTTCCTGGGTATTCTGACCATGTCCAGACGAGCATGGCCGTGCAGTATGTGGCACCGCAGACCCACCTGCAGCACCACACACTGCACATTCAGGTGTTCCCCACACTGCAAGGTAGCAGTGCAGGTGGATTTGTTGACCCTGGGAGATCCTGGGGCCAAAAAAACCCATGTGAAACAAAAGTGGGGCAGCTCATGTGGAGGCAGTGCGTGCCACCCAAAACCAGAGCCTGGCTGGCTAGATCCAAACTCTGGCTGACAGCCAGGCTCTGAGCAGCAGGAGCGCTGCAACTGCAGCTCCCCAAGGCCTCCAGAACCCCAGGGGAGGCTGCTGGGGCCAGCACAGTTGCCAGCCCCAGCCTTGCCTATCCCACCTGGGGAAACCAGCTGTGGGCCAGAGAGCACATGGCACAGGTATTCCCCAAGGACAAGTAGCAGCAGCACAAGGTAAAACAAATCCTGTCACAAAAGTTAAGTCCCAAACCCTTGCAAAGACAATAGCGAAACTGTTCATTCTTTACTGTAAGGTTCTTCATAGAAGTTCCTGTAAATAAAGTATTGTTTTCACATTATAAGCCTCATTGAGATACTACCAGCAGCTCACTTGCTGCTTCAGGGACAAGCTACCAGGCTCAACTTGTCTGTTTCAACCCACGTTTTCTGTCACTGGCTTTCAAGTTTTTCTCCCACACACTTCGTCTGGTGCACAGCACCTGAGGACTCAGAAGATTTGTATGATGCTGGGGAAAGGACCGGAGGTGTTTGGGAATGATGAGATAATGGCAATGGCCAGGATGCTGTCAAAACTCATCAGCTCCATAGTCCTTTAGGCCTTTTGGAAGGCTACTGTCTCTGAATATACTTTGGAATTTAATACGAATCTATGAATCTTTGGAATTGAGCCACAACTGCACGGTTTTTACATATCCTTCATGTCAGGAGAATCCTGCCCATTGCTTGAATGACAAAGGCTGAAATGGTGAAAACTAGTTCATACACCTAAAACATTGCTATAGAACCTCGTGATAACAAACCTCCATGAGACTAGGAGAAAAGCTCATTGAAAGAGAGTATACTACAGTTAGTCAATGTGCTGTATCATAATAGTGAAAATAAGCTTGCTGTTGGGATTGCTAAAAGCAGGTATTTGTTATAAACAGGGCTTGCTAGAATGAGGTTGTACAGCATATAAATTGGATATGTAAGTTAAATCAGTTATTTTAAATGACACCTAAAAAGAGGTTTAAGGAGAGAAAGGTCATGTATTTTGGGGAATCTTGTTTACATGGATGTTGAATCTTCCAAGGGAACTTCAGAGGAAAGTCTTAGTTTCAGAGTCAAGTGCAGGAATTCTAATAATTTTTGCATTTTCTGGCAAGTCTTTTTTACAGTTGGAATGGGATAAGCTAGAAAGGAAGCACATGCATAGAATTTAGGAGAAATTATAGCTTTAATTTGCATTATAATTTATTTTAAGGCAACTTCATTAAGCTACTTTTTGTTTCAATGATCAATCTAAAAGGCCACAGACAACTATTTTATTAAACTTCTGTTAAGTAGGTTTATTTTCTTATTGTTTAACTGCCTCAGTCAATAGCTTTTGAACCATCATTTTTGTAACTGTAGTAGATGTAATTTGGGTAACAACAAAACCTAGAGGACCAACTGAATTTGGAAATCCATTTCCTGAACGCTTTGCAAACATTTAGTGCAAGATAGCTGGTGACCTAAAGAGCATACTGTAATGGATGAAGAGCTGCTATACATTTCAATAATACTACAAGTGACCTGGTCAGTGAGTAAAAGTTACTGTAGAGGTATGGCAGAAGGCAGCGCAGGGTGGCACCTTAAAGATTAACTCATTCAGAAAGGCATAAGCTTTCACAGGTAACAGCCTACTTCATCAAATGCTATGCATGGACTAAGTATGTTGGCTTATTAGTTTCTGAAATGAATATATTACCTAATTTAATAATGGGCTGTTGAAAGAACAAGAAGAAAAACAAACTTCCTAATAAACAGTGAGATGCACTGAAGGGGTAGTTACAAGATGATGACTAACTTCCAGGATCCGTCCAAAGCGACACAGCTACATGGCAAACAGGGAAATGGATCAAAGGACTATGAGAAATTAAAGAGCACTTCTCAGATGAAGAAGAGGAATACAGATCTAGAAGGGATCTCATAAGCCCCCTCAAGTCCAGTCTCTTGTATTATCAGGCAAGATGATGTCAATAGTCAGATCACCTATAACCCACCTGACCCAGAAGATGATTTTGTGGAGTGTCAGCAGCAGTTGTGTCCTTCCAGACCTGGAGATGGGTAAGCCTTAAGGGAAGGCATGCATGTAGACTGATTTATTATTTTTAGACTTGTCTTTTACATGCTTTGGTTCTAAATAAATAATATTTGGCTTTAAGAAGGCTGCTTGCTCACAACGTTACTCACTTTTCATAGACTTTTCACTAAGGAGACTGCAGAGTGAATCCTGGTTAGCACATGAGGACTGTAGCCTAAGATACAGTGGCCTGATTGAGGCATGGGAGAACAGGTGGGGTTGGAGATGCAGTTTAGATGGGTTGTGGCACAACCCATACGGAGGATGGGAAGGAAAAAAGAGAGGTGAAATGAGTTGCTGATGGCCAGTGGAAGAACCAGAAGGAGAAGTTTCTGGAGTCCCAGCCCAGTATCATGGCTACTAGACCAGTGGTTTTCAACTGTTGGACTACAGGAGTAGCACCAAGGGGGGCTGGCCAAAACCCCATGCAAAAGATTCTGTTTGTGCTCACTACTGGCACAGGGAACAACAGGGTACTTAACTCTGCTAAGAGCTGCACAAATGACTCTGCTGCTTCTTGTGCTGGAATGAGTGTGTGTGGGACAGCCTGGCACTCCGCACTTTTGCAAGGAGGGAACAGATCCCAAGGGACAGTGATGGGGTGGGGAAGGCTGCCAGATCATAAAAGGTTAAGAACCAGTGAGAACCAATACATGCTGCCCATGTATTTGGGCTCTGCTCCCCAGCTTGCTATATTTAGAAGTCTGAAAATATAAAAGTAGAATTTGACTAAAAATTCTCCAGCTGTAATTTTTTTTTTAAATTTAATTTGTATCCACGGCCATATTAGCCAAAACTAACGCCAAATGCAAGTATCCAGAACAATAAGTGGCTCTACTACTGGCAAACATCCTCCACCCGCACCCAGAGCTTCAGATGTTTCCAAAAACTTTGGCGGGCATCCTACTTGCAGGCCCAAGCCTGGAGGCTTGGGGTTCAGACGCCCCTGAGTTTTACCTGCCCTTAGCCATAAGACCCTTGGAACAAGCAAGGGAGGAGACTCCCATTTCCATAAAGTGGGCTTAAAGCTGCTGCACCTCGGCGGGTACTGAACCACACCAGAAGAGCAGTTCTCCCAGGTAGCGCTTCAGGAAAACTGCTTTCTTGGACACAGATACATGATATTTCCCCAGCCAGGTTAAGAAGCCACTACGCTTGTCCTGAGCCTTCAAATTAACTTAAAACACAGTAAAGAGTAGTCGGCAAACAAATTCTGAGACATGGTAAGCTTTTCTATACTTCATTCATGTGTTCCACGTAAGCGACTCATAAAATGCTTGATTTAATCGGTTTACACACTTGCAAAGCAGTTATCCTGTGGAAATCAGCATATTTCCTGCTACTCAGTTTGTCTTCCGAGTGCATTTACTAGAATTTTTTTCATCCCTTTTCTTATCAGTCCTCATCAGTAACTGAATCTCTGTTGCTTTTGTTCCACCTCTGACACTCCTCGGTGCACACACTTTGAATTACAATCAAGATTATAAAATCAGATATGGGATACTTCACAGGAACACACATGCAGACACTTATACTAGAGCAGCACAGAGATAACACCTGAAGAACAATGTGCAGAGTTTGCAAACTACAATACTATTATAAACAGATATTCACACGTGGATTAACAATTAAACTACTTCAAAATTAGAAACATACCAGTACTTGCAAATAATCTGTGTAACCACCTTAAGCATGGTCATTATGTTCATTTATAAAAACAGAAGCCTAATTTTTCAAGACTATATCCCTATGCTGTTTTGACTGAAGTAATGACATGTCTGAACTTCAGTCATATCTATAAAATCCATACTAGCAGAAGCATTTTATGATTTTAGTATTTGTACAGGTTTGAAATAATCTGTAGAGATGAATGAAGAGAAAGTTAAAGGTGGTATTTAAAACTTTTAAATGAATATTATCAGAATTAAAGCCCTAAAACTGTTACAGTAGCACCACCCTGTGGTCATATTTGCCCTTGTTAGCTCCTAAAGGGATACGACATCATAATTCTATAAATGGAAAATGCAATGTAAATTTTCTTGCAGCTTTTTTTTTGGGAGTGGCTAAGTAGTAATTTAGACTCATTAATTTACATTTCAGCACAGCAGTCTGGTAGGAAAAAAATATTCTTTTCCAAAACAAGAATACATATTGAGTATCAACTCAGAATATTTTAACAAACATGATCTTTATGAAACAGACTGAAAATAAATTATTTTAAAAAGAATCCTTGCCACAGACCAAGAAAATATGCATTTAAACTCATACTTAACTGTGAAATATGAAATATAATTGCTACAAAAACTGAGAAAGTGGATTCAGATACTAGAACTTTTCCCTATCAAATTTATAATTTTGCAACAATTTTTTAATTTTAAATGTTCTCCCCATTATACATCTTCAAAGCAAATGCATTAAGAAATTTTAAAAATTATTATTATTCATACAATTGGCATTATTGATTACAACCATTAGATCAAAGGATTTTCACATTAAGGTTAATATATATTTTTAAAATTTACATAAAGTTATATTGCAATTACATATGGACATTCCAAAACTAAACTCTTTTGTATCTGGGATATATCCTATTGCCAGTAAATTTTGTTTTAATATGAAGCAGCTTCCCCCCCCCCGCCAAATTAGGTTCCTGAATAAACACAGTTGCCCATGTTCCTCCATGTGAAATCTCATCCTTCCTTGGCTCCCATGGTCCTTTGGCTCCCTTCCCAACACTTTTTATCATTTTTAACTTGTGTCCCTCAGAAGATCCTACTCCACGGGCGGGCAAAGACTGGCCCGCAGGCCAGGTCAGGCCCGCGGCAGACTCCATTTCCCAGCAGCCCCTGAGACACTGTGGCCAGTTTCCATGGAGACCCCAGCAGCAGCAGCACAGTGACAGTGCAGGACTGGGGTTTCCATGGATGCCAGCCCCAGGAGCGCTGGCAGGGTGCACAGCTGGGTGGATGGGGAGCTGCTCTGAGGCCAGGATCTTGCAGCAGTGACAGTGCAGTTGAGCCAGGGCAGAGCTGCAATATGCTGCCCGCACACCCTGGGCAGAGGCATACAGGCAGTGGATCGTGGTTCTGCCCCGGGTCCAGACCATGCCGTCACCACTGAAAGATCCCAGCCCCCAAGCTGCTCCCTGTCCAGCTGCACACTCTGCCAGCTCTGCTGGGACTGGTCTCCATGGAAACCCTGGCCTTGCACTGTCATGGTGCTGCTGCTGCAGAGGTCTCCACGAAAACCAGCCACAGCAATGGGGGCAGGGGCTGCTAGGAAGTAGAGTCCAGCCACCAGCCGGATTGCCATTTTGCCCGTCCTACCCAGTCCTCTCCACGGAACTCTGCCCTTGCTCTTTTCTCTTCTCCATCATCTTGGTGGAAGCTCATCCACAAACCAATCTCTCTACTCCAGACCTGCTTCGTTCTGTTCCAGCTGAAATCTCCATCTCTCCATCGCTCTCTCGCATAGCTTGTGAAAGGTGACTGGCCATCATCTCACGTGCAATTTGTCTAAAATACAGAGCTTTCAAGTTGTCTTCGTGACCTTTTTTATCAATCCCAGTGAAACACCCTGCCTAGGTCCTCGCATCCAGACTACGTGATACTCTTAAGATATGGTCACATTTCTAAAAGGTCATGGGAAGACAAGCTCTTAACAGATCATGTTTGAATTACTGCACCATCTCTTTTGCTGGCCTTGACAAACCTTGCTCTATTTTTATCCCTCCAGATTGCTGATAGAAAATTTATCTTTCTTAGCCCATTACTTTGACCCTTGTTGCCACTCTCTTTGCATCCTTCCATTGGTTCCGTTCTCTACCACATCAAACATTGACTACTGTCAAGGCCCTTCTTGGCTTATCCATCCCTATTTTCTCTCATTTAGTACTGAGAGCTTAACTCCTGCCTTAGATCCTCCCCCCTGACACCAGCATCCATTGTCTAGTTTTTAAATAAGTATCTTCACACCTTCCAATCTACCCTCAGCCTTGGAAAGCGCTGGCTGTAAATGTCCCCAAAACTACCCCACTGCTCTCCTTCAAATCCGTCCTAAAACTTCCCTTTCCCTTGATACCTGCAAAACTCTTGACAATTGTTAGGTTATTGATATGATGAGATGAATCTTGTCAATACTGTCTCATCGTTTTCTTGGACTCCCCTGCTTAGCTCTATCCAATTGCTGTCTCTTGGCTTATACCTAAAGTATGGGCTCTTTGGAAGAGACTCTATTTTTGTCCTGTGAGTGCCCAGTGAAATGGGGTCTATAACTAGAGCTCTGAGCTACCACAGACATACAAACAAACAACATAATCTTTCTGAATCTAGTTAGTTTTGCACAAGTGAGGTTCAACTTTGACCTTCTGTTATTCGTATGTGAAGAACTTAATAAAGTGCTGGACTCATTTTCAACATCTAAGATATGTCTTCAAAATACTTCCAGAAACAGAAAACTAAATCCTAATACAAAGTAAACATGAAATGTTAAAGTGAAAAATAGACTCCAATACATGGCACTGTGTATCCGAGGATGTATAAAATATAGTCCAAGAGAAACCTCTCCTTGTAACAAAAGTGAAAACAAACCTAATAAAGAGAAGGTTTTTATTGCAGGAAAACCAAAACAAGAAAAGATTTCTATTCATTTATGAAGTAAGGTACAATTTAACAGAAATATGCATGTGGACAGTCACACAAAGAGATACAATCCTCCTAGCAATGTGCCAATTTGCTTCTCAGGATTTCAAAGTCTGGACACCTCTCATATAGTTTTATAAATATAGTGAACATACACATACACTAAAAGAAAGAGGAGTCTGGGAATATATATTTTTAATTTCCTTCCAACACACGCATTATAGCTACAATCAGGCTCTCCTGAGTGATATATAACATCATAATCACACATACAAGATGACTAAATATCTTAGCACTCCCAAAACATATTTTTTGTGATTTTCTTTTAAAATATATCTGCACATATTTTTCCATTAAATAATAATCTCCTTAAGGCATATTATAAACAGGCACTAAATATCACAAATATGTACACAAGCTAAATTTGACTGTGAATTTAATCATCTGAGAGGTAGTAATCTCCATCTCCTATGGTGTGAGAGGAAGACATTTTGACAAGTACATGAACTCCTGTATGAAGCCTCATCTTACTGCAATTTAACAGACATTTAAGGACCTTGGAAACTAGTATTTCACAATGCAGAGCTGTGTAACGGTCCCATGTAAAAGCCCTGTCCATTTCCCAAATACACTATTTCAAAAAAGTACCCTGCGAAATCATTCTGATTTCATTCTCTATTGTAAGAAAATGTTCTCAAGGTACTAGTGGAATCTGCCAGAGGGGTAATGACTTTAAATTCTCAAAGGTAAAATCCTGGGATGCCATTACCAGAGCCAATGAGAATTTTCCCACTGACTCCATTAGTTAGGAATTCACCCTTTAAGCTCTTCCTCATAGAAAATTATGTTGCATCTTGTTTGGGGAAAGGACAGACTTTCCCTTGCTTCCTCAAATACATTTGTATAGTGCAGTTAATATAGAAACTATATTATTTGAGACATTTCAAATTACACTGGACAAAATGCTTAGATATACTTTAAGGAATTACCCTGCATATACAGCCAGTTGGTCTATCACAGATGACTCAAAAGACATTTTTTAAGATCTGTTTTCTACAAGTCTTCCTTTACTACATGAGTCAGATTGGAACTTTCCTTAGCAGCAACTAAGACCCAAAAAGCTTTTTTATGGAAAGTTTTTAATTTTTTTTTTTTTATGGAAGACAGAGTATTTTGAGACAAGGAAGTTGGGTGAACTTCTGGCCCTGTTATGGTCCAAAGGGAGTTTTGATACATTGGCTTCACTAAGGTGCCAGGATTTCACAGCTGGAGTTTAAATATGTTTTGCAGAAAGTTTAATACAATGGGATTGTGACTTCTAGATATTACTGACTTATAAAACAGGAATGATTTTGATCACAGAACATTGATCTATAAATACTCTATAATGTCTTGGACTAAACTCTCGGTACAGGTTTTAAAATTCTTAATGTAAAAGCTACTTGAGTCTGCAAGCAGCTCCAGTGCAAGCAGGACAGTACTTCAAAGGGTCTCTCTCATATTTAACTTTGTAACATACACTGGTCAAGAGGTAAATACATCCCTTTCCTATTGACAGAATTTTGCTCACCCAGAATTATTTACTACCTTTTATAGCAAACTATTATGAAGTTACTTTGACAGTAACAGGAAGAATTTAGCTATTACTACCAAAATAAAATGCATTACTATCTACAACTTGTACAATACTTAATATATTTTTTTTTAATTAAGCTGCATGCCCCAAATTATTCCATCATTTAAAAACAGGTACCTCTTAAAGCTTGGGCCTCTCTTTGTGAGCCAGTCACTTCTCCAGGTTAACAGAGTCCAGAAATCTCCTTGGCATATACGGAAGAAATGCCAGTCATTGCCACATCAAACAAATTTTGCACTGAAAAACAGCTGTTGTCTCCACAGACCTGTGATTCCCAACCAGGGTACTGCTGCACCCTGGGTAGCCTTGAGAACCTTTTAAGGGTGCCAGCAGATGCCACACAATGATAGTACTGTTAGCTGTGCAAATATGATTCACAATATAAACCCAGAGATTTGAATAGTGTTACAAGCATTCCAACCCATTGTGGTCTTTTTTAATTCTTAGCAACTGAAAAATTGCTCTATTATTTTTCTGTAGTCAAAAAAATGAGGGAAAACTAAGAGCTGGCATTTTGCAAAGGATGCCTCAAGTCTAACACAGGGTGCCTTGAGTATAAAAATTTGGGACTCATTAGCATAGGCTGCCTTGTGCCAGCATGTTCACAGCCTCAAGAATGTTTTCCTCTCCACATTCTAAGCAATGGAAATTACAAAGAGAAAATACAATAGTTGCTATTGCAATAGGTTCAAATATGAACAAACCTGTTGTCATTCCTCTGGTCATTTTGCAGACACAGTCAGATTGCTGTTTTTTTAATGAAAATCTGAACTATCCACTGTTTTTCCCATTTGGTTCCCAACATATTCTTTTATCCTTCTGTTTTGCCCCTTGCTACTTCATTTTTCCCCTGATGCCACCTCCTATGTCCTCAATTTTGTGCATTATATATGAATGTTACATTTGACATACATATATGTAAAATACATGCTATATATGAATATATTATTCTTTAAGTATAAAATTCAGCTCACTTTTGGAAGTGCATGGTATCTCACAATAATTGGCTTGATTTCACAGGTGTTGAGCAAGCAGGTATTTCCACACTGTGAAACTTTCATACCTTTGAAAATTGGATCAAATATGGGGTCTTTAATATTTTAAACTCTAAAAGCAGATCCTGGATATCCTGACATTAGCATCCTGTTGGCTCCTGTGCCAAGTTCAGCTGATGCTTTCAGAGTAAGTTTTCAGCCCGTGTTGCTTTCAGCCAAGTGAGCACAGCCAGGGTAGTCCAGATCTGCGACAGCTGAAAACTAAGACTACATAGAAAGCAGAAAAATGTCTTTGTTTTTTTAAAAATATTTTCCTTCTAAAGAGATGTATATACCCTGCTCAAAAATTGAAGTTGTACATACCAGACTAATTGAATTGCATCCAGCTGTTACAATGCAAATCTGTTCAAATCTGTTCATGCCATCAGCTTTATATCCTTTTTATCACTTATGTCCTTTTTATTACTCCATTAACATATTTTTGTGCCTTCTGACCTGAGTAGTCATCTGCTAAATTTATAGTTGCTTAAATTTATGCTGATCACCTACTGTACAAGATCCACATAAAATTTCTGGTATCTTCCATGGATTACATAGGGAATAACAACTTTTATTTAAAAAGGATTTCAAGGAATAAAATATTACAAGCATTAATACATTTTATGAAGAATGATGTGATAATCCCATAACCTTCTGCTGAAATAATATCACCACCTTGGAAGATTTTCTCATTACTGACCAAAAAACCAAAATAATATTAAATATCAGAGATAAGAAATCAGTAAAAGAGGAGAACTGTAGTTTTTTTCTTGGAAGGCAAATCTATCTGTATGCAGCAGTTGTAGTCTCATTAGTTGCTTTTGCATTTCTTTGCAAATAGGAAAGATAACATATTTGAGTTACAAGAGAAAGACCATTTTTAAAGCAAATTTTGAAGATATCTGGTAATAAGTGGAGATCAAAATAATCTTTAAAAGGATAAACAAAATGGGAACGATTACTTTATTTAAGGGTTTGGGAACAGTCAGTGTCATTTGTTAATATTACTTTGAAGCATCATTTATGGAGACGTAGTTTCTCTCTCTTGACTTTCCCCCTTTCTTAGGAATGAACTTTCTGAGTCTATCCAGCAGGTGGCTTCAATCCTCCTTCAAATGGTAAATGCATCAACTTGAGAAATTCTTCATCAGTGCTGCAGTAGAAAGTTGGTAGCTACGTTAAGGTCATTATTTGAAGCCCTCAGAGCTTCTAAAGCATCTCCCCTGGAAAATCCCATTTCCATAAGCCGTGCTACCTACAAAAAAAATAATACAAAAATATTGTTCACTGGAGTTTTAGCCATATTTTTCCAATTACAATCATCACACAACACCAAGAATTGGGTTTATTAATGAACGGTGAGTAGAATGGCATACCTTTATTTAAATAATTAAGCACAAGTATACACTGTAATACTGTAACTGCTGCTATGAGACCACATGCTTGAATAAGCCTGAAAACATTACAGCAGGTGAGAGATTTTAGTTGCAATACTAACTGGCCTTCAAAATGTAACTATTTATTGAGGATACTACAGCTTTATTTTTTGGCAGATCAAAATTAGAAATATTTGTAGAAAAAGAGTTAAATAAAAAGGAAAGTTTTGTTATAACTGTAAAAGTATGGGATTGGAGAAAACTACTGAAAATAAAACTTAGGGCTCATGTACTGTTGATAAGAAATGGCATAAAATAGTGAGCAGACCAAGGAATTTTGCAGCAGACATCAGAGGGCGTCTTTACATGCGCTCCGGGATAGGGTGGGAAGCACTTTAATTACAGCAGCTCTCAGAGCCGCTCTAATTAAAGCACCCCCAGCATCATGTATATTCAGTGTCCCATGCTTCAAAATGGTGTCAGATGTGCTTTAATTAATGGTCGTTTGACGAGCTTTAGTTAAAGCACCGCCGCCATCATTTTGAAGTGCGGCGATGCTGAATACACATGATGTGGAGGCTGCTGGAGCATACCAATTAGTAGACTCAATTAATCCAGAATACTTGATTAATCGAGTCAGCTCTGATGCGTGTTAATTAGCAGGCATTGGAGCAGATGTCTGGCACATTATAGGTGCCCAGACTGCTTAATTGCATATGTATAATTTTTTCTAAAGGGTGCTTCCTCAGACATATTGCATGAAAGGGTTCTCTTCAGTTCCTTTTTTTCAAACATTCACATAATACAAATAATAAAAATACAGCAAAGGAAGGTACCTGAAAGCTAGCTCTAAAATAAAAGGGTAGTAAAATACTTAAACTAGTTGATTAACATTCATATACAGGATTCCAAGCATTAGCAAATTGTTATGTTTGATAGTGCAAGACCTTGAAAATAGCTACAGTTTGCAGGACAACCATGATTCCAGTAGTCAGAATGCACTTAAGCAGCATCTTTCACATGTTTTAATACATTTGTAAAAGCTAATTTTTGTCTCTGTGTCAGCTGTTCTTTATATATGCTGACTTTGTAATGCATTTAATCCTGGCATTATTGTATGCTATTATAAAAGATGTGCAATTCAACACCTAAAAGGATAAATCATACCCATTTCAGGTTGCAGTAAATTTGAAACCTCCATTTCTCGAATAGGTAGAAATATGTGAGAATGTTACTCATTTCTTTTGCAAGTTTTATTATTGCATTCACACTCAACAGCAAATTAAATATTTTGGACAAAAGTCACTTAGGTGCTGTGGAAGAAGACCCTTGGTATCTCCCACTTACTGGGAGTTAAAATCCAAAACCAGACATCATGACTCAAAAAGCCACAGTATAGGAAGAGTGTCTGTGAGATGATGCGAGTCATCCTCTATTGGTGCATTCTGCTGAAGCCTAGTCTAAGCTGCCCTTCCCCAAAGGAAACCTGAAGAGAGGTCGTGTGCAACGGCCTTCCTTCTGTGGGGTAAGTCCCTCCACGGCGTAACAGCATTTCCTTGCACCAGCAAGAACAAGTTTACATCTTTACCTCTACATATACCCTTTACATCTAGAAATTCACACTGTGAATGTGTTGTCAAGAAAACTGTGATTAAAAAAAACCTGCATTACTTTCAGTATTTCTACTTCTCTATTCAGTAGTTTCTGAGCAACTTGCTACTTCTAACTGAACACTAGAGGGACTCTGTTCTCCAAAATATCTCCTCATGTAAAACAGACAGAGGCACTTCTTTGATTTTATTCTAAATAACTTTTATTGCTAAATTAACATTTATGGAAGAAAAAAAATCCAACAACACTTTTATTTTGATTTACTGAGATGTGAAGAAGGGTGCTTTGTGCCTGACGGCTTGTCAAGAATACGTCCCAACTATAAAATAGATCCAATAAAAGGTATCACAAAAAACCCTTGCCTCCCATATAGTTCCTGGGCTATCATAATTACACTCCACCCCTACTCAAAAATTGTCAATTTGTCAAGTACAACTGCCAAGTACAGAGATTTTGTCAAGAACAGAGATATGGGGGCATCTTTGCCATAATATTTTGACATCAAAATTCGTAAGTAGCAATACCTGAAGATCTTACTTTTTAGGATTTCATGAAACTTTTTATGGAAAAAGGTCAGGTGATGGGATGAAAATTGACCACAGAAATAATATTTCAGCAGAAGGGTTTTTACTGTAACCATTATGGATTCCAACATTAAAGAAGGGGGCTGTGAGGCAAATCATGTTTATAGAGGTTTCCACTGGGCTTGATAGAAAACATACTTTGACAACAAGTAATTCTTTTACTCAAATGTACCTCAAGTACAGGAATTCAATACAGCCTATGAAACAGAAAACTTGTACTCTGTGAATTCAAAGGATTTATAAACTCACGGGACAAGCAATTATTTTTGTAGTCCAAGCACCACCAATGTTTGAAAAGTTTCATTAAGAGAACAGGATGTCAGCCTAACTAAAACATATATTTCTAAGAAAACTCAAATTGCTAAAAACAAATCTAGGTCAGGGGTGGGCAAAATACGACCCATGGGCCGGATCCGGCCAGCAAGCCCATTCTATCCAGTCGGGGGGGCCCTAAAAATTTAGAAAAATTAATATTTCTCTGTCTTTGGTTCCTGTAAAAAATGACAGGAACCAGGGGCATTAGGCTCCAGGGGAAGCCCAGCAGGCTCCTGCAACAGCAGGGCCTGCCCGGCCCTGCTCCCGGGCCCGGCTCAGCTGGAAGCCTCAGCTGGGGCTCCTGGCCTGGTACCATGTGGCTGCCCCGCACCGGAACCTCAGGTAAAGTGAGGGGTGTGGGGAAGGGCAGGGAAGGAGCCCAGGAAAAAGCTGAGTGTGGGGAAAAGCAGCCCCTCGCCTGCTGCAGCCGCTTGCAGCCAGCGCGGGGCTGTCCTGAGCAGGCCCAGGCAGCCCCATGCGGGCTGCGAGTGGTTGCAGCACAGGGCGCCAGCCACGAGGCAGGCGCAGGGCTGCTTTTCCCCTGCACTCAGCACCAGCTTGTAACCCGCCCCTGCTGCCAGCCTGGGCCCCGTGCTGGCTCCAGGCTTGCCCATTGGGGCTGCAACAGCAGCAGCAGCTGCGACCCCCCCCATTTGCCATGCTGGGCAGTGTTGGCTGCTGCTGCCCACACAGAGCTCACGCACTGGGCAGCGCAGAGGCGGCAGTGGCAAACACTGCCTGGCACGGCAAGCGGGGGGGCCGCAGCTGCTGCCGCTGTGCGTAGCCCCGACGGGCAAGCTCAGAGCCAGCGCGGGGGCCAGGCTGGCAGCTGGTGCTGAGCGCGGGGGGGAAGCAGCCCCTCGCCTGCCCCATTGGCCGGTGCCCTGCGCTGCAGCCACTCACAGCCCATGTGGGGCTGCCTGTGCCTGCTCAAAACAAAATGAGGGCAGGGGGTACATGGCAGGATTCCCTGTTTATGCCCCTTGCCCCCCAGCCCTACTGTCCTGTGCCCCCAGCCCTACTACCCCTTGCCTCCCTGCCCTGTGCCCCCCACCCAAAGCCCCTGCCCCCAGTCCTGCTCATGACCCTTGCCTCTCACCCAAAGCCCTTGCCCCCCACCCCTGCTGCCCCTTGCCCTGCACCCAAAGCCCCTGCCCCCCAGCCCAGGCTCTGTAGCCGTCAGCAGCTACCCAAAACCTGGGTCAGCTGCAAACATCTGCTGCCTCTCTGCCCTGGCCCCCACCTATGCCTGCTCAGGACAACCCCGTGGGGGCTGTGAGCAGCTGCAGCAGGGAGTGCTGGCCACAGGGAGAGGGAGGGGCCACTTTTCACCGTGCTCAGCACCAGCTCGTTCCCTGCCACAGAACAGGGTTTTGGGGCTGCACGCTGCCCCTCGCCTATACCACAAGCTGGGGGGCACTGGGAGTGAGCGGGTGCCCAGGGTCCACACCAGTGTCCCAGGGCCAGTGTCAGTGGGGTCCAGAGCAGGGCAGCAGGGGTACAAAGTCCCAGCCAGCAGGGGCTCTATGGAGCTGGGCCAGCTCCCCTCTCTCCCTGCTGGTGTAGCCCAACCCAGCTCTACAGACCCCTGCCAGCCTGCGCCCCACTCTGGGCCCCACCCTGAGACATTGGTCCCAAGATGGTGATCAGGGGGCGGGGCTACCCATCTGGCCCTCAACAGCTTGCCAAAACTGGGTAAGCGGCCCTCTGCCCTAAATAATTGCCCACCCCTGATCTAGGCAGTGTCAGACCTTCTAATTCCATTTTTTACTTCCTATTAATGCTTGTTGGTCAAGATTTTTTATGTTTGGCATTTCATAGGTAACTAGAAAGCATTCTAAGCCAAGTGACCTCTAAGTCCCAATTCAAATCAGACCCTTCATTCTTTTGGCCAGACACAGCTAAAACCAGAGCAATTCCATGAATTTCCATGCAGGCGTGCAGATTTATATATATATAGAGAGAGTTTTTCAATTTATCATTTACTTGGAGAGGTGTTCAGAGCTGGTTTTGGATTCAAATAAATAATAGGTATTGGTTAAGGTCCCAGATAAGTTTTGTGTTTCAACTGGCTCACAAACCATTCTTAGAAGATTTTTTGCTATATCTCACCATAGTTGAATAGCCTTCATCAGTGAACAAAGCTGGTAAAAAAGGATACATACAAAATCAGAAATTCTAGAATAAAATTGCATCTCTAAATCCCATAAAAGAAACTATAACAGTTCAAGATGGCTTTCTGTTGTGACTGTCATTTAGGATTCTAATTTATGCTATCAATGTTTTACTTGTAAAAAGGTTTATCACAGACTTCATATTACAGACCATGAAGCATAGTGTAGACTTCTAACTTCTTAGCAAGCTTTTCATGACATTTAAAAATATCAAAATATTTACCTGTTCCTCAGAAACCTCAGTAGGTGGAGGTGCATCTTGCTCAGACTGGAGAATATCTTGATAATTTGCATTACGTCTATGACGTAGAGGACGAAAGAGTCTATTCCAGTTAATCATCCCACCCTGAAACCAGATATTTACTATTATTAATATCTTTAAACAGAGGAAGGAACACTACCATAAAGATCATCCATCTAAAAAGAGTGGCAGCTTTGTATAAACTGAAGTACACAAGTAACATTCACACATAAAACTGCTGAACTATCTTAATTGTTAACAGGCTGTGATATAGTATTCAAAAGGGCATCTTTCCTTACTTTATTTACCAGAAATATTTTTAATTATTACTTAAACAAACCTGATGATAAATATGAAATTATATTTATTTCTTATTAGAATTTCATGTTTCGTATGCATTTTAGGAGATATAGCGCACTGCAGTGAAGAAGACCCAAGAGACTACTGTTCTGCAGTGATAAACGGAAGACATGATTTTTGCAATTACTCTGTGTGTGACCACCACGGAAATTAACTGAAGCTTCATGCTCTATTTTCAGGATCAAGTCCATCACACCTCAGGAACTGAAGGAATTTTTAATTACTTAAAAAAAACCCAAACAACTATGTTGGTTAGTTAAAAAACAATACTGATAGCTTTGAATACTAGTTCTCTTCAGGCAAAAGGATGGTGGCTAAAATGTAGACCATCACAGATAGGAAGGGGGAAAAATTGCAGGAGTAAAGAATAAGACAAATAGTGTATTCTCAGGGCACCTGCAAAACAAAACATGTGGAAAGACAAAACAAAACCTAACAATTACATGAAAACATTTGAGAACATCTATGATATGCTTTCCATATATAAGTTTTCTATAGCCGCTATCATTATTCTATGTGGCCGAATGAAGTAACAGACAGTTAAGAATACTCTGAAACCTTCCTCATTTTGCTTAAAAATACCATCTTACATACCACATTTCAAGTTTTGGTATTCTTTTCAAGCAACAGCATCTTGCAACTGTGTTTGGTATGTCCCAAAAACTGAAATTTAATTTGACAACATAAGCATGATGAAGCTTTGGTGAAAAAAAGTGTGAAAAGTAATGAGAGGTGACAAAACTGTGCAACGGTAATGTTGATTTATTTAGCAGAACTACAGCTTGCTGGTGTTATGAGCAATATTTGCATCACTACTCATAAAAAAAAAAGTATAGCTTCTTTACAGTTTTGCTGTTTAACATTTTTTCCTGGTGCTTCTGTGTCTTGAAAGTGACTTGTTCCTTAGCTCCCCGTCACTGTTACTATAGAGATCTCCTCACCACTTCTATAGGACATGGACTTCCTTCCTCCAGTTGCTCTATTTTGGGCCTTGAGCTCTGTTTCTCAGAAGACTTTCCTCTTAACAGAGTTTAGTTTTCTTAGTTTGCTTTGTTTTTTTGTACTTCTCTGGGCTACAGCTCTCCTGCCGATAGCTATATCCTCTTTCGGCCTTAATAGTCTGTGGTCTTGCCTGTCATTTCACAAGTGGCAGCCCAGCTTGCTTGGACATCCCCCTTCCTTCCCCAGTGAACAGAGAGAGATGCTTAGCTGTGTTGGTCTGAAGTCAGGTAGAAGATAGCTCAGAGTGGCACCCTTGAGACTAACTGGTTCAGATATTACACATCTGATGAAGTAGACTGTTGCCTATGAAAGCTTACACCTCCTTGAACCAGTTAGTCTCTGGTACCATTCTGCCCTCCCTTCCCTAAAGAAGAGTTTAATTCATCCATTCCCTTCTTTCCCTTTCCTTTCTATTTTTTTTTTCAGGAAAGACCCAGGCAGTTTTAACACTAGATTGTGTCACTGGTGCCCAGCAGGATGAAGGAACACAGGATAGCATGAGTGGCAGTAACTGAAGACAGTACTTTATTATTAATAAAGCATCTGGGGTCTACTGAGCTGTAAGGCAATAGCTTTTAAAGTGCCTTCAAGGACACAAATGTGGATGTTTGCCACTTCATTACATTTCCTTGTACTACAGTATACTCCTATTTAAGAGAAACAGAAATGATGCATCACCATTTATAATTACATGACAGTTAATGATTTTGAAATCAGCAAATCTAACTATTGCATAAACCATACATTCATCCTTCACTAATATACTGTATGAAAATATTCTGGATCCTTCTCCTTAAACATATGATTATAAGTGAAGAAGTTTTAAAGGAGGGCTTCCACGTAAGACATAACGTAGCCTTATAGAAAGTATGTGGTACAAAGAAAGAACTGGACTATAGTTCAACCCAGGGACTTGAACTGGGATCTGGTTTCTATTCTTGTGTCTGCATCACTGTTCCTTCATGGTCTTGGGAAAGTCATATGCTCCGTGCTTCCATTTTCATGTACATGGCTCAAAAGGATGTTTTGAGTCTTAAGATACTAATATCTTGAGTTTCCTGGCATAAATTAAATTTAAAATCAGAACCAGAACAAAATATTGATACTTTGCATGGTGTTTTCTTTAAAAGAAGTAAGAAAAAGAACCCTGATGGATTCACCTGAATGCCCACCCTAAGGGGTATTATAAGAAAGCCTGGTGAACTGAAGACAGCAGACAATATCATGACACAGCACACTATTTTGTAAATGTGCTAGTCTATGTGAAAACTTAAATATAAGTAGGTACATTTCTAGCAGTACTTGAAGCATTGCTAGAGAATTATTTATTAAAAATTATTGTTTTGCCTTGTAAATCTCTGTGCAACTAACTGTCAAAGGTTTTATTTGTTACTTGGCCAGTGCCGTAGCAAGGAAATTTGGCACCCAGGACAAGCCTGCAGTGGAAGCGCGCCCTCGCCCTGCACACAGATCCAGGGGACACATGCCCCCCATGCTTGCCCAGGGGTGCACGCAGCAACAGGAGCTGTCCCCCTCCATCCCTGCGCTCCCCCCCCAACAGAGCCACTAACTGCTCTGTCCCACGCCCCACCCTGGCTGGGCAACACCTGTATCATAGTTTCATATATGTTAGGGGCTGGGACCTTACAGATCATCAGGTCCAGCCCCTCTGCACTTGGGCAGGAAAGACCGCTAGGGTCAGATGATCCCAGCAAGTTGGGCATCAAGGCGCTTTTTGAAGATTGCTAGGGTGGGTGATTGTACCACCTCTGGGGGGAGCCTGATCCAAACCCTCAGCACCCAACTTCTAAAGAAGTTTTTCCTTATGTCTAGTCTGAAACAATCTTCAATCAGCTTGTGGCCATTATTTCTAGCCCTTTCCTGGGAGCCTTGGTGAATAGTTGCTCCCCCAGGCTCTGATGTACTCCCCTGATATACTTACACACTGCCACCAAGTCCCCTCTGATTCTTTTCTTCTCCAGGCTGAACAGTCCCAAGTCTTTCAGCCTCTCTTCATATGACCTGGTCTCTAAGCCTAAAATCATGCGCATGGGCCTCCTTTGAAGTCTCTTAAGCCTTTCTACATCTTTCCTGAAGTGTGGCACCCAAAACTGGATGCAGTACTCCAGCTGCAGTCTCAACAAGGCTGAGTAGAGTGGGAGGATGACATCTTTAGCCCTGCTTGAGATGCCTCAGTAGATGCATGCCAGTGTTTGATTATTGCT
Source organism: Alligator mississippiensis (assembly GCF_030867095.1). Classification (NCBI taxonomy): domain Eukaryota; kingdom Metazoa; phylum Chordata; order Crocodylia; family Alligatoridae; genus Alligator; species Alligator mississippiensis. The sequence continues at coordinate 364,671,307 of NC_081824.1, forward strand.
GCCAGCTATGGAATCACATTGGTGGCTCATGTTCATTTTGTTGTCTATCACAACACCCAGGTCTCAGTCAGTTGTGGTGCTGGCAAGTGTAATACTGCCGAGTCTATAAGTGTGTTGTGGATTATTTCTCCCCAGATGGAGCACTTCGCATTTCTATGTATTAAACAACATCAGGTTGACGTCTGCCCACCTTGCAAGCCTGTCCAGGTCAGCCTATAATGCCAGCCTGTCCTAAAGCATGACCACGCTCCCCCATAGTTTGGTGTCGGTGCTCAGGGCGGTCACCCTGCTTGCCCCTCCCTTGCTATGGTACTGCACCTGGCACTGCAAAGGTACCATCTCTCAGAAATGAGGCTTGTACATTTTCACAACCTTGCACCCACAAATGCATCCTGAATTACAAGTACACAAAAATGCTGCTTTCAATTTTGAAAGCAAACAGTTTCTGTACTAAATAACTTTTCTGAGCTTCAATTTTACTGACTACAGAAGCGGATAATGTTCTTAGAGCAGTTTCATGAAGATTATACTGATATGTTTCTTAGAAACAACTAAATCAGATGAGACAGATTAGATAAAGAAAACTTGTCACAGCTACTTCAAACTGCTCTTAAAATACTTCAACTGTCTGCGAATCTAAGTGATGGTACCAGAGTATCCCTTAGCTACTTACTACATAAAATTTAGGAATATCAAACAGTGATATTATTGTCATTAGATACAAGTAAAAGTTTTTAAAGATTGAGCATTCTAAAAAAAAAAAAAAAATCTAACAATCTTACCCAAATCCAGCCCCAAAAGCAAGCAGTGTGGAAAAGATTCATCATAAAGAAATCTTATTTATTCAGTTTCTAAAAGTGGGCAAAAGAAGGGGGAGAAAGAACCCAGACCCCTGCCATCTCTTGCTTTTTCAGACTCCCCTCTTTCCACCTCTTTAACTTTACAATAAATATATGGAAATATTCTAATGGAGCTTCTAAACAAAGGAAGGTAGGACTGGGAAAGACTCCTGGGCCAGCAAGTCCAGTTACCTGCTTTTGTAGGCAATCATTAACCAAAGAAATCTCCAAAATCATCACTTCAAACCTTTGCACAGGACTACAAGGAACAATGCTTGAATTACCCTATCAGACTTGTTCCTAAATTGGGGGCACAGGCATCACCAGGAGTCAGCAGCTGAAGCAGAAAATGTGAAATGGGGCATGAGAGTTGCCCTGTGGTACAGAACAACCCCATGGTTCATGCCAAATCTGACCTCTGGGAAAATTCCTTCTTGGCCCCAACTGGCAACCAGCAAGTTCTTGTGCATGGGATTACTACACACCTTCCATGACAGATTTTCATCTACAGTATTTTAATTTAATTCTGCAGCAGAAGGCTCATGAGCCATTCCTCCTGCCTGGGGATGCCATGAGATACTGCAAAAAAGAGTTCCATCTCCTGGGCCCACCCTTTCTGCCACTCTCACTGGCAGCAAACTTTTCTAATCCAATAGGTGACAGCTAGGCAGCTATTGAGGTATATCTGTTTATTACTAAGTGAACTAATTGCAACCGTAACAATAAGTAATAGCAGGTCTCAGCAGCATCCATGTTCAAAACTGGGTAATTCTAAGTGCATTAATCCTTCCATACAGGGTCGATTCCAACAATATTTTGAGAGATCTCTGTTATCTCAAGACTCTCTCTCAAGATATGGGTGACATTTCTCCTTCTGTTACTCTAAAAACCTAATCTGTTCCACATTCCTGCTCTGGAATGTGGCTGCTGCTCATGTTTCCTACAGGGGGGATGAGACTGCTTGCTTGCATAACTGTTTTCTTACTTAGTCTTTAACTTTGTTCACAATGAAAGAATTATTACTGCAAAAGGAAACTTTCTTGTTGACCTCTCCACTGCTTCATCCACCGTTTTCCTTGGATTATGGGATGGGCCTTTTCCCTACTGGCTGCTAAAGCAGCAGCTAAGTTACTGACTGAGTAGGCAGCAAATATTTCGTTACCTTTTATACCCTATTCATTACAATGGGAGAATAAGAAAAGATGAGTTGTAGAATTTCTGGTCTCCCTGCAAACAGGGAATAGTCTGGATAGAATTACACAGAAATAATATTTAGCAAAGGCTTGGCTTTCTGGTGCAGAACTAAATTAAAATGTATCAGTATTGAAAAGCCAACATTAGGCTAGAAGTGCTAATTCATAGTAAGATTATTTTGCAGATTGCTAACTTTAGGGGTCTACTTAATTCAGTTTTGCAGTTTTTGTGAAAACTGCAGACAATAGTGTTGTCTGCAATCACCAGGAAATATCGCTTTGGCTGCAATTTCGTATGAAATCAACCTAAAAAAGTCATGTATTATTCATATAATATGCTGTTTTAGACTGTCCCAATGCTTACCACCATACAAAGACAATGCAACAATCACTGCAGCCATATATCATGTGACTGAGAGAGTTACTATCTGCTAGTGACGCAGACTAAGTGAAGGTGCCAGTCAGTGAAGTGAAAATGTTTCTATTTTCTATTAAAGTTAGCATTAATCAGTCTTTCTAAAATTTCTGTAGAACATTTCATATAATAATAAATTAAGATATGTTGCAATTCATATTGTACATAAATGTATATTTATAACATACTATTTACATTTAATATTTACATTTCTAATAATGTAATTATATGATAAAATTTACATTCCACAGAATTTGCTATTAAATTATACAGTATATGCCTCTCCAACAGGAAATGCCCATGAAACTGGCTCTTTGTGATGCAAGCAAGCCATAAAATTGCTTTGTTTCACCACAAGTTATGTAGGCACATGCTAATAATGCCTTAAGCCATCCAGTCACAGGAGGAGGGGGTGGGATGTATAGGAAGGAAAGAAGGCCTCCTCTGGACTTGCAGAAAAAAGAAAATCCTTAAGAAGTTTTCTTGTCTGTTTACTTGGACAGAAGAGTACTGGTAGGATAAGTCTATCAGCTCCCAAGCATGCAATGTGAAGGCTTATGAGGTATTTCTCCCTTTGGGGATGCCATTAGATTCTGCAAACAAGAGTTCCATCTCCTGGGCCTGGCTGAGGGCATCCGGTCAGACCCTTTTTAGGGGCTTACAAAGAACTTCTTCTTTGCTAGAGGATAGATATCTTGTGTGTGTGTTGTCTTCTCAGCACTGATCATCGATGATAAAATTTATTATATCACAAGTCAGCATCATCATTCCATAGGACAGGGGTTGTCAACCAACTGGGGGTATGCATACCCTTAAGGGTACTTAGAAAGGTCACCAGGGGTACGTGCAGGAAGATGGGGATGGAGCATACCCTGGGGCACAGCAGTGGTGTCTCCCTTGATGCATTCCCACACGTCGCTTCTCACCTGGGGGTGGGGGAAGGGCGCACCAAACGCTACCAGCCTCATGCAGCACACTGTGGTGCCTGCCCGCCTTCCACCCCAGCTCGCTCTCCTGATTGGCTGCCGGGCCACTGACCTTGGCTAACAACCGATGGCGAGGAGGTGTCGTAGCCACCCCTTGTCTGCAAAGCTGTGAGGGCAGCAAGGCACGAAGGGTCTGAATGGCAGGGGGGTTATGGTTAGGAAAGGGAGTGTGTTTCTGTGCCTGCTCCCAGGAGCAGGGTGGGGGCAGAGGGGTGAGGACAGCAGCACCTCTCTGCAGACGGATGTGGGATGGAGGGGCTCGCACGCGGTGACCACCACATGCTGCTTTCCCACGGCCAGTCGCACGTGCAGCTCTGTGAGCTGCTGACGGGCAGCGCATGATTGGCCAGGTGCAAGGTCCATCAGCAGCCCTCAGAGCCACAGGTGCGACCGGCCATGGGAAAGCAGGACACAGCGGCGGTGGCAGTGTGGGGTGATAGGTGGTGGCAGCAGCTGCTGTGTGTGAACCCCTCCCCCCGTGGCTGGCCACCACCACCAGAAGTGATACACTTGTTCAAAAAGGTTGAAAACCCCTGCCATAGGAGCTGGTGGCAACTTTGGCCAATTTCAAGGGACCTAAGCCAAGCTGTAAAAGTATGGTTAAGAAGAAGGCCCCAAAGCTTGTTGCTGAATGTTCACAGCATGAACCTTAGTAGATGTGGCAACTAGCTTCATCAGCAAAGTAAAGAAAGATATCCATATTGCTAACTAAACACAATTAAGCAAGGTACAAGACCTGAAAGGAGACACTATATGGGAAGACCATACATTAAATAATCCAAATACATTATATCATAGCTTTATCTTAAAACACTAGTAATAGTGATTGATGTAACCAAATATATTAGATGTTATTTTGCTATAATAGACATATTTTTGTTAAGATGCCTAGATAATTTGTAAAAAATGAACACAGCCTTTTCAAATAGGACCTTAAAGTAAGGTAAAGAATAAACAGGCCAGTGTTCAGCAGCATTCCACAATGGAGAAGGAAAGGAGATAAGAAAACCTCATTTCTACTTTCCCAAGCATATAAATCCCACCTAATTGGCATCCGCCAAGTCCACAAGAGATCTGATTCAGTCCATTTCCAAAAGTTTCAGTGAAACAAAGAAATTTAAATAAAACCAATCAGAGTTCATTTATTAGAATATTAGAACCAACCATCTATAAATATTGGGCGTAGGCTAGAGGAAAACTGGGGGAATTCAGCGAATTCAAGAAGACCTGCTGCCAATCTGCATGCCACTCCCCTCTCACCTCTCGAGTCTCCCCAGCCAGTATAGGTGAGAATCTATGTTGTGCTGTCATGGGTAGCCAGATAGACTTTGTGATATATGTTTGTTTTTATAGTTTAAAGCACAAGCAAATAAATGGTTGGGCTGCAGACCTGTTTCTGACACTTATCACTAGCCTACCTACAAGGTTACCTGCAATCTGGTTAATAGAGCTCCAGGTCCCTGATAAAACTACTATTGGAAATAGATTAAGAGAAGGCATCTATTAGGCTAGGGACAGAAATTACACATAAACTGATATAAGTGATCTGAAACCAGTTCAAATCTGTAACACAACAGAAGTTCAGTGCACATAAGCCATTTACAAAATAGCTGAAACCAGTTTAAGACAAACCTGGATGGATGTAGTATCAGACTTAACTGATTCAGGTTAAACTGGTTTATTAAACTTCTGTCCCAAATCCCCTCCAGATTCAAGTTAATTCACAGTCCCCCAGCATCCCTGGATATTTTGCACCTCGTCCACTAACCACCCCTTGCAGGGTGGGCAGGTTAGCCTTGGCCTAAACTGCCTGCTCCAACTGAGCAGGGAGGCATGCTCTAGCACTTCCTGGCATCTGGCCTGGGCCATTGCAGGCATGTGACTGCATTTCCAGAATCAGAAGCGAATACCTGTTTGCTTGCTTATCAGTTCAATCTACACAGCTTACACTAACCTGCAACAATTTAATCGATTCAGCCTTGGGCTTTTTGACCGTCTGTACTTAGCCATGAAGGTGAAAAACAGGGCTGGCACCCCTAATGTTTAGTATGGTCAAGAAACAATTTCTCCAGCACTAGTAGTAGAAAACCGTGATGAGAAATGGCAGTTAGTGGGAAGAGCATCAGCCCTTCACCAAGAGGAAAGACCTAGAAGGAAGAGTATACTGAACAAAGTACTGGCAGATAATTTCCAAATATATCACTTAGGCCATGGACAGATGTGCTGTTTGAAAGACTCTAAGTGCTTTGGAAGTGCTCCAGACAGCAATGGTGCAGATTTGTATAGCTGAAGCAGCACTTTAAAAAATGACCCTCAAAAAAAAAAAAAAAGAAAAAAAAAAAGAAAAACAAAACCAAAAAAAAAAGAGAGAGAGAAGAACATTTTTGGAGCGCTTAACTTTGAAAAATTTCCTGAAATGTCTCCAAGCTCCAGCAGTCCTCTGGCATCCCACAGTGCTCTGCTCCCTAGCCACACTCTCAATGGGGACCAAAGATGGGGGCAGGGTGCACAGAGCATTCAACCAATGAATGCTCTCCTGTGTGCTTGACTGCCCTTTGGAACCTTTGGAGAAAGAGACCAAGAGGCATGCAGGGATTCCTGGTCTCCAGCCCCCTTGATGGAGAACCATGCTCTTGCTTGCCTTTATGACCATTCTGAAGCACTTGGAAATGGGGGAGCAGCGTGGATTGAACCATGCTGAATCTGAAGTGCTCCAGAACTCAGAATACTTCAAATGCACATCTTCCCATGCTGCATACAAGAGACATGTATTTCCTTTTTTATAGATTCAGACAGAGATATGCATAATAGGAAACCTTTACATAAAACACACAAACAATTCTGATTTCATAACTTACTACCTACCCTCCCAAATTATCCAGTGTTGCTAGTCTCTTAAGGGGAAGTCAGCTTTATTAGTTCCCTATTTATGCATCTGTAACAATCTGTTCTTAAAAATGTTTTATACTCAAGAGTCTGGAAAATTAAGAATTATATTTTGGACAATTAATAATTGTCAGCTTAAAGTAACTAAGTATATGCTACTTGTTTCTATTCATTTCTTAGGTACAGCAAAGAAAAAAACTTTATAAAATTCAAGACAGATTGAAAGCTGGTGAGCTCTTAAATACTTGATGATGCTATCTTATGTGCATGGCTTAATGCCAGCTCACCATCTGCTTGCACAAACAGGAAACACCTCCTAATATCTGTCCTGTGCACCTTTTCTAAAGCAATAACCACACAGAAAAAAAGATAGAAAAAAGGAAACAGCTCTATGTTGCATTTTTTAAAAACATGAATATCACCCCATACTAACTGTCTACACCTAGTAAATACTGTGTTGCTTGGAGCAAGCTTACATCTTTGGATTGTCCCATTTGTTTTATGTGAAGATCCTCTTTCAAAAAGTAACTTATCTAACATTCTGACAGCAATGACATCTCATTTTATTTTCCATACTGATACAATTCCATAGACATTTTGAATGCTGATTTTACTATTCCCACTAAGAAAAGAAACAAAAACGTGTACATGTTCACATGCACGTACACATATTACGAAGGGGGCAACCAAGAGTTGGGGGAAAAGACCACATATGCTTTGCGGTTACAATTTTACTATACTGTGCCTCAAGGTGGATGACAAATTCGTGGCATTAGCTATATTTTAGGATTTTGTAATTCCATCCATAACTATCTTTGCACCTGCTATTTAAGACTAATAATAATAGTGAAGTTCCCTGTAATTAATGAAGTCTCTGGCATTTCTCCTTCTGCAGAGCCAAAATTCTGAAAACGCAGAGTTTCGTTTTTATTTTTATTTATTGTATTTTAACCATTTTGCTTTTGGTAGAGGTTTCGGATAGAAGAGTCATTCTTACGGTAGAAAAGTTTTTCTAACAAGGAATGTATTCCAGCATGTTCCAACAAGGGTCAGACTTTAGATATGCCCTATAAATTTGGTCAATAGACAGATCCTTCTGACAGACTATTTATACCCAGCTCTCATTTGTTTCATGATGAGCTCTGTGGCTTGCATTTGATTTTGCATAAATCAAAATCCAGTCTTGGATGTAGCTGGGGCTTAATCCATTAACTACTTTGAACTTAAGACCACAGCCTCAAACTAGCCTCAGAAAATATGTGGCAGCCAACTGAAGGGGACCAAACATCCTGTGCCAGTTGGAGCCCATCCATCATTTTAATATTTTACATTCAAATGCAGCGAGTTTCAATAATCCAGTGTGGAGGTGACAGATATGTGGATCACTGTGACTTAGAGGAAAGGACAATCGTTCTTACCAGTCTGGAGATGGAAGACAGCTGGAAACTGAGGCTGAACCTAGTTTGGTGAGGTGTCATAAGTGGAAGATTCTGAGGATACATGACTGTACATTATATAGTTTAGCAAAGCAGGCCCAGATGGAATGCACCCCAGAGTACTAAAAGAGTTGGCCGACGTCATAGCTTGAGCATTTGTACAGATATCTGAGAACTCGTAGCGCTTAGGAGAGGTTCCTGAAGACCGGAAGCAGGCCAAAAGGGCCTTCAAGAAAGGATGGAAGGAAGATCCATGGAATCACAGGCCAATCAATTTGACCTCAATCCCTGGGAAGATCTTGGAAAAAATTATCAAAGAATCCATCAACAACAGGCTGACAGAAGGCACCATTCTGAGAGACAGCCAACATGGATTTGTTATGGGTAAGTCATAGTTTCATAGTAGTTTCATAGTAACTAGGGTCAGGAGGGACCTAAACAGATCTTCTAGTCTGACCCCCTGCCACAGGCAGGAATGAATGCTGGGTTCACAAGAGACATGCATTTTTTTTTTTTATAGATTCAGACAGAGATATGCATAATAGGAAGCCTTTACATAAAACACACAAACAATTCTGATTTCATAACTTGCTACCTACCCTCCCAAATCATCCAGTGTTGCTAGTCTCTTAAGGGAAAGTCAGCTTTATTAGTTCCCTATTTATGCATCTGTAACAATCTGTTCTTAAAAATGTTTTATACTCAAGAGTCTGGAAAATTAAGAATTATATTTTGGACAATTAATAATTGTCAGCTTAAAGTAATTAAGTATATGCCACTTGTTTCTATTCATTTCTTAGGTACAGCAAAGAAAAACCTTTATAAAATTCAAGACAGATTGTTGTGCCTGACCAACCTCATCTCCTTCTATGACCAGGTGATGCATCACCTGGATGGGCAGGGAGAGGGTTGTCACTTACTTGGATTTCAAAAAAGCCTTTGACTTGGTCTCCCATGATGTCCTCATAGCAAAATTGGGGAACTACAGCCTTGACAACCTTATGGTCTGATGGCTGGGGAACTGGCTCTGTGGTAGGACCCAGAGAGTGATGGTCAATGGAACTGAGTCAGCACGGCATATGGTGACCAATGGCGTCTCTCACGGTTCAGTACTTGGACCATTACTCTTTAATATATTCATTAACAATCTGGATTTGGGTGTCAGAAGCTTGAGAGAATCCAGAGGAAAGCCACGTGCATGATCAGAGGTCAAGAGAGCAGGATTTATGAGGAGAAGCTCAAATGTACTCTGTCCAAGTTTGCAGATGACACAAAGCTATGGGGAGAAGTGGACACGCCGGAGGGCAGGGAACAGCTGCAAGCAGACCTGGATAGGTTGGACAAGTGGGCAGAAAACAACAGGATGCAGTTCAACAAGGAGAAATGCAAAGTGCTGCACCTAGGGAGGAAAAATGTCCAGCACACCTACAGCCTAGGGAATGACCTGCTGGGTGGCACAGAGGTGGAAAGGGATCTTGGAGTCCTAGTGGACTCCAAGATGAACATGAGCCGGCAGTGTGACGAAGCCATCAGAAAAGCCAATGGCACTTTATCGTGCATCAGCAGATGCATGACGAATAGGTCCAGGGAGGTGATACTTCCCCTCTATAGGGCGCTGGTCAGACCGCAGTTGGAGTACTGCGTGCAATTCTGGGCGCCACACTTCAAGAAGGATGCGGATAACCTGGAGAGGGTCCAGAGAAGGGCAACTCGTATGGTCAAGGGCCTGCAGACCAAGCCCTACGAGGAGAGACTAGAGAAACTGGACCTTTTCAGCCTCCGCAAGAGAAGGTTGAGAGGCGACCTTGTGGCTGCCTTTAAGTTCATCACGGGGGCACAGAAGGGAATTGGTGAGTATTTATTCACCAAGGCACCCCCGGGGGTTACAAGAAACAATGGCCACAAGCTAGCAGAGAGCAGATTTAGATTGGACATTAGGAAGAACTTCTTCACAGTTCGAGTGGCCAAGGTCTGGAACGGGCTCCCAAGGGAGGTGATACTCTCCCCTACCCTGCGGGTCTTCAAGAGGAGGTTAGATGAGTATCTAGCTGGGGTCATCTAGACCCAGCACTCTTTCCTGCTTATGCAGGGGGTCGGACTCGATGATCTATTGAGGTCCCTTCCGACCCTAACATCTATGAATCTAACATCTATGAATCTAAGCTGAGAAGCCTGGGACTGTTCAGCTTGGACTGTTCAGATTGGAAAAGTGAAGGTTCGGCTCAGGGGGGACATGGTGGCAGCCTATAAGTATATCAGGGGTGTGCATCAGGATCTGGGAGAACATCTGTTCACCAGGGAACCCCACAGAAAACAAGGTCCGATGGTCACAAATTACTGGAAAACTATTTTAGACTGGATATAAGGAAAAATGTCTTTACCATCCAAGTCTCTAGAGTCTGGAATAGACTCCCCCAGAAGTGGTGCAAGCACCTACTCTGGACATGTTCAAGTTGAGTGTGGATGATTATCTTCCTGGGGTCATCTGACTTCCCGCCCTTTGGGCAGGGGGCTGGACCAGGTGATCTCGCAAGGTCCCTTTCAGTGCTAATGTTTATGAAATCTATTAATCCAGGCTTGTGACCATCTGTACTCTATACTATGCTCTCCAACTGAGGTTTACCCTGCACTTAGAAGCCCACACAGAGGGCAGAGCTTGAACATGCTTGTGGTTGAGCTTGTGCCTGGTCTGACCTACCACCTGTAGCATGCACAAAATGGATCTGTGCCCTGTCAGTGCACCATTACACAAGTCTAACTACAGTGAGCCCAGTGCTCCTTGTTCTCTCAAACACTGAGAAATGTCAGTGGGACAGAGAGCTGGATGGGCATTGTGTCTAGACTGTGTCTAGGGACATCTCAGCAACCCATTCAGGGTTATGATAAGGAGCTGGTCATGCTCAAGCTTCTTTGAAGCTGTTGCAGGAACTTGCCCTAGAGGACACCAGCATCCATCATCAGGCCACATAACTAAGAACATGCAAGAAAAGGGTAAACAGCATTTGTGTATGTGGGTGGTGGCAAGGAATTTCAGAGAGTTTGACAGCAGCTATGTCACTGCAAGGCTGAGCTGTGCTGAAAATGGGATTTTCCCACTGCACCACTGCTTTGGATTACCCCACAATCCCTCACAGGAGACAGTGGAAAAGTGGGAGGAGGCAAGAGGCAGCACCTACCACCACACTGCAGTGAATTCAGGAATGCTAGAGTTCCAGCTATGAAACTGCTACCTTACATTGCGTAACCTTTTTATTTAACTCCCTAAACAAATCCTCCTTTCCCCTGAAGCAAGAAAAGCAAGAGGTGAAAACCTATTACCTTAGACCAGACACAACATTTTTTCCAGGACTACCACCATTTCCGCATGACAGACAGAAGCATGGCAGTAGATGATTTATTTTCCCCCTACTGCCTGTACTTTTGCAAATCCCTGAGGGCCAGTTTGCTACATCCCCTTGAAAGGGTAAACAGAAAGGGAAGGTAGTCTTTCCACAGGACATGCTACTCCTTGCCCCACAGACTTAACTGATTCAGATTACATCAGTTTATTAAACTTCTATCTGAGAACCCCTCCATATTCAAGTTCTCACAGTCCCCCAGCATCCTAAGATGCTTTACACCTCCTCCACAAACACCCCTCCCAGGGTGGGTGGGCTAGCCTTGGCCCAAGCTGCCTGCTCCAGTCAAGGAGGGAGGTGTGCTCTAGTACCCTCTGGCTTCTGGCCTGAGCCACTGCAGTCATGTGACTGCATTTCTAGAAGCAAAAGTGAATGTCCGTTTAGCTGCTTATCAGCCAATCTGTGCAGCTTTAACTAATCTGGAAAGATTTAATCAATTCAGCCTCGGGGGCTTTTGACTGTCTGTGCTTAGCCTAAGGAATCAGTTCTTGTTAAAACCTTGCCCCCTTCCCTGTCTCCAGACAGTCATTCCCAACCCTCTGGCCCCCACAACAAGGCAAAATAAAACCCTAATGAAGTTTGTATCATGCCCTAGAAAATGTCCAAGAAGTTTTTTGATCTGGGAATCCTCACTACATGTTGTGCAGTTGACCCTGATTTTTTTTTCCAATGCAGTCTTCTCTGATTATTACAAAAAACAAATCCCTTCCAAGACATTTTGTCAGCAGTGTTTCCCCCCACCATCCACAAACAGAAAGATTAAAAAAAAAACAACAAATAACCAAAAACCCCACCCACCCACAGAAAAGTAAAGAAGAGAAAGTCAGTTCTTTCAAACCTCAAATGTGCCACGTGTTTCCAGGCACCTCAAAATGCAGTGTCTGAGTGTCCCTCCTGCCTCCCACTAGTGTGATGCAGCTTTCAGTCACAGCAGGGAGAAACGAAACCACAGAAATGAAGTACAAATGACCCGCAAGCATTTTTGTAACCTTTTGGATCCCCTAAGCTATGAGAACCACTTAGCTGCACAAAACCAGGAACAACAGGGAGTGGTTTAAAAAAAAACACACTCCACCATCCCACGCACCACGTCAAGGATCCTTTTTTCCCCCCAGCACTCGACAAGCCAGTGTTCCCTATCGATCACCATGGGGCTGTAAGAGAAAAAAACATGAAAAGCACAGTACCAGTTTCTCAGTCTTTGAGCTGTCGTCAGTGGGGACCTGCATAGTGTGCAAACAGACATTGCCTTTGTGCTACTATAAAAATGTTTATGGTGGTACAAAAGCCAATTAAAAATACATCCATGCCCCTTGACTCACTAAAAATGCCAAAAACATGTAGGCATTTGTACAAATTTTCTGTGACATGGGTGGTATAATTTTGTGCTGTTATTTTGAGACTGACATGTTTGCTTTAAGGTGGGAGAGTTCTGGCAGTCTAGACCTGCCCTGGGCAGGGACTCCCAGGGCTTTAGGGGCCCAATCCTGCACAACCTGGAAATTCCCATTCAGCTGATCCAAGCCTCAGGACTGTGCTGGAGTGCAGACGTGCGTCTGGGAAATCCCAAATTGGGGAACCCAGGCAGCACTCCCAGGGCTTATGGGGTCCAATCCTATATGCCCTGGGAATTCCCATTTCCACACTGAAGCCTGCTTTCCTTGCTTACTGATATGCACCCCAGAGATTCCCCCAGGTTATGATTCTGTAAGTGGAGAATATGTCATCCACTGTCCTACAGCTTTAACATGTGGGACCTGTCTCTGAGGGGTCATTTCCCCCACCTTCCTCCCACACCTCCATAGACCAAGCAAAGAGGTGGCTCTTAGAATGAGGGTCTGATTGGACAGGCAGGAGGTGGGAGAAGAAAATCTTTAAAGTTCCTCCATAAACTGGCTAAAGCTCCCTGGAAATGGAGATCTACAAGGGAAAAGGCTTTGTGTTTGTGAGGATTGCCACTGTGATGGGCCTGAGCAAGATTCAAAATAACCTGTGGAGTTCAGACTGTTCTCACCTTGGGTGATTAAATAGATGTTACCAAATGAAGCAGATAAGATGAATCAAGATGTGTCCCAGCATAGTTTATCCACTTCATTTGGTGAAAAAGACATTGCCCTGGGGTACTCCACTGCTCACATCTCGCCAGGTCAAGTATGACCTGTCCACCACTACTTGGGTCCTCCTTCCTCCCTTTCTTAAAAATGGGGACCACATTAGATCGTTTCCAATCCCCCAGCATCTGGCCAGACGACCACGAATCCTCATACAGCCGGGCCACAGGCTCCGCGATGACCCCTGCCAGCTCCCTCAACACCCTTGGGTGGAGGGCATCTGGACCTGCAAATTGAAAAATGTCCAGCCCTTCCAGAAGATCCCTAACTACATCTGCACTGACCCAAGGCCTGACAGAGCTATCCCCGAAATTGTCCCTACCTTTGGCAGGAGGGATATCCTGATCCCTGTTCAAGAAAAGAGAGGCAAAGAAACTGTTAAAAATATCGGCTTTCTCATCTGGAATAGCCACAAGGTTACCATTTGAGTCTTGCAGGGGCTCTACATTGCCTGGTGCCCTCTTCTTGCTCCCAATGTACTTGAAAAAGGTCTTTTTGTTGTTCTTAATCCTGGATGCTAACCTGAGTTCCATCTCTACCTTGGCCTTCCTAATAGCCCTCCTATACTCACAGACCGAGGACGAGTACTCCTCCTTAGTGATAGCCCCTCCCTACCACACACTGTACACCACCCTTTTAGTCCTCAGGCGTTCCTGAATGCCCTTGCCGAGCCATGGGGGTTTCTGAGCACTCTTACCCCCCTTGCTTCTCTCAGGGACTGTTACTCTTTGGGCCTGGAGGATCGCCTCCTTAAGGTACGACCATCCCTCATGGACTCCCATCTCCTCTACCTTCTGGGCCCTCAGTGCCTCCTCCCCCACTAATTTCCGAAGCTCATTAAAGTTGGCCCTTCTGAAGTCAAGGGCTTTAGTCTTGCTATAAACCCTTGACACCCTGCGCTGGATAGTGAATTCCAGCAGGTGATGATCACTATTGTCCAGGCGGTCAAGGACCTGCAGTCCCCTCACCAGGTCATCCCCAGTGGCCAGAACCAGGTCCAGCAAGGCGTTACCCCTAGTGGGGCTGTCCACTTCCTGGATAAGGTGAAGGTCCTGTAATACAGCGGGAACCTATGCGAGCAATCAGACCTGGCTGTCTGCTCCTCCCAGCAAATGTCTGGGTAGTTTAGGTCACCCATGACAATGACATCCCTTGACCTAACCGCCTCCATAAGCTGACCGGAGAAGTCCTGGTCCAGCTCTTCCCCCTGGTTGGGTGGTCTGTAGTAGACACCCACTGTAAGGTCCCTTTCGCCATGCCCGCCTTGTAGTTTGACCCATAGTCTCTCTGCCTGACCCTCCTCTAACCCGAAGCTAATCCTTGATGATGTGAGTTGCTATTTGACATAGAGCATGACCCCACTGCCTTTCCTCTCTGCCCTGTCCCTTCTGTATAGGGTGTATCCCTGAATGCCCACCGCCCAGGCATGGGTAGGGTCCCACCAGGTTTCTGTGAGCCCTACTAAGTCTGGATTCTTACTCAGACCAAAGGGTGAGGTGGTGGGGGTAAAAAGCAGCTAGTTGTGATCTACTACACTGCTACAGCAACTAATTAATACTTTCTTTGACCTTTTGCCACTCTTCCTGAGTAATGAACGTTATTTCTTCTTTCAACAGAAACTCTAGATGGTCTACCACAAAAACGGCCAATCTGTGGCATGCATGCCACAACTGACACAGGCAGCCTCTGCATGTGGCACGTACCAGAGAAAGGAGGGGGCAGGTAGCACAATGGCAGATAGAGAAGAAGCAGACGGGGCAAGGTAAGGGGAACAGAGTGGCACTCAAGGAGGGCGTGGAGTTAATTTGCGGTGCACCTGTCAAAAAAGGTTGGCCTCCACCAGTCTATAAGATGTGCTAGCAATGAATGGCAACAACTTCTACCTTGATACCTGATAATGCCTTCCCACCAAGAGATATGGATGGAGTCATTACGTTTCTGAAAAACTGAGCTACATACTTGGAGGTTCTCTTCCAAATGCCTGGAATGCAACCTGATGTTTCTGTCAAAGACTATTGCAAAAAATTCTTCAGAGGCTGTGTAGCTGACGGGGCTGACACAGAGTCAGTTGGTGGGTGTGACCCAATGCACTGGCATGGACCGGTCCCACATGCTGGTCTGACTCTACGTGTTGTATAGTCCAGCCCTGTGTGCTGCCCTGACTGCATACTGGAACCAGGCGCAGCCAGACCCCATGTGTGATCCAGCCCACAGGGCTCCCAGCTGATCTAGAAATTTGGCAGCAAGGAAGCTGCAGCAATTAATGCTGCCACTGCTCACATGTTGCCAAATGTCCAGACCTGCAAGGAGCCCTATGGGCCAGATGACACAGCCTTGCGAACCAGATTGAGCCCACAGGCTGAGCATCAGTGTGCTACAGCATAAACCAGGGCCCCTCCTATCAGGAATGAAGCAGTCCTCCATACAGTGCTTAAGTGGCCAACAATCCAACGACCTAAGTTTGGAAGAGAGTTGCAGAAGAAAAAGCCTCTTTCCCTTCCAGAACATCACAATGAGAAATTTTATAGCATCTTAACATACACCACTCATCTATAGCAGGTTGCTGCAAGTCAGCTACTGTTTTGGCCTATTACCAGAAACACAAAAAACAAAGAGAAAGAACAGAGTCCACAAACCAGCAGGAGGTTCACAATCACAGCCGGAAAAGGGTTATTGAAACAAACACACAGACTCTATGACACCTGGGACCTTGGCAGGTAGCCAGAAATGACTACTGAGCAATATAGTAGCTAGGCTCTTAGTAAAGAAACAAGTGACTCAGGGAAGGGTGTGAGAACTTCAGTATGACATGTTTTCAACTGACAGCTGCAGTGGGAAACACTACTCATGACTTAACATAAGGTGTGGGTGAATTTGCAGCAGTACATGCAAATATCCAAAGAAGACTAGAATCAAAACCAACAAAACGAACACAAGCTTTGCCCCCGAAGTCCGTCACCAAACAAATAGTTCTACAGATACAGGCACCTGCATCTCTGATTTCTCTAACTTCTATTGAGTCAGGACCTGTAAAGTTTGCTGGGGTGATTGCTAGCTGCTGGAGCCCAGACCACTCACGTTGTCTTGGATACAGTGCCACTTCACTGTTAACTTCCCAAACAGACTCAACAATCATTCTGCAGTTGCTTAAAGTACAGTTAAAAGTTAAGTGTGCCCCAAAGTTATAAGAGTACAGTTTATAATCCATGATAGAGTTGGCAAGGCAGCATCCCACAGAATGCAGGTAAGCATGATATCTTATCAGCAATGTCATTTTGGGAAAATAAGGCTCCGACCTGGCCAAGAAGTAAATCCCTGATCATCTCAAAAACTTTTGCCTAGGCCACCAATCCCTTCAATTAGTAGAATCCATTGAAATTAAATATACTCACTGGCTCTGTGAGGGCAGATTATGAGCATGTGTGCTATTCATGTTCCCACCACAGTTTAAAGAACACATTCTCTGGTAGCCAGCTCTAATTTCAAGTATGTCCTTGAAGAGGGCAACACAAGATGAAATTCGTCACTATGGTATTACAGATCTCCACAACAATAGCCCCCACAGATGCCTTTTCAACACCAAACTAGTTAGTCATGGACCTACAGAAATCCAAGGTTGTGAGCTTCCAGACTGTGATGGCCACCTACTCTGAAGCATTATAGGCTCTTTCTTCACAGTTCACCTCTGCTGGAGGGCCAGGACTAGCTGCTTGTATAGGTTCATGAAGATTTGCTTCTTTATGCAGAAATTGTGAAGCCAAACTAATCTTCCCATGTCAGCAAGAGTGCTATCCCATTAGTTCCTGCTAGTTCTCCTGAAATTGAACTACCAATGAATGGCATCAAGTTGGTTAAGCTGGCAACATGTGCCCCCACTTCTACTCTCACCATATCCCATAGGGGGCATGAGTTGGATGCGTGTCAGGACCCTTGGTATTATGACCCTTTGCTTTGGCTTCTGGATTTGTGGTATTGTTGACACATCTCCTGACCCTTCACCCCTTCCATGCTTGGGTTGTATCCGTGACAGTATGCTTCAGTTTCTGGTCCCCATTCTACTGACCTAAGACATTTGGGCTGTGCCAAGGAAAAGTTCCCATAACTGATCCATGGTAACCATACTCCATATCTCAAAATAAGTAATCGTTGCTTAGAACTGCAAGGAGTTTAAATCCTGACTGTCCAACTCAGTGGAATCACAATTACTTCAGCCTATAAAATCATCTAACATAAGTTTCACTTTTATAGATACACCAGGGATTATTCAGAATAAACCACAGGTGATCATTGGTGACTTTAACAGTCACAGCATGCAATGAGGCTACAATGAGATCAATGAAGATGGTGAAGCAGTAGAAGCTGGCTCAGATGCCTACCAACTAAGTTTGATTCATGACTCACAGCTACCTAAATCATTTAACAGTGGCCACTGGAAAAGAGGATCTAACCCAGGCCTTATATTCATCAGCAACACCACCACTGGGTTAAATAATAAAATGGTATTAGAACCCATCCCACACTCCCATCGTCAATAAATTGGCATTCAGATCAAAGCCGCAGTAACACCTAAACAGTGCCATCCCACTGACATTTCAACCTTAAAAAGGCAAACTAGAAAGGTTTTTCAGAATACCTCAATAAAACAGTCAAAACCATCAAAGCATTGTCCAACCACTACAATCTATTCATAAAAGCTGTACAGAAACTTGCAAGGAAGAACATCCCGTGCGGCTGCAAGAATTACATCCAAGGTCTCACTCCACAAACCACTGGCTTATATGAAGACTACAGGTAACCTTTTTCTGCAAACACCATCACTACAGGAAAGAAGCTCATGTTAGCCATCACAGAAGAACATAGGAAATCTTGACAGACTCTGAGTCAACTGATATGATGCATAATAGTAAAAAGGCATGGGCGACAACACGTAAACTAAGCAATGACCCATGAAAAGTTGATCAGATCATAATGTCATCACTAACTAAATTGCTCATTGGATGCTTCTCAATGGAAAAATCCCCCAAACCAAGAACAAACAAACAAACAAACAGAAAAACAACCTCAGACTGGAAAAGTACAAGCATTTACAAGCCCCTTCTCAATGACAGAGTTGAATGCTGATATTAACACACTGAAAGCTGCTAGCCTTGACAACATACCAAACAAATGAAGCAATCTGGACCCCAGACTCAAGAGCGGCTCCTCTGCCTATAAAACTCATGCACAGCCAGTCAAAAACATCCAAAAGATATGGCAACATGCTCAGGCAGTGGCACTTCTAAAGCCAAGGAAAGAGGACTGAAGCTCTTTGAGTCAGATGGATCTCTTTCTGCTGTGCCACATGTACAAATTGTAAAAATGACTGACACTGAACTGGCCTGTCTCAGATGTGGATAAACACCTAATCCTTGAACAGGGCAGCTTTCGCTCTGGAAAAAATCAACAATGAGCCAGCTGTTCACCCTAATTCAACATAATGAGGATGGTTTTGAAAGTGGTCAAATCACTGGAGTTGTGTTTGTCAACCTAAGAGCCACCTATGCTACAGCTAACCACTGATGACTCCTCCACAAAACCCCAGAATGACAAAAATCACCTTACAGAGCTGACACGAGCCCTGCTAGAAAACAGACATTTTTCTGTGAAACTAGATGGCAAGCAAAGGAGATGGAGGCGACAGATTAATGGCCTCCTCCATGGAAGTGTATCTACCCTGCCATTATATAACATCTATATGAATGACCAACCATCAATTTGGAAACAAAACATTTAATTTATGCCGATAACCTGTATATAAACAACTCAAAACACTGACTTTGGCCATGTCGAAAAATCCCTAAGATGCACTAATTAGCCTAACCTTGTACTATGTTGAAAACCAATTATGTGCCAATCCAGAGAAAACACAAGTATGTGCCTTCTATCTGAAAAACCACGAAACTAACTACTAGCTAACATTATATGGTCTGGGACCCCACTATCCCACTGTCCTAATCCAGTTTACCTTGGAGTCACCCTCGATTGAACCCTCATGAAGACAAAAGATGAGCACTTGTAACACCGTTCTATATAAGCTCACAAACTCAAAATGGGGAAGTAGCCCCTCAGCTTCTCCTTGGTTTAGTATGCATGCCCTGTATAGGAAAGATCCACACATGCTAAGCACCTTGACCCCATTCTGAATAATAGCTGCCAATGCATCACAGGATGTCTGAAGCCTACCAGCCTAAACAGTGTATACCTGCTGGTTGGCATCGCTCTGCCTGACATGAGAAGAGCAGTGGCCAGCAAGGCAGAATGATTTGGACAAACTGAAGATGTGAGACACCCACTGTACAACCATCCCGTAGCACACAAATATATGAAGTCACGCAAGAGCTTCCTCATCAGCATCCAACCTGTTGATACCAGACCCAGGGAGACATGACCACAGATGTGGAACGAGAGGCTAACTACCTGATAGTGAAACATTGGACGTTCCAGCAGCCAAGCCATTACCAGTAGGGGCTGACGAACCATGGCAAAGGTGGCAATGTCTCAACCACCTACATAATGGAGTTGGACATTCCAAGGAACTACTGAAAAAGTGGGACTATACCACTGGTTCAAACCATCTGTGAGTGCAGCACAGAGCCTCAGACTATACAACACTTGCTGCAATGCCCACTGCTCAAAGGCACACGTACAATGAAAGATCTTGCAAAGTACAATAAATAAGCACAAGCATGTGTAACAAAATGGTCAAATGTGATGCAGACACACAAAAGGAAGAAGACTGCAAGGAGTACTCTGGATGACTAACACACATGCCTTTCTGACCATGGGGATGTACAAGTAGCATGAAGTCAACTTCCTAGAAGGGTTTCATTGTGTGAAATGCAAAGGAGACATGGGATACATGCAGTGACAAGGCTTGTGTTTCAGCACAAATGGTGCGAATATATTATGTGCATTTCAATGGATGAAGTATTTGCACCAGGACTTATAAAGTAGCTGCAGATGGAACTCTGAGTGCAAGTTACGCTAAATCATCAGCTCAAGTGTGAGCTTTTAATGCAGTTGTAATGCTTAATATTTGAGATTTTGCATCAAATTGACTACTGTAGGCTGCATGCCTTCAATGAAAGGGGAAAGTAACATTTCAATTAATTCTTCAAAACATTTCCCTTTCCTTCCAGCACCGCTACGGTTTTGCCTGGATTCAAATGTGTCAGCTGCTCTTCATCCAAGAATTTATTTCTATAGGCATTCTGATCTCTTAGCAATGGTAGTGGCAGATACAGTTAAAAGTCACTGGTAGGCTCATGGTAGCTGAATCCATGGCATCTCACTGTCTATCCCAGTGGTCTTGTGTAGATATTGAAGAGATACGCTTTTGAATCCCTTGCAGGACCCTCCAGGTAAGATCCTTTCAAGAGAAGGAGCTGTTGTTCATCACAACCCTCTGAGTTTCTCTGGAGAAGAATGATTCAGAGTTTATCTTGGGCTGCCATTTACTCCTGCTATGCTATATATAGCTATATATATGCTGCCATATAGCAGCTGTATTTTGGGGTTTCACAATATCAAATGCTGCAGAGGTCCTTGCCTGGGTCCTTGGACATAAGAATCTTTTAATGACACTTTAAGAACTGTCTTGTCATTGTCTAGTGATCTGAATACCGATTGTAAAACATCCAGGATGTTGGCTAATGTCACGTTGTTGTAAGTTGGTGGTTGGTAGCTCGTTTCTATTCTCTTGTAAATGAAACCTGTTCTTTCAACGAAAGTTAGCAGAGGTCAAGAAGAAATGAGAAATCCACGTTCTAAAATAATCATTATGATCTGAGGAAAATAAAATTCCTATAACACTACAAAGAAATTGGAAGGACATTAAATGTGTACGATGATTGTCTTGAGCATACATAGAGCCTGTAAATGATGCAGCAAAAGACTGTGTTAGATTTGCAGCTCAGGAATAAATTTTCCTTTCAAGCCACAAACAGTAGTAAGCTTTGTTATCTTACACTTAGTGCTCTTTTTTTTATATCACAGAGCCAATATATGATCTCACATGATTGGCAGTCTCTGCTCAAGAGAGATATACGAGTAGAATGACAAGGGCATTTTAGATTGGAATTGTGATGCCCTGTCAGAACTGCCTAGAGAAACTTTCACGGAGCTTGTGTACACGGCACTTTTAGCTTCTAAATATTAGTATACCAAATTCTGACATTTTTCAGAAAAGTCACAAAATACCTAAGTGGGAGCAAGTGGAAAAATACAGATAACATCAACACTGTGCACAAAAATCATATTAATCATCAGTCTGCCATATGCAAGAAGCACGGTTTTTTAGGAAATATCTTTTATGGTATCTATTTGCAAATGAGGAGGAAATGCTAAACAAGCTTTTGGGCAATGTTTTCAAGCTGCAGGCCAGAACAATCCAGCTCTGGACTGATGCAGGTAGGCTTTGGTGACACATCAGCAGCTGGGGTGGGTGGGGGAGAAGGAAGCGAGAGGTGGGGCTTTCCCTGCGTCTCCCACAAAGCCACACAGCTGGGAGCTGCCCCTGCTTCTCCCAGCCCCTGCCTCCAGTGCAAGCAGCAGCAGCTTCTAGGTCTCTGGTCCCAGCACAGCAATGTTCCAGTTAAGAGCTGCATTTGCACTGCCCTCCCAGCCTGCAGCTGTGCAGGTCATTTCCAATGTCTCCACAGACCTTATCTTGCACATTCCTGCATTATAATGGCTACAAAAACATTCCAATGCTAATATATAATATTATACTCTGGATCGAAATAGAAAATCACTTGGATATAAGAAGAATGTCTAGTTACTGTGTACCACTGATAGCAGTTCCTGAATGCAAGCAAACTGCAGTACGATAATCTCATGATCAGACACTGAAAAAAGTCATCTCAAGCCTCAATTGGAGGGTATCTGATAAGACTGACAAGGGTTAGTTTCAGGTAGGCAAGTGGAAATGCTGCAGAACAATGACAGTGGTGATCTTCCCTTAAGTGCCACTGGTAATAAAAGCAAATATCACAAAATGACAAGAAAGAACAAAATTGGTCTTATTTTCTTTTTCTGAGAATATGATAGGGAAAAAGAGGAAACATGAGTTATGAACAACTCAAGAAAAGTAATCAGAGAGGCAGGTGAACTCTCAAGAACTGATATGTACACAACTAGTTAGTCTGCTGGAAGCTAAGAACCAGAAAAGAAATCATATTTTAGGACCAGAAGAGACTCAAATGGAGGAGCTAAATCACTAATAGGGACAGTCAAAGTTCAGGGTGACAAACCGGGAGACCTTGGAGACAATTTCCTGGAGTGGAGTGTGGAAAGAGGATGACAAAAGCAACAACTGATCCTTGTCCAGACAAAGTTCAACATTTCAGTAGATGTACCGAAATTTGAGAAAGAAAAGCCATACCTAGAAGCCAAGCAACTCACAGACTGTCTGAAACAGTGATCACACCAAGAAAAGCAGAAACAGATTGAATTGAAAAAATGTGCCAGCAGCATGTTTATCAGGTGGTTGGAAACAGATTCCCTATATCTGGATCCTAAAGGGCATATATTTTAAACTCTTAACCTTATGAGAGTAACAGAGAAGATACAAATGATTTTAAATGGGTTTGCATTAATTGCAATTTGCATAGCTTCAGTCATAAGGATACGGTATGGGAGGACAGATATAGGTATAACACCTGTTACTTACTAATTGGGAATGCTTTCACCCACATTCATGAGGAGGAGTATGTGGAACAAGTCCTGCTGTAAACATTTAACTTGAAACCCAATGTATACAAATGCTGAAGGAAAGAATAATCAAAGATATGGTAGCGAACAGAAAATGGGAAACATACAATGTGGTTTGATTCAAGGAAGATTCTGTGTCAGTCAAATTTAATACAATAAAGTAACAGTCTACTTGGATAAAGGCAATGCAATGGACTTAATCTATCCAGTTTTAAACAAAGCTTTTGAGATTGTGCCTCATGGGAAATTGTTGTCCAGACTGACTTCTACCTATTTGAATAAACAGGTGAAAAATGCCTGTTAGCTAATCTCATGTTTTCATATTTTGATTAAAATGATGACTATTAGAATCAAGCACAGAACAGGCCAGGCATGCCAATCTCTGTGGTATATCCACAACTTTTATATTTAGCAACCTTGGAGTAGTAAAGCTTCTTTATAGAAAGAAAGTGGTATTAGAAGAGAAAAAAATCATATGGGAAGATGTTGTCCATAGTGAGCTATAACGGGGTAGAATTGTGAAGGAGAAAATGAGGAAGTTTAAAAATAAGCAAAGCAAGTGCACCTGGAAGAAGCTGGCAAGGGCATGAGACACATGAATGATGCCTGAAGTGGGCATAAGGGAAGCTAGCATGTGGACAAGATATTTGCTTCTGTGGGGCTTAGGTCTGCTTTCAGAAATTATGCAGAGAATAAAACAGCAGTACTTCATAATATCCTCATGGTGCTGGGAAGAAATGAAAGCATTAAATACCAAAAGGGTTGTAGGGCTTAAATGGATGAATGGTAGTCTTTTCCACAGTAGCTGAAGAAATAAGGAATAGGAAAACTAGTAGGCTAGTCACATTTGTATTATTTATTTTCAAAGAGGACTCTGTATAGTATAAAGTCTATTTTAATCTTTCTGAATTTGGGTTGGGAAAAAAAGTAAAAGCATTTTTCATGCATTATGCAAATTCACCAATGGCTGGTATTACCAAGGGACAGAAACACAAACAGAAGTTGCTGCACTGTACTTATAGAGAAAATAAGTGCCTAGCAATCAGCACAAATGTTAAATACTGTACCCATAGTAACTAGATGATTAGTTTTGTCTTGGTTTCATCTAATCACCCCACAGTATCCAAGAGAAATAACAACACAAGATAAAAACCCATTTCAAACAACCAAAGTATGGGTAGCCTTCATTATGCAGATAGCAGAATCAATCACTATTTATCTAATAATTAAAAATTATTACTTTGTAACCCTACTTATGATTTGAGCTCAAATCCTACTGTGGATCCAGTTTACTGCTCCAAATGCGTAAGTCCCCACCAATGTAAAGCCTCTTCTACTAATTTAATTTCACCCCATGGTAATCTGATTTGAGGCCTGACAAGCTAGAGAAAGGCAAGGGAAATGGATGTTTTCATGGAATGAATGGCCAGTGAAAATAATTGTTTCTATGGAAAAATGCTACAAGAAAATCCTCCTTTGGAAAACGTGATCAAAGAAGCCACTGAAGAGTACAGGAGAATAGTATAAGGATTTAAGAAAATCCTTTCCATTTACATACCAGTACATTGGCATACTACAAGTATTTTGCCAGACTTTTTTTCCAATCTCTTCTGCTATGCTGTTCTCCCTTTATAGTTTCTCCAGTCTAGTTTCCAATGTTTTGGTCTCTCTTTTCTCTTATATTTTTCTTCAGAAGTATTTAATTGTGGCCTTCAGGTGATTATTCTTTAGTCTTTATTCTCACTTTATTACCCTGTTTGCTATATTTGCTGTGGTAAATTTTCTCTTTGCCTTCAGGTTATTATCATTTGAGATGTGTCATACTGAAAGAAAAAAGACTTGAAAGTTGAGTTCCCTCTTAAATCTTCTCCTAAATGTTAAGAACAGAACTTGAAGCTCTTCTCCCATCTAAGTTGCAGTCATCTTGTGTTGGCTGTCTCCCAACTTGTCAGGTTCCTAATCTTTTGAATTTCTTACAGAGACTGAAGGGTAGATCTGCTAGGAAAGTGACTATCAAAACTGGTGACTGCTTAATGGCTAGATCACAGAGCTGCCTGCTCAAATGGTAAACGGAATACAGGGTGCATAAGAAAACTTCCTTAACCTATTACATTGATTCACTTTCCCTCTATTTCATGAACTCAGAGAGAAGCAGACAACACAGAATGCTGTATACCCACCCAGGTTTTCTGTCTGCCACGGAACAACATGGATTTTCCGCTTTCAAGGAGAAAAATGTGGGAACTATGCATTTCTCCTTGCAGGCTGGCAGAGTCCCAGCTTACAAAGCACTGCTTGGGCCTAGGGGGAGCTGGACACAGGGGGCAGGGGGTGCCATGTGCATGTGCACACGTGGCAGTCAGGCAGTACAGTGGAGAGCAACTCCTGCAGTTCCCTTCAGGTAAGTCTATGAGGGGGTGGCAAACACAGATGTGGGAGGGCACAGGCAATGTGGTGGGGGGGGCACATGTGATGCAGCAAGGAAGTGGGGAGGGCACAGGCCATGCATGTGGAGTGGGGGGTGGTGATCACATGCCCTCCCCCCCCCACCCCAGATTTCTGCAGCCCAGCCCAGTCGGGTGCTGGGCTGAATCCTGGCCAGACCGGCTCTGAACAGGAGCCACCTCCAGAGCCCAGGGGGCAGGACCTAGCATGCGAGGGAGCACAGGACTGGCATAGTTGCCAAGGTGAGGCACCCCCTACCCACCCTGCAGCAGCAGGGGGTACAACTCTGTGCTGCCACCACACCTTACCTTAACGGCCATGGCAGCAATGCCCTCCCATGCCAGATCCTGCCCACTGGGTTGTGGAGGTGGCTCTTGCTTGGAGCTGGTCCAGCCCAGTTGCAGCCCCATACCCTGTTATGGGTGCCGAAATTGGGGAGGGGCACATGCTCCCCGATGTGTTGTCTGTGCCCACACCCTCACACCCACCCCCTTCCTCACAGACTGGGGGTCTGTGGCCAGGGATGGTGAGGGCAGCAGGTTGGGAGTGAGGGAGCACTAGCAGGGCTGTGGGTTGGGAGTGAGGAGCAGTGGCAATGCCAGGGGGTGTAGGTCATGAAGGAGGGGCTCTGGAAGGGTCAGGGGACTGTGGCTTGGGAATGAGAGGCAATGGCAAGGGTAGGGGCATGGCACCGGCATATATGGGCTGCTAAGTGCCACAACACAGGGGGGGAGGTGGGGAGACAGCCGCAGTTGGACCCATGTCCTGGTGAGCGAAGGGGATAGGTGGAGCTCTGATTTTCCATGATTAAAAAAAAACACAAAAATCAAAAGCCAAAATATAGTGGTATTTAGAATTTATTTTATTATAATGATTGAGCACTGGTAGGCTTCCAAGTGCATTAAAATTGTAAGTATATCAATAAAACATTGTGTTCAACTGATACCTATATATAGTGGCGTTTCATGTTAATCGTGGAAAAAAGCAGATTTTGGGTTTTTAAATCAGAGAATTTTGGGTTTTATAAGAGAAGTTGGGACTTTTAAACAGAGAAAACCAGGATCCCTGTTAATAAGGCAGTGAGTGCAGTCTTTTGCTAGGCTATTGGTTTATGTTTCACTTGTATTATGAGGTGTTAAGCTCAATGCCTTAATGCCTTCAATTAAATAAAGTGCTTCAGTAACATGGTAATGTAAGTTGTACTGGAGCTTGATACTAGTAACGTATGGCTCTTTTATCAATTATTTTTAAACCTTTTCAGAATCTATTTTTGGCATGCACTGAATTATACAATGCTATAGATAGCTACAATACTATTTATCTAATCATTCAAAATAATTACTTTGTAACACTACTGATGATTTGAGCTCAAATCCTACTGTGGACTCAATTCACTGCTCCAAATACATAAGTCCCCACTAAAGTAAAACCTCTTCCAGTAATTTCATTTTACCTCATGGTAATCTGATTTGATCAATACATTCAATCTGATGTAATCGATACATCCTTTGATTAAAGAAAATAGTTCTTAGGAGGAGGATACTCAGGGAAGATAAAAATCTCAGTTTTTATCTGAGGGAAGAGGGAAAAGTTAACCTTCTTTTCTCCTATTATTTGGAATTTTTTAAGGCATTCTGGAGTATTTGAGTCTTTCATTCCTCCTTCACAAGCCTACCTGCCCACAGCAGTTTGCAGCCTAACTGCCACTTTCAATTCAACAGCTATATTTGGAGTACTGAAGTTTCCAGTTTAGTTTTTACAGTAAAAGTAGGTTACAATTGTCATAACCCAATGATTTTTAGTGCCTCGGCACAGTGGAATTTTCCCGCCACATTGGAGCTTCTTTGCACGGTGGAATTTTCTACTGCAGAGAGGAAACCCCGGTACAAAAAAGTTCCCGCCATTTGTATGTAAATTCGCACCCCATTATTGGCTGATTCTAAATTATTCCTACTTAACGACTAGTAATTGGCTCGCTAGCCGTATAAAAATCCGCGCGACTTCCACCCAAGTCGGAGAACTTTGAGCACGCTGCAGAGTGACTTTAAAGAAATCCTGACTCATGGCACAGCGAATCAGTAGCCTGATCAACTACCGATTTTCCTCCCCGTCGCCGAGCGCTTATCCCCGACGTACCCTTCCCCTGCATGCCCGGTTCGTCTGTGGACTCACTGGCTCGGTTTCTTGCCAGTTGGAGCAACTTGTTGCAACTACGCAAGCAGCCTTTACAGCCTGCGTCGCGGCCACCAGCGGCGTAAGTAAAAACTATTTTTGCAACTAATACGCTATCTCACCTCTCCATCCACCAGCCCGCCTGACGTACGCTTAATTAACCAGTGTTTCCCTTGGTTGGCTCTACCTGGCCGAGACATGGCGTCACGAACAGGATGTAAGGGCACGGTGGTGGAGATGAACCTAATTGAGTGCTGCCCCTGGCGCACAGGGATCCACCACGTGGAAAGCGCAAACGAGCTCTGGGCGCATATCGCCTACCACGAGGCGGAAGGAGGGGATAGAAGAAACATTGACGGCTACTTCTCAGTAAAAAGGGAAGGAGCAGTCATAAAGGAGTGGAGAACAAAGTTGTCTGTCAGGGAGTTCGGGTGTGTAATGGGCAGCGAGCAGGTTTACTATCGACCTCCAGAGGAAATACCGACCCTATCCCTAGCGAGGGTGAAGGTGAGGAAGGCGGAAAAGCTGACCCCCGCTCAGGAGTTTGCCCAGTGCACCCGGTACCTGACGGAAGGAGGGGAACCCACCCCAACGGATTGGTTTAATTGTCCGGCTTTAGTGCCTGGGTCGCGTGGTCACAAACTCCTCGTTCAACTCTGAGAAGACTTGGAGACCGAGGGTCGCCACGTGGCAAGATGGGGGATAACAAAGTGGAAAAAGGGAAAAATAATAAATGTGTTATTCCGTTCAGCAGTGGGTCTACTACGGGAGAATGCAAACTTAGAGGCTCAGTTATATACAGCAGGCAAGGAGTCAGTGGAGTGGACGGTAGAGGACTCCAAACCCACGCTTAAAAATAGTGCCGGTCGCATGGCTTCACCGCCAGAAAATGGCGCCGAGAGAAACCCAAGCCGTCTGGAAAATCCGGAAAAGAGGGGGGGGCTTCAGAAAAACAGGTGGAGATCCGCCCAGCAAGCCCGCCCCCAGAAGTGACGTCACTCCCAACGGCCCTGCCTCCTTGCCACGGGGAGGGAGCAATGGGAGGGAAGATGTATCCAGTGCTCCCGCCTGATGAATTTAACCCCTTCTCGGCTGCGGCTCACCCAGTAGCATTAATGAAGCATGTCGCAGATGAAAGAGGTACCACACGTACCATCATTACATCTCGCACGCGCACCAGACCAGAGATACAAGAACTTTGTAGGGATTCCAAAATGAAACCTGAGGAAACTCTGGCCATATGGCTGGGACAACTGATTGTGGAATTTGCATCCGACATACTAGACATAGAAGAGGCAAGTGCCTTGACCCGACAAGCGGCGTGGAGTGGAGGATGCGCCACTGATCTGAACGTGGTCTCGGAAAACACGTTGGCCCATTCCTCTCCCGGCACTCGTGGTGGGACAGGTAGCCTATAAATCCCACACCTGGCATGAGCGCCACCCACAAAAGACCAGCGTGGAACAACTTCTCTTGGCCATAATTGGAGTGTCATACCTTACGTGGAATCCAAGAATACATCCACTGGGACTAACAGCTGCCCAGCGTAGGGAAAAATGGGCTCATCGCCACTTACCAAACCCCGGAGCAATTCCAACGCCTCTGGAGGCTATAGACGCCTGTGTAGAGGTGTACGGAGGGATGGATGCTGTCACACTCCAACTCTTTCTTAATTCAGTGGCAGGTCAGCCAGTAGGAAACCTCTTGGGTCATCTCCCACGATTACAGGGGCTCATGAAACAAAGCGAGGGAACTCCTATTGATGCAAAAGACCGACCTTTGGTGCATCCGGTTGGAGCACCAAGACCGAGGCGTCAGGAATTTGACTTACGGCGAGAGCCATGGTGGTCTCCCCAAAGATCAACGGAGGAAAGAGTTATATTCGGATTCCTCCTCAGCCACTCTGGACTTACAAAGCAGCAGTTGTGTATCCTTGGGAATGAGGGCCAACGTCGTCTAGCCAACACACTGGGATTCGAATTTGGGGACAAGCCAAAAAACGAATAACGGCCGTTGGCTCTGCCGGCGGCCTTCTCCAACTCAAACCTGACCCCACTGATCTCCGTCCCTACGCCAAACTTACTGTCTACGATCCCACCGATCCAAGTAAGCAATAAGTGTTCTTCCTCCTTGACACCGGAGCTCAAGTTAATGTAATTACTTCAACGATATCCCACCAGAAAACCACAAAAACAATTAGGGTACAGGGACTTAACGCTGTTGCAGTTACAACAAAAGTCAAATTTACTGTCCAAGGCCATCAACACGCTCTAGGGGCAGTGTTAGTGGGCATCAATATTCTGGGAATTCCGGGAATCAAAGCACTTAACGTCAAGGAACAAGTGTTACAAGCGCTACCCATCACTATCCCGAAGACGGACTGGCATCAACCGACGCTTTACAACACCTCCACCTGGCGATACCAACCAATTCCAACCAAGGGCCCCCTCAAAAAATCCCTCATTGATCTCCTGCAACGACTGGAGCAACAAGGTTGCACCAAACCAGTAACTGCCAGTACCTACCTGTCACCGGGGTGGGGAGTTGCAAAGCCTGGGAAACCCAACGAAGCCCGGCTAGTCGTTGATTACAGGGAGGCCAACAAAAGGTTCAGCAACCCAACCCTTCTACCCTACCACAATGTATGTTTGAAATGGCTCAATTCCAGCGAAACAAATGGGTCGGGGTCACACTGGACCTAAAGAACATGTTCTTTTCAATTCCGAGAGTTGACCCTGAAGGAGTATTGAATATGTGCATCGAGGGCACCATGTACAGATGGACGGTCTGCCCGCAGGGATACTGCAATGCCCCATCACTAGCCACCGGTGCCATGAATGATACCCTGAAGAACTTTCGCACCTCACATACCCTTCCACCAGAAGAGGAATTGAGAATCTGGAGTTATATTGACGACATCGCTATTATGGGTCGTGACAGTTCCATCGTTACCAGCATAGTCAACCAACCGGTCGCCCACCTTCAGAGTGAGGGATGGACGATTAACGAGGAAAAGTCATGCCTACATCCTGTAGATGACCACATTCCTTGGCACCCGATTCATTGGCTCCATCCGCCACGGAATCTCACATGATGGTCCTGACATCGACCCACTAAAGAAATCCCTGCCCGTGACTAAAAGACATTTTCAGCAGCTCTTAGGTCACTTAAATTGGTATTGGCATTATGTTAACCCTAGTCATCTAGCACTCCTTACTAAATTACAGCGACAGATCCGTAACAAGTCCCGAAAATCCACACCTTGGATGGAAGGGGACCAGCAGAATCTACTTCGCCTGTTAGCCGCTGTCAAGAGTATGCAGCTCCACGCAATCAATCTTGGTGAACCATTGATCATAACCCTTGGATTCACCACAAACTACATGTGGGCTGTTGCGCACAACCCTAGTGAGGAACTAGTATACACTGCCCATAAGACTCTTCAAGCAGCACAACATCGGTATGGAGCTATAGGAAAAATCCTCCTAGCTGGACAGCTAGTGGAGCCATTAGCAAGGGGGCACGGGACACTTTGCACTCCTGTTGCCACGTTGCTGCCCTTGCTAGATGCAGAGAAAGTCGACCTGCATTTTCAGGGGGAACCTAAGACATGGAACACGTTGGTGCTTACCCACCACTACAACTGTGCTGCTGGAAATTTGAGGACACAAAACCTAGTCCTAGCCCGGAGAACGAGGAAAAGCTCCCAACGCTATATGGGACCTCCGCCCTGGCCTGGATGGCTTCAGATGGAACCTCCCAACACGGTGGAGGCTATGGGTATTATTGTAAGGCTTGCCACAATGTGAAAATATCCTGGGTCCACCCGAATGACACCTCTGTCCAAAAATGTGAATTGTTGGGATTCCTTGAAGTATTACAACACTGTCTAGCACACCACGATGATACACTCCTAGTTCCAATTATTGCAATTGACTCACAGTACATTTATAAGATTCTCACCGGTACAGCCCTATCCAGCGAAAATTTAGGTGAGTGGGAAGACATCTGGAAAACTAACTAAATTTACACGACTCCCATTGATTAAGCATACCAAGTCACACCGTCTGGATATTGACCCAGTGCATGAGGTCATTGATAAACTCTTAGAAGACCCACTCTGGACCGACGTAGTTTTGCCTATCACCTCTACCTTTGGTCCTGAAGTAAACCCATTCCTCGAGTGATCATGAAAATTGGGGTCACCCGGGACCGCGGACCAGCCATCAATGCTGGCACCAAGCCACTACCGAGACGACCTCGTATGGAGTTCAACGCGATTGAGAAAAGGTAGCACAAGCCTGTGAGGTATGTGCCAAGGAGAAATGCCATTGAACCAAACATCAACTTGGAGCTTTCGACTCTTCGCAGTTCCAAGCGGGAAAGGTCTGGCAAGTAGATCTGCTTGGGACCCTCCCGTGGTCTAAACTGCCAAATAAGGGGTTAGTCATTGTTGATCTGGGGACGCATCAGTTACAGGTCATCCCCTTAAGAAAGAGCAATGCCACTGCTGTTGTCTCTGCCTTAACCACTGCATTTGCCGCCTGGCAACCTCCTCATGAAATTCAGTCTGATGGAGGACCCCCTTTCAACTCTAATGCTCTGGACAAATTCGCTCATCTTCATATCATCACATGGCATCTTCATCTGCCATACCACCCGCAGTCTAATGGCGTCGTGGAGAAACACATCGGCTTATACAAGGAACAACTTCGTCTCAAGGGAGGAGGGACGTACAAAAACTGGACTAAGCATAATCATGATGTCCTCATTTCATTGAACATCTCAAAGCCACTATGGGACGAGACTAATACCAAAAAACCTCTACCTTGGGAACCTAAATTCTGACCAAATGAGTTAGCATGGGTTTCAGTACCACACCCTTGTCAATCTCATCCACAGGTCCACAAGGAAATAGTTCAACGGTGGGAACAGTACCCTAACACCTATTCTGTCTTACTAGAAGAAAAGCCCGATCGTCCCTCTATTATCGCTCACCACAACTGGATGACTCGCCGTTCTGACATTCACTCAGTTTCCTTATAGTGAACCCGATTACGGTTTTCTCTTGTTTTTTGTTGTTGTTTCCTTACAGGTCCAACCGTAACGAAGTGGCAATCTACAGTTGCTCGATCACTAGATCTACCAAGCACCAAATCACAGCACCTTCAAGTCGACGCAGCAATGGCCGCCGCGGGGACACCAAGATGGCAAATGTTCACTGGGTTAGAACTTGTCCTTACACAGCTTTTTTCCCGTTTCTGCTGTGGTGCTTTAGTTAAACCAGTTGTTGATCCACACGTAACAGCAGTTTGGGGAAAGAATGTCACATTAAAGTGCATAATTAATATAAATGACACCATAATACAAATTTCATGGGAAAAATTGCATGGTAAAAGTGCACAAACTATTGTTGTACATCATCCTGAATATGGGTTTTCTGTTCAAGGAAAATACCATGAAAGAGTGTCATTTAAAAACTCTTCGTTCAGTGATATAACAATCAACCTAAACAATGTGAGCTTCTCTGATGCAGGAAAGTATGTATGCAAAGCAGTTACATTCCCATTAGGAAATGCAGAGTTGATAACAATTATAACTGTAATTATTGAACCCACTGTGAGCTTTACAAAGGGACCAACTCCCTTAATAGATGGTAAAAATTGGGCAGTAGCAGCCATGTGTATAGCAGCCACAGGAAAACCTGCTGCAGATATTAATTGGGAGGGAGACCTTGGTAAAATAGAATTTAGTCCAACTTCCTTTCCAAATGAAACAGTAACAGTTGTAAGTCAATATAAAATCATTCCTACTAGATTTGCAAATGGAAGATGCATAATTTGTGTTGTAAGTCACCCAGCTTTGGACAAGGAGATAAGGTATTCTTACATACTAGACATTCAATACGCTCCTGAAGTGTCAATAACGGGCTATGACAAAAATTGGTTTATTAGATGAAAAAATGTTCAGCTTAAGTGCAATGCTAATTCTAATCCACCACCTATAAAATTTACCTGGGCCAGATAAGATGGACAGTGGCCTAAAGGCTTACTGTCTATAAAAAATACTTTGCATTTCAATAGCCCACTAACCCACAATTATGCTGGAATTTACATTTGTAGGGTGACAAATTCCCTTGGTCAAAGAAGCGATCAAAAGACTATTTACATATTAGATCTTTCTACCACCACTACCACACAATCGCCCATGGTTTCATGGTATCCTTCAACTAATAGCATTACAGGTTTAGCGTCAACATTAACCTTAACAGCAATGCAGGAAGGCAATTGGGGTACCATCATCGGTAGTGCAGTGGGTGGAACTCTCTTTCTAATATTTGTAAGTATTTTAGTTGGCATTGTCTGCTATGGAAAAAGATGGACGTTCCGTGGCAACTACTTCATTATGAACCACATTTCACTAACTAATAAAAAAGGGGAGTCCCAAATAGATGTTCTCCAGTCAGATGATGACCAATAATTGTTGTTATATTTTTACGTTATTGTATTTTATAGTTTGTTGAAGACCGGTCTAAAGAATTGTTTGTTTATATGTATTTGTTAATTATTTAAGCTTTGTAAAGCCAATGAGTCCTTAGACGAAAATTACTTATAACACGTACATGTGTTTATAATTCCAGCTGTGCTGTCGGCACGGGGGCATGTCATAACCCAATGATTTTTAGTGCCTCAGCACAGTGGAATTTTCCCGCCACATTGGAGATTCTTTGCACGGTGGAATTTTCTGCTGCAGAGAGGAAACCCCGGTGCAAAAAAGTTCCCGCCATTTGTATGTAAATTCGCACCCCATTATTGGCTGATTCTAAATTATTCCTACTTAACGACTAGTAATTGGCTCGCTAGCCGTATAAAAATCCGCGCGACTTCCACCCAAGTCGTAGAACTTTGAGCATGCTGACTTTAAAGAAATCCTGACTCGTGGCAGAGCGAATCAGTAGCCTGATCAACTACCGATTTTCCTCCCCGTCGCCGAGCGCTTATCCCTGACGTACCCTTCCCCTGCATGCCCAGTTTGTCTGTGGACTCACTGGCTCGGTTTCTTGCCAGTTGGAGCAACTCGTTGCAACTACGCAAGCAGCCTTTACAGCCTGCGTCGTGGCCACCAGTGGTGTAAGTAAAAACTATTTTTGCAACCAATACGCTCTCTCGCCTCTCCATCCACCAGCCTGCCTGACGTTCGCTTAATTAACCAGCGTTTCCCTCGGTCAGCTCTACCCGGCCGAGACAACAATGACTGGTAGAAAGGCAGAGGGAAGACATATTTTCACTCCTGAAGCTGCACAATGATGAACTATTTAAAAATGTTTAAGGGAAGTAAATTAAAGGTGAACAGGATTATGTTGTCACAAAGATAATACCAGTAGGGTCCACTGGTACATACTTAAATT
The DNA here is from genome assembly GCF_030867095.1 of Alligator mississippiensis. Lineage (NCBI taxonomy): Eukaryota > Metazoa > Chordata > Crocodylia > Alligatoridae > Alligator > Alligator mississippiensis. The sequence goes on from NC_081824.1 coordinate 364,706,346, forward strand.
GCTAGTCCACACTGAAGCCTGTGCTGTCATATCTTCACTTCTGCTAGCAGATTAATACTACCTTGGGTATGCCTACCTCTGTTACAGTCACACCATTATTTGCTTTACAGACATACTTTGACTAACAGAGTATGCCAAAGCATGGCTAAAAATTAAATAGAGTTAAAATGCAATACAGATCTGGTTCCAGATTTTCATTCAGTTTTATTGTTAAACTATAGAAAGCAGATAATTATATGGAACAGTTTCAGGTCCAAATTCTTTTTTAGACTGTTAATACATGCATCTAAGGCAGCGATTCTCAACTGGGGTGACACGAGATACTTTTATGGATGTCATGGAGTGCCACACACTGTTAGTACTGTTGGGTGTGCAAACACCTATGGCATTTATAGATGAGCTCTAGGAGGCTTGGGGGGCGGGGGGGGGGTACTTTAATTAATGCAGTTCCAAGAGCCGTGCTAATTAAAGTGCCTAGAACATCACATGTATAAAAAAATAGTACAAATAGCGGTAGAAATAGCTGAAAAACAACAATAGTACAAATAGCTGAAAAACAGCAGTGGGGCATGTTGAACTAAAAGCTTGTCGAACGAGCTTTAGTTTAAAGTTCCCAGCTGCCATTTTTCAGTGCAGGGATGCTGATACATATGACACTGGAGTCTGTTGGAGCACAGCGATAACCACGCTCCAGCAAACATGATTAATCAAGTCTGCGCCGACACACTGTAATTACAGTGTGTTGGAGCAACCTCCCTGCCCATGTACAGGAGCCCCTAGGCATAATTCACAAGATAAACCCTGAGATCTGGAATAAGAATCCATAGTATCAAAAACATTCTGGTGTGTTATGGTCTTTCTGAGTTCTTTGCTATAGAAGAATTGCTCTATTATTTTTCTTCAGTCAAAAAAGGAGTGAAAGCTAAGAGCTTGCATTTTTCAACAGATGCCTTGAGCCTAAAAAGACTGAGAACCACTGATCTACAGTTTAAAAAACAAACAAACAGAGATCAGTTGATTCATTTTACTGTCTTACAATGCCAAGTATGCTCACACCTGCACCTGTCCATTCCATCAAAACAGAAAAATAAAAGAGGCTCTAGTAGTCTAATCAAAAGGAAAATAAAATATACAAAAATGAAAACCAGTAACAAGAAAGCATTGTGGTCAGCTTCTATATGGAAGAGACAGAAAGAAAGGTTTTTGCACTTTCATAAAGAAACCTCTGTTAAAAAAAAAAAGAGTGAAAAATGCCTACTTTTTCCCCTCAAAAAGATTATAATAATCAAACAACACACTTAATTTTCATACTCTCTGAAGAGCCAGCATAATCTGGAGCATTAGGACATCCTAAATTTAAATAAAGTTGAGTTGAACTGTGGTTCTATTGCTGATCCCGCACCTTGGTAAATCATTTAACTTCTCAGCCTCAGTCTGATCGTAGTAAAAAAAAAAATGAAACACCTCCTCACCTCATCTACTTATAGGTGGTTATAAGGTTTAGTTCATATCTTGTAACATGTTTTAAACATAAAAAGCCTGATATCTATGATCACTACTGTTAAAGCAGTCTATGAGAATGTAATCATATAATTCCAACAGAGAAACATTAAATACCAGCAATAACTATACTTTAGTTAATATACAGGGACAAGAAATTATGATTAAGCAATAAAGGCATAATATCCATTACTCAACAGTCATACTCCTTATGACAGATCATTTATCTATACCTGCTGTTGTCTTTGCCGTCTCATCTGTGCAAACTGAGACAGCATTATCTGACGATCCAGTAATTCCATTCTCTGCTGTCTCTGGATGTCCACTGTTGCTCCCATTCCTACTCGAATCTCACTGGATGGTTCCACAGTTGAGAAAATTGGTTCAAGAGTCCAAGAAAATATCTTTGCTACCCAACTGGGTATACAAATTACTCGATGAACTTTTAACACACTACTGTTGTAGCAGATCCCAGAAATCTGGAAAAAAAAATATTAAGAGGGAAATAAAAACAAAGCATTTTTAACTGGCTATCAGAAGTTACTCCTTCATTTCTTAACACAAACTTCTTCTGGCATATATAAGCAGAGTCTTTGGGACAGAATCAAGGAAACAGCAAGGGATTTCTTTGCCAGCTATGATTTTTTAAAGTATTTCAATTACATTATTTGTAGTTCAGATACATTTCTAGTTTCTTTGCTTCAGTCAAGCCAAATTTATCATTAAATAGAGTGACTTAACTATAGGCAAAATCTGAATGAATAAAAAATAAAAGCTTTCTATTTCTGGTTGTAATAGTAAGGGCTTTGCTAAATGCTAATAGCAAGAGTTTTGTATGCTGACTCCATAGTAGGCCGGCAAAACAGCATGTAGCTTCTTGCTCTGTGAGCGTGACTGAACCATGAACCTAGATAGTAGAATGTTGTAATACAGTGGAATGTGGTAAACACCAGGTGTGTTGGATCACAACTCATCCCCAAATTCTTAGCTTGAGATAACCAAATCCCTAGTTCGAGATAACGTTATTTACTCCAGACTATATAAGCTGTACATTCTTAAGTTACGATGGTTTCCTCCACTCTGGTAAAGAGTTCTGACTTGTGCGGAGCCCTGGCGCAGGCTATCGTATCCCCGGGATCGGGACACTCCGAGGCCAGGGGAACTATGTGGGGTGGTGGCTGCCACCTAGAGCCGATGTGAAGTGACCATCCTCTCTGCTCTGTCCTATTACCTGCCTCTACAAGTATCCTTAAATAAGGGTGAAAACAACCGTGAGTACGTCCTTTGTTCAAGCACAGGGAATCTTCTGAACCCAGTAGTTCATTCTAAGACACTGGTGAAACAAATAATTTTCCATTCCACAAGCAATCAGCCATAAGAATGCCATAAGAAAAAAGCACAAGTAAAGAAGAAAACTGTAAATATGACAATAGCAGTGCTTATGTAAAAGAAATAAAACCATCACTAAAGAAAAAGAACCACTCCATATTCAGGTAACCTTTAAATATCTATTAGAATTTCACTAACAGCTGCAAGAAAATGTAGAGATGTACTGATGCAAATAAACCAGGAGAAAGTATACAAATCAACTCAAACCAAGTTACTTTTTATTCAAACCAATTACTCAAGTGAATCAATGAAAATGTAGTGTTGTTCTAGTTAGAGAAAGTTCCCATTAATTATAATAATCACTTGTAATGAAAGGTTCAGAGTGGCTATGTTATGTATATAATAACTATATATGCCATATGTACAAGAACCCTAAATTAAAAATGACATGTCTAATCCAGCCGTTTGGGACTTTTTTTTACAATATTTGCAGGAAACAGAAAAGAGAAACGAGGTGGGGAGTAAACTGGGAGGAGAATACAGGAGCTAGATAGGATAGTTTCCTTATCAGTACAGTGGAGCTGTCCTTATCTAAACTTTCCTTTAACCAAAAAAAGGTTTTGATTTGATTCCAAAGAAAAACAATAGCTGTGATTTGAGTGGGGAGCTTCTACATTCTATCTAAGATATTTCTCCCATCTCAAATAAAAATACTTTAACAGGAGACTGTAAACCTCCACCAGAAACTTGTCCATGTCAACTGGAGACTAGTCTATGGCTACAAACCAAGGACATAGGTTTGACATTTCCCATGACTCTCCAGAATATCTGGTAGGTACTATATTGAGTGCACATCCATGTTTTGTCAAAAAAAAAAAAGTTACTGTGTCTTAAAACTGAACATTCTTAAACGAGGTCAGTGGATAAAAGAACAACATTTTTATTAGCCACAAAACAAAAAAACAAACCAAGTGAGGACAGGAAAATCTACGTGAAAATGAACATGTGACAAATCCTAGAGTGTGATTAAAAGTACTGGTGTTAACCACAAACAGAATCATTCACATGTCAGGTTCAAAGAGCAGAGAAACAGGAGTACCTGCACCTCTGGTATCCTAATTCTTGTTTGTTCTAGAAGACGTAGAGTCAACAAACAAGACTGGCAAGAACTGTCCTGATGAAAGTTTTACCATATTTTCCTTTGCAGTGCAGAAGTCACCTCAGCCTTTTTAGACCAGAGCCTATCAAGAGGAATCTTTATAAAGATAGTAAAGTATATAGTAGGGGAAACGCCAGGCAAGTGGAGGGCTGGTGAAAGAGGTACATGATATCACTTTCAAGCCCGCAATACGTTGCTTAATAGTTATAACATGTAAGGGAAGAATTCTATTCAAAGCAATGAGACCACAGTTAAGCAACTTCGTAGTTATTCAAAAGCATAAATGCACAGAAGAATGTATGCAACTGAAAAAAGTTGTTTAAATGCACACGCTTTAAATTCCTCTAACCACTTCCGTATCTGTTGTTCTATTTGGTTTTTAGTGTCATCTTATGTCCCCTGTGATTTATTAGCATGGTAACAGACTAAAGTACACCGTCTATTAATACCACAGTCTGTCTTATGACATTTTCATGAAGTCTAATCGGAGGAAAAGTTTATCTATTTGCATATTTCCAAAAAAGCCTTTGAAGAGTGGAATTATATATAGTTAAATATCTTGTGATTCAGTTAGGTTTAGAGTCATACGCACACTTTAACGTCAAGTATTTCCAAAGAACTTCCTCTTCAGCTAGGTCACACAAACTACCAGTTTAAAAACAAGAGCTGAACAGACAGACATAGAAATGGTCAGTTACTTTATATTAATATTCAATGATCAAGATATAGGTATACGTTTAATGTCAAATGCATTTAATTGTTAAAAGGCTATTCCCCAAAAGCTATGAATAGTCAGGCCCTTACAACTTTAAAAAAAAGCAAAGTCTCTGTGCAATAACTTTTTAGATAAATTCACTTCACTAAGAGTAAGAATTATGACATGTTTTGGATTTTAAGCTGAATGTATATATTCAGATTTAGTTTCTGAAGTTTGAACATAAAAATTGACAGGGTTTTCCAGCAGGATTAAACCCATCCAGGAGCAAACAACCCTTTGCATGTTACAAGGTTTTGGCACACACAAGTTTCTTATATTTATATTTTAACAGGTAGTCTTTAACATAAATGCTTTCTGCTCTGCCAAAAAAGGTCAAAGCATTGTCCCCTTCAAAGCACTGCACCCTTAAGAAAAGGAAGCTGTGGTTTTTCTTCTTTGTTTGGTAAACCAAACAAAGAAGTTCTACAACAAACCATAGCAAGGTAGAAAAATACATATGGTTCTTTTATTAACTGAAACATTTAACATACAACAGTTTGCATGCAATTCATTAAGGTAAGGAAAACCAGGGAAAAAAAGTAGATAAATTGATGTGTTGACCTTTTAGTGGTTTGTGGACAAATAGATTCAAAGAGATTAAGACCAGACAATACCATTAGATGATCTAGTCTGATCACTGGTATAACACAAGCAGATGTACTTCACCTTACATTAAGTCTAATAATTTGTTTGATTAAAGTATATCTTCTAGAAGGCTGTCCAGACACCAAGAGAAGAAAATCCACCATTTCCTTTGGTAGTTCAACAGTTAAATGACCAGACTTGTAAAAAAGGTTAGAATGTAGGTACAATTTGAATTTTTCTGGCTTCAACGCTAAATACTAGTTCTTATTAAACCTTTTTCTCCATTAGACACTTTTCTCCACTAGTACTAAGTATTTTCTCTTTGTAAAGGTACTTACCACATTTACTTGAATATAAGACAACCCCCCAATAATTAGATTCTATATATGGAAAATGTATATATTTGTTATCATTTTCCAGGTACAGAATCTAATTATTGGAGGTTTATGTGGAATTTGTTCCCCTCCCAATGCTATAGCAGGGAAGGTAAATCTGGCGGGTCAGGTAGTCCACTTGCCCTTCCACCCCTTTCCACCACAACTTTTCCCTTGCAGGCCTTTCCTTACTATCAGGCCCTGCTCTCCCTGAGCACATGGAAGTAACAAGCAAATTTGAAACGATTGACCTAGAAAGAAACATACCAGCAGTATGCAGCTTTAGCTCAGGTACCCATAACACACTTTTAAGCAGTACTTCTGTACCTAATTGAATATATTAAAATCTACTTCTATATCTTTTCCAAGGCCAAATTAGTTCCAAATCCAATTGGGCAAAGCCTAAGAGTCAAGCTTTAAAATCTGACCAAACAGAGCTGAACTGTCAAGTCTGTATGGCTCTACCACCATCTTCCCTCCCAGAGCCATTCATGTTAGGCTTCAGATATACTCCCCAGATCTAAGCAGGCATCGTATGTGCAAGCCCGAAGCCTGGAGCTCTTAGGACTCAGGTGCCCCTTGTCTCCATTGATCTTAGCCAAAAGGCCATGAAGACTTTAGCTATATAAGCTGTGTGTATATACATATATATTACTTCTCCTATGAATGACACTAGTACAAAGCCAAAAGGCTCATAGTTTACTGTACAGTTCACTGTGCTAGGCCCCAGAAAAGACAATAGCATTTAACATAATCATGACCCCACAGCTCAACAATGATCATTATATTTGTATACTCCAGATACCCACAACAAAGTATCCACATGCTAATAAGCTCCTCACCCATGACTGGAACCAGGTGCTCTTGTCACAAGTCCTGAGATCCATGAAAAAATTATATGCAGATGAGTCTCAGGGCAAATTGGTCTGGCTCCACCTCATGGAGGGCAGGACCACACTAATCATATGTGATAGGTTGAGAGAGGGGTCAACAGAGGGATTCTGGGCAAGCTGTTTGGGGCCCCATTCAGTGATGCTGGCCAGACATTTAAGGCTGGTTAAAAACCAGGATGCAATGAAAATGGGAAAGAAAACTGCAGCTCAGCTGTGAAAGTGAAGAGGAAGTTGAAATGTATTCAATATAGTGGCTCACCATGACTTTTGAGAGTCAGTGCTGAGGGGGACTGAGCATAATGGGCTCTACTACATATCTTATTCAGATGGGCTGTACTAATGAGTGAAAGGACTGGGAAAACTGGTGGGGGAGCTGGGAGCTGGGTGAAGGGAGCAAGGAAGGTGAAGGGCATTGAGATGGTCCTTTGCATAACTGTGACAGTTAAAAATGATGGTGACTGACAAGCAGGCATATTGTGTAGTTTTGTAACAGGAATGAGTTTTGTAACTGTAAAGGTATGTTTTGGACTGTCCAAGCTATTACAAGACAAGTTGGTAAAGGTACAGAGGGGAGCGGGGGTGTAGATGTATATTTTTTTTTGGCAAAAAAAAAATAAAAAAAATCAGCATTTTTGGTACCAGGGAAGGATGTCAGAGCTTGCTCCAACCTCTTGCAGTGCTGGCCTTGTATTGCAGTACCTCTAGGCCCAGTGTTTGTTCCCTCCTGGGGAAGCATCTGCCCTTCTTAAGGGCCATAAAAAGTCTCCCATCAGCATTTTTGGCACCAGAGGAGCAGGTTGTAGCTTCTTCTGGCTTCTCTGAGTGCTAGCCTGGTATCGCAGTACCTCCACGCCAGTGCCTGTTCCCTGCTAGAGGAACAACTTCCTTTTTTCTAAGGGCTACACAAAAAAAGTTCCCATCAGTAACTGTGCCCCATATGGGCCATGCATTTTATAGCCATACTCAGTGTTGGCTTTACATGCTGATTTGGCAGCAGCTTAATGATAGGCAACATATTTAGCAAGGTTTGCTTGTATTTGAATGCAAGATAAATGGCTTTTCCCTATATGTTGACTGGGGGGAAACCTCTCTTATATTTGAGTAAACAATTCTTAAACATTTCCTTCCTTTCTTCCCAACCCTTATATTCACTGTTATTAAAAAACTTCCCAATCAACTGAACATGCTCTCTTTGGACTCTGGCCACATTCACATATGCAGGCACATGCAGTTTGTGGTGCCATAAACTGCATGCCTTGCACATTAAACTATGTGCCATACTGCTAATTTGTAGCACAGGGGCTAAATTTGCTACCAGGATTTCCCAGTAGTGAAAAAAAAGGGGGCCTGATTAAAAAAAAAAAAAAAAAGCCTGGCAAAGCATGAAAAAGTAGTGTGCATCCAGACAAACAGAGACAAGGGAGCAAGCCGCCCAGGGCTCCTGCCTGCCTGCTCCTCCACCTCCATGCACTTGCAGAGCCCCCACCCTGATGCATCCTATAACCCAGCCAGCTATGGAGCAGCTAGCTGTGGCACAGTGTACTTTGAGATGGGGAGCATGCAGCCCATGGCTGGCTGCTCTCCTGTCTTCACATGCCTCAACAGCAGACCCACTCCTCCTCTTCCCCTGTGCTGAGTTTCCCCTGTCTCCACATGCCACTCCCTAGTTGGCTGGGTCGCAGGGTGCCTCAGTGTGGGGGCTGCCTGCTGGCTAGCCCCACACTGAGGCACCCTGTACCGCAGCCATTGTCTCTCCCCCCGCCCAGCAACACATACATCCTGGCCAGAAGCGAGGAGTAGCTTGGCACAGCAGTTTGCCTGAAGCAGGACAACTTGTCTCTCACCAAAGCCCATGTGCAAGGGCTAGTGATGCGGCACAAAGTAGTACCACAAATTTATGTTGCTACTATTTGTGCCACTGCAAGCACACACCTCTGGTTGTCTGGACCCATCAGTGGTACTCCTGCATTAACAGGTAGAATCACTACTGGAAGATCTGACTCAATCTGTCTGTACTACGAGGAATGAATGCACTAATTCTCTATATACTCAGTGCATTCCTAATCTGCATTTAAGACCGTAAGTGGTAGATCTGGATTTCCTCTAAGGCAGTGGGGGTGAACCTTTGTAGCAGGTGTGATACAAATTAATTTTGTACCCTTCCCAAGTGACACACTTTTTCCCTCCCTCTGCCCAATCTGTTGCTCAGCTTTCTGCTTCTTTCCCTACATGCCACCTTGTTGCCTGTCCTCTCCCTAAATTGCTACATGCCACAGCCAAAGACTACCTGTGACACTTGCAGCACCTGTGCTGCAAGTTTGCTAATTACTTGTGTTCTAAGACAAAGCAGAACATGATCAACAAAACCACATGCTCATGACTCCCTTACATAAAAACCTGTGATCTGTTCAATACAAGCTTTCTCAGTTTCATATTTAGAAGGATAGATTTTTCCTTTCCTTTCAGTTTTTCAGTTTTTTTGATCTAACTACAGCAATGCCTTGGTTACTATATTGTTTCCTTATAAGCAAGAGTATATGTACTAGAGATTTTCTGGTAGTGTTAAAAGTGATGTTGTAGTCATGATGGTCCAGGAATTATGAAAGAGGCAAGGATTTTTTAGAGTGTTAACTTTTATTGGATCAACTATGCAGCTGGGATAGAATTAGACAAGCTTTTGAATGCAAGACATTTTATTTCTTAGGGTAGTTACTAGTTATCTTTTACTGGACCAACTTTGACCTGAGGAATAACGTCTTATATTCAAAAGCTTGTCTAACTCTATCCCAGCTACAGAGTTGGTCCAATAAAAAGATATCTCCCTAAGAAATCCCTGCCTCTCACATAAAGGACAGACACACACAAACGATAGTAGGAGCTCATTTTTCACAGAACTACTCCTTTTCTAACCTCATTATCTTTGTGCTCAAGGGAAATCTATCAAACACCTTTAAAGGGCAAACTTGAGAACAAAAATTTGTAAGTTGGCTGGACACTATTGGTGTTCAGTCTTTGGTTCCTAATGATTTTATGACACACTATAATCTACCTGATTCCTGAAATTCTTCCTACACACTTTAGGTGATAACATTTCTCCTTCCTTTTAATAGGTCTTGATCTCTCAGTAATCAAGCTTTTTCTCTTCTATTAATTGTTTGCCTCATACTCCTGGGAATTTCTTCCACCTCCAATTTTACAGCTCTACCTACTGTTCTTAACAATCACTGTGCTTACTTTCCTCCTTAGACCCAAAGAAGAATGCTTTGATTATCCCAAATATGCAGTTGGTCCAATAAAAAAATATCTACCCACACCTTCCATTTTTTCCAAAATCAACTGTTTTAATAGTTTTATACCTTTCTGTCACATGCCATTCCTGTTTCCAGGTGTTCTATTTCAACCAATATTCTATTTAATTGTTTCATTTATCTGATTTCTCTTATTCCATTGATGCTTCCTTTCATACTCCATTATTTCTTACAGTTTCTCTTCTACATCTTTGCTTGAGATCATGATGCTAAGCAACCAGTGTACTGATCTAACTCCCTGACAGACAATACATTCAGAAACAAGGGATCAAATGAATCATTCTTTATTGTTTAGAAAGAAGTACTTATTTAGGAAAATACTTACATAGATGTATAACTTTAAACAAGTGAACAATCCTACTGACTTCAGTAGGAACATTCAAATGTTTAAAAGTTACACACACATGAATCAGGTTAAAAAACTCACATGCTTGACTTTAATGAGATTTTAAAAAAATAATACATTTAATCTTTTCTGGTTTCTGAGACTTGGAGATGCATTTTCCTTAAACCTTACTTAAAGATGAAAGATGAGATTCTCATGTAATCTCTTAATTTGTGCAGCTGACTTGAAGAAATATTGTGAAGTTCATGATACTTTTAAGAGAGTTGGCAGCACTGCATATACGCGTTAAGTATTCTCCTGAATAAGGGCCACTAAGGAGACAAGCCAAAAAGGGTTAGTATGGTACACAGTTCCATGGTGGCCTATTTTAAACTCCTCTATCAGGTAGAATGAATATTAGCATCAGACCTTTAACTAAAATCAGAACATCTGCACTCTGCTCCATCCATATGGTATAAATGAAATATGCTTGCATCAGTTTTCATTGCATTATACATAGCAATGTGCAATACTATTTAACTTTGGAAAAAAGAGTTCTATTCTGCTTAGACAAAGCTAGGGCCCATGGGGACATGAGTGTGCCTGGTAAGTGCTGGCAGGGTTCAGTATGGGGATCTGACTAAGTTAAATTAGAGTTAACACCGATCAAGATCTCTCCAGGACTCTGGGGCAGTAACCCACCATAATAAAACATTTTCATCAAGATAGACTGTAGGTGAGACTCTGTGGGGGTAAACAGAAGGACTGGAGTACGAGGTGGAGTAAGACAGGATTAGTGCAACCACTAGGGGCACCACAGCCCCCCAGCCACAGCCACCCCATCACTCCTGCTACAAAAAGATGTAGAAAAAAAGGGAAAAGCCAGATGGCTGGAAAGCTTCAAAGGACAGGGTAACTGTGTTCATTTGTACAAATATGGATGGGAGTGACAAATGCCCACTGTTTACAACTGGGAAGCCAACACATCCTAGATGTTTTCTGAAGGACATTATTAAGCTGCTTGTCAGTTATAACAGTTCAGAAAATGCCTGAACGCCAAGTGACTTAATCATCAACTAGATGAACAAAAGAGATTATCAGTTTAGTATCTAGAAAACAGATTCTCAATCAGGGCACCCTGGGGGCAACAGGCAAATCTAATAGTTTGAAAAGGCGGGTGCAGACGATGTGGCAAATCTATAGATGAGCTACGCTGTATTCCTCTTGTTATTAAGAAATGGAATGACAAAGCCAAAAAATGATATGAAAGAGTCTAATGAATAAATGATGTTCCACTTCCTGCAACATGACCAAAAAAGGACTTTGTAACTTCCAGGGCCTAGGATGAGGACTTTTTCCTGTAAGAAAGCCAAACCAAGAGAAAATACTAAGTGCTTCAAATGCTGCAAGCCCTGAGAAATGAGCTTGAGTCAAAAACCAGTGTTGCACTATGGCAATAATATTACTACCAACAAGTACCTACTATGGTAAAAATGTGCTTGAACTCCATTCAGAAAGGAACATTCTTACCTTCATTTCTCTTTTCCTTCCTGGTTCTCTTTCCTTTCTGGCTCAAGTAAAAGATCAACACTTACCAAGTTTGGCAGGAATATGAGCACAGTCTAGGCATAAAGGCACTGGGTATAGGTGTCCAATGCCAGAATCTAGGATCATTTAGGATCAACAGTTATGAAAGTCTGCAGAATTTGGCAAAGGCATCATGAAAAAAAACAAGTTCAAAAGAATCCTCCCGGGCTGGTTAAGTATTAAATGACCAAAAGCCAGGTAGGGCACCAAAGGTCCAGTCTGTTGACACCTACTGGAGCACTTGAAAAAAGTATTATGTAAAGAGGTGAAGGGGATAAAGAGGGTGCCAACACCCTCTGAAGTCTGAGGACTTAGGAAACCAGAATTTTTCCAAGCCCAAACTAAAAAGCATGAAAAGAAAAGAGGGTAAAATAGAAATAAGATAAAGTAAGATACATAATAACTAGGGGGTCAAGAAGTCAAGGCTATAAGCACCTGGCCACAGCAGCAAGCTAATTAAAGTGCCCTGTACCAACAGCATATTTGAGAAAATAAGGACAAGGAAATGTATATCACTTTTACCTCATTAGTGAGTGGAGCGGGGGAGGGGGAGGGGATTGGGGATTGAGTGGAAAGAAAGGAAGGGGAAAAGATGAAGAGATGTGAGACCTTAACACATGCTATGGCCACTGCTAAGGCAAAAATGTCTTCAGTTTAAGCAAAAGGGTTGAGCTTACACACAGTGATGTCACTGGGCACAGCCTCAAACCTGGAATCTTAGTCCAAGAGCACAGCTGCTCATCTCAGGCTGCCACCCTGCAGTTAGCCACCCAGGCTGGTCAAAACTGGTGTGAAACCCCCAACAAAACCTAACCCTCCACCCACACACTCCGTCACCAGAGTAGCAGGCTGGGGTTCGTTGACCCTTTACTTTCCCCAGTATAAACCACTGAACTGGAATAGAAAATATAAGAGCAGATCTTAACTTGCTCCCAGACTACTTGCTCTTTCCTCTGGCTTCTGAGCTCTGACTCCACTCTCTATTTGATCTCCTGGCTTCTTGACTCAGCTTGCTCTCTGACTCCACTCTCTGCCTGGTCTCCTAGTTTCCTGATTCAGCTTGTTTCTAGACCCCACTCTTGGGTTAACCTCCTGGCTTCCTGATCCAGCTTGTCCCTGGATTCTGCTCTCATCTCCCACCCCCAGTAAACCTAGTCCTGGCTGCCCACAACCCAGTATCAAACAATGCATACATGCACAGTTATCTGAAGAAGGTAAATCCTTATAAAGTCAAAATCATAGGGTTCCAACAAACTTGAGTCTGTGTGTGAATCAAATTTGATTTCACCTTGTTTTCCAACTAACTCAGGGTACAAAAAGGCAGCATCACAGCTTAGATTCTGGGTACCTAGTCAGGAAAAGCCCCTCTTACCAGATAGTCCTCCAGATAGGGGTAGACCTGTTGCCACATGTGGCATGTAGCCATGACCGAGAGAACCTTGGTGAAGAAAAGACTCCAAGAGTCACGGAAAAGGTGAAAGGGAGAAGCTGGTACTGGAAACAGTCTTATCCTAGCACAAACCTGAAGTATTTCCTGTGTGAGGATTCTGTAAATCAGGACATGTGAATAAGTCCCTCCAGCAGAGATTGTATTACAGCTGCCAAGGTTACCATCTTGAATTTTATTAGGTATGAATGGGGAGTTATCTTTCACCTTCTTTTCTGCATCAGAAAGTAAGTATAGAATCTCTTTCCACAGAGATATGGGGTGAGATAGTGGAGACAGGAGGGAAGGGAGGAGGAAAAACTTTTTCTTATCATTCCCAAGACTAGCACAGAGAGTACCTCCTGCTGAAACAGAATCTTATGAAAAAAAGGAACAGGAAACAGGGATTTGGACATTATCTGTTTGCTGTCACTGATACCAAAGTACCCACTGACCCAAAGGTCTATGAAAACTGGAAGTGGATCAGGCAGTTGTCAAAGAGAGAAAATGGCCTGTGTGGCACTAAAGGGAGACTGCAGGCATGTTAACTGCACTATCAAAGACCAAAGGCCTCTAAACAGGAGACAATGCTTCATCATTACCCAAGTAGGTGAAAGGAACTAAGAGCAAAAGTGCATACTGTTTTTTATCCACTTGGTAGTAGGCTTTATGGTACTTCACAGATACTGCTACAACAATATTTCTTCCACCAAGAGCCTAGGGTGGATGAACATCCAGTGAGGTTGTATATATTGACACTCAGTCAAAGGATAAGATACTATTATGCAATATTACGGATGAGAATTAAGCACTCGGAAAACAGGAAATGTGGTTAAAACTGAGTTTTCAATATTATCTGAACTTTCAATCTTAACTGTCCCCTTGTGCTTATGCCTTAAGATGGGGTGGACAATTATTTGAGCTGCAGGACCACTTAGGGAGTTTTGATGAGCTGTCATGGGCTGGGTAAGCACCCCTCCCCACCTGTGCCCACCTGTAACAGCTCACAAAAACTCCCTAAGTGCCTCTATCCTGCATTCAGTTATGTGGATGGGATGGGGCCGCGGGCATCTAAGAAGTGGAATAGAGGAGTAGGTCAAGGAGGCAGAGCTGAAACTAGTACTGAGATCACTGAGTGGTGACAGCACATGGCAGGGGCCTGGGGCAGAGCAGTGCCCAGCATGACCCTATGATGGGCGCTGGTTTTACAGGCAGGGGTATGCAGGGAGTAGATCTCAGGTCTGCCATAGGCCCTGGCCCCGCACTGTCAATGCTCAGTGATCCCAGGGTCTCCATAAGACCACCCAGAACCCCCATGGGCAGAGTGAGCTTGGCCAGGTGAATGGGATGGGGCTGTGGGCAGATGGGGAGCAGCATCCAGGAGTGGGATATGCACACGAGGCCAGGGCTGGGATCAGTATCACAGGACGGTGACAGCATGTGGCTGGGGCCTGGGGCAGAGCAGCAATCTGCTCTTGACACGACCCTGTGACAGGCACTGGTTTTGCAGGCAGGGGTGTGCAGGGAGTAGATCACAGCTCTGCCCAAGACCCCGGCCCTACAATGTCATCACCCGATGATCCCAGGGTCTCCATGGAGACTGGCCAGGAATCCTGTAGGCAGGGTGAGCTCAGCCAGGTGGATGGAATGGGGCTGTGGGCAGGTGGTGAGTGGCATCCAGGAGCAGGATATACGCATAGGGCCAGGGCTGGGAACTTTATCACAGGGTGGTGACAGCATGGGGCTAGGGCCTGGAGCCGAGCCGCAATCTGCTCCCCGCATGCCCCTGCCTGCAGAACCAGTGCCTGTAACAGGGGTGTGTGGGCAGCAAACTGTGGCTCTGCCCCAGGCCCCAGCCCCATGCTGTCTCTGCCCTGTGGTCCCAAGCCTGATCCCAGCTCCTGCCCCATCCACCCATCCTGCTCCCAGTCACCGTTCTTCAGTCACCCGAAGAACCATCCCATCTGCCTGGCCACATACCCTGCCCTCACAGGTCCTGGGGCTGGGCTCTATGGAGACTCTCCCCACCTGTTCTGTCCAGTGCCCCCAGAGGCAGTGGGCAGAGACTGGCAGTGGCAACTCAAAGGAACCACGGGTGCAGGGGTTGCCAGGAAGTGAGTCTGGCCACCACACCACCCCAGCTCCATTGTGTGCCTGAGGCAGTGGGACCGGCCACCCATGCCTCCCCCTACCCTCCCACTACCTGAGCCAGGCAGGGCCAAGGGACCTGCTGTGGGCCAGACAAAATCCCTTGGCAGGCTGGATCTAGTCTGCAGGCTATACTTTGCCCCCCCCACTTCCTTCAGATAAGGGCTTTTTTAACATCTTTTTTTCTAATATACAACATACATGTTACAATACAAACTGTAATTTCTCAAATAATGTTATGCATAGTCATTTATAATGCAGTATACAGAGACTTCAGAGCAGGGTTGCTTTTCAGCTTCTAGTAGAGTACATCTAAGTAAGTCAAGTTTGAAGTTCAGTACTTGAGATGTCCTATTTTGTCAGTTTGAACAAGACCTGAGAGATAACCCAGAGAGACCAACTATCCTGAATTTTGAGATGAGTGAAATACAGACTGTTTAAAAAGCAAACTTTGAAAGAAACACCTGAACATGCTACACTGGGTATAAAAATAGATGTTTCAATACTATGACCACAAAAAAGGAAGAAAACCTGAAACATTCAGTTTTCTTCAAAATACTGTCCTTCCATCATAGATAAAAGAAATCCTGAAACATTAACTATGTGATGATAACTGTAGTAATGACTGAATGAGCTTGGACATGCCCCTCAAATTTTAATCCTGGAAGAGTATAACAATTAGAAATGTCAGGCAATCAGAATAATCAAATTTGGCTATGGTTTTACTTGTGTATGTGTGACAAGGGGCCATGTTGAGACTGGTCACAACATCGGCCCACCCATCTGTCTAGGGCAGTCCGCCCTGCCTCTTCTGCCATGTCTTTGATGTTTCAAAAAATAGGGGTTATATGCAGGAGGCTGCCCATTTGGTTGCCCTGATGCCAAAAGCGAAATACACGGCTCCGAACCTCCCCTTACACCATGTCCCATTCTTCGCAGATGGCATCAAAAATCGCTTCCAATTCCCTTGGCCCCTTAGGTGGGCTACACTCAGCTTTCAGCCAACATTTGGCCTCAGGTGTCCTCAGATGTACCTTGGCCTCTCTGCCCCCTTCACTGGGGCCACAACGCCACCACCTCAGCAGGCTCCTGGTTCTTACACCCCTTGGGCCACCTTATGGGCTTGGACGGACCTGGGCCCTGTTGGGGTGTGCTCCTTTAGCCTTTCCCCTCCATGGGGTACCCACAAGGCAGCAGGGGCTGAGGCTATATGGGGCCCTGTAACAGGAGGCCTGCTTGGGGCCGATCTAACCGTGTCCCGCCCACCTGTTCCTGGGCCAACCGCCCGCATTCTCGCCTGCCATGCCTTGGTGTTAATAATTAATTAATTGATGTTAAATTAGCGGGAGGCTGCCCATTTACTGCCCTGATGCCAGGGGCACTATATGCGGCTCCACTCCTCCCCTACACCACAGCCCAAGATCCGCAGATGGCATCTAGATGTTCTCATTAATCACTGGCCCCCACACTGGGCCCCAGAATCTGCCTATCAGGACCCCTCCAAGATCCCTCCATTCAGGCAGCCTACCCCGCCTTCATTCAGGCTACCTAGCTCCCTGAAACTATTTTCCCCTCTCGGGTGTGGTCCTCCCAGGACCTTTGGCTACCAGCCCTGGTCCACCTCCAGGCCAATCAGGACCCCAGGCCCCTGGCTCTTGGGCATCCCTTGCGGTGGGCCCCTGGTCCTTTTGACCGTCCTGGTCCTGGTCCCAGCATGGGCCAGTCGAGGGTACTCTCTTGATCAGGTCCAAGTCTCTAATCCCTCACTCTCTCCAGGGGTCTGCCCTCTGGGCCCTTCACACAAACGGGGTTACCCACCTGGTGGTGGGGGTTAGGGGTTAAGGCGCCCCAACCTGCCTTTCACCGGGGTGGTAACTGGCCTGGCATTTCCTGGGGGCTCCCGCACCACTGGGAGCTCCACCAGGCTGCCCACTCCCAGCAGGGTGCAGTTTTAGGTCAGGACCAGGAGCCTCCTTACCATCCCCTACAGCTCCTCCCTTATCTCTAGATGATATCAGCAGCCCTCTGGCCAGACGATGTTGTTGCCTGGCCTCCAGCAGCCAAACTGCCCTGTTTATATAGACAGCCCCCGATTCAAAATGGCTGCCCTCATCAGGCACCTGGTGGCTGCCAGCTCCAGGCCCTTAAAGTGGCAGGCACACTCAGTGCCCTGCCACAGGCCCCAACCTCACCTTTCATTGAAGAGGCACAGGTGTGGCATTTCCTGGAGACTGTTCCACCACAGGCAGCCCCACCACATCATCTAACCTCAGCAGGATGCAGTTTCAGGTCTTACTCAGGACCAGGAAAATCCTCCATCCCCATAATTCCTACCCTAACCTCCAGGATGTTCTGGGAGCTGCAGTCTGCAGCTACATGCAACTGTCAGCTCAGCTACTAGGGTCTGAGTTTATACCCTGGCTGCCCAGCCCTCATCCAATCCGGTGGCCCCCTTGTGGTCATGTATTCAGCTAATTGGGCCTAACTGTACCTGCTGGATGCTTCACAGCCTGCTTAAGCCCCTTAAAGTGGCAGGCACCAAAGGTGTCCTGTCATGGTATGATTAATGAAGTGAAAAATCAGACAGGCCATTCTAAGGAGCTTTGATAGTTTATGGGAAGCCCACTTAAACATAATAATTTTATTTCCAAGGTATTCAGTTGAGCAATGAAGTGCTTTCAAAAGTCTTGCAGGGCCTAGTTATACATTAATTCTGAGGTGCTACAGCAGGTCTTAACCCCTGGATTGTCCACACATTAAATGATTTAAAGCACTCGCTATGTGGCTCAAAGTTACACCACTCCAGGCATGATTATTTCTTAATCTGCATAACCCAGCTCCTGAACCATTAAGGTGTACCCACTTCCCACAGATGTGTAGCTCAAGTTGAATAAACTATATCATATTTACTTAATGAACCCTGTCTGACTGCAAGCTAGCACTAAGCCAATCAACACCTGTGCACCTCACAGTGTAACATGCAACAAGGCGCTCAGATTCACTGTCTGAAAGTAACTATAACAAAGTCCCAGTCTATTTTTGTACAGTTGAAAGTACGTGTACGATGCATCCGTTTCTGTAACTCGCAGTTCCCTAATTTTATAATGTAAAGAAACTATAACTAGGCTTGTCTATCCATAAAGTAGTTTGTTTTTATACAAAACTGGAGGATCAAAAAGGGATTTTTTCAATTATAACCCACAGCATGAGAATTTTCATATGTAATGTATGCCTGATAAATTCAAGTACAAGAAATTAAAGTTAGATCCATGAGAGAAATATTAAAAATAAATATTTAAATCAGCATTGTGAAGGGTTTTTTCCCAATATTTTTCTACATCCACTGCTTGCAGAGAATCTTCTATTAAGTATGATAATGTCATTATTTCCACAGCAATCTATCTTACTAGTTAAAATTAAGGCACCTATATTGGTATATGAGAAGGGTAAGCAAAAGTTATTTTAATAGTAAATTTTAAGCAATAGTATTAAGAAAAACGTTCTTTGTATCATAAGGCATAAAAGAGTTGCCCTTTATGCATGGTTCATACTGACACAAGTTAAGCAAAGACCTATTTAAAGGCCAAGATAAAACAAAAGTTTTATGATTCTTATGGTAGAACATATAACCTCTTCACAACGATGCGGTACAGAAACATTGATTCTGCTCCTAATGAAGCTGAGAACAATTTCACTCTGTACCAGGAATTTTCAAAAAATGTTCCAACACCTAGACAGGTTATATCAATACATATTTGTAGATGCATATATTTTTGTCATGGATGGGTCCCTCTTAAGTCACCAGGAGTGAACAAAGAAGAAGGTTTTACAACTTTCTGCCTAGGTGTTTCCACATAAATCTACAAGCAGGGAATAGTGACTTATGAAGCAATATCCTCCTCTGCTCCACTTCAAACCAAAGTAGTCTACTTCAACTGAGTCTAACTGCATCAGCTATACCTTAAAGGTCAAATATAAACCACAAGTGAACTGAGTCAGCTTAAACAGAAAGCATTACAAAAACAAATTGGAGAAATTATGTTCAGAAAACTATTCAGAAATGGTAGAATGCATTTTGATGTTCAACATGAGCAGAAGTTTGATGAAAGGAAGAATTCAGAACAGCACAGCATGAGTACCTAATTTGTGTTGTTATTTAATGCAACTGGACACTGAAATGTATTACCTTTATAAATGACCAATAACGCATTGCACTTGCAACCTGCTCACTTGTTCACTATAAACATCTAAATACACATGGAAATTCTGGATGGGCAATTCTGCCTAACAGTACTGGAAAATCTGACCCACGTTGATGATTATCACTTATATAAAAGCAAGAGCAACACCAGTGGTCAAATACACAAATAAATAGTTAAAAAAATGAAACATTAGATACCTTGAAGAAATATGCAAATATATATTATACAAAATCTATATTTTCCATTGCTAAAAGGTGCATTTTGAACCACTGTAGATGCAGAATTTAAAACATTTAACAAGCAATAACATTTTACTCCCTCAACTGTTCCCTCCATTCCAATTTATATAGAAAAAGGAAGTCACTGGTTACATTTATAGGCATGATGATTCTGTTACACAAGAGATGGTTGAAATTTATAACATGTACTTGTCTTCTGAATTGCAACACTGATTTTGTGATCAATGCTATGGTGTTCATCTCCTGAGTATGCCTTACTTTTTGCAAAAATATCTAGAATTAGAAAATATCAACTTGTACTACCGACCTGTTTCTTAGCCATAAATCAGGTAAAACCTGAATAATATTTTGAAACATTTACTGAAAAACAATGAATGTTCAACTCAGTTCTATGGAGTCATTATAAATGAGGGAGAGATGAACATGTAAAATATTCTAAAAATATTTTGTTTCTGAAAATGAATTTAAACCAAATAAGTAAACTAGGTTTCATGTTTTAACTGTGCAATTTAGGAGAAAAATAGCTATTTTTGGTAAATACTGACACAACGTATTTCAAAAAGCATTTGAGGAAGAAACTTTCCTACAAGTTATATCTGACATAATGTTAGGACATGCCTACAATCCTGTATACAAGAAGTTAAATCCAGCTTCTTTTGCCTCTCCTCTGAACACCTGTGCAACAGGAAGGACTGGTAACAGGAAGAGTAGAATATTTGGAGGAAGTCACAGAAAGTCACAGATCTTCACTCAATCTCTGAGGGTTGGGCTGACTTCCAGGACAGAGAAATGTAGTTACTTGTTTTTCTTAGTAACCTTTTTTTCATTTATATTATACAAATATTGAACTCCTGAACAGATTACATTGCCTGTTAGTGTATTTGTTTCTGGTAGTCATTCTATTGGCTCACAGCTTATTTTGAAATAATCCTTGGAAATGGTGAAATACTGCAGTGGACTACAATAGTAATATCTCCTTTAGATCTGTGCTTACAAGTCACTTTACAGTTCAGATAGGAACTCTATATGGGAATAATTCATGGTATATTATTGATCCTATTTGCAAAGGGCATAATTTAAAATGCTTACTGTAAATTAACACTGATTAGCTTTGGGAGAGCTGACTACTTCCAGACGGTCGAACAAAACTAACATTTTGGGCCCAGAGATCTGGAGCTGTAATCTCCTTAACCAAATTCCAAGGACACAGAAATTTAACAGAAACATTTCAGTGTCTCATTTCTTGGAGAAAAAAAAGGAAAGCTGATCCAAAAAAAAAAATCACACCTCAAACAGTGCAAACCGCATTTGTATTTCAAATGTTTCAACTAAACTGAACAAAAGAGAGAGGCAGAAATCACACCTTGTTCAACTGAGTAAAGTAAAAAAGATTTCACACCTTCTTGCTGTTGCTATAGAGCAGCATGGTTGTTCTACACCAGAGATGGGTGATTATTTGGGCTGGAGGGCCACTTAGGGAGTTTTGGTGAGCTGCTGCAAGTCAGGTCAGCACTCAGCCCTGCTCACAAAAGGTCACCAAAACTCCTTAAGTGGTAGGTTACTGGAGCAGGCGGAAGGGCAGGGTTTCCATTGAGAGTGATCTGGGACCCTGCATGGGCAGGACACGTTCAGCTGGGTGGATGGGATGGGGCCCACAAGTGGGCAGGGAGCGGCTGGGCCTGGGATTGCAGGGTGGCGACAGCTTGGGGCCAGGGCCTAGGGCAGAGCTGCAGAATCTGCAGGATCCCAGAACCTGACTTGCCTGCCTGTGCTGCTCCAGGACTCCACTCCCCGTCTACCTGCGGCCCAAATCCAGGCAAGCATGCCCTGCCTGTGAGGGTAGTGGGCTAGTGTCTAAGGAAACCTCACCCATTTGCTCTATCTGGTGCCCCTCGTCAGCAGTGAGTGGTCGGGTGAATGGGCAGAGATGCCCAGACAATGCAGCCAGGCTTAGCAGCAGCAGCAGAGACTAGCAATGGCAGCTGGAAGGAGCTGCTGCCACCAGGAAGTGAGTTTGGCTGGCATGCCACCCCAACCCAGCTGCATGCCCGGGGTGGCAGGATCAGCCGCACACACCATGGCATGGGCTGCCCCCTGCACCTGGGGCTGAAGAACCACTACAGGCTGGATAATATCTCTTGGCAGCCTGAATCCAGCCCATGGGCTATATTTTGCCCACCCCTATTCTACACACATCCTACAAGGACAGGAAGACATCAATTTGTGTCATTATAAGTCAAAGACTGCTTTTAAAATGAAAATGTAGCATCTGTTAAAATCAACAGGAATAAAACACTTGTGGGAATAAAGGATAAAGTATATAACAAACATTATATTAGAATTAATGTTCTACTGTATTCAGAATACTCATTGCAACGTGCATCCAAAGCTAGACCCACTGAGTTAAATGTTGGCAACCTACAAATTTTAGTCAGCATATAGTTGGTTATCTCTTCATAAAGGAAGACACTACTGTTGTTGGTCTGTCTTTATCTTCTGCTAGCCAGTGCCTTAGGAGTTTTGCATGCAAGGCTAGAATTTGAATTTCTCTTGTTACAATGGGCTGTTATTTTAAGCTGTTATTTAATGATCTGTTATTTTAAGAGCTTAAATATGCTGCAACATAAAAATGCCAAAGTGCTTCAAATATCACACATGATTTTTTAAATAGTAACACTTACCAGTCCACTTAAGGCTACAATCCAGATGTAGGAACCAGAGGTTAAGAGCTAGAAGATAAAAGTAATGATTTTAAAAACTGCTAATTGTTTTTATACAGGTGGCAACTCAACTCAAAGGGCTGATTTACTGTTCTCTACTAGCGTACAGGATTTCTATCTATTACGTTGAAGGAAATGATCAGGCCCACACATTTCTGCATAACCTCAGCTTCATACTAGCAGTGACCCCACTCCAGAACAACAAGAGATAGAAAAACATGATAAATCTGACAGCTATTCTTTTTCTACAATATATTCGTGCAATTTATTTTCATATTGCATTATTAAGTATAACAATATGATTTGCAGGAAGTCAGCTATATCCTATAGGGAAAAACATTTTTTTTTAAATAGATTAAAAGAAAGGAAGTGGCTCAGCAGGTCAGGGAAAGCAGGAAAAGACTTCCAAGAGGCAGCACAAGTTACATGAACAATTCTGAAGTGTGCAGTTGGGGAGGGCCCAGACAGTATGTCAAAACTTAAGACAAAAATGTATTTTCCTTCTCTTGGGAAGCTGTTGATGTGGAGAGCAAGAGAGAGAAGGGGTGGAGTGAGTCTACAAGAGCTGAACCAGACAAGAAAGAGATGCAGAATTTCAATTAAGGTACAGGTGATAAATCTCCTTGAGACCAGGGAATGACCTGAAAAAATCAGATAACCTGTTTAAGGAAGTTGGTCTGTGGGACAGCTGTCAAATGTATTATGTTTTTCCATCTTTGTGACCAGAATCATAAGACCACTTTCTACAGTATCTGTCTGTGGAAGGAATGACTTGAGGTGAGTCACAGTTCATAGGCAAGCAAGTAACCTACGACATGCATGTGACAGTAGGTCTGAGCAAAACAAGGAAAGATCCAGTAGAGAGAGAGTGACTAGTAATAGTAATAACCTGTTACTAAGGAGAGAGGGTAAGTAATCGAAAGATAATGATCCAGGTGGGAAAACACTCAATGGGAAAATCTGGGGTCTTTTTTTTTTTTTAAATAAAAAGAGATGAGTTCCATGATAGCTTTGAGGGAAACAGCTAAGTATTCGGAGAGAGTCAAAGAGAATGACGTGCTCAAACAGGTCACAGATAAACCAACCAGTGCTCAGTAACAAAAAGGATGAAGAGTAGGGGGTTAGAGAAGTAGGCATAAGTCAGTGTTCTGAAATTGGTAATTTGAAAATACATTTAAGCATATTTTATCCATTTTATTTTTTTTCATTAGTAATTTTGGCAATATTTAAAGTCTTACTTAATATATACAATTTAACAGATCTTCTCATTGGCTTTCATATTTCACAATGGAAAATGAGAGAAGTACCCACTCATTTGTAAATCTTTGGTGGACACTTTGTTCCATGTACTGAGTATATAATATATGGCCCTTAATTTTCTATGTGGTCCTATATGATGTTGTTTTTCACATCATGATTTTAAAAAGTGTTATTGTCAGATGGTAATGCTGTATATGAGAATAACATATCACTACCAAGATATAATCCAACCAAATCCTGACTGATGTCAAAGCATCAACAGAATGTTGCTATAAAATATTACTATATTCTTAATGGCTTCTTATTTTATTAGTTAATACATTATCACAAGAGTAGAAAAAAGGAAAAAAGAAATCAGAAAAATCAGGATAGATATTTGTTGATCCTGTGGCTCAGTTATCACTAATTTCATGAAAGTAAAATGTTTAACCAACATAACCTATCACAGAACTTGTACTTTATAGCTTTTCTGAAGCACAACAGAGCAAGAAGATAATTAAATAGAAGTGATCTTGTATACTAACTCAGTTTCTGCTTCTATTACAGAATGCCCCTGGAGTTTAGAAGTCTTTGTCTTAAATATACACCCCACATGTGTTAAGTAGCACTTTAGCTCATAGGGCTATATTTACAGGTAAAACATTACAAAGCTGAAGAGCATATAAAACTATTACTGGTAACTGCTAAATTATTAATGAAGTGAAAAGTGAACAAATTAAGCACATACTATACCTGTAAACCCAGTATATAGACCAAAGTTTTGTTTGTGATGGATAAGTGGCCTAATATTTGTGTCACTTGCACTCTTGGAATGGAGCAATAAAATGGCACAAACAGAGCAAACAGAGGACCCAAACTGTGAAAAGAAAAAGAAAATAATATAACCAGTTAATAGGAATGGTTTCCAAACATCTCACTCCACAACTAATTTCAAATATTAAATATTTTTCCTAGTTTCTTAAACAAAAATGTTAACTGTATTATTCTAGATCATTTCTACCAATTTTTAAAATTTCTTTCTTTGTTGATGTATTTGTCCTTTAAAATTAAGTACATTTTACTTGGCAAAATACAGATGAGCAAGATTGCCTTAAAGATATCTATATACTTTGAGGCCTAATCTTATCAAAATTGCCAGTATATAACTGAAATCCAAAGTGTAATATATGATTTTCAAAAGACAGAAGTACTGGTAGTTAGCCATGTTAGTCTGAAGTCAGGCAAAAAAAGCTAGGTAGATCAGAGATTCAGTTAGTCTACAAGGTGCATCTCTATGGGGTTTTTTTACAAGGGCAAGGGACCACCCAAAAAGATGGTGATTGATTTAGATAAACAATTAGGTATTGTGCAACAGACCCACAAACAAACACCTAAGCAGTGAATCTTCAGCACTAGCTAACTGTATGAAAGAAGTGAAGAGAAAAATAAACTAGATCTTCCTATTCTGTGAGGTTAAGAGTGAGGCTCAGGGATGGAACTGTGACAGAATTTTTAATCTACCTGTAACAGGAAAAGTTTTTATTTAAAAATAAACGAGTCAGCAAAAGGAAAAAAGTAGCACTGTCTTGTGATAGAATACGTATTTTCTGTTTGTATCAAGAAGTAGGAAGACTGGAGTGTTGTTGTAGTCAGGATGGTCCTGGAGATAGTCAAATAAAAGATAACACCAAAAACCCTAACTGTATAGTTGGGAGAGTTATTAAACAAGCTTCCAGGCACAAAGTGACCAGACCTGAGGAAGAGCACTTTGTGCCTGAAAGCTTGTCTGACTTCTCCCTCCAACTATACAATTGGTTCAATAAAACATATAATTCAAAAACCCCAACAAAACAGAAAACTTGCTTCTTGTATAAAAGAGTGGCAAGCAGAAAGTGCTAATCATCACAAAGAGAGGCGAATTACAAAAGCCACATCTTCTACAAATATAATTGCAAACTACATTCTTATTATTCTCCTATGACTACAATGCTAGAAGAATTTCAATATGCTACAGTACGACTACAAGTCATTAACAGATCCCAAGTAGTTCGACTTGTATTTCATTAGCCTTCTAAGATATCCTACTGTATTTCCTCAAAACAAAATGACACCCGCACCCCAATTAGCATCAGGAAAAAGGCCCCTAATCTTAAATTTGCATACAAGGAAACTTCATTAAACACATCATCCATCTTTGAACTGTTGCTAAAAGCAGCATGGCTAAGTACAATCAGTCAAAAAGCCCAAGGCTGAATTGATTCAGTCTTTGCAGGCTAGTTTAAACTGCAACGATTAAACTTAGAAGCAAGTGAACAGATATTCACTTTTGATTCAGGAAATGCAGCCACATGCCTGCAGTGGCTCAAGCCAAAAGCCAGAGGGTGCTACAGCATGCCTCCCAGCCTGCCAGCTACTGCCATAGGGAAGGGAAGAGAGAAGCCCTTCGAGGCTTTCCCCCACTCCCTCCTCAGATGGAGCATGGTCAGGCCCTAGCCCTGGGCTAGCTAGGGTCTGCCTGGATCAGGAAGGGGGGAGGGGGGCAGCACCTGCCAGGCTGAGGAGGGGGTGGTGGGGAAAAGGGTAGTGGCACTAATATCATAAAAGCTTGAACAAGAATAGTCCTTTCTTTGAAGTGAGCATGTATTGAATACAGGGTTGTTTGCAATCTCAAGCACACTGTGTGTTCACTTCCTCTTCCTGCTGCCTCCAAGATCTCTGGGATTTGCAGTCCAGACTTACAGCAGCAGGACTCTTCCTCTTTCTGCTTCCAGGTGCCTCTGTGATTTGTAGTCCATGGTCGCAGCCAGCAGGATGCTGGTCCAGAGAGCAGGGGATGTGGCCAGCACATTCAGCCAGGGGAAGGGGTCCCTGGCCCCAGACCTCAGCTGGGGCTTGCCTGGGGGGGCCGTCCCTCCCCTGCCCCCAGCCACAGACCTAGCTGCAGTCCCCGGGGGTTGATGTGGGGTCCCAGTGATGACTGGCTTACCTGAGGGGGTTTCCCAGCCCCCGCCCCCTCATCAGCCAGCCATCACTGCTCCGGCTAGAGACCAGAGGGGCAGGGCCAACTCTGCTCTCTGGGGCAGACAGCCCAGGGCTGCAAACCATGGGATGCTGGGAGACTCTGATTTAACTTGAATGAGGAAGGGGTTTGGGACAGAGGTTTCATAAACTGGTTTGACATAAATCAGTTAAGTCTAATACTATATTCAACGAGGTTTATCTCAAACTGGTTTCAGCCATTTTGAAACTGGTTTATGTGCACTGAACTTCTGTTCTGTTGCATGTTTAAATCAGCTTCTGAAAACTTAAATTGGCTTATGTGTAACTGTTGTCCCTAGCCCATTTGTTTAATAATGAAAATCAAATATGAAGCTGATTAAATGCACCCAACTTGAAACATGACTATAAACACATAGCCTATGCTGGGCAAACATGCTGAACCTACATTTTTTTTAAAGAAATTTTTCATGTTCCAAGCCAAATCAGCCAAATCAACTTCAAATCCACGAGTCAGTCCAGAATCATATGTGGCCCTACAACCGGCAAACATCCTCCACCCCCACCAGGGGCTTCAGATATTTCCAATGTCTTTTGGCAGGCATCCTATGTGTAGGATGCCCCCAAGTTTCGCCTGCCCTCAGCCATAGGGCCACAGAAGCAAGCTAGGGAGGAGCCACCCATTTCCATAAAGTGGGCTTTAAGCCCCAACACCTTGGTGGGTACTAAACCATGCCAGAAGAACAATTATCCCCAGGAGCGCTTAAGGAAAAGTGCCTTCATGAACCCGGATGCATGGTGTTTCCCTGAGCCTACTACAAGGATAGGTTAGTGCAACCATTCTGAATAAAATATATGATGGTGCATATTGAATACAGTCCCCCTCAGCAATGACTCTTTCAAGTCATGGTGAGCTACTACATTGATTACATTCCAAATTCCTCATCGTTCCAATAGGTGAGCTGTACCTTTCTTTCCCATTTTTAATAATTCCTGTTTCTTCACTAGCCTTAAATTCTGGCAAACACCACCAAACAGGGCCCCAAACAGTTCAACCTGAATCCCTCTGTTGGCCCCTCCCTCACTCTGGCACATATGATTAGTGAGGCCCTGTCCTCCATGAGGTGGAGCTAGACCAGGTCGCCTTATGCCTCATCTGCATATAAATTTTTGGAGAATTCCAGGACTTACAATAAGAACACCTGGTTCCAGTCATGAGAGGCAGGGCTAATTAGCACATGGTTCCTTTTTGGAGGGTATCGGGAGTACACACACATACTGATCAGTTCTGAGCTACGGGGTCCCTATGGCTTGAAATGCTGTTGACTCTGCCGGGGCCCACCCCAATGAATTATATGGTAAAACATGAGCCCTTTGGCTTTGGCCTAACATCATGCATCACCATGACCACTAAGGTGGCTTTTCTAGGTGCAGGGGAAAGCCACTTTTTTGGCAGTGAGTAGTACCTTGACCAAAGTAAGGGATAGTTAGCCTCCCACTTTCACTTCCAGTGGGAAGATCTTGGCTATACACTAACTCTATGGAAATGGGAGACTCCTCCCTAGCTGGCTCCTGTGGCCATATGGCTGAAGTCAAGTGAAACTCGAGGGCATCCGAACTCCAAGCCTCTGGGCTTGGGCCTGCATGTAGGATACCTGCTAAAGGAATTGGAAGCATCTGAAGCCCCAAGCGGGAGTGGAGGATGATTGCCAGTAGTAGGACCACATACGGTTTTTGAATAACTCATGGATTTGGAATTGATTTGTTTGATTTGACTTGGGACAAGAGAAATTTTCCTTAAAAAAAACCAAACAACTTGTTCTATATATATGTGACAAGTAAAAAGACTAAGGAATCCGGAGGAGTTGGGAGGGGAGTGGAGAGGAGGCAACAGAGGTGGTCCCTGGCATGACTGTAATGGTTAGAGAAGATGGTGACAGGCATGCAGGAGCATAGGCATGCAGGAGCATAGTGTGATAATTGTAATGGGAAAGAAGATGGTGCAACTGTAAAGGTGTGTTTTGGATTGTCATGTGAACCGTATCAGTCCTAAAACTGGTGTGTAAAGGTACAGGTGTTGTAACAGGGAGCCCAGGGCTCCTGTTACTTTAAGGAGAAAAAAAATGCAGTAGAGAGAGCAGGCATCTGAACAAGGGCTGGCTGTAATGGGGTAAACAGCAAGGAAATACTGCAGCATAGGTAGAGGGCTGCACATTGAGGAAAGGTGAACACCAGCAACCAGCTGAAGAAGCACTACTCTGAATAAGCTGGCTGCACGTAAACAGTCAGAAGTTAAAGAGTACGAAAGACTACGAGTATCTATTGCAGAGCTACCTGTGTAATAGGGCAGACACCTGCAATAGACAAAGGTGCTGCTACAGCCACAGATGTAAGCTGCTAGGGAGACCAGTCATCAGGCTAGGGTGACCACCCATCCCTAACTGGGCAGGACAGTACCAGAACGGGAACCTTAAGTCCCGGTCCTAGGTTGCATGACTTTGGGACAGCATTTGTCCTGGATTCGCAGTGTCATGCAGGGATCCACGGGAAATGGTGGGTTTCCCCTTGCAGGCGGGCAGCATTCCAGCCTGCAAGGGGCTGCTGGGAGCAGGACATAAGGGGCGCCACATGCATGTGCATGCCCACCAGGAATACAGAGATGGGCAGGGCTGGGGCAGCCTACAGACCCTGTGCCTGTGCCAGGGTGATCCATTTGAATCTGGAGAGTGCAGAGGAAGGAGCTCCAGAGCTGGAGGAAGGCAAGAAAACTCCTGATAAACACATGGGCTACCCTGGGATAGGCAGGTAGAAAGCTGCTGATTTAGAGGGAAATAAAAGTCAGAGTCAGCCAAAGAGCTGTTGTTTGGGTTAAAGCACTGTACAGAATTTGTGTTATAGCCAAGACAGCATATTCTTTTGTTAGTTATGACCAGCAGTTTGGGCCGGGACTATCAGGGAAGGCTGGAAGTCCCATTGGTATCTGAGAAGCACATGACTGTCTTGAGCACTGCCAGAGGGCAGGAGCTTTTTGCAGTTGACACAGAGAGAGAGAGAGAGAGAGAGAGAGAGGTGGAAGCTTAGGGCCAGGAGGCCCAGTGCCTGAGGAGGACAGTGACAGGGCTAGGTAGCCCATGCCCAAAGAGAGGCAGAGACTAGGCCAGGGGCCCACAGCCACTATGGAGGGCAAAGCAGCCCACAGCCCAAAGGGGCAGGAACTGTAGAGGGTGAATCAGACCACAGCCCAAGAGGGACAGCCCAAGAGGGGCAGAGACTGAAAAAGAGCAAAGAGGCTTGAGGAGGCCAGATATTGGACTGGGGCTAAGCACCCACCAAAATAATTAATTGGTATCATCTGCAAGACATGGGCACTACTGTGGGGAGGTCATAGGCCATGAATAGCTCATAAGGCAACAGGTGCTCTGGGGACATGTATGGGCTAAGTAGGCCCACCTTTTATAAAGACTAGTTAGAGAACTAGCAGGGTTTGAGAGGGATCCACTGACAGGAAGACAGAGCAAGGCTTGCTCTAGGTGCATTGGGCAGCCACCCTTTCCAGAATTAAAGAACATGAAGGTGTAGCAAGTGAGAGAAAAGGGAGGGCAACCTGGGGCCAGAGAAGCAGGAGCCACATGGCCACTGGGGAGTATCATACCAGCCCTGGAACACTGTGATATTTAAAAGTGTTTTTATGGAGTTCCTGTTTTAAAACTTATATCAGTTTCAAAAAAGGTAAAATGTATCAATTCTAGATTAATTCAGTCTATAGGTACTATGTGCCAATTACTACAAGCATGTTTATTTCAAGGTCAATTATTTCAAATTTGGTCCTTCCATGTGTTCAGGGAGAACAGGGTCTGACAGTAGGAAGGGTGGGGAGGGGCTATAGGGAAAAGAGGTTGGGAGGGCATAGGGCCACAGATTTATTTTTCCTGCTGTAGCAGTGGGAGTGGGGCAAATTCAAGACAAACCTCCAAAAATTAGATTCTACACCTGGAAAATTATATCAAATTTATAAATTTTGCATATACAGAATCTAATTATTGAGGCTGATTTTATTATCTGGGTCCTTCTTTATTCAAATAAATAAGGTCTGTTCTACAGCAGGCTGTCAAACATACAGTCCATGGAGCCATTCCATCTGGCCCATCAAGCTACCAAAAGTTGGGGGTGTGAGCAGGGAGTGCTGGGGCCTGCTGCAGTATTTGGAGCCTCTGGGCCCCACTGAACATGACCATCAGCAGCAGGAGTGCAAGCAAGTGCTGTGCATCCCATAAAGCCCCACTGCCAGATCTACTAAAGGAAGCCCTGGCCCCAATTCAGGAGGAGCCCCACTATCTGGATCCAATGCAGAGCAAGTTTGTTCTACAGGGTCCTTCTGCTAGGCACAACTCAAAGTGTTAAAGAAGTTGCTAACATCTTTCACAAAAAGTTTCACAGAGCTTAAGAGGGTGCTCTACCCCCAGCCTGAAGGCCAGATCTATCCCCTGGCACTATGGGAAGCCCCAGGGCTTTGTCTCTGTATGTTAGATAAGCAGGGTGTCTTGGGACCTAATCCTAGCACGGGCCAGGTGGGAGTGGTGCAGGGCCCCAGAGCCTGGGTCCCAGTGGGACAGAGTTGGCCTGGTTCCCTAGAGCTTGATCCCAACCAGGAAGGAGGACTGCAGTGCCTCAAGCTGCCTCCGTTTGGCTAGCCCTGGAACCCAGGGCCCCATGATACCTTTGCCTGGCCCCTGTGTGCCGGCATTGGGCCCTGGGGACTGTGATATCCTAGTCCAGCCAGGATCAGGTTCCAGTTAGGCAGAGGCAGTGTGGGGGTGGTGCAGGGCCTGATTCTGGCATGTGAGGGAGGCACAAGGCTCAATCCAGCCCACAGACCAACCCTGAACTATTCTTCTGGCCCACAGGGTCAAACTGTGAGCACTACTGGCTTAAGGCCAAAAGAATCTATTGAAGTATCTACACTTATCTACTGTATATTACAGACCATTAAATTTTACCCAGACTTACATTAAGACCAAAGACTTTACTTAGATGATAATATTTTGGTTCCCAGGAGACTAAGCTGTGTGACACAGGCAAACAGGAGAAACCAAAGTGCCTAAAGGCCATACAATGAGAAGGAACTGAATTAGTGAGATATATCCAAATGATCTCAGAAGGGCAACCCACACTATGCTGAGTAACTGGTTGACAAAAACCCAGGTTTTTGTAATTTCTCTTGGGGAAAAAAATCTTCTAAATCTGGCTCTCTCCATAACACTAAGTATAAAGCAAGAAGCAACAGCTAGGAACCTAAGAAATGGAACGCTGGCTATGCAACTTTCCTGCCAAGTACCTATGAAGTTTGGAAGTCCTTCAAAGATAACCTAATCCCTACTTCCCAAGATATAAATACTGCACATACAAAAATAAAATTGACAAAAATGACCTGGTGGAAACTTTATTCTACTGGAATTAAGGTGAGGTAACAATATCTGTAATTCACAGGTAAAAGGAAACATGGTTATTATGTGAAAAATGTAAAACAAACAATTAGAAACCCAGATGTAGCTTACAGAATGCTCCCAAACAGTTGGAAATGTAAATTCAAATACATAGATAAAACAGTTGTTAATAAATAACTCTGTTGTTTTTATGACTTTTTAATTTATGCATGAAATAATAAAGAAACTATGTTAGGCAATTAGATGGATATAAATCTGATCCTGCTGAATGATAATTAGTTACTGCTTCTGCAACCCCTTTAGAAACCCAAAAATAATTCTGTAATTAGAACAGAAGCATATTCAGAACATAAATTACTTGCTGAAATTTTGTTTCCATTTTCCTTTCTATGAAGAGATTAACAATTGTTGAAATTGCAGTTTACTGAAAAAAACTATCAATATAAATGTGAATTAAATTGTGTAACTTAAACCACATTTGAGCTTACAGATTATGAGAAGTAGGAACATCAAATTTTTTTTCAGTGCTCGCCAGAGGGTCCAAAAACTCCATTTTTCATTTAGCTTTTCTACAAGTATAATATAAATAAATATATAAAAGGTGAAGACTTATTAATTGCTGTATCTAACATGGTATGTGGAAAGTCAACTTTAACTGCCTTAGCTCTAATACCTTGCATGTATTTTCTAAAATACATGTGCTTTCTGTCTAGATACTACTATAAACTACAGATCACAAAGTATATCATCTAAACTAGAATATCTTATACAAATTTACATAAATGATTATAGTATAAGCAAAGATAAACAAAGTTCTTGGGCCAGAGGCGTTATCTTTTATTAGATCAACTAAATAGTAGCAAAAAAAATGTATTTCTTTGCAAGCTTTTGGGTTCAAACACCCTTCTTCAGGCTGAGGAGAATTTAAAGAATTCAAAGATTGTAAAAGTTCTCCTAGATAGAAAAGAAACTTCATTTTTTTATGGAGGAGGTAGAGGGTATAAGCAAGTATAGTATAAGCAAGGTATTAATGTTTCAATAGCTTCCACAAAGCAATCTAAACTTAAAGCATGATACCTTTAAATGCCTAAACTATGAATGCAGAAAGTACAGTGACGGGGGTGTAAGTTGTAGCCATGTTGGTCTAAGGACATAGGCAGACAAGGTTCTTTGGGTAAATCTGATATCTTTATTAGACCTGTCACAACCCACAGGTGTGATTTTTTGTTTGTGTGTGCTTCGGCACTGCTAAATTATTTTCCCGCCGTTTGTAGCTTTCTTTGCAGGGTGCATTTCTTTGTTGCAGCACAGAAATGCACGTTGCAAGGAGTTCCCGCCATTTGTATTCAGATTCGTGCCCCGCTATTGGCCAGTTCTAAATTATTCCTACGTGGCGGCTAGCGATTGGCTTTCTAGCCGTATAAGAGGCTTGAGTGGTTTCCGCCCAAGTTGGAGGACTCCACGAACATCAGGAGGAGGAGACTTCACGTCTTGTGAAGATCTCTAAGCGCTGCGGAGCCTATTGGACCCAGCGTGAATATCAAGAAGGCAACAGGGGTCTGATCAGCCTCTCGCCTCTCCCTGTCGCCGAACGATCCCTCGACATACCCTTCCCTGCGCGCAAAGTTCCACGGAGCCTAGCAAACTTCGTGCGAGTGAACTGTGAGTGAATCCAGAGCTCTGTCCGAGTCCTTAAACTGGGACTTAAGCGAAGTATTCCTGGAAGTTTTCCAGCCTGCACCGCGACCATCTACGGTGTAAGCAAACAATCTTAAACAACCATTAAGCGTTCGTGCCTAATTCTAGCGTGCCGCCTGCCTTCCCCGACCCGGCGTGTCCGGGCTGCTGGCCACAGCCCGCCGCGCGAAAAAAGGGCCTCGGATTGCTCCCGGCCCGCACAAGACCAACTCAAATAATTGGAAAAATTCTTAGCAAGCTTTTGGGTATAAATACCCTTCGTCAGGTTGAGGAAGCATCTGCAGTTGGTGTTTGCTCTTCCTGGATATACGTATCCCCAAGCACTGGAGTCCACTGTTGATGGCCAGTCGAGGCATCTTTCAGTGCGATGTTGCTTCAGAAGGGGGTCGCCGGCTGGTCCTTCTGGCTGGACAGGAAGGGTGCTGGTCAGGTCAAAGAGGGTGGCGTTGGAGGTCATTCTTCGCTGCCTTTTATCCCTCTCTGGCAGCCTTTGGTGACTACCCAGTTCTCAGGCTTACCCAGTCTAGAGCTTGTTGACCTCATGGGATGTCCCCCTTGGTGGCTGCTGGATGGCAGCTGTCAGCCCCAGGGGTCACATCCGCGAATACATGCAGTCTCGGGAGTCCATTGATGAATTTTGATTAATTCACTGCTGTGATGAATAGGGCTCTGGAAGCAGGTGATTGAGGGGTAATTCAGTCCCAAGAGTCAGTCTACAGCGTTGATTAGTTCAAACCGGGGCTTCTGTACCTCTAATAGTTAAGTTTCAAGGAGTTCCTTGCTCTGTATTGATTCTTTCCTCTCCTTAGTCTGTGGTTTCCTAGGTGTTAATCCTTGCTCATTAATTCATTATTGTAGCTAGCTACTGTGTTACATAATCAATCATGATTCACTCAGGGACCAGCTCAATACGGGGAGGCGACAGTTCCATTCCCGCCCTTGCTAACATTGTTATATGATACAACTTACTTTTAAACATAAATAACATTTGTTACAAAGTTAAAATGCATAAAATATAAAAGAGTGAAATGGCATGGCACATACAACAAACAGATCAAAGACAATGAGGGGGAGACATACCAATGCAGAATACTATTTTACACCCATAAAAGCACCTACAAAATATATTTTTATTATAAGTATACCTTATATTCTATACAACAATAAAATAAATAAAAAATAAAAGAAGAAAAGGGAGGAAGGAAGAAAACGTGGAAAACAGAAAGCATCCCCAAAAGTGGCAAACACTGCAAAAGGGGCTTTTGCCATATGGAGGGGCTTCACATTGGAAAGGGGTGGGCAGGCAAAAAAGGAGGTTTCTTGCTACAGAAGGAGGTTTGTAGGAATGTATATACACTTTCATCATAAAACTGCATCCAAAAGAAGTAGCAGCAGAATGAAGGCTGTATAATATTTCAAATGTTCTCTAATATGTGTAATTTAATTCTCTGTGCTTCATGCAAATAAATTCACAAACAACCCAATCCACAGTGTACTTCTCAGGTTTTGTTCCTACTACATCAGTGACTCAAAATCACATACACACACTTTGCATATGAAAGCACACCATGATCATAAGGGAAATTTCAGAATGGAATTTCCCATAACCACAACTTCATATTTAACAAGAGAGTAAAATGATGAAAGGGTCCTTAAATGCTAAATCTCCACAGCAAATGTCAACAAAGAAACACAGAGATTATATACAAGATCAAGCCAATCATGCATGTAATCTAATAATCACATCTGAGAGTGGCCAGTACGAGGTAC
Organism: Alligator mississippiensis; assembly: GCF_030867095.1. NCBI lineage: Eukaryota > Metazoa > Chordata > Crocodylia > Alligatoridae > Alligator > Alligator mississippiensis. The sequence goes on from NC_081824.1 coordinate 364,742,046, forward strand.
TTCCAAGGGAGGTACAAGAAATCTGACATTAGGGCAATTGTTCCTGAAAGTAGTCAGTCAGTGGTTGGCATTTATCTTAAAATATGCATTTTAAGTTCCTTAAGAAAAATCTTAACTAAGTATAACTTTAGATTTTAACACTGTCCATACATATACCTTATTCTTTTTTTTTTTAATGTTACTAAACTGTAGCCCTCAAAAACGTCTTGTGATTGAGTTCCACAGCTAATTATACACTGTATAAAATTTTTTCTTTAAATTTTTTTTAATTTGCTGCCCCTTCCAATTTCATTGGCTGTTCCCTTATTTTAACATTGGAACATCTCATTTATTTTCTCCCTACCATTCAATGGTATGCTTTTGTTCTGCTCTTATTCATTTTCAACTCCATTGTCACGGTATTTTAATTTCATTTCAACTTAACTGAAATTCAATTATATTACTAAATCACATTCATGGAGCATCAACTTTCCCTCACTCATGTGTCAGAAATGGACTGGCCAAGTTCACTGATGGCACCAAATTTTGGGGAAAGCTATCCACACTTGAGGATAGATAGGCTGGTGATCCAGGCCAACCTCAATAGGCTTGCAAGGCAGGCGGATGAAAACCTGATGGCATTCAATACAGAAAAATGAAAGGTGCTCCACCTCGGGGGGGGGACCCCACATCACACTTTTACGCTCGGCAATGCTACACTCGCTAACACCACTACAGAAAGAGACTTGGGGGTCATGATTGACCACAAGATGAACATGAGCCACCAATGCGATACCACAGCAGGCAAAGCGAACAAAACTCTGGCTTGCATCTACCAATGCATCTCAAGCAAGATCCAGGATGTCATCCTCCCACTGTACTTGGCCTTGATGAGGCCACAGCTGGAGTACTGCATCCAATTCTGGGATCCACAATTCAGGAAGGATGTGGAGAAGCTTGAAAGAGTCCAGAAGAGAACCACATACATGATCAGAGGGCAAGAGAACAGGCCTTATGAAGAGAGGCTGAGAGCCAAGGCACATTTCAATGTGGAGAAGCGCAGGCTCAGGGGTGACTTGGTGGCAGCCAATAAGTACATAAGGGGTGTGCATCAGGACCTGGGAGAACTCCTGTTCCCCAGAGCACCCCAAAGGAAGGCAAGGTCCAATGGTCACAAACTCCTGCAAGATTTATGTCTTAGGTGGGACATAAGGAAAAACTTCTTTACTGTCTGAGCCCCCAAGGTCTGGAATAGACTCCCCCAGAAGTGGTACAAGCACCTACTCTGGACACTTTTAAGATACACTTGGATGCTTATCTTGCTGCGATCCTTTGACCCTTTGGGCAGGGGGCTGGATTCAATGATCTTATGACATCCTTTCCAGCCCCCCTCACCCCCTGCTGCTCAAGCAGGGATCTCTCCCTCCCATCTCCCACAGCATGGACCGATAGCATGTGATATGCTAGCTAATGCTGAGAGGCGTCTGTGTGTGCATCTCCAATTTCACTGGGACAAGCAAACAGAACAGTGTTTAGGGCTTTTTGGAGCTAATCAACAGGTCAGCTGGTAATGTTCCTCCATTCCTTCCTTGGAAAAAGCTGTTTAAGAAGAGCTTGAACTAATGAGAAAGGCTCTTTGCCTCAGAGTGCTAGCCCAGGGCTAGGGTCTGGCAACACTCCTGACTCCTGAGCAGCAAGCGGGGAAAAGCCTGGGACAGTGCAGCCCAGGGTGGAGGTTTAAACCCCTCCTTAATCAGACATCCTGCCTGACTTTTGCAATGGGTGCCACTCAATTCGCAAAAGTTATGGAAGTGTGGTTTGAGTTTAACAAGGGGAGCCTTAAGTCTAAAAAAGGTTGAGACCCACTGATATAAACAGAGATTACTGATTCTCATCTCATTACCAGAGATAGCTTTGATAACCCATACATCCCTAAGGTTTTACTGCTTTGTTTAGCACCTTTGCCTCTCTCAGCAGTACCCCCACTTCCCTATCCTTTATGTTTACATTACAGCTTCCTGTTTAGAGTCCCTGCTCCTTGAAGATCCACTCATACCATCTGTCAATCTGTTGCTTATAAAAACATCTGTTTCTTATAAAAGCTGATGACTCTCTAAATTAGTTCAGGGGTCAGCATCCCAGAGCCTGTTAGCTAGATGGGAAGGGCCCAGCTGGGTCAACACTGACCAGGAAAAGTGGCATGAGGCCGGTCAGCTTTCCCACATGCTGCTAGGGACAGGACGAGCCTGGCCAGGTTGGCACCAGCCAGGAAAAGCGGTGGCTGAGTCGTGTGCTGCTCAGGATGGGACAGGTCCAGTGCAGAGCCGGCTGGCCCCAAGAGGCAGGAGGTTCCACTGCTGCATTTCCTGGCTGGTGCCAACCCGGCTGGGCCCAGTGGGTCCCAAGTGGCATCCCCATATGCTGCTGGGGACAGGACGAGCCCGGCCCAGCTGCAGCTTCCCCATATGCTGCTGGGGACAGGACAAGCCCGGCCCAGTCAGCACCAGCCAGCAGAACCGGTGGCAGAGCCATGCGCTGCTCAGGGCCGGACGGCACAGGTAGGGGGAAGGTGCAGCTGAGCCTCTGCCACTCCGGCCGTGCTCATCCCATCCCAAGCGGCACACGGCTCAGTCGCCACTTCTGCTGGCCGGTGCCGACCCAGCCAGGCTCGTCTCGTCTCCAGCAGCATGTGGGAAAGCTGGCTTTGGTCACATGCCACTCCAGACAGGACGGGCCCAGCTGGAAAAGCAGCAGGCCCAACCAGGAAAAGCAGCAGTGGAGCCTCCTGCCACTCTGGATGGGCCGGGATGGTCAGCTTAGCACTGGCCAGGAAAAATGGCGGCAGAGCCTTCTGCTGCTTGGGACCAGCTGGCACAGGTAGGGGGAAGGTGCAGCTGAGCTGCATGCTGCTCTGGCTGGGCTCGTCCTGTCCCCAGAAACATGTGGGGAAGCCGTGGCTGGGCCAGCGTTGGCCCCTTGCTTCTTGGGAGGGGAGGGGAAGGGACGGGACAGGCCCAGCCGGGCCAAAACCAGGGAGGGAGAGCTGTGGCTGAGCCCCCTGCGGCTTGGGATGGGATGGGTCCTGCAGCACTGGAGGGGGCTGCACTGGTGAGGGACCTGGGCCTGAACTGGCTTCTGCTGTGCTGTGGGGGGGAAGCAGGGGACAGCCTGGGATGGGCCAGATCATGCTGGTGCCAGTGAGAGGTGGGGGGCGGGTTGGTCAGCTTTTGCTGACCAACCCGCAGGATCTCAAAGCGGTTTGAGATGCTGCAAGACACACGTGCATGCTCATCTGGATGCTCCCCATGAGTTTTAAAGCTCATTAAATTAAATAGGTTTATAAAACTTAAACTTGTTTATTTTGGAGCATCACATATGCGTTTATACGCACTAGACTTTCAAACTAATTAAGCCAGGTTCCTGGCTGGTGCAGCAGGAGAGCAGGACAGTCCAGCACTGCCCCCTGGCCCCGGGCTCCCCACCCACCCACCCTGTTTCCAGGCCCTGCTATGCAGCTGTGGAAGTAGGGAGCCAGCAAACAAAGAAAAAAAAAGAAAAAGCCACACAAGTGTAAAAAAAGTGGAAGCAATTCACAAGCAAAAGCAATTTGAAGGGGTGCAGTGCAAAAACGTTGCAGTGCCATCTACTGGATAAAGATGCTCATTACATGTCTTTGAGTGCCTTTGTGTTTGCACACAACGAATCCATGGCCACAACGCTTTAATTCCTGGCAAGCCAAACTAAACTACATCTGAGGAGTTTTAGTTTAATGCACAGGAAAGACTTTTAAAGTGTTGGGAAATCCCACTTGTGCAAACAGACACGCAGTTGCAAGGCATGAAAGGGCAAAAATCGTGGCGTGTACATGGGCCCCCTAACATTAGTTAGCAACAGAAGGAGTATCCCTGGGCCATTCCAAACAAAATCACCTAAGAATTATTTTTGCAAATTTTAATCCCACAGAACTTCCACTGATTATAACAGAGATTTTGCAGAAGTACTGTCTGGAGGATCAGCCCTCAGTCTTTAGTTTAAAAGTTGCAAAACCAATTTCCTTTCCCCTCAGATTTTCTACAGATGTTTACAAAGCGTTAAGGCATTTCATTTTAACCTATGTTAATATTCCCTCTTTTTAAAATATAAGTATCCTCTTTTTCTCTTGAAGAAAAGAATAAATAGGGTGCTAGTGCCCGAGTGGATTTTTTTCTGTGTAGATTATACAGCTCTGCATTACAAAATGTCCTTGTTTTTGTTTTGCACCCCCCCCCAAATTGTAGAATTTAAGACTTTGACGTTTTAGAAAATGTAGGTTCTAGCCAGTGTGGCTGCAAAATTAATCTTCCAAATGTGAACAGAGTATAAACACAGATTATAGATACTAAAACTTGGATTCTAAAAACTGCAAAGCATCCTTTCCTTAAGAAGAACTCCCTTTTTATGTACAGAGTTGAATTTTTACTCAAAAGTCACAGAAGACACTTGAAAGGTCAATATTAAATATTTTATTACTGATATATTGTGAATGAATGAGAAACTGGCAGGGAGTCACTACAGGGAGAATTAGGAATTACTACAACTAAGGAAATGTAGAAAAAAAGAGAGAGCCAAAAAAGGTAAGGAGGGAGAAAAAAAGAAGATTGTAAAGGCAGAGAGAGCACAGAAATAGTGATGGTGCTAAACAGGAGCATGCTTTTCCACTGTGTGATACTAAAGGTGATGCTACAATTCTGTATAAACAATTACTTCAACAAAAAGTTTCAGGACTCAGTCTTTCTATTTACAACAGGTGTCTGCTAAATTCCCTTTGAAAGCAATGCCCATATGCCTGAGCCGCAGAGTCAGGGTTCCTCTAGACTGGTCTCTGCCTGGCTCCACACGTTCCCCTCTTGGCTGCGAAGTGGGCCAGCTTCAGCAAGACAGAAGATGCATTTAGCTCTGACTAGCTTATGGCCAGGTGGTGACAGAACTTTGTTTTGAACTAGGAGATATGGGTTCAACTCTTCTGTGGGATGAGAGGGTCAAGAAGCTGCATCTCCCACTTCCTGGACAACTGCCCTAACCACACTCCCACTGGACTAACAGGTGGGAGAGATGCCCTCCTCTTTCTCCTCCTCAGCTGTTGCCAAACGGTCATTCTCAGATCACACTTCCTGGGACTTGTATACAGGTATGTGGCTACCTAGACAGAACAGGATCACCATAAAGTGTACATGGCCATGCTCAAAAGGACAAAACTACCCAGAGAGGTGAAAATAGGATCTAAAATTTGTGTAACTAGCAAAAATGTCTCTTAGGCTCCTTCTACAATTACAGGTACTGTGCAATTAACTGTTTAATTGTGCAATTACCTTGAGACCAGCTACATGTGCAAAGTACTATTACATTATAAAAGCTCCAACCAGCTATCAAGTTACACCTCAAAAATGTGTATTAACTTTATAGCTGGTTGCTATCAAGCTTTAAATTTGCATGTGTAGCAGGGTCTCCCCTGCAGCTGAGAACCCATCACCTGACAGGGCTCCCAGACACAGAGGTGCAACCCCCAAACCCTGTGAAACCTCCAGGCCCACACGGGGCTCTTGGTCCCAGCTGTGTCTCATGCACAGCCAGGACCCAGAGACCCTGCAGCTGACATGGCTCTGGATCCAGGCGGCATCTCTTGTACAGCCCCTGCAGCTAATGAGTTTTGGGTCCCAGGTGTGTGTGGCCCCCACAGCTGGGAGCCCCTTCAGCAAAAGGGGCTCCCAGCCATGGATGCCTGCTTCTTGCCAATGCAAAGGGAAGCCCAGGATCGAGCTCCCCCTATAGTAACAATAAGGCACAATCGGAACTCATGCACAGTCCCACAATAGTGCCTCCAGCCATGCACATGTGGATTACACAGTAGATCCAATAGCGCCTTTAACTGCAGGTGTAGTAGCAATGCAAGGCCCTTTCATTTAGATACATTAAGTAACACCTAGGTGCCTTTAAGCAAAACAGGATTTGGGACTTCATCTCCCCATAAAAAAGGATACAGGAGGATAATTTCACTAATGTCTGTCAAGTACTCAAAGAATAAAATGACAGGGCCTATGTAAATAAACAGTAGATGAGATATCGCAAGCAGCATATGCTAGTACAAGTATAAAGTGCATTTTTGTTCTTGCCTTCCCTAAGAATAACACCCTAGCAAATAAAAAGCACATGCAGCAATTCTGCATCCCAGAAACCAAAATCTATACATTCAGAAAGAGAAGAAATTTGATTTGACAGACATTAGTTGCCACCTTTCAAATTGCTGACTCTGGAACTAGCAGTAGATCTCAATGATAAGTCTGGAATACAAAAAGAAACTAACCAATGGAAAATTATAAACAGTACAAAGGAATAATCCTCTTTACAACCATTAACTCCAACAATTACCAAGCTGCCACACAATGCTAGTTTGGAGGCACTGACTAACTTTTCTATGTAGTCCACGAGTAGACCAACTTAATCATTACCAAAGATCAGAGAGGTAACTTTTTTAAAATGGTAAAAAGGCTAGACTGAAACAGGTGCTTCTTTTTTTTAAAGTTAATGTCAGTCACTGATAAATAACTATATTCAGATTTCCTATCTAGAAGTTTCTAAGGAGGTACCAAGTATGTTTTGCAGGGAACACAGAACAGAGTTCCTGTATTACTCAGTATACGCACAAAGCACACAGCTTGAGTAATTTCCCTTCCAGCATTAGTTTCTTTCTAAATTTCTTTGCAGAAAAAGATTCTGTTCTGCTCTGAAGATGAATAACAACTCAGTTTACAAATATGAATATGAACCTTGATAAATGTAGTGAATCCTCCCACAGTCCTCCTGAAATTGATGCTAGAAGAGAAACAGGTTGTCAGAGCCTGATCTAGGGAGATGCTGAAAGCCCTGAATTAACCACTTAACTCCATGGGGGCTCAAGCCATGCATAAGCTAGGAACACATTAGCACACAATATCAATGTACTGTAACAGCTAAGTGCTTCTAGTTTGGACAAATCTATAAAGCTTCACTTCATAACAGTACAACAGGACCACCCTCATTTGCAAAACAAACTCAGTAAAACTGCAGTTTTGCTTATATGACTGCATCTACAGTAGGGAGGGGCTCCTGATAACACAAGATAGACACATCTCCTTCACAGACTCCATTACGCACTTGACTGATAACAGCTAGCCAACAGAAGCCTGTATTGTAGGCATAACCCCAGCATCATTAAGAAGACATTCAGTATCTCAAAGGATTGGACACTTAGGTAATCAACATCCGAGCATCCCTTCTTAGGTTTTAAAAATTAGGTCACTAAACCAGGTCACTTTAAATACAGATCAGTTTGCAATGAAAATTCTGTAGAAGTTTCAGGGGAAAATCCCAAATAACTCTTGATCACAGTCATAATAGAAAAACAACAGGATTTTCCACCTATCACTGCTCCCCATAGCCTTGTTATAGTTAAATAATTTAACTAATGTAACTATTAGATGAACAGTCCTTATGTAGAAACAAAGTAACAACAGCTGGACTTAAAATTTTGCAATCTTGTTCTTCTTTTGCCCCTATAGTGTTATCATATTTCCAGTTTCAAAAAAAAGAAGACACCTGTTCAGGGAGGGCAGGGAATAATATGATTGTGGGGAGGGGGCAGTGATATGCCTGTGCCCTACCTGTGCCCTTGCTTCCAAGTCAGCAGCCCTGCTGCTGCCCCTCACTCCTGACTCACAGTACTCCACCCCCCCCAGATCATGCTGGTGCCCTCACTCCCAACCCACAGCACTCCCCCTCCCCCCCACGCTGATACCCCTCACTCCTGACCTGCAAATATAATGAGAAGGAATAGTCCCTAAAATAATTACAATACTTAGGGCCCCTCCACACCTGCAGGTACAATGGGATTCTAATGTGTGATCCATGCAATCACACATTAGATCCTATCATACCTTATTGCCAGCATGATCTGGGACTCCAGTAGAGCATGGAGCCCCCTGCAACTGGGAGACTGCAATTGTGCTTCATGACTGCTTGGATCCAGAGTCCTGCTGCTGCTGACAGCAGGTCCCAGCGCTGCAGGGTGCTACCGGGACCCAGCATTCATAGCTGTGGGACTTTGGGTCCCAGCAGCTGTGGGGTGCTGCCAGGACCCAGAGTTCACAACTGCTGGGTGCTGCCAGACCTGAGAGTCTCCTCAGTTGCAGGACTCCCAGCTCTGGCTGGCCATGGCCCTGCAGCTGGCTGGCTAGCCCTGCAGCTGGAAGCCCAGTCAGCTGATGGGGCTCCTAGCCATAGAAACAGACCCTGCTATACATACAAATTAAAGGTGGATAGCAACCAGCTATGAAGTTAGTATACATTTTTAAGGTCTAACTTTATAGCCAGTTGGGCCTTTTTTTGGCATGACAGGTACTTTGCGTGTGTAGCTGGTCTCAGTTAATTGTACAATTAACCAGTTAATTGACTAAATACTTCGAATGTGGAGAGGGGGCCTTACTTCTCCAGATACTTTCTCTAAGTCCTGTTCACTCTGCTAGCTTAGCTATGATAAGCATGAGCATGGACCACTGAGGCTGCTATTTTGTACCTAAATACTGAAAATCCACTGCACTATGTCACTGATTTGAGTAATCTGTAAACATTTTTTAATTATGCACTAAAACTTAAGCATATATACATTTTTGTTACACATAATATAAGGATCTATTCATTCATTGAAGAATTAAATGTTTAAAAGGTGTTTTTCTTTCTGCAAATTTTACCCGGTTAAAGATTAAACTAGACAAGTTTTGGTAAATTCCCTTTTGTGAAAGTCAGTGATACAGAACTTTTAGGTGGTTTTTGTTTCTAACTTGCTCCTTTGGAAAATATGATTTTTAAATAAATGTAATACATGGGTGCTTTCACTTCCCATAAGATGGTGGGTAACAAATGAACACTAGGGCACCTCAAAATGTCAAGCATATGGGAAATACCTCCCCCTCCCCCCCATAAAAGGACTTACTCAACGTAATCATTTTTCAAAACAATGTTCAAACGGGGAACTTTCACAGTTCAACTACACTGCCAAATACCATACTGCTCAGAGGATCTAAAAACCCACTGATATGTAAGTAAAGAAAAATAATTTGCTCTTTTCATTGAATAACAATACAAGTTTCCAGGAAGTTAATTTCTCCTAGTAATATACTGAATTTTTTGATGTAGGAAGGATACGTTCTTTTTGGGTGGAAAATACAAATGTGAATTGAAAGAATTCTCTTTTATAGCAAGACTTCACAAAAACAAGCTATAGTACCAGGGGATCTGTTTGTTTTGATTTCAAGAGCCAATTCATCTTTTGGCTCTAATAAACAGGTTGAAGTAAAAAAAGAAAAATTGTATAATGTTGCTTGCTGTAAAACAAAAAGTAATGTTCACTATTCTATTAGATGGAGCAGTTTTTGTAAAAGGATTTAGTCTGAACATTAGCAATACAGAAGTAAATGGTATATAAGCCTTTTTTTCAGCAATTATTTAAATATTCCAATATGCAAGTCATTGTCTAAAGCCAGTGGAGATATAACAGTATGACAAGTCTAGACAGCACAACTGTACAGTGGCAGCAAATGAGTAGCTTAGTATATCACATACATTTGTAAGCTATGAAATGATCTTCAGCTATTCTCATATTAAGTGTATTCATCCTTAAAAACAATGCAAAATGCCAAACTAGCAAAGTACATGAACATTTCTTTTTCTCCTTCTGACATGCATTTTCACTCTAAAGCTTTTCTTTTTGTAAAGTCATTTCTTCCTCTTGGCCCTCTAAATCTTTTTAGGTGGAATCTTCTAATGAAACATTAAAAGCTATTTGATCTTTCAAAAATTCTATTCAAATAGGCTGATAACTTTTAATACTTCAGTAGCAAAAAAGAAACACAGCTGTCCAGATTAAACGATTCATATTTTTCATTTAACTTAAAAAAAATAAAGATGACCTGAAAATCCTTGTGTACATGAATAGCAAAAGATTTAAGAAAGAAGGTGAGCTTTGGCCAACAGAAATACTAGTCTTTCACTTCTTATTCCTTGTCCCTGGGTCAGCTCCCTTTCAACTGAGAGATTAAGAACAATTATCTGAGAAACTTTAAACAGCCAAAATCTATTTCCTTTCTGATTGCAAACTGGCAGTTACATTTAGGGTTACAGTTAGTTAGTTTTTAACCACGCTGCACAAGGTCACATTACAGGAGTCAGGCAAATAGCCTGATTAAAAGGAGTATGCTTCCAGAGTTAGAGCATAAGTTGTCATATGAATTTTTGCTTATTTTTATGAGTGCTATTTTAGATGATTCAGATTTTTTCCCCACAGCTACAATTTTTGGTTCTGTATTTGTTTTACAAGCAGTAAATAAGTTACTGGGTTTTTGAGCACCAGCATGGCTCTATGCCTTAAATCATACCTAGTCACTGTGATTGGTGTACTAGACAAGTCTCACTTCTCAAGGCACAAAGCGCATCCTAAAAGAGATTCGCTGATGGATATCATCTCTCCTATTCACCCAGATCACTTTCTTTCCCTTCCACAATGTCACACCTACCCTAGGAAAACTTGAGCAATCGTTTCCATACACAAGTAATATTGCAAAGGTGTTTAACATATTTTAAAGTTGGTTGTCTTTCAAGCAGCTATGATTGAAAACTAAGCAACACATTACTATCCAACCAGACACTTCTCTATGGACAAAGACCCGCAAACCAGCAGACCTTATAATATACAAATGATACATTTCTAGTGTATTTGATACCCTATGTCCAGACATTTCCTGAAAGAAGCTATAGGATTTCTAAATGAGATAGCATTCATGGTGTGCTCTGTCCTTATGGCCCCTGCTCCCCACCAACTTTAGAACACTAATGAAGACTTTCTTGAGAGAGAATTCAAGGACTTTTTTGTGCTACCTTAGTGAATTTATGAACTAATGATTTGTGAGTTCCCACTGGAAACTAACATTTAAATTTGTTTTCTTGCTGGAGTGCTTTTTGCCTATTACATATTTACTCTCATTCATCACTGTGGGGTTGCAAGTGAATGCTTGCCAGACAAATCTTAGGTATCTTAGATACCCAAAAACCAGACAACATTGGCATTGTATTTCTTAATAAAAAAGTGGAAAGGCAGATTCTGTATTATACCTACATTATGCTTTGACAACATATTACACAACCAATTACAGCTTTGACAAATATTACACAACCAATAACTAGGCACACAGTGCTCTTATTATTTACTACATTACTTTAACTTACTAATCAAGCCATACTTAAGTTCCTCACCTCCTCCACATTTTTATGTGCATTTAATTACAATCTCTACTACTTTAGAGTGTAAAATACTGCTATCATACAACTGTTAAAAGGTACACATTTAAGGAGAAAATAATTAAAAAAAAAAAATCAAAAAAAAAATCAGGAGATTCATAATATAGAGTTCTATGGAAATATCAATTCATCTGTTTTGCACATCCCAATTATTATTATGCTTTTAATATCATACATGAAATATTTAAATCAGTAATTGAAGATTCTACATATTTCCAAGAAAGCCAAATTCCATGCCATGACTGCCCTAATTTTTGTGTTTTTAAAATTATTTTCATTCTGCAACATTCGTATTGTCTTAATATAGTGTTTTTCATTTATTTTCTAGGTTAATTTTAAGGAAAACTAGTAAAAAATAATCTACATAAATGTGCAGTCCTTAAATAAACAAGCACATGTCTTACAATTACAGTGCTTATGCTCTTTGTGTGTGCCCTTCTTCATCTGCACAATTAATAAATATATACTTCCAAAAAGAACATGTTTTAGCTGCCCTGATGCATTGTTTCTAACATCTGAATTGGTGCGTCTATTAAAATAACTGACTGAACAGAGGGTGGATGGGGACTATCCTTGAAAATCTCTACAAAACACAATATGGATCACTGTGAGCCCACTTCCCGTTCCCAGGCAAATCAGTCATCAGTCAAAGATTTTAAATTTCATGGGATCTACACATTCTATTTTAGGGCACAAAGGTCAATAACCTTTAATTAATATTTAATTTAATATAATGCATTAAAAATAGTCTATAGGTTTGCAGCAATAGGAAGAAGCATGTTCTAAGATAAGCCTGCCACACCCAATCTGTTTTGAAGCCACGTGCACTTTGAGCTGCTGACACACATCCATCTTGCTCCCAATGAATTCAACTTCTACGTTAACAAAATATTCAACTATATTCACTTTGAAGACAAACTTTTAGAAGGTTCATAACTTCATAATATATTGTTGTCAAAGGCAAAAAGCTCATATTCTTCAGTCAGGTCTAATTATATGGTTACCTAGACATTCAGACAGCAAAAATATCTGATGAAAGAAAAAGTGATTAGAAGTTAAAGTAAAAATTAAAACTAAACAGATGCCATTGCTATATAATTACTATGCTCCTATCATCCGCTGTCTCTTATGTTCAAATTGTGCAAGATCCACAACTTCCCAAAATAATATATGGGCTGCCTAGGCAGTTTCTTTAGGGTATAGATAGATTACTACAGGCTCATTGCATAATAGTTACACACTGCAACTGCTGGTGAGAACACCAGTTATCCTCCCCTTTCAACTCAGGTAAAATGTTACATCTGTCCATGACTTGTCTGGTTAGTGGAAAGAATAAAAAACATCCTTTATACTAGTAAAGGTTAAAATGAACCCAAATCTGAAGCTACAACTCAAAATGTTTCTCTTGCAGCTGAGACCATCATTGTAAGAAAGTGACATATTATAACAATACTGAAGTAACCTGGAGTGCCTAATCAAGCTCTTTAATGAAAAAGGTCCCTTAACAATTCTCAAATTGCTAATCAACTGAGGAATACCAGCAGAAAATTTTGTGCCCAACCCTTTTCCTTTTCCTCACACGTCATCTTTTCCTGATCCTCTTTTTCCTGTCACTCTTTTAAAACTGTTTATGTTCTTCAACTAAAAACGGAATCTATTGTTCATTGCTTTTCTGCTAAAGAAATGCCACATGTACAGTATTACAATGTATAAACAAAATTTCTATACAAAACAAGTAACATTGGTCTTCCTCCTTCCAGAGTACATACATTTAAAAATACATAGATGTATATTTTCATCTGATAATCTTTCTAGAATATGAGTTTATATGTAGCTGTAGCTCAGAATATATACCATTATCTGGAGTCATCCATTTTATGACAATAGTAAAGGAGGGAATAAAATGCAAACTCAGTTACCTAGATTAGTAGGGGAGATAAATCTTTGCATCTCTTATCTCTTCTACACAAGCCAGATATACTCAAACTAAGACTCAGCTATTACATACACTAATTAATCTTTTATATATTAATTGTTCCATTGCATTCAATGGGATACATCCTTTGCTCCTGGCCCACACTGCCCCCTGCTGCCCCCCCTCCCCTGGGGAGAGCGTCATTGGCTGGATTCTACTGTTTCAGCTAAGCACGGAGCAGAACACATCCTGTCCACAATTCCTACATCGTGCAGTGGGAGACATAGGCTGACCCTGAACAGTCTGGGTCAGCCAATCCAGGGCTGCCCTGTGCACTGTTGCCATCTGTCTCCAGGCAGAGTGGGGGACCCTGCAGAACATACTGAGATGCACAAATAGCAGCTCCCTGGTAGTGCAGTGTCAGCACTGCAAGCTCCCTGCTCTTTGAGGGCTCATCATTTGAATGTCTGTTCAGGTATCTCTGGGTAAGATTTTGTACCAGGAAAAAAATCCTGGGAGCATTCTCCCAAATCATTTGAACATGTGTTACATGACAAATTATGCTAATCCAGCTAGAATTCAGTGATTAAATTATTATTATTATTATTATTATGATAGTGTATGCACTAGAACTGGGGTAGGCAATTATTTTGGCTAGAGGACCACTCAGGAAGTTTTGGTGAGCTGTTGTGGGCTGGGTCAAGTCTGCGCTGTCATCATCCCATGGTCCTGGCCTGACCCCCACACACCTGTCCTGTTACAAGACACAGCTCCCCACCTTCACACAGCCCCATACCATTTGCCCTGCTGAGTATGCCCTGTCCACAAGCATCCCAGGCCAGTCTCCACTGAGACCCCACCTGCTGTGTCTGGTACCCCTGGCAGTGGGTGCAGGGCACATGGGCCAGGATGCCCAGGCAGAGGGACTAAGTCCAGCCACAGCAGTGACACTGGCAGCAGCAGCTGGAAGAAGTCACCACTGCCAGGAAGAGGAGTCCAGCCACCATGCCTCCCAGCCCCTCTGTGCACCCAGGGGTAGTGGGACCACCACATCTGAGGCTGCCCCCAAGCCTGGGCCATTCAGGGCCAAGGGACCCATCATGGGCCAGATAAAATCCCTTGGAAGGCTGGATCTGGCCTGTGAGCCATATTTGCCCACCTCTGTACTAGAGGTTAATTAAATTGTGTCTAACTTTGAATAAATCTAAAATTGAGGGAGAAGATAAGCATCTGAAATCTTTTGTGTGTTAATGGAAGGTGACTGATATAAATTTAAAAACAACTAATTCGAAATGTTTTAGTAGCTTGTTCCCTTTTTCTTCCTATATCATTTTAATCCATTTTCCAAAAGCTAAAAACGTGCTTCAATGTTGTATAGCAAACATGCCAAAAGGGGATTGATAATACCAAACAATTTATTTACCATTATATAAAATAATAGATGCCAGAAAAACCCTAGATGGTAATGTGGGCTTGATATCAAGTTAGCAGCCCGTGTTTAACCCCTTAACCTCTCCTATACCTTAACAAGAAAATAACTTTAATTAAAACCAAAGTTGTTTGAATTAATTCCTATTTCAACACAAGTTAAGATGACACATTTCTTCTGCCATGCAGACATGACCAAATAGCTTCTATAGTTCATCTCTGCTGGCAAAGAAGCCTTTGCTTGTGGAAAAAGGAACAAACTACAGCAAGTCAACAGGGAACAGAGCTTTATATTCCAGCTGCTCTGCAGTAGCTACCTGCTCTTAACCCATGGTGAGTGAAAGCTAAAATCAGGGCACTGGAGCCCTGAGCGGAATTAATCTACCAAGATTTAGATTCCACTTAGTGTAGGCTAACAGTAGGAACATGGACAGTTACCACAGAGTAGCTGATGATTTGTATAATCCTGCCCACTGCAGACTAGCTATTCTTTGTCTGAACTCAAAGATTCCAAACTAGCTGAAACATTCTCAGTTTCAAGCACAGGCAGATCCTCATTGTGATAGTCATGATTCTGAATAGCCTGAAGATTTTTGCAAGAGCTAGCAAGACAATTCTGGGGGGTATCAAACATATACATGAGACTACATGCATGCAGAAATCATAGAAATGTAGGGTTGGAAGGAACCTCAGGAGGTCACCTAGTCCAACCCCCTGCTCAAAGCAGGCCCAGCCCCAACTAAATCATCCCAGCTAAGGCTTTGTCTAGCCTGGTCTTAAAAACTTACAAGGATGGAGACTCCACAACTGCTCTGGGTAACCTGTTCCAGTGCTTTACTACCCTCCTAGTGAGAAAGTATTTCCTAGTATCTAACCTAAACTTCCCTTGCTGCAACTTGGAACCATTGCTCCATGTTCTGTCATCTGCCATCACTGAGAACAGCTCCATCCTTTCTGCAACCACTATTCAGGTAGCTGAAGGTGGCTATTACATCCCCTTTCAGTCTCTTCTTTTCCAGACTAAATAAACCCAGTTTCCTCAGCCTCTCCTAAATCAATGTACAATATGAAGTTTCACAGGCCACTTAAGCCAACATTTTTGTACTGGCAATAACCTCAAAAGTGCTAACTCACTTAGCTCAATTTTTACACTGTAAAAACAGTGTAAAAATTGCTTTAAAAAAAAGAAAAGTTGAGCTGAGCTAAGATATACTGCACTATGAAATCTCACTACATATTAACTAAGTAGAAACATAATGCAAGTAGACAAATTTTGAAGGGCAGCATTACCAAGAAAAGAGAGCAATTATTTTTTGTGGTTGACTAGGAAGACAGGAAGAAGTAAACAACATTAAGAATAATCTGACTATCAGGAATGTTCTCGTGGAACAGGTATGAGAGAGCAATGGTGGAGGACTCACCACTTGGAATATTAGCAGTTAGAATAAACAAGGCACTACCAAATGCACCACTGAGCATGCTCTATCTTTGCAAGGATAGAGAGTAGATGATGTCATAGATCTTTTCCATTTTGTAGGTCTTGTTAAATTACTTTGATATTTACAAGCCCCCAAACAACGGATTTTGCAGATTCTGTAGGTCTCAAGGGCTGCCATGTCAGTTGGCTCTTTTAACTAATTTTTAATACATATATTCAAATCTATGTAAATATACTGTGTTGACATTCAGTCAAAACAAATATTTTTTACATATATTACAGGTGCATTCCAAGAGCCACTGAAAAATGGATAACATGTAAGTATGCCTTGTAAATCAACTGTACTTGAACTGTTTTGAAAAGTGCTACTTCATACGAGTTTGAATTATTTCAGTTCAAATACAATTAAGTTGAGAAGATTTGTTTTCTAGAAATCAGGTTAAATTCCCACAAGGTCAATATAGGCCAGCTCAAATTCTATTTAAGTCACAAATTTCATATAACTGCTAAATCATCTTCGCTTAAAATACTTCCCTGACATTCATTGAAACAAATTCAAATACTGTATGTTTTATACTTGCTTAACTTGCAGGGACTTCACATAATCATGTGTCATATAGATTCCCCTTTCCCCAGGCTGCTTTAAAAGTACTGTAGCATCGACTTTTTCTAATCTTCTATAAACTGCATTCCTCCAACCAGTGAGTTCCTCAGTTTACTAAAATGCAGCTTGGTGAGAGACTATTTTCTTTTATCAAAATAGAAGAACTGAACTTACCAAAAGACTTTTAAAAGTGTTTCATCATAGGCAAGTTTCATTTCAGGTTTTAAAATATTTGCCTTTTGCGACAACAGTTGGTTGCTGCTATGGGGAAGATCCGTATCTGTGTTTATTACAAGATGTTCCCTTTTGTTTTGTTCTTATTGCTAGATCTACTGAATTTCCTGCAGAGACACCAGTTGTGATAATGGCCACTGCCATCTCAGCATCTACAAGTCTGCAGACAAACAACACCTGTGACCTGTATGAACACAAAGATACAGCAAAGATCATACTGCCTGTATTTTACAGTGTTATTTTAATTCTTGGAGTGGTTGGAAATGGACTTGCCCTCACTGTCATTTTTAAAAACAGAAAAAAGATCAACTCTACCACTTTATATTCAACAAATCTTGTCTTGTCGGACCTTCTTTTTACTACTTCTTTGCCTACAAGGATTGCATACTATGCACTAGGATTTGACTGGCCATTTGGAGAAACATTTTGTAGACTAACTGCTCTCATATTTTACATCAACACTTACGCAGGTGTTAATTTTATGACATGTTTAAGTATTGATAGGTTTTTTGCTGTAGTCCACCCATTCCGGTACCAAAAGCTCAGAAGAGTTAAGCATGCCAAGGGCATTTGTATATTTGTCTGGTTCCTTGTATTGAGTCAAACATTTCCATTACTCCTACAGTCCATGTCAAATAAGGAACAAGACAGGATTACATGCATGGAATATCCAAACTTTGAAAAAATCCCAAATCTACCACTGATACTTCTTGCTGCCTGTTTAATAGGGTACCTCATTCCCCTTGGAATCATACTATTTTGCTATTCTCAAATTAGCTACAAACTTGTTCAAACTGCAAAAGCAAATCCATTAAGTGAAAAATCAGGGATAAACAAAAAAGCCATCAATACAATCATTTTTGTAATTGTTGTGTTTATCATCTGTTTTACCCCTTATCATGTTGCAATTATACAACACATGATTAAGAAGCTTTACAATCAAGACAAAACACCATGCAGTGATCAACAAATTTTCCAGAAGTCTCTCCATTATACTGTGTTTCTTATGAATTTTAACTGCTGCTTGGATCCTTTCATTTATTTCTTTGCATGCAAAGGATATAAGAGGAGAATAATGAAAATACTGAGACGTCAAGTTAGTGTATCAGTTTCAAGTGCTGTGAGGTCACCTCATGAAGAAAGCTCACGTGATGTGGGAGAAACACAAATGATAGTACTGCCAAAATCTTCAAATGGAAAGTTATCGGAGAAATAAAGTTCTAATGCCTTGCAACAATGTAAGTTCAAAAACACTGGACCCACATAAAATATTATTTCCTTCTCATACAACAAATTAAGTGAGATTCTCTTTCCCACCATCTCTGAAATCCAGGATACTGTTTAAACACAAAATAACCACTGTCTGACAGCAACAAAATTCTAAATTAGTAGGTTCCTAATTTTATCAGTTTGACTACCTTTCATGTTTTTCTGGGAAGTTTCCATCAGAGCACCTATGCAGTTTCCATCCTGAACATATGCATTCTTGAATTTTAATCACCAGGCAAAGACCCAATTCACTTGTTTTTCTAAGAAAAGAAACTAAAAAAAAGCAAGTAGCTCACAAGTAGCTCATAATGACTAAAAGAGAACATCTGAAAATGAGCAGACATCTGACTGATCTCTAATATTAGCATTCTTGAGTAATAAAGTATGTTGTATCTTTTCCCCTTGAGCTTTCATGC
Organism: Alligator mississippiensis; assembly: GCF_030867095.1. Lineage (NCBI taxonomy): Eukaryota > Metazoa > Chordata > Crocodylia > Alligatoridae > Alligator > Alligator mississippiensis. The sequence continues at coordinate 364,760,693 of NC_081824.1, forward strand.
AGACTGCATAAGCAAAGGAACTAAATGTGCAAGGATTTTATAAAATATGTAGTTTCATGAAAATTTTGAAATAGTCCATGGTACTATTTTAAAATCTTTTGGACCTGGAACTAGATTGTTCATATCTAAATTTAACACAGATAACTTTGCAAAAATACAAGTGGGAAAAAAGCTAAGATACTGTCTATATCTGAAAAATTGAGGTGTAAACATATTTAAGTAATAAGCACCATTTTCTTTGCCTAACCAGATATTTATATGGCCCTATTATTATAGCATCTGAGCATCTACCAGATACTAATCAATTTATCCTTCCTTTGAGGAAGGAAGTATTCTCTTTCTTTTACAAATAGGAAATATTTCTTTCTGGATTCTGTTGTGCAGAGACCTGTATTCTAAGGGTTCATCAGATACAAAAATGCATTTCAGCTAACATGTACATTTGTTTACAGATGTAAGCATAAGTTGAAACTAGTGACTGGTAAAAAATTAATTGTTTAAATTAAAAGAATTGTGGTAAAGGATCATTTTTTATGTTTCTGCAGTCACAGGCTCATGTAACAAACTGAAAGATTCTAGAAATGGAACTAAATGTTTTGTTTTTTGACATTTTCATGCGAAGATATGACCACACTTCCTTGAACACTGTTTACCTAGAAGATTGGTGAATGAGGACAGGAAGGCAGATGGATGTAAACTCTTGATATTGTGACAGCCCACAGCATCTCCCTGGGATCCACTTTGACATCACTTAGCCTTCATTATTGCAACCCTATAAGTTGCGCTCACAAGACCCTGCCAGGGAACCAGATGACATCACCCCCGCTGGAACTAGCTAACACCTGAACAACATCCGGGATGTGAGTCTTGGGTTCCTGCCATTGTCCCCTTCCTAATTTGTCATTTTCCTTCCCTAGCTTGTTTCTGTCTCTCAGCTAACTTTACAACACTGCTGTGAGCTTCTAACAAGAAAAGTAAGCAGAACAAAATGCCTTAAAAAGTCTAGTGCGAGTAAAAGGACAACATGCCTCAGTGACATTAAGATGGAGCATTATGCCTATATTTCTCTCACTTCTTTGTGTTACCCCTGTTTTCCCTTAAAGAAGCAAGGATCACATTTGAACAGCAACAGCAGTGGAAGCTTATGACCCACTAAACTAGCTTTTTCTCCCATTGATACCACCTTTATACTACTGGAAAGAATTTAAAGTTTCCCAGCTATAAGAGACACTATACAGTTAGAAGGATATCAAATAAGAAAAAAAAAATATTTAAAATATTAACCAAGGATTTCATTTTAAGTTGTAAATATTGTAAAGGCTTTGTCTTTTTCCATCTTTCTAATAAAAGTTAAAAATATATTTATACTAATTGTTACAGGAGTAATCAAGCTATAACTTGACACAAAACACTTCTGTCTGAGGTTATAATCATAAATACTGGTTGTATGAACATTTCATCAACACACAGTTGTTCTATTACATTTGTTTCTATGTTTTTGTTTACAGTATCACTTTGGTCTAATTTTAGATGATAAAGCCCTGAGAGCAAGAAAACTTTTAATATTTACCTATAAAATACAATGCAAGTGAACATTATAGCACCATGAGCAAATAACTTAAGTTTAAATATATATTTTTTGCAAACGAAACAAAGCTAAACATCAGTATTAAAATATTAACTCCTCCATTATGCTCTCACTTCTGTCACTCTTATTTTTAACCTAGAATTACTGCTGTAGTTTTCTTTTAAACTAACAATTAACTTTGTCAGAATGCCAGTTTTACTCAAGTAAACACTTACAGCAGGGGTGCCAAACTCAAATCAGCTGGAGGGCTGCATCCCTTCATTTTCAGGTGCCTATGGGCTATATCCAGGCTCTTGTACTGTCAGCCCTAGCAGCTCCACAGAAGCTTCGACACCAGTAGAGGGGCTTTCCATGAGGGCAACCAGCACATCAACCCTGAAAAGACCGAATCAGAGATCCTCCAGGGACACCATGTCTGTGCAATAGTGGCCCTGCAGGGACCCCATATGGTGCATATGACCTGCAGGGACACAGAGAATGACCCTGTGCCACCACGGTCAGAGCCAGCACCCTGGGGATCTGGCTTCAGTGGCTGGTCTTCCACAGCAGCAGCCCATCCCACAATGAGAGCTAGGGGTCTGGCTGCCCCAGCACCACTATGAGTTAAGTATGGCCACAGCAGCTAGAGCCCCAGCTCTGGCCACAGTGGCTGGGCTTCCTGGTGACAGCTGGGGTGCTGGCAACCCGAGAAACACTGAGAGCAGAAACTCTGCCACTACAGCCAGAGCTAGGGCTCTGGCTGAAGTGGTAGGGCTCCTGGCAGCTGCCACTACCTCAGCTTTTGCTGGGGCACAGGCAGCCCCAGAAGCACGATGGTCAGAGGCTCCACCACTGCAGCCAGAGATCACCGTGGCCATAACCAGACCCCAGGCCTTTGCAGGGGCATGGAAAGCTCTACTGACACCAGAGACAAAAGGCCCTCCACTGTGACCAGAGCTGGGGCTCTGTCCGTATCAGAAGCGTTGCTGACAGTGGCATTGTTCTCCCCAGGGTGCTGGCGGCCACCGTGCAAAATACCACCACTGCGACCAGAGGCTGGGCAAAAGTCCACTGGCTAGATGACCCAGGTCTGCAGACTGCATCCAGCCCATGGGCTGTATCTAATAGCTGATTGAATCAGTTTTAGATGAAAGCACCAAAAAGCCCTGCTCAAGTGCCTGATCTATTTAGACACTGGGGAGCTGGACTGAACTAATGCACTGCTTCTTCTGGGAAAGTATTTTTTTTTCAGGTGTCAGCAGCCTTAGTGATTTTGTTCATAAAACTGCAATAACTCATGTTAAAGTGATTATAATTAGTTCTAACATACCCTAAATTGAGGGAAATACAAATACCAAACGTGTAGCTATTGCAGGAAAATTAGACCATAATGGAGTATCAAAACAAGATAGAAAAATCATCACATGATTTCTGTTCATTCAGGTTCTTATCACTATAATACTGAGCACCTACCAAAATAAACTAAAAGCAAGAATGAAGTCAACAGCTGTACTAGATTTTTTCACGTTTCTGAGAGCTTGCTAGAATTATTCTTGATGTTTGCACGTGTGTGAAACTTAGAAACAGCCACTTTCTTTTCCCCTCAGTTGCTGCTGACGTAAAGCAAGCTAAAGGAGGCTCCTGTACTTAAGGCCGTGAGCTCTGTGGACATCCTTATCTCTTCTAGAAGGCAAAAGTCTTGGCACAGATACCAAGAAAAGTATATTCTCCACTCACAAGCCAGTCTCATTGGCAATTTCACCTTTCCTGTGGAACGCAACTCAAAGGAAATTACAGCATCTTAGCCAGACATGCTTTTAGATAACTAAGTTCAATATACAGAGTGCTTTAAGATTTCAAGATAATACCTGTCAACCATCAGCATGGAAGCAAAGTCCCAAGCAGAAAACCAGGCAGATTTGGACCACCAGATGCTGTTGCTGAGGAGCTGGGTTGCCATATTTTATACAGGAAGGAGTTTTAATTTTAGCACACTAATTTCTAAATAGGACAAGTTTTAGTAATCCAATCTGGAAGTTACAAAGACATAAAGCTACTGTCATTGCTACATACCATGTCAGTGATAGTAAGGGGTGCAGAGTTCCTGCCAGCTGCAGAGAGAAGATAGCATCTGTGGCAAACATAGCAAAGTGCGTGTTCAGAAAAAGTTAGGTAAATTCTCAGACCATGAAGAAATTTGGCAATCTGAGACACTACTTTCTAGCTTTTCAAAATATTCCCCATTTCCAATAAAGCAATCTTCACCATGATTTAAATTCAGCCAACCACCTCAGCCATCCACATGCTAATAGTAGCAAAGTACAAGGACAGTTATTGGAAGGGAGATATCAAGCAGAGCATCACATGCATATTGGTAACATCTGGGAACATTGTCTTATGATTGCCCTAATGGCTTCGTCATCAGCAAAGAACAAAATAAACATTGGTTACAGAGTGGTGAGAGATCTCTTAAAAGACAAGTTTCCCATTATTATTTGTAATACAGCTAGAAAGGAAGGATGTCAGCCAATTCAGTGTTTCTTCATTAAATTTTGCTGGGTGCGTCCAGACAAGCATGCACGTGCCTCTTGCCCTGCCTCAAACTTGCAAAGCAGGGAGAAAATTAGACCCCTGGATATCCAGGGGTCTAAAAACAAAAAGAAACAAAAAATAGCAGAGCAGGACACAGCCCTGGAGCATGCCCTGAGGCAACTGGACGCTGGGTCCTCCAGGGAGATGCTCTGGCTGCCAGAGCATCTCCATGGTTGGCCCCTCGCCCTTCGCCCCTCGCTTCTGGTTGGCCCCTCGCCTTGCCAGGGCTCCAATGCCAGTAAGTGTGTGGGGGGCTGGAGGAGGGGGGAGGGTACCATGGGGGGACCCCCACCAGCCCTGCCTGCTCCCCCAGCCCCCTGATCCCTGCCCTGCCAGCCCCCCAGGCCTCCCGATCCCTGCCCAACCCCTCCCCCTGATAGCCCCCCAGACCTTCCCGATCCCTGCCCAACCGGGTCCTGCCACCAAGGACCTGGCCTGGCTGGGAGACAGAGGGACCCTAGGGCTGGCAGGACCCAGCTGGGCCCCAGTCCCCGCATGCCACGCTGGGTCCCGTCACCAAGGGCCCAGTCCGACTGGGTGGCAGAGGGACCCCAGGGCCGGTAGGACCCAGCTGGGCCTGGCACACAGTCCCTGTGCGCTGCACCAGGTTCTGCCACCAAGGGCCTGGCCCAACAGAAGAGGCCCCAGGACCCGGCTAGGCCTGGTGCGTAGTTCCCATGTGCTGCCCCAGGTCTTGCCGCCATGGCTCAGAGTGCCCCACGCCTGCTGCTGCTAAAAATAAGTTATGGGCCCTGGGAGGGGAGGCTGTGACCCTCCAGCGGGGCCCTGTGAGGAGGGGCATTCCATGTGCTGTGGGGGGGAGGACTGCACCCTGTGGGGGCCAGGGGACCCACCCCTCCTGAGCAGTGCCCCCACAAGGTCCCCCACACCCAGTCCCCCCAGCAATCGCCCTATACCTACTCACACACCAACCCACATCACTCCACACACACCCACCCGCCTTCCCCAACAGCCCTTCCCACCCCCTTCCTGCAAACACCACCTTCCCCTATCACACACCCATCATGTGCAAAGAAAACCAAAAGTACATATCAACACATATAGGTATTTAGAATTTATTTTATCATGATGATAGCGTGTGCACGTGCACATGTGTAGAGTAGTCTTTTATGTTAAGTGTGGAAAAACATGGATTTGGGGATATTTTTAAAAATGGATTTGGGATGCTGCTGCAGCAGTCCAGCTGGCACAAGGGGTAGTATCCCCAGGTACCAAGTGGCTGAACCCCAGAAGCTCCAGAGAGCGAGTAGCCCTGAGCTGCTTGCCAGGGCAGGTTTTTGTACTGCTGGGGCCAGGACAGGGCAGCTTTTTATACTGCTGGGGACAGCACAGGTGTTGGCCCCAGGCTCTAGCTCCCCCTGGCTGCAGATCTGGGAGGAGCCAGGCAGGGTTATTTTGCCCCAAGTGGCACAATTTGCTCCATAACAAAGTGCATGTCTGAGCACCTGCGCTGAGGCAAAAAGCCCCAGCTCAAATTTGCACCACTTCTATTTGAGCTGCTGCAAATGCATGTGCTTGCATGTGTGGACGCACCCGCTATGTCTACAAGCAGAACAACGTACTGTGACCAGAGTATCAATGCTGAAAAACAAAACTAATGTTATGAGAACTAGGCACTATTCACTCTAACTTCCTCCGAACATTGTGGATTGAAAACTGACTCTGTCAATAAACTCAGTTCCTAATTCTCCTCTCACTTGGTTGAGAATCAGGACTAATCCCATGTTTTCATAAATAAAAGTGTGAGGAAAAAATCAAGCCATGAGAGTTTAATGGAAGAACACATATTTTGTTTAACTAACTTCATGCATTTAAGATATATCAACTTTAATCATTCTTTCCTATGATGTGGAGCATAAATCAAGTTGCTAATAATCAGAATTATAATTATAACAAATGTTAATGAATAATAATTTTTGTTACCAGTAAAAACAAGACAGTATTGCAATCTATTTTACCTATGATAACTATGTTCAAGCTTCATGTGGCCTTGAATCCAGATCTTTAGAAAAATTATGCTCATAAATGTTCAGTTATAAATTTATATTCTAAACCTAAGGAGCCTTTACAGGATAAATTATCATCTCTGTAAGAGTTACCATAATCCCACTGCACCAGCACTGAGAAGTGGTTTGTATTCTGAAATTATTCTCAGAAGGCCATGAATATCTGATTGTAAAAATTTCTTTCTTCACAAGGTGTTATTGCCTAGTAATAACCAAAAATGAGAAGTGAGTGTGCCTCCTAGATTGTATGTATTTCATGAAAAATACTTGCTATTGCTTTTTTTTCAGAACTTTACCTCAACTAGTTCTAATCTTGTGAGACCTTCTTCCTTAGAAGTTTGGGCTATACATTTTTCTCTGTTTCTTCCATCTATGCAGCCACAGGTGTTGGAAGTATTTGTAGGAAAAAAGCAGAGGTACAGAGGGAATTTCACAGGGTGATAACAAAAAGCAGCAGGAGGACATTACAAACTGAGGATATGAGGAGAAACGGCAAAGACTGCTGAAAGTAGTCTTTGATGGTACATATCTTTTGTTTCGAATGGTCCTATTGAGGAATTTGAGGAGAGAGCAGGATTGGAGCAAACTATTCATTTCTAAGTATCTGAAAAGAAGATCAGAAGGAAAACCAAGTAGCCATGTTGCAAGGTGTGGGGATTAGACCTGTGAGCCATTCCAAAGCCTCAGAAAAGAGAAAGGAGCCAGCAAACTGAACCCTGGAAGAGTTGTTGTTGCAAGAAATGATGAAAAGATAAACAAGTTTGAAGTCCTGTCAGAATGGGATGATCTGGGAGGTCATCTAGTCCAATCCCCTGCCTGATGCAGGATCATCCCTATCCAAACCATCCAGTACAATCTATCTAACTTTTTAGTTACATTACCATCAACCCCAACACAACACAAAACATAACATCGAACCTGCCACAGGTAAAACTGGGGGACCACAGAGGCCAACATCCTTCATCTGTAAAAAGTTGTTAACATGCACTTAAGAGATTCCAGGTAGAGGGCTATGCCCCCCCTCCCCCACTACAGAGGGGGGCAAAAACCCCCACAGCCAATACCAATCTGATCATAGGGTAAAATTTCTTCTTGACCCCAAATATGGCCAATGGTCTGACCCCAATTAAAAGGATTCTTTTAGACTCTCACTAATAAAAGGGATTCTTTTAGAGGTTTGGTTTTATCTGCTATAATGTACACTAGTACAAACAATACAATACTTTTATCTCTCCCCCCCCCCCAAAAAAATGTGGAAAAATGCAATAATTTCAGTTTGTTCCCCCCCATCAGAATTCCTTCTAAGAAAGTACACAGTTGTAAATTTATTCCCATATGTAGCAGTATGTGATTTTTCAATACTATTTCTATTCTTTCACATACTAGAGGTTATGCATCATAACCTCCCAGTGGAACAACACTGGGAATATGAATATTGGCAAATCAGAACAAATCTAGTTTGTAAGCCTGTGACTGACAAAGGCTAGGACTATGGTAGATGCATAAAATAATACACCCTGGGCACGTCTACATATGCAATTAATTTGAAGCAATAAACTACAGAGCACATCACACCAGCGTTTATTGTTCCTGGGTGCTGTATTTGAATGTGCATCCAGGACTGCGGAATGCTGAGCCGGGATGGCACTGCCCCGGCTGGCAGAGGGCCCAGGGAGTTAGTTGCCAGCCCAGGGCTGCTCCAACCTGGCTCAATGTGCTGCAGAAGGGCTAGCTACGGCAGGGCTAGCCAGCAAGCAGCACCCTTGTGCCCCAGCCAGCCCCATCAGCATCTACATGTGCGTTGTTATACATTAAATATTCTGCTGCAGGACAGTACTTGCATTTACAAGTACCAACCTGTGGTGGAATTTATTAGTTTACTGCACTCTAATAAAGGCACATATGTAGATGCTGAGACATTTACTGTGGAGCTAAATTAGGTAACTCTACAGTAAACATCTCATGTAGACACGCTTCTCAATAGTATTTTCTTCCTAACTGCAAATAATTAGTGATTAATTTATGCCTTAAAGCAGAGGAGAGCAATTATTTAGGCTGATGGGCCACTTAACAAGTTTTGGTGAGCTGTGAAGGGTTGCAGAGATAAAATTGTTCAGAAGATACAATTTTTAACAAATTATAGATAAAAACAAATCACATAGTAAAAATCAAACATCATATTTTAATTTTATTTCAAAAAATAATTTTTGTCCTGATTTATGTTTAAGTAGTGTATATAGATGCATTTGCATAATAGCTCAAAGTCTTACTCTTGTATACTGTGGGCGGAGGTGGGGGGATGTGTGGGGTGGTGGGGAGTGTGCGGGGAAGACTACCCACATGTTAGGTCCCAGGAGCTGGCCAGGGGTTGAGTGGGCAGGTGCAGCAGAACTCACCCCAGTGGTGCAGGTCTGCCTTCCCCACATCTGGCTTGTGGCTGCTCCCATAGCATTCCACGTGGGGTCAAGCTCCACCTGCTCCCACCCCAAGCAGCCCATACCATTCTCCCTCCCGCCTGGCCTGGGCTCAACAGACAGTACCACCCTGGGCCTGCCCCAGTTACCACATGCAGCTTCCCAGTGGGGCTGCTGCCACAGCTGCCTGGTACAGCTTGGTTCCTCTACCTGCTACCTCCCCCGTTTTCTGCTGTGCTGCTCTAGGCAGTGGGTAGCATGAGGAATCAACAGCAGCTGTGGGGACATGTGCCAGGCACCACATGCCCAGCCCCACGTCAGGTGGAAGCTGCAGTCGGACAGCTCCTGCCCCAACATATCGGACTCCGGCTCTGGCTCCAGCTCCCAGCTGCCCTCCACCCATTTAGCTGGCTGCACGTGGCTGCTCATTGCACTGGGTGGGCAGAGAAGGTGGAAACTGGCTGGGTGCTGGAGCCCTGTGCACTGGAGCAGGTACTACCCAGCTGCAGCTTCCCCTCTCCCCCACCTGAAGTGGCACAGAAGGGGCAGGAGAAGGAGGAGGAAGAGCCACTGGAGGAAGGGAAGCCAAACAGTACCTGGGCAACTGCAGCAGCAGCCCCACCAGGAAGCTACGCATGCTGCCTGAAGGCAGGGCCAGAGCAGTGCTGTCTGGCAGGCACAGGACAGCTATAGCCAGGAGTGCAACACAGGCTGCCATCAGTGGGGCTCAGCCCCATATGAACTGCCATGGGGGCAGCCATGGGCTGGATCCAATCAGTTGGCAGGCCAGATCCAGCCCATGGGTGATATTTTGCCCACCTCTTCCCTAAAGCATGAGTGTTTATACAGGCATGTCGCATCATACGCGCATTTAACTTGAGCGAATTCAACTATATGCGGGTGGGAAGGGGGGCGGGGCTTGAGTCTGCACGCGGCGCTGCCGCTTACTTGGAGGCCCAGCCACCACCACGCTGCCAGCGGTGACTGCCTCTGCCTCCAAAACCTCCCGCCGCCGCCATGGAGCCGTGCCTGGAGCTGTGTGGCCGACTGCCGGGCATGGTGGTGGCCAGGTGGCACGCAGCCATCCCCACCACCACTCCGTGTTGCACCACTGCCGCCAGCCACACAGCTCTAAGCGCGGCTCCACGGCGGCAACGGGAGGTTTTGGAGGCAGAGACAGTCACCGCTGGCACAGTAATATGTGATTTCACTACACACGATTTTCGCCTTTACATGCTGCCTTTAGAACGTAACCGCTGCATAAGATGCGACATGCCTGTATAACTTACGTGTTGTACTAGGGCTACAATGTTGTAGCCTTGATGGTCCACAAAACCTCTGAGATGCAAGGATGTTTTATCTTTTATTGGACCAACTGTAGAGTTGGGAGAGTTGCCGGACAAACTTTCAGGCCTCAAGTCCCTTCTTCAGGTCTGCATCCAAAAGCTTGTCAACAGCCCTCCCAAATACACAGTTAACTCAGTAAAAATTATCATAAAACTCCTTGCCTCTTGGCTATAACTTGAATCTTCCAGCTTATGTATACAGAACCTACCAGCTTCACTTATAACCCTACATAACTGCCCAAATACATAAACTTCCTATATGGCACATATATTTTAAAAAATGGTACCAAAACTGTTAAAAAATTAAACAAAACGTAGCTGAATTGGTACAGAGATACATAAAGTTTATAATCCAATTAAAGCATATTGGCTCCAATTAAACAATCCTGCTGCAGGATTTTCTACTTTCTTGTTCCTCCAACAAAATGCTTTCCTACTCTTCATAATTAGGTTTTATTTGAAACTTTCTAATAGAAACATGCTTAGAAGGAAGTAGGAAGGCTGAGCCAATGAGGGCTGTGATTAGGAATTTGAAAAGTGGCTGTTTCAGTTCCCAGTCAGTCATCTTGTTTCCCAATTCCCTCAACTCACAAATTGATAAGAAATGCTCTACTATCTCATCTCTCACTTACAGTTTCACTACTCTTTATTCAACTCTATATCAAGTGCTTCACACTCAGACTACAGGTGTAGCACCTCTAATTACTCTTTTATTTCCCCATTAATAAAAGAATGCTGGGAACACTGGAAATTCCCTGCCTGTCCCATCCCCCACCACACCTCCCAAAACAAACCCTCAATGAACCTATTGGAGGCCCAACATACAGACTGTGAAACACCTGCTATTCATTTCCCAATGCAGACTTGAATGGCTATTTCAGTACTCCCCTCTACAATGTCTAATAGTCACACAGGTGTCATTGTACCATATTTTCACACATATAACATGACCATATAATATGAATGAAGTTTTTAAAAGTCATTATAAAGAACTTTTTTCTAGAGATATGGCTACAGAGAGAAGGGATAGAGAGCCTAGTCTTCAGATGATTCACCTTCCCTTTCCAGCTTAACTAAAACCCTACTTGCTGCTGAAGACTGACCTCTATGGGTGGACCTATGATCTTGAAAAGAGTTAAAGAATTGTGAACTAGAAGAGACCAGGAGCCCTGGTAGACAGGAAAACTGCCCAAAGAAGGGTTAGCTTGATTAATGGGTCGATCATTAAAAAACAGAAAGGATTCACACCTGTGAAGTGAAGAACAATAGTTCATTTACTCAGTGAGCCATTAATGAGCTGTTGACTCCCTCAGATGCCCAAATAGTAATACTAGAGCTGGTGCACTGTGAAGCAAGAATCAAAGCAGGGTGATTTTATCTCAGGCAAAAAAATTATCAGTTTCCCTTTTAATACATACACCTCATTTTTAAGGGGGTTGAGTTAGGGGAGAAAGGTGTGCACTCTATGTGAGAAAATACAACAGTTACTTTAGGTCTCTAATATGAGTGGTTCACATAATTTTTCTATTACATGTCACTGTGGAGCCTGTGTCTAGCTCCGCCTGGCCTATCGGGGTGTTGCCCCTCCCCTCAACTCGCCTGCCATGACTTGGATGTAATCAATTACCTTTAGAGGGGTCTACAGTGGAGATCTTTATCCCGGGTGGGGCCTCCCGATAGACAGTGTTACTCACGGTTGAGTGACGCGGTGGTCCACGGGGCTCCGCCTCCCCTACACCCCATCCACACGCCAACCGCTGGGTGATGCGTTCCAGATGTTTCCAGGCCCTGTATGACAGCCTCAGACCAGGTCCCCGGTTCCCAGTCGTTCTCCCTCCTGCTGGGAGTGATTCCTCCTTCCTCCCTTCTTACAGAAAATACTCCTCCAAATCAGGAGGAGCTGGTGGGTGCTCCCCCTGGTTAAAGCTCCCTCCTGGAGCCTCCGCTGTCTCCCCTCTCCTACCGGCAGCAGAGCGCTCCCCTGCCTCCTGAGTGTCAGCCGCTTCAGGATACTGAGAGAGTGCCTCGGCTTGCACTCTCTGACCGCCTTTCACTCTGTTAGTGAAAGGCGTACAGCCCTTAGATAAGCTGCCTGCTTGAGACCCGCCGGCTGGGTCCTCTCTGTTCTGTGTGAGAGCCTGCAGCACGGGCTGCCCGCCCGTACTCTCTCTCCCTGGCTCGCTCTCTCTCCCTGTCCTGCCGGTGTTTTTAAACCTTCCCGCCGCAGCCGCTACGGCCGCGGGGATTGGCTCAGCTGTTCGCCGCGCTGGGAACAGCTGTTGCCAGAACCGGCGTAATGGCGGTTCGCGCGAATGCGGCTCCTCTTCCCGCTGCTCTTCAGCCGGTACGTATGCCCCTCTGGAGGCTTGCTCTCGGGGTCTGGGGTCTGTGGGTCCTCCCTTCTCTCCCTCACTAGCCTGTGGGGGCACTTTGCCGCCACAGTCACTTTGCCTTTATTCTCAGTATGTTTCATGTTGAATATGAAGAATTTAATTAACCTTGATTAAATTCTTCAGTCTACTCTAAATAAGTTTATCTTCAAATTCTGCTACTTCAACGTTTACTTCCTTTTCCAGATAACTAATATACTTAGTAGCAATTGTCAGCATATAGTTTATTTGTGTAAAATGGTTAATATGGTGAAAAATAGACTATTTAGTCCCACTGTTTTCTGTCTCCTTGCTAATTTCACAATTATCTCAGCTCTACTTTTCACCCATGGTTATTTACTGTTCTTTCTAAATAGCCATACCATTGACTTTATCAAGTTTTATTTTTTATTTTGTAAATTCAACTAAGTTTTTCTACAGGTTCTGAGAGAAAAAAAGTTGGAGACAGATGATTTTTAAGGAAAGCCACACTGCTTTGTTTTCACTATATCATAATTGTTATGTAGATATCTTCCATTCTGTTTAAGCTGTTTTAATCGGATTGTTTCTATCACACCTGACAAGGGATGTGCTTGGTCTCTGCCCTTGGAATCAGTCTCTATTTCTGGTGCCAAACCTTTAGAAAAGGGGTATTTTAGAGTTCTCAAGTTAGAATGGTAAATCAAATCTCGTTACAGTTACCTGTTGCTCTGTACCCCAACACCCAGGATTTCATCTTTCCTTCTCTGCTAGGGAGCCCAGTTCTTAAAATGGGGCCTTCTTGGTTGCCATGTGGGACCAGGAGGGAATTTTTCCCCTCCTGCTGCTATATGTGTCAGCATGTGTTTTAAGCCTTCCTCAGAAACACTGGGTGATGCAGCCAAATCTGGGGATTTTGACTGGGGTGTACCATTGCCCCTGCTGGGACTTAAGCCCAGAGGTTTCAGGCTAGAGGGTCTTGTACCTCCACTAAAGGTCAGACCAACTGTCATATTTGGAGTCAGGAAGCAATTTGACCCCATGGTTAGATGGGGTGTGGGTTTCTGCTTTCCTCTGTAGCAACAGTGAGGTTGGGGAGCTCTTCCTGGGATCTCTCAAGCCTTTTTTTTTTTTTTAAACTAACCTTGGCAGCAGCAGAATGTTGCTTTACCTGTGGCAGATTAGGATGTTACATCTTGTGGTTGTGTCAGGACTGACTGTATTATTTTTTCTAATAGATTATTAAACTATGGCTTTATATATCGTGGTTTGGATAGGGATCATCCTGCCACAGGCAAGGGGTTGGACTGGGTGACTTCTAGATGTCACTTCCAGCCCTACTTCTCTGACTCCATGAACAAAGAACTCCATCTTTTAGGATCACAGGAAAGGATGGATGGAAGGGACCTCATAAAATCATCTAATCCAGTCACCTGATCCAGGTAGGATCATCCCTGACTTAAACCATCCCAGCCAAGTGTCTTTATAACCTTCTCTTGAAAATTTTCAGGGATGTAGAGTCTACAACTTCTCTAGGTAGCCTATTCTAATGCTTGACCAACCTCAGAGTCAGAAAGTTCCTCTAAATCTCTAAACTAAATTTCCTTACCATTGCTCCAAGTCCAGTTCCCTACAGGCACAGAGAAAAGACTATCTCAGGCCTCTTTAAAATCACCCTTCAGATATTTAAAGATTGTTATCAATTCCCCCTTTAGTCTTCTCTTCTTCACATTACATAACCATAGTACTTTCAGCCTCTCCTCAAAACTCATGGATCCAAAGCCTCTATCCATTTTTGTCATTCTCCACTGGACTTTGCCTACATCTTCCTTGAAGTGTGGGGCACAAAACTGGACACAGCACTTCAGGTGCTGTGATATACCTTGACTTTAGTATGGCTTTTAACACGGTCTCCCATGACATTCTCATTAACAAGCTAAGAAAATACAGACTAGAAAGTATTGTAAGGTGGATACAAAACAGGTTGGATAACTGTGCTCAATGGGTGGTCATCAATGGTTCAATGGCTAATGAGGATAAAGTATAAAATGGGGTTCCCCAGGGATCTGTTCTGGGTCCAGCATTGTTTAATTTCTTCATTAATGATTTGGATGATGGGATTGTTTCCTGTCAGCTCTGTGTTCCTGAGGGAACCCTGGCACCCAGCGTGCTGGATGTACATAGGACTTTTTCTATTCCCGCCCCCCCCAAATCTAACCAGAACTAAGCACAAGAAAAGTTTAATAGGCATCTCAGGCCGTACATTCCCCAGTCCCAGTATGGGAGGCCTATTTAAACTTGATTGACTGAAACTCGGTTGTCAGGCTAGGGAATGCTGAGGCAAGAGACCGAGTCAGAAGAGGCATGGGCAACATTTAAACAATGGTTAAAGGATTATCACAACATCCAGCCCATTGGAGCCCTGGCCACAGATGCTGTCATGCTTTTTCCGGGAAGACTGGTGGAAGTCCTCCCCACAAAGTTTATGAACACTCCAAGTAATCCCCTTAAGTATGTTAAAAGACTACAGTAAGATCTGAAAGTCATGCTAAGCTGAGGCTTATTCACAACAGGTAAAATACAAAACACAGATGCTGACTTCATAGTGCAAGCATAGCTAGGCCATCTGAGAAGAAATAGTGTGGTATCCCTTCCAGTTTATCTTCTATATTCATAATAATTTCAAGCTGGCTCCTACGTGTCTGGTTACTCCTTAAAACTTTGTTTTTCCTGGTTGTTAATCAGTTTCTTGAGATGTTCCAAACCAGATAACCCCTTGTCACTGAAAAAGGTAATTCATTTAAATTGAAACTGTTTATATAACAGGATTTTCCATCAATTACAGCTTGAGACCCTCTTGATTTACACAATTAAAAGAATGCTTTGAGGAGGCTGGACTAAAGGTATAAGAAAGCTGTAAAGCAGCAAACAGTGTGCTTCAAGAGGGAGAAATCTCTCTGACACCATCAACTGTTGTTCTCAGGAAACTGAGATAAACAGATAGTCTCTTTTGGTTGCCTGTTTAACCTTCAACAACCATGCTAGGAACTCTGACTGTCAACAAACCACACAAGTGCCTTGGAATGGTGAGATCCCAGCTCTCACTCTCTCTTTTTCTCTCTAGGCATAGCTTTCTGAACCTGAATTTCATTAGTTACACTTGAGCTAGGTTTCCCTAAATACCATGAACCAGGGTAACATTGTAATTGTTTTTATTTGTTTTTCCTTGCATGGCTATTATTACTGGTACCATCATAAATTTCACATACTTAGCAATAAATAACTTTTATAGTCAAACTGGTGGTAACCAGGTGCATTTTTCCTTGTCTACTTCCCCTTCCCCACTTGCTCTGCAGCAACGCTTCTTTTATCTAAGCCAAAGATCCCTGTAAAGCCCAAAAACACTGTGGGGTCTGCTCATCAAGAGGCTATCACTACTAGGACAGTTAGGGCAAAAGATTGGGAGGTGCCGAGTTTGAGACACATAAGGGGATCAGCTTGTATAGGCTGACTGACCCAGTTTGGCTCAGATGTGCCCTAATGAATTGAATGCTGGCCCATGAGAGTGTCAGATGGACACCCAGCCCAATTCAGAGGTATTCTGTTCACCTGTGTGCTTGTGTCTGACTCCATTTTATTGTTACCTTAATGAACTGATTCTTGGCATATAAGGATGTCAGCCTGTACATGCTGATCAACCCGGCGGGTCAGGCGTGTCACGTTAATCAGTGTGCGTATGTATTTTACTGATTTGGTGGCTGGAGGAGCCCAGATCCATTGGAACCGAGTCCTGCAAGATAGCTCCACTGGGGGTGAGGACTTGCAGAAAGGAGAGTTACAGCTCAATATAGAAACACAAGTAACACAAGCGGCACATTGACAGAATTAGAGACCCAAGAAATGTACCCCTAATAAATGAGCACACCCCAAAGTGATAGGCAAATTTGGTAACAAGATAGGGTACACGCTTAGCAAATTTGCAGATGACAGCAAGTTAGTAAACATGCAAACACTCTGGAATGTATGGGTATGATCCAAAACATCCTAGGTAAACTGGAGAAATGGTCCACAAATCAATCAGATGAGATTCAACAAGGACAAAGTGCAAATTCCTGCACTTGGGATGACATAATCGCATGCCCACTGTTCACTCATATTCAGCTTTTGGTCTGCGTAACCTCCGGCCTAGCCAATCATTGCCATTTGTATTTGCGCATGAAGTGAATTTGCACCTGTGCAAGGTATGGCTTTGTGGTCCTTGGTTGAAGACCTTCTTCAAAGAAATCACTTGACTTCTCTGCAACGTCAAACAAAACAAGAAAAGGATGTTGCAAAGGAATTAAGTGGTTTCTTTGTAAAATACTTCCCCCCATAAAAGCCCACCCCAGAATCACTCTTCACAGTTAAGGATGAAAGTGTCTCAACATATTAGTGACTTAACAAAAGAAACGCGCTTATTTTTCATTACAATAGAAACAGTGAGCTTAAAATAATATCGGGCAAAAAATGAAGAAAAAAATCAATGCTAAACAGGCTTGTTTTCATACACACATCCCAGGTCCACAAATTCCTTTCATCAGCAGTAGTTCAAAGTTCCAAGAAACAGCTTGCAGATTTCCTGGTAGTCTAATAAACCACCTAATTATTTTGCTAGATTCTTACTTTTCACATTTTTAAATAGCTTGTTATTTGTCTCTTGTCTTTAAACCCCTGTTCCTATGGAGTCCTGCTGAACTAATTGTTATTAAGTAGTTCCATCAACAGCTTTTCCTTAAATAAAATTCAGTCCATTATACAGGTAAGTTAAAAATGCTCACTCCTCCTGCATGCTCCGTAATTAACTGTTTCAAAACCTTATTTGTGAAGTCATCGAACTTAACCATCCTATTTATTCTAGTAGACTTCAGTCACACAGATACTAGACACTCTGTAAAGCAACCATGTTTATTACAAGGATTTGGTTGACATGGGCCGTGTTGACATGAGGCGCTACAGTGAAATGGTCACTGCATGTTTATTTAGTACTTGTTTATACAAGTACTAAATAAATGCACAGTAATCCAAATTCATAGAATCATAGAAGTAGGGTCAGAAGGGACCTTGTAGATCTTCAAGTCCGATCCCCTGCCTGGGCAGGAAGAAAACTGGGCTCAAGTGACCCCAGCCAGGTAGGCATTGAGCTGCTTCTTAAAGACCCCCAGGGTAGGAGCCAGCACCACTTCCCTTAGAAGTTGGTTCCAGATCCTAGCTGCCCTAACTGTGAAGTACTTCTTACGGATGTCTAATCTAAACCTACTCTTCAACAACTTGTGGCCGTTACTCCTTGTTATCCCGGGGGGCGCTAAGGGAAACAAGGTCTCCCCCAAACCCTTCTGGTCCCCCCTAGTGAGTTTATAGACAGTCACTAGGTCCCCCCTCAGCCTTCTCTTGTGAAGGCTGAACAGGTTCAGGTCCTGTAGCCTCTCAAAAAAGTTACTGTGTAGTAGTGCCAACAAATGCTTTTTTGTAATGCTACTGAGCAGTAGCCTAATACTACTGTGCAGTAGCGTTGGGTCATGGTTTTTTTGGCATGCAACACTACTACGCAGTAGTATCAGGCTACTGCAGTCAGTATCTTGTGTAGACATGCCCACAGGAGCTGAAAGGGCAGATTATTATTTTGCTTTGAGAACCTTCCCTCAAAGTTAGGTACAGGTTAGGTACCTAGAGGTTAGATACCTAGCAGTGCTATGTAATTTGGAGGAGAGAGGGTGAAGCAGGAAGGCAGTCTGTCATCAGCAGGGATCTGGGTTTCTCATTCTTCACGGGAAAATGGAGAAAACCATGGATTTTACCCTTTACAGGAGGAAAACGTGGATTTCTCATTTCACCGAAACCCACAGACTTTGCACTTTTGCAAAGAGCTCTCTGCAGGCTGTCAGAGATCCAGCCTGCAAGGGGCTGGGAGGGAGCAGGAGGAGGGCAGTCAGGCAGGGGGTGCCATATGCATGTGGCCACCAAGCAGCCTGGAGAGCAGCTCCTACAGGTAAAGGGGAGGGGGGAAAACTGAGACCCCCACAGAAAGGAGGGAGGGAGGGAGTTAGTTGGGCAGGACTGGGGCACAATGCATGGCTGCAGGGCCCCAGCAGGGAGCAGGACAGGACCGTGGGTGGCTTGTCTGGGGGGCAGGGGAGTGGGGCAAGCTCCCCACCACTGCGTGTACTCCCGGGGTGGCAGGGGAACCCACGCTCCCCAGACCAGTGTTCGGGGTGGGGGGAGGCTGCCTCTCTGTTTCCTGCAGTGCTGGGTTGCACCCGCTGAGCTGCAGAAGACCCGGGGGAGCGCAGCAGGGTGGGAGCCCAAGCCTGCAGTGGGCAGCCCACCCCCATCCCATGCACAGATCTGGAGGGCACAGATCCCCTTTTGACCCCCGGGAATGCATGTAGCGGCATGAAGCTGCCCTGCCCGAGCATGCAGCAGGTAACAGGAGGGGGAGCCAGGCTCCATGCTCTGCTCCACTGCAGTAGCCACCACCTCCTGCCACAGGCAGGGGACTGCAGACATGGGTCCCTGGCCCTGTAACCCTGGCAGCTGGGGACCCACTCCAACAGGGCTGGGGGTGGCAAGAGGCTGTGTGTGGGGGGCAAGGGGCACCAGCAGGGCTGGGGTGACTGTGTGTGGGGGGGGGGGCGGGGGGGCTTTCATTTTAATCACAGATTTGGGGGGTTTTAATCAGAGATTTTGCAATTTGTTTATATCAGGAAAAACTAGGATCCCTGATCATCAGACACAAATACAGTTCATTCTATGAGGACCATGAAGAAAGAGATTATTTACCTCATTCATGCAGAGATATCAGATCCTAAAAAAAGACGGTAGACAGATTTTCAGCATTTACCAAGAATAAAACCTGTTAACATAGTGCAACTATTGACTTTGGCATGGCCTGCTGAAAATAACCTGCTATTTTCCTTCAGACAAAAAATGACATTGGTCACCATCATTAAGCCAAACTGCAAACAATAGCTGAAACTATCATTTGTTTGGTATTGTTTAGCACAATATTTTTAAAGCAAACCACAGGATTTCCTCTGCATTTCAAATGCATTTCCACCTCCCCACCTTCCTCTACTCCTGTGAGGCAGAAGAAAGAAACAAGTAGCTGCAACTTCCCCAGAGAGGAAGGGAAGAAAAAAATCCCTCATTCCTAGTCCAGTTGCCAGTAAAAATTGGAGGCAAGCTAGCTCCCACTTGGGCTGAAAACTGTCTCTCCAACTGCAAGGGTAATAGGGGGTTTTCTCGGGGCCAGTCTGCCATTGGCCCACCCACCTGTTTCTGGGCCAATTGCCCGCCTCCTTGCTTGCCGTGCCCTGTTGTTTCTTAACGGTTCTAATAAGGCAGGAGGCTGCCCATTCTTGCTCCACTGCCAGGGGGCGCTATGTGCAACTCTGTTCCTCCCCTACACCGCAACCCAAGCCTCGCAGATGGCATCCAGGTGACAATGTTCCTGGCCTACGGCTGGACCAAGCTTAGCCTCCACTGTCAGGCCTCAGACACGCACACATTCATACCTCGTTCCTCTCACGCTCCACCCCCTCTCACAGGGTCTCGTTCACACATTGACAACTTGTACCACCTTGCTCCCTCTTGAAGTGGGCCCCTTCAGCCATAGGCTTTACCTAGCACACACCTTGGGTGGTAGAAGTACCATCTTTTGGGCCTCTCCCGCGACCCTCACTGGGGTAGTGGCCAGCCACTTGCCCGACTGGAGCCAAGCTTGCTCTGGCCCCACATTCACACACACCTACTGGGCTCCCAGCCCTCTGGTTTCCCCTTCACTGGAGGTCCACATCTCCGCCCCCTCACTGGGGCCATGGGGCTTCCCTCCCCAGTGGGGGCTCAGGTGGCCATAGCCGTGCCTGGCCCCAGCCGTGCCTGGCCCCCTTGTACTCAGTGTTGTGGGGGCTAGGGGTTAAGGCACCCTGACCCACCTTTCACCGGGGTGGTAACTGGCCTGGTATTTCCTGGGGGCTCCCATGCCACTGGAAGCCTCACCAGGCTGCCCACTCTCAGCAGGGTGCAGTTTTAGGTCATGCCCAGAACCAGGAGCCTCCAAACCATCCCCTTAAGCTCCTGCCCTTACCTCCAAAATGTTTCATACAGCCTTTCAGCCAGGCGATATTTCTGCCTGGCCTGCCAGCAGCAAACTGCCCTGTTTATGTAGGTGGGCAAAGTTCTAAAATAGTCACCCTAATCAAGCACCTACTGACTGTTTGGCTCAGCCCTTAAAGTGGCAGGCACCAACAGTGCCCTGCCACAAAGGGGAAAAAATTATGCTCTTGATACCTTTTCCCAAAATGTATCTTGTCAGATCCATTTCCTTCTCTTTCAGAGACTCAATTTATCAAAAAGGTTTTACCAAACAAAGCCAAAACAAACAAAACCAATAAACATGTTGCATACTAGCATTGTGTCCACTTCAGTGTACCTCACCTTGACACAATGCTAGTATCAGACATCTAGACATCCAAAAAGTTTGACAGAAATAGTTCAAAAGTAAGTGAGATTTTCAAAATGTATCACCATGCATCTTGGAAGGCAGAAGAATTGGAAGCTTCCTGACTGGGATACTGTGAAAAATTATAATTCTCCTTTAAATCTTATCATTTAAACAACAGAACTAAGACAAATGATAAATAAATGTAAGAAAGAAACAAATGTTTTATATAAAGTGAAGGTTTATAGATTTCATAAACATTAGGGCTGGAAGGGACTTTGCTAGATCATCGGGTCTAGCCCCCTGCCCAAGGAGCAAGAAGTCAGCTGGGGTCAGATTACCCCAGAAAGATAAGCATGCAGGCATTTCTTAAAAGGTATACAGAGTAGGTGTTTGAACCACTTCTGGAGGGAGCGTATTCCAGACTCTGGTGGCTCGGACAGTAAAGAAGTTTTTCCTCATGTCCAGTCTAAAACAGTCTTCCAAAAAAGCATATAAAATTACTCACATAATATATTGCCCTGGAAAAAAAAAAATGGAGGGGGGAAAATACAGCTGAACTTTAAAGTCAATTATATTAGAAACTCCAACAGGGTTTGCAGTTCTACAATGTGATGGGTAATCAGCAGGGATCCTGGGTTTTCTCTGATAAGAAAAAAAAAAAAATCCCCAATGTTCAGATTAAAAAAAGTAAACCAAAATCTACACTTTCGTGTGATTAAAATGAAACCACTAATATATGTCTATTTATCTATATATAGAGTTATAAAATTAATATAGAAATAAAATTAAAATGAAACACCACTAATATATATCTACAGTAAAAACTCTGTTATCCAGCATCCACGAGGAATCAGGGGTGCCAGTTAATCAAATATGCCGGTTATCTGAGAGTTATACTTAACACTACACTTAGTTGCAGGATGGGCGAGATATTCAACGATAAAGTCACAATACAGCACAAGCACAATGCAATCACAATGGCGGATGTTTACGACTGAGACTGCCACTAGCGACACCTCTCAGCAGCATCCTGAAACTTCCTTAAACAGATCTATAAGAAGATTTGTATTGCCGTCTATGACAGATGCCGGTTAATAGAGCATTCCAGGTGGTAAAGTGCTGGATAACACAGTTTTTACTGTATATAGATATATATTAGTGGCGTTTCATTTTAATCATGGAAAAATGTAGATTTTGGATTACTTACTTTAATCCAAAAATTGGGGATTTTTTTTTTTTTTAATTAGAGAAAACCAGGATCCCTGGTAATCGGACTTAATGCTTCATAATATAATCTAATTCCATGTAAGAAGCAGAAATTCTCTTTACTGCGCAGCTGAATAAAGAACAGAGACTTTTATGGAAAAGAAAAAAAAAATTGGAAGTACCAGCATCTTGCTAATACAAAATAACCAGTCCTGTATTCCACTGATCTACTGTTCTATTGAACAGCTGTTTGTTGATGTCAGAATAGAAATTATAGTCTGCTATCGTTAGTCTTTCACCAAACCAGTAGCAAAAGACTTCTCCCATAAAAGCCCAACCCAGAACCATTCTTTATAGTGAGAGATCAAGGTGTCCCAACACATTAGTAGAACAGAGATCATTCATACCCATGTGATTTTCAACCCACTGTCTATTTAAGGATGAGCTGCTCAGCTATTTACTGTGGTTTTCATGTCAAATGGCATCACTTCTTTAAGATCAACCATCAGAAGTCCCAAACCTGTGACTTTAAACTGAGATGGCAATAACCAGAGGTGCACACCAGGTGGCAGTGCTTGCTCAAGAAACATGAAGCAAGCATCTGACAAGCCAATAGTACATAATACGTGCTTAATTTTTTTACTAATTTTTGCATTACAATATTTGTAAACAGTGCTGAATTATCTGTTTAACATTTTAAAAGCTTGTTATCATTGTTTAGTACAAATGCTACACAGGAACTTTTTTTGCCTAGTATACAATGCATCTTTGTATATACAGTATTTTTAAAACTTGAATTATTTATTTAACCTGAAATTAATTGTCATCTTCCTTTGTTTAGCAGAAATGGATCTATTTAGCAGGAAGTCTCATCCATGAGTCAAAGCAGAAACTTTTGCTTCAGGAATACCATCTACGAAGTCTTGAACAACTATAAAAAAAAAATACAATACCAACTCTCTAAGGAATATTAGCAGAAAGCTCATTATCTTGTTCCTTCTCAACCACTTTTCTGGATGCATCATTGTCAGATCTACTGACCCTTCTGTAGAGTCCTCAATGGTCAATGTTTCCAATGCCACAAGTTTGTTTTCATCTTGGACAAACTCCTTAAGCATAACATTCCTAACAGCAATTCTAGACCACTGCCCATCCATAACAGGTGCCAGGGGTATACTGCCTACATCAACTGCCTCTTGATTGGTTCATGTTACATTTGTTGGCTAGCTGAAACATGCTTTGCAGAAGCAATTAGCAACAGTGGCAGAAATGATATTATTTAGGTTGTGAAAGTTGATGCCTAATCTCCTGGAGTCCAGTCATTATCTCTTGTTAGGATCAGGTGCTCTCAGAGCTCTCCTGCCACGACTTTGATGTGAAAGGAGGATTAAAGATAGCAATGATTCTAGGAAACAAGATGGCTGTTATTGACTAAGGGTTATTGGCTCCTCTTCACAGGGCTCCACCATCTCCATACCCTGCCCAATCCACACCAGGTGTTCTACACTTACAAATTACTAGTATTCTTCTCTGGGGCTCCAGCTCCCCAGTTACCTAGTCTCAGTTCTCCACGTCCTCTCTTTGCCCTGGCCACTTGCCCCATTCTTCGCTGCATGGGTCTCAAGCCAGCCACCCCGGTTCGAATCCCACCTGGGGCTCTCAGGGCTGGGCCCGGGGATTCCTCTCTGTCTTACTTTAATATCTTCTTCGCTGGCCTTGTTTTCTAGGTTCCTGGAGCAGTTCACTGCACTCTCTAGGCTCCGACTCATTAATCAGGGATGTCGTCGATTCTTATTCCCCCGACTTCCGCAGGTAAGTGGGCTGCCAGGGCTCTTCCTCGAGCCCTGGGGTCAATCCCTCTGTCATTGTTTCTCCCCCTTCTCTCCATCTCCTCTTCAGGTTTTCTCTCTCAGGATCGCCACCGCCTACCTTGTCGGTGTCCTTTAAATTCCCTGCACCCCTCAGCTGAGTTCCTTCCAGCAGCTCGTGATTCACCACTTTTCCTATGCCTCCAGCTGATGGTGATGATTGCCGCTGGTGTGGTATTTCTCCCTCTCGGGGTCACTGCACACCCCTCCCCAGTCTGGGATCAGCCTGGTAAGTTTCTCTTTGTCTCTGTGCCTTTTCCATTCTTGTGGCAGGCCATGTGAGTTGTCCTGTCACACAGGCCATATGCATATACTGAATGATGAGTTTCACAGCACTATCTCTGGACATCTACTCTGTGGCATGGAGGATGTGATGGCCAATTCTCTTCTGATACTGCTGTTTGAACGTGTTGATTATATTTTGATCACAAGACTGATACATACAAATTTGGTTTGGCAGAAACAGAATTAGCTTTGTTGCATGTTGTAAACTGGAAAATTATTAACAAACAAAAGGATTTCCATTTTCTTGTTCAGTGTTACAGTTCTCTTTTCAAATATCTCTGCTATCATCCACTTATGGCTCTTAGCCTTGTAAGTCACAAGATGGCTTTTTATGTTCTTAAGACAATGTGGATTTTAAGACTGTTCTGTAAAAAGCAGTAGCCATTTTTCACTGCCAGTAATACTGGTAAAGAAGATAACTGGCAAACAGGAAAGAACAGAAGACTGTAAAGGGCTTTCTGAGCTACTGAGTTCAGTCACCTGCATTCACAAGTGAAACAATTTTTTATTTACTTGCCACTTCTCATTTTTGCAACAGAACATTGTCAGGAAGAAATCTGAAGGATAATCTGGTTTCACTCGCACTGAATATGTCATCAGGCACACAGCAGTCCATTTGGTAATTTTAAAATCCACGTATCTACTGCATTGTAAACAACAATAGCAGCTTCTCCTGCAGTGACTTTCTTGATGTTTCTCAAACCACTCAAGAGAGCCACTGAAACATTTCTAATCCAACAGTCCCAGTTTCTTAGCGAATGTTTCTGCCATTTCTGATAGCAGCAGCCTATTTATTAGAAAATGAGGTGAACAGATTTGCTTAAGCCACTTCAGCTGTTGCCTCCACCAAATCCACATAGGTGCTAATTCTCAAGCCTTTGCAAGTCATCACAGAGGTTGAGCAATAGTATTTTTATTATGTGTACTCTTTTGCTAATATTTTTTAAACTACTTATCTATCTACCCTGAGCTTCTCAGCAATATCTTTGCATTGGCAGCTATTGTTAACTATTTTCAGAAAATCCATTTTTGAATACATCACATATATTTGTTCATCACCAGCAGATCTCTGGGACTGAGCAATACAATTACTTCAGCAATTACTTCAACCTGATAACTGTTTTCATCACAATTAATTGGCTCTAAAAAGGCTCTAGAGAGGAACACAGGAAACTACAGGCCAGTGAATCTAACTTCTGTTCCTCAGAAGCTGTTAGAAACAACAATTAAAAAAGAATGAATTGTTCACCACACGGATGAACATACTCGCTGGGGAGGAATCAACACAGCTTTGTCAAAGGGAAATCATGCCTCCCCAAACTACTAGAGATCTGGCATGACTGAGCAAATAGGCAACTAAATGGCAAATGAAGTTCAAAGTAGTTAAGTATAAAGTGATGCACATAGGCAAAAATAACCCAAAGAATACCTACCTGTCTTCTCTACATTAGCTATTAGCAGAGAAGAAAGAAATAGAGATATAGAACTAGAGAAGGTACAGAGAAGGGCAACAAGGATGGTTAGTGGTATGGAGAAGCTTCCATATGAGGACAGACTAAAAAGGATAGGCTTATTCAGTTTAGGGAAGACATCTGAGGGAGAATTTACACAAATAATAATAAGGGTTTACACAAATATTAAATGGTGAAGAGAAAGAAAGTAAGTAATGAATACCTATTATTTCTCACAATACAAGAACTAGGGGTCACAAAATGAAACTAGTAGGTAGTAAGTTTAAATCTAATGTTCACATCACTAATTAAGCGTGGAAATTGTTGCCATCAAATGCTGAGGAAGCTGACAGTTTAGCCAGATTCAAAAAGGGACTGGACCAAGTCTTGGAGAGATAGGGCACTGATTATAGAAATAAGGGATACAGCCTCTGAATTAGAATTTTTGAGACCTTAAATGCTGGATCATGCAAGTGAGGGGAACGGTGGAAAAAACCCTGGTCGTACCCAATTCACTCTCTTTTCCAGCATCCAGTCCCTGCCATAGTGTGACACAGGATAGGGGGCAGTGGGACACAGGATACTGGGCTAGATGGACCTATGGTCCAACCAAGTAAATGGCAATTCTCATGTTTTAGTGAAATTTACCCAGGTGAGGTTACTGAATTAATTGATATAAGTGATCTGTGATAAAGTCCATAGTGACCATAAATAAAATATTTTTATAATGTATAGAAGTGTGTCACTGTGATAATAGAAGTGTGATATAAAAAAGGAGTGATATTAACTATATTTTTGTTACTGCAGCACCTAGAAGCCCTACTTATAGGCACTTTGTGCTATGCTATATTCTAACAGGAGCAGTATTAATACTACACATAATAGCTTTAAAATTGGTAGTAATAATTGCAATTAAATTCTCATTAACGTTTCAAATAGTTCAGCTATTTTGGGAGGAGACGAGGTGTGTGTATACACACAAACACACACACACACAGACACACACACAAAGAGAAAGAGACTTGTTTTGCTGAGCCAGGTACAGGTATACACTACCCCAAAATTTACTACAGAGTGCAGGAATATGGATAAACATATTTTTTAGGTGGTTTAAAGGGAGAAGGGAAGCTGCTGCTCAACAGCATACATCAGCTACCATGATCTAATTTACATCTAATGACTTATACTCTGTAAGGATGTAAATTAACTAAATCACCCTAACTTTGCCACTGAATGAAGCAGAGTTAAAGTTGCAGAGATTTTGCTACTTATCACTACAGAATCCCAGAGATGTAACATCTGCATCAGAGCAACTTGTAACAGCATCTTTGACTGGTGATATAATTATTACATCTGGCTATCTGCAGGGCAGAGCCTTGTACCTTTCTAACATAGGTGTGTTTCTAACATAAAACGCACCTATATTTAAACTTCTGAAAACCGGGAGATAGTCACATCTTTTACACCATACCTCCATGAACCTTTAACTTTGCATCATCTAGGCCCCCTCCACATATGCGGGTAAAGATGCAATTGGATTTAATGCATGATCCACACAATTGCAGCTCCTGCCATGTCGCATGTTGGCAAGAAAGAGGCATCCACAGCTCGGAACACCCTTTCCTGACAGGGCTCCCAGCAGCCAGAACCCTGAGCCCCAGCCGCTGTGGGACTCACCAAAAACCATATGTAGGTGCAGAGGTTTCATTCACCCCCAACCGTTGGGTATTACAGCAGCTGTTATCCCCATGGCTCAGGGGTTGCACCCTCTGTAGCTAGGAGCCCTGCTACATTTGCAAATTAAAGCTTGACAGCAACCAGCTATAAAGTCAGTACACATTTTTTAGGTCTAACTTCATGGCTGGTTGGAACTTTTAATTTTATGATGGCTATTTTGCAGGTGTAACTGGTCTCAAGTTAATTGTGTGATACCTGTAATGTGTAGAGGGAGTCCTAGAGTTGACAATAGGCAGAACGACCAAACCTGACTAATCCTTAATGATCTGGCAAATTCTGTTGTGTCCAACCCAGTGCCAAAACATTATTCAGCTCCATACACTCCTTTAAGTGTTCAATGTGCGAGGTGTACACGTAATGCTCCCAACCATGCAATTGATCTAATACAAAGTACCGCCTACAAAAATCCTTGCCTTAATGGTTATGTAGATTTCAAAGTTATTGTTTTTTGGGTTTTGTTTCTGTTTTTAAGAAGTGAGACAGTGAAAGGGAATAAAGCAGCACAGGGACTTAACCAGTTTATTGAGCGCCTGGGGCAGGAACATAGATGCATGGGGGTGAGGGGAAGCAAATGCTTACCTTCCCAGGCTACTACTGCTGCTGCTGTAACAGCATAAGCTCCACTTGACAGCAGCAGCCCTGTAGCTGGGCTCCCTGGGAACTGAACCTGGTGCCACTTTGTACCCTCCCCACCTCCTGCCTGAATATATACATAGTGTGTGCAGGGCTGTGCCTGCTCTGGCAAAGGCTCCCAGGTGGAGGTAGCACCATTCCTCTTGCCCTCTTCCCCCTCAGATCTGTTGCTTCTACAGCTGGGCAGGGGCAACACAGGATTGTCCCTTCTGGGTCAAAGACTCCCAGGATGGGTGATTCTGGTGCCCCCAGAGCCTGGGGCTGGTGCCCTGCCCTAGTTATGCTGAGGTAGAGTTAAGGCAAGGAGAAAATAGGGGTCTTTCTGGGAACCCCTAACTGTCATTCAAAGACCAGCTCTGTGATCCTTCTTTGGCACTTCACGAAGTCAGTAAGGCTTCCTCTTTCCCCCTTTTCATTACTTAGGGGCTTGTTCCACACTTTGAGCTTACCAGCCTTCCTCCCATCACAATGAAGTGTGCTGAGTGAATACAATCGAGCACATCTGCTCACATAGTGCTCTGCACTGAACCAGTCAAGTCATGCCTAGTACTGCCTGGCAAGACTCAAGCTTACTTTTCCTGGCAGAGAACAAAAGTTCTCCTGGGTAAAACTCTCATCTCAGCCTCTCTCGTGTCATCTTTTAATTTCAGTCTGCATAGTTTTAGAACATTTTGACATATTTTCAGGAGAAAGCTCTTTTTTCACAGAAAAAATTTTCAAAAGAAACCTCTCTCCAATACAGGTAGAGAAGAAACACACACAAGGATTCTTAAAAACCTGCCACAGGCAGCAACTATAGCTCAGGTTCCAGGAAATTATCCTGAACTATTCTTGAACTCTGTCCTGTTGTGTCATTTTCTCTGACCCATCACTCATAATCAAGGCATTTTGGAGATATAGCTGGCACTTCAAATAATTCTGAAATACTACTTCCTCTAAGGGGCAATGCAGACTGGACAACAGTTGAATAAAGCCCAGTGGGGCAATACACAATCATACAAAACCCCTGGCCTGGAAGAGACCTCAAGTAGTCATCTAATCAATTCCTTTGCCCCAATGCAGAACACTTAAACTATTCCTCACAGGTTTGTCCAATCTGCTTTGAAAAAAACAAACAAACCACTGATGGAGAATCCACAACATTCCTAGGTAATCTATTCTTATCCTTGACTACCTTTACTGTTAGGAAGATTTTTCTAATGCCTAACCTGGCTGCAAGTAAAGCCCATTACTTCATGTCTTATGCTTAGTGAACATGAAACATAATTTGTACCCTTTCGCTTTGCCCTAACCTTTTCCTAAGACTGTTATCGTCTCTTCTCCAAACTAAACACAACCAGTTCTTTCAGTCTGTTCTTTTAGGTTTTATCTTCTGAACTTCTCATCATTTTTGTTACTCTCCTCTGTAGTCTCTCTTGAAATGTGGTTTCCAAAAAATGGACGTAATAGTTCAGTTAAGATCTCACAAGTTAGAAGGACTGCTTCAAATCTAACATTTGATAGCCTTCTTTGCACATTCCAGTATGGCATGAGCCTTTTTTCACAAGAGTATGACACTGCTGACTTACATTCATATTGTTATTCACCAAACCCTGCAATCCTTTTTTTGAAGAACAGCTCTAGGAGTCTTTTTTTATTTTGCATTTGTTCAGTTAATGATTCCTACTTAAGTACAGTACTTTACAGTTTCCCTCACTGAATTTCATCACATTTATTTCAGATAATTTCACCAATTTGTCAAAAAAAAATTAAATTCTACCAGTGATTCTGCCCTCTAAAATGCTTACAAACACACATCCATGTGGTATGCTTTCCCAATTTAGTATGGATACCCTCTATTCCAGGGGTGTTCAACCTCTGGCCCATGGACTCTCCACGGGTTGGGAAATTTGGCAGCTGAAGAGCAGTGGCAATACCGTTGCCCTCCCCTGCTTCCAAATTCCCAAGCCCTACCCTCACTTGGATGATGCAGTAGAGCAGTGCTGTCCAACCCTTTTCCATGGCAAGCCAGATGAGCAGTGCCTGGTCCATCTGGTGACCCCGATCTGGTGCCCAGGGCAGCTGCACGGAGGAGGTGGGAGGCAGCTCAGTCCCAATATGACCACATGGGGGGGAGGGGGCATGGCTGAGTCCTGACCTGGGGGAGTGAGAGGCCATGACCAATCTGGCTGTGTGAGGTGGAGAGGCCATAGCGTCACTCTGACCCCCACGTGGGGATGCAACATGGGGTAGTATGAAAAGCCACAGTAAAATCCAGATTTATCACATTTACTGTTTATTCCCTGGCCACAAATCATGTTGCCTTGTCATAGAACAGGGTTATCATGACATGTTTTTGACAAATCCACTTTGGCTGTGAAATATTACTCTGTCCTTTTCTAGGTGCTTACAGATAGATTTTTTGTCCCATAATACTTTTCGGAAGATATGAGTCTGGTGTGCTTAACTGCAAGAGCTTGAGCTCTAGTCATATGCAATACGAAAGTTAAGAGAACTGAAAAATGTTGGTGTTGGGATTGTTTTCAGGGCTACTGCATGTCATGAAACCCAGGCTCAAACATCAAATTCCAATCACTAAACCTAACCCAAACCTCAATAAGGCAGACAAAATTTCAAGATGATACTAGTACAAATAAATGTGGATAGCACCTAGAAAAAAACTGATTATTATATAGTGATCTAGCTTCAACCATAACTATAATAATACTACCAGCTCATAAAGTTGGATACACAGAATTTTAAAAAAAATCGGCTAATTCAAAAATTAAAATCTTGAAAATCTTGACCAATGCAGGCATATGAACTTACCACAACAGCAGGTTGTTAACATATTGAGATACAGACGCAACTGCTCCTGCACAGTTGAAGTACTGGCCTGAGAAAGATACTGAGTTCCCCTTTCTGCAGTGGCAAAGAGAGCTCATGGAGTGTCTGAGGCAGAAGTGGGAGAGTGGTGGCAAGAGTATACCAACTACAGTAGATGCGGCCGCAGAACGGGATGCACATTGGCATGGGTGAGGGGAAGGGAATTCTTACCTTCCTGGGCTCTGCTGCTCCCACTGCTTAGTGTCAACAGTGCCAGCTCTCCCATGGCTGGGCTTTCTCAGAGCAGATCCCGGTGCCCCATTTACTCCCTGCCCCCCATACATATATACAGGAAGCAGGGTTGTGCCTGCTTTAGCAAAGGCTCCCTGAGGGTGGAGCACATTCTGCTTCCCCCAATCACCTCCCCCTGCCTTCTAGATACATTGATTGGTACATAGCTGTGCTGCCTGGCTCCTATGGCTGATAGAGACAGTGCAGGTCTTCCCCTGCCATGGCAAAAACCCCTAGCAGGGGAGATCCCGGCACCTCCTCACAGTTTACACCCAGGGTGGGCGTCCTCTTAGCCCTGCCCTAGTTAATGCTACTGCTTTTCTGTCTCATAGTCATCACACAGAGCGCTTGTAAGTTAAGAGGGAGAAGGAAAAATGTCAAAATGTGGCTTATTTCCTACCAAGCTGAAGCTGTGTTTAATTCCTCCCCATCTTCAGATGCAGGGCTCTTTATCCCCTCCCCTGGAAAGATCACATGGTGTAAAGTAAATGGGTTGGGTGAAACACTTCTCCTTTTCTATATTAGGAGTACACAGGTGATACAGAGAAAGAGAAACTAAGTATTACTTGCAACTGCCCAGGAGGAGTGACAATATGTCACACAATAATCCCATAACTCTACTGTCACAGTGACAGGAGAAACAGACAGCAGTAGGCATTTATTCTTATGAACACGGGAGTGATTAAAGGACCCACATTGTAAATACACCCAGAAAAAGACAGTGCAGCAAAGAGAATGCAGGATCCGGAGATTCCTAAAACAGAAGCAGGAGAACGAAGGCTAAACCTGACCACTCTTCTCCCCATTTAAGGTAGGTCTGCACTGCAGTTACTTGAGAACCCTGTTGTGACAAAGTGCAAAAATTACGCCCAGGTTATTTTGCCATCACTAGGGCTTCTGTAGACCCATTTTATGGTTTTTTATGCTGCAATAATCTGAGAGATTTTTTTTTTTTTTTAGCCAGTGAACTGTGCATAAACCTGTCTGTTCTGGGTACATAGGAAGGCCCAGAACACCATCAGGAATCAGGTGGTTTTGTTTCTGTACTGCAAAATGGGGTGGTTATAAACCACTCTCAAAATGGCCAAAACTGGTTTAAGATGAATATGGATGGATGTAGTATCAGACTTAACTGATTTAGGTCAAACTGATTTATGGAACTTCTGTCCCAGCTCTCTTCCAATGCACCAACAGTGTGCTCTTGTTGCCAAGAAGGCTAATAGCATACCTGGCTGCATTGGTAGGAGTGTCCCCAGCAGATCAAGTGAAGTAATTATTCCCCTCTGTTCACCACTGATGA
The DNA here is from genome assembly GCF_030867095.1 of Alligator mississippiensis. Classification (NCBI taxonomy): domain Eukaryota; kingdom Metazoa; phylum Chordata; order Crocodylia; family Alligatoridae; genus Alligator; species Alligator mississippiensis. Next base: position 364,793,042 of record NC_081824.1, read on the forward strand.
GGCCATATGTGGAGTACTGTGTCCAATTTTGGGACCCCCACCACAGAAAGGATGTAGATAAAATTAGAGAGAGTCCAGCATAGGGCAACAAAAATGGTTAGGGGCCTGAGGCACATGACTGTGATGAGAGAGGCTAAGGGAACTGAACTTATTTAGTCTGGAGAAGAAAAGATTGAGAGGATATTTAATAGCAGCCTTCAACTACTTGAAAGGGGTTTGAAAGAAGATGGAGCTAGACTGTCCTCAGTGATGGCAGATGACAGAGACAAGGAACAATAGTTTCAAATTGCAGCAAGGGAAGTTTAGGTAAGATATTGGGAAGAATTTTCTCACTAGTTTGGTAAAACACTGGAACAGGTTACCCAGAGAGGTTGTAGAATCTCCATCCTTGGAGGTTTTCAAGGCCCAGCTAGACAAAGCCTTGGCTGGGATGATCTAGTTGGGGTCCCTCCTGAGGTCCCTTCTAACCTCCTGAGGTCCCTTCCAACCCTAATTTTCTGATTCCCATTTCAAGTTAACTCACAGTCCCCCAGCATCCCAGGATGCTTTGCAGCTGGGGCCATATTGCCTGCTCCAGTGGAGCAGGGCTGGCCCTGCCTCCAGCTAGCATACCAGCCTGCTTCCTGCCTGTCAGCCTGGTGGGACAGGGCTGAGGGAAAAGAGGAGAAATAGACCCCACAGGATTCCCTAGCCCCAGTCAGTAAAGGAGAGGAAAAGTCCTGGGGGGTGGCTTTCTGTTCCTCCTGTGCTGTAGCCCAGCAAGCCAGGGTGGGATCTACTCCGGCCTGCCTCTTCCCTAGCTGTCCTTCTCTGAGAGGGGTGGTAGGAGGTGAGAATGCACCCCCTGGCCCGGCACGGGAACCCCAGCTGGGGTCTGCAAGGCGTGGGGCAGGGGTGGAAGTCCCCACAAAGGGTCTTTTCACACCCCGCCCCGCGGCTGGGAGCTGAGCTGAAATTCCCCCTTTGGAGATGGAGGGCTAGGGTGATCTAAGACCAGCTCTGGGCAGGCGGGGTGGGGGATGGGGAGAAACCCCTCACCCAGTGGTGGTTTTTCCCATGGTGTGCAGACTCCGGCTGGTGGGGATTACATTTCCCATCCCCAAAGGACTGGGAAGAGATTGGGTGGTGGAGACCCTCCCCCCGCATATCTCTCATCAGCAGCAGGGAGTACAGCCAGCAGACAATCAGGCCTGGGCTATTGCTGAGCTGCGTTCAGCAGCCTTAGGAGTACCCCCAGGCCTGGCCTGGGCCAATGCAGGCTTCTGCCTGTCTTGGCCACCCAAACACTGACTGTCAGGTCATTTTGTTATCAGTTTAATCTACACAGTTTAAAAAAATCTGCAGAGACTGAATTGATTCTCAGGGCTTTTGAACCTCTGTACTTAGCCTAAGGGAGGAATCCTAACCCAAGTGTCAGACACTTCCCTTCAACAGAGGCAGCACCTATCAAATCATCACAGCCTTTGTTTGGCACATCAGCACAGATGATTAAGGAAACCTTTGGCAAAGTTTCCATTAATTTTGAAAGCAAATATATGGTAGTTCAGTCTTGATTGCCTGCTCATCTGAAGAAAATAACACCAGATATTTTTTTTGAATGTGAACAGCAATCCAAGACAATTCTTTGAATAGAATCCCTCCAATGCCAAAGTCAGTAACTGGTTGCTTTCAAACTAGTAATTAATTAAATGGGTACTGTATCACAGAGGTTTTCAATGTTTTTTGTTTGTTTGTTTTTTTATAAGTGTACCCCCAGCAGCCGGACGCAGAGCAAGGCGGGATGGTGCATGTCTGGATGTGGAGGGGGAGGGGTGCGCAGCTGGATGCAGAGCGGTGGTAGCACAGGGTGGTGGGTAGAGGCAGCCGCTTACCAGCTCCTCCCCCTGCCCCCGGTCTGGCCAGGAAGGCTGCGCCTGTGAGGCCCACAGAGGGGCGCCCCTGTCTTCCCCCGCCCCCTGCTCCTGGGAGGTGGCGGTGCAGAGTGATGGGTGGCAGTGCTCCATCCCCGCCCGCCCAAACATACCCCCTAGGGCCTTCCAAAGTACTCCTGGGGGTATACATACCCCTGGTTGACAACCTCTGCTGTAACAGGGTGCTTGGCATGCACCTGTCACTTTAAGAGGAGAGCCTGCATGAAAACCAGTCTGCAAGTGCAGCAGGGGCCAATTGGGGAGTTACCTAACCAGAAGGGGGCTGGGACTGAGGCATATAAATTCAGGGCTTGAGCCGGTCAGACAATCTAGTCCCAGGAGCCACAGGGATAGGAGCTCCTGGCAGCATACCTATAGCAGGGCTCCTGCCTGAACATCGAAGCTGGGGGTAAACTCTGGAGGTTGGGGAAGGGACTAAGGGTGGAGGAGGTCCCTAGGGGCCCAGTAAGGTGTCTGGGAGCCCAGATAGGGGATGAGAGTGGGACCAGAGGGTCCAGGAGCCCAGAGAGGGGCTGAGAGTGGGACCAGAGGCCCAGAAGGGGCAGAGTATGTGACTCCAGGCAGGAAGGCAGCACTCAGGAGTAGCTGAGAGAGGCAAAGTGCCTGGGAGAAGCAAGCCTACTAGAGATTGAATGAACATCAGTGAGTTATAACACCTGGGAGGCATGGGGCGTGATGTGGGGGTAGATGGAGCCATGCAATTTAGCCCTTAAGGCAAGATCAGGCTTGGGAAGCCTTGGGGCAGCCTCCCATTTCCTAGAGATTAATACCAACAAGGCATGGCAGGTGAGGGAAAGGGAGTTTTGCCTGAGAGGCAACAAGGCCAAGGACTAAAATGGTAATCCAAGGGCAGGACGGCCACCCCTCAAGCAAAGACCCTGTTACAGATACCTTTTAAGTTTTGTTAGGAAGTGTATTACTTAACCATTTACGTGTACATGTGTATGGCACTTCTCAAATAAAGTTTTCTTTTGGATGGGGAGGAGTGACAGCTGAACAGCCTAATCATATCTGTAAGTCTTGTGAATGAGTCAAAGGGGCATAACAAGCACTCTGTTCCCCACAAAACATGTAACACTGCATTTCAGTGAATTCTTACCTGCACTGAAAGCACTGTACAAGTGATTCACTGCACTATAGAGATTCCAGGGTTTTAATGCTAATGTACTACAGCACTGACAACCACCTTGTAATTCTTAAATTGTAGCAGTCTTTAGGATTAAGCATTGTTTGGAAAGATTATGTTTTACAAACAAATAATTACAGTGAAACTTTTACAACTAAACCCCCAGGAGCACTTATCCTGGGTAGCTAGAATGCTCTGGCTGTTGAGGGGGAGAGAGGGGGAAAGAGGTAGATTTAATGCTCATTGTATTTGCAAGGGCTTTGGAAATATCATATATATTGTTTGAGTTTAGGGACCCTACAACAGAAAAATCTAATACTAACGTAAAAATCTGAAGTAACCTATATATTAACATATAGTTTTAAAACCCATTTCTTCTCTGACTAGACAACTTCACACACTGAGGTAGGCAATGTAAATGTCTATCCACTTCAATTTAAGTCTGATTACACCAGAAAGTTTTGCCAGTATAGCTATGTTGGATACAGGTATCTGCCAGCAAAGCCCCTCCAATTTGGATCCAACTATGGTAACAGTAAGAGAGCTTCTGCTCATGTCAGTTGGGGAGATGGAAAAAAACCCCTTCTGATGCTGTAGATCATGTATCCACAAGGGGGCTGTGTCAATACAACTAATGGGGCAGCAGTTCTTAAAGTAGATAAACCTTTTGACTAATGCCATAAAGCTATTTTATAGAGACAAGTGATGCAGAGCTATTTTGCAGAGACAAGGGTCTCTATTAAACTACAATAAGGCAGTTTAGAGCTTTCATCCCATTTTACTAAAGACCAAATCCTGCAAATATTATTTGGCCCTTACTCTTCCAGAACTCCCATTGACCTTATTGGGAATTTTCAAAAGTAAAATTAAACAAAAAGTTTCCCCTACACATTGAATTACATTGCCCTACTCAAGATTTTCCCCTACACAGTAAAGTTCACTATAATACATGAAATATCTTTTCAATAAAATGGAAAAGATTTTCTTTACATATTTTTAATTATTTGGCCCTTAGAAAGTAATTTTTTGTGGCATAATAAAAAGCTTAAATATAGCATTTCAGAGGAGACCATTTCATATTTCAGGTAAAATTAAATATTTATTTTCCCATTCTGTGAAAAAATGTATTTATAATACTGCATGCAATTTATCTGGTGAACACTCAGAAAAGGCATAGTTAGCATCATTTTCTAAAATAAGTAAAGCATTACTGAATTACTATTTTTCCAATATGATCAAATAAATATAGCTGAAAAACAAGCTAAGCATGTGAGTGAATTAAACTTCCTATTTCAAATGCAATGCATTTCTCTCACTTTCAAACTGACTACCAGCTCAGTGCAATGCAAACACAATGGGGATTTCCACAAGAGTAAATACAGTCTGTGCAGAACACATCTAAATCACATTTAATAAAAACTTCCTTTTTTAACATAATTTGGTTGTTATGCAAGTACTTTGTTTCACATTTTTGATGTTCCCAAAACACACACATATACATATGTGCATGTGTGTGCACGCACACACACACAATTCTGAAACAAGGAACATCATAAAAGCACACCCACTGAAAGAGGCTAGAACTGTCAGCTGACAGTACAGAAAGGTCAAAAGAAGAGTTATCATGTGTGATATATCATTAACAATTTTTTTAATTAATATAACCAATAAATTAAGTCAGAACTAGCTACATTATTTCATCATTTCCTGCCGGTAAAGAAGGGCTTCTATTTTAAGACAGTGAAGCGAACAGAGAGAAGGAAGTCTAAACATTTTTGCAGATCTGGGGTTAAAAAATGAGCATCTCTGAAGTAATTTTATAGCGTGCAGAAGGTAAGTAATGTTTGATCAATTATTTTCAAACCGAGTATAATGGTAATTTAGATGTCTATATAAATTACTAAGACGGACTTCTGCCTTTAAAAATATGAATTTAACAACGCTATGCTTTCTAGAACTACTAAAAGGAAATGTACTTACCACCACAATTCAACTTTTTAAATACAGTTCTACTGTGCAACTCTACATTTAAGCAAAACAAATGTTTTTCAAGAATACATGCAGTCACATAAGCTTCTTGTTCTGTATGTTAAAAGTAAGTAGTTGCTAAAAGTAACATCCATCCCAAATAGTTTATAATTATATAGTAAAATTGTTTGCTCCCACTGAATTACATGTGGACAGATTTTACTGATAACCTTAAATAAGCCCAAACTATAACAAAGTTCTTTGAGGACATTTTAGGAAAGAAGAGGGGTGGTTAAGAAAGCAATTACTTAGTTGCAAGCACTAAAAAGGTAAGTGGTTTAGCTCTATACACAAACAAGAGAGCTAGCTCTAACTCTCAGTCAAAACCAGGAGGCAAAAAAACAATTCTGAGTTTGTCCTCTAAGTCTCATATGTAGCACCCAGTTGGAACTTCACCTTCTTTATTAAATATAGACACAACAAAAATAAAAATAAATTTAAAAAACGAGCAACAAATCTTAACGGTTCAGGGAAATCTTTTCATTAGTATCTTAAGAACTCCACTAATTATTAAAATATAATGAATTAAAATATTTGGAAAAATGACCCCTTTAAGATCTTATAAGTCACTTTATTCAACTTAACCAATTAAACATTTCTATCACTAAACAATGTCTGGGACAAAACAGTCAGCTCAGGTGCACGTGAAGATCTATGTGTGCTGATCTCCCATAAATATCAAATGCAAATACTGTGCAAACAGCAATGTCTACAATTCAATAATAAACACATTTATGCACGCACAAGAATAAATATACTGATTGTTTTAATCTATTTATTTCTTACCTACGTAGTGCTTAAATGTTAGATTTCTAACTTTTATATTTAGAATGGACTTGAGATTACAGGACTAACGTTCATTTTAACCATGGACAGTTGATTAAGTTAAAGAATGTCTTCAACAATAAAAAAACTCTGTTTGTAGATCTTAAAATACTACACTGTATAGATTGAAAAGACCTCCAAGTAAGCCACAGGTCACAGGTAACATCAAGTGCAAATGAGCAGACTAGTATATATTACTGTTGAACAACATAATCACTATAGTTACATAATTGACCCCGAATCTCAAGATAAAAAGTACATTAACAGTACACAATCTAAAACTATAACGAGAAAGAAAAAACAAAGTTTACGAGAATACTTACTACCCTAAATGTTTTCTTTTTATGTAGAAAAATGACTGTATTCTTAGTAATGTTATTTTTCTGACTGCTTTGACCATTTAAATTGACCAATAATACTTCATCATTATACTTACAGAATTGTCTTAATTATATTTGAATAAGAATTTCTTATGAAAAAATGATCTAAACTAGACAGTCTTATAGATAAAATATCACCATATTAACAGCATTCCTCTTCAGGGGCTTTTGTTATGCTTTGGTATCTTGACATTTTATTTTTAGTTTACCCACATATTGCATGACTACTTCAAAAGGCATTTCTTAAACCCACTCCAGACCTCTTTCCTCATCAATACACTATACATTTTTTCCATCTGAGGTGTGAATTCCATTTTACCTTATGGCCCTCACATTAACATTTTTCCTTTAGTGACCTAATCTTCTTCAGACCAATCAGCAACATTTTGATTACCACAAAAAGCATCACTGAGACTGAGTTCAGCCTTAGGCATTAATTTATAATTACGTATATAATTATAATACTAATTACAAGATATTTTACAGTTTTAATATGGAGAACCAAAAATTAAACTAATAAATAAAACTTCATATTTCCAAGGCAAAACATAACCTTTAACTTAAAGGACTTTGGAAGACATTTCCTATGTAGGTATGTTACATCATAACTGTTCAGGATGGGAGTACCCTCCTTGAAAACATCTGGTATTAGGTGTTGTCAGACTAGGACAACGGTCTACATAGACCACTGCTGTGATCTTCTAGGGAAACTTTTATGTTCTTAAATTATATGCATGATAAACAATGCATTGATGTATAATATACAAAAAGTATATCATAAGAGTGAGCTATGCTGCTATTAAAATGCATCTTTCATTTCCAAGACTAAAACGACCAGGCTACCGATAACCTTACAGAAATTGCATTCTCCTGCTGTTAGGAAAACTGTTAGCAGCATCAGGTATTAACTTTTGTCAAGGAGATTTCAACCCTCTCCAAAATGAAAAAATAGAAGGAAAAAGGAGAACTGAGAGAGGAATACAGAATAAGTGAAACTCTCTTTGAAGATGTGTTGGAAGGCTAAGTCAAGGGTCAAGCCAAGTGGACCATGCCATCTACAAAATCAGTAAAAGACTAAGGTCCTGGACAGACATAACATTTGAACCACTTCAAAATGCAAGCAGATAGACATATGTGCACAATGAAGTGCTTTGAAAATGGCCAAAGCACTCAATAAAAAACCCCAAACCAACCCTGGATGAACTATTTTGAAGTGCCTCATTTTGAACCTTTTCCAATTACATCTGCACACATTACAGAGTATGACAGGGGTTTTCTCAGGCTTCCAGCATCTCATGGTGCTCCACCCTTCCCTCCCCTCCGTGGTGGGAGCTAGAGCAGGATAGCCAGCCAATGAGCACTTTCCTGTGCCCTCAGCCACCTACAGGGCTGGAGAGCAAGGATGCCTGAACACCTTTCTGCCTCTAGTCTTCCAGTTACAGAAGTGGGGAGGCAGGGGACAGGGCCTCCCAGGTCCATTGAGGGGCTACATGTCTCTCCATCATTGAAGCACTCCATATTTTAGTGGTATGTCTGCCCAAGGCCTAAGAAAAGACTACAATAGATTTATTCTTCCCTGCTAGCAGTCTCCAAGTAGACTAAAGAAAGAAGGACACCTCCTTTTTCCTTTCAGTAGATGAGCTAGTGCACTGACACTTCCAATTCCATGCACTTATTGCCAAGAGACTGACATAAGAGAGACAGCCAGCACCTCATTTTGGGACAGCATGTTGCTAGCAGTCTCAGCATACCCACTTTTCCCAGCAGCTAAACTGCTCAGAAGGTCATCACCTTGAGGTTCTGCTCATGGTTCATTCCTCATCCCAATTTTTTTAAAACAACATGGCTCTAAGCTTAATCCTCTCTTTCATATATGTCTAGTACATTTTAAAGCCTGGGAAATGAATACTGTATTTAGAACCCAAGAGATCATTTTTAGATATGTATTTTTCTTCTTCCCTTTACACGCTATATATTAGTTACACTTCTTTAACTGAAATTATTCTTTTTTGAATTATTAAATATCACATCATTCCATCCACAAATCTGACGTATGTAATCTTCTTGGGACAGAGACTGTCATTAATAGATAAAAGTCAGTAGCACAGTGTAGGTGATTATTCCTTAACCATATGAGGTTCTTATTCCTTAACCACAATTACTTTAAAAAAAAAGAAAAAGAAAAAAAAAGAAAGTTTCTATGTGACACTTTAAGTCCCTTTGACGGTAATTTTACTTTTCATACTTCATTTTATTTGCTTTTAGGAAAAGTGTACGAGAAAAAAAAAAGACAATGAATGGATACAACCAAAACATTATGCCCGGAAGTCAACACCCTGAAGAATACCGGATTGCATCCCTGGTCTTCTATATCTTTGTATTCACCATTGGATTATTCGTAAATATCACAGCACTATGGGTTTTCAGCTGCACTACCAAAAAAAGAACAACTATAACTGTCTACATGATGAACGTTGCATTCCTCGACTTAATTTTTATATTATCTTTGCCCTTCCGGATAACCTACTATGGGAAAGGAATTTGGCCTTTTGGAGATCTGTTTTGTCGGACTGTCAGTGCTTTCACTGTGTTTTATCCAAGCATTGCTCTGTGGTTGCTTGCTTTTATAAGCGTAGATAGATTTATGGCTATTGTCCAGCCAAAACATGTGAAAGAACTGAAAAATACAAGCAAAGCTTTGATAGCCTGTATCGGCATCTGGATAATGACCCTTGCATCAACTTCCCCTCTGTTGTTTTTAAATTCAGATCCAGATAAAGCCTCAAATTTTACCACCTGCATAAAGATGCTCGACATTATTCACCTGAAGGAAGTCAATATGTTAAACTATTCTCGCTTGATTTTCTTTTTCTTGATTCCCCTGTTCATCATGATTGGATGCTACCTTGTTATTATTTACAATTTCATCCATGGCAGGACTTCTAAACTGAAACCCAAGGCCAAGGAGAGATCTATAAGAATTATAGTTACTTTGATTGTGCAAGTGCTTGTCTGCTTTGTACCCTTCCACATTTGTTTTGCATTCCTCATGTTGCAAGGCGAAAACAAGAGCTACAATCCATGGGCAGCATTTACCACCTTCCTCATGAACCTCAGTACCTGCCTAGACATTATTCTGTACTATATTGTTTCTAAACAATTTCAGGCTAGAGTCATCAGCGTTATGCTTTATCGCAATTATCTGCGAAGCGTACGTAGGAAGAGTTTTCGATGTGGGAGTTTACGATCACTGAGTAATATAAACAGTGAGATGATATAATACGCAAGACAGATTTGTAATGCAAGCCAGTGATGCTTACTAAAGGCCATTTTTCAAGCCACACTGGAAAACGTTCTATAGTCAGCAATACTGGGACCTTTTATATATGCTATAATGTAACTGTTAAACAAGCAGTGTACCATATAGTGAAAACATGAATATTGCATCTACCTGTTCTAAAGGAATATGTAAATCTGAGATGAACCTGGATATTGAAAAATCTATCTTCTGAGTGAAGAAGACACACAAATACGTTGTCAATTAAATACATATTTCAAGCTGTGAAAAAGGTGACAATATCTATGCTAAATAAAGCAGGCAGATCTGCAGTATTTTGATATAACCACTGGCTAGCCTACTTGAACAGGTGTGGGATTTTTTTGGATTTACATGTCTAATTGAACAAAAAGCAAGAATAAGTTCAGCTTTTTCTAAAACAAAATCATGCACGTAGAAAAAGAAACCTGACATTCATTTCTTTACCCAAAATCTCTTTGATTCAGCAGCACTTTAACACCCTAAAATTAATGACATTCTATAATCAAATAAAAGCAGTATAAAAGATAAGTAATTTAAAATGTCCGTTACTTTAGCATGGTATAGTACACCTCACCGCTAGCATCTGCTATACTCCCAACCTTACACTTACAATCTGTTTAATCAGAATAAGGTGTATAATCAGAATAATTAAAATGAATTAAATATGTTAATTTATATAAACAGCGTCTCACCAATACCTTTCAAAGCAGTGAACTTCATATATTAATCTCCAATCCCTGTGAAGACTGATATGCACCAACACACTTAACAGCTAATTTAGAATGTCTAATACATGCTTTTTTATTATGTTAACTTCCATATGCCCTAGTCACCGTGACTAGGGCAGGGTGAGCAGGGCACAATCCTCAGATGCCAACTCTTATGGGGCACAAGATTCTCCCCCTTCCCCCCACTCCATGAGCAGTTCATCTGAGGAACAGAGTGAATCCTGCAAAATGGACTACAGTAATGTTAGTTGTGGGATTTTAACACTAACTTTGCTACTGAAAAAAAGTGTGCAAAATTAATAAAAGCATGTGGAAATACTGTACTGGGTAGAAAAGATATCAATATTTTGCCATATATTGCAATGCAACTCCTTTCAAAAGTATGTGGCAGAATTGAAAGTAACCATGGAAAAATAATATCAAAAATACTACTATACATAAGTAGTACCATCATATTTGGAAAAGAATTATTATAAAAATAATGTCTGGGCCAAGAACTTTTACGCTGCACTTTAAAAAGGACTAACTGCACTTGAAAGGTTTAATTAGGAGGTCATTCCCTAAATCTGTAATAATTAATCTCTTGAAAACAAATTTAAAATGATTAGAAATAAACAAGCCCATTAAGAGCTACTTACAATCCAGAGGGCAAGCTGCTGATAGTGATGCCAAAGACATACTGCACAACTTCTACAAGAAGAAGATCAAACAAAGCTGAAAGCATCCAGGAGCCCAGTAAAAAGGACTGAAAAAGAAAAAAATAAAATAGGTCCCAAACACAGATCAGTTTACATAATTAGATTTAGTTAAATGGTATTCATGGAGTTATTTCCATTAAACATATGGATCTCATATCTAAATATGCCAAAAAGTCCATTTCAGGTCAGACAAATATACATTAGTATTAGACTAGACTTTTGATATTGAGCAATGAAAAAGAATTAGATTGGTAGATAAAATTCAATTCCATGGGCCCACTAAAATGTGTTGACAGAACCATTGTTTATTAAATAAAAAATTTAAATGGTCTCGAGTAAGTGAGTAGGGTTGGTAAGCCAGTTAATTAACTGGACAATTGACTGCATATTTTTAACCAATCAAAGTTTATAGCACTTTTACAAACAAACAAACAAACAAACAAAAACCCAACACTACATCTTTTTGTAGTTTTCTTGACAGAAATATTATTTTATCGTTTTTTAACACATTTCTTAATGGAAAATTTGTGGGTTGGGGGTGGGGGTTCTTGTTGGTCTGTTTTTTACAAATTTTTACTCACTGATAGTTGACCAGTCAATTGACCAAACTATTTGACCAGTCAAATCCTCAACCCTAGTCTTGGTCTTAGAATACTAAACAGGAATTTTAAATCTGATTCATGTAAATAAATCTCCAATTAAGAATATATCTTAACATTAACACTACTTTTAAAAACAAGCATGCAATTGTAAAAGGCATTCTTCAACAGAGAGTGCAGCAATAAAAACTGCAATACCATATTTACTCAAATATAAAGACAAAGTTCCCCACCCCCTCCCATCAACTCAAATATAAAAGAAACGGTCCCCCCTCATCAACATTGTAGGGAAACCCCTCATCTTACATTTGTATACAAGGAAACGGCATTAAATACATCATCTATCCTTGAACTGCTGCTAAATGCAGCATGTGCTCAGTAGTGGAAACCAACTATGAAGTTGATTAAATTCAGACGACACTGAGCATGACTGTAAAGTACATGGCCCATATAGGGCAAACATACTGATGGGAACCTACCAAAAAGATAGGTTAGTGTAACCCATCTGAATATGACATATGGTAAGACACTGAGTGCAGTCCTCCTCAGCACCAACTCTTTACATCTCAACTTCCTCTTTACTTGCACAGCTTAGCTGTGGGTTTTTCCCCCCCATTTCCAGTTATTGCTGTTTCTTCACCAGCCTTAAATGTCTGGCAAACATTACAAAACAGGGTCCCAAACAGTTCACCCAGAATCCCTTTTGCCCCGCACTCAGTCTGGCATATATAATCAGTGGGGCCTCGTCCTCCATGAGGTGAAGTCAGACCAGGCTGCCCTGCACCTCATCTGCAGATACATTTTTGGAGGGTCCCAGGACTCATGACAGGAACACCCAGTTCCAGTTATGAGTGGAGAGCTAATCAGCACATGGATCCTTTGTGGGAGGTATCTGGAGTACAGACACATATTGTGTAGTGCTGAGCTGTGGGATCACCATGGCTTGAAATGCTGTTGACTCTGATGGGGCCTAATCAATGAACTATATGGTAAATCATGAGCCTTTTGGCTTTGGACTAATATTATACATAGTTTGTTCTAGATATAAGTAGATGCTAAACTGCTACTTACAGTTTATGGAATACCTGTGCTAAAACTTGCAGCAGTTTCAAAAAAGATAAAGTGCATCATTTCTGGGTGAACTAAGTCTATGGGTACTATATGCAAATTGCTATGTTTATTCAAGGTTAGGTTTTTTTTCAAATTTGTTCCTCACCTCCATATGCTCAGGGAGATCAGGGCCTGTGATAGTAAGGAGGAGGGATGAGCCTGCAGAGAGAAATGTGGCAGAGCACAGGTTGTGCCTCCCACTTTAAGAGGTTTCAGGCAGGCTCTGAATAGCCAGCAGGAGCAGTCTGGCCCAACTGGATGGTCACATGACAGAAGGGGGCCAGTGGATTGGAGGAGGGCTGGGCCACCTTAGTATAAACCCAAGCCCTAGGAGCAGAGCTGGCAGTTACACCTAGGGAGCCAGAGGAGCAACATGATTCAGCCTGCAGTTCCCAAAACATCTGGAGCTGCAAGTAGGGTAGGAACTATGGGGAAGGAAGAGGTTCCTGGTCCTGGGTAAGACCTGAAATCTACACCTTGCTGGGGTCTGAAGGTGTGCTGGGGCAGTCCCCAGGAAATGCCACACCTGTGCCCTTCCAGTGAAAGGTAAGGATAGCGTACCAGAAAGCCTCAGCCCCCATGACCTGGTGGGTTACGCCTTTGAGGGAACAGGGTTGGGGTACAGGCATGTCAACAGACATCTGAGTGGGCCATAGGCTGAGTTTGGGCTGCCTGAGGCCAGAAAAGACCAGGGGACAGAGTCAGCCCAGAGTGTGGGACAATAGGCCTAATGCCCTGTTGTACAGTAGGTCCTGAATTGGATGGTCTGAAGGTCTATGAGGGGCCAGGACCAAGCGCAAGAGAGAGGACGCCTGAAGGGCTGTATGAAGTAGGTCTAAAGGGGCCTGAAGGGCCATACAGAGGTAGGGCAGAGTGCATGGCACATGGTGGAGCAAGAATGAGTAGGACACAGAAAAAGGGGCATTGGGAGTGGGACCCAGTTATGGGGTGTGAAAGGGGCCCGGCATAGGGGCAGTTTGGCCCTGGGAAGGGCCAAGTGAGAGTCAACTGTTTGGATGCCATTTGCAAGGCATGGGACACAGTATACGGGGAGGTTCATAGCCGTGTACTATGCTCTGTCAACAACTATTCAGTTCCATCAAAGGCATGGCAGGTGAGTCAGCTGGGCAGGCCAATGATTGGACCGACCTTGAGACATTCCCCTGTCACAGGAAGAAGTTGGGGGAGGGGGGTGCGCAGAGGGTGCTTCCTGAACCCCCAGATTGGTTTTCCCTGCTGTAGCAGTAGGAGGTCAACAAATCCAAGACAAACCTCCAGTGCAGAATTAGATTCTATGCTTGGAAAATTACAGCAAATGTATACATTTTTCATCTACAGAATCTAATGATTGGGGAAGTTGTCTTATAATCAGTATTGTCTTATATTCAAGTAAATATGGTAAATCTGAGACAGAAGATTTTAACGTGATTAGCAATTACTGTATTGAAAAAAATATAAATGTAACTTACTGAAAATTTTCTGCTGCCATATCTTCTTTCAAATATTCTAAAGTTGTAAATGAGCAAGCTGCTGCAGAATGCATCTTTTAGATCAAGACATACCGTTCTTCCACATACAAGTCTCCAAATCTAGATTTTAAAAAAGCACCAGGATCTTTAATTCTCATTCCCAATGGAAGTTCTTCCAGGGACGTGTATTCAGGTAAAGCATATTACAAAAGAGGAAATATTTAACAAGAACAGCCTTAGTAAATAAAGTGGTCCATTTTTTTTTTCTGTAATAGTTGGTCAAAATTGATTAGTATATTTTAGTAAATCTTGTTTAAAAATAAAAATATTTTCCAGTAAACTTTAAGTGCCATGCAGGTCAGACGAAATGTACTTCCATGCTTCATGTTTGCAAATACCAACTGTTAAACAACCCTAGTAAAGTTCTATCTGTTGGACATACAACTACACTGCTATATTCGGGTCCCAACACTTGGCCTGTGAACTTCAAGCTTCTCAGGGCCAAAAGTACTGACTGAAGTCTATTGACCCAAGCTTTTCAGGCACAATAACTGAATATCCTAACTTTTATGGAAGGGTACCTCACAGGGAAACTGTTTTAAGCCTCCAAAGCCAGTGCTGACTCCCCAAGATAACCCAATAATTTAAGTATACCTAAAACTCCAACCTGTGAGCGCACTGTGTTTACAGTTCACCACTTCAGAGAGATGTAATAATTGAAGCAAACAGGCACAAGGATTTTGTAGGGGTTCCAAGACACAATCTCTTTTCACTTTAGCTATCAGAAAAATCAGAAATATCTAGACAAAACGATAAATGCCTTCATATACTTATCCGACTCCATTTCTCCTGCATTCAAGCATTCTTAAAAGTTTACATCAGATGTCTCAAAGGAGTCCTCCTTCCCTAAATCACAAGAATACAGCAGTGACCTAGTGTGTCATCAAGTCCAGTCCCCTTCTATCACGGACAACCACATCATATAATTGCTTTTGTGAAGTATCTCTCTCCCCTTCACAGCTAGTTAGTTTCCTTCTTCATTTGACTCCACATTTAGAGTTGACCCCTCTGCTACAAATCCATGCTGCTCTGCTTCTTCAAAATGCCCATTTCCCAGATCTTCACAAATCCAAAGTTTCTCAGGCTCTCTGGTGTTTAAGGCCCAGTGTTAAACACCAAATATCTAGTTTTTCTTCTGGAGGAATTCCACTGCTCTAAGATCTGTTCCTTAGTTAGAATGGCATCACTAAGCTTCGACCGTCCTTTTGTCCCAACAGTACACTCACCTGCATGAGATTCATCAAGGCTGAACCATTGTCCCTGGTCTGAGAAGTATGCAGAATCGTCTTAACAACGTATATAGACACTAAATCAGTGATGCTCAACTATGGCCATCAGGCCAGATCCAGCCCACAGAGCTGTGTCATTAGACCAACGAGATCTGGAAATGTGGCAGTGGGAGAATGCTGGCAGTGTTGTCACACCCTTACTGCTAAATTTCTGGAACCCTGAGCCCCACTGGCTGGATGATGTTGCCCTGTGTATTACATTATGCCAACATGTGGGGTTGCTCCAGGTGTAGTGGAATCTGGGTGTGACGGTTGGACCAGCACAAAATGGGATCCAGAAGTGTGGGGCCAGACTGGCACATGGTGTAACAGCACCTAGGGACTAAGGGTGCACCAATAAAGATTTTTTTGGCTGATTATTAAACAGCCATATCAGCCAATATCAATCCAATAGCCAATATGCAGCCCGACAGCTTGGAGAGCAACATCCTGCCAGTAAGTCTGTGGGGGGAGAAGGGAAATGGGGTTGGGAACAGCATGGGTGGAGGGGCAGATTGAGAACCCCTTGGTGAAGGACAGAGTTGGACTGGGGCAGGGGCAGGTGCTGCCCAGCCAGGGTGGGGCATGAGACTGAGCTGCAGGTGGCTTGTCCGGGGAGCGTGGGGGAGGGGGACGCGGCTTTCATCACTGCATGCACCCTGTGGGAGGCATGAGGGGCATGTGACCCCTGGATTTGTGTGCGAGGCAAGGGTGGGCTGCCTGATGTGGTCTCGGGGCTGGGTGCTGCGCCAGCCTCTTCCTGGCGGGGGCGCTGGGCTGGGGCTGTGCTTGGGGTGGGTGGGGTGGGCAGCAGTGACACTGGGTGGGAGGAGCTACAGTGAGTTTTGGGGTGGCCACAGCCCACCCCGTAGCCCCCCCTCCCAGCACTGCTGCTGCCCACCCAGCCCAGCACCCTTGCCAAGAGGCTGACGCAGCCCCTGGCCCCAAGATCACAGCGGGCAGCCTGCCCTTGCCCCACGCACAAATCCAGGGAGCACATGCCCCCATGCCTCCCCCGGGAGTGTGTGCAGCAGCTGGGTGCTGCCCCCTCACCATCCCATCCCACAACCCCCAGATAAGCTGCCTGCAGCCCCGTCCCATGCCCCGCACCACCCTGGCTGGGCAGTGCCTGCCCCTGCCTCAGCTCCACTCCATCCCTCAACATGTGGTCCTCGATCTGCATCCCCCCCCCCACACCCCTTCCCTCCTCTATGCCCCTCCCCCACCACAGACTTACTGGCCACACTCTGCTCTCCAAACTACCAGGCTGCATTCCTAGCCACCTGCATGCTACAGCTGTGCGCATGAGACATTTATTGTGACATTAATCGGCTACACTGGCCAAAAAAAGTCAATTGGTGATAACATTAATTTTCCTTTTATCGGTGATGATCCAATATGGACCAATATATCAGTGCACCTCTACTAGGGACTGACCCCACACCACTCATGTGGCCTTCAGGGACAGATGGCTGAGCAACACTGCAACAATTTCCTAGGATTAAACAGAATTAAGAAAAAAAAATATAAACTCCCCAAATTATTCCCTAATAGGCTTTCCTGAGATACTTGTATATAGTGTTGCTAATGAAGAAAGGATTACTTCCAACAGGACTTGCTATTGCTAAGTATTTTTCAACATTATAAAGCAAATTAAGGGATTATAGGATCCTCTTAAGGATAACTTGAAAAAAAGAAAATTATTAATAATACTGAAAAATGTGCATTTCCTCAAATACTTTTTTCCTTATTTGCTTTTCCAGTCTGTTTCTACATTTTGATATACCAACAATATCAGGAATTCAACAAAAGGAAGAAATTAATGTTAGCAAGATATTTGGAAATGATAAATGCTAACAGTACATCAAAATGTAATCTGAACTATTAAAATGAAATCCTCATCCCCTCACAAATGAACGTATGGAGTCAGTAATAGTCCATGGAATATTGTCAGCTTCCCCTCATGTCCACAGTGAAAGCTGGGTTAATGGTAAGGGAGAAAGAAGTTGCAACTTCATGCTTTTTCACTATCCTGAGACTCTCAAAGACCTTTGCCAAACTTCCAGCAAGTAAAGGGAAAATTACAATTTATTTCTAACTTTAAAAATATAAACAAAGAAATCCAAGCAGAAAATATCTTGTAAGTACACAATACAAAACAAAACACACAAATATATTCTTTACATAGCAAAAATAATCAGTTAAAAGCCAAACTTTTCTGACTCTTCAATTTACCTTTTCGGACTTAAAGACAAAAAACTTGTTCTATACTGCCTCTGTGCTGAGAAGCATGAACTGCCCACTTAGTACATGCCACAAAACTGAAATTAGATATTCTAGGCACAACTTTGAACAGCCCTGAGTACTTTTCTCATCACACTATGCAGGGCCACTCTGATTCTACTGCATAATTTTCAGGCTTTTGTCTGTGCTGAGCAGGAGCAAGTAGGTTAGGCGTCGTCTCTGTGGCCGTCTCAGACTTGGCTTGGAAATGGTACAGACATAACCTAAGGCCCAGATCTTCAAGATATTAAAATGTTTAAGCCTAAAATATCTGAGCCTGAATATGTGAGCACAATGCAAATATTAATATGAATATCAAAATATCATCCTATTAAATTGGTATTAATAGTATGTCAATACATAGCAAAGCTCAGATTTCTCCTCTGGAAGACAGACGATACAATAAAATCAGTTTTCAAGCAAAAAGGATATAATAAGCATTATACGGATGGTTTGTTTTAGCAGAAGAGAGTAAACCTGGTCTGGCAATTTATATTCATGGGTTATATAAATATAGCAGAACGGTAAAGGCAAAGATTAAAGAGTTGGATCAAGACAACACGTAAAGAAAACTATGGGAGTATTAGAATGGAGAGTTGCAGATGCTAGATAATATTTAGCAAAGCCCTCCCACTGCTTCACAAATGAACTGACACTTACCTGAAAATCCTCTTTTACAGCTTGTAGATTATACATGAAGAACTTCCGATAATGTTGGAAGAGCAGAGTCAACAGAATCGACAGGGCACTTGGAACTAATAAGAGACTCTTTGACAGAGGTGCTTTATCTTAAAAAAAAAAAAAAGAAAAGAACAAAAACCTTTTCAGACTTAGCAACTGAATAAAACACGTGGATGAAAACTAAACCATCACTAGAATAGGCTTGTTTTTTGACTGGACTCCAGGACTTCCTTTAATAAATGAGAGATAGAGAGAAAACATAGGCGCTGCATGAAGGAAACTTTTTGTAAGCATAAATGGCAGCTGGATGCTTAATACTCTCCCTAGGCCAAATAAGCTGTTTGAAACACATTAAAACAAGGAGTTGTGGGTCTACAACAATCATCCCATTCTATGCATGCTTCCCACAGTCCTGGCACTCACCAGGAGTCACATTTGGGTCATCACAATTGGGCCTGCATTCTCTTAACTTTCTTGATCCGAGTACATTCCTTGGCCTCTGAGTCACCTCCTGGGCACTGGCTCTTTGTACTGTTGTCACAGAAATGGGACTTCAAAGTCCAGCTAGGCCCCCCCTAAGATAGCTACTCCAAACCCCCAATAACTTAAACAAGCCCAATCTCAAGGCTCCAATCTATTTAGAAATACGAAGCAGCAAAAACGAACAGATATGCAAGGTTTGTAAGGGGTCCAAGAAACCAAGCACTCCTTACTTTAGCAAGTACAAAAATATGCAGGTCTACTCAAAGCAATAAACGCCTATATAAAGGTCCCCATCTCCGATCCTGTACAGATCTTAAACATTCCTTAGGTTTAAGTTTTTAAGGTCCACTGTAAATCCCAGATACTTTAGGCTCTTGTGTGGGATATTTCTACTTTTCAAACCCCACCTCTATCTTATTGTCCAAAGTGACTTCTGTTTGAATGGGAACCTTCAGCATGTGACCCTACATTGTCCTAGGTCTGGGAGAGGTGTAACATATCCCCGACAGCATACGGAATCATAGGAAAATTGGGCTGGAGAGGGTCTTCAAGAGGTCATCAAACCCTTGTTTAAAGGTAGGATTATCCCTGTCTAAATCATCTTGGACAAACATTTATCAGACCTGCACTTTAATGTATCTAATGATAAGCTGGGATCCAGGTTCTCTCTTCATTATGGAAAAATGCAGTAAAACCCGGATTTTCTCATTTTGAGGAAAAAAAAAACTACAGGAACAGGTGGGTTTCCCCTTGCAGGCTGGCAGAGTCCCAGCCTGCAAGGGGCTAGGGGGAGTGGGAGAAGGGTGCTCAGTCAGGGGGCACCATGTGCATGTGCACACACACACATGCATATAACCGCCAGGCAGCCTAGAGAGCAGCTCCCGCAGGTAAGTATAGCAGAGGTTGGGGAGGAAGGGGATTGAGGCCCCCATAGTGAGGGAGGGAGGGAGTTGGGCAGGGACTGAGGCTGCAGCCCAGCTGGAGTGGTGCACAGGGCTTGGGGCCTGGGGCTGGAACGCATGATCGCAAGGTCTGGGTGGGAAACAGCACAGAGCTACAGGTGGCTCATTTGGGGGGTAGGGGGAAGGGAGGGCCTAGCTCCCTGCATGTACTCCCAGAGGGCACTGGGGGGGGGGCATGTGCCCCACAGATTTGTGCTTAGGGAGGAGGTGTGCTGCACGTTGTGGGCTCGGGGCTCCCCACCCTGCTGCCCTCCCCCGGGGGGCCTCTGCAATCTGGCAGGCGGGACCCGATGTGGCAGGGCACAGCAGGGCAGGGAAGCTCACTGCCGCAGCTAGGAGCCCCATGCTGCCATGGTGAGGTGCCCTCTGCCCACCCGGCAGTAGCAGGACTGAGGGCATGGAGTTGTGCCCCATGCTGTTGCTGGGTGGGCAGGGAGCACCTCACCATGGCAGTAGGAAGCTCCCAGTGGCAGCAACAAGCTTCCCCCCCCAGCCCCACTCTGCCCTGCCACTACAGGATCCGCCTGCTGGGCTATGGAGGCCCTGGTGGGAGGGTAGCAGGGTGGGGAACCTGAGCCCACAGTGGGCAGCCCGCAGTGGGCAGCCCACCCCTGCTCCCCCAACAGGCTCTGCTTTGGTTGTGCCATCCACAAGGGAGGGGGAGCCAGGCTCTGTGCTCTACTCTGCCACAGGAAATTCCACCTCCCGCAGCCAGCAGCCAGGGCTCAGGTGGTGTTGCAGGAGGCAGGGAGCTGCACACCTGGGTCACTGGCCCCATAGCTCTGGCAGCTGGGGGGCAGGGAGCTGTGGATAAGGAGTGAGGGGCAATGGCCTGGGCAGGGCACCGGCATATCAGGGCTGTTCAGTGCCACAAAGCAGTGGAGGAAGGACAGCCACAGCTGAACCCGCATCCTGATGAGACAAGGGGGCAGGGACAGTTCTGATTTTCCATGATAAAAACCCCAAAAGCAAACACCAAAATGTATATGTATTTAGAATTTATTTTATTATAATGACTGAGGCACTGGTAGGCTTCCGAATTTCTTTAAAATTGTAAATATCAATAAAACATTGTCTTCAACTGATACCTATATATATATATATATATATATATATATATATATATATATATATATATACCTATATATACCTATATGTAGTGGCATTTCATTTTAATCATGGAAAGCATGCGGATTATGGGGGTTTTAAATCAGAGAATTTTCTATTTTTAAACAGAGAAAACCAGAATCCCTGATGATAAGCAATCTCCTTAGGTTACCTGTTCCAGTTTATAATCACCTATACAGTTACATGTCCCTCTATTCCTAGTAAAAGCATGCAACTTCTCAACATATTTGATCAAATGCTCCCCTTCCAACACATGCAGCGCCTAGTCTGGATCGTGTCAATTCATGGACTATTGGCAGTCATCAAGGCACTAGAATAACTGAAGTGGGGCGAGAGAGGCACTAGTCCCAGGTGCCAAATAATATTGGGAACTGGTTTGGCCCCTTCACCCAGGAGTCTTTCCCAAAGCAGGTGCAGTTGAGCAGGTACAGCTGGGCAGGGGCAGCGCCATGCCTAGCAGGGCATCTGGAGTGGGAGAAGGGTGGCTTCCCACCCCAAGAAGCTTTTCCATGGGAAGTGCAGCCATGCCCCAGGGATGAGGGGTGAATGGGGTATCAGGAGACGCTCCTGCCCATCCTACCCACTTGCAAATTGCCACCCACTTGCAAATAGGTAGTAGCAGCCCAAGCTAATGATGCTAGGAGACAAGCAGCAGCACTCACCTGAGGAGAGCTCCAGGAGGTAACACTTTATTCCCTCTCCTCGCTCCCTCCAGTGATCAGTGCTATTCCTGCCCCCCGGCACCGGCACTACCACCTCCAGGGAAGGCATGGAGGGATATGACCCCAGGATCTGTGTGCATGGGCTGCACCGGCCTCTTCCAAGTGGGCGGACTGGGCCAGGGCAGGCAGAAGCAGTGCTGGAAGAGGGAGCTACAGCGTAGGCTATGGGGAATTCTGGGGTGGCTGTAGCCCACCCTGTAGCTCCCGCACCCAGTGCCTGCCCTCCCCAAGTGCAGACTATATGCAGACTATAAGGGTCTCCTGAAGAGTTGACTTGGACCCTGAAGAGCACACGATCACCTTGAGCCCTGCCAGAGCCAGACTTAAAGCTCAAGAGACTGTTGAGCCCAGATTGGGCAGAGTGCAAGACCACAGAGCCAAAAAGAGGGGCCCAGGGGCCCAGCAGCCGAGAGGGCCACGACCAGACAGGGGCCAGGGGCCCAGTGACCAGAAGGAACAAACCAGAGCTAGTGCCTCAAAGCCCAGGTCTGACACAGTGGGCCAGGGGTAAAAGGCCTAGCCAGAGTAAAGGGGTAGAGGCCAAGGAGGAGGGAACACAGACATTGTAACAACCGTGAGACTTGAGGTGTGGTGTAGAGAAGGATTGGAGCCACGCAACTAGCCCCTAAGGCTTTACATGCCCAGCAGGGCACAGTCAATTAGAGAGGCCCAGAAAGGGTCCTGGAAACCCCAGTGGGGATCCAGTTGCACCAGGGCCACATGAAAGCCCCCTCCCTATTATTATTGGTAGCTTTACATCAAGGCATGGTGGGCAAGAAGGGAAGGCACTCTAGAGGCACAGCAGAGCACAGTCGCGGAGCCACCAGCGGGCACCATAGCCACCCCTGAGACCCGGACCTGCTACACAGTAGTACTCCTTGACTCCTACACAGAAGGGCTCCCAGCTTAGTAATGGCCTGAGATCTCACTATAGCCAAAATAAATGTTACAAGGACACATTAAAGGTATACCTCAAAAAAACAGATGCTGGCAACAAGTGTTTGGAGGAGCTGGCTGCCAACCAACTCAAGTGGCACTGCCACCTCAACCAAGCAGCAGCCTGTTTCAAGGTAAAGCATCTTGCCCTTGAACCAGAGAAGGGAGAAAGTGGAAACAGGAAAAGGGGAGGAATCCCAGCCTGCAACTTATTCTCCCCTGCAGAAAGACCTGCAACTTCGGCGGATGGATCTGTGGATCAAGGATCGTGGACAAGTTTGAGAGTCCAAAGAGCCACCCTTATGATCCGAGTCTTCCAAGGTCCCTTCTAGCCTTACAATCTATGAATCTAAGATTGGACTCTTAAGTCACCTCAAGACCCATCAATAAACCATGGTAGAGATCATCCTCATATTGAGGGATTGCCAGTGACAACACAGAAGGTGAGAAGGTCCAAGGGCAACATGAAAATAATTTTCTAGAAGGGCAAGCGATCTGAACAAGTCCCTTATTCTAGTGATGTGATAACAGAGGCTAATGTCACCATCTTGAACTTTAACTCCTGTATCTTGGAGGTCAGATCCAGGAAGCACTTCAGATCTGAAGAGCCAGAGCCAGAGCCAGAGGACTGTGAAGGGTGGGGGGGTACAGCTTCTGAACACAGTCTAGTGGCCTTGTTACACGTTACACTGAGCTGCTCAAATGCCGATTGGTGTTAGTGCCAGCTTGAGTTTAAAGCAATCGCATGTTCAGGCCAGCCAGGACTCAGACAACTGAAAGGTAAGAATCCCTCCACTTCCATTCTAGACTTCTCCCATCCCCTGTCCCCCCCAACCCCTGAGCTCTCCCAGTTCCCCCAGCCTACTTGTGGTTGCCTGTGCTCACTACCCCCAGGCCCCACCTCTCCACTTACTTGTAGCTGCCTGTGCTGTCTATCCCAGGCATTCTTGTCAAGCAGTCAAGGTAACCCTTCCCTCCCTGCTTCCCTGGGATAGACAGTACAGGTAGCCACAAGTGGGAGGGGGAGGCAGGAAACAGGGAGGGGGTGGGGGCAGTGGACCTGATACAGGCCAGTTGGGGGTGGGGGAAGAGAGGGGTGTATACACTAGTGTGGCCTAGAGCAGCTACACCTTGGTCTGACAGAAGCAGGGCAACACAGATCAGAATTTTATTTTTCCAATACAGATCAGAAATAATCCTGCCTTGGAGTAGTGTAACTTTGAGCAGCCTAAGGAGTGCTTAAAACTAGTTTCAGGTGTTAATGTGTGGGCAATCCAGATATTAAAAGCTCTGGGAGCCACCCAAAATTACTGTGTAACAAGGCCAACTACAAAAACACCTTTCTGGGCCAAGACAGTTGAAAGGAACTGAGGAGTGGGAACAGTGCACTGTGCACTACCATGTATGCCCTCAGGATGGAACAAAACGAAATGCAGGGTATACACCTGTCCTGTACAGACACTGCTAGGGCCAGTGTCCTTGAGGCCGAGAGGAAACTAGAGTGGGAAGCATGTACTGTCCTTTATTGCCCACAGAGCACTGAATACCAAACGTACCAAATGTCACTGAGAGGTTCTTCATGTGCCTTTGGACAAGAATTTGAAAGAGAAGCCCAAAGCATATGGTCTGTTCCAATGCACTACATAGATATGACTAATATCAATAACATGGTTCTTCCTGTCATATATCTTCTTACACCCATTGTTGTTAGCCCCCTGTAGACCCAACTATGCATTTGACATTTGCTATCTTTCGAGCCGACTTAATTTAATTTTGTAATGCGTATAAACATAGAGACCCAGATCTGCCTTTCAACGAAACAAAACTTCAAAATGTGGGTGAAAATACTTGCAATGCCTCATTAGCAGGGCAATGGAGGACAACCTTTTTGGCAGGGATGCCACAACTTGGCCTCATGCCATTCCTGAGTGCCACTCAGACTCCTTACCCCATGTGCTGCTCTGCTTTCTGCTCCTGGTCCTGTGCTGACTAAGCTGCTGCTCTGTTTTCTGCTTCCTTCCATGTGCTCTCTGTCTGATCTGATGCTCTGCTGTCTGTTCCCTGCCCATTCTGCCACTGTGCTGTCTGTCCTTTCCCCAATCTGTCACATACCACCCACAGAGGCTACCCATACAACTGGTTGGCTACCCCTTTATTAGAGTATTCACATACACTTATATAGATGTACAAGAGGCTGAATGTTCTTTAGAAAATATTATTCAGGGAGGTAACAGTGATATGATATAAAAACTGCTGTTAGGACAATGATTTTCATTGCCTCCAAGTATCAGTCAATTGGTGCCATAAGTAAAGATGTTTATAGACATAGCCAGGCCTTCTGTCAACTTGCTAATAGTTTCTGACCACCACCATTTGAGGTTCTTTTAGATCAAATGTTGGTCTATGCCAAAGGTTGCAAACCTACAGTCCACAAGTTGAATCTAGGCCACGGAGATTCTATCCAGCTTCCTGGGCTATCAGGAGGCCACTGAAAGGGGCATGGTTGCCACAGAATTTGGGACCCTTTGGCCCTGTTGGCCATAGCTACTGGCAACAAATTTGGCTCACTGCCACTGTTCCTGGACCCCTTCCCAAGCACCCTTCACTTCTACTGCCAGACCCCTTACCATCCCCAGACCCACTACTGCTGGACACCCTCCACTGTCTCCAGACTTGTTGCTGCCGCCACCATTATGGTCACAGTGGCTACCCCATGCACCATGCTGGATCCAGCCTGTGAGAAGCCCTGTGGTTCAAATCAGTCCAGGGCACCAGGTGAGTTCAACACCTCTGAACTACGCTATTCATTATACTGTACTACTGGAAGCAATCTTTCTTGTCATGTGCATTCTGGTGTTTCGCTGGATTTAAAAGTACTCTTTCAGCTGTCAATCATCTCTGAATTAATAATCTGGGGACTCTTTCCTTATGTTCATATGGAAGGGGCATGTCATTATCTCTGGATAATGGTTCATTTATAGATGTTATACAAGAAGCTTCCATTAGACAGTGATGTGGGCTTGACTACCTTCTGCCCACAAACACTAAATGTCATCATTAGATGTTCCTTGCACTATATATCATGAAGCCTGGCTGAAACATAAAGATCTCTTCTCTTCTTCATCTACTTTTCGCCAGGAAATCTAAGCTTGGCAAGCTCTTGACTTTTCTTAAAAGATCTTTTGTTTTTAGTCCAGCTTTTCATGATGGTTTGCAATGCCAAACAATATAAAGCCCTATGGGCAAGTGTAATAACATAGCGCAGTGGGAAAAAAGAACATATCAGAAGTTACAATGTATATAATATCATATAAGAAATCCTGCCAAATCTTTCCTAGATTAGTCTAGTGTCTTCACCATAAAGATGCAAAAACTTGCATTTTTCAATATATTGTCTCTTTCTCCCTGACTCTTTGGCAAACCACATAAAGCAGATTAAGCTTTTGATCTACAGGTAAATGTTACCTCTCTGCACTCACGGTTTTCAAGTTATTTTGATGTGTCTATATTATTTTCATATCAAGCAAACCCCTAATAAAAGCGTGTTCCATAAGTTTCTTCACAGGATGACAATTTTAAATCACTTTTACAAATAAGCATCCTCTTCTTTAAGAGTTCTTTCTTGTAGTCTAGCGACTATACTCTTGTGGGCTATATACTGGCTTAAGGTAAAACCCTCCAGTAATTCAGCTCCCTGTTCACCTTTCATCAGAGATTCCAAGGACACAATATTCAAATGTAAATTATTCTACTAAAGTAATTTACTGAATAACAAATTTAACTTCCTATCACATTAATATCAATTTGTACTAGCTTTTTCCATTATGAACCCATCTGAAGCCCATCCTTCCCTACCATTCATTTTAATTTGGGAAGAGAGGAGTAAAATAGTGAAAAATAGTATGCAAAAGATCATCAGAAACTGGCCTTTAGGGAAACAGAGGGGTTTAGTTTAAAAGTCAACTTCATATCCTTTAAAAGTCAATTAAATTCCAAGACACAAGCTAAACCTATACAACCCCAGTGGTCCCAGTAGAATATATTCCTTAGCCATTTCCAATAACACCCACCTGTCACCAGGATGTTGGTGAATTAAATATCTGAATACATACTTTAATTTATAAGTTTTAAAAACTCATGCTATCAATTCCCAAAACTCTGTGGAATTTGCAGCTAACTATAACTACTAAAAATCTAGGTAAGAACTTCAGCTGGTTGATAATGAATAAAGAAGGTCTTCCATTATGATTAAAACATTTCTGTAAAGGTTTGGTATCTGCCTTTTGAATTTTGATCATTTTATCTGTTGAGAGAAAATCTTTCACATTCCTTTTATGGTACTACAACATGTAGTACAGAGAGGGAGCTGAAATTCTCAAGGAAAAGTCATTTTTTATTTTGGATCTATGTTTGTTAAGAGTATTTCGCCAATAACTGTCCCATAGAAAGATATTTTAAAAACCCACGGTTAGAACTACATTTATTCTCTGCATAAAACACAAACTTATTTTCATGAGTAACCTGTGCATTTAGACTTTAGTTTAAATATTTTAAACCTACCATAGAGGAAACAAGCATTTGGTTATTTTTGTATACTGTATGACACTAAGTAAAAAAAAAAACCACAGTTGCAGCTAGTCCATAAATGTGACAGGCACCCACAGGGAAAGTCACATGAATAATGGTAACCTTAGTTGTACGGTAACCTTAGTTGTCTGTAGTCTTAAAATATCATAACTGTTCACAAGATTCCTTCCTTGTCTTGCTTTGTGAACTTTGAAGAAAGAAATACTTCTTGACCACCCATTTATAAATTTACTGAAAATGCAAGATAGATCATTTGGAAAGAGAAGGTGTATTTCTCCTTGACTTTTGGTAGCATGTGGATTTCTAATCAAGTCTTCAATGACAACTCCTTAGAAAGCTATTGCTGCTGCTATGAAGTGTCATTCTTTCGCCCTATAAGCCCATCAATTAGGAGTAACATCCTTTACTTCGAAATCATGTATTTTGGCCTCCAAATCATCAGAAGAGAAAAAAAAAAATCAAGGGAGCTAAAGGCTGAAAATTAAAAACACAAACAAATCTAAGTCAGTGGCCTTATAACTCTATAAAGAATGCCATGGGACACTATGAAAAGCCCAGTAAAAGTGTGTGTTCATTATAATACAGTATTGTTAGTCAATTTGCTGCAGCATAATAAAAAATAAGTTCCTGCTTTTTGGACTGTTGAAAACATGGATTTGTTATAATGAGGAATTAAATAAACATGCATATCTAGGACCCAATGTCTTCCACTAGACGGTGAAGAGAGAGGGTAAGGTAGGGTAGCACCTTACATGGCTCATAGCATCTAACAATGTAGGCTGTTACCTTCAGAAGTTTATGCCTTTCTGAATGAGTTAGCCTCAAAGGTCTAACCTCCCTGCCTTCTGCCTGACTTCACATTAACACAGCTAACTACCTTTCTCTACTAGACAGTGAAGTCAGGAATAGCACTATAGTTAACGTACAAAGAAAAGAGAGTGCAATGTTTTTTAGGCACATGAAAATCCAGGATGTAAAGGAAAAGGTCAGTTTGGCCCTGAAGGAAATAGCCCCATTATTGATGATCCACAAAGATGCTAAAGCATGATAGGGCTCCCATAATTCCAGAGGACAATGTGACTGAGAAGATGCTCTAGAATGGACTTCCTCTTGGAGTGCTTCACTTCAGGTTATCACTGTTCTGGGCCCGAGAAAAAGCTGGTAGGAGAGGATTCTGCTATAGACCTTGGGGTATCAACAGCACCTACAGAAATTCAGACTGCCCAAGCACATGTTACCAGAGATCTGTGTTGAGATGGAGATGCAGCAAATCAGCATGAGAACCCCTTTGTCCATTCAAGAGCAAGTTTCCATTAATATCTGGCATCATACCACTCTGTTAGTTGTAAACTGAGACTGGATGGCGCAACCACTAGGGATGCAGTAACTGAGTATACTGCCATTAAAAAGGTTCTGTTGCCATCATTTGCCAATACTCAGGAAGTTACGAATGGCTTTGCATGCATAGCATTCTCTAATTGCATTGCTGCAATGAATAGAAATCAGATTCCCATTCTTTCTCTCCCACACTAAGCTGCAGAGTTCATAAATAGAAGTTATGCTCCAAGGCCTCATCAACTACCACAGCAGGTTCACTAACATCAGCAGGGTCTGGGCTGGAAACTTTCATAATGCTAACATTTTTCTGGAACCCTCACTTGCTTTTTCCACTAATAAAAAAAAGCAGTTTCCCAGTGCAGCAAGCAAATGGCACCAATCTTAACAATGCAAGTATCCTTCCTTTTATCCCTAAGAATCCCACTTATCCTCTAATGCAGGGGTGGGCAAAATACAGCCCAGATCTGTGGGGTTTCCTATGGGTGCTTCACATATTTTCCTGGATTTTAAGCATTTTGTACCTTCACTTCTTAGTATACAGGGTTGATGGAGACCCAGACCTACTCAGACTCATTGGCCATTTAGGACCCTCGGTGCAAGCTTTCTGAAACATGAATGTAAAGCACTTTGAATTTTTAGTGAATGACCATATACAGGTCAACCTTGCACATTTTCTATGTATTCATGAATTTTAGATAGCATACCTTTATGTTATAGGTTACAGTCTATGAATGCCTAGCATACTAACTAAGATGAACTTATTTAATGTGTGAGCGGGCTTATGAACATTACAATTAACAGTTGCTTGAATGACAAGAAAACACAATTTCCTTTTAAATAAGAAAAAACAGACTTTATTTGTAGTTTATAAAAAAACCAAGTGCAAACTCACAAGAAAAAAAAAAAATCAAACATTGCAAATGGGGGCAGGGGAGACGCCTGCAACTTATTAGGAACTAAGAGTCCTATGAGGGAGGGAGGACATTCTCCTCCCACCCTGCTGGGACCCTGGGGGGCTGCAGTGCCATAGCAACAAGCCAATATGCAGAAATAAATGAGCTAGTTTCCCCAAAGCAAAGTGTTTGCCTTGTCAGCCAGGAAAAAACTGAGGATGGAAGGCCTGAAGGCAAACACCTAGGCTAGGGACAGAAGTTACACATAAGTGACCAGAAACTCGTTTAAACCTGTAACACAACAGAAGTTCAGTGCATATAAACAGCTTTCAAAATAGCCAAAACTGGTTTAAGATAAACCTAGTTGGATGTAGTTTCAGACTTAACTGATTTAGGTCAAACCAGTTAATGGAACTTCTGTCCCAGATCCCTTCCTGGTTCAAGTTAACTCAGTCCCCCAGCACCCCAGGATGCTTTGTAGCCCTGGGCTATGTTGTTTGCTTCAATGGAACAGGGTCTGCCTCACCCTGCTGCTCATTAGCCCGCTTCCTGCCTGCATCTGCCAGCTCATAGGGGAAGAGGGTGGCAGGGGAACAGACCCCCCAGACTCCCCTAGCCAGGGTCTACACAGCATGTGGGGGGAGGGAAAGCCTCTGTAGCAGGGGCTTTTTGATCTTTGGCAGTTCTTCCTCCCTCCCCCTTCCCAGCTGCTGATTGTTTCAGTGGCTGCCACAGGAGGGAGGGAGAAGTCTTCCCAGGTGGGCACCTGCCCCTGCAGCCCAGCATGGGGAGTAAGCCCCTGCCCTGTGGGGCTTCCCCCCACACCAGCCCAGGGCCCCCCAGCCTGGGGCAGCCCCAGGAAGCTGAGGGGAATTCTTCCCCTCCTGAACCCCAGAGCAGCTTGCTTTGGGCAGGCACCTGGCCTGGAAGACTCCTTTTCTCCCTCCCTCCCTCCCTCCTGTGCAGCAGCTGAAGCAATCAGCAGGGGAAGGGGGAAAGAAGTGGGAGAATCCCCTCAGCTCCCCAGGGCTGGGCTAGGGAATGCAGGCTGGGGGAAAGCCCCTTAAGTGGAGGCTCCCCCAAGGTGAGGGGTGGGGCTCCTTACCCCCTGTGGGGGGAGAGCAGGGGGCTGGGGATATACTTGGCTGGGCTGGCAATGGCCAGCAGGCTGGGAGACATGCTCTAGAGCAACGTTTCCCAACCTTTTCCCCATCCTCATACCTATTGTAGTTCATTGCATCTCATTGCCATGGCAAAATTCCACGGCACACCTGTTCATTTCTGACAGCACACTTTTGTACCGCGGCACACTGGTTGGGAAACAATACTTTAGAGTCCCCCACCTACTGGCCCGGGTCAATGCAGGCCTCCCCCTGCCTTTCCCAATTGAAAACTGAACATCAGTGCAGTTGTTATCAGTTCAACCTAGGTAGCTTAGAGGAAGCTGCCTAGATTGAATCGATTCACCCTCAGGCTTTTTGCTGTCTGTACTTAGCCCTGGTCCTGGTTGGCAACACTCTCCAGCAGTTCCAGGACTATCGTTGACTGATCTTCTTGCTGCATTTGCTGTGGGATGCCAAAGGAAGATAAGACACGTCTGATACATTCCATCAGTGACCTGCCACTGAATTTCTAGTTCCACTGTTCTCTCCATTACAGTCAGGTTCCATTTGTTAAAATCAAACTTCTTTCCTCCAGTCCCAAGTTAGACTGAACCCCTTTTCCGCTAGCTCCGCACTAACAGATGTGCCTTTCTACTTGTCCTGCTTCAGGAAATTCCTCCATTCTACTGCAGCCCTCCCACACTTGGCTATGACCTATATGAAGTGTACATGTATCTGCTTTTTGCTGGGCCCTCAATTTCACATTTTCCATACTTCATGCCATTGGCTTTAGGAGTCCTGTAGAGAGGTACTTGGCTCAATCAGAACAAAAGGAGAGGGTCTCAGGCAATAGGGAAGCATTTTTGTCAATTACTGTCAACCTAGTCTGAACACATGGAAGGAGGCTCTATTTATGGGAAAGGGGAAGCAGAAAGCAAAAATGTATTCACTTACATCAGACTGTGGTGGTAGTATCCATGACTAGTAACAAAAATGTAGGGCCAGTTGATTTTAGGGGTTTATGCAAATGCAATCATGCTTCTTGTTCTCCCTGGCCATGTTGCTGGAAGCCTGGGTGGGGAGTGATGGGCTGGCTAGCAATATACTCAGGAGACTAGTGGCCAGGCTAGACTTATCCAGTCAATCAGGATCCTACAATACAAATAGCTTTTGGGTGTAAGGTGCATTCTCCTACAAGGATTCCTCTGCATCACTCAGATGAGACTGTGTCAGCCACAAGGAGTGGCTCATTACCGGTATCCCCTACCAAAACCCTGTCCAACATTTTGTAGGGTGGACAGAGGGCTCAGACCTGGGTCCTATCCTTAAAACTCTTCTAGGCCAACTTTGCATTAGGACAACACTATACGGTGTCATATTGCCTGTTCCTGTAGCAGGGCACTGGACTGGTTGCAGGTGGCAGTGGGGAGCTCATGAGCAGGGATCCTGGTTTTCTCTGATAAAAAAAAAAAAAATCCCCAATTTTCAGATTTAAAAAAGTAACCCAAAAACCATGTTTTCCATGATCAAAATGAAATGCTACTAATAAATAAATAAACAAACACATACATATATAATGGTGTTTCATGTTAATCACAGAAAAAAGTGGATTTTGAGTTACTTTTTTTCAAATCTGAAAATTGGGGATTTTTTGTTAATCAGAAAAAAACAGGATCCCAACTCATGAGGGACTCACCTGACCAGAAGAGGGCTTAAGCAGGAACTATAAAAGCCCAGAGCCTGCACTGGTCACTCAGTCTCTCCCCAGCAACTATGAAGTGAGGAGCTCCTGGCTGCAGGCCTCCTAAAAGGATCTGGATTTAGCTAAACAACTCTGTAGGCCTGGGAGCAGAGGCAGGTTCCCTGGGCAGAGAAAGATTGGGTTTACAGGCAAGTGGCCTTTGTTTCATGTTAAACCCCTAAAGCAGAGGCTTTCAAACTGTGGTTCACGCAACACCACTGGTCCGCAAGCTCCATTCAGGTGGTCCGCAAGAAAGGCTGCGGAACAATCGAGAATATCTGTACTTGTAAAGTAAGACTACTGATATTAAAATATGAGTTGTATGCTTTAATTTGTAGAACAAAAAAAAAGTTTAAGTGGTTCGCTGAGACCCTCAGCAATTTTCAAGTGGTCTATGAAAAAAAAAGTTTAAGAACCACTGCCCTAGATGGTTTGAGGCATCTGCCAGAGGGCTGCAATGCTTCTTGTTTATTTGAGTTGTACTGGTAGTTTAGCCTTAAGCCCTGCAGTGACAGGGTCATGGCTTATTTAGAGAACCAGTGACCCAGAAGCCCTCAGACTGAGGGGTCCAAGAGCCTAGGAAAATGCTTGAGCCCCAGACCAGAGGGTTCATGTGCCCAGGGAAAGTTTAAGCCAGGTAAGGGTCCACGAGCCCAGAGCGGGCTAAGCCAGACTAGATTGTGCAAGAGACTGGAGGAGGGGCTGCGTGCAGGACCCAAGGTCTGAGAGTTCAGAGGGAGACTATGTAAGGGACCAGAGGGTCCAAGGGGGCTGAGTTTATAAATATCAACATCAAAGACGGAGAACGTCCACAAGGCTTGGGATGTGGTGTAGGGGAGGAAAAGGAGCCACACAATTTGCTCTTAAGGCTACAGGTGCCCTACAGAGACCTATTCAGACTGAGAGGGACCTATCAGGCCTGAGGGCTGGATTGAGGCTAGCTGGGGCTCATGAGAGACCTAGTGGGGAATTATTAGGATTAAGGCTCACTAAATCCTTTTGGCAGCCTCCCTTAATCAACCGTTAATATTAAGAACAAGGCATGGTGGGCAAGCAATCCAAGGAGAATGACATTAGAGTCCAAACCGGGCAGGAACAGGGGGCATCACAGCCACCTCTGTGGCCACAAGCCTGCCACAATTCCACACAGCCATCTCCTTAGTGATGGCTTCAGGCACCTTCTAGCTGTAAAGACCTTGCTGCACTTTTGCCTCAGCCCCCAGTAAGAAGGCACAGGACTTCAGCACACATCTGAGCACAAGCTCCATGAGTAGGCACGTTGAAGGGTTCCCAGTAACAAAAGGTTAACTACCAAAGTGTTGAATCCTGGAATATCCTGACAGCAACCATGGGCTGCTACATGACAGTATGTAGGCAGAGGTGTGACATTCAGTCTCTACAACCCACAGTACTGACCACACAGATAAACAGTCAGCTAGGAGGGGAAGGTGCAAAGAAAAATGTGTCATTTAAATGCTAAAATACATCGGGTAGAAAGCCATGCACGCAACGACAGGCCTGAAGTTACTTGCCCCCAGACAAAATTTTCCACGAGCCAATCAGATTTACATTGCATTTTCCCTGAGGCAAGGGACTATGGGACAGTTTTGCTTGCTTGTTTTGAGACAACCAGCCTTACCTCAAGGTAAGACATTCATTTAGACAAGCCATGAAATAAAAAAAAGAGGAAAACGTCACTCAAAATATGTCCCCCATAAGCTTATAGGCTCTTCAGACAGCATTCTCGTCACTTATTTCAAGTTGAAAAATTCATATTTTCTCCCCCTTCAATTCAAATGCACCATAAAAATACATCCATTTTACTATTCCAGGAAATAACAGTACAACATATATAATTCGTGAATTATAACATAATTCAAGAAATTCTTATGTTGCATATCTTATATGAAAGCTACTTTAAAAACTCAGTTCTCGCTGCTATTCACTTTTATCTGGATTACAATTTAAACAAAGAAAAGTCTGTATAATTATGATGAATCTCACAGACACTCTCACACCTGGTTTGTTCGAAGTTCCATACGATTCTAACTATGGCCCAACAGCAAGTCTTAGAGTAACCACAGCCTACCCTTCTTGTTCTCTGCAGGACAGAAGGAAAGTTTCCCATAGAAATAATCTATTTGCCTTGTCTCCTTAGTACTAAACCTCTAAGAGAATTCCACTTTTGAATAGGATTAAAGAGGGTGGGAGAGTGAGGAGACAACAAGCTATACACTACCCTAACCAGAGATTTAAATCAAGTTCCTTCTACCAAAAATAAAAGAAAGCATAAAATAGGGTCTGAAGACTCCAGCGCAACATCAGTGGATTGAATTTCCATCAGTTAAAGAAACAGGAACTCAACATTCCAAAAAACCTGAGTTATGTTACCAGACATCAGATCAGAAAAAACACGTCACACAGAAATTTGACTCAATGATCCATTTCTGACATAAGTTACTCAGAGATGACTAATGACTTTCCAGAATTTGTTCAGTTCAGTAAAAGCAACCCTCTATTAAGGTGATGAAATGAGACATAAAAGATGCAACTTTCATTCACCCTGCAAAAACTGAAGCTACAGCTGCCACAAAGCATGTGGCCAATTGAAATATCCCGATCTGAAAAAGACTTCTCCTCCCAGTTCCATCTGGAGGCCTAGAGATCAGCCACCCTGTACAAACACAGGTGCTTGTTGGGGTTAGAAACCCAGGATCCCTGGTGATGTATTAAAATAAAAAAATCCCCAATTTTTGGTTAAAAAAAAGTAACCCAAAACCCATATGTTTCCAAGATCAAAATGAAACACAACTATATATATGTATCTATATATTAGTGGCATTTCATTTTAATCATGGAAGAATGTGGATTTTGAGTTACAGTACTTTTTTTTTTTTTTATGTGAAAATTAGGGATCTTTTTGTCAGAGAAAACCAGGATCCCTGGTTATCACCTTCCAGTATACTCTGATCACCGTTTTACAGTTGTGCTTGCATATTCATACAGAAAGAAATAACACAGCATTAAGTTGTTTAGCAAAAGTTTGAGAGTCACCTATAAAACCTGGGAGCCACAGAACCACCAATTAAAGTGTGCATTGTTGCATCAGACACCTGGAACACCCTTCTGGTTCATGCACGTCTTGTGTTTGCTACACATCGCCCAAGTCAGAAGAGCTTGGGAGTCTTCTAGACTGCTACAGTGTGCAAACAAGTCTGCAAACTGCTGCAGACTGCCACAAGTCTGCAGTCAGAAAAGCTTGAGAGTCTTACGGTGGAACATTTGGCTCATGAAGAAGAAGGTCACAAAACAAAGGGTAAACACTATGTTGATAACTATTAAAAAGATAGTAACAGGCCTATAATCAAGTCCCCTTCCCTCCCCTCCTATTTAGAAGGCTGTTAGACAATGCTGTGGAGTGCTGCAGTGAAGTACACCACACCCACTCCACATACACACCAAAATTATGTAACATAGCTGCCTTAGTGCACTGCTGGACATGCACTGATGAACTCATACTTTTTGGTGTGCTCTCCATTTTGCATTTAAGACAGCTACACTGCATTATTTTGAGGTGCTGTGCTCCTGAAGCAGGGGTTCCCTTGCTTCACTGTGATGGTGAATTGATGATACAGACATGCCCAAGGTTAGATAATAAAAACTGGTACGGGGCTGAGCAAGAGCAGTGAACAAAACCAGGTTTTGTTTTTAAAGGGAAACATTAAAAAAATAGAAAGTGAAAGACAGCTGCATTTGTCCAACACACAGAAACCTCATCTTTTGCAGCACTTTGTTTTCCCTCTCTGCCCAACCACAGACTACCATATTTTCTTGCATGCTGTTCACACCCAAAAGCGATACACACCTTATTGTGGAGAAAGCAGAACGATGAAAAATATTTTTTCAGAGTTATGGCCACAAAGTGGGGACAAAACCTAATCTTCAGCTCACTCCTCCTCCCTTTTCTGCTCCGGCAAAAGCTGTAGAAGGGGTCTACAACCCCCCCAGCACACATGCCAGAACATGGCACATGAGGCCATTTTCCTTGGCACGTCACAGTTAGTCTAGGCTCTGGACAGCTGCCACCAGCAGCAAAGCCCAGGCTGCTCGCAGCAGGCAGCCAGAAAGCTTCAAGCCCTGCTGCAAGCAGCCTGGGCTCTGTGGCTGGCAGCAGTGGCCCAGATTCCAGGCCAGCTACAGCAGGAAGGCTACAAACAGCTGCACCAGGTTCTGGAGCCCCAGCCAGGCTCTGTGGCGATGAACAGATGCATGCTTCTGGGTGGACAGCGGAAGAGGGGCCTCAGGCAGCGCAACCCTGGCCCTTCTGCTGTCTGCCCAGACGCATGTGTGCAACCACCACCACCACTGGAGGCTGGTGCAGCTGTTTGCAGCCTGCCAGCCACCTGCTGCAGCTGCCTACAGCCTGGGCCAGCTGTGTATGCAGCCACCACCAGCAATAAGGATCAAGCCCCTGGCAGCTCCCTCACAATCTACCTCTGACATGCCAAGTCGTGGCATGGGTCGGGGTTGGGGTGTTTTTGGCACTCCAGGCAAAAACGTGGCTGACCTCTGAGCTATAGCTTTAACCCTCTCACAGTTGAACTGTCAGAACCACTCGACTGCTCAGCCAAAAGCTAAAACTGTAGATGCTGCTCAAGATGGGACTCCATGGATTTAGGATTTTGAAAAGAGCTAAAAACCAATCTACAGGGCTGTGAAAGGGAAGAAGAGAGACCAGGAGTATCTAACAGACAGCAAAATTACTGAAAAAAGGATAGCTTGATTAGTGGAACATCATGGCCATTAAAAATGAAAGACAGTTATTAACACCTACCAAGTAAAGATCAATTAGCAGGAAATGATGAGCCATGAAGTTAACTGATTCCTTCAGAGTTGCCTGAATAGAACTGCTGCTGGGCAGTTGATTTTAAACCTGGGGTGGAGCAAGAACCAAAGTGAGATGCAACTGCACACCCCATGGATCTACCCCTACTGGACTCCATCCCTCCCTCCATGTAGATGCTGGAGGCAAGAGAAGAAAAAGAAACAGCAGCTTCTCCATGCTTCCAGAATGGGCAGAAAATCATCTTTCTCACTTACAACTCACATTCCAATTCTGAAAGACTAATTTTGGAGGGAAAGATGCATGTGGTATACAAGTAATTATAGTATATCCCTGTATTTCTGCTACCACAGGCTATAGGTATACCCCATGGAATTATGCACAGAAAAATTTA
Source organism: Alligator mississippiensis (assembly GCF_030867095.1). Taxonomy (NCBI): domain Eukaryota; kingdom Metazoa; phylum Chordata; order Crocodylia; family Alligatoridae; genus Alligator; species Alligator mississippiensis. The sequence continues at coordinate 364,830,677 of NC_081824.1, forward strand.
AATTTATGTGCAGAAAAACTCAAAATTATGCAAAATTTAATACTTTTATTTCTTTTTTTTATAAATTAAATATAATACTATTTGAACCTTTTTTTAGGAATATATGCAGGTACTCTGTATGGTTAGGGGGCATGGCAGCTGTGTGTGGGGTTTATGGATGGGTGTCGGGGGTGGGTATGGGAGTATGTGCAGTTTGTGGGCAGGTGTGGGGTTTGTAGGGGCAGGGGGTTGTGAAGGGGTGTGGATGTGTGTATGTGGGGTTGGTAGGTGGGTAGGCCCTCACCACACATCCCCCCCCAGCACACAGCTCCCAATACTGCCAGCACAGCTGCAGCAGGAAGAGGACCCTTGGGTCACTCATGGCCACAGCAGGCAGAACCCCTGGTGGCGCATGCCTCTGGACAAGTCCCAGGGCCTGCACATGTTGTGACGGAGCCAACCTGGCCCACTGGTGCATGCCTCTGACCAAGCTGGCTCCCTGCCTGCACATGGGACTTGCAGCACTGCAGGCCGGAGCCATGCACCACCAGGCCAGGTGGGCCCTGTATCTCCATGTGAGGTTTCTGCTGGAGTGCTGGAAGCCCCATGTGGAGGCATGGAACTGGCTGGCCCAGCCTGATGGCGTCTGGACTGGGAGCCATGCACCATTGGGCTAGGTGCATTCCATGCCTCCACGTGGGGCTTCCAGCACTCCAGCAGGAAGCCGTACGTGGAGGCAAGCAGGAGCTCACCTGGCCCTGCACATGACTCCATGCCTCCATGTGCGGCTTCCCACCCAGCCTGATGGCACGCAGCTCCTGGGTCCATGCACCACCGGGGCATGCTGGCCCTCCACGTGGGGCTTCCAGCACTTCAGCGGGAAGCCGCACATGGAGGTACGGAGTCACACACCATCAAGCTGGGCAGGCTCTGTGCCTCTACATGCGGCTTCCTGCTAGAGTGCTGGAAGCCCCACATGCAGGCACTGAGCCAGCTGGCTCGGCCCACTGACCCACCCACAAACCCCACACACCCACCCACAGCCAGCCACAAACTCCATACCCACCCCACCCCCTGCAGGCTCCCCTCCCCAGTTACCCAGATGTCCAGCCACATGGCTCTGTACCTCCATATCATGGAGGTAAAGGCACAGAGCCCACTGTAGTTAAATTATGCAGTTATGCACGGTAATACCTTTTATGCGCAAAGTGCATGGGCGCATAATAGCATAATTCCCTAGGTTGTATATACAGAACATATAACATGTTCAAATGTCCTGGCATCATGAAGACAGACAGCACATATCAGTAACATTATTCTCTATCTGCTCTTTATCTTTGCCAAGTTAGAGTTATGTTCTTATATTCTTTTCTTTTTTTTTTTTTTTTTTCCCTCATGGCTGTGGTGTTCAAGAGAGCTTGTGGAATGGGTATTTTTTGTGGATCCCTTAAATTTACAAATGCTGCTAGCAAAGGCAGGGAACCAGATCTGATGGCCCAAGAAGCACCTTTCAGCTCGAGATTCAGATACAAAGTAATAATTAAACTAGGCATCAATTCTAAGACTTTTTTAAATGTAATTCTATGTATAAGTATCTAGGTCTGTAAGCAAACAACATTACAATTTTGTATGTTATGAGAGGAAAGGAGTGAAATGCTCTGTTATTGCTATGGGAATCTTCATCAGCCTGTTAACATGCATAACCCTAAACTACAGAGTTGACTCTGGGGTAAAACCAGGGGACAATCCAGAGGAAGTTTTTAGGAAGACGCTCAAACACTGTTTCCATCTGGCAACTTTGAACTGATTTGTACACAGGAAAACAGGGCTAAAAATAGCCTCTCAGGACATCAAGTCCAGCCCTACAAGTTCAAAGTCAACCAATGCTTCAGAGACCTAAAAATCATTTGATTCAGCCTCTCAACCAGAACAATGACAAAGCACATTATGGCTAGATACAGTCAGAAAACCCAAAGCCGAATCAATTCAGTCTTTGCAGGTTAGCCTAAACTGCACAGATTAAACAGAAACAGAAGTAAGCAGACATTTTCACAGATTTCATAGACATTAGGGCTGGAAGGGACCTCGTAAGATCACTGGGTCCAGCCTCCTGCCCATGGGGCAGGAAGTCAGCTAGGGTCAAAAGATCCCAACAAGATAAGCGTCCAAATGTTTCTTAAAAGTGCCCAGAGTAGGTGCTTGCAGCACCTCTGTGGGGAGTCTGTTCCAGGCCTTGGGGGCTTGGACAGTAAAGAAGTTTTTTCTTATGTCCAGCCTAAAACGGTCTTGCAGGAGTTTGTGACTATTGGACCTTGTCATACCCTGGGATGCTCTGGTAAAAAGGTGTTCCCCAGATCCTGATGCACATCCCTTATGTACTTATAGACTGCCACCAAGTCACTCCTGAGCCTGTGCTTCTCCAGGCTGAAGAGTCCCATAGCTCACAGCCTCTCCTCGTAAGGCCTGTTCTCTTGCCCTCTGATCATGCGCGTGGCTCTCCTCTGGACTCTTTCAAGCCTCTCAGGCAAGGTTACAGGGGTGGGCAAATGAGAATAGGATGGGATTCAATACTGACAAGTGCAGGGTATTGCACTTGGGCAGGAAGAACCAGCAGCATACCTATAGGCTGGGGAACTCCCTTCTTGAAAGCACAGTGGCTGAAAGAGATTTGGAGTCATTACCAATTCCAAAATGAACGTGGGCCGCCAATGTGAGGACGCGGTCAGCAAGGCTAATCGCACCTTGTCATGTATCCACAGATGCATCATGAGCAGGTCCAGGATCCTCCCCCTCTATGCGACACTGGTCAGGCCACAGTTGGAGTAGTGTGTCCAGTTCTGGGTGCCGCACTTCAGGAGGGATGAGGCCAGCATTGAGAGGGCCCAAAGGAGGGCCAGCATGATCAGGGGGCAGCAGGGCAGGCCTTACAAGGAGAGGTTAAGGGACCTGAACCTGTTCATTCTTCACAAGACAAGGCTGAGAGGGGATCTAGTGGCCGCCTATAAACTTACCGGGGTCTGGGACCAGAGGGGAATGGGCGAGACCCTGTTCTCCCGAGCACCTCCCGGAGTAACAAAGAATAATGGCCACAAGTTGATTAAGAATAGGTTCAGGATACAAATCAGGAGGCAATACTTCATAGCCAGGGCAGCCAGGATCTAGAATCAGCTTCCAAGGGAAGTGGTGCTGGCTCCTACCTTAGGGGTCTTTAAAAGGAGGCTTGATAACTACCTAGCTGGGGTCATTTGAGCTTAAACTTAGTAGGGGTCATATGAGCCCAGTAATTCATTCCTGCCCAGGGAAGGGGGTCGGACTAGATGATCTGCTCAGGTCCCCTCCGACCCTACATCTATAAATATGCTTCTCCACATCCTTCCTGAATTGTGGAGCCCAGAATTGGATGCAGTACTCCAGCTGCGGCCTCACCAAGGCCAAGTACAGCAGGAGGATGACATCCTGGGTCTTGCTTGAGAAGCATCGGTAGATGCAAGCCAGAGTTTTGTTTGCTTTGCCAGCTGTGGTATCGCATTGGTGGCTCATGTTCATCTTGCGGTCAATCATGACCCCCAAGTGTCTTTTGGCTGTGGTGCTAGTGAGGATAGCATTGCTGAGCCTATAAGTATGATGCAGGTCCCCCCCCCCCCCCACCGAGGTGAAGCACCTTGCATTTCTCTATATTGAATGCCATCAGGTTTTCATCCACTCACCTTGCAAGCCTATCGATCCTATTTTCCTTTGATTCAGAAAATGCAACCACATGCCTACAGTGTCTCAGGCAGAAGACAGGGGGCACTAGAGCACAGCTCTCTAGCTGTGTGTTCACTTCCTCTTCCTGCTGCCGCCAAGGTCTCTGGGATTTGCAGCCCAGAATTACAACAGCAGGACTCTGCAGGGTTGCTCATCACGTCCTCTTCCTGCTTCCAGGTGCCTCTGTAATTTATAGTCCACAGTTGCAGCCAACAGTAAGTTTGAGTGGGGTAAGGGTTGTTTAACCCGCCCTCCCTGGCCCCAGGCCCCAGCCAGGGTGCTTCCCTCTGCAGCAGCTGTAGCTCCCCCAGGAAGCACCTGCCCGCAGGCACGCACCTGGCTCGGGTGGCCCTAGGGGTCAGTCACCACAGCCGCAGAGGTAAGCACCAGGCCTCCCGCAGCTCAGGCAGGCGGCTCCGGGGGGGAAAAAGATCAGGCTTGCCACTATTCTTGGGCAGAGCCTGCTTTCTCAAACTGAAGTACAGAGGTAACAGACTAGCATAGAAGTCCACAAGAGATCTGGGTTAATTCAGCTCTGAAAGTTTCAGTAATTTCAACAAACCCAATCAGGGATCATTAGTTAGAATATTAAGATTACTAGCCAATTACCCATCATGAATGACAGATTTAAAATAATGGCAGGGAGGCCACCCCCCGCCTCCCTGCTCACCCTTCGGGGCCAGCCATATAAACACTCCCTGCACCGCTGTCACCTCCTCCTCTAGCCACTAGTGTGGAGGCTCCCTCCCCACCCACCTCCACCTCCTCCCCTGAGCAGAAGGGCTTCCCCCGGCCTCCCCTCCCCTCCCTACTCCCCTCTGAACCTACCACCTCCCTCTCCCTGCCAGCTGTTGGGTGCATGTGAGCCTGCCTCTGCTTCTTCCACCGAGCAGCCACACTTCCCCCGCCATCCCGCTCTCCCTGCCAGCTGTCAGATGCATGTGTCCCCGCATCTGCCCTCTGCCTCCTCCCCACCTGGGTCCATGCAACCAATCGACGGCAGCGCATGCACAGCTGACCAACAGTGTTACGGACAGACAGACAGACAAACAGACAGGCAGAGGAAGCCCTTTATTATACTAGAATGTTTACCAGCTATCTATAAATAGTAAGCATAGGCTGGGAAGAAACTTGGGAACTTCTACATGACACCTGCTGGACTGTTCATCTGCGGGACTGTTCATCTGGAGGACCCCCTGCTGTGCAGAACATGAGCCTGGCCAGCTTCACTTTGCGGCAGTCAAGACCCATCCTGTAAGATTATGCTTTTTTTCAGCTAATCTTGCTTTGTCAATTAATCAATAAGCTTCTCACATTGGTTGGAATGACACAAGAGTCTATTTCAATTTTTCACCTCCCCACCCCTATTAAAAATCTGTTAACGGGGTGGTGCTGGCCACAAGTCAACATCCCTTTCCCCTCCAGGAGGTGCGACTCCAGCACACCCTGACTACTGTGAGCACCCAATGCAGCTCCCTAGTTTGCTACTAGCTCTAGGACTCCCATGCAAACAGCAACAGGAATCCTACTGCCTACCTCTGTGAAAAGAATGAGCCAAAGAATGGAAACCACCCAGCAAGCTGCAAACTGGACCCGTGCTGAGGTGCTGGACCTCATCATCATCTAGGGCAAGTTGAAAATACTCACCACCACTGCCAAGGGCTCAAAGGGCAACAAGCAGCACCAGGTGGTCTATGAGCGCATTGCCTTAGTGCAGCCTGCATGCAGCAAGCTTGCTGGGTCACGATTTCGCCCTGGTGAGGCACATGTAGCAAGCCCATTGAGTCTCTGGCCTGGGCTCTGCCCTGTTGTGAGTGCATACTAAGCCCAGCTCCTACCCCAGTGTGGCATGCAACAAGCCTGATGGGTCTCAGGTGTGTCCTGATATAATAACTAACCCAATTCCTTCAAAGCCAATACCAATTCAGTGAAACACATACAAGGTTCTGGTCCTTTTTTATATTCTTTTTTCCATTTCTTTCTCTTTACTTCTCCCCTGTACCAAATCACTTCAAACAGTTGGTTTTTTTTTAAAAGACTCCCCTCCCACCTGTGGTTCTAACTGGCTCCTGCTGGCTACAGAGTAAGGGAAACTACATGGTGGTTTCTCTGCCTCTGAGGCCCCCTCTACACAAAGCTAAAGGTGTGATGGGATCTAACATGCAATTCATACAATCGCACCTCCTGCGATGCCACATACGCGTGGCAGGAGGGGCAATAGTGGGATCATGCATTAGATACTGTTGCACCTTATTGCTGGTGCAGGGCGTGCTCAATCCTGAGCTGCCCCTGAACTGGCAAACTCCAGCAGCTAGAAGCCCCACATACTCCAGCTGAAGGGCTCCCAGCCACAGGGGCACCCCTGGGGCTGTAGGATAATTACAGTGGAGATTCCCCCACCCCAAGGGTCAAACGATCACCATGATCCCCAGGATCTGGGGGTTTCCCACACCCATAAGCCCTTAGGGATAGTGGCTGCCCACGCCCCTTCAGCTTTGAGGTTTTATGCAGAACATGGTGCACCCCTGCAGCTGGAAACCCTATCAGCTATTGGGTTCCCAGTCGCAGGGGAGACCTTGCTATATGTGCACATTAAAGCTCAATAGCAACCAGCTCTAAAGTTAGCATACTTTTTTAAGGTCTAACTTCATAGCTGGTTGGAGCTTTTTATTGTGTGTGAGAGCTACTCTGCATAAGTAGCGGTCTTCAAGTAATTGTGCAATGCCACCCTCCCCACTACTCTCCCACCCCAAAGAAGGGATAAAGGCCTGGCTCTTGTCCACATGCCTGCTCACCAGGCCCTCTAATGGCAGTTTAATAAAATCACAGAAAATTACGGTTGGAAGGGACCTCAGGGGGTCATCTAGTCCAACTCCCTGCTCAAAGCAGGACCATCCCCAACTAGATCATTCCAGCCAAGGCTTTGTCCAGCCAGGTCTTAAAAACTTCCAAGGATGGAGATTCCACCACCTCTCTGGGGACCTTGTTCCAGTGATTCACCACCCTCGTAGTGAGAAAGTTTTTCCTAATATCCAACTTAAACCTCCCTTGCTGCAACTTGAGACCATTGTTCCTTGTTCTGTGATCTGTCACCATAGAGAACAGTCCAGCTCCATCCTCTTTCAAGCCCCCCTACAGGTACTTAAAGGCTGCTGTCAAATCCTAGCTTAGTCTTCTCTTCTGCAGACTAAATAAACGCAGTTCCCTCAGCCTCTCCTCATAAATCATGTGCCCCAGCACCCAAACCATTTTCACTGCTCTCCACTGAGCTCTCTCCAACTTGACCATATTCTTTCTATAGTGAGGGGCCCAAAACTGGACACTGTACTCCAGATGTGGCCTTCCAGTGCAGAATAATTACTTCCCTTGATCTGCTGGCAACACTCCTACTAATGCAGCCCACTATGCAGTTAGCCTTCTTGGCAACAAAGGCACACTGCTGACTCACATCCATCTTATTGTCCACTGTAACTCCCATGTCCTTCTCTGCAGAGCTGCTACTTAGTCAGTCAGTCCCCAGGCTGTAGCGGTACATGGGATCGTTCCATCCTAAGTGCAGGACTTTGCATTTGTCCTTGTTGAACCTCCTAAGATTTCTTTTGACCCAATCCTTCAATCTGTCTAGGTCACTCTGAATCCTAGCCCAATCCTCCAGTGCATCTACTACACCCCCCAACTTGGCATCATCTACAAACTTGCTGAGGGTGCCTCCTAGGCCTCCCAGTTGTGCAGGTCTGAGACAGCATTAAGCCTTAACCTGTGACTGCTCTGAAACTGTTGTAATTTATGACAGCAACCTTCAACAGATTTAAAATGTTTTAAAGGTAACCTGTAACAGCACCCTAAGATACCACCCTGTCCTGCCCTTCTGCCTAACTTCAGACCAGCATAGCTAACTCTCTCTCTCTCTCTAGGATATGCATCCTGACTATTTCCCACTTCTCAGATTTTTTTAAATCTTATATTTATATCATTTTTCTAAAGCAGTGGTTCTCAACCAGGGTGTTGCAAGGCCCCTCAGAAGTGCTGCACTAACAGTGGCCAGGTAAAACTGCCTCACTACCCCTGCACTAGGGCTCCTTAATCAGCCTAAAACAGGCAGGAGAACCAGTCCTGGCTGTAACAGTTCTGTCTGCTTCTGCTTTCAGGAGCAGCATTGGGGGTGCTGGACCATAAAGAACTGCACAGCATGAGGCAGCTCCTGTCTGCTTTAGACTGATCAGAGCACTAGTGTGAGAGAACCACACACGTAGCACAGCCCTTCATGGGCTGGCTTTGCAGTGTGGAGCCCTTCCATTTCAGAGCCCTTCCCAGCAGCAGGACCTGGCTGGGAAGCACTGAGGTAAGCTGAGGCAGCACCACTAGTGGTTCTCAGCCAGGAGTGCCACCACATTCAAAAAAGTGGTGGTGGGGCATTTTAATCCTGAAGAGGTTGAGAACCTTTTAGCTGCAGATACACTACATTCTGGAGGCACATAAAACTCATTGCCAGTCAGCCATAACATTGCAGTGAATATTAGCAATGAATTTCCTTGTTCTTATTTTGAAAGAGTGACATGATGGGACATGACAGGGGGGACAGGCAGATTGTAGATCAAGGTGAGGGCATGTGGCCCCCCTTCAGTGAGATTTCTGAGCTCACAGGCAGGTCAGCACAGCTCCTGCCAGGATCTGTCCTGTGAGCTCACCAGCTGATCAGCAAAGGCTCTGGCTGGAGCCACTGCTTTTCCACAGCCCCTAGAGCTCAAGATGGGTATGTTTCCATCATTCACCTTTCCCCTCCCTCACTGAATTCAGCAGCAGGGGGAAACAGGGGATGAGCAGGTGGTGGTGCACACCCCCTGGGCTCCAGAACTGTGTGACTGCAGTTCTGTCAGCAAGCAGAAGGAGTTTTTTCTGTCTCCAGAGCAGTAACAGCTGTGCCAAAAGACACATTTTTTGCTGGGAGAAACTGCCTTCTGCTGGCCATTCCATCAGCGACTGAAAAGTGAAATCTTTTCATTCACCATATCCAGAACCCACACTGATGAGATGGTGAGCTCACAGAAGAGCTGTGGAAGGAACTGCACTGACATGGTTGTGATCTCAGAGAATTCACTGTGCCACCACACCCCATGATCCACCCCCAGAGGAGTCCTAGGGAGAGTGACACAGCATGGATTCTAGGACATACTTCCTTCTCACTCAGCAATCCTCCTCATCTCTTCATGCTCCCAACAGGGTTGAAGAAACAATCAGAAGAGAACACATGTAACTAACAGGGAGGAAGCATGTTATCTACCAGCTAAATGCAACAAGTGGGATGAAACAATCCTTCCTTCATTTTAAAAGGCTGGAGTAGGAAGAATGGGCTCTGAACAATCATCAACTGCACAGGATACTTGCGAAGCTGTGAAGTGACCCATTCATTTCAATGGGATGTTTTCAGATGACTGAAAACTCCCTGGCAGATAGCTGACAGGTATGCACTGCCCCAGTTTTCTCTAAGAGAAATCTTCTCTGTCTGCTCCTCAATTCACCCTTATCAGCCTGTCTTATGCACCAAACCTGATTACTTCCACCTTACCTATCCTGCCTCTACACTACAGAGCAAGAGCGGGGAATAATCTGGGCCCACCAGCCACATAGAGAGTTTTCTTGAGCCATCATGGGCTGGTACCCCTCTCCCCCCTGCACCACAGCTCATCAAAACTCCCTACGTGGGATAGGGCTACGGACAGGTGGGGAGTAGTGTCCGGGAGTAAGATGGGCAGGTGGGGCTGGAAAGACCCCGGGATCTTGGGCAGTGGCAATGCGGGGCCAGGGCCCAGGGCATAGCCACGATCCACGGCCCCCACACACCTGCAACAGGCACTAGTTCCATGGGCAGGGGCGAGCAGGGAGTGAATTACAGCTCAGCCCTGGCCTTGGCCCCGTACTGTCACTGACCCAAGACCCTGGCCCCAGCCCCAAACACAGCTCCCCATCCACCTGATGCCCTGCCCATCTGGCTCCCAGCTGGTTTCATAGTAGCCAGGGTCAGGAGGAACCTGAAAAGATCATCTAGCCTGACCCCCTGCCACAGGCAGGAATGAATGCTGGATTCACAAGACCCCAGACAGGAGATCGTCCAACCTCCTCCTGAATTTCCCCAAGGTAAGGGCGAGGACCACTTCCCTGGGAAGTTGGTTCCAGATTTTGGCCACCCTAACTGTAAAATATTGCCTTCTGATCTCTAACCTAAACCAATTCTCCATCAGCTTATTACCATTGTTCCTTGTCACCCCAGGTGCTGCTGGGGAGAAAAGGGCTCTACCTATTTGCTGTTGATCCCCCCTGATGAGTTTGTAGGCAGCCACCAGGTCCCCCCTCAGCCTCCTCTTGCTGAGGCTGAGCAGGTTCAGATCCCTCAGTCTCTCCTCACAGGGCCTGTCCTGCTACCCTCTCACCAAGCAGGTGGCCCTCCTCTGAACCCTCTCCAGGCTGGCCACATCCCTTTTGAAGTGCGGCGCCCAGTACTGGACGCAGTACTCCAACTGCGGCCTGACCAAAGTCACATAGAGGGGGAGTATCACCTCTCTGGACTGGCTTGAGATGCATCTTTGGATGCATGACAAGGTATGGCTGGCCTTGCTGGCTGCGGTCTGGCGTTGGCGGCTCATGTTCATCTTGGAGTCAATAACGACTCCAAGATCCCTTTCCGCCTCTACGGAGACCCCAGGATCTCAGGGTGGTGGTAGTGCAGGGTCGGGCAGAGCCTCAATCCACTGCCCGCATGTCCCTGCCCACAGAACTGGGGCTCTGCTCCAGCCCAGACCCCAAGCTGTGACTGTCCCATGTTCCAAGAGTATCCACGAGACTGGCTGGGAACCACATGGGCAGGGCTTGTGGCCACACAGATGGGGAGCTGTGTCTGGGGCCAGGGCTGGGGTGGTGAAAGTGCAGCAATTCTGGGGCCAGGGCAGTGCTACAATCTGGAACCTGCACCCATCACAGGGGCATGTGGGCAGTGGACTGTGACTCTGCCCTGGGCCCGGCACCATGCTGTCACTGCCCTAAGACCCCAGAGTATCCCCAGCCCTGTATGCCTGTCTCACTCTCGGACACTGCGCCACGCCTGCACACGGCCCCCATACAAGCCACCTGGCTGAGCACCATGCCCATGTGGGTCCAACCCCAGGTGGTGGGTACAGGGCAAACAGCCCAGGGCATCTGGGCACTGGGGCAGTCTGGCAGCTAGGAGCCACTGGTCTGCTGGGAAATGGAGTCCGGTCACCGCACTGCCCCAGCCCCGCTGCATACCTCGGGGTGGCAGGACCCGCCGCACATGTCGGGGCCTGGGCTGCCCCCGTGCCTGGGCCAGGCAAGGCCGAGGGACCTGCTGCAGGCCAGACAAAGTCTCTCGACAGGCCTTATTTTGCCCACCCCTGTATACAAGCTATTGCCTTTTTAACTACAATGACAGCACTAAGGCAGGTCAGGCCCCCAGTTTGCATGCAATTCTGCCAGCAAGCAGGAGTTTTTTTCTGTCTCCAGAGCTATAACAGCTGCTTCAAAAGACACATTTTCTGTTGGGAGAAGCTGCCTTCTGCTGGCCGTTCCATCAGCTACTGAAAAGTGAATCTTTTCACTCACTATATCCAGTGCCACTCAGTCAGCACAACTTAGTAATGTACTGTATTTTATGGTGTGCAAGTCAATGCATTGTATAAGTCAATCCCATATTTCCACTCAAAAAAGTTAGGATTTTGGTAGATCCTATGTATAAGTCGACCCTGCCTCACTGGGGGCGTGGCACAAGGGTGGCTAGGTGCGCTGGCAATGGGAGAAGGTGATGGGGACAGCATGTGTGGTGCTGGAAACCCAGGCAGGCTCATGTGAGAGTTGGATTGGGCATCTCCAAGTTTGGGCAGCACCCGGTTGGACCTGGGGGTGCGGCCATGAAGGGACGAGCTGCCCTTTCCCCACCCCACACTACAGCCCACTGCCCCAGACTGCTAGCAGCTCACCCCCCTGTCACTGGGAGGTAGGGGGAAAGCAGGCAGGCTAGCTCTGCCAAAAGCTGGATCAGGCCCCTCATTGCTTCTGCCTTCAGCAGGCTCCTGTAGTCCTCAGGATGCCTGACACCACACAGGAAGGGGCTGCCTCACCCCTTCCCTTACTTCCCTTATACTGGCATTTACACAGAAAGATTTGCTCTCAGGGAAATGTTTCTAAAATTAGCACTTTTCCAAAAGTACCTGGTCAACTGAAGAAGAATTCTGACAGAGAACAACAATGCGTACAGGAGACCATCCCACAAATCTGCTAAAGCTAAGCTTGAAGGTTTTTTTCCCCACCAAAGTTAATTCATATTAGCAGAAACTGCTCTAGAGGTGTCACCCAGATTTTTTTTAAATGTGTTCTTGTACACAAAACTAGGGCTGCAAGGCACTTGGATTAAACAGACATAGCATGATTTTGTCCCACCTATACTGGGAACTCCAAGTCATGTTCTACAGTGGTCTGAACTCACTGTACCTACCTGACAATTAGTTTCATGGATTCTGCTTTTGGTTCAAAATGTCTTTTCATTCCAAGCCTCTGACCTACTACTTTTCTAGAGATTTAGTTTTCAGGCTGACAAAGTAAAAACATAAAACTTTTTCTCAGTCTAAGATTAGACTAGCTTTTAAAAGTCCAAAAGAAATGTTATACATCCTGTTGATACTTACTCAACCATTGCAAACATTTTCACTACCTGATGCTCTTATGTATTTTAAATGTTTTATTTTGCTGTGTAATTCAAATAGTTAAACATTCAGCTTGACAGCAGTAATCAAAGATAACCACATTTCCTAGTTTCTATAGACTGAGAACAAAAATTTAGCATTATGACAAATGCAGGAACATCTTTAATAGTGACCACAAGCGCTAGGCAGTTTTCTCAAAGACCTCATCTCCAGTGAGCGTTTGCTTGACTTACACACACTTAAATTTCCACCTTGACTTAGTCTAGCAAAGGCCTCTAGCAGGGAATTCAGCTAATGATTTCTTTCGCAAGTACCATTTATACTACTTTTCTGAATAAAATATGTTGGCCAACTGCATTTATGCTAGAGTTTTTACCAATACAGCTACAATCAGCTAGGACTGTGAAGTGACCTAGGCATCTCAAAGGGATATTTCAGATGTCTGAGAAGTATGATTGTTCTGTTCTTCTCAAAGAACAGTGCTTCCTTCACGCTCCAAAACAACATAGTTATGCCAGAAAAGACCTTAAGTACAGACTATGACTAGCTGGATATACTTTTATACTAGTTAGGAAAAATTGGTGTGCCTAGCATTTCCTTTAACCCCTATTTGGAAGTTTCCATTGCTACGCACACATACAAGAAACAGCAAGAAAGCTGCCCTCGTCTGCCCTCTATCTACAACTGCAGTTTCTTTTTTTCTTTTTAACAAGTACCAGCAAAAAAACTTCTCCCTCACTCTAAGATGCTGGGTTATTGGGCTGACATCCCAAGAAGATGTGGGTGTGATTGAACATAGGGGTAAAGAGCCTAAGGAGTAGACATGCTACTGACTGCAGCATCAGGGTGATGCTGCAGCCAGGATGGAGCAGGAATGATACAAGAGGCAAGTATTGCTGTGGGCGACATCTGTGCAGCTGGTCCAGTGAAAGTCTACCATTACTTTCTGCATGTCCTTTCATATCATCTGGCGAAAGTGAGCTTCAGCTCACAAAAGCCTGTGCTATATCTATAGCTGTATCAGCAATTCTCAGCCAGGGTGCCAGGACCCCCTGGGGTGCCACCAGACCTTTTGAAGGGTGCCCTGAGGTATGAAGAGATAAGCCAAGTATGAGGAGATAAGCAGATAAATAAAGACTCAGGCTTGTCCCTGCCTGGATGATCTCTCAGCCCCCACTACCCAGCCCCTCTGCATGAAGATAAGCATCATCATATATTAATTAGCTTTTAAAACTGTGTGCCACTCAATTTTCAGAAGTTACAGAGAGTGCCACTAGTCCAGTGAAGGGGGCCTCCAATCCAAGGAAGGTTGAGAGTCACTTTTATAGACTAACCAAAGGGGGGGGGCGGAGGGTGACTGGGCTGCACTAGTGCTCTTACTGGGATGTCAACCCAGCAATCCTGAGAGAAAGGGTCTTCTTGCTGCTGGGCTCAGGGTCAAAAAACAGATCCATGTTTGGGGTCAAACTAGTAGGGGTATTGGAGGGGTATGGAGGTTGCCTTCCTCTGTAGCAGGGCATGGCACCTTCCCTGAGGTATTCACCCTTGCAGCAGCAGCAGGACGGAGTCCCCCTGGAGCAGGCGCGGATGCGATGCCCTGTGCGAGACCAGGACAGACATGCCCATGCACAGGGCGGCCCGGAGGGGCGGGGCTGGAGCAGGCCACCCGGGCGGGTCCTTCCTAGCCCCGCTCCTCAACGCTACCAGCCGCCCCGCCCCACAGCCAGGCGGCTGCCCCGTGCTGCGTGCGACGCGGCGGCCGCGCGAGCCCAGACCCCACGAACCGCCCCCGCGTCACAGCCCGGGGCGGGGGGAGGGGAGGGGAGGGGAGGGTTCTACCCCGCCGCAGGGGGTGACGGGATGGCGAAGTGCTGGGAGCCGCCTCTCGGCTTCCGTCCGCTACACCGGGCTTGCGGACGCCGCTCGCGTCATCGCCCCGAACACAGCCCACTCCTCCCCGGGGCGTGGGGGAGGGGCAGGGCGCGGTACTTACACAGCCCGCTGCAGCCAGCGCTGGTAAACATGGCCCCGCAGAAAGGAGGCGTCCGGCTCGGCTCAGCTCGGCTGGGCCCCGCCCACGCCTTTTGGCTCGCGCGGAGGCGGCGGCTGGCGTGACCCCCGAGGAGCCTCGGCCGGGCCGGGGTGCCGGCGCTAAGGTTGCTGGGAAGGGCCAAACCAGGGGCCCAGCTGCGGCAGGGCCCGCGCGCGCCCCCTGCTGGCCGCTCCGCCTCCCTGCACCCGCCGCGGCGGAGAGGCTCGGGGCGGACCCGTGCGGCTGGTGTAGAATAATGCGGTCGTTTCAACCCATCTGCCGAGTACGACCAACAGTGATAAAAGTGTTCAAGAGGGACTGTTGGAAACATTGTTCTGAGCAAGCTTTCGGGTTTAAAAACCCTTCGTCCGGCTGAGGAAGTCTCTGCAGTTGGTCTGTGCTCTTAGCGATGCTCGGTCAGCCGGACAAAGGGTTTTTAAACCCGAAAGCTTGCTCAGAACAGTTTTTCTTTGGGTTCTGAGTTGGTCTAATAAAAGAGATCAGATTCACCCAAAGAGCCTTGCCTGCCTATGTCCTTAGACCAGCACAGCTACAACCTATACCCCTTTAAGAGGTACCCTAATTTTTTAGGCAGCTTATTGATGCAGCATATGCAAAACCCAAATTGCTCTCAGGGAGTCTTAACTGGCTTTAGGGCTTCCTGTCTGATGACTTCCTGATGATTGCTTGCCTCAACATAAAGAAATGCTGCAAACTTTGATGGCCCAGTGCTCACTCAGTCACTGGAGGGTTACCGTGAGCAATAGACAGTAAATAAGATTTATTTGCATATTTTTTCACTGTACAGTAGTTTTTCAGCAAATATGATCATTTTGAGCTTCCAGTGTGTTAAGACCTGGCAACGCTGGGGCAGGCTCATGCCGCCCGTTAGCATCCACAGGCCTGTCAAAGCCTTGTCCCACCAGCCTTCCCACAGCCAGGCCTGGGAGGAGGGCCCTGCCACCCCTACACATTGAAGCTAGCTAGAAACCAGCTCTTGAGCACTCACTTTGGAGCTGGCCAGCTCTTTTTATAGCTTCATAGTTCTGATTTTGAATCCTGCGATCATGACTTCGCATGGCACCCTTTGCTAGTGGCTTGTGTGATCATGTGAGGCTGGTATCCACTTATGGTGCAATTTGCATCATATAGGTAACATGGGGGGGGGGCCCTGCTGTGTAAGCAAGTTAAATGTTTGGGTCCAGCTGGAAAAACAGCCCACCCACTCCACATTACCTGTATGATGTGATTCACTGGGGAATCGCACCCTATATTTAAACTGGCTGCATATGCAAAGTACCAATGGCACCATAAAAAGGGCTGTCAAGCTATACAAAGAGCCAACTGGAGATCATCTAGTCCAACCCCCTGCTCAAAGCAGGAACATCCCCAACTTGATTATCCCAGCCAAGGTTTTGTCTACCTGAGTCTTCTGGTTTCTCTTCATCTTTAATTTAAATATTTAGCAGGGCCCTATCTAGTCAAAAAAGGATAACACCTACTAGACAGGAGATTCCTTTATTATTATTACAGCTTGTTTGCAAAATAAATACATAAGTAAATAAATAACTCTGCTTCACTTATGGCCAGAGACATAGATTTAGAATTTTGCAAAGGGGGTGCAGATGGTGAGGTGTAGCATTGCATATAAAACAATATATTTTTCTCTAGTTAAAAATAAACTAAAAGTTTACTAATATGTTAGGGGTCTAGGACTGTATGATTCAGTTTAAGATTGAAGCAAAAACAAATATAACTTCATTGGAATGAATTATAAACAATCTGCAGGGCAGGAACAGCTAACCCTGCAGAATTACAGAACAAAGGATAGCGTGATTACTGGATCAAGACCATTAAAGAAAAGGAGAGGGTCATTAACACCTGTGTAATGAAGAGTTTAGAAGGAATCAGGTAGGTTACAATCAGCTGTAAAATCAATTGACTTACTCAGCATGGCCTGACTAGAAATGCTGCTTGCACTGCCAGGCAGTTAGTTTTAAACTTTGTGTGGAGCAGGAATCAGAGGGATATGAGTGCACCCCCCACCCCATCTGCTTTTGGCCACAGATAATCTAGGACCACAAATGAAAAAGTGTTTGTGAGGCACATTTGTAAAATACTGTAGCCTTCATTTCTTCTGTGCCTGAATGTCCAGGGAACTGAGATGAAGGAATTGTTTGCTTTTAGCCAGATTGGATTTACAGCTCTCTGCTAAAGCGAGTAGCTTATGATCCCATCACAGACTGAAAACATTCCTAAACTAAGTTAATTGCTGTCTGAAGTATTTTCCAGTCCTTGAATGGATTGGCTATATGGGAACTGTAGCAACCTGTATGAAACTTGGAGGGAGGAGACCAGGTGGCAGGAGGGAAGACTTTAAAGGAGGCTTTAGGAAGTTATTCTCTGTGGTTGTAACAGAAATGCTAGTTGGGGCTGCAGCGTCTGTTGAAATACTTCTTTAAATACACAGCCAGTCTACTTGGGCAAGAATGCAGCCACATATAAGACATTTTGGGTATTGCCACAAAATTAGATACTTTCCTTAAATTTTCATATCTGGGCCTGAACTGCAGTGCACAGCTGCAACTAAATTGTGACAAGACTGAATGCAGCTGTGGATGTTTCTAGTGCAAATGAGTATCAGGCCTGAAATCTTCTGCAATATCTTCTGTGTATGATGGCATTAAGAATATTCTTGTTGCAGCAAGAAAGCCATCTGATTTTATTTTTCTTTAAGGAGAAACAGCATTAGGAGGACAGGATAAATGTTTAATTTGGAGCTTAACATTCTAGTAGAGAGCCAGTGTATTTCTTCTGCTCTGCAGGCTCAGTTTTGAAGGTTCCCATTGCCTGGTACATCTTGTCAGGTGGGCACATGACTAGGAATTTTTTTCTTCCCCAGACCATGTCAAGGGTTAATATATGACAACTCCTGACTCAGGAGTCGCATGGAAATCAGCTCAACTTCTTGTTGAATAAGAATGGATGCATGCAAGTATTTTATTTAAGTGGTTTGCTGAATGAGGCTTTATAATACCCTCTACAAGGAAAGCCAAATCATTCCATACTTCTCTATTTGCCAGTATTACTTTCCCAAATGCTAGAACTTACCCAGTTGTTAAGATCTGTCTTTGGACTTACTTGCCATTAGCTAACATTATTATGTAATGCTAATATTTTATGCTACACTTTTGAGAAAAAATACTATATTTATCAGCCTTTTTGGGTTTTAGATAAGGAAGCATATGAATCACTGAGCTAAATGCAAGTATTTACAGATAACGTAGTCAGAAGTAATCAGACCTTGCAAAAATTGCAAGAGACTTGAGTTGTGTTGCCACAAAGTTGGCTTGTACCATGTTCAGAAACTGCACCAACATCAGAGCAGACCCAGAGGGGGTGCAGAGACATAGTTGCACCCCTTTAGTGGTGTGTGGCATGTACAATTTGCTCCTGCTGGGAGCTCTGCATGTGCTGAGAGCAGTATGAGTTCACCAGCTGGTCTGTACAGGGCCCGCCTGGAGTCCTGCTTTCAAGCAACTTCACAGCCTACTGCTGTTTTCTTTTCCCCTCCCCTCCTCAGGAGAAAGGAAGGGATGAGCAAGCAGCCTGGCAGCAGTGCTCAGTTCCTATTTTCATGAAGCTCGCCCCTCTCCTATACTCAGTTGCTGCTGAATTTAGGGGAGGGGAAGGGGAGAAGATAACAGCAGCAGTGCTCTGTAGCTCCTTAAAAGTAGGGACTCCAGGCAGACTCAGCGCCAAGCAGCTGGTGAACTGATATCAGCAAGAGCTCTGATACCAGCTTGAGCTGCCACTGAGCTCAAGACAGCTTACTGGTATATGAAGCCCATGGCACATGTTACACTTAAGATGTAATTAACCAGTTATATCTTAAGTTGTTACCCAGCCACACATTAATGCAATAAATGACATGATAAAACAAGGAATAAGCCACAAAGTTATTACCAGGGATCTAGGTTTTCCATTGGCCATGGAAAACATGGTAAAACCCAGATTTTCTCATTTTAAGGAGAAAAACCCAGATTTTCTCAATAGGAGAAAAATGTGAAAAACGGTGGGTTTTGCCTTGCAGGCTGGCAGAGTTCCAGGCTGCAAGGGGCTGTGGGGAGCAGGAGAAGGGCGATCAGGAGCGGGTGC
Organism: Alligator mississippiensis; assembly: GCF_030867095.1. NCBI lineage: Eukaryota > Metazoa > Chordata > Crocodylia > Alligatoridae > Alligator > Alligator mississippiensis. The sequence goes on from NC_081824.1 coordinate 364,849,304, forward strand.
CACATGTATCTGCGTATGTACACATGCACATGTCCGCCAGGCAGTCTGGAGAGCAGCTCCCACAGTTAAGTCTGGTAGCAGGGGAGAGGGAGTGGAATTGATGCCTGCATAGCAAGGGAGGGAGTTGGGCAGATCTGGGGCTGGGGGCACTGCCCAGCTATGGTGCTGCATGGGGCTTGGGGCCTGAGGCCAAAATGCGACTCACAGGGCCCAGGCAAGGACACCTGGAAGGGGGGTGAGGGAGGGCTGGCTCCCCACAGTTGCACACACTCTCAGGGTGACATGGGGGGCATGTGCCCCCCAGATTTGTGTACGGGATTAGCTGCCCATGCAGCCTCAGGCTCCCCGCCCTCCTGCCCTCCCCCTGGGACCTCTGCAACCCAGTGGGCAGGACCCAGCATGGCAGGGCAGAGCAGGGCTAGGTGTGGAAACTTGTTGACAAGGCGGCGCAGAAGTCCCAGTGGCAGCAACAAGATTCCACATCTGGCCCTGCTCTACCCAGCTGCTTCATGTCCTTCCTGCTGGGCCATGGAGGCCCTGAGGACGAAGGCAACAGGGCAGGAAGCCTTAAGCACACAGCAAGCAGCCTGCATCTGCCCCCACGGACCCTGCTCCAGCTGTGCCACCCGTGGGGAAATGGAAGCCAGGCTCTGTGCTCCACTCTGCCATAGCAGTTGCTGCCTCCCACGGGCAGCAGCCAGGGCTCAGGTGCTGCTGTGGGGCGCAGGGGGCTGCAGTCCCTGGCCCCATAGCCCTGGCAGCTGGGAGCCCTCTCTGGCAGGTTTGGGGGAGCAAGGGGCTGTGGTTGGAGAGTGAGGGGCACCAGCGGGGCCCGGGGTCTGTCAGTGGGGAGTGAGGAACACCAGCAAGACCCAGGGGGCTGTGAGTGGGGAATGAGTGGCACCAGCAGGGTTGAAGAAGCTGTGGGTTGGGAGTGAGGGGCAATGGCATGGGCAGGGTGTGGCAGAAGGCCACCTCTGTTTCTCCCCCAAAAACTCAGCTCTGTGACAATTTGGTTAGGATGGGCTCAGCAGAAGATACACACCTTACCCTATCTCTTTAGGTAACCTGAGCTGGATACATTCCCAAGGGAGGGGGGAAACCTGCTCCCTCTGCCTATGTGACTGGCATCACATACCTGGGTGAGGGGCTTAGGCTCCCTGGGGAGCTAGAGACTGCCAGTCTGTCCAGCAACTACTGATGCATTTCAAATTGGTTGGCTGACAGCCAACAGGTGTTTGCCTCCATTGGATCAGGTAAACGAGGTCATAATGGTTATATAAGTTAAGGACTGCCCGGGGGGGGGGCAGCAGCCATGAGGAAGACTCAGAGAGAGAGAGAAGAGCTGGACCATCTGAAACTTGCTCTCCCTCTCAAAACTCATGATCAAGGAACTGCCTACCTCCAGAGGGAATCTCCACCTGCCTCTGGATGATACTTGTGAGTAAGCTAGCTGAGGTCTAAGTAGATATATAGCTTGCAGTAACTCAGATGCGTGATCAAAGGCTACCCAGCCATGCCAGTTTGCTCAATGGGATTTCTCTGATATTGATCTACCCTGTACCCTATTCCAACCCTACCCCTTGTAACCAATAAAGTTCTCCTTTGTACTTAGCATGGGAGACTTATTGGGAGTGGGTCTAGATTATGCCTTGGGGTCCCCTTGGTCCAGTTGACTAAGGGAGACCACTACTTGTGTTTCCAGCTGAGGGAAACATCCCAAGTTCTTGAAGTGAGTCAAGTACCCTCGAGGGCTACTAGGCCTGTGTTTCCCAGGGGGCGCAGAGCCAGAATCAAGCCCATCCCTGGGTGGTGGCAGTTCTACCCCCTGGCTAGTGGGTGTGCTCCAGGAAAGGGGTTGGCCAGACATGAGGCACCCCCAGGGAGGCACTTGGAGCCTGGAAGGTGGTCAGGCACAGTGAGGTGGGTGGCTTAATGCAGGAGCACCCCCTATTGGCCCACCACACAGGGTACCAGCATATCAGGGCTACTCAGTGCCACAAAGTAGGGAGGGGCATGGAATTATAGTGATTGAGATACTGGTAGGCTTCCATGTGTCCCAGCTGCCTGCAGAGGCGAGATTGAGAGTATGGTCGGGGGTAGAAAGGTAAGAAAGATTTATTGACTTAACAAAAACACAACTATGCGTAGTAACAAGACAAAATGACAGACACAAGCAATTCGCGTCGGCAACTTATCGGCAGTCCCCTCTGATGCCTGATACACAGCAAGCTTCTCTTTCCACAAAGTTCAGCGAAGTCAGGCGTCCCTGAACAACGTTGTCCGAGGGGGTACTGGGAAGGACACTGGAATGCAGTCCTTGGGCTCCTCAAGGTCCACAGGGCCACTGATCCAGGCAACAGCTAACGAATCCTTTTCACAGAGCTGCATCTTCCTTCTGAATGGTTTCCAGATATTTCAGCCAATTTAAAGCTTCTGAATGGTTTTGATAACGTACAACCACTCAGATTCCTTTTACTTCAACTGTCCTTAGACTGACCAATAGCAGTACAAGCCTTGTATTCCTTTGATAAAGTAATTTTAACTACACCACAGGGCCTTACTACTTTAAGGCTTTGCTAAATTTACTAGGCCTTACTTTATACAAGGCCTCACTACATCTTAATCTTTCATTAGGCTTGTAGCAACAACATATAGCTTAATATCTAAACAAATACAGAAAAACACTTAGTTTAATCTTCATAGAGCCTTCAGCAAGCACCTTCATCACATAGGCATAATTTCAGCTGTCACACCATGTTGCTTTAAAATTGTAAATATATCAATAAAATATTGTGTTCAACTGATACCTAAATATATATAGTGGCATTTCATTTTAATCATGGAAAGATGCAGATCTGGGGATTTTTAATCAGAAATTTTCATTTTTATCAGAAAATTTGTGTTTTTTAAACATAGAAAACCAGCTCCCAGTTGCAGGAGTGCACCATGTACCCCTGAGGATGAGAGCTGTCAGCTGATGGTGCACCCTTGCAGCTGGAAGCCTGAATCAACTGATGGGGCTCCCAGCCACAGGAGTTTGCTACTTGCCGATGCAGGGGGAGCCTGGGATCAAGATCAGGATCTGCACTGGCACTAAGGTGTTATGGTATCTGATAGTCAGTCTCACAGACACACCTCCTACCATACACATGAGGCATGGTAGGAAGTGTGATTGTGGAGATCCTACATCAGAGCCCATTGCACCTTTACTTTCATGTCTGACAGGGGCCCAAGATCATAGTAAGGCTGCTCTGTGGCACAGGTGCAATGAGCTCTCTTTAGTGTATGTATGCCACATGGCTGAAGCGGGTGTCTCCATACCTCTGTCACCAAGATCCTTCATTCACCCATGCACTTGATAGAAATCCTTGATAGGCCTTTTATTTACCGACTAGCCAATTGCCCATCAAGAATGACAGGAGGGCAGGCAGCGACAGAAGCCCCAGTCCCTCTCCCTGCCTCCCCCCACCACTTTTGGCTGGAGGCCGTGACCGCAGCAGTGTTTGCGGTGGCAGCGGGGTGCAGCCACCAGTAATGCCCCTTTCCCTTCCTGCTCCCCTCGCTCCCCTGTTCCCCACTGCCTCCCCTCCCTGCTGGCTGTTGTTGGGGGGGGGGGGGGGTGCCAGCCCCTGGCTCCAAGGAGAAGACCCAGGAGCACTGGCCTCACCCCCCCCACTCCATCACCTCCGTTATGGTGGCACTCCAGTCCCCGTCATTCCCCTCTACCTCCCCCTCTGCCCTCCTCTCTGGCCCCTCAGTCCCCACTGTCATGGCAGGTGGTGTTCTGCTGTCTGTCCCTGTCTGTGTAGAGCACTCTGATTGGCTGCCAAGACAGCCTATCAGAGTGCGAATAAAGCGTTACGGACAGACAGACAGACTTTTAGGCTTTTATAATATTAGAATTGTCTGGAAGGGCTGACCCCTATCTAGGTCTACTGCTGTAATATCGACTACCTAAATTGGATTACAAAAGTAAAGGCCTGGTCAAGTCAAACACATGCAGTGCACAGGGATGGTCCATTGCATATAGCACAAAGGTCCAGTCTGAGACCCACAAACAGCACACCAGGCTTCGTGTTGGGGCACAGTGCCCACACCTGGCCCATGGGCTGGATCTTTGACACCCCTGCTATAAAATAATTCTGTGGCAGTTCCCCTATAAAACTACACTAGATACAAAGTTGTTTCAAATGAGACTGGAGGAAAGCTCTCTCTTGAGTATCTTGTAGCTTGTGACATAGAAACAACTCTTTATTATGAACAGAAACTTTATATACAACTATTTCCAGTACAGAGGTAACAGTTTTGCTTCTGTCTTTTTAAGAAATCATCTAGTCCAACATCTGCCCCACGGAGGCAGATTTTACTATCCTTAAACCATCCCTAATAGATGAGCAGGGATCCTGTTTTTTTCTGATTTTAAAAAAATCCCCAATTTTCAGATTAAAAAAAGTGCCCCTCAAATCCACATTTTTACATGATTAAAATTAAATGCCACTATAATATCTGTATCTATATATTAGTCAGACAAGGTTCCTTGGGTGAATTTGATATCTTTTATTAGACCAACCCAAATAGTTGGAGAATAGTTATTAAGCAAGCTTTCGAGTTCAAAAACCCTTCGTCAGGCTAAGGAAGTTTCAGCAGTTGGTGTGTGCTCTTCCTGCATGGAATGAAAAGTAAAGAAGCCAGGGGCTGGGCTGGGGAGTGCATCTTACATATCTACAGGAACAAGATTACAACTCAGAATACAGGCCCAAAGATATTACTGACTTTATACACTTCATCCTCACACACAACAATTTCACTTTTAATAATCAACACTTCCTCCAGATGATGGGAACAGCTATGGGCACTAAAATGGCCCCACAGTATGCCAACCTTTTTATGAGCCACCTGGGAGAAGACTTCCTCAAGAACTGCACCATCAAACCCTTGCTATACTTAAGATACATCAATGACATCTTCATCATTTGGACTGAAAACCTACAATTTCTGATTGAGTTCCATCAGAAATTCAACAATCACCATCCCTCCATCCGACTTTCTTTAGAATACTCCAACACCAACATCTCCTTTTTAGATACAATGATCAGTATCCAGAAGGGTAAAATACAGACCACAGTATACAAGAACCCCACAGACCAACATACATATCTGCACAGAACCAGCAATCACCCGAAACACACCAAAAAAGCTGTGATATACAGCCAAGTCCTCAGATACCATCGCATTTGTACTGAAGAGAACACCCCGATTGCCACCTCACCAATCTTAAAAAGGCTTTCACCCAGCAAGGACACTCCTCCAGAGAGGTAAATCACACGTTTGAAAGAGCCACCCGGATACCACATGAAGAACTGCTGCAGTACAGAAGAAAACCCCCCACAAATCCCACACCGCTGGTGATGACATATCACCCCTCCCTTGAACCTGTACAGAAAATCCTCAAAAAATTGCAACCCATACTAGAAAGAGACCCTATTCTTAAAAATATCTTCCCAGAGCCACCCATCCTAGCCTTCAAACAAGCACCGAACCTCACCAACCTCATCACCAGAAGCAAACTTCCTCAACCCCAGAACACACCAAAAGGATCCAGACCGTGCCATGACAAGAAATGCAAAACCTGCCAACACATCTCCACCACCCCCACTATTACTACACCCCACAACAGAACCATCAGCATCCCTGGATCTTACAGCTGCACCTCCAGAAATGTAATATACCTCATCCAATGCACCAAGTGCCCTGATGGAAAATACGTAGGAGAGACCAAACAACAACTGCGCACCAGAATGAACACACACCGGAAATCTATCAAAGACAGAAATACCCAATTACTGGTGGGGGCACATTTCTCACAGGAGGGCCACTCTCTCTCCAGTCTCTCAGTCCTGATCCTCAAGGGAAACTTACACAACGCTTCCCAGAGACGAGCCTATGAGCTCCATTTCATCAACCTCCTGGATACTAGAGATCAGGGACTAAACATAAACATTGGATTTTTGATACATTATAATCTGCCTGGCAACTGACTCCCCAGCCCAGCCCCTGGCTTCTTTACTTTTCATTCCATACAGGAAGAGCACACACCAACTGCCGAAACTTCCTTAGCCTGACGAAGGGTTTTTGAACTCAAAAGCTTGCTTAATAACTATTCTCCAACTATTTGGGTTGGTCTAATAAAAGATATCAAATTCACCCAAGGAACCTTGTCTGCCTATGTCCTTAGACCAACACAGCTACAGCCTACACCCCGTCTACATATTAGTGGCATTTCATTTTAATCATGGAAAAAGGTGGATTTGTTAGTACTTCTTTTAATCCGAAAAATGGGATTTTTTTTAAATCAGAGAAAACCAGGATCCCTGCAGATGACTATCAAGCTTCTTAAACTAAGTGGTGGTGACAGGAGGCAAGCTCAGTGCCAGGTCTCAACCTTGATCCACCCACCTGTCTACATGGGGCAGGCTGTCCAGTCTCATCTGCCACGACTTGCTGGTTTAATAAACTGGTGTTCTAAACAACAGGCTGCCCATTATAATGCTCCAGTGCCGGGGGGGGGGCGCTATCCACAGCTCTGTACCATCCTTACACTGTGGCCCATGCCTCGTAGATGGCATTCAAACAAGTTCTTACACTTTGACCCTAACTCAGCATCTCAGCATCTGAGGACTTACTGGGGTCTCCCTCCAACCCAATCATGTGGCCTCAACATGCCAGCGAACTTACTGGGGTCATGACTCACCCTGGCTCCTTGGCTGAGCCACACACTTGGCCTCCGTCCCAACTGTGTCCTCAGGCATCTGTAGACTAACCTTGGCCTATCCACCTCGTACCTGGGGCTTCAACTTGTGCCTTTCGACCCAGGCCTACTACTTTTTACTACTTTTACTAGGGCCTTCACCCATGTTATTATGCATGTGGGGGTTGGCCCATGTGCTGCTCTTCAGACCGTCTGCTCAGTCCTACTCAGCATACCCTCTGGTGCTGCCTTCAGGCCATACCTTCAGTCCTACTTAGCACCTAGATTACGCACAGTCCTTCAGGTCATAAAGACGACCCCTACTCTGTGCAGGTCCCCTCAGCTCTCATGCTCTCTCCCTAGGGCTACACTACTACCCCCTCTCCGGGGCCACACACCTGCCCCTTCATGCTGGGGCCTCTGGGGTCATACACCCCTGTGGGGCACAGGTGGCAACAGCTGTGCCTGGCCCCCATGCCCAACCCTGAATCAAGGTAATCCACCAAGATGTCAGGGCTGGGGTTTTAAGGCGTCCCTACCTGCCTTTCACTGGGGACACAACTGGCCTGGCATTTCTGGGGGAATGTTCCACCACGAACAGCCCCACCAGGCCACCCATCCCCAGCAGGGTGCAGTTTCCAGTCATACCCAGGAACAGGAGCCTCCAGTCACCCCCATAGCTTCAAGGTGTTCCTGAGCAGCAGCTCAGCCAGATGTTGTCTCCTCGGCTGCTTGCAGCAAACTGCTGCCTGCCCTATGGACCTAGACTTAAAATGGGCATTTCATCAGGGCAGACCTGCAACTGCTCCCAGCCTTAAAGTGGCAGGCACCCAAAAGTGCCCTGCCACAGTGGTTTTTCCCCCCAATGTCTACCTGCTCTGACACTGAGCAGATTTTTTCTGGGTTTACTTTGCATCTGCTTTCCTGTAGTTAAATTCCATCACTTCTTGCCATATTTTCAGCAACCAGAATATTTTTTCACCATCCTCTTTATAGCAACTTTTCAAATATTTGAAGACTGCTGTCATGTCACCTTTTAATCTTTTCTCCAAAATAAATATTCCTAGCCCCTTCAGCCTTTCCTCATTATTTGCATTCCTCATTATTTACTTTTCATCATCTTCATCATTTTCCTTTCTATCCTCCATTTTTCCCAAATCTTTCTTAAAATATGATGCCCAGGACTGAACACAGTGCCTCAGCTGCATCTTATGTAGTACCAAGTAAAGCAATATACAATTAGCTCACATGTGGTGGGTTTGATCTTCGCTATAACATTTTGCCAGAAAACCAACAAGCAAGTATTCTACTATAAGTAGATCAGAAAAGAGTAATTTTTTTGCACCCTTTGACACCATAGCTCTGCCAGCAAAGCCACCTGGTATCTGAACTCATTGTCTCAACAGAAGAAGCCTCCTGTTATTCAGGGAGGTGATGTAGCAGAGCTGACAGAATCCCCTTCTGCCACAATTTTCCACATTTCCACTGCCAAAACTATGCTGTCAAAGCTATAACAACAGCAACTCCATAGTACATTAGAGAAGCCCTTGAATATGATGCTTCTGTTGATGCAACCTAGACAAATGTATTTTTTGGTGGGGAAACAGACAACAGCATCTCATTGCTAATGTGTTCTTAGATTGCAGACCACTATAATACTTAGGTCCTTCTGTAAGAAAACCAAGGCTTGGGTGAGTGATTTTCAGCTAAGGTGCTGTTGCGCCCGGGGTACCATGATGTTGTTGCATCCTTTTAAAGGTGCCGCAGGGTGATGTTCAATATTAGCACTGTTAGATTTGCAAATTTGATTCACGAGGCAAACCCATAGATTTCAAACAGAAATTGGTTATGATTCATTATGGCTAGGAAGTGATAAAGTGTTTTATAGACATACACTCCTAATGTATAACTGACCAATTTTAGAAAATCAGTACTTGAGGAATAGCACACTCTGGCCAAATTTCAGGCCCTAGAGTGTTGTGGAATTCTGGCAAAAGAAGTGAAAAGCAGTGCAGTTAAAAATTGCCAAAAGTGGGGATTTTTATACTCATAGTATATTTTTTATCAAGTAAGTTTTTGAAAATAAAGGTAACTAGTACATAGTCTGTGTTTTAGGTTTTGCCATTTCAATAAGATACTTACAAATAAAAATGTAAAGGTCTTATTAAAACCAAACTCTGTAATGCAGTCCAATTCTACTGTGGCTTTTGCTGCACCATCATTGAAAGGTTGCCATTCTACAGCTGAAAGTCCAGAAAGGAAGGCTGGAATGAT